>NC_080564.1:9439166-10682500 GCF_030253575.1 Rhododendron vialii | reverse complement strand
TGACAATCCCATCTGTGTTCATTCAAAACTGTAAATCCGTAGTCGTGTAAAACGCATGACAATGAAACTACTGCATTCAAGAAAGAACCTGCTGCCAAACAAGTTGCCATGCGCCTCATATAGGTTTCCTGCAAGCAAAAGCAAACTCTAACAAGAAATTAGAAAAAAGAAAAAGATATGGCAGCAAGAGAGAGAGAGGAAATCAGATTCATGCTCAGGAAAGAACATAAAACTTAGGATTTCAAGTATTGTAGAACAGTGGTGAATATTTCATACAAAAGAAATATATAGCATGATTTTTCGCATTAATGAGCAGAAATGAATCATACCACCGTATTTTATGCTAATCAGGCAACATTTGGATACAGTAGAATGGAACATGTATCCAAACTGGTTAAGGGGAAAACTGTATACTAACAATTAGGAATACAGATTAGGGACATTTAACTTTTCCATATAGTAATCACCAGAAAAATCCAACTTAGCAAAACCTATCAAAAAGGAGAAAAAAGTTGGCGAAACCCCCTGCCAACCACGAAATGCTTGTGAATAGCTCAACAAGAAACTTTGGAGAGAGATTGTAGAATCAAGTCTACTACTGAGTTCTCAACTCTCATTGGTACACACCTTTAACGATTTATCTGTCCTTTAAATGGTAGAACAAGGAACTTCATAGAGCTATTGTGGAACCAACTCTACTACTGCTGATTTCTGAACACCTTTTACGTATTCTCTGTATTTTGAATTCATCCGCTGAGCATTTCCTTAGTGTTTCACCAGATACAGTGCAACTTAAAGAAACCTCAAACCACTATGTCCTATGTAGCACGGACACAAACGCAGACATAGGAATTGTAAAAAAATGGGGACAGGGACACTGCAAAAAAAATTACTAGAATTTTTTCACACATACATTGGCAAAAACAATGTTACATTATGCATAAACAACATTCAAGCACACGTAAATCGTCATTAAGTACTGAGCGATCAACTTGCCAGACTAGTTTGGTATGCAAGAAAAAACAAAACAAAAAGAATCAGATCATAGCAGCGAATGCATGAATTTGAGGTGCATATACAACTGAAGGAAGACTTCAGACCTACCTTCTTTGCTGGTAACTCATAATTTATCAAAACCCGAGCAGCAATAGGTGATTCCCCTGACGCGAGAAGTGGAAGGCAAGCATCTGTTACGACTACCAAGTGAGACTTCTCTTCCTTCTCGATCTCATTGTCATCCCCAGAAAGACAAGAAGCAATTTGATTCCACCTCGTTGTTGCTTGCCAAAATTTCTCTAGAATCGATGCACGTTCTGCTTCAGCTAGATCACTGTACTGGGAGAAGGGCAACAATTTGCACACTGAATTTAGCTTTCGTTTATATGACTCTGCTGAATATTTTGTGACAATTTAATGACAAAGGACTCTGCTACAGCATGGTCGTGTTCTTTTACCCTCCATTTCTGTGGTAAGTAGATTCCAACATGGTTATCTCATCTAAGATGAAGACACTGGTGTCAAGAGCCCAATACCCCCAAGCCAAAGTAGTAAAGAAATCATTTATATAGTAGAGCAGGAAGATGCATTATAAGTCAATTAAGCTGCTGCATTCACTTCTTCCCAAAAGCTAAGCCCAAATAGGAAAGAACAAATTTATCAAGTAGAGTAGGAATCTACGTCATACATCAGTTAAGCAAATACATATACCTCCTCCTTCGAAGTTGATGAAGACACTGGTGTCAAGAGCCCAATACCCCCAAGCTAAAGTAGTAAAGAAATCATTTATATAGTAGAGCAGGAAGATGCATTATAAGTCAATTAAGCTGCTGCATTCACTTCTTCCCAAAAGCTAAGCCCAAATAGGAAAGAACAAATTTATCAAGTAGAGTAGGAATCTACGTCATACATCAGTTAAGCAAATACATATACCTCCTCCTTCGAAGTTACATCTGGATTTTCAGGACAGAGAGCCTCAACTATGTTTCATACAGACTCTACTTGCCAGTACCCCTATAGTTTCGGAACCCCTCCATAGTCATAATTGATTTTGTCATTCCACCAACGAAGTGGAAGGGGAAAGATATTATCTCCATGGGTAACAAATCTTCAAAGAAGATAAGTTGTTAGAAAAGCTCAGCCCATAAAGTCTCCTTAAAACCTAGGTGTTAAGGAGAGGGAAGCTAGGGCCTTATAACTAGTATAGAGAGGGCTTGTCCAAGCGATGTGGGACACAATCCAACACACCCCCTGGCCCACAAAGCGTGGCAACTAGATAACAATCAACAGTTCACCAACGAAAGGCCCAAACCAAAGCTTTGATACCATGTTAGAAAAGCTCAGCCCATAAAGTCTCCTTAAAACCTAGGTGTTAAGGAGAGGGAAGCTAGGGCCTTATAACCAGTATAGAGAGGGCTTGTCCAAGCGATGTGGGACACAATCCAACATAAGTGTAGAATCATCAAAGAATATTTCCTTGAGAGAGTTACATGATCAGGCCTCTGAATCAACAATGGAGCTCCGACAATCTACTCATAAGTCATAACAGTATTCTGCCAACTAAGTTACATGAACGCGGGTGCAGGTGGCAAATACATGACGTAGTGTTTATCTAGGAGTCAGATATAAAAACTCCAAAATTTATGAGTGCACAAGGCAAAAAGGACAAAAATATATATATGTATTATACTGCAATACGTTGTCCAATCGAAGAACAACATATGCATGTATGATAGTACAAGTTGTCCGTCATACATCGGTATGTAGAAGGATTTTACTATAATGTCAGTATATCGGCAATGCAAGACACAGAACAAATACTTCTGAGCGATTTCATTTGCTCGGGGAAATCAAATTTGGAGTAATATGACAAATATAGTACAATTTAGTTAGACTAAAATTGCACTGATATTAGTGTCATTCATGTTGTGCTGAAAGGGTATTTCAGCTATGCACTATTTAAGAATTCTTTTGACATTGTCTACCGAAAAAATTTATTGTTGGTGATTCTCTGTTGCTACTGACTTGAACATTAATCGCGATAGTGAGAGGATTGACACTTTGACTGCAGCATTGTTTTGTCCTACTCTTGAAGGAGAATCCGCCAAGTCTGTTAGAACTTAGAACCAGTCATGGTTAGCCTGAACCACCTGCACCCTCCATGGAGGTTACTTAGTTTGGAAAGATGATTGGTAAAAGTCATACCCCTTCATCTAAAGCCATGATGTTCCAAGACTACCATCCCGACCATGACCTTTTGGATTTGAATAAAACTTGAATTCTCCTTCAACGGGGCAGAATAATGCACACCATATGTGGCCTGTATTTAATGAACCTCCTGAAGTTTTAGAGTGCTCACCTTTTCGAGGTGACACTCAACTAGATATTATCACGTAGCAAAACAGATCAAATTATTGAGATGCCCAATGAGATAGAAATGAAAGCTGCTATATCACTCATTGGCTACTTCTCGATAAACAAATATCATTTCATTATGCAAAGTGTGGCAACGAAACACATGGGATAGAGGATCTTGATAAGTGGTTCTCTTGGAAACATGGCTTTTTCCTATTCAAGATCAAAAGTCAACAAACACCTGGGAAACTCCACTAACGCAATAATTAGCAGAAATGATATTGGTACCGACGGGGTCGGTACCGAAATCGTAGGGACGGCCACGCCGGGCCGTCTCCGGCCACCGGACGGCCGATCCGAGCCGTCCAAAAATTCTATAAAAAAAAACGAGGGGGCCTACGCGGGAATCAACAGCATCCGAGGTGTGTAAGGTGCTTGATCCGAGCACCCTTTTTTCGTGTATATATGTATATTTGCCCTCGTTTTTTTTTTTTAGAATTTTTGGACGGCTCGGATCGGCCGTCCGGTGGCCGGAGACGACCCGGCGCGGCCGTCCCTACGATTTCGGTACCGACCCCGTCGGTACCTGTAGCACTACTCAATAATTAGGGACCCAATCATCCGACTAAGTCAGAGTGACATTCTAAAAATGCCCATCAGGGTTAACTTTACCATTTTCGCTAACAACTGTGGCATGAGGAGGGATGAGCTTTTTGGAAAGTGTACCTTGGGGACGTCATATCTTGATGAAGCCCCACTAAATATGAACAGGCTGAATATGGGAGGAACTAGGAAGCATCTACCTCTTCTCCCACAGTTAACAATTCCACTTTTTTACAAGAATTTCTGAATCTCTAATTTTTCCAAGGAAATCAAGGCAATAGAATTCAAGGGACAAGATAGAGAGTGCACAAAAAATCCCATTAAATTCCCTTGAGTTGAATACTTTGGTAGAAGAGGTAGATAAGGGAGTAAATAGAAAAAGAATCGAGGATAAGTTGCATAAAAAGAGGCAAACAAGGCCAAGTTTGTATCCAATAAAGTTGATAGGTCTACCACTGAAGCCTACCAAGAAAGAGAACCCAAAAACTATTATTGAAGATAAACCACCTTAGACTTGAGAACATGCTACTCTTGGAATGTTAAGATTTGCCTCGTGAATCATGACATGCTACCTATAAAGTAGCAGCAAGTGTTCCTAGTCACTTGGGGAAGTGTTTGACCTTGCATGGTTTTCGTATATCCTCTAGGTGCTTTGCCGCATTTTGTAAGACAGAGGACTAAGAAAGCATTTTGTGCTAGCTCATCTGGTCTACAAGAAGTCCAGCTCACAGGGAACATACAAACGATAGCAAAAGCACCAAAATTGACACAAGACTGCCCTGCCACTCAAAGAATATTTTCAAACTTACTTGGACAACAACTTTGAAGTTCAATTCTAACCATATAATTCTAAATTTGAAGTACGCATTACTGAAAAATCTTGCATTCACCTTTTCTTTCCAATAATTAACCTTCCAATTTTATTAGACGGCTCCTAAGAGCATCTCTTGCCCTTTCCCTTTTTTCTACTCAACTCAAAATTTGAGTAAAAAAACCCTTAAAATCAACTCCACTCCTTGACTCAAACCTATACCAAATTGGGTTTTACTCAAATTTTGCAAGGCTATTCCTCTCTCCCATATATACAATTATGCCATTAATGAAGCTTTTTTCTCAAATTTGTGCTTAAATTTGAATTTGCCCATTGGAGTGCGTCATACCAAATTAAGCTTTTACCAAATATGAGTAAGGGGTGGAGATGCTTTAAATGCCCTTCTACTCAAACCTACATTATGACATTCTATTTTCTTAACATCCCCCCTCACGTACAGCCGCATTTGAGGTCTGTCACGTGTGACCACTTTTGGGTCCTATCATCGTGCAGCCTTTTTGCTGATCTGTCATCGCGGGGTGTGGATTGTTAATTTCTAAGGCTTTGAGATGAATATAAAGTTTCCACATGGTATCAGAGCGGGGCCTGTTCCACCCCACATTTTATAAAAAATTCACAATCCACACCCCGCGATGACAGACCAGCGAAAAGGCTGCACGATGATAGGACCCAAAAGTGGCCACACGTGACAGACCTCAAACGCGGCTGCACGTGAGGGGGGATGTTGAGGAAATGAATCTCACATTGCTTGGGAGTGGAATGGGTGATCACTTAATAACATATGGGACCTCTTCACTCATTGCCAATTGGTTTTGAGATGGATATAAAGTTTCCACATGGTAATAGGACCCAAAAGTGGCCACACGTAACAGACCTCAAATGCGGCTGCACGTGAAGGGGATGTTAAGGAAATAGAATCCCACATTGCTTGGGAGTGGAATGGGTGATCACTTAATAACATCTGGGACCTCTCCACTCATTGCCAATTGGCTTTGAGATGGATATAAAGTTTCTACATGGTATCAGAGCGGGCCCGTTCCATCCCACATTTTAGAAATTAACAATCCACCCCCCACGATGACAGATCAGCAAAAAAGCTGCACGATGATAGGACCCAAAAGTGGCCACACGTGACAGACCTCAAATGCGGCTGCACGTGAGGGGGGATCTTAAGGAAATAGAATCCCACATTGCTTGGGAGTAGAATGGGTGATCACTTAATAACATCTGAGACCTCTCCACTCATTGCCAATTGGCTTTGAGATGGATATAAAGTTTCTACAAACCGATCTGACTTAATCATTGCCAAGAAAAAACACCCCCACCAGAAAAAAAATACTTTGTACTTTCATGCAAAAAACTAATTTTTTGTGAGAAATAAATAAGTACCAAAGAGTCCATGGAAATGTGGGAAAGGTTGGAGACAGCGAAGCAGACCGCGTCGAGCTCGTCGCGTGTGCTGCAGCACACCACCATCGGCAGGCATGGGCGGCGGCCCGCCATTCCCAGCAGATCCACCAACGTCTCCTGCAAATTCAACGACTTTATATCAGGTATTAAGAAATCTTAAACAAAATCACAATTTCCTTAACCATAAGAAGATGAATTCAGAATACGGAGAGACCATTTTGAACTGGAATCGGTCGACTGCGAGGTAGAAGTGCCGTAGTTGGCTGCAGATTATACGTACAAAGTTTCAGATTTCGTGAAAATTAATCCCATATGTACCAATCGGAAAAAACAAGGGCTTGGCTTGGGTCTTAAGGGCATGCTCCTTCCAAGGTCTCAGCTTGAAACCTCTTAGAGCTATCAACCCCCTTGGACGAGTCCATTTGCTCTCGCTTTAATTGGTCCAAGGATTAATTGAGGTGAGCAAAAGCTGATTCGCACGCCTGAGTCATAAAAAAAAGGGGAGAAAACAAGTCGATAATTAAAACAATGTAGAAGAACCTGTAATGGGAAGGCGATTGAGATGTAGGCGAAGGGGCTTCGACCAAATCTGTCGCCATGGGGTCTGACAGAGCCAGAGAAGCTTCTCTCTCTCTCTCTCTCTCTCTTTTTTGATCCGTCTCTCTCTCTTTTTTTGGGTTTTCTCTCTTCGCCTCTTCGGTGTAACGCCGCAGTTTTGCTGGAGCGGTCCTGTACGTTTTTCACGTTTTGCAGTTCGATCCATGAGGTTGAGGGAAATAGGGAAATAAGGGCATCCGCATTAGCCTCTTTACATTTTGGACTAAATTACTTCTTAAAAATTCACTTTATTACTTTAGCTACTTACTTTTCAAATGTATCCTGCATCAGACTCTCTATATTAAAATTATCATATTAAAAATATTATTTCTTTATTCTTAAAAAAAACAAAAACAAAACAGAGAAATTAAACAAAACAGCGGCAGCAATCTTTCTCTCTCTCTCTCTCTCTCTCTCTAACTTTACTCTCTCATTTCTCAAATCCAATCCCAGAAAGTCGAAAAACAAAACCCCAAACCAGTCTCAACCAAAGATCAACAACACAAAAGCCCTCCCCTGCGTCCCCCACCTCACCTTTCACTGACGACCAACGATCAACCCGTCCGATCACCACCCCACTTCTCCCTCCAAACCCATCTCAACCACGGCATGCATCATCTCTTCATGGGCCGACCTCAAAAGCCATGGGTGTAGGTGAACAGTAAGAGGGCCAAGCTCAAAGCCAGTAGATTTGCGGCAAAAAAAGCGGAGCCTCCAAGCACGAGCAGCCATGGGAGCAGCTTGCTATGAGCAGATAATTAATAAAATAAGGGATAACTTATAAACAGTACCTCGTGAGAAGAAACGAGGTACTGTAAGCAAAGCTATACCAATTGCAAAGTAGAGAGGGAAGTAGTGAGCCTGATGCAGGAGAGTTTTGGGAGTTTTGCTCTCATTATAGTTTGATAGAGGAAGTACCGAGAGAGATGCAGATGCTCTAACGGGTACCCTTTTTTTTGAGGTCAAGAAAATTTAACAGAATAAATTCTTTACAGGTGTAAACATTTATTTTCTCTAAATTAATTACATTACGTCATGTTGCAAAGTAGTGGTTCCAATTATGGAACATGGCGACGTAACACAATATAGTTGATTTGAAGGATACAAACATTGAATTTAATCTCAAAATTGAAAAGAAAACATAGTTGATAACCTGGTCATTTGTTTTGGCAATTAAGAGCATGTACACCAAGGAACATGTATTTTTGCTACCCAACTATCCACTTTTTTTCATTTTACCGATACAGATCTCTCTCAATCCCACACCAATACCATCTATTATCATCTCTATACTTATAAAATACTATAAAATATTATTCACAGTACTATTCTCTCTCTCTCTCTCCACCTCTTTGTGCAAAATCAAAACCCCAAACCCACAAATGGTTTATACCATAAATCGATGTGATGCAGAACAATCATAGACGAGAGGGGAAAGTCTATAATACATACCCCTTAAAAGGGTGTACCATATGTACCTATTTTATGGTTCATTCATAACATTTTAACATGTTTCGTAACTTTTGTTCCAGAATTCATAACTTTTCAGTAGTACAATTCATAATATTTTGGTGTATCTCGTAACCTTTATACAATTCGTAACTTTTTAGCGATACGATTCATAACATTTTCTCTATAATTCATAACATTTTTGGGAGTGCATATGATACTGTAACACCCCGACCCAAAATACATATGTGACTCGACTAAAAGTGAAGGCAATGTTGGAATCGGTGCTTGAAATTATCTAGCTTTATTTTCGGATAAAAAAAATAGGAATATTTTCATGCTATACGCGTAAAAAAGAAAAGAAAAAAAAGAAAGAGAAATCAGATAAATACGGAAGTAGGCTAGAGGTTCTGTGGTTTTCTAGGAAACATGAGATTGCCATCTCATGCTTATATATTGCCACCTAAGAAACCATGTGTCCAAATTAAATTAAGTTAGGCACACAAGTGTCAAAATTATGCTAATTAGGAAGCCATGTGTCAGGGCTAGACCAATATGGAAAGCCTATAAATAGAAGCCCTATTCTAGGTTCATGGCCAAAAAATAGCAAAGAATTACTACTTACTAAGTACGGCAAAAAAAAAAGGGAAGAAAGAAATGTGTACTGAATAGTAGTAGATTAGTATTGAATAAAGGGAAAAGAGGTACTGGACTCCCAGCCGTGCTTTAGTTTTCTTTCACTGAGCTACCACTACGTTGTCCAGAGGTTAACAAGTATACGTAACAAAGAATTCTAAGGTGAGATACATATACTTTAGTTACATGATTTTCCTTTATAAAGTAGCATAATTTTGTGTTGAGAAAAGATTATAATTTTTTTAGATATGTCATGGGAAAAGATATGATAAATTTTTCATGTTAGAAGCACGTCAAACAGAGATGATGACGATGTAAAGTTTAAGCTTAGAAAATGAAAGCGGTCAGACAAAGGGGGATGACCTATTGATGCATCCAGACAGTTGTCCCGAGTTTGGGGGACGCATAAAAAGATACCATAACACAGAATGGAGTTATACGGACGGAAAGAATAGGGCCCTAGTGGCCAGTGACTTGATCATTTCACACAGCAAGAGGGGTCGTTCCCCTATAGAAAGATTAGGCTGTTGGATGAACATCATAAGATTACTTGTTTTAGATTATGCAAATATTTGTGTTAAAATTGTTTCCATGGTATAAAACGTGCAACTTTTGTATTTGTATCTCACACGAGCATTCGGCTTATGAAAATTGATAATTTTTACAGATAATGAAGAATAGAGATGGAGTTGTTGCTGCCCTGAGATATGCTTGTTATACTTTTGTGTAGATATTGTAAAGAAGTTATCTTTTTAAAAGACTTGGGTTTTGTAATAAGGGTATATGAAATAAAACAGTTATGTTTTTCTCATAACATTGTCTCCAAATTTAATTATGAAAAAGAGGCCTGGATGAGCGTTAGGACTCATCGGCCGGTCACGATGACTCGACAAAATTTCTAGGATCGGGGTCGTGACAGATACACACCCAAATAAAAGGTGTGTATTGTAGCATTTCCCTAGACGAGGACAGAAACAAGAAAGAAACACAGTTCCAAGGCGTGAAATAGTGAAAACTGGGAAGCCAATCGAAACCCAAATCGGTCCCCTTTACCATCACCGAGGAGGCTGGCCTGTTGCAGGTCGAGGTCGTTGAGTTGCTGCTCGCAATCTATCTTGATGATGAGGGGATGACAAAGGTGAGGAAGGTGGTGCCGGCGATCCACGAGGCCTTGCAGATGTAATTCAGGAGGTGGTTGGCAACGTAGCCGACGTTGGAGTCGACTCGCTTGGTTTGGGCCAAGATCAGGGGCGGCTGGTTGAAAACGCCATGAGAGAGAAAAATGGATGAAGAACGGAGAGAAAGAGGAGGAGGAGAGAAACAAGTAAATTGCTATTCTCCCCCTGACACCCCCCCCCCCCCCCCCCAGCCTCACCTCCTTTTTCCCAAATTACCCCCACCCCCCTTTCTCTCTCTCCCTTTTCTTTCTCTCTTTCTTTTCAGTTTGCTCTTTTATTCTTTTTTTCCTTTTATTTTCAGTTTGGTTTTTTTTTTTTTTCATTTTATTTCCTTTTCTTTCTTTCTAGTTTGAATTTTTTTTTCTCTTTAATAATAGATTCAAGTCTAATTCTAGACTTTGTAAAGTAATTGAGAGAAAAAAAAGTGTTTCAATTAATCATGTTTATCCGACTGTTTTATTTTTCTTTTTTTGTCCTTTATAGATTAAAACATATAGTTACGAAAATAAGTGTTTCAATTTTCAATCCGTTTGAACCAGTGCAAAGATGTTATTTTTCTGATCATTTCATCCTAAATGGTTGTAATAAATTTTTGGCTCCAAGGCCTTTCAATGAACACCTTAAGAGAGTTCTTAAACTAAATAATGAGTCTTAGGGTGCTCGTTGAAAGATCGTAAAGCAAAAAATTCATTAAGATTACAATTAGTGTTCGGGAACTAATTACGAAATGTATTTTCCAAACGACATACTAATCCAGAATACAAATATTATATTTAGGATTACTTTTTTTTAACTATAGTACAATTTAATAAATTTGTTAACCATTATTTAACATAGATCCTCTTAACTGATTCAGTAGTATGTTACTTCAAATCACGTTTCTACTCCATAGGATTGCAAATGGCTGGTTTCTATTTTTTTTTTAAAACTAAAACAAAAACGTTTTAGGGGCTTCGTAGGGGCTATTGTGCCAATGGGGACAGCAGAGCCCTCGGGCCCCCCTACTTTTTAATTTATTTTTTTATTTAATTACTTATATCTTATTTATTTAATTTCTATAAATACACCATTTGTATATTTAAAAATATAATTCAAAAATTAAGTGCTTTAATTTTCAATTTAGTTAAATCAGAGCAAAGATCGTTTTTTTATTATTATTTTATTTTAAATGGTTATAATGAATTTTTTGGTTTAAGGCCTTTCAATAAACACCCTAAGACTCATTATTTAGTTTCAAGACTCTCTTAGGGTGTCCATTGAAATGTCTTGAAGCAAAAAATTTATTACGACCATTTAGGATGAAATGATCAGAAAAATAACATCTTTGCACTGGTTCAAACGGATTGAAAATTGAAACACTTCTTTTCGTAACTATATTTTTTAATCTATAAAGGACAAAAAAAGAAAAATAAAACAGTCGAACAAACATGATCAATTGAAACACTTTTTTTTCTCTCAATTACTTTACAAAGCCTACAATTATACTTGAACCTATTATTAAAGAGAGAAAAAAATTCAAACTGGAAAGAAAGAAAATGAAATAAAATGAAAAAAAAAAAAACCAAACTGAAAAAAAAAGGAAAAAAGAAAAAGAAAAGAGCAAACTGTAAAGAAAGAAAAGGGAGAGAGAGAGAGAGAGAGCCGGGGGGTAATGTGGGAAAAGGGAGGTGGGGCCGGGGGGGTTGTGTGTGTCAGGGGGAATGGGGGAAGCTGTTGTGCAGCTTCGTGCTGCACAGCGTGCTGTGCACCTGCCGGCGAGGCCTTGCCGGCATCGGTCCGACGATCGGAGACGTTCACCGCGTAGAGCTCGTCGAGTACTATAAGTGTACCAAAAATCAACTTGATCAAATATTGTTAAGTGCCTCGTCGGAATACATATAACTTGAAAAAAAATAAATCCTAACGGATATAAAACACTGGATCAAAACCACTGGATCCATTTGTTTCAAGTTATATGTGTTCGGATGAGGCACTTAACGATATTTGATCAAGCTGATTTTTGGCGCGCACGTAGAACTCGACGAGCTCTACGCAGTGAACGTCTTTGATCGCCGGACCGATGCCGGCAAGGCCTCGCCGGTAAGTGCGCAGCACGCTGTGCAGCACGAAGCTGCACAGTAGCTTCCCTCAGTCCGTGTCGGGGGGGAATAGCAGGTCTCGAGAAACAATTGTTTAGTGGATTGCTCATGAACAGTGCCTTGGTAATAATACCGAGCGGTTCCACCAAATGTATTTTACCTTCATCTTTTGCTACTCTAGTGTAGCTCACTTTTCGGGCTTTCCTTCTCTATTTTCCTAACATGTCCAATATATCTATACTAGTATACATGCTCAAGGTGGCGTTTTCGCTTAAACTAAATAGAGTGGAGAACGTTTTTACGAATTTTTAGACAAATCATTCTCTTCATATACATTTGCTAAAATACTATTATTTAGTGAAAACAACTTGACTATTGTCACTAGCCTGTAGTCTAATAATATAGCGAAAACGCACCCTAATAGAGTTTGAGGACAATGGTGAGTCGGTCTCACATGTGAAAAAATTAGGTGATTCATATGTTCATAGAATATGTGGCTAGATTTATCACCTATGATTTACAATAAAAAATGAAGTGAATGTCGTTGGTACGATTTTTAACTATCATATTCCCCATGTTCCATTTTAAATATTTCATGCAGAAATCTGTATATTTTCAAATGCAAAAAATATAGCTTGAGGGGTTAGGAACTTAAGAAGTGGACTAGTGAGGTTACAAACATGTTATAGTGGACCCTAAACCATTTTTTTTAAAACATACTCATTTCATCCATTTTTAAGTGTTCAGTTTTGTAACTCCAATTTATTAAAGAAAATTAGCATTACACATTTCACGTCAATTTTTACCTTCAATTTCCCTACTTACCCTCTATGGAGACATCATCATTATAATTTTACTCACTAACTTTTCAAAATGGAATATACTTTTAGAGGCAAAATAAAAAATGTATCAACTTTTACCTACTAACTTTACAAAATGAACACTTATTAAGGGACAACCTAAAATAAAATATTGAATTCTAAAAAAAAGGACGAAAGAAGTATAAGCACTAAGGTTGTTCTTTGTTGTGCTAACTAACTAGTTTGGAGAATATGATCAGATAGAAAAAAAGAAGATAATCGTTGTGTTTGGTTCACAATTTTGGATTGAAATTTTTGAGTTAAAATGTAAAAATATGTGATTGGATGAGTTATTTCAAAAATAAGTGGGACCCCTGACTAAGAATTACCAGAAAAGAAAAAAAAAAGGGACGGTTAAAGACCCAGTTGGCAAGTTGGACAAAAGTCTGTCCCGTTCCTTTCTCTCTCTTCAATTACTCCCAACTCATTTCTCTCTCTCGGAAATTCATCCCAACCACTCATCTCGCTCTTAAAACTTCATCCCAACCGTTCAAAGTTTTCGAATAACAGGTGAAAAGCTGGGGGAAAGGACAGAGGACGGTGGGAGTGGTGGGGGCCCATTTTACTATCAGATTTGAAAGTCAAAGAGGTAGTCTTTGCCGGCCTTGGAAAACTCTTTTTGGCCCCACATCTTTTTGGCATTCAAAAACAACTTTATGAAATAAAAACTCCAAATGGGAAACCGAACATAGTGATTCATGAGAGCATCTCCAATCAACTTCTCCAATATGCTACATTTTTCAAGTATTTTGATGAGTTATGTCAAAAAAAACCACTCAAGCCCAACCAAATTTGGTCTCTCTTCAAATTTAACGATTCGACTTCACTCACCAAATAGTGGGTCCCTCCATTACTTACCATCTTAACAATTTAATTTAACGTCTATTGAAGGATTTTACACATATAAAAATTAAATAATAGTAAAAACCCAAATTTAATGAGTGGATTGGAATCACAAATTTATAAACTACAAAAATAAGTCTTCAAAATGCCACATAGGCCAACAAAATCTATATTTGGTAAAATAAATTGATGAGTAGGTTGGAGATACTCTGAGAACAATTGAAACAAATAGTAGAAATACATCAAGTATTATTTTGACTTTTATCTATGAACAAGTGCCACATATGTATATAATACGTATATTTACTTTCATTAGCGCCGCTGTTTTCTTTGTATACTATTAGTTTTCTGGTTGTCTTTTGAGCAGAGTTATTTTAGTGAGTTATAATAATGGATTAAAGAGGAGGTGTGTCACGTACTTTTTTTGGGACTTCGCAAGTATCATCTCTTGTATCCAATAGAAGTTGTGTTATGCAGATAGAGGATGAGAATGAAAATTCATGCTTGTAGTGTAAAGTATCCAGAAAAATAAATATTGAAGAGAAGGGTTTCTTTGAAATGGATTGGCAAAATTGAACCTTATGATTGGAGAAATTAAATTATCATAAACTATCAACCATCTCATAAAAATGTGTACCTCTAGTTTTGTTTATATTTTTTTTCCCTCCACAATACGTACGCTTAATCTACT
This sequence comes from Rhododendron vialii, assembly GCF_030253575.1. NCBI lineage: Eukaryota > Viridiplantae > Streptophyta > Magnoliopsida > Ericales > Ericaceae > Rhododendron > Rhododendron vialii. Next base: position 10,667,972 of record NC_080564.1, on the reverse strand, counting down.
ATGTTAGCTATACAACTTTGCTCAAATTTATATTGAGAACAACTTATACATATTTTCAATACCTTTGTTCGTTTTGCATAAACTAGATCCACTTTCATGCAAGGCACGAATGTCTACCCGTCGAAGGGAACAAGTTAGATTTTGGGTAGTACATTGTTGGTTTTTACTGCATAGTTTGGATGGCGAAAACAACATGGAAACAGTTAGGAAAGCATACTACGTGGATTTCTAAAGTATGTAGCATCAGTTTTTTTTATTTTACAGATTACATAGCGAGTAGTGCATCGATAGATACTACAGTGACACAGGTGCAGTTCAAAACTACTTAGGAGGGCCATTTACATATGCTATAGAGTTTGTAGTTGTCCGAAATAGATGATTTTAAAGTATTCAAAAGGGAAATCCTGGATAGCAAAACATGCTCATAGATGAATGACTCTAAAGCAGTCAAGAGAAATCTTGGACAGCAAAACATTTCCATGGAAGTCTGTTTTGGTTTCAGTTGAGCTTGGGCTTCTTAGCTGGATTTGGTTATGATGGATGCTCTAACCCTGATGCTATGTTGCGTAACGGGTACATTGAGGGAGGGAGAAAAAAAAAGAAAAGGGAAAAAAGCCCATATGAACCATATGATAGACCATGTAGCCATACTAAGCACACAAATTTCTAACAAGAAGTTGAGAAGAGAAAATACAACTCAAAGCAACAGCCAAAAAATAAGGGGTATCCTTCCGACTATATGTGAACAAGTAAAAAGTCTCAGCACCAGACTTAAACTTCATTCCATTACATAGCAGAGCAAGGCAAGGAGTGTAGAGCAATGCTCCAAATTGGTAGATCCCATCATCATAACTTCTGAATTAGTCCCAGCAGCACCAAAACCAAATTTCCAACATCTCAACAGCACACATATATATTAGTTTTCAAATAGCTGTCCACACAGCTTCATTCCAGGCTACTCGCCCAGATTTTGAAAAATCGAAAGAGTCGCCACCCGGATTTGAGGTCCGCCACCCGAGAAACCGCTTTGATTGAAAATGATGATTTGAAATTGAAAACCAGAGATCGTTTTGAGTTCGGAAGCCATGTTACGAGAGAGGAAGGATTTTACGGCACCCTTCTCGCCCGATCCAAGATCGGTCTTTACTCAATCTTTGTGGGATTTTATTGAAAATATTTTGTTTCATTAAGGCAACTAGCAAGTATTCACAGGTATATCAAATAAAGAGTGGATGCCTGTGAAATTGTACAATATATGATAATGAAATTATACAAAGTGAGAAATTATACAAAGTGAAAAATGACAGAAAATCAACTATTGCCACTGGAACCAGTCCCGAGCGCTCGGGACTGCACTCCTGAGCACTCAGGAGCTCTATTGAGCCACCCTGCAAACCTTGTTAGCATAGATATAACATGATGTTCTAAATAGGAACACAAAAACTATTTAAACATGAATATGCTCAGTAGAGGGCTTAAATGGCTAGGAACAAGTTCTAGCCATCCAAACCATGCCTCCTTGCTACTGGAAAATGAATCTAGAAGAACCAGTGCACATCTAGAACTTACTGAAATGCAGGAAAAGCAATATTTAGTGACAAAACAATATTTTGGTGACAGCAGCACTCCTGAGCGCTCAGGAGTGATCCCGAGCGCTCGGGAGTGAATACAGTGCCCAGAAAATATTTTATTTCTTTGTGCTCCTTTTGCTTTTGTTGCTCAAACTAAAATCAAACGAGCTCACAACCAGTATGAGGAACTGGTATGGGCCCTTGATTCCCCTCAAAAGTAGAAAAACAGTGGATTATGAAGGTGTTTATACCTTTTCAAGCTTAGGCTTTGCTCCTTGGATTGAATTGAAAGCTTGGAAATGAACTGAAAATCATAGGAAGATAAGAGCTTGATTATAGTTAAGCTCTTGGATCTTCTAATGATTTCCTTTAAATTGCTTTGATTTTTGAAAGAAATTTTGAAGTATTTTAGAGAGAGATGAATTAGGATTAAGTTTGAAAAGGTAGGGGTATTTATAGGGGAGTGAAAATTAGAATTAAGTTTGAAAATCAAACCAAAAATGTAGAGAAAATATTTTGAGGGGGAAACATGGCATGCTTATATTCTTGCTAGCTCAGGAAGGCATCTGACACATGCAGTTGTGTACTGCAGGTTTGAAAACTTGCAAAAAACGTGGCCAAAGATTAAGCTCAACATCCAATGCCCTGTCAGTACTCCCGAGTGCTCAGGAGTGAGGTCCCGAGCGCTTAAGAGTGGTCTTGAGCAATCAAGAGTGTCTGCCCAACTTCAGAAGGGCGCCACGGACACTCCCGAACTCGGTTTTGGGTGTTTTTTGAAGCGTTGGAAAGCTAGTTAAGTCCTCTTTTTAATCCAGTTGGTTTCATTCAAAGAAATTTTGTATACTGAAATGTGTGACAATTTTACTCTTAGGATGCTGGGAAAAGGAATGATTTTGGTTTGCAAAAGTCCAAAAGCATCGCCCAAGCTTTAGCCGAGTCCCATTTTGATTCCATTTCATCATCGGGGAGCCTCGAGGGCACAAATTAAGGATAGTTAATAGGTCCAAATTGGGGTGTCTACAGTGCTATTTCACAAAAAGGAATATGAAGTTGTTTGACGATAGCCTTTGTTTTATTAGAATGATGCTTACCTTAAAAACAGGTCCAACACCTCTCTCCCCAAGTTTGTTTGCAGGATTAAAATGTTCTGTTGCAGCCTTTAGTTCATCATAACCAAAAGTGCAGGGCCTAGCATCCATCCTTACAAGCTCTGCACGTACGATTAATCCTTTCTATTCAGATATTTGGCACTTTAATAACATCATATCGAGCTATAAATTTATGTATCATATTCAGCTATACTATTTGTGCAGCTTTTCATATGTAGTTTCAGTGTATCTGAGGAACACCAGTTAATGTGGATATTCTCTCATCTAAGATGTTTGTGCAACAAAATCATCATTAGTTCAAAATTTCATATAACACATAAAAATAAATCACCTCACGTTTTAAGCTTCTGCTACTGCTGCTCAGTTCACCCACATCGCCATGCTACAATAATAGGATAACATAAAGATGAAGTATTTGCAAATGGGATAATACAAATCAAAATATACTTCGCGTAAAATTTTAAGCAATGTGCATAGTTTTCAAATCGAAATTCACACAGCCAGCTAAGCATAACCTTGCAGGAAATGTCAAAACTGCTATAAAGTCTTGTGAAGATTGTTGCTACATTTATGTCTGTTTCCTAAAGAAGCATCACAGAGTTTTTTTGTATATAGCAAATAGAGTAGAGAAATGCACGACATTATTATCTGTCATTTCAATTTCTCAGATTGCATATAAGACCATCAACAACATGTGGAAACTCCACCTAGGCCCCAGCTTATTGTGTTTTAGTGTTGGAAAGGAAATGAAAAAATCCTTACCTTATCAGTTAGGTCAACAACTATGGTCTCTCCACATCTCTATGTAATATCACAATAATGGCTCTCCACAACCTTTGATTAGAGGTAGAGAAACAAAGTTAGATGCTCATCACTACACAAGTCAAATGTTAAGATCCACAATTCAGATGAAATAATACATATTGTTTGGTCACGATCAATAACATTAAGTTGTGGTTAGAGCTTAAGCCAACAATTTGCACCCAAATAAGTGGAATTGAACCTCGAATCTGAAAGGTGATAAGTACTTATTACATATTGGCAAGAATTTACACCCTCAATATTAGGAAAGAGGAATCTATGGGGTTGAAGACTGCAAACAAATCGAGTATATGGTAGTTATTTTATGTCTTTTTCTTCCCTGTTCTACAGGAGTTATGGAACAAGTGCTAATGAATAGAACTAATTCTAGTATGGTTGCTAGCACTTGTGCCTTGTTCTAGTTTTCACTAAGTACATATCCATTTAACTTACCTTTTCCATCCAAAAGTATCTTAAGATTCTCAACTATGACTAAGGATTGCATTCATTTTGAGAAGTGAAAGTTTTATTAGTTATCTATACCAAGCATTCTTCTTACGCCTAGATACAACTTCCAAAAAGAAAAAAAGGACTTTGAAAAAGAAAAAGCTGACCTCCAAGACCAAAAAAAGTTCGTGTTCTTTGATTTAGATTATATTCGCTTTATTTCCCACAATAAATGTGACTTCCGCTGACCATGCTATGCTCAATTTCTGATTTAGGTTGTCTGTCAGAAAATGATAGTGTGTGTTTCGTTTGTGCATTGGGCTCACTTATCGTACATGAAATAGAGCCACAAGACGAATAAGTAACTCATATGAATGGTTCAAAGAACACATCTTATCATTTGACAATATATAAGCACAAAGCAGCTGTTTTTTTTTGGGTTTTTTTTTATCCACAATCAAGAAGCCGTCCTCTTAGAACAGAAGCTACTTTGACAGGAGGATCACTAACAAAAGTCCAAATGAATAGCTGTCATGAGAAAGGGGTTTTTTTTTTTTTTGTAGGGAGAACTAAATCTATAAGGGAGATGACAGTAATGCCCTATGATAAGCAGCAAAGAAGGTCATAGTATGCACTTGTATAATAACCAACAAGGTGCACAGGGAAACGACAACCACTCTACAGTGAGGCGAGCCAAAACACCTATAAATGGGAAAGTCGAAGAACCGAAACACACAAATTCATATCTGCAAACTCATAATTAAAATTCATATCTGCCAAGTATAAATTGAAACCCACAAATTTCATAGGCATATATATACACTAGCGCATGCTCGTGCCTAAAGGCACGGCTCGAACATTCAGCTCACGCAAATAAATATTGAACAAATTGAACCAACTAAAGCACATAGAACAAACTCAAACGCTTAAAACTTGATCAAATCAAAAAATACCATCCAAAACACCACATAATGATATTTATCTCAACAAATTACCTGGTCGTCACTTATTTTTTGTAGACGTGAAGTACACTCACATAATGATACAATGTTTAATTTTTTTCGACTTACAAAATTTGAGGAGATTAGGAACGGTGTACAGTTTTTGAATACCAGTAGTTTGAGTAATGTGATATTGATTATAATTTTGGTGTCCTTGTGATGAATGTTTATTAGCGGTAAAAGAGTGGCCATTTTAAGTTATAGATTGATGTCTTGATCTTAAAATTATGTTTCAATTTTTTTTACTCAATCTGCACAACTTAAAGTATTGTTTCATAAAAAAATGGATAGAAGCAAAGTAAATTCATATAAAATAAAATAAGCAAAGCATAGATAAAATTTGTTAAAAATTCATAAATCACGCAACACGCGTACTAAAAATCCAATAAAGTTAAATTGACTAAAATGTTATTGGACCATTCCACAATGCTTTAACAACGATATTTTCACGATGATCTCATTGGTTTTTTGCCAGGCCTCGACATTCTTGCATAAAGAATATCGAGAATTATTAGATTTATCACAATTTATAAACCAATTTATGTAGAATTTAGGTGTGACAATGGAAGGAGAATGACAACTTAGTACATTTGGAAATGTGCAAATATTTTTCTGACCAATCAACTTTTAACACGAAGGTAATCACAAAGGCACAATGTTCATGGTACATAGGTTGTGGAGCAGGAATAATAAACACATATGCGCGTTCATAAAATTAAGAAAGATACTCTTTGATTATCTGCACTCCATTTTCCTAACAAAACATCTATATTATAAAGTATTGCTATATTTTATAGATAGAACATCACTTTAATTTTTTATCTCACATTTACCTTTAACATTAACTTTTTCAAATCGGATGGTACACATCACAAGATAAATTCCGCCTTCGTGTCCTTCACCAAGAGCACTTGAGCCAGTGGAGTCTTTCGCAACCATCTTTACATTATACCTAAAATGTATTACAAATAAATTATAGATATAAGTTGTTAGGAAAAAAAAAACCTATAAAATGCATGACTGATTTAAAATACTGTTATTTTAAAAAAACATGGTTGCTGTTTCCACATCTTCTTTTCCGCATTGACTACTGACAAATCAACCATACTGATTTTCAACTTTCCTAAAGCACATCTTGCATTTATAAATCCATAGGTGTTCTTCGTACGTATATTTTCTCAATGCGGCCAAGTATGCGATAATGTTGCACCTATGGAAAAAAATTCAAAAATTTCAACTGTAAATATATAATGGGAAGAAATATTAACCATTTTTCAAGTATGAAAAAAATCTTACATTGGGCATGGACACAAATTGTTTTATTTGAACTCTCTTAGCATTTGATATTATTAGCGCCTGTGGAATTGAGAATCCACATGTGCGATTCCATGCTACCAACCTTTGTGTGTCTTTGTTATTGCTGAACCTAGATTAACACGTAATTTGTTTAGAACAATTCAACGAATAAATAATATTCATCTCGATCTATAGACAATTTTTGTAATGACCCAAATCTAGTGGATTTGAATATCGTAACCGGCCAATGAGTCCGTCTCACCAAAGGCTTCTATTGACCCTCTTTTCTTTTTCTTTTTCAAAAAGAAATAACCATAACATTTATGGAAGCCTTTTCTAATAACCAACAATCACTATTTATTCATTGCGCTAAGATCAACATAGGCTACACTATTCTCTTATTCATTACATAACCATAACATAAGCTTAATAACTTTGTTACTCGGCCCGCCATTCTAATCCTGATTACCTGAAAAAGGAAAGATTTCAACAACATAAGTCACTGCTTGTGTGAGATTATGAATTATCAAAGTTACATGACCTACCATGAAATCTTTTTATGATCAAATAAACACAAGGAACATAACTTCAGTTTTTCAAGGCTTGAACTGTAACCCAAAATCATAGCTTCAGTTTTTCATGGCTTTAACTGTAACCAATATCATAAATAAAACCATACATACGATATACCATCCAACGATTACCGCCGGTACTGAGGGAGCGACCCCCAACGCGTATATAGTGAATTGATCAATTCAAACGGACACTCGGCTGTGCCACTTTCCATTCCGCCCTTATTACGCCGTTCCCACTAGTATCTTTAACGTCCCCTAGATTCAAGGACATTGTTCGGATGTATCGGTAATACTTTTTTGTATACTGTTCAAATCATCATAATTCCATGGTATATTTACTACAAAAGAATTCAAATGTTAAATAACCATACTTTTGTAAGCCAAAAATATAAATTTTACGAAAAATTCATGTAACAGGGATAATTCATAACTCATCTCTTTGATTCCGAAATTAATCGTAAGATCTATTGGATCGTACTAGCCCTCCTGGAAATTCCCTCTCTCTCTCTCTCTCTCTCTCTCTCTCTCTCTCTCTCTCTCTCTCTTGATTCTTTCCATCTCTTTTTCCTTCTATTTATTTGCTAGTGGTGGTGTGTGTCGTGTGAGGTGTGTGTTGATATGGAAGAGGGGTTAGCTATTTATACTAATTGGGTTAGGGTATAAACCAAGCATATTTTTTCCTTAATCTTATCCTAACTAGAATAATCTTGGGAATATTCTTTCGTGCCAAGAATATCCTTGGAATATCTAGGATATCTAGAATTATGCCCAAGCATATTCCTAGAATAATAAAAATCTAAGGGTTTGATGTCGAGAATATTCTTACAATAATAAAATCTAGGGTTTAATACCGAGAATATTCTTTTGATGCTTAGGATAAAATCTAGGGATACCTAGAATATTCTTTCTCCGGATTCTTCTTCTTAAACCTCACAACGTTACGTCTCGTGATCGACTCGTGCTTCAAATTTGACGACGCGATGTGCCATTTGGGACAATATCTAAAAACATACATAGGAAATGAAAATTTTAATAAGCTTCAAGTCATATATATTTCCTAAATCCTAACGGTAAATAATTCGCTAAATGTTAACTGCTTACTAATTTATTTTTACCCTTTTTATCATCTTATTTGTATTTTTAAAAGTCGGGGTATTACAATTTTCCATTTTTCTCAACTTACCATTTAGGAATGCCGTCAGTACGAAATGAGTAGTTTACATACAGTTTGCTCTTCATGCAAGTGGTAAGGTACGGACGGACCTAGAAGATAAAATATTTAAATTATTAGATTACGTTTTTTTGGGAAAAAGATGTTTAAAAAGGTTGAAAGTAGTATTACCGTCAAAGTCATCGACCTTTAACCCTGTAGCAAATAAAATATTATTATTGTTCAGATCATCAAGCATACGCGTCCCTTCTCTTGCTTCTACTTCATTCCATAAAGAAAGCCGAACAAACTTCATACTGATTTTGAAATAGAAAACAAAGATTAACTTCAAATCATATGAATATGAGTACTGCTATACGTTGTATATATACATGAAAAAAATGGTGTTTAGATTAAGCACCCTAAACACATCGGATGCCGTTGATTCCCGCGTAGGGCCCCTCGTTTTTTTTTATAGAATTTTTGGACAGTTCGGATCTGCCGTCCGGTGGCCAGAGACGGCCCGGCGCGGCCGTCGGAACGATTTCCCTACGTTTCGGTCGATATGTATAGGATTTTCGTATGAATATATGTTATGGACAAATAAGTCACCATACCTTCGGTCAAGTAACACCACATCTCTAACCATATAATTTGGTTTTCCAGCAATTCGACATTCTGTGACGTTCAATCAATCCAACCACATCTGCATAATATATAAAAAGAGATATAAAAAAATCTATATAATATATTGAAGTCAAAATTTAGTGGACGACATCTAGGAACATACCTAACAATTGCTCATACTTGGTGAAATGGTGAATGTCTCGTAATCTTATACTGAAATCCCAATGAAGAGGGATTTTATCACATTTGAACGCATAGTGTTTTACCCTTGTGTCATCGGTGAAAGACATCTTGTAGCAGTACGGGGACTAATTTAAACTTTTCATAAGCTTCCATAATCTCCACTGATTTTAAAAAGTAAACCCTACCCTCATAAAGATGTTCTCTAAAGTAGGCTACTTCTTCGGGCCATACAATGGCTTCCATAGCACGACCCTATAATTGGAAAAAAAAATTACACACATTCAAATATCATATTTAATAATCATTAATTTTGTTTGAAAAAATGTTTACCTGTTCATAAGTAAATCAATCTGAGCATCATGGGAGGTAGAAGCGGATTAATCACTTCTACTATCCTTACCAATCGAGCTTTTACTCTCCATAAATATCCATTTTGATATAAATCGGTAAAATGAGGATAAGGAACGTCCATTATATCACCTATATGAGTATTAAAGATTTAACAAAGTATATAAGATAAATCGATTGATATCTATATTAAGCTCAAACTCCAACACAAATTAGAAGTGATTACCAATTGTGTAGTTCACATGTACATTTGACACTTCAATTATGCTTTCTGCATCCCCTTGCTGTTGGACTACTTCACTTATGTGCAAAACAATTTCTTTTAATTATTTTGGCTGGCTAAGTATATTTTAAGATTTTTAAAAATAAAAGCTACTGCATGCATACCATTATGTAGGTCAAATTCAACATTTGTCTCTTCATTTGCTTCTTGAGCATTGTCATGCAAGCCAACCATTTCAGACATGTGTGGCACATTTATTGTTTCATCAATGTTTTATAAATAAGAAACTCGTTTATCTTAGCAAACCGCAGTTTATAAGGTTTACACATATATTCACTCACCCTTTAGTGGACCAGCTTCTCTATTTTGCTCTTCCATTGGTACTTGAGCATCCACATGCATCTCGACTCTTTCAGCCACTGGAATCATATTAATATCATTCTCACATTTTATCATGTAAACGAGACACACTAAACTCGACTCCATATCATTATTACACTAAATGCATAACATTTTTTCTTTATCTACTTCGTGAGCACTCTCATGCAGGCGGCTTATTCCTTCGTCTGTACATATAAACAAAAGAAATTTTGTATTGTTAGTGCACTAAAAAGCACAATTTAGACTACGGTCAAGTTTTGCAAATTTAGTATTTGTAATTAGAAGTCTTACCAATTGGTGGGTCAATTTCCATGTTTTGATCTTCAACAGACGCATGAGCGTCTCGACTACACTCACTGGTAGCATTTAATTATCACGATTTATCATGTAAACGGGACACAACAAACTCAACTGCAAATCAATATTACTATAAATGCATACCATTTTTTTCTTTATCTTCTTCATGAGCACTCTCATGCCAACAAATGCTTCCTTCATCTATATTTATAAACAAAAGAAAGTCAGTATTGTTAGTAGAGTAAAAAACACAGTTTAAAAGTCTTACCATTTGGTGGGTCAATTTGCATGTTTTGCTCTTCAACTGGGTCAATTTGCATATTAATTTCATTCGTATTATTTATCCTGCAAACGGAACACAAAAAAAACGAACATGGGTAACTACGTTAGTAAAAAAAAAAGATTTACATAATTGTGTTCCTCCTTCTATGTTGTTTTAAAAAAAGATTCAAACATTTTTGTCTTATTTCTACATGTGAAGACGCCCCATAAAGAATAGATTCAAACCCACCCTGTCATTGAACAAAAAATATGGATGGTAGGAGGAATAAAAAAAATGTTAGATAGGAAATTCAAATGGAGAAAAAATTGAACCAAAAGAAACTGGGTAACATAGAAGGACCCCAAATCTATTTATTCAATTCTAAAAAAGGAGATAGAGAGAACATCGTGGTTGGGTGTAAACCTAAAGAAAACAATTTCTATATTCAGTTAAAACAAATGAGTCACTCACCTCAATTCTTATAGCCTCGGAAGCAGAGTTCGGTAATTTTCGGTGGTATGGTTGTGTTGTAACTAAGGTTGAGAGAGAGGGGGATGGGGGAGGAGAATGGGAGTTGAGTAAAGAGAACTGGAAAGAAAATGTTTAAGGAGAGAGAGAGAGAGAAATTTCCCTTACCCGGTTTGTATTTCCATTATAGCACCGACCCAATCAATGGCAATTTCGAAAATCAGGGTCGATGATTGACATAACTGAATAATCAAGATTGATAATACTTGAATTGTAATCCTGGTTTCGATTATAATCAACAACAATTTCATTTTCGATTGTAATCAATAGCAATTTCATTTTCGATTGTAATCAACGACAATTTTATTACAATCAAGTCTTTCTAGTCCATAACTGAATAATGTCCTTCCAATCATGACAAAAAATTCGGCAATTTCGGAAATCATTACCAAAATTATTCTCGTAAATCAGTTACTACAATCAATTTGGTAAATGTGGGAACATTAATTTCCAAAGGGAACCAATCTCAGTCGAAAATGTGGCCTATAAGCATTATTTCCAAATTTGTCTAATTTTTGGAAAGTTTGAGAGAGAACTTCCTTAATTATAGATTTCCGGAAAGTTAGTACTCGGAAATTGGTCTCTAATTTCCGGAATATTTTGTTTCCTTCTGAGAGAGAGAGAGAGAGAGAGGGAGAAAGAGAACTTCCTTAATATAGATTTTCAGAAACGTTTTGTTTTCCTTAATCAAAGGCATGTATTTATGTAAAAGCATGGCTTTTTAATTTCAAAAAGAATGTATGTATAGAAAGAGATTTAATGTGAGAATTGTATTTTCAATCCAACGGTAAAAAATATGTACCAATTTAACGGTTGAAAATATAAACCACCCTCCCTATTATATACTAGATATTTTTGGTACTTAGGAATTTATTTAGGTAGCTATTTAAATTTTGAAGTGTCCATAAGGTCGGTTTAAGGGGGGTGAAATACGTAATTAGATTAAAGTCAAGGGAGAACAAACGAAGAGACCTATCTCTCGACTCGAGTTAAACCCCGTTTCTCTCTCCTCCCTCTCTCTCTCCCTCCCTCCCTCTCTCTGCGGCGTAGAGTAGTAGCAGGGCTTCGCTCACCTCCCTCGTATTCATCTCCCTCCCCCACACGCGGCGTACGTTAGTCACCGCCGCCCCTATCTCTCTCCATCAACAGGTAAGCTTCTTATCCTACACCCCCTTTCCCTTTCTCCGTTTTCATCTTTTCCTGAAGCTGAATCACCACCACCTGTAATCTGCTAATCAACCCAAAGATCACTCATTTTAATCTGTTTTTCGATTATTTCACCGATTGATTAATCATACCGATGATCGATTTCAATATTTTCGCTGATTAGGTATTCATCATTCACTCACTGCGAGATCTGTCAATTTGTGGCGGATTTTTGAAAGAGGAGGATAGAAAACCTAGGGTTTGAGTTTTGATGCTTTGGCGGGGTTTTGAATCTAGGGTTTGGTTCGGGCTCCGTGATGGCCAATCCCAGTGGGGTCGGGGCAAAGTTTATGTCTGTGAATCTGAACAAGTCTTACGGTCCTGTTTCCCATAGTTCTTATGGACAGGCGGTTGGCCGCACCCGGCCCGGCAGCGGAGGAGGAGGAGGAGGAGGTAGTGGAGGTGGAGGTGGAGGTGGAGGTGGAGGTGGCGGTGGCGGTGGAATGGTGGTTCTATCGCGCCCTAGACCTGCACAGAAGCCTGGGCCGAAGTTATCTGTTCCACCCCCCTTGAACTTGCCATCCTTGAGGAAAGAGCATGAGAGGTTTGATTCGTCCGGCCCAGGCAGCAGTGCGGGCGGGGGCGGCGGTTCGGGTACCGGTCCGAGGCCCAATTCGTCAGGTCTGGGTTGGACCAAGCCGGGCACCGTTGCTTTGCAAGAGAAGGAAGGTAATGTTACTCAGGCAGTGGTGGATGGTATTGTTAATCAAACTGCTTCTGTGACTAAATTGAGCACTGGGTATGTGCCACCTTCAGCTCGGTTGGGAGCGGTTGTGGTCCCACATTCTGTATCGGCTCCATTAGCTGAGAAAACCTCAGTTTTGAGGGGTGAGGATTTTCCGTCTCTAAAGGCAGCTTTACCTAGTAGTTCATCTGGGGGAGTGCAGAAACAAAAGGATGGTTTGCATCACAAACAAAAGCATTTTACCGGTGAGGCGTCCGCTGAACAGACAAACAGTTCTTCCAATGCACTAGTTCACATGCGCCCGCACGGGCAATCTCTCCATGATACAACTGCCAATGGTTCGAATGAGAGTGGTGGTGAGAGTCATGGATTGGGGAGTTCACAAATGGAAAAGCAGCAAGCCAGAAAGCAGGAGTATTTTCCTGGCCCGCTTCCGTTAGTTATGCTGAATCCAAGATCTGATTGGGCAGATGATGAGCGTGATACAGGTCGCGGGTTTGCGGACCGAGTTAGAGATCATGGATTTTCCAAGAATGAAGCTTATTGGGACAGAGAGTTTGAATTGCCCAGGAACAGTGTTTTACCACACAAACCGGTTCACAGTCTATTTGAAAGGAGAGGTAAGCTTGAGGATGACAGTGGGAAGGTTCATTCAGTTGAAATCCCTAAAGTTGACCCTTACCGGAGGGATGTAAGAACAACTAGTAGGGAAGGTAACTCGTGGAGAACTCCTCCTACTCTTCCCAAAGATGGATTAAATGCTCAAGAACTTGCGATCGGTAGAAATGGTAATGTTGTGGGGCCGGTGGTTGTTAATAGAGAAATAGCAAAGGAGAATAGTAAGTACATACCTCCACAGTTTGGGGACAATTCCCGTGACAGTCCCACTGGAAATAGGGAGCCTGCATTTGGAAGGAGGGATATGGGGCATGGAAATGAAGGAAGACATCAGTGGAATAACATGGCAGAATCATCTATCAGCCGTGGGATTGAGCGCAGTACGCAAGAACGATATGTCAGTGAACAGTCCAATAGATACAGAGGTGGTGTTCCCCAGGATGGTGCAGCTTCAAAATCTTCATTTCCTTCTGGTGGTAAAAGGGTTCCTATGAATGATCCAAAACTCAACTTTGGCCGGGAAAAGCATGCTTTTTTGAAGAGTGAAAGGAATTATGTAGACGAGCCTTTTGCAAAAGACTTTGGCACTACAAGCTTTGACGAACACGATCCTTTTTCTGGAGGCATTGTTGGTGTAATTAAAAGGAAAAAGGATGTGGTTAAACATTCTGATTTCCACGATCCTGTTAGGGAATCTTTTGAGGCTGAACTTGAGAGAGTTCAGAAAATGCAAGAGCAGGAGCGTCAGCGGATTATTGAAGAACAGGAAAGGGCTATGGAGCAAGCGCGGAGAGAAGAGGAGGAGAGGCGGCGGCTGATTAGGGAAGAGGAAGAACGAAGGAGGAGGCTTGAGGAAGAAGCCAGAGAAGCTGCTTGGAGGGCGGAACAGGAGAGGGTAGAAGCTATTCGAATAGCTGACGAGCAGAAGATTGCCAGAGAAGAGGAGAAACAGAGGATGCTTATGGAGGAAGAGAGGAGGAAACAGGCTGCAAAGCAAAAGCTTTTGGAATTGGAGGCTAAAATTGCCATGAGGCAGACTGAAGCACCAAAGGTTGTAAATGAAAGCACTGTTTCCAAGGCCCTGGATTTTGATAACTGGGAAGATAGTGAGAGAATGGTGGAAAGGATAACTACGTCAGGGTCTTCTGATTCATCTGGTTTGAACAGGCCTTTTGAAATGGGCCCTAGATCTAAACCATATAGAGAAGGTTCTTCTAGCTTTTTGGACAGAGGAAAAGCTGCTAACTCATGGAGAAGGGATGTGTTTGAGGATGGCAACAACTCATCATCATTCCTAATGCAAAACCAGGATAATGGTGGGAATGCAGGCGTGAGGAAAGAATACTATGGGGGAGGTGGCAGCTATTTGTCCTCTAGGGCTTATCCTAGAGGAGGGATGCAAGAATTTCATGCAGATGATTTCGCTCCTCCAAAAGGTCACAGGTTGAGTGCTTCTGGGGATGGAGGAGACCCTTTTGGCAGAAACTTAGAGATTGGTCCTGAATTTCATGACAATGCTGGTGAAAAGTATAGTGATGTGGGTTGGGGACAGGGCCAGGGCCAGGGCCGTTCCCGTGGTTATCCGCGTTCACCTTATTCCGAAGGAGATGAACTTTATTCTTATGGGAGGTCACGGTATTCCATGAGACAACCACGTGTCCTACCGCCTCCATCACTGGCATCTATGTACAAAACTTCTTTCAGAGGAGAGAATGAGAGTCCTGGTCCCTCAGCTTTTGTAGATAACAACATGCACTATGGTCATGGATCAAGAACTGAAACTACCATTGTTGTCCAGCTGGAGAGTACTCTGACTCAGGAGCAAAATTTGGAGAATTCAACCACTCCAAGATGTGACTCGCAATCCTCACTCTCTGTTTCTAGTCCCCCTAGTTCTCCTACTCATCTCTCCCATGACGATTTGGATGAATGTGGGGAGGCTTCTGCTATTACAGAAGGAAAAGAGATGCCTTTGTCTGGGAATGAATCTGTTGTCCTAAATGACAACTGCGGGAACGAGTATATCTCTGGCGGTGATGATGAAGATTGGGCTCTTGATAACGATGAAGAGTTTCAAGAGCAAGAGGAATACGACGAGGATGAAGACGGCTACGAGGAAGAAGATGAGGTGCACGAAGGAGACGACGAGCGTGTCGACCTGACTCAAGAATTTGAAGATTTGGGTATAGAGGATAAAAGCTCATCTCGTATGATGGAGAACTTGGTCTTGGGATTTGACGAGGGGGTTGAAGTAGGAATACCACCTGGTGATGAGTTTGAAAGAAGCTCTAGGAACGAAGAGAGTGCATTTGGGTTGCCAGAGGTCTCTGTCGGTAACGTAGATCAGAAGCGACCACCCGTTGATGGGATTCCAGACAATGCAAAGGCAATCCAGGATTCTGGTCTGCCACCAGTGTCTGATCTGTTGGATGGTCTGCATGGTTCTAATATTTCCGGTGTATGTGCTCAGAATGTAGTGACGTCTTCTGTTAACACGGCATTGCATTCGTCTGATCTACCTGTTAAACTTCAGTTTGGGTTGTTTTCTGGGCCTTCTTTGATACCTTCACCAGTTCCAGCTATTCAGATAGGTTCCATACAGATGCCTCTCCACCTACACCCCCCTGTGGGTCCCTCCCTTGGTCATATGCACCCGTCACAGCCTCCACTCTTCCAGTTTGGTCAGCTCAGGTACACATCTTCTATTTCCCAGGGAATCTTGCCAGTGGCTCCTCAATCAGTCTCTTTTATTCCGTCCAATGTTCAGGCCCATTATAATTTGAATCAAAGCTTAGGAGCCCCCCTGCCTATTCAACCCGGTCAAGAGAATTCTACCCATAATATGGTCAAAGATGGGGTCCAATCTGTTTCAATGGACCGGGAACGTACAGAAACCAATGGTCCGATTCATAAGAACCAAGCTGAGATTTCCAATCCAGGTGAGAACAAGGTTATCCCAAAACGAGGTTTCCCTGGTGTAGATAAAGGACACCAAGATGCAGTGTTAAAAAGTTTCATACCTTCGTCAAACGGGTCGGTATCAGAAGGCCACTTGCCAAGTGAACAAGATTCTAAAGGGTCAAAGGCTGAAGGTCCACAATTCGGTAACAAGGGGAGAAATTATGCTTACTCAGGTAGAAATTCTGGTCCTAGATCATCTTTTGTGGTTTCTGAGGGTTCTCGTGGTTTTCAAAGGAGGCCTCGATGGCCCACCCAACGAACTGAGTTTCGAGTTAGGGAAAATGTTGATAGGAGGCATTCACAAGGTTTACTTTCTTCTAGCAAACCAGGACAAGATGATAAGTCAAGCATCGAAATGAGGAATACAGGGAATTTCGGAAATAGTGGGTCTAAGAAAGGGTTGGTGGTTAGTAGTAATAAACCATTAAAGCATATAATTGAACCTGAAGGTTCAACCTCAGATCCAGTTGGTTCTAAAGGGACTGATTCTGAGGCCAGACTTGATAGGAGAATGGAAAAAGAAGAAGCATCAACCAGGACTCACAGCATCACGCGTGGCACTGGAGAAGGAAACCTGAAAAGGAACATATCTTCAGAAGAGGATGTCGATGCTCCCTTGCAGAGTGGCATAGTGCGTGTTTTTAAACAACCTGGAATAGAAGCTCCTAGTGATGGGGATGACTTCATTGAGGTGAGGTCAAAGAGGCAAATGCTGAATGATCGACGTGAGCAGAGGGAAAAAGAAAATAAGGCAAAGTCTCGTGTCACAAAGGTAACATTGGGTATCCATTTTCCAACTTGTATGTATCTTATTTTGGCATATGTTTTTAGTTTTGCAATTAATTTTATGCTTCTTAAACACACTTATCTTTTGTGCCAGGCTCCTCGCAAACCTCGATCTGCACAAAATGCTGTGGGCTCAATGAGCTCAAGTAAAATTTCTGTGTCGTTGGGTGGAGAAGCACCAAATAATATTCACTCAAATTTTGTTGCATCAGCGGGGCGGGGCCTATTGAACATGGAAGCATCCACAGGATTTGCCACTATTGTGTCCCAACCATTGCCTCCAATTGGCACCCCTGTTGCTTTGAATTCTGACATGCAGGCTGATAAAAGGCCACATAATATCAAGTATGTACCTACTCATAGCAGTTAATATTCCCCATAGCAGCTGAATTTCTATCTCTGACATATGTTGATTTTACAGGTCCCTTCAAACAGGCTCTGCATCAGGTATTACTAGTGCTGGGAAAAACCTTGGGCCAAGCCTGACATTTGAGACCAAGAACAAAATTCTTGATAATGTTCAATCATCTATGGGTTCTTGGGATAATGTACAGATTAATCAACAGGTATGTGAAACAGATACTTTTTTCCTATGGCATATAGCTAACTATTCCTTCTACGATGGTACGGTTGTTCTAGCAGTACTGCTAGTGTTCATTATAGAGGGCTTCTATTTTTGGTTCCCTACGTTGCATCTTCCTGAAGTTTTGAGCCGCGGTGTGTCCAGATGCCTATAGAGCAACATTGTGTTTGTGATTTCGGCTGCATTACTTCTTGTATCTTAGGCTGGTGCTATTAGCCTTTTCGTCTCTGTCCAGTGATCTTGTACTGCACTAGCTTAGATAAACACAGTGCTGCCAGTGGTCAATGATGTCGGCTGCTGAGCATATGAAAAACTTGTATGGATGGGTTTGTAAAATGTTAAGCAAGCACTGTAGTGTTTGGATGAGTATGGAATTTAGCTTCATTTGAAATAGTAATATATTGCAGGGGTTGAGTGCTGTAACAAAAGGAGGAGAATGAAAAGGAATGAAAATAAGCACTTTCCGTGATTACATTAAGAAAATCCTACAGCAGGTGATTAAAGCTAGAGAAAAACCAAGAAGAAAGAGAAAAAGGAGGAGAATACTCTAGGATTTCCAACTTGAACTCTTTAGGTATTGCTCAACAAAGTTGGTTGGCATCAGTTGTTACTTCTTTAATTATCAAAGTGCAAAATCAGTAAAGTGAATTGTAATATTGCTATTTGTAGGTCAGTTAGCATCTCGTACTTCTACCAAGGTTAGGGCCCAAGATGTGGAAATTTTGACCTGTAAGACCGATCAATGCAACGTAATGGCTTGACCAAGAATAGGACCCATGTAGTGCTGCAAACGTAAGGATATCTGATTTAAACTGACCAGAAACGTATTGACTTGAGATTAAACATAAATGCTCCACATTAACTTAAATTACATAAGGTCTAAAGAATATGACGTACACACACATGCAGTGCCAGAGCTGATGCTTCTGTATCTTTTTCCTGCATGTTTCCCATATAGTGAGGGTTCAAGAATAAAGAAAAGAAAGGGGAAGTAGAGTATTTGGTTATTTGTTTCTAATTTGAATTCATATGCTAAGATGACTGTGTCTTTGACCTGTTTGTGTGTTGTTTGTGCTGTTCGCCACCTAAGAGGGAAGATTTATATGTTGTAATTGGCTCAGCAGCATGCAAAGTGTCCATATCTAACTTCTATCGACATTATAGGTTATGGCTTTAACACAGACCCAACTTGACGAGGCTATGAAGCCTGGTAGATTTGACACGTATGCAGCATCAATTGGAGATCATACTATGTCAAATGCTGAACCTATCATGCCATCGGCATCCATCTTGACAAAGGACAAATCATTTACTTCCGCAGCAAACCCAATCAACTCCCTCCTAGCTGGAGAGAAAATTCAATTCGGTAAAGTGTATACATCCAAGCAAGCTCCACTATTTTCTTTAGGATGTGTTTGGAACCTAGGGAAAGAAAGATAAAGGAAGAGAAGAGAAGTTAATTTTCCTTCTTTTTTCTTGTTTGGTTTCTGATTTTAGTAGGATGAAGGAGATATTGAAAGAAAAGACTATTGTCACTTACGTTCCTTTTCTTTCTTCCTTTTTGATTTTCTCTGTTTGTTTAAATGACTATCTTCTTTCTTTTCTTTAAAACCAAACAATGGAAGCTAATTATCCTCTTCTATTGTTTCTTTTTTGTGCAAAACGAAACAACATTACACTTTCTATTTCACTTTCTTTCCACAGTTTTCAAAACACAACATTTGTATTTCCCCTTTTTCTTATGGTTCGTCCCTTCTTATTCAGGTGCAGTTACATCTCCCACAGTCCTTCCCCCTGGTGGTTGTACTATTTCACACGGGATTGGGGCTCCCGGTTCCAGTCGGTCTGACATCAAAATCTCACAAACTCTTTCCACAACTGAGAATGACTGTACTCTGTTTTTTGAAAAGGACAAGCGCCAGAACAAGTCTTGTGTGGATTTAGAAGATTGTGAGGCTGAAGCTGAAGCAGCTGCTTCTGCTGTTGCTGTTGCAGCAATCAGCAGCGATGAGATTGTTGGTAATGGGCTGGGTACTTGTTCAGTTTCTGTCTCAGATTCCAAAAGCTTCGCTGGTGCAGATATTGATCGGATTGGCGGAGGTGGTATTTTGTTTCTGTTTATTGATTTTTTTGGGCAATCTCAAGTAACAAATTTCGTTTCTTTTCTTTTCTGTCCCATGTCTGAAACGTTTCTGTCATAGGAGACAAACGAAACAATAGTGGTATTCTGAGATGACGATGTTTGCGTACATTACCGTAACATACCAAAACAAGTTGAAGTTAACACCTAACACCTAATAGCAATATTCAGCGATGACATTTCCATACATTACAAACGTCCTTTCGACATTTCCGGCTGCATGTTCAAATGTTTCCAAAATATTTCTTTTCCTAGCTAACACCTAAACAACATACGGAAGCAAAGTTTTGATCCTTGAGCAATCTCCTAAATCTGTTTTGCCACTTATTTAATTGGGAAGAATCATTTTTGGGGTACCTTTTTCAAATCTCTTTCGGGCGTGGCAGGTGATCAGCAATTAGCAGCTCAATCAAGAGCTGAGGAGTCTCTGAGTGTAGCACTTCCGGCAGATCTCTCTGTCGATACTCCTTCAATCTCATTGTGGCCTCCTTTACCAAGCCCCCAGAATGCTTCAAGCCAGATGCTCTCTCATTTCCCTGGAGGCCCGCCTTCCCATTTTCCATTCTATGAGATGAACCCAATGTTGGGTGGCCCTATCTTTGCTTTTGGCCCGCACGATGACTCTGCCGGGACGCAGTCACAGAATCAAAAGAGTACTGCATCAGCTTCTGGGCCCCTTGGTAGCTGGCAACAATGCCATTCTGGTGTTGACTCGTTCTATGGTCCTCCGGCAGGGTTCACTGGTCCCTACATTAGTCCACCTGGAGGTATTCCAGGGGTCCAATGCCCTCCGCACATGGTGGTCTATAATCATTTTCCAGTTGGACAATTTGGTCAGGTTGGTTTGAGTTTCATGGGTGCAACATACATACCCTCTGGGAAGCAACCTGATTGGAAGCACAATCCAACATCATCCGCAATGGGTTCTGGTGAGGGGGATATGAATAATAATATGAACATGGTTTCTGCTCAGAGAAGTCCTCTCAACATGCCTTCTGCTGTCCAGCATCTTTCCCCAGGGTCACCCCTTCTGCCCATGGCATCTCCTTTTGCCATGTTCGACGTGTCTCCATTCCAGGTAAACTTTCTGATGGGAAGTTTCACATGTGAAGTAGGTGGTTCTGTTTTGAAATGACTATTCACTACTGTTTTAATTTGCTGTCAAGTGTCAGTGCCGCGGATTGATATAAAGTCCAGAAATTGTTTGTAGATATGTTAATTGTGAAGATTTATGTCAGATTGGGTTTCTTTCAGTATTATATGCTGTACAGAATGAGACCTAAACTTAGGTGATGGGTGATGACTTTGCATCAAAATCAGTTATGAATTATGAAGCAGAGACACCTCATTGAAGGTCAGGCAGATACGTATTGTACTGCAGCAATCCATGGAAACTCTCGAAGGCCAAGCACATGTTTGAAACTCCAATTAGTAGTTTCTTGTGCTTTTAAGTTTTAATTTGGACCGTGAAAACAGTTAAAACACGCTTGGAACACTCTATATGCATTCGGGAAGCAGAGACCTAAACTTAGGTGTACTGGGGATGACTTTGCATTAAATCAGTTCTGAAATATGAAGCAGAGAGCTCATTGAAGGTCACTTACTGGCAGATACTTATTGTACTGCGGCAATCCATGGACACTCTCCAAGTCCAAATGCATTTTTTAAACTCCAATTAGTAGTTTCTTGTGCTTTTAAGTTGTTTTAATTTGGACCGTGTAAACAGTTAAAACATGCTTGGAACTCTCTATAGTCCATAGGCATTCGTGGAATTCGTCGGAGATGCAAACAAAATACTAATAGGCTTTAGTTAAGGCTTAGGTAAGTCTTCTCTTTATGTGAGAGATGTTTCTAGTTTAAGTTTAGGAAAGTCTTCTTTCTGTGTTATAGATGACGGTGGATAGACTATAAAGATACATGTTATTGATGAAGCATTTTTTATTGGCTCATTTTTGTAAATAAGTCTTAAATATTGGAATGACATACGCAAATGAAGGCAATTTATGGTTTACCCATAAGCCTTATTATTCTGTTTTCAATTACATTTTTTTTAGAAGCATTTGTAATATCATTGTAACATACAAAAATTAGATTTTTTTAATGTGCTCCAGCGCTTCGTGTCCTTAATGTATTGAAAATTTGTGTTCCAGTGTGTCGTTTTCATGTCACGCGTCCTTGTTTGTGCTTCATCGGAGGTTATCATTGTGTTATCATCGTCCTTGTTTGTGCTAAAGGATTTATTGCTTACTTATGTTGCCTACTAGTTCTTATCCGACATAACTAACATTGAGCCAAAACTTTCCTTCAGTCTGCCCCCGAAATGTCAGTCCAAGGACGATGGTCCCATGTTCCTGCACCATCCCTCCACTCTGTTCCTCTATCACACCCATTACTGCAACCGGAAGCAGGTGTGCTACTGCCTTCCCAGTTTAGCCATTCCCACCAATCATTAACTGCCAACAGGTTCTCCGAATCACGAACTTCTACCCCATCCGATGGCAGTCGGAGTTTCCCAGTGGCACCTGATTCAGCAGCTGCCCAATTTCCTGACGAACGAGGGTTACTAGACTCGTCAAGCTCCACCAGTGGTGGAGGTATCAAAAAGAGCTCTTCTGGAAGCACTTTTGCAGAAGTCAGCCAAACTGACTCTCTTCCGAATGTTAACAATAGTGGGCACAACGCAAATGCGTTCAAGAATCATTCTACAGGTTACAATTATCAGAGAGGAGGTGGGGTTGTGTCTCAGAAGAACGGTTCAGGGAGTGAATGGTCACAGCACCGTAGAATGGGGTTCCATGGGCGGAATCAGTCTCTGGGTGCCGAAAAGAGTTTTCCCCCCTCTTCGAAGATGAAGCAAATTTATGTGGCCAAACAGACTACAAGTGGTAATTCTTCTGCAGTGTGATGAGTGATGAAAATATTGCTTCTCAGGTCTCACCGAGCCAAAAGGGCTATGATGAAATCGTTTCCATATCATCGAATGCTTTGGTTAGTGTTTTTGGCCGCATCTTTTGCACTTTTCTTTGTTTTTTTTTTTTCACCAATATTTTTGGGTATGCTCGTTTATGAACAACATTGTAGTACTGAAGCTGGTGATGGCCTTTTTGAATGGCTCTCAAGTGTTTAGTAAAGAAGCTAATGGTGTGGGGCATGCTCTTTAGGATGAGTGCTACCAGGTTAGTGAAATATACATGGTGTGGGATGGAGGCCTTGTGTATTGTCTTTTTTTTATGTGCTCTTTTGCTCACCATCCAATTATTCTCTTCAGTTGTTTTGAGGACCAACATGTAATTTTTCATGTTTAGTAATGATAAATGTGGGGAATGCTCGTGTCCTCTAGTTATTTCCACCCTTTGTGTTTGTAGATTAGTACTATTTGTTAAGATACGCAGTGGTAGCTTTTTGAGGAGCCACAGCAAAGAAGGCATTATGTGGTTAGAAAAATTTTAAATTCTTCACTAATCTCCATTTATTTTTATTTTTTTTTTTAGGAAAGGTAAAATAACTTTTTTGACACCTCTTGTTCAAGCTATGGTTTTTTGTATAGAGGCGGATCTGGTAACACCAATTTTGACACCTCTTGTTTTTAGAGTCCCAGCAAATGATCGAAGCCGTTTCATGTGTTTAAAACATGCTTGAAAGAGCTCCCGTAAAAAATCAGCTCATTCTAATGTTGGCAAGGCTTTGATTGGCTCATTCAATTTTATTCTGTCAAATTTGAAAGGAATCAATTAAATGAACTGATCAAGTTCTTACCATTATCCGAATGAGTTACTCCTTCCGTCTCTAAATAAGTGTCCGATGCGCAAACCTAAGGCTTCAAAAAAATGCATTTGTTTCGTTAAAAAAATTAATTTTTTTTCACAAATCATTAGATAGAAATGAGTTTTATTAGATTGTAAAAACAAAATTGAATTTTTTAATGAAAAACATGCTTCTTTTGTAAGGCCTAGTTTTGCGCGCCGGACACTTATTTAGGGACGGAGGGAGTATTTTTTTCAGGAGCCCTTATAAATATGTTTTAAACACATTGAACAACTCTGATTATTTGTTGAGACTGTAAAAAAAAAGGGTGTCAAAATTGGTGTTAGGTAGGGCTGTCTACGTACCCGACCCGCCTAACCACCCAACCCAACCGAAAAAACGGAGGTAACAGACGATTCCAATCGGGTGTATCGGTCGGATTCAGGTATAGATCTGAGAAAAATTGTGTCAGTCGGGTGTCGGATGCATGGGATTTTTTTCCATCTGACCCGATCCGACTGACTTATGTATTATGTACTATACTAGTGTTTGCCCGTGCCTTCAGATGAATTTGTTAATATGATTTCAAGTAACCTTAGCTAGGTATGAGCTTAGCTAACGGAATGCCCGTGCTTGAAGGTCTTTGCGAAGAAAATTTAACTTATCCTATATTAACCACTCAATTATAATACTGATCACATCCCAAAAATCCAAATGTCTTTGCAAAGTTCACATTATAAGTTTGAAATAGGAAAACTTTTTTATCCATAAAACAAAGCGACATCGAAATGAAAAAAAAAACATCAAGATGAAAGAATATTGAGGTGGTTTCACTTCTACCTAATCAACTCGATATGAAAGAAGTTTGTGGTGGTTTCACTTCTATCTCAACATGGCTTTCGACGTTGCAAGGTTGGCCATTGCAACCTGTAAAAAGCAAATGTTATTTCAACTCACACATACCATTTCAAGCATAAAATATTTCAGGGCTTGCCTGTGCCTGAAGGCATGGGTCCAATAATTCATTATTCAATATGCTTTCGAGTGACCTTAGTTAGGCGTGAGCAAACAGATTGTGCCTAAAAGCACATACCAACATAATTTTATCACCACAAAAAATCAATTACTCATTATACTATTGATTACATCGACATAAATTATAGAAAAACTCATCTTTATTTGCTAGGGACACGAAAATTGACTAGCTATTTCTCATCAAAGTAAGGAATGAATACAAAGTTTGATTACCCAGCCATTTTCTCCAATTTTTCAAACTCTAAGATCAAAACATCGCAAACATGCGTATTGACTAAGTGAAAAGGAAAACTATTCACAAAATAGTTTTTCAACTCCAGTTCCCTTGAAAGAAGAGTATCAACGGGCGTATGCCCTGATGTACCTTAATTCTATCAAACCAAAATTGGAATTGAATAATCTATTGACTATAGTCTACATCGTATCAAAGATGAAACCAAAATTGAAATTGAATAATCTATTGACTATAGTCTACATCGTATCAAAGATGAAACACTACAACAAAACACTACTAATACTGTGTATGAGAGAAATGAAAGAGAGATGGCAAACGCACAAAATATATACACCACAGTAAAATAAAAAGGGGCCTTCCTTTTCCATTAGAAACATTGATTTCATTTACAAAGACGCAAGAGCTACACACTTCAAAAAGCAGGATTACATAGGGTTATAGATATATAGAATGCAAATTGGATAGGACCAAACCGGATTATAATTATATACAACAAAGTTAAAAAAACGGTTCCGCCGCCTTAGATATTAACAGCAAGAAAAAAAAAAACAGTCTCACCGCCTAAGAAGAAATAGACACCTCAGAACCGGCAATACCGACGCTCGGCCTCGTATTTGATCGGAAATTCCTCCAAGAGATAGATTGTGCAGGAATACCAAAGCAATCTCTTTTTCCTTAGCATACGTGAAAATTCCTTTCCCCTTGTCCGCATAACTTTGACTTCTTTCGGCCTTGCCTGTGCAATTGTGTCTGCCCTTCATATATCCTTTAAAGTAATACATAATGAAAATGGATCAAAATTAAACGTCTAATGGAATAAAATAAAACGGATCAACTCACATGGCCATAGATGATTAGATTGTGCATACAAATTTCTTTTGCCTTTGCATTTACCTTAATACAAATTATGAGATTAAGTAAATAGCAATACTTGGAAGAGAATTATAGTGAATAAAGTTCATTCTTACCACGGAATGCCACCATGGTTAACAGAAAACCATGTAGCTCAAAATTTAAAAACATAATAACAGAAAACTATTAAAGAAAAATCAATTTTGAACTCAAATGGGGGGCATAATCACGCATGTAAAAATGGGATTCAATATGAGCTTCATATCCAGATCCCACATTAAAACGTAAAAAGGAGCTGCAAAGTAGAGAAGGGAGAAGACCAAATAAGTTGTCCATGACATGGTTCTCTGCCATAGATTAAAAGGTTTTGAAGAAGTTTAAGTACATACACAATCAAATACGAATTAGCCTTGGTTCTCTTCCAAACACAAAGTGCCAATAAAAAAAGACCATTAAAACAACAGAATCAACTATTAAGCGCGGATTAAAAATAAGAAAAAAACTATTAAGCAAATTTATCAAATCTCACTGTCTTATCGCCGTACCAAACTGGGGGGCTACTTATGACCAAGGTATAAAATGGCCTGTTCATAATCATAACTAATGGGCAGAGTATCTCTTCTGCCATCAACAATCTAACCTCCTCCTCCTTCAACCCATCAACAGTTCAACACATTCAAGTGATAGCAAAATAGGCGTTAAAGGGCATTCTGTCAAACACCTATTAGGCGTTTTTCTTCTCATGGTTTTGCCACTCTCTTCTTCCCTAATGATAGGGCAAAAGGCTAGCAAACTGACCACATTTCAGAAAATGACCACCGTCAACTAACTTAAACCAGACACAACATGTTTTACAAAGACTTTCATACTCAGGATGTTTTGATACAGGCTATAAAAATTGACATGAACCTATGCATGTATGTGGTTCAAGGTGCATCAAAAACCAAAAAAATGATCCAATCAATTCAACAAAGGTGCAAATGTTTAAACAATAGCTGATGACGCCAGAGAATCGACTCAAGCCCTAAGATTAAACCATAGCAGATGACGTGATCCCAAATTGATCCGTCTCTGTAAATATACACACATACATAAAAATATATCGGATTCAAACTAAGATTAAACACTGTGTCTGCGAAATTCCCCCACCCTGACTCGGAGAGAGAGAGAGAGAGAGAGAGAGAGAGAGAGAGATACCTGGTGGTGGTGGTGCCACTGATGGAGAAGAGAGGCAGTGCCGTGGTGCAGTGTACTGGTGGTGGGTCGGAGGAAGAGAGAGGAAGTCGACGGAGAGAAAGGTGAGAGAGGAATGCGGTGGGAATTCATTCACCAGCATTCATTTAAAAAAATTCTTAGCATTCAACGCCAATTGTTCTCTTTAGAATACATTATATTCCCTTAACCAATTGTTAAGAATAAATCATTCCCAAAACCGAAAAAATCATTACTCCAGAAAATGCAAAGTATTTATCAAAATGCAAGGTTGAAATGAAGGGTTGAGATTTATGCAGAAAAATATGTTACAAATTCAACGGTGGAGAAAATTTATGTGGGCCACCACACCGTTGTGATTTATATTATAGATAAGGCAAAAAAACCCTATGACTCCTATCTTCCATTTCCAATTTCGCCGCATCTCTCTCTATACGGAAACACCCACCCCCAACCCCAATCGACCCCCACACTTTCGATCTCCACCTTGACTGAAACCTAGGGTTTCCAAATTCCCACACAAAGATTCCTCCATTGGCTTTAAAATTCACTCGATTTGCGTATGGATTCTTGGGATTTGTCCGCCATTCTGGTTTTCTTTGATCGACGACGACGATGGTATTCTTGCAGTGCACTTGTTCAACCTGCAATTTTTGAAGTTCGGTGTTCTTGATCATTAGGGTTCATTTTATTTCAGTTAAACACCGGGACTTACAAAATCCCCAAAATGAGGCACCTGCCGTTAGCCTTCATCCATTCCGTCAACAAAATTGCTGATGTGGCACACATCACCCGTTAACTGGCCCCATTTTACATGTTAGGGAGTAAAAGACATGCACATAATCAAAACCCCACCATTTCACTGTGCTAGATCCATCGTCGCTTCCAATTCTTGAACCCTTCTAATTTCCTCTGCTTTCCCATCAACCAAATCCCCAATTTCTCCTAAATTCGGTTCGATTTCTTCAACAATCCTTGATTCTGAACATTGGGTTGGAACGCAATTTGCCTCTGCTTCGACCACCGAAACCACCGAAATTGGTCCTAAGAAACCTCATCAATGGTGGTGGGAACTTCTCCGACTGGTCTAGTGACGGGGACTAGATTGGAGGTTTGTGGGGTTTTGAAATTTTTTTTTTTTTTGATCCGTGGAGTTTTGATTGTACGCACAATTAAAAGGTGAAGAAAAGTGAAATAGGGTAGTGTTGGGTTGTGATTGTGTGCATTTCATTTGCTTCCTAACATATGAAATGGGCCCACTTAACGGGTGAAGTGTGCCACATCAGCAATTTTGTGGATAGAATGGATGGAGGCTAACGACAGGTGCCTCATTTTGGGGATTTTGTAAGTCCAGGTGTTTAATTGAAATAAAGTGAAGTTTAAGTATTTCTGTGACATTGCAATAAAAGTTCAAGTGCAGTTTTGAATTTTCCCAATAGAAAGTGATGTTACTGATATGTTCCTTGATCTGTAATTCTGTATGTATTTGGGTTCCTCTCTCTCTCCTGATTTCTATATGAAGTCCTTTTTTTTTTTCCAATCCGACGACCCGACAACATTTCGGTTGGTCTCGGGCGCATATTTCACAATCTGACAAAAAGTACCCGACCAAACCCGACCTGTAGACAGCCCTAGTTGTTAGGGGTTCTATCCCCCTTTTTTTGTATTTTTCGTTTCGGCATTTTTGTTAAATCTTGTTGAATCCATGTTCATTTTTTTATTAATCATTCGTCTCGACAAGAGAAATTTTAAACTAAAATTATGACCAAAAGCGAAAAAAGTTAACTAAAGACGAAAAAATACTGAACAACCGATTTTTTTTTTGTCAACGGTGCCATTTTATATGAATATTTTCAATTTCGATCCATATTTTAATACTTTTTCGATTATTCTGGTCAAGACGAACGATTAATTTTAAAAATTACAACAAAAAGTTAAACAAATATTAAGAAAGGTAGGTTTTAGTATAAAAAAAAAATACCGAAGATAACAAATATAGTGTAAACTCAACCTGGTGGAAATTAACAAGAACAAAACAACAAAATACAAATATTACTAAAACTGAGGTGCAAAAAACTGGACAAGCTCCGATGACTTGCTTTGATAGAGTGTAGGCTGGCTGGATCACATTCTTCGAGCTCTTCCAAAAGAAAGAAGGTTCTAGACTTCTAGTCTCTTTTACATGCTCCAGCAGATATCAAAAAAATTCTCTCACCCTTCAAATTTGTAGGACGAGTAGTGTCACGATCCTATCCCAAAAGTTGTTAAATGATAGGATTAATGTGACCGGCCAGTGAATCTAACCTCCACCCGAGGCCTCATTACCTAGTCCAAGAGATGCAAAGACTATAAAAATTTAAAAATGCAAATGCATAATTGACACAAAAATACCGTCAGAACGTTAAAGATTTAAAACCTTATAACATAAGGTGACCTTACACCAAACAGGGAGTAGTCAATTTCCCAACTTTTAAGTTTTCAAAACGTTGACTAAACACTTTCTTTACATGTCCTCCAGGCAGCAGCGTTTCTTAATCCTACTTGGCAATACCTATAGGAAAATAATTAATTTTCATAAGCCGACAGCTCGTGTGAGATACTATACCAGAGTTATATGTTTTACCATTGAAATAATCTTTGTAACTTCTCGTACGTAACATACCATAACTTTAGCACAAAACTCATAAGAAAAACTTGCATCATGTAAACCTTGCTTAGTCTTGTGATGAACTTCCAACAGCTAAACATGAATAGGGGAGCGACCCCTCGTGGTGTGAAATGATCAAATCACTGGCAGCTGGTGCCACATAACATTCCTCCCTTATAACCCCTTCGTTGGTCATGGTATCTCTAAAATTCGTCCCCCTGACCCGGGACACCGCTATCTGGATCGATGCATCAAACTTTGAGATCATAGAATCATAATGACATTACACCGTCACCTTTAGATGGCAAGGCCGATGTTCAATGTCACCTTTGGATGGTAAGGCCTGTGTTAATAGAATCATAATAACATTACACCGTCAGTTTTAAATGGCAAGGCTGGTGTTCATGGAATCATCCCTTCTTAAACATAGCCATTCTCATAAAATATCACTTTATAATCGTAGTCATCCTCGTAATATTAGCATCTCACAATAAAAAGTTCGTAGCATTTTCCCATGGCATAAGATTATGAGGCATAAAAACAGTTCATCAAATCATGCTTCCTTATAACATATCATAACTTTTGAGAATATGAAACACACAACATAATTTGTTTGAAAAAGCAATATAACTAACATTAGAGTATCTCACCTTTGAATTTTTGAGAGCTAAAATGAAAACTTGATCGTCCTCTTGCTTAAATCTTGGATTGACCTATTTGCCAACAAATTCATGTCATTGCGTATCCAATTGCGTAAATGAAATATCTGTAGGCCTTCTCGATTCTGAGTTGGCCTATTCGGCTTAGAAATGGTTTGTGGTCATTATCTAACTCTATCAGTAGACCTAATTAAGTTAGCCAAATAACCACACTTTATTAAACAAATTACTGTCTTCAGAAAGGTATACATATATGTTCCCAACAGTAAGCTAATTAGGGCTCCAAGTGCCTCGGTTTCCAATTCTTTTACTCCAACAAAACTATTACTTGATTAAGGACTAAACTAAGTTACATACACAAGCATACTTTGCAATCCCATACCTAATTGCACTTATATATGTATTTCACCCTCATTTATTACACAATTAACAGTATCCATACTACACCCGATTATAAAAGTTTTAGAGACAAAATTTAATTATGTCTTTTTAGAATAATATGATCATAATAATAAAATCTTCGCACTGGTTCAAACGGATTCAAAATTGGAGCACTTAATTTTTTAATATATAAAAAGTCTAAAAAAATTTAAGTGCTCTAATTTTCAATCCGTTTGAACGAGTGCAAAGATCTTATTATTTTAAAGGGTCATAATTAAATTTTGTCTCTAGGGCTCTTATAATCATGTATTTGCTCCACAGAGTCCTAAATAAAGAGCATATACTTAATTATGAGAGACCTAGAGACAAATTAATTATGACTCTTGAGAATAATATGACTAGAATAATAAGATCTTTGCATCGGTTAAAACGGATTGAAAATTTGAGCACTGAATTTTTTTAGATTGTTTATATAAAATAAAAAATATGATTAAAAAATTAAGTACTCCAATTTTAAATCTGTTTGAACCAATATGAAAATCTTATTATTTTGATCATATTATTCTAAAGAGACATAATTAAATTTTATTTCTAGGACTCTCGTAATTAAGTTTTTGCTCCATAGGATTTTGCAAATAAGGATGACAAGGTTTTTTCTTCCTTCCAAAACGCTGTCATTCAAGGGCTGGATAGGGGCTGCTGCCTCCCATGTACAACAGAGCCCCCGCGTCCCTCATAATCTTGTCAAAAGCACCCACGTGGTCCTCCATTTTCAAATACGACTAGTAGTATTTTTTTTTGGTTAAAGACTAGTAGTAATTTACTTTGGAGTGTGTGTGTGTGTGTCTATATATATATATATATATATATATATATATATATATATATATATAGTTATTATCTATTCTAATATATAAAGGGAGAGCATCAATTTGGTGTCTCCCTGTCATGTATTTTCATTTTCAAAAATACCCCCAAACCTGTAATTTATGTGGATAAAAACTGTAGGGGTAAAACAGTAAGACCCCAAATAAAACTACCTCCCAAGTGCCATGCCTACGTCTCTTTTCTTGAACTGCTCTCTTTTCTTTCCATTTTTTTGTCAAAACACAGTACCTTCTTCATAAGCAAAGATTGGGAGAGAGAGAGTGATAGGCGTTTTCTACTTTTGGCTTCAATTTGTTTGAACTGCACACTCATCAAGATCAAGGCCACAAAAGTGAAGACAATCTGACAACTGTGTGGTGTGTTTGAAGTTCTTTTCCCTTCCCAGACAATCTGACAACTGTGTGGTGTGTTTGAAATGCTCTCATTTCTCCATCTTTTTCCTTCTCTTTCTTATATGGGAAAATGACGGGTTAGAGGTGTCGACCCAGATTTATTCCAAAATCATGGTCTGCAGTCTTGAAACTACCACTCTGCATGACAGGAGGGAAATTATTGACAAATACATGGAGTGCCCACTTGAAATGTCTATTTTACCCTCCTTTATATATCACTTCTAAGCCCTAAAATTCATTCTTTCCCCAATCTCTCATTCGTTCCACACACCAGGCGACGGCGACTCCTCTCTCACTCAGTCTCTCTCGACTCCTCACACCAGGCGACGGCGACTCCTCTCTCACTCAGTTTCTCACTCTGGTATCTCTCTCTCTCACACACACACACATACATAGAGCAAAGATACACTCGTTTTGTCGAAGTTGAAGATGGGTTAAGAAGCTATAATTTTCAATTTTGTTTCTGGTTGTTCTTATTTAGCATAAAAATTCATTAATAGAGCGAATGTGGACCATTGAACCCTAGTTGTTGGTTCTACACAAGATCTGGCTCACATTGGTGATTATTGGCTTGCTCTTGTTTGGCATGTGACTGATGTTTACCTACAACAGTTGTACTAGTAGATTATTGGTTGGATCAGTTTGTTGTCCCTTTGTTGTTTCCATTTTTGTTGATTGTTTGGTGTGTTTGATTATATGACTTGGTTTGTACAGAACATGTAGTTTAGTCCATATAAATATTTCACTTGGCATTGCTATCCTGTTAGAATTTTGATTAACTTTGATAGACAAGTCTTGTACGTTAAATGGGTATCTTTAGTGTATGTTTGAACTCTACAAAATGGGATATAACTCATGTTTTATTTCAACCATCTCGTGTAATGTAATTCTTATAATCATGGAAACAAAGTCACATACTCGATGCACTTGTTATTTATATTATATGACAATTACATATTTTGGTTTGGTTAGAGGAGGCATGGAATCTAATTCAAGTAGTGGAACGATGGGAAGTCCTGTGAGGATACGAGTTTGCGAGCACAGTGAGCAAGCGGTCTTGCACACCTCGTGGACGGATAAGAATCCAGGTAAAAGGTTCTTCAGGTGCCCTTATTGGTATCCCGGTTCACCAAAAATTGGTGGTGCACACTGTGATTACTTTGAATAGTTGGATGGTCCCATTGGTGAGCAAGACAAGTGGTTCTCTGATCCCAGAGGGACATATGGTCACTCAAACAGCGTATTGTGGAATATGAGACGAAGATGGAAGAAATTGAGATGAAATATAAGGAACAGGAGGAAAAATGTAAGGAATATGGGAGGAAGATCGAAGAATGTGAGAAAAAGAACAAGGAATATGGGAGGAGGATCAAAGAATGTGAGAAAAAGAACAAGGAATTGGAGGCAAACGTGAGGAAAAACAATGGACTGATGTGGGCAGCGTGGGTGTTCCATTTTGGTTGTTATTCTACTTGCTATCATGAGGACCATAGTAAGCCTGAAACTAAGTATTTGAGACTGCCCTATTCAAGCAGCGGTTAAATGCTTTGGTTTTAGAATTCTAGGAAGCGGGACTAGTAGGTGGTTTCTTTTTGTAAGAAGACAATGTAATCGAAGCTGATGCTTCGACTTGAAATGGTATATGCTAGTGGTTGGTTTCTTTTTGTAAAAAGCATATGTAATCCAAGGCAAGTCGTTGTATGTAATATGTGATGACAATTTGAAGAACTCCCAATGTAATATATTTGTGGCATCTAACATTTTGCGAACAATTTGTAAGTTTAATGTGTTGTACATAAACATTAAATTGTGGGTGCTATGTAATAGTATTAGTATTAAAATGTTAAATTTGCATTAAAATGTAATATGGTTTTGAAGAGTTTAGTGGTTATTAATCTTTTTGATTAAATTACGTGTTTTTGCATAGCATTGTAGTTGCTCCATACAAATATTTGACTTCCTACTGTTGTCCTGTGTGATTTACAGATTACCACTTCCAGACAAGTGTTATGGGTGTAGGTTAAAGGGTCACATGGGTATATGTGCTTGTTTTTTTGGACTGTTCGGAAAATTGAATGCCCATTGTATCATGTAATTGAGTATGAATTGCATAATGGTTCTATATTTGGTTGATGTTGTGCAGCCATGTCAACGACTCCTCAAAAGTTGATGTGTTTTTGTTATTTGGGTGGTGAGCGCATGGCAAATACGGATGGTAGCTTGGGGAAGTAAATGGGTGGTGTATTTGAAGCCACAATCATTGAAGAGAGCATATCGTTTGATGAGTTAGTCGTCAAAGTTTGCTCTCGCATGGATATGACTTTCGCATGGAAATGTATAGCCGAACAAATTTTGATTGCATATATTACTTTATGTTATATATTGAAAAATGTCATCTCCCATTTAATATAATCAAGTCTGTTTGATATATTAACGTTCCTATATGACTTGGTCTGTTTCAAAAAACGTAATGGTCTTTTTCAATATAACATAAAGTCTATTTGATATTTTGACGTGCCATATTTTTGCCCAAAAAGGGTTGGTTGAGCTTGACATTTATTGATCAACATATGACTTGGTCTTTATCAACAAAAGTGATGGTCAATTTCAATATAACATAAAGTCTGTTTGATTTTGTGACGTGCCCCCTTTTTTTGCCCAAATTCAGGTTGGTTCAAGTTAACTCGGAGATGACATTCCTCCAACTCTATATGACTTGGTCTGTTTCAAAAAATGTGATGGTCTTTTTCAATATAACATAAAGTCTGTTTGATTTTGTGACGTGCCCATTTTTTGCCCAAATTCAGGTTGGTTCAAGTTGGCTCGGAGATGACATTCCTCCAACTCTATATGACTTGGTCTGTTTCAAAAAACGTAATGGTCTTTTTCAATATAATATAAAGTCTGTTTGATTTTGTGAAGTGACCCATTTTTTGCCCAAATTCAGGTTGGTTCAAGTTGACTCGGAGATGACATTCCTCCAACTCTATATGACTTGATCTGTTTCAAAAAATGTAATGGTTTTTTTCAATATAACATAAAGTCTGTTTGATTTTTTGACGTGCCCTTTTTTTGTCCAAATAAGGTTGGTTCAAGTTGACTGGGATTGTGTTTATAAATCTCGAATTTAGTGCAAAATTCTGCATCCATAGTCTGTGTACTTTAGGAATAGAGCAAACTCCTCCACAAACATAAAATTCTTCAAATTGTCATCACAAGTTCTTCCATACTACATTTTGGTTCATTGGGAATTTCCCCACTTGAAGTGGTCTTTTTCAATATGAATTCGTCTATGTAAAAAACCAAGTTCACTTTCATTCATTCATTCATGATGTAGTAAATCATAAATGTGAACCAATGTGAAAAACCATAGTTGTCCAAAAATGTTTGTACGATGGTTGAAACAAAAATGTTTGTGTTACTCTTAATACTCTGGAAAATGTATAAAATAGTGGAGGAGAGGTGTAATCTGGAAAACTTTGAAACTGTCCAGGTTGGAAAAATCTCCTTTGAACAGAAACTGATTTTAAGGAATTCTATAGGTCGGTTTTGAGTGATTCAAATTAGGAATGAAAGCTAACACGTAGACGGACAATTTGGTGCCAAAACCATCAATTTTGGAATTTCGAATAGTAGCAGAAATGCGTTCAAAGTGGACTGAAAGTCTAGCGCTTAGAGTTGCCCCATCGGAAATGAATTTCGAATAGTTGGATCAAAGCCGAGAGCAATCGAGACCAAAGCTGAGAGAGAGAGAGAGAGAGAGAGAGAGAGAGAGAGACTTGGTCTGTTTCGAATTTCAAATTGCTCTGGGTCTGTACGTATCGTGTTTTGAGAGAGAGAATGAGAAGG
This sequence comes from Rhododendron vialii, assembly GCF_030253575.1. Taxonomy (NCBI): domain Eukaryota; kingdom Viridiplantae; phylum Streptophyta; class Magnoliopsida; order Ericales; family Ericaceae; genus Rhododendron; species Rhododendron vialii. The sequence goes on along the minus strand of NC_080564.1, from coordinate 10,632,300 downwards.
GAAAGGGTTTTGATTTAACGATGCCATTTTATATTAAGGGCAAAATTATCCCCACTGTTTCACTGGTGTTATGGTTACCATGTATTGGTGATTTCAGGACTGTAGACCATGAAAGTTGGTGAATAATGGCTTCGTCCTCCACTGACCAGTAATTTCCCCATCTTATATTGTTTGGTGTATTTTTCTTCCGTGGAAGGGTACTAACTGATATGGTTCAGAATGAAATGTTGGTAAAGCTGTGCGTAAAGGGGAAAAAAAATGAAGAATTCTCATGGTGCAAATGTCCTCCCATTTAATGTAATCATTTCAGGAATTCAAATTAGGGTAAATCCAAAAGTTTTTGAAATTTCACACATTTTCCAAAAGTTTTTGAACCATCACCGATTCATCACCATCACTGACTGCAAATGTCCACCCATTTAACGTAACTAGAGGCCGGAGCACACGCGATGCGTGTGCAAGTAGATTTTTACAACGTTTTCATAAAAATGTTTCCCACTAATTGTTAGATCAAATTTTCACAAATATTGTGAAAATTCGACGCTCCGGCCTCTAGTATATATAAATAAAGAAGTGTTCGTAGGTTGTTCTCTGTCACTACCTAGTACACTACTTTTTTCCTATTCCTACAAAAATTGAAATGGACAAGCCCGTCAAAGAGGAAATCAAGCAGAGAGGTACGACTCGGCCCCGTCTCCCCTCCTCTTCCATTTGCCGCCGGAGGTAGAATTCTCTATCATGGTCTCGGTACTCAAACACGTCATCTCCGGCGTTGGCACATCCCGAGGTGCCACCCCATCCAAGACGGTCTCCTCAGGTGATCATGGGACAGGAACGGAACAGAACTGCCCCAATCCCATCATCCCCTTGCTCCCTGACGGTGACGCGTGTCGGTTCTGCAAAATCGACGGCTGCTTGGGGTGTAACTTTTTCGCGCCAACAACCTCCACAGGTGATGACAAGGGTGTGAAGAGGAGGAAGGTTATGTTTAAATACAGGGGAGTGAGGCAGAGGCCGTGGGGAAAGTGGGCGGCAGAGATTCGAGACCCCCGGCTGGCAGCCGGAGTGTGGCTGGGAACTTTCGAGACTGCAGAGGCGGCCGCCAGGGCTTATGACAGAGCCGCCGTGGGGTTTCGGGGAGTGAAGGCCAAGACCAACTTTCCATTGTCCGACTACCAATTGGGTAATCAGAACAGAAGCACCTAGAGAATAAATAACCATGAAATTAAGCCCATTAATCGTGTGGCGATGGGGTTAGGCCTGTCAATGGGCCGGATCCGATTCGGATCCGACAGATCCGGATCCGATAAGACACAATCCGATTCGGATCCGATAAGACTCAAATCCGATAGTGAGAATCCGGATCCGAATCCGAAAAATCCGGATCCGATCCGAAAACTTTTTTTACTTCAAAAATTTTAGCCAAAAAAAAATATTTTTTTCAAAAAAATACAATTTTTTTTTTCAAAAAAAATTATTTTCCGAAAAAAAATTTTAAAAATTAAAAATAAAAATACAACTTCTTAAACATTTTTTTTTTCAAAATAAAAATTTTACTATTTTTTTTAAAAAAATAAAGTTCGGATTCGGATTGATAACGGATTTAATCCGATCCGATCCGGATCCGGATCGAATTTTTCGGATCGAATCCAGTCCATTGACAGGCCTAGATGGGGTCCTATACATACATTGTGGGCGGGGGACTTGGAAAATGTTCGAAATCCTTTCAATGACATGGTTCTTTTTAGAGATTTTTACTTCTAAGTATAGTAAAGTGAAACTTAATTTTTATTGATGAGAGATGAAATACTTTTTAATCATCAGTAGGTCCACCTTTACAAAAATACATTTACTATTAATGGAAGTGTCATATTAGGATTTTAGGGTACTCTAAAATCTTAGTGTAGCCTAGGGTTTTAGGGTACTCTAGCGTTTTAGGGTTTAGGTTTATGCGCTTTCATAGAGCCATAGAGGGTTTTAGGGTGCACTTTTCTATTATAGGGTTTTAGCGATTTAGCCGTTTAGGCATTTTCATAGGATACCCTAGGGGTTTAGGCATTTTTATAGGGGCACTTTCATATTCGATATGAAATTTATTACGGATTCAAAGATATAACCCGTTTTTTAGCTGGTTAGAATAGAATTAGGAACAATTAAATCCAGACGGAGGGAGTGGCTCTTTTTCATTCTGAACACAAATCATTACCATTTTGCTGGCATTTCAATGGTCGATTTCACATGTTTACACCTTTTGTCGTTTTTTTTTTTTGACTCGATTGGTATACTAATACAACAATGCTACCTTCACCGCTCACTTTCATCGTTACCGTCCGTCTCGGCAATCAGTGGTCCCGAATTTAAAAGAATAGAGTTCTTTTAAAATTCGGACCGTTCAAAATACTTTTGAACGGTGAAATTGAGTGCGGTGAGAGGAGAGGTGAAAAGGAGCGGTAGGTGTAGACTTTTCTCTCTATCTCTTTTCACTCATTACCCAAAATCCAAATACCAAAATGAACAAGCAAGGTTAGTAGTTTAGCATTTGAGGGGGGCTACTTGGAAAGCCCGGTTTCTAAAACACACTTACGAGACTCTGATTAGGATACATGATAAAAAAATCTGTGGTTAAGGTTAATTGGTATTTTCAGTTTACGACTCGATGATTTTTAGGACACAAGAATAGCACGATATAATTTTAAGGGTTCAATACTTTTGGAAGTCGGTTTGAATCAGGGGAGGGTGCACGAACTGCCCTTCTTTCCTTTCTTCCACTGTTTTCTATTCTCTTCTTTTATTTCTCCTTGTTTTATTTTGTGTTTCTGAACCCTTAAAATTATATCGTGCTATCCTTGTGTCCTAAAAATCATCGAGTCGTAAACTGAAAATACCAATTAACCTTAACCACAGATTTTTTTATCATGTAACCTAATCAGAGTCTCGTAAGTGTGTTTTAGAAACCGGGCTTTCCAAGTAGCCCCCCTCAAATGCTAAACTACTAACCTTGCTTGTTCATTTTGGTATTTGGATTTTGGGTAATGAGTGAAAAGAGATAGAGAGAAAAGTCTACACCTACCGCTCCTTTTCACCTCTCCTCTCACCGCACTCAATTTCACCGTTCAAAAGTATTTTGAACGGTCCGGATTTTAAAAGAACTCTATTCTTTTAAATTCGGGACCACTGATTGCCGAGACGGACGGTAAGATTAGGGTAACGATGAAAGTGAGCGGTGAAGGTAGCATTGTTGTAAACATGTGAAATCGACCATTGAAATGCCAACAAAATGGTAATGATTTGTGTTCAGAATGAAAAAGAGCTACTCCTTCCGTCTGGATTTAATTGTTCCTAATTCTATTCTAACCAGCTAAAAAATGGGTTATATCTTTGAATCCGTAATAAATTTCATATCGAATATGAAAGTGCCCCTATAAAAATGCCTAAACCCCTAGGGTATCCTATGAAAATGCCTAAACGGCTAAACCGCTAAAACCTTATAATAAGAAAGTGCACCCTAAAACCCCCTATGAAAGTGCCTAAACTTAAACCCTAGGGCTCTATGAAAGCGCATAAACCTAAACCCTAAAACGCTAGGGTACCCTAAAACCTTAGGCTACACTAAGATTTTAGAGTACCCTAAAATCCTACTATGACACTTCCATTAATAGTAAATGTATTTTTGTAAAAGTGGACCTACTGATGATTAAAAAGTATTTCATCTCTCATCAATAAAAATTAAGTTTCACTTTACTATACTTAGAAGTAAAAATCTCTGAAAAGAACCATGTCATTGAAAGGATTTCGAACATTTTCCAAGTCCCCCGCCCACAATGTATGTATAGGACCCCATCGCCACACGATTAATGGGCTTAATTTCATGGTTATTTATTCTCTAGGTGCTTCTGTTCTGATTACCCAATTGGTAGTCGGACAATGGAAAGTTGGTCTTGGCCTTCACTCCCCGAAACCCCACGGCGGCTCTGTCATAAGCCCTGGCGGCCGCCTCTGCAGTCTCAAAAGTTCCCAGCCACACTCCGGCTGCCCGCCGGGGGTCTCGAATCTCTGCCGCCCACTTTCCCCACGGCCTCTGCCTCACTCCCCTGTATTTAAACATAGCCTTCCTTCTCTTCACACCCTTGTCATCACCTGTGGAGGTAGTTGGCGCGAAAAAGTTACACCCCAAGCAGCCGTCGATTTTGCAGAACCGACACGCGTCACCATCAGGGAGCAAGGGGATGATGGGAATGGGGCAGTTCTGTTCCGTTCCTGTCCCATGATCACCTGAGGAGCCCGTATTGGATGGGGTGGCACCTCGGGATGTGCCAACGCCGTCATTGCCGCCAGAGATGACGTGTTTGAGTACCGAGACCATGAAAGAGAATTCTTCCTCCGGCGACAAATGGAGAAGGAGAGGAGACGGGGCCGAGTCGTACCTCTCTGCTTGATTTTCCTCTTTGACGGGTTTGTCCATTTCAATTTTTGTAGTAATAATAGGAGAGAAAAAGTAGTGTACTAGGTAGTGTCATAGAACAACCTACGAACACACTTCTTTATACTATATATACCCCAAAGTAAATAGACGACCACGTGGGTGCTTTTGACACGTGGTTGTGCCAAACGGAGTGATACAATGTACGGCGTATGGGCCACGTGTGTACGAACCTACGAAACTACACTTATTTAAATATAAACTACGAAGGTTAGATTACTCGATAAGTCTAGGGACACTACACTATCCACTATATTTTTTATGAGATTTATTTCGGATCCCAAAAAAAATTAGAAAAATATTCATAAATTTTAAAATAATATTTTAGGAGGCTCCGTAAAAAATCAGCTCTAACGGATATCAGTAAGTATTATTTTTAGATTTATAAGAGCGAAAATGCTCAACTGCGCAGTTTCGAACAAACGAACCCAAAAAAAATATTTACCGATATCTGTTCGAGCTGATTTTTGACAGGGTCTCATAAAACATTATTTTAATTTTTTTTGAATATTTTTGTAAAATTTTGAGTGAGCTCCACAAAAAATATAATGGATGATGTAGTGGTTTAGTGCAATGTATGTAACATTTGAAAATAGAAGACCACATGGCTGCATTTGACACGTGGTTGTGCCAAGCGAGTGATACAATGTACGGCGTCTGGGCCACGCGTGTGCGAAGTTTCCAGAGTGGATTCCCCCAATATACGGCGTTCTCGGCCAAGTGTGCACGAAGTTTCCAGAGTTGGGATTACAAGTGGCAATCCAACGTAGTGTTATTGAAACAGAAATGCTGGCTTTACGTCAACAGGTGGACAAAAAGTGGAGGGCGAGGGGGACACGTGTATTTCCAACCTCAGACCGTCAAGATAGTAGCAACAGTTAATACTACTGTATAACCACGAACGCTTACACAAACACACTCACATCTTTTGGTGAATTTCACACACACTGGATGTATAATGCGTGTAGGCCCCAATATGAATGTGAGCGAATTTGTGTAAATGTTTGTAGTTGTAGAATAATTAAAAAATATAAAGTCTACTTGGACAACAAATGTGCACATCTATCGTGCACAGATCGCTATGTGAGGTTTCACTCCGGATGCCACAAATGATCTGAGCCTTCGATTAGATGCAAAACATTTTTTCTAAGGTCCTTGCGAAAAATCAGTTCAATCCAATACCTATAAGTGCTCGACCCAATCATTCAACTTTTTAAGGATCCTGAAAACTATATAAAAAGTTAGATGATTAGATCAAATACCTATAAATATCAGATTGAGCTGATTTTTTTAAAAGAGAGCTTTTTAAAAAATGTTTTACATCTAACGAACGACTCGGATCGCGTGTGTGGGATCCAGAGTGAGCCCCACACCGTGATTGCTGTGCACATTTGCTATGCAAGTAGGTGGGTTGTTAAACCAAAAAAAAAAAAAAAATTGCAGACATTTCACCAAAAGAACAAAGTCATTAATTATTGTTTTGATACTCTAATGTGGATCCCAGTACTCCACCTACTACGATAGAGAGGATGAGCAAAAGCAGTAGCGTCTGTCTTCACAGGCTAATAAAAGTATAATTTTAATACCCATAGGAAGTTCTCCTCATCATCCGCATAAAGTCCTCCACACTTACCTCTCCATCACCTGAAACATTGCAATATACATTGAAAATGCTGCCTCTTTCAAACTTGTACTATATCTTCATTTCGGTCTCCCTATAACCTTTCTGAGCAAAAATCTTAAAATGAGCCAATTTTAATGCATTGAGAAAAGATGAGGAAACAACATACATATATAGTATATAGCATACTAGCATATGCAGCTTCGTAGGTAATTAAGCAAATACTTCTTTCAAATGAACCTTAAGGTTCGTATGATGGTGTGAATAACTTTCAGTATAAAACGCATGTCAAGAGGATCACTCAAAACATGAAGCACATAGTATAGAGAATACTGCATGTCAAAATACAAGCTTACGATCACGATCTGCTTCCTCGATCATCTCTTGAATGTCCTTATCAGTGAAGCTCTCACCCAACTCCTTTGCAATTCGCTGAATGTCCGCGGCAGATATCTTTCCCTATATTCGAATGACACAATCAGTCGTCAACAATAAAATGCAAAATAAGAGCTTAAGCTCAAAATTTCACGTTTTTATCTTGGTCAATGACGTGGAATGCTTTCATAAGCTCTTCTTTGCTGTCTCTTTCTCCAATCTTGGCAGTCATCATATGCACAAATTCATCAAAATCAATTGCACCACTGCCATCCTTGTCTACATCTGCAATCATTTGTATGATTTGCTGCATGATGAAATGAAATGAGATGTTAGCTGAGAGTCACTTTCACCAAATAGCATGTCAAACAACACAAAGAATCGCCATATAGGCACAAAAAAGAACAAGGGAACCCCAACACTTGAGATATACACTTCTTTTATCCAAAAAACCAAATTAGCTGAAAGTATGCGCTCCCTTTTATTCTTGCTAGGAAATGAAGCTTCACTTATAAGAATGTGAAATGTAGCTTAATTAGCCAGTGAAAAGATCACGATTCAACGGTCACCATATGTAGGAAAACAGCATCTGCAGCATGCAGGGAACTTAAAAGCAAGGAAAAGAAAATGGCCTTGAATTGCGGAGATATTTGCAAATAAAGATTAGATTAACTGGACAGCGACAATCCATGAACTACATCCACATGGAAGAGAAGTCCAAGATTTATCGAATGAAACGTTCAGTTCAGAACTACCGAATCATAATCTAGACAAATAGTTCACCAGAGCCCCAGGCTTTTAGCCACTCATATGAACAATTTTAAGAAGATCACTACGAAAGCATTGGTGAACATTGTTGACTCCTAGCTCTAAGCTGATTAGCTTGAATGACCCAGCTTCAACACGCCTGGACTCTAGGCACTGAGCACCGTTCGAGAATGTTAAACAAAGGATGAATATTTGGGTTTTCTATCCTTGCCGTGCAGTAGCCTGGATTTCGAAAGAAAAAGGACTCGTGACAGTTTTTCTTTCTTTCTTTCTTTTTCACAAATAATTAGGCATGCTCGATAGGCAAGGATAGTGCTTGAGAAACATGACCACTACAGGCAGCACACTCCCCACAAGCACTTTCAACGGTAGGTAGAAACCTATATCGCTTGGAAGTCCATCACATTGACGTATTAGGATTTAGATGGTACCTCTGCTGTCATTTCAAAGCCCAATGCCCTGTAATAAAAAAATATCAGTATAACATTTTCACTAGTCACCAACATTTGTACTGCTCAAGACTAGTATCCATACGGACCATACCTCATTGCGACGTTGAGCTCTTTGGCATCGATAGTGCCTAGATGACAAAAGCAAAGGAACTAAATAAGTTCTACACATATACAGGTTCTCATGTCCAAGGAAAAAACCTCCATACCTGACCCATCAGTGTCGAAGAGCTCAAATGCTTCCTTTATCTCTTGCCTCTTCTGTTGAGTTAAACCATGATGACGCCCTTTGGGATTGTCTTTCCTAGTTGCACCTTTGTAAAGGCTGGCCTGATGAGGTATTAAGATCCAACGAAAAGATTTAGGAAACAAGTATCCACTTATCTACTTTATTGAAGACGTAAAAGTACAAGTAGGTTAAGATTTCACCCTCTTTGGAGCTTTTTCTTTTTCCTTTGTGTTTGGGTATCTAATTGATGCATTAAGTATATCATTCCGTGAAGACAAATGATGAAAATAGGTCACCCCTGCAGGTCCCTCATTGATCCTATCCATGCGATTATTACTTACTTATCGAACTAGAATATCCACAATTCCACATTTACCAATTGATGTAACAGATCTTACAGGTCACAAATTGGGAGAGTTCACCTACTTTTAATTTCCGAGGATGTGTGAAAGGCGACAATAGGCCTCGCCATTGAATAACAAATAAATAAAGATACTTATCGTATATAGCAGGATTCCAACCTTATGCTAGAAAATGGAAGAAAATTAGAAGTGTATTCTTTAGGTCAAAATGCGTATACATCATAAAGAACGAAGAGTAATTAGGAATTTCTAGGGGCCTGTTGGTCGGGCCAATTGGTTTTCCCCATTCTGAATAAATGATTTAACAAGAGTGGATTTTTAAAAGAGTTAGAATCGAATTCATGTAGAGTTTCAAAAAATAGATTCTATATCTACTGATGTTGGATTTGCAAATTCACTGTTTGGGAACGAAAAACCAAGTCTTACAGACCTTACAAGAATGGTTTTTTTTTGTTTTTTTTTTATTTTTTATTTTTTATTTATTTTATGGAGGGCAAGAGGGTACAGATTTTCTAGTTGTTCATTTCTACAGCAGAACATATCTTGTCTATCTGATACTCAACTAAGCCAATTCGAAAACGTCTCCTTTCCTATTTTTTGCAAAACCATACAACTAACCAGGTTCTAATTGCTTTGAAGCAAGCATCAGCTTCCAACAACTTGTTAAGATTAAATAAAGAAGCCATCATAAAATCTTTAAGCGCTGAATTTGGATCGTTGAGTTTTATAGGCATTTATCAAGGGGAAGAAAATAATAGCGAAAAGTCAGTTTCTCAACTACATTATCTTCTGCTTTTCCATCTTACCTTTAGTCCTTTACCATTTCCTTTCTCTCCAAAAATTCCTCCAAAAGTCCATGTTTCAAACACAGCATCGGGGAAAATCTAACCGAAAGAACATTAAAAAACCAAGAGTTCCCGTCATATTATTCGGTTCTTATACTCCTTCAATCCAGATGATAGTAATTTGATTGATTTTCTAGTATAAAGAGGACCTAAACCTCTATTCATTTTTAACCAAAAAGTGAACTTGATTAAAGTCTTAACCTTCTTAGCTCAAATACGCTTCAGCGTTTCCTTCAAATTCTGATTTAGCTTTCCATTCAGTCTGAGGTAAGTATCCATCCTCAACTTTTTTGTCTTTTTCGTTTTGTGGGTTTTGTTCGTCTTTTCTGATTTTTTGTTAGATTCACATCATATTTTTGGATTAATTATCTAACTTGATGAAAGGAGTCTAAAAGGTGTAAAATAATACGATCAAAAACAAAAATTTCACTAAAGCAAAAAAGAAATTACAAATTTTTTTTTTCTAAAGTAGGAATGATTAACACCCAAAATTACAAAGAGCTCAACAAAAAGTTGCGACAAGTAAAAAAAAATACCGAAATTGTTTTTACATAAAAAGTCAGGAAGAATGGAGTCACTGATTCTATGTGCTGTTTCAATTGACTACATGAGAAGAAAGTAAAAGGAAATGCACAATTTTCTGAAATAGAAGATACCGCATCCAACGAGGGATTCGCAGAGACGATCAAAGGACAAAGATTGAGGAAATTACAGCAGGAGATCATAATAAATTATACATGAAGTGAAGATCAATGTGAAGAAAGTTAGTGTTTGACATGAGGAAACAAACCATGGTTCTTCGCTTTGATGATCTTCCTCACGACCTCGTCTCTCTCTCTCTCTCTCTCTCTCTCTCTCTCTCTCGCTCGCTCGATCCCTCAAAGAGATGATGGGGCAATCGATACTGGTTTTTCGCTTGACGATTGTAGTCAACGTGGGGTTATAGTATTTAGGCCCAATCCACGGCCCAAACATCGAACTAGCGTCCACTTATTTAGCCAGTCAGGTCAGTCAAACAATTGTCTCGTTTCTATTTACAATCTATACAAATTTTATTTTAATAAAATTAATTGAAATTTATCGATCAAGATCTATATTAAATATTAAAAAATTTATAATTAAAAGATTTAGATAATAATTTTTTGAGAGATTTCAAACAGTAAAAACGGATTAGCAATTTGGGACGAAATAACAGAGAAAATAAAATACATGTGAAATTAGCGGATAATTTTTGATCAAAAAATGTGAGCTAGCCTATATTTTGAGTCCATACCAAAGGGTGGTCTCCATTTATACATAGAATAGATCATTTGCCAAACGTAATGTTTGATCATCCGATAGTAAATGCAAAACAGTGGCATGCATATGTTGTTTATATGTATGCCATCTCATCAGGGCGCAATATAGCACTTGATTTAAAACATTCTTTATTGTTAGGGCCTGCGACGTTGATATGACAAACATATTTTTCACCTCACAATAGTACTTGACCTATAAATGTTTACTCAAAATAGTGTCTAATTAGGTTTCGATTTTGTTTCATAGATTTTAGTAATTAAAGAAACATTTCTTACAAGTCTCATCCGATAGCAAATCACATTTACAGGGATGGAGGTATATGGGAGGTGGGGATGGCACATGCCACCCCTAGTTCTGGGGAAAATTTTATTTTACATTAAAGGTAGTCGATTAAAGTACTTCTCGGTAATTCCTTGAATAAGGAATATTTAAATATCCATCCTCTTTATCCATGCCATGTAAGAATTCATCCCGCCTTTTTTTCATGCTTATGTTTTTCATCCTCTTAGTGTGTGAAATACCCTTGTTACCCCTTTGCTTGTTTGATTCCTAAATTAAAGGGATTCAAATGAATACCACAGTCCTAGATAAATCTTCTTGACTCCTAAATTAAAGGGATTCGATTTCATATCACAATCCTCCAATTAAGTGAGAAACAATAGGATGATTTCAAATTTTCGAATGTGTAGATCACCAAATCCCAATGATTTCTACCTTCCTTCTTGATAAACCGTCTTTTTGCATTTTAAAATTTTTACATTCGTCTTAGTCCTTCTCCATCCTTTTTCCGTAATGGCCATCTTTGCATGATAAGTTGACCACATCTTTACATTTTTTCTTCATTCTTCGAGTTGGCTAACCGGACAACAAAAAATCATATTTTTCATTGATCTTATTACACGGAACATGTCTAAATTACCATAATAAAAAAAAAAAAATAAGATGACATACTCAAACCGTTACATGGTTAAATAGTTAAATTACCATGACATTACATGGTTAAATTACCATGACGATTACAACGTGAACACGATAAATATCCCATGATTCGAACAAATATTTCATGGTAAACGGTTCAAATATGGTTAAATTACCATCAAAACAGGTTATCATGATCAACGATTCATGGTTAAATTACCATGTCGATTTCAACATTTCATGACGATTCATATACCGATAGGAACCCAACTTCCAAAAAAATCCATATCCCTTATTGCTCCTCTGACTATTAGAAACCCATCACGGGGTATTGTCTTTGGTCAAATCCACTTTTGATTGTCAAATATTACGATCAATAGAAGGGCTAGAAGGCGGATCAAAAAAAATAAAAATAGAAGCGCTAGAAGATGGATGAGAAAATAGTGGCTACTCAAATCCCCTATTCAACTGTTCGAACAAATACCCAAAATCAAATTAGTGTTGTTATAGATTTACAACAATAGAAACCAACCTCTGTGAACTCTTCGAAACACATCATTGGCATCCATGGTAGAAGAAAACCCATTAACAAATGTACCAGTACAACACGAAAAGATAGGAAACCCGACAAATCTGTGATTCGGACGTTTGACATCGCCGTTGAGTTCGATCTTGGCAAACCCATCATGGTGGAGGAGGTGGAGCACTGATCCACTCCCGGTTCGGCAACAAGTGGGCCACCATCGCCAGGTTCCACAACGGCCTGTCGAACAACGTGATCAAGAATCACTGGAACTCCATGCTCAAGCGAAAGCACGCGATGGCGGCGATCGACGGTGTCAAGGAGCGCGGCGGTCGGAGAGGCCGCTCTCTCCAAAATCTGCAAATATGGAAATGGGATTTGGGGGGTGGGGGATGTTGTTTAATGCTTTTCCCAAAATTTATGGGATTTGTTGGGTTGATAGTCTTGAGATCCAAATTTTCCGGAATTGAACGTAAATCGTGGGAAGGAAATCGTGATAATCTCACGAGGACGAAAGGGATTAACTCTGTTAGGCTTCTAGGATGAATAATTAAGCCTCCCATTGAATAACTTTGATTTTTCACTCAAATAAAGATAAAATAGTAATAAAAAAAAATAAAGGATTCGGATCATAAAAATAAATATTTCAATGATTTCCATTTAAACCACAAGATAGTTAATTCAAATCTTTATTCATTTGACAAAAGAATAAAGCACAAGACAATAACCGATTTTATGTTTAACTTTTCACTTTGCATTGTTTTGTTACCAATAATAACATGTAAGGTGTACTAGTGAACTCCAATTGAACATTGTCACCTCTTTTTAGCATATTCACAGCATGGAGGGCATTTGTTGAGGGCCATAAGACTGCCCAGACTACTAGTATAAAAGGACAATGAGCACGGCCGTAGGGTATTTGGACTCCAAATAAAATGGTTCCAAAAACCCGGTCGAGGGTCACTAGCTAGTTAGGCCTCCTTCGCCCAAAGTTTTTGGTGACTTTTTGTTTTATTGGTTGTTTTCTGTTAATTAATTTTTAGTCAATTTTTGTCAATTTTTTTCTATCGCATCATTCGTTTCGATCAGAAATTGGCTATTTAGTGCTTTAAGATTTTGTCGTTTTTGGCACATGCATCTAGTCTATCTCTTTTCCCAGAGCAAGACATGATTTCTTTGGTGGTTTAATTTACAATATATCTTCCAATTAATTACACGTGGAATGTTGTAGTTAGAGGTGAGTATTATCATAAATAAAAAAATCAAAGGGATAACACAAATAAATTGATGACTTACAAAAGGTTGGATTGAAAACCAAAATTATTAGAACATATAAAAGGCGGTATAAAATTTTCCAATATGAATTACAAAAATACTTGCGGCACATCTATTGGGATATGTATACGGATATTTGCATCCAGAGGATTTTCATAGTGTAGGAACGTTTCCATCAAAAGATTCAAAACGAGTTGTAGCGTCTTGGCGTCTGAGTAGAGAAATAAAGTTGGTATCTTAAACTTTCGAGAGGCCGTTCACACTAATGTATATTTCTTGTAACATATGAAACAAGGAGAACAGTGAGTTATTAAAACTTAATTTGAACAAATATCGATCACATCATGGATATTTGGAATCTATATACATTATGGAAGAAGATCTCACGGCTTTTGCTTGACTTAAATTGGAGGGTGATGTAAAAATGGTCTTTCTCTAAAATCATATTTGTAACACATTTATTTTAATTAGCACCTCCAGCTCTGTATAAAGGTAATCACGTATAGGTGTCGTCCCTAGCATTAATATCCTCACTATCATCAATATTGTCAAAAAAAATGGGATGGTAGACGGTGGTAGAAGCCGAGGCTGTGGACGGCGAAAGAAGGCAAGACCGTGGATGCTGGTATAAGGTAGAGGGCAAGGCGGTGGACGGTGGTAGAAGGCGAGGCGGTGAAGAGCGGGCAGCACACTTGTTGAGGAAATTCTAAATGAACTCAAATCCAGAAATACCCCATCTAGATATTCCCCAATGGCAAGAAAAAGGCCCGAAAATGCAGACAGACATCTGTTTGTACTACTATCTACTCCCCTCTGTTGATTTTCCCACTTAACATGGAAAAAAAAAAAAAAACTTCAGAACTTTACCTCACAGTTCACGCCCAAGCATTCTCTTTTTATAAAATTATCACATTTAAAGTTAACCGTACATTGAGAGGCATAAACATTGCAAAAGAATTTGACTGAGCTGATCTATTATCTTGCTAAATTCAGGTATTTACATTTATCAAATACCCTTCTTTTTTTTCTTTTTTTATCAATACCATTTGAACCTACTAAATACTACTAAGTCCTATTTTCACAAGAGGTGTTCAAATGCTAAATACCTCTCGCATGGCTCCAAGAACACGGGTTGCAACTTCTTGCCCAAACAACCTCGGCAAGCTTGAGCCCAAATCAATCTCAATAGTCTTGCTTTTGAACACCCGATCCCTCTTTGCCAAATGAGCACGGTCAGTCTCTCCCATCTCTCTCCCTCCGCAAGCACACCGATCCAACCATATGCCCAACACTTCCTTAGCAATCGCACTCACATGATCTCTGACTATCTCTTCCATCCGTTCCGTTCTTCCAGGTTCTGTTTCTATACATACCAAAATCGCAGTAGGAGACACAGCACAGCGTATGTACAGCGACGATGAGGAGTAAGGACGTACTTCAGGGATTTTCTCCAGTATTTTTCGGTATTCGTCTATCTGGGTGTCTTCATAAAAGGTCTGAAGATACTCTGGATGGAGGACGAGATCCTTTCGTGGTGGCAAGTCGAGTATTAAGACTAAAGATGTTGGGCTGCTCTGAATAAGTTCCATTAAGAAGTTTGGTGCGTCCGTTGAAGGGGACAGATAAGCTGAGAGGCTTGTTATGTTCAGTGCTCCAGATGGTAGCTTGCAATGCAGCCAACTTCCCAATATGAAATCAATCTGGTACACACAGAAACTTTTTAGAGCATAGAACAACGTTGACCATATCTTTCAAACATAACAGAGCACCCACAGGAAGAGCCACATTCAATGTCTGACCACAACAATCATAAGAGCCCCTTTGGACGGTGAGAATAGGAGATGACAAAAACGGATTAGGGTATCTCACCAAATGAAGGAACCCCTTTGGTGAGATTTTGCAGAATGAAAATGCAACAGTAAAAACTCACAATCTCTTTATTCTCCCCTCCTTTATTTCATCCAAACAAGTGATAAGACTTCTCTTTGTTTTCTTTTCATACCGTTTCACACCATCCAAAAGGCTGTAAAACTGAGCTCATACCTCAATGCAAGTCAGCCCCAAAGAACAGAGGATTTTTCTTTCTTAATTAGACAACCTCCTATTTACACTTTGCGCATTGCTTGCTATACTACTGTACTGCAAAACAAGCTGTTAGCCGGTCCTTGTCACTACTTGGTACCACAGAATTGTTTCCGACACTGAAATGTGGCATTACTGCGGGTTAACCAACATTTCGTGTGTGTGCCTGTGTGGAAGTCTAGATAGCAACCTCCTGAAATGACTACAGACTCATGTTATGTATTATAAGAGCCTCCAGTAAATCAATCCACTTACATAGAAAATCCAACTTAATGGTAGCCTGATAAAGTTAAATCTATCGCCATTTGGTTCAGCCTACACAACTAAGAAGCAAGGACACCTAAAAGAAGACGGCGTGTCAAAATTCCTTGGACACTCTTGGACAAGTGTCCATACTCATTTTCCCGTGTCCATTATTAGAAAATAAAAATCATCCGGACACATATCCGGCACTCTTTCAGCAACGTGTCCGACGCTTCTTTGTTGTCTATGACTAAGAAATTGAAATGAGGATATGTGAAACATGGGAGATTTTCTAGTCACAAAATATCAGGTGACGGGTAAAAAGATATTGATTTCTACCTATATATAATTCTAATACCTAACAACTTAAAGCACTTGAAACACCATGCAACCAACCATGCGAGTGTTACAAAAATTACTGTAATTTTTGTAAAGCTAATTTCTTTTACCAATTCCACAATTCATCCATAACTCTTACCTTTGGTAAAGCGAACTACATGCTTGGTGTAGGATATGCTTGAACTCTAGGGACCTGCTAGCTTCTCTTGGCTCTACTTTAAACCACATATGTTTCTAATTGCAAGATCAGTCTGTGCAGGCCATATGCCCAAAGAGAGGAAGACCATTTGCATGTACAATCAGAGGCGGCTCTGATTGTCCACTTGAACACCCTCAAATGCAAAATAGCACTAGAAGACAACTATCTAAGAATTAAATTTTTGGTTTAAAATTTATGTATTGACTACCCTAAAAGAGCAATGAACCATCAAATGTCGTATTATTGAAAATTTCAAACACAAACACAAAAATAAAAGTAATCTATATCTAAAGTCAACTTCATTACTCCAAAATCCAAATACCCACATTAACTTCAATCCAACTCACATATAGTCCTTTATGAATAATTCTATAGTCCTTCCGAGCATACAATTGTTTTGAAGCTCATTACATTCCTCTCCCATTAGCGGGTCTTCAAGGAGGGTAGCAAAACCAAAACCAAACTATATTTGAAAAGCTATGACAACAAAAGGCACTCCAAGGAAAGTAGTAAACTTGCTACACCATTTTGGTGTAGCTCTTGAAGAGTGAGAAATGACTCTTCAAATTGTCACATCATCAAATGTGGAATTTATAATAGGTGAATTAACAAATAAAGTTTGAAGAGTCTTTAGGAGTGCACTTACTCTGAGTGGCTCTTCACTTATACTATATTGCCACATCATCAAATATAGTATTTATGGTTGGAAAATTAATGAATTCCTTCGATGAAGTGGATCCCCTAAAGCTAATGGAGTAATGAGAAACTTAAAAGTTTTGAAGAGTCTCTTGGAGTGCACTCATTGTAAATTGCTCTTCAACTAGTCAAATTTATCACCAAAGCTAAATTTGGTACACAAATTTGCCACCTCCCTTAGAGACGCTCTTATCACTCCATTTGTCTAATTCATCACACTTGAATGTCTAATTCCCTCACTAATAATAGAGAAGGAAACAACCTTCTTTTTCACTTACGGGACATACCAACATTCTAAAATGGGATATCAACGTTTGGTTACGTGCGTTGAAAGTTCATCGCATAGATAACTGAATATTTATACAACTACTCACAATTTTCGAAATTAGGCTGAGCACCACATTTATGTATTTGACATTTGTCATCAAAATACGATTTTTTCTACACTGAGTATCCTATTTTCAACATATTAGAGTCCATATTCGTTCATGATTTCCGTGATGAAGTTGATAAAATTCAAGTTTATTGTTGACTACCTCACAGAATTCCCTGAATTCACTGTGTAAAATTATTGAAACAGAAAGATGATATACCACACACACACACACACACATAGAGAGAGAGAGAGAGAGAGAGAGAGAGAGAGAGAGAGAGAGAGTACAGGGGATGGTTTAAGGCCGGATCTGATGTGGAGAGAGGCAAGGGCAGTGCTACCCTGGTTGTGGTAGTACTGGACGTCCGGTGGGAGGGTACAGGGGAGGAGGTAGGAGCCAAGGCGAGACTCCATCGCGGAAAAAAGATCCACCATCAGATCCCTGTGCGGGGCCGATACGTAAGGGAATTCCATGAATCTCTTGCGTCCGTCTTCGGATTGTGGGGCCATAAGAGGCGACGGAGATGATGATGACGGAGAGCAGGAAATTGGAGCCAGTTTCGAACGAGGAGGGGAAGAAGGGAAAGGAGAGCGAAGAAGAAGTGGGGAAGTTGAGAAAGGGGAGTGTAGGGAGTGGGCCGAGATCACAGCCATAGTGGATGATCGCTCTTCTTCTTGCTTTTGATATTTCTAGTGGAGATGTAAGAGGAGAAAATAGAGAGATAAGAGCAAGAACACCGGTTATTAGGTAAAAAAAACTAATGAACAGTATATATTTTTTATTTTACTTACTCATTTTTCTTTCAACACTACACCAATACTATCTATTTAACCTATTTTTTAATAAAATATTATTATTGTACATGAATGACTATGTACTATGTTCACAGTGTGTGACTGTGTACTGTTGGAAAGAGGGAAGAAAATGAATAAAAAAATGGTTACCGGATGAATAGTGAATCGGTAAAGATGACTAACAACTGTTTATGGATGTATTTTACATCTCCTTTTACCTCAGCTGCTGCATGATTTTGTCCCTTTCCATAGGTAAACTAGCTCAGTTTTGTTGTTTGGCTAAGCTGATAAAGTTGCTCTAAGCTCCCTTCCAAATTGCGGATAAAAAAAAAAAAAGAAAAGCTCCCTTCCAAACAAGGAGCAATGAGGATTAAAAGAGAATATTTTTTTTGGGTAAATTAGCTTGAAATTAAAAAAGGTTAACCAAATGTACAGCCTACAAGGGGCATAGGGCATACCATAGGAGGAAAATAAAAGGAAAAAAAAAGTGAAAAAAGTGCGATAACCATGCACAACCCGCATGGAGAGTAAAGTAAATAACAAAGTGCAATGTGATTTGTTATCATACTTCATTGTACTATCCATCAGGAGGAAGCACAACGGGGTATGATACAAAAAGTAATGATGACATAAAAGCTAAGTACTGCTTGGCATAACCCGCCAGTCTAGGCTATAAAATAAAGTAGTCGCGATCGAATAACGACCATCTAATGAACCATCACAGAGGAATTGCAGCAACATAGCAACGCAGCATTGAAGGGAGGTTGAACAGCTACTACAGAGAAACTAGGTACAGATAAAAGGCTCGATCCAGGGATGACGGCATCCGACAGGGAGCCCAACCCTGAACACTATGCCTAATCCAACCAATCTACTACTCCCTCGACCCAATTCCCAAGGCTCGCCAGAAAGAACCCGCCCTCAGCCAAAAACCAATCACCACACCCGTCAGAGATGAGATATGAAGACCAAGATTCTAATACTCCAATCTAACCTAGAGAATTGAACGCAATACCCACCTCTAAGAGAACAGCTACTACAGAGGAACTAGGCTCCAAGAAGAGGCTCGAACTAAAAGAGAATATTGCTCCTATACATAGCCTACAATTAAAGGATTAAGTTTTTTTTTTTAACAATTTCTTAGCATTTTTACATATATTTTCCCATCAATTCCGACACACTTTGTACAAATGAAATCACTGAGAGAGTACAATCCAACACACTTTATACAAATGAAATCACTAAGAGAGTACAATCACAAAGAAGAAAGATGATCAAATGATACACAGGAGAAATTTACACAAATCTGAGAATTCATTACTGATAGCTTCTTCCTTTTATAAAGAAAGGAGAAGCATCGAATCTAAGAGAGTGAAAGCGGGGACGAAATTAAGATTCGTCATAGGTAGGGAGGGTTATTAGGACATGAACTTTTACTGCTCATATCCTAAAACCAAATAATACTCTGTAAGAAATTGATTTCCACACTCCCATTTTGTCTAAATACACTTTATTTTTTGTTTTGTAGTGATGTGAAATTAAAAAATTACCCTTTTCATGTGTGAAGAGCAAAATGTATGGAGGGTAGTTTGGTAATTTTACATCACTACAAAACAAAAAAAAGGAGTGATGAAAATGAAGAAAAAAAACCCACCGATTGGCCCCTTCTTCCCATGCTCACCTCCCCATCTCCGATCGCCCCTTCCCGTTGAGCAACAGCCAATCGGCTCCCCCTCCAGTCTCCCCTTCCTCAGTCTGATTGGTTGTCCTTTTGTTCCGCTCGGCACCCCATTTTCTGGCTTCCCCCTCCTCGTCTGATCGAAACACTCTTTGTTCTTCCTCTTTTCATGCTCCTTCTTCAATCGATTTCGGTTCCCCCTCTTCGTTCTCGCTTTCCCCGTCCGGTCCAATCGGCTATCTTAGGTTCGGCATGTGCTAGAATGTCTGGTGTTTTCTTTTGGGGTTTGTTTTGAACTTTTGTTGTAGGGTCAGGTGGTACCAATCAAGTGGCTCGCTCGATGCGGCAGCGCTATTCATTGATGCTGTTTTTTGACTGTTGGCTGAGGTTGCCCTATTGCCGATGGGGTTAACATCGGTTCAGGGTCGGCTTTGAGATTTTGGAGGCCTAAGACGATCTTCGAAAGTGAGGCCCTTAATAATTGTAAACGAAAATCAGATAAAGAGTCGATACATGAACTTTAATTTCAAAACCAAATTCATGTATTCAAGAAAGAAAACCCAACAAAAAATACAATATACCACACTATTTCAAAAGCATCATTATCTTTACTTAAACATCACTCGTCTTGCGGTTTTAGCAGCAAAAGTACTAATTATGCCCTCACAATCAATCTCCTCTGCCATTTCACTCTCGATGGATAGGATGGCCAGTCCATTTAACCTTTCTTGTGACATAGTTGAGCGAAGATAAGACTTGATCAACTTCAACCTTGAAAAGCTTCTCTCTCCGGACGCAACAGTAACGGGTATAGTCAATAGGATTCTGTAAGCAATCCATGCATTTGGAATACAGCCCTCCATCTGTTTCAAAAAATTAAGCACTTCAACTGGTTTTGTTGTCTCTCGCGGTAAACAGTCTTTCAAGACTTGTAATTCTGAAAACAAATCTTTTCCATCGATATCGGAAGTCCCTTCATGCTTCAGAACATCTTCTAGCTTCACACAATGTGCCATCAAACATTGACCAGTCATAGAATTTAACTTCTTCACATCAAACAAAAAACCCCAAGTTATTTTTAGCAAGTGTTTTCACAGCCTCAATTACCTTTCTAGTACCCCTTTCCAATGTACTTTCTCTTTCTTGATTTGATCTTCCACACTTTTGTCAATTGTTTCGTTCAATCGCAATCTTATCTCTGATTCGATCCATTTGCTCATGCCAAAAATATGCTCATTACTAGCTTCATGACTCTTGAGCCTTTGGGCAAGATTATGCCAATCATTTAACCCACTAGTAGCCAACATAGTCTTGTTTTCATCTTGCTTAAACAACTTACAACAAAAGCAAAATACTTTGTTCGAAGCATTTGAATATGGGAAAAAAACTGTAATAGTCCTTGTAGTTAAGTGTTCGTGTCAATTTGGTCCCTGTAGTTATAATTGGCTCGATTTACACTCTGTACTTTCCATTTTGTTTCAATTCGGTCCAATTACTAACTTCCGTTAGTCCACCGTTAGTCCTTTAAATTGCAAAATCATATGGGCCCCTTTTTTGGGGTTAAAACAGACCCGTTCAACTAAATAAGCCAACTTCCTTATTTTTTGTCCTTATTCAAATTTTTTTTCGTATTTGTTAGTTTTTTGTCAATTTTTTGGGGGGTTTCTTGCATCGTCATGACGAAAAGAATCTAAAAAGTAAAAAATTATTATCGAAATACAATTTTTTTAATAAAGACGAAAAAATTGGCTTAGGTTTATTTTTCAACATTCCTAGTCAGGAATCAGTACATCTGTACATGGGCCAAGTGTAGGAAAATGAATGGAATGACAAGGCACTATTTTTTATAACCACTTGGGCTGTTAAGTTAGGTTTATTGTAACCTAGTTGGATGGTTTGTTATGTCTATGTATTAGGTTATGACATGGTAAATTTGGAACTGAGTTTATATAATATTTTGACTTTTGGACATGATTATTTATCATGTTGTGGCTTTTGGATCTATATCATGTTGTGACTTTTGAACATGGTTCTATGTGCATTTTCAGTACTATGTAAAAAAAAAAAGGCATCTCAGTATTTGTCCACAAGTTGAACATGTAGACAATATCAGTGGTTATGATGCCTCATGGCTGATCATGAAAATGCTGAATTCGATGGCAACTTTTTGTAGAAAATTATAACTAAATTTCTTCCCAAGTGCCTCCTTATCAATGGAGAATGGAAGAATGAGCTGTGTTTTGGTTCAGAGATATATTAGGGCAAGAGGGGAATGAGTAACCTTATTCAGCTAATTAAATAAGTCAACTGGTTTATTTTTTTTGTCCTTATTCAATTTTTTTTCGTATTTGTTAATTTTTCGTCATTTTTTTTGGAAATTATTGCATCGTCATAACGAGAGGAGTCTAAAAAGTAAAAAATTATGACCGAAACCTAATTTTTTTGAATAACGACAAAAATAAGTCAATAAGCCAATTTTTTGGTCTCTATTAAAAAAAAATTGGATTTCGATCATAATTTTTTACTTTTTAGATTTCTCTCGTCATGTCGATGCAATAACCCCAAAAAAATTGACGAAAAACTAACAAATACGAAAAAAATTTCAATAAGGATAAAAATAAGCCAGTTGGCTTATTTAGCCGAACTAGTCTATTTTAACCCCAAAAAAAGGGGCCATATGATTTTGTTGTTTAAAGGACTAACGGCGGACTAACGTAAGTTAGTAATTTGACCAAATTGAAACAAAATGAAAAGTACAGAGTGTAAATCGAGCTAATTACAACTACAGGGACCAAATTGACACAAATACTTAACTACAGGGACTATTTCAGTTTTTTTTCCTTTTGAATATACAAGCCATCTCCTATCTTGCTTTTCTCCATTTGACAAACGGCGAACATAATAAAAACACGAGAAACGCCTACCCGCATTATCCATAGGAAAATTAACTTTATCTCTCTTTAAAGGACCTCTTTCTACTATGAAGTCAATGAATTTTTGATCAATTTTGTCACAATTACTTGGATCATCAATATTTCTCACCCCACGTTCAAAACTCATGTCTTCATGTTGACTATCATTATCCACACCTTCATGACCACTCTCGTCTACGCGCTCATTGGATTCCTTGTGTTCTTGATTCCCCAAAATTTCTTGTCCTTCATTCCCCAAGTTTTCTTGTCCTTCATTCCCCACAATTTCTTGTTCTTCATTCACCAATATTTCTTGTTCTTCATTCGCCAATATTTCTTGTTCTTCATTCAAATTTGAACTCTCTTCTTGTTTATTACTACTTATAAACCTATCGAGAGCCCCCGCTTGAGATTGAATCAATTCATCTACTCTTCGCTTTCGTTTTCTTTTTTCGAATCCAGACATATACTTTCTAATTTTAGGCATGATTCCTTAAAATCTGCAAATCCCAAAAAATTTCAACTTATCAATTTTGCCATGAAACATGATACCATCAAGAAATAAACATAAAGATATCAAACATGTAGTCCACACTCATATAGACATAAGACGTCCAGATTGAAGAACTAACAACTAATATTATGAATTTATGATTTTAAAACGTGTACACTCATTAAGGGCCCAAACTAAAACCCTAGATACGATGTGGGAAAAGAGAACAAATAAAGAATCGATCATAAAATACCTGTTGAATCTCTAATTTCCTTCTTGTCTCTCTTACTCTTTGATCTTGTTCCTCTAGTTCTTCGTCTTCTTCTCAATTTTTTTCTGCCCTAGTTTTGTTCGTTGTTGCTCCTTTTTGTTTTTTTCTTGCGTTCCGAACTTCCAACCGTTCCTTGTTCATTTTTCTGGGCCATTGGGCCTCAATTGTAGAATGTATTGGGTTTAAAATTGGGCCATAAATTAACACATATATACTAGGTCTCATAAATAAGTGGGGGCCCTATTTTTTTGACAATTTTTTGGGGCTTAAGGCCCACGCCTCTTGGACCTTAGCCCAGAACCGGGCCTGCATCGGTTGCAGGTCTTCTCGTTAGGGGTGAGCATGGATCGGATTGGCCTGGTTTTATAGTAATCCAATAACCAAACCACTACTTACGGATTATGAATTTAGAGAACCAAATCAATCCATAAAATTCATAAAACCAAACCAATCCAAACCATTCAAAGGCGGTTTGGTTTCGGTTTTAAACCACGGTTCGTTTAAAATTGAGATATCATTACTATAAACTATTTTAAGTACTTAAAATTGCATAGATAACTTAAACTAAAAGTTATATTGAAATTAATATATTAAAATCATCAAAACTCACTAACATCAATCAACTAAATAAGAATAGAATACATTAGAAAGTAAGTTACCGAGATAAAAGAGTAGGAAATCACTTTACTAAGCCCAAACCATGTATGTTTAGCGTAATGAAATTGTAGGAATAAGAAGTTTAGGAAATTAATATTGAAAGTGAAAGAAAAGAATAGGGTGGTGGAATAGAGTATTAGATAAGGAAATTAAGTTTATTAAGTATATCTAAACAAATTATATACTATATGCGTGTGTGTCTATCACACGGTTCGGATTGGTTTGGAACCAGAACCATTAACGTAAATCCATAAACCAAACCATTCAACACGGTTTTTATTTTTTTTAAACCAAGACCTAACCACATCATTAAAAAACCAAACCAAATTATTCGGTTTGGACTGGATTCATGGTTTCATGGTTATTTTGCTCACCCCTACTTCTCGTAGATGCATGTAGCTTAGTTCTAGTTTTTTTTTTTTTATGTTGTTTTGGTGTCGTGATTCGGGGTTGGATGGTGGGAGTTTTCATTGTTTTTTGTTGCTTTTGTAGTTTCTGTTTCAATATTCTCGATTGCGTCTCTTTTTTTCTCATTTTCTCAATCGATTCTGTGATGTAGTTGGTTTATCGGTCGTCTCATGAGATGTTTTCCATGCCCGTGGTGCTTTTTATCGGAAGTGCAAAAAAAAAAAAAAAAGTCACTAGGTTGACATCGATGTATCATATGCACCTTTCAAAATGTTATGAATTATAGAGAAAATGTTACGAATCGTATTGCTAAAAAGTTACGAGATACACCAAAATGTTATGAATCATAATGAAAATGTTATGAATCGTATTGCTGAAAAGTTATAAATTCTATAACAAAAGTTACGAAACACGCTAAAATGTTATGAATAAATCATAAAATAGGTGCATATGGTACACCCTTTTAAGAGCTGTGTATTGTAGACTTTTCCTTTTTTTCTTTGCTAATATTGTTGAGTTAGCGGAGAGTAAGTAGTTTAGTCTACTGTGAATTTCAAAGACTATCCATAGCCCTGAACCCAAGCGCCCACAACGAAACTCGAACCTTGATCTCCCCATAACATAAAAATGACAAATACTATACTATAGATAAATCATGCCAAAGCTCAGAGTATCTAAGCGGATGGAAATATATAATGAGCAAAACATAAATTGTCTCCCCATGAAATTGAAGAAATTATCGGGCATCGTAAATTTGTTTCCCCAACTTAAAATGTTTGAACACTGAGTCCAACTACATTTTACCTTCGATAAATTGAAAATAAAGCCGAGCCCAAGAGACCGTTTTTCAATCTCCTAACTCCAACAATGCTAAATAATTTAAGATTTCGGTTACTACAAATTATAAATCAACTTTGCATTTAAAGTCGTTATTTTTGTCCAGCTACACAGGCTCAACCTTACGATTGAAAATTGTTCTCTACATTTTACTACACCAAAACATCAAAGAAAATAGAACGAGGTGCACTGTTTCTTACCATGCACCACACTTGGTTTCGCTTTCGTGCCACAATCCGATCCGTTAATCACAAGCCTTGCCGGTCATCCCAGAACACCAAGGTCAACCGTCTTAATTTCTTTGCCACGGGCCCCTTCAAAGCCAAAATTATCATCCCGACCCCTCTTTTTCTTATTCCCTTTCACCCACACCCCAAACAACTTCAAACCCTCATCGTTTTCCTCTCCCACATCCTTATTTTCATCATTATCGCCACCCTCCTCATTCATCATAGTCCGAATAACACCGTCCAATCCATCACGGGTGGATCCACAGCTTCCTTGCCACATGATGTGATTGACTTTATTGGGCACTACCTTGAGATAATCTGTCAAAAAATTAGTGAGTTCCTCGCACTGTTTCTTTACCTGATCGAGCTCCGAACTCAGCGACTCGTTCTCTCTCTTGAGCTTCTCGTTCTCGCCCGACAATCCAGCATACTGCGTCGGCATTGCCGCCTCGGCGTTCTTGGATGGTAGAGATGATGTGGAAGTGGATCCCAAGTCATCGCCGGAGTTTGATGGCGCAGAAGAACCCTCAGCAGCCGTAGATTTTGCAATCCCCGAGGTTCGGGTGGGAGATGACGTCACAGCCTTCCGGCGACGGATTCGCGTGAGGAGCTCTCGTTGTCCTCGCTTGAAATTCTCATTGGCGAATTCCCATTTGTCGGGCACAGTTTTTCGGAATCCCTGAAGAACATGATAGAATGCAATCAGTAGCTAGAAGAAAGTTAAAAAGGAAACCTTCAATATCTTCAACCCAGGTACTAAAATTGGTTGGGCTGTTGGGAACATCGTACAACCCTACGTGATACTGGTAAATATAGTATGATCAACCATTTTTTGGCTATTATGGCACTCTCAAGTATGAGATTTTAAGGGTGGGCGGTTCTAGTGTATGTAATACGTTGAGGGGGTTGAAGGGAACCCCTCGATTCAAAAAAATGCACTAAAATTTTGTAAATGTAATTTGATTTTTGTTTAAAATTGTCCGCATTAAATTATTTGTAAGAAGAAAAACTAAAAAAATTTTCACTTAAATTTGCAAGCAAGTAGATAACATAGCTCAACAAAACAGTATTTGTCAGACCCAATAAATTTTAAACCAGAACGAATATCTATACTTTCTACAAAGATTCGTATACAAAAAGTTTCATCACGTTTCTATCACCGCTATGTTAAAATCCTGAAAATGAACGGTTGTCTAACAAATTTAATATGAGTGATTTGAACTATTGAGATTGGCTGAAAATGAACCCGAGAGAGGCCAACTAGATCATAGACAACCACCCCATATAAATAATTAAGCACATAATGAGCCAATTGGTCTCTAAAGTTTCACTAAATTTAGTATAACCTCCACAAATTCAAGTAACATTCCCTTGCCCTTTGAACTTTGTAGCCTAATTTTCTTCTTTAACATAATCAAATAAAATCACGTAGGCATATTAAGAATGCAACTAGAAATGTATGAAAAACAAGAAAACACCTAAGAGGCCACAAAAAGAAAATGGAAAATCTCAACACAGTTGATTTTTCGTGTTTGGAAATAGAAAATCTCTGTCGTTTTCAATGGAATTGCAAGACCCACCAAAAAGGTTGGTGTTGTGCTCCTCCGAGCCGTCGGATCATGCATCCACGGCCTGGATCTTATCTCAGCAATCAACGATCGAGAGCCATTCATTACTGAAATGAGATTTGAGCTGTCGGATGCACGATCCAACGGCTCAGAGATGCGCAACACGGTGCTGCGCACACCACTACACAGCACCATCTCCAATTCGCCAAAAAGAGGGATCCGGGGTGCTGTAAGCGCACTCGTGTGTAGTGCAGCACGCCAATCGTCTATCTCAGCAATCAATTATTTGGATTCAAAGAAAATTTTTACATGGGATAGTATTCTCTTTCCTGAAAAAAGTTTGGTTTAAATTTGGACCATTGAAAACACTTTTAAACGGTTGACGTATTGCACTACACGAGGTGCACGGCAGCCTCATGATCTCAAAAAGAGAGGCCTACTTTAAAAGTCAATAATCAAGTTAAATTTAATTAAAACCCGAAATACAAGTATACCCCTCACCAACCACCGGTCATCTCAAATTGCTCCTTTTTAATCCAGGGTAAATACATGTCATTAATTCCATGCCCCCTTAAACTCTTCCTTAATCATATCACAAAAGACAAAACGGAAGTAGTTTAGTCCACATCAACCAACTTCAGACTCCAAGAAATTTTTCAGTGTCAGGGTATCACGTGGTGCCCGCTCGGCACATTCGAGCCGTCCGATTCAATTTTGGACGGCTCGAATTTGAAGAGAGAAAAAAGAGAGAGGAGAGAAAAATATTTCAATCTGAGCCGTCCAAAAGTGAATCGAACGATTCGAAAGTTCCGAGTGGACATCGCGTGGAATATACCCGCTCGGCCCTGAAAAATTTCTCCTAAAGACAATAACATGTACTAACATTTATGTTTAATAATCCAAGTATTTTTCTTTTCAAGTTACTAGATTATCAATGAGGTTTTTGAGAATACAAAAAAAAAAAAAAATACTGAAGAGTTTAAAAGTGAGATTGAGGAAAGGGGAAGAACGTACATAAGTGTTGAGTTGGCGAACGAAGCTAGAGAAGTTGTTGTGCTTGAAGCTGGAAGGCAGCAAATCCTTGGCGAATTCAGCCGTCTTCCACACCACAAAGGTCGTGCCGTCTTCGTTCCAGGAAATCACGTCGTCGGTGCTCGGATCATCCACCAGATGGTACGTTTTCGACAGAAACGGCGCCGGAACCGTCCTATGCCCCATTTCCTATCAACAATTAATCTCCCACAAACCCACAAAAAAGTATATATATATATATATAGTCTATATATATAGCTAGGGAAAAAAAAACAACTACTCAATTTAATTAGAAAAACAACAACTGAGATTGGAATTAGAAATTTTCAGAAGGAAAAACTCATTAATTAACAACTAAAAAGCATAAGAGCGGTTAAGAATTCCCAGCCCCAGCAATAGAATCCCGAGAGAAACAATCGAGATTGGACCATTACTCGCTTTCTGGAGAGAGTTTGTATGAGACGCGGTGAGACAGGTTCTAGAGAAGAATTAGAGAAAGTCACAGTTTATTTGTATCATAATAAAAATGTGGGAAGGAAGAAGAGAACACTTTGGTCGTCTTTCAAAACATGTAGATGAGAGAGAGAGAGAGAGAGAGAGGAGAGAGAGAGAGAGAGAGAATTGGAGAAAAACAAACGGAAGACCACGCGGTTTTGTCCTCTATTTCCACCGAGAAGAAACAGAGAGAGAGAGAGAGAGAGAGAGTTTGAGATATTTGGGTGATTGAAGAAATTACTAATGGGAATAGAAAATGAGTGCAAATGGAAATGGTCCTGTCTTGAGAACCTTCTAGTTCTAGTAGAATGGAGTACTTTCGGGCGTCTCTTTTGATTTTGACGCATGGCTTTCATTTGCTTTTCCTAACAACCAATTTTTCTAGGGGAAAATTTCAAAATACCCCCCAATTTTTATTTTAAATTTCAATTATACTCTCAAATTTTCAAAAAAAAATCAATTTTACTCCCAATGCTATCTTCCATTAATCAAAACGATTCCTTCCGTCCAAATGACTAACGGATTTTGTTAAAGGCTCCGTTAAATAGCGTCCAGATCGAATTTCGATGATCTGAGCCGCTCAATGTGTTCAGAACGTAATTTTAAGGGTACCCGTGAGAAATCAGAAAAAAAAATTGGGAAGGGCTTAATTTGAGCAATTTTTTATTGAACAGTTCAATAAAAAACTGTTTACATGAAACCCTTTCACGGTCATTTTTTTTGCTGATTTCTCGTGGGTACACTTAAAATCACGTTTTGAACACATTGAACGACTCAGATCATTGAAATTCAATCAGGAAAGGGGAGGTGTGGACTGATCTGGATTTGTTCAAGTTAGGGCGTCCAGATTTTGCTTCGGTCCGCACCTCCCCTTTCCCTATCGAATTTCAATGATCCAAGCCATTCAATATGTTCATAATGTGATTTTAAGGGTACCTATGAGAAATCAGAAAAAATGATCGGAAAGGGCTTTATCTTAATAGTTTTTTATTGAACCATTCAATTAAAAACTGCTCAAATCAAGCATTTTCAGGTCTTTTTTTCTTCCTGATTTCTTGAGAGTACCCTTAAAATCACGTTCTGAACATATTGAGTGACTCGAATCATTGAAATTCGATCGGGATGCTATTTAACGGTGCCTTTAACGAAATCCGTTAGTTGTTTGGACGGAATGAGGCGTTTTAATTAACGGAAGATAACGTTGGGAGTAAAATTGATTTTTTTGAAAGTTTGGAAATCTAATTGAAATTTAACGGTTGGAGGGTACTTTGAATTTTTTCCTTTTTCTCGAGAAAGAAACTTCAAGGTTAAGGTCTTTTATGGGGCGTTTTTGTTAACCAAAAAGTTTATTTTGTTCTTATTTAGTTTTTTTCGCATTTGTTAATTTTGCACCAAAGTTTTATGTATTATTGGCTTGTCTACCCAAGAGGAATCGAAAAAGTAAAAAATTATAACTTTTACACAAGTAAGATTTATCCCATAAAAGTAAAAATTTCAAGACAAATGTAAAATATTCTTCGTCAACTTTTGGTCTCGTACTTTATTCATTATTTCTTACTTTTTGTAACATTTACCTTTCGTGTAAACTTCGCGGTTAAGGTCTTCTATGGGGTGTTTTTGCTAACCAAAAAGTTTGTTTTGTTCTCATTCAATTTTTTTCGTGTTTGCAAACTTTGTGCCAAAATTTTAGTCTGCTAACCAAAAAGTTTGTTTTGTTCTCATTCAATTTTTTTCGTGTTTGCAAACTTTGTGCCAAAATTTTATGTATTATTAGTTTGTCTCCATAAGAGGAATCGAAAAAGTAAAAAATTATTACTTTTACACAAGTAAGATTTCTTCAATAAAAGTAAAAATTTCAAGACAGAAATTGTAAAATATTATTCTCTCAAATTTTATCTCATACTTTATTCATATTTCTTATTTTTTGTAATTTTTCATTTACCATTTGTGTAAATTTTGGGATTAATCTTTTTTTTTGATGAGAGAAATTCAAAAACACAAATGCGAACTTAAGTTAAAAAAAAAAAATACAATATGTACTAAAGACAAAATACCAGTCGCTTGGTATTTTTTCGTCTTTAACAAATTTCTTTAATTTTGGTCATAACTTATTAACTTCTTAGAATCCTCTCGTTGAGACAAATGAGTAATTCAAAAAAATATAGAGTGAACACGGTAGATTGTAGTCATCGTATTCCGTCATTAACGAATTTCTAACTAATTTTTCCAAAAAACGAAGAAGTTAAATGATTACCCTGTACATCGTAGCAAACATGTTTACAATCCGAACATGCAGTTACATGGAATGGAACGTTAAACTCAGATAACCAACTGATCTAGCTATCATGTTGCCCTAATCCCTTTACCGTAGCTGCTGGTAGGAGCTAGCAAATTCAGAAATTACTGTATAATTCCTGGGGTGGAAAACTAGAACCGTTTTTGTATTTCAGACTTGTTAAAGTTGTTTTTGCCAATATTGTAGTAGAGTATATATCGGCAGGGGTTAGCAGGGTGTTACTATATTAGTCGATAGGGAGTCCAGGGGCAGGGGTTGTCCATAGCCATGAACCTCAAATTCACCTCCCGTAGGGCTCGAACCTCTACCTGTACTGTGGGGAAGAGTGAGAGACAACCAACTTATTATGGGGCCCGCCAACAACTTAAAATATGGGTGTAAATGATGGTAAAATGCTCGATCTGGTGTGAAATCAAAAGCAGTGTATCACATTCCTTAATTTGTCCCTGGCTGCTGCCTAATTATAGGCATATCGTATCATCCAATGAGGGATTCCGCACGGTGCTATGGTGCAGGACTTCCCTTTCCTGATCAAATTGCGACGATCCGAGCCGCTCGAAGTGTACAAAACGTGATTTTAAGGGTACTCGCGAAAAATCAGCAAAAAAAATGATCGGGAAGGACTTGATCCAAACAATTTTTTGTTGAACCGTTCTAAACACTTCCGGACTATATATATATATATAAATATTACTCCCATATGATTATCCATGTTTTGACCAGGGAAGCAACGTGATAGCATGATATTTTACACAATTTTATAAAGTATTTGGGAAGCTAGACCTCCTTCGTGGTTATTGCGCTCTTTAGGACAAGATGATCATCTTTTTTGATGTTTTGTT
The DNA here is from genome assembly GCF_030253575.1 of Rhododendron vialii. Taxonomy (NCBI): domain Eukaryota; kingdom Viridiplantae; phylum Streptophyta; class Magnoliopsida; order Ericales; family Ericaceae; genus Rhododendron; species Rhododendron vialii. The sequence goes on along the minus strand of NC_080564.1, from coordinate 10,600,710 downwards.
TAATTTGGTATCAATATATGGCTGTTATAATTTTGAAAAAAAAAAAAACCAATGACAAAAAAAAAAAACCTTAAAAAGACTATTACTCCTCTATTTTACCAGGAGGATTATAACACTAAAATTTAAGCTCTTACTGTGTTTTTTTTTGTTTTTCTCGGTATCAATATATGGATGATCATCTTTTTTTTTGTTTTTCTCCGCTGGCTGCCACCTTGTTTATTAATTACATGTAATGGATACAATGATTAAAAGGAGCAAGAGAAAAACGACATCACAACGGGAGGAAAACATCTAACAAAGTTGACACCCAATCCACCCGACAATCATATGCCACTCGAGCCAAAAAAGACTACAAGGGTGATAATTAAGTAATCAACCTAAAAGACAACAAGTGACAGGAAATAGAAAATACAAAGAGTGTAGCATCCAAATTAAGGACCGAGGTAGTGGTCCTTGCACCATAGAGTATCCTGTATCCACAACAGGCTTGTGAAATACAGTAATTGTTGGTCGACGACTGTGTTCGGTTTAGGGCCTCTAGATTCAACTCTTCTCTTTGCATACTATTTTCAATAAGCTTTCCTTTTAATTGTTATTCTCATTTTTCTCTATCTCTATCTTCTCATTAGCCAAAAAATCTTCCTCAAAACCGAAACCAAACAAAGTGTAACTTAACTTGTATTTCTACTAATAATTAGCATTAATTATTCAATTACTGTACTACTAAACCAATAAGTGCAGACAGTTAATTCCAAGTTCCAACAATGGGACTTAAGTTGGTGCGGCGGGTCTATTTAGGAGAGTTTTCTCTGTGTCTATACCTGGTCACTACATCCTTGGTCACTCCAACCCTCCTTCACAAGTGTGATCTACGGGTTCGACTTTGGCATCCTGGCTCCAGGCGATTTTTTTGTTTTGTTTTATTTGTTTGTTGTTTCTGTATTTTCGGACCAGTAGTGTCTGTTTTTATTGTACTGTTTTCTTATATATAATATCTACATTTTTTGGTAGGTAAAAAATAAAAACAATGGGAATTTAATTTTCCGAACTTCTAGACAGTTTGACAATTTTGCTAATATATTATCTTGAGAGTCCAACTATGGGTACACAAATAAGCCAAATTGTTCATTAATGTTTAAAAAAAATTACGAGTGGCCCTACAAACAAATCAACTCAAATTGGTTATGTATAAGTTGTTGATCCAATCTTCAAATTTTTCATTCAGAATTTAGGATCCTAAATCCTTAATCAAACTTGGAAGATTTGATCAACAACTTAAACATATCCAATTGAGCTAATTTTCTATAGGACTATACTTAAAAAATTATCTTAAAATTAATGTACGAGAAGAATTATTTGTGTGGGACCCAATAGTAAAGTAAAGGGAAAAAAAACTGTAATAGTCCTCGTAGTTAAGTGTTCGTGTCAATTTGGTCCATGTAATTATAATTTGCTCAATTTACACTCTATACTTTCCATTTTGTTTCAATTCGGTCCAATTACTAACTTCCGTTAGTCCGCCGTTAGTCCTTTAAATTGCAAAATCATATGGCCCCCTTTTTTGGGGTTAAAACAGACCCGTTCGGCTAAATAAGTCAACTTTCTTATTTTTTGTCCTTATTCAAATTTTTTTTCGTATTTGTTAGTTTTTCGTCAATTTTTTGGGGGTTATTGCATCATCATGACGAGAAGAATCTAAAAAGTAAAAAATTATTATCGAAATTCAATTTTTTTTAATAAAGACGAAAAAATTGACTTAGATTTATTTTTCAACATTCCTAGTCAGGAATCAGTGCATAGGCCAAGTGTAGGAAAATGAATGGAATGACAGGGTACTATTTTTTGTAACCACTTGGGCTGTTAAGTTAAGTTTATTGTAACCTAGTTGAGTGGTTTGTTATTTCTATGTATTAAGTTATGACATGGTAAATTTGGAACTGAGTTTATATAATATTCTGACTTTTGGACATGGTTATTTATCATGTTGTGACTTTTGGATCTATATCATGTTGTGACTTTTGGACATGGTTCTATGTGCATTTTCAGTACTATGCAGAAAAATAAGGTATCTCGGTATTTGTCCACAAGTTGAACATGTAGACAATATCAGTGGTTATGATGCCTCATGGCTGATCATGAAAATGCAGAATTCGATGGCAACTTTTTGTAGAAAATTATAACCAAATTTCTTCTCAAGTGCCTCATTATCAATGGAGAATGGAAGAATGAGCTGTGTTTTGGTTCAGAGGTATATTAGGGCAAGAGGGGAGTGAGTAACCCTCTTAAGCTAATTTTTGTCCTTATTCAAATTTTTTTCGTATTTGCTAGTTTTTCATCATTTTTTTTGAAAATTATTGCATCATCATAACGAGAGGAATCTAAAAAGTAAAAAATTACTATCGAAACCTAATTTTTTTGAATAAAGACAAAAATAAGTCAATAAGCCAATTTTTTGGTCTTTATTCAAAAAAAATTGAATTTTGATCATAATTTTTTACTTTTTAGATTTCTCTCGTCATGACAATGCAATAATCCCAAAAAAATTGACGAAAAACTAACAAATACGAAAAAAAAATTCAATAAGGATAAAAAAATAAGCCAGTTGGTTTATTTAGCTGAACGAGTCTATTTTAATCCCAAAAAAGGGGACCATATGATTTTGTTGTTTAAAAGACTAACGGCGGACTAACGGAAGTTAGTAATTGGACCAAATTGAAACAAAATAAAAAGTACAGAGTGTAAATTGAGCCAATTACAACTATAAAGACCAAATTGACACAAATACTTAATTACAGCGACTATTTCAGTTTTTTTCCCTAAAGTAAATCCTACATGCCGCTGTACGTTTTTGGTACCCATTTCTTCAGTGCCCCTAGCATTTTTGAGAAGCAATACAGGCACCAAAGGTGAAATGCGATGGCGGGCCACCACACGCTGATTGGGGTTCACAGAAGGCCCCACACGGATGATCCAAACCGTTCAATAAATATTTTTTTTAAAATCGAGTGGCTTTGGTAAAAATTAGCTCGATCCGATATGTGTAGGTGCTCGGATCAAGCTTCTCATCTTTGGAAAATTAGAAAAAAAAGGAAAGATGGGTTTTCCGATTGTCCAAAAATGAAAAGCTTGATCCGAGCACCGACACATATCGGATCGAGCTAATTTTTTGCGAAGCCAACTAGGATTTTTTTTTTCTCAAATTATTAAACGATTCGGATCATTTGTACAGGATTCGAAGTGGACCCTGACGGCATATGGTCGCCGGCCACCATATTTTGGGTTTGGTGGCTGCAGACTTTCTCAGCATTTTCGTTGTTTGACTATGTTTAAAGCAAATATATGTAGTCAAGATTCTTCTAGAAAATGGACAATCAAACCGTACAATTGTGTGGAAAATATGCGAATAAGGAAAATTCATTCGCAATCTATGCGATGGACGTCAGTCACTATTTCCATAACTTTTCAGTGGTTTTCCTTTTTCTTTACGTGTGGGTCTTTGTTGCCGAAAGATTTTTAGATCTCATTTTTATTTAATGAATGAATTGTAATCAATGGAGATGCGAAAGCAACAAAAAAAAACAACTACACACTTTCTATCTGGCTTATGCTCTATAGTTTTCCTTTGTTAAGCCAACTTTTATTTTGCTTCCCCTCCGAGTTTATATGTGAAATTTAAATTTCTACATGTGTTTGTTGTTATATTCATTGAAATCAACTCAACAAGTCCGTCGCGTGGCTGGTGATGTAGTGTAGTAAGTAACATTTTTTTTGCATTGGTAGACAAAATTCTCTTTGTCTCCCAACGCTACCTCAGCGTACCCCTGACAAATTGAAAAAAAGGGCAAAATACGTAGCATCTCCCGTAGTAATAGGAGTATAAAGTTTTGTTTCTTCCAATTGTTGGGTTAATACGTGGCATTTTTCTATTGGCTTTATCTTTGCCTAGTCGTTAATCACTAGAGTAAAATGACCTAGCCAGTTGAAGGCACAAAACTGCGTTTATAAATTTATAAAAAGTAAAAATGAGCAACGGATCTTATATATCTATGGCATTCGAGATGCTTATAATTTATTTATTAGAAAAAAAAATATGGGTAGACATGCGATAAAATCGTAAAATAAAGTTTAATAATTTCAAAAATAAACTGCCACTCCACTTCACTCAATGATTTCACATCCACATACAGTAAAGTTGTCCCTTTCATTGTCGTGTTGATAAGCAAAATTAACTTACCCAATACAAATTGAAAGCATATTTCACGCAGAAAGTCGGAACATGTAATGATGTTCTGCACCATTTGAGCCGTCCGTTTGGCAATTTAACGATTTAAATCTCATCTCGGTAATGAACGGCTCGGGAAAAGTCAAGTCCGAATTGCTTCACTTCAAATCTAGCCTTAATTGTTTGGGAAGTTAAAATTACCAAACGAGACTTAAAAGTCCAGCCGACAACAACATGAACAGTCACTGTATTGAATTTCATGGCAAAATGGCCGGTGTGGGGATTAGTCAATTTTTGTTGGCGGTACGAGTGAGGACATGCAATGCGTCCCAATAGTACGCTAATACACTAGGGGGAAGTGTCTTCTTGTGTCCAACGAAATTTCATCATTTTGATTTGACCTATTTATATAGCTTGTAAAGTTCGTTAAATACTCACTACAACAAATTCGGTCTTTGATAACGAATACAATTCATCTCCAAAAATGCAAAATTCGTCGCTAAAGCTTTTGGCGACGGAAAATTTTGTCGTCCAAATTCATCGTCTTTTGTTCAATGCCAAAGGGATGATAGTTATTTTTCATCGTCAAATATACACATTGTTCGGTGACGAATTTTTTTTCCATCGCCGAATGAAATGTTTGGCGATGAATTTTTTTCGTCACCCAAAACGACCAATCTAGAAAAGTTATTTCCACTTTGTTTTTTTTATTTATTTATCGGCAAAAGAAATTTTATTAACCTCCGCAAAATTACAAAGATTAAAAGAACAAGAGCAAAATTTCAACTTTGTTGTTGCTCAAACCTACCACTGCGCTACTTATCATTTCCTTGATAATATTGCAAATTTTAATATATGTTACTAATGTTCTTAAATAATTTTTGAAGTATTCTATGCATAACATATATTGATATAGATTATTTCAACAAGGATAGATCGAGAGACGGATAAACCCAGACGATTGCAAAATTAATCTCACATCATGATAATTTCAAAGAATTAAGCAACCCTTCGCGACACAGCGTCGACAATGTGAAGTATCTCCAGTCAAATAAAGATGGCATCCTTTTCTAGAACCAAATCCACTTTGATTGATCTTTGTTTCGAATAATAATAAATTAATAATATCGTCACAGTTTTATAATAACTATTTCATTTTCTGACTAGAAATTGATAAATTCTATTTCCCGCGTGGAGAATATCCGTGAATTAATTAATCCCCGAAATGAGAGCTGAGCAAAGCTTTGAATGATGCTTACGGCACTTGCATGTGGAGAACGTGTGGACAATTGTTTTGCACTGAGACAGGAAGATTTTATATTATATACTCATTCCGTCCTACTTTCATTGTCTATTATTCAGTCTGTTTCTTTTATGTCTTTTGCCTATATTTTTTAGTGTAGATCTTAAAAAGTATGCAATATAAATCTTATTTGATAGATCTCGATTAATTCTATAATAAAAAGTTTTCAAAAAATACGAAAAACATTATCGATTGAAAGATATAAGCAATTAAAAAATAACACGCAATTCAAAAATGGGCAATGAAAATGGGATGGAGAGAGTATAACGTTGATCAAGTGATCTTAGCCTGAAATTTATGGGTTTGTTTCCTGCTAAGATTTCAGGTTCGACTCTCCTTGCGAGAAACTCTTGGGGTCATCTCGCTCTCACGCTTAAGCGTATTGGAATGACTGTAGGAGGGGCTTATAGGAATTAGTCCAAGGTGCGCCCAAGTTCGTCAGAGACACTCTGTAAAATACAAAATGTAGTAAATTAATTTAGGGACCATGACATTATATTATATATACACTGGGGGGTTGTAAATATTGGTCAAGCCATCACGAGTGATTTCTTGGCCCCTTAATCTGAGGTGGAGACAAATAGAAAGTTGGTGGAAATATGTCTCCAATGTAGTAATCGTTTTAATCTCATGTACAGAAAAAATACTATTTTCCTCATTAATTAAACAACTTATTACGAAAAGCTCCATTAAATTGGACATGACAGACGGGAAGGAAGCAAAATATAAATTCTTTTTTTTTTTTTTTAACTGCTGACGATTTCTAGTTTGACTCACACCCACGTGCTATCAATTTCTGTGCCAGGTCATTCTATACAAAACTTTGTCTTGACTTTTAATCAGCCTCTCACTAATCGACTGCAGAATTAGCCCGAGAGAGCTAACCAAGAAACAAGGAAAGGTATTATCCGTTTGTAGAAATTCCAACCCCCTACTCATTTGTTCTTTGCTCATGATCTTATCCTGTTTGGTCAAATGCCTTTCTGTGAAGGAAAGTTATTATCCGTTTGGTCAAATGCCTTTCTTTGCTCATGATCTTATCCTGTTTGGACAAAAAATCGACCGAAGAACCGCACATTCTAGATTTTAAAATACCAATAAATGGTGAAGGAAAGTTGAGCTGTAATGTGAGCAAACAAACTGATGTAGGACAAAAATTTAGGAAATTTCAATTTTATGGAAACTTTATTTTAGGAATTATTCGTTTTAGGAATTCCCCTTTTAATGCCACTTGTTTAGGCATATTCCTATTAGTCTTTTAATTTTGTTAGTCTTTGTTTCCAAGTATTGTTTTGCTTGGTCTCCGTTTTAAGTAATTACCTTATTGTTAGGACTCCTACTAGTATAAATAAGAGTGTAAGTTATTCAATTATTAAAACTTTTAAGCTTTTAATCAATAATATTATAGAGATTTTCTCTTTATTTCTTGTGCGCAAGAATTGCTCGTTGCGACGAGTTGTTTATCTCGTTTGGACTAGTACGCTAACTAGTCTCTCGTGAATTCTGCTGCGTCACAAACAGGGTTAGTAAAGTTACTTAAAAGTACTGCATCCTTGATCATATGGGATGAAGCATCCATGCCCAAAAGAAAGCATAGAAGGGCTGGATAACAAGTTGCGAGACATAACCGAAATAGATGACTTTATTCGGTGTAAAAGTAGTCATCTAGGGTGGAGATTTCCGCCAAGTTCTATCAGTTATACCTAGAGGAAGCAAACATGATTGTATAGAAGCGAGCTTGGTGAGAACCTACATATGGCCGTGTCTAAAAAAGTATACCCTAAAAGAAAATATGCAAGCTAAGACAGACCGATCTTTTTGTAGCTACCACCTTCAAGTAGGCAATGGTGAGGAACCCCAAAACTCTGAAAGTAAAATACAGATTCCAGCTTCTATGATACTTGAACCCATAATAGGTATAACACCTGTCCAGCAGCTGATAACCTTAGTGTTTCCAAATCTAAGTCAATACTCCATTGATGAAAGGATGATGCTGTGGTGTCCTCAGTCATTTTGGGGACACCGTAATTTTTGGCATAACTTTACCATTATGAGTATAACTAAAACCCATTATAAGTATAACAGAACCCAAATAAGGCATAACTAAGGAATATTCAAAAAACCAACCAAGGCATAACCAAACTCAACTAAGGCATAACAAACAAGTTATGTCTTACTGTGGTTTTGGTTATGCTTTGTTATGGTTCTGTTATGCTTAAAATGGATTTTGATTATACTCATAATGGTTTGTTATGCCAAAAGTTATGATGTCCCTAAAATGACCGGGGACACCGAAGTCACTCCCTTGATTGAAATGTCAATGACAAAAATGTGCGATACTAACACCCAAAAATGATTCTGTTGATGAGATAACCGAGGAACTTATAGACAGGTTCCAGGAGAAAAGTATACATTTCTGAGTGTTGACGAAACAATAAATCCAATAGACCAAGGATTATATGCATGTTGACTTTATGAATTTAGTGAGTTTGCCTGGACTGCCACCACATCAGCTTATCTTGAAAGAAAACTGTTCAGTTATGATGTTTGAGAAATATTAATGCATCGAAAGGCATGTGCAATTGAAAAAGATTAATTTGCCGAAAGTTTGAAAGAAATGTCATAATCACTCAAATAGCTGTTGGAGAACATAGAGCTAGGAGACACCGTCTTTATTCCACGTATATCACTACAACCATCTGATCCAAAACTCTATCCTGTGGAGTTTGCAAGGCGACAATTTCTGATCCGATTATGTTTTGCAATGACCATAAACAAGTCACAGGGACAAACGTTAAATACAATAGGAGTAAACCTCCAACAATTAACCAGTCTTCTCACATGGTCAATTATATTGCCCTTTCTCGTGCTACTACATCAGCAAAGACGCAGCAGAAGATACGAAGATCTGGAAAACTGAGGCAATGGTCATCGAAAAAGGGTTATCCGAGAGTGACAAAGACTCATGGGCCTTACCAAAAAGTTATGCTCGTTGATGCCCAGGTAAATTAAGTGTCATAATTGTCATTCCTCACCAGGCATTAAGGTTACACATTTTTTTACTTAAAAGTTCACTTTACGTACAGGGTATTGTTTCGCCGCAACCTAACCTCCTAAATAGGTTGAATACCTCAAGCATAGGGCTAGATCGTTGTCAGCATAATAACCGGTAAGACCGGGATCGTACCCACAGGGAGCTTTGCATAGCTTGATTTGGATTTGTAGATGTAAGGGTTTCCGGTATTTAAGACGGCCAACTTTTGATTTTGCTTTGAAAGGTGGAGAAACACACTTATGAAAAAGACTAGAAATTAGTTTTTACTAAATTAAATAAGCGGCAAGGTGTTGGAGTTACTAACACCCGTAACTTAAACCAATTAACTTATCTCAATAAAAACACGGTTGAATCGCACGGCATAGGCTATCAACCAAAGGATTTAGCTTTGAAACAAAAAAAAAAAAAAAAAAGAAGACTAGAAGTGTGGTTTGGAAAGCGGGCTAGTTCTAAAGTTCTTTTGACAAACACGAGCCAAGGCATCGCTCCAAAACCTTGACATTGACGGCATCAATGCTGTTGTGCACTTGTGCACTTGTGCTTTGTTATTAGATTCCATTGACATTGTTGGATTATTTGAATGTGACTAAGAAACTAGGGGATGCAATAACAGAGAGGAATATTGTTAGCAGCTTGCATGGACTTCTGCCTGATCCAAACTGAAGTTTGAGAAATACTTTCACTGGTTATTTTTTATGTGGAGGAGATTATCATCGTAAACTGAAAGCTACAATGTCTTGTTGACTCCTAGATTGCAAGAATATTAGTATTTTCTATATTAAACAAGCTGAGTATTTTCTATATGTCAAGTCATTTTCGAAGAGAATAAGTTCATTGTTTCAGAGAATACATGAAATTCATTAACTAAATAGGATTTTTTTGGTCCTGTGACTTTTGAAGTTTTAGGCGGACATGACGAAGAAGGATTCTGATTTCATCTAGTTGCTCTAGGGCAAGCTCCAGAAGTTCAAAAGGATTTTTTTTGTAGAGAAAGAGGAAGAGTACATCATCGTCATGCTGCATTAAGCTTTGGGCCTAGGTACCCATGGCATTGTTTATCTTTATTGTTATATAAACTATAGAAATTCTAATGCTTTTCAGAATCATTAGGAGGCTCTTTTTTCTAACATCCAAGTTTTTTTTTTGTAGTTACCAACCAATTTGGACATAAACAACCATCAGTCTTTAGGTAGAATAAGTATTGACTTTCCAGATCACCCTTTACTAGGTGGACCCATCAATTGGTTAACACGACTCATCAAGACTTGCCACATGCATGGCCCAACCGTGGGTTGAAAAGTGTCTTGCGATGCCCTCGACTAATTTTTAACGGTGTCCAATCGGAGCTCTAAAAGCTCGTCACTCTTGCACTGTTTTGTTTTACAGTTACATCATTAGTCGCGAGATTAACTGCCAAATCATCTACATGTTCACACTGTCGCGCGTTCTGTTGAAGTTAGGTGCATTTTTCAATATTCATTGATATTTTCAGTGTAGAGAGATAGACGAGAGTAACAATGCCTAACACATCCTTGTATCTGTTGTGCATAGGGAGAAATTGGAATGCAGCAGATGGGTTTGCAAGCTCGTCTTATGAGCCAGGCTCTACGTAAAATGTCTGAAAATGCCTCCAAAGCTCGATGTACTCTTGTTTTTCTGAATCAATTAAGACACAAGATACTTTTCATCATTTTAAGCGTAGACTGCTCTTTGGTGGACTATAGTAGGGACAGTTGCATGAATTTTTGTGCGGAGTTTACATAACAGACACATGCTCATTTAATTCATAACCTCAAGCTTATATCCAGGAGTCTATGAAGCCCTTGAATTAAGAGATGGAGGCTCACACTACCTTGGGAAGGGTGTGTCAAAGGTTAGTTTCTACTTTCCAGTTCATGCTTGTACTTTTACAATTCTTGCCCTCGCACTCACACCCTATACTGATACTATTTTACCCTCCTTTGCGCACCTGTAGGCTGTTGATAATGTGAACTCAATTATTGGCCCTGCACTTATTGGCAAGGTATGTTGCATACAAATCCTCCCTTTCTGGAGACTTCTCAAGTTATCACGGGGATTGATGAAAATTGTTCGGTTGGAAAACATCAATCTTTAAAATTTTCAAGTCAAAATAGCAAATGGTAGACAATAGGGGCATGAGGTAACTCCTTGTTTGGTATTGTGTGACAGTTTTCATTCTCGTAAACTACTTTTGATGGAAAAACTGCTATTCTCTGATCTTCCTAGCCCCCCCTCCCACCCCCAACACACACATGCGCAACAACATCGTTAAGTTTCCGGACTTCCTTTGTTCAAGAGCAGAACACAGTTTTCAGAACTTACATCTAGCTGTTGCCTCGATAGATTACTGTACATAAACGGTTAAAATTCCTCTCTCTTGTTTCTTCTATCAAATATAGTTCTAAAAAGAAACGCTTAAATGGCCACTTTCTTATACCTTCTGCTATGTGTCTTTAGATTAGTGTGCTGATGTTCATAACTTGTTCTGTTGTTTTGGAAATGAGCCTGTGAAACCAGAGTTGTAATAGAAATTCAGTGTTTATGAAGCATTTTATCTTCTTCCAAGCAAGTGTAACACGCGCCAAGTTATAGCTTGATGCAGACAATTGTTTTCGAGTCGTTTATTGGTTTTTCCTTCTATACATGTGTTGTAAATAACTGGCCTGGATTTTGACGGTTCAATGACAACGTCAAGCATGATACAAAAAATGAAAAGTCACCAATAACTGAAAGGATCATTTTCATGCAGTACTTTTCCATCGAGCCTTCTTGGTGTTTTTTCAAGTCTAGATACCTTGATTGCCCAACGATTGAAATCGATGGATTTGAGAGAAGACATTCTTACTCATTTGTTATTTGATTATCCGTTGATTGAAGAATTATATATTTGCGTCGTATTCACCTTTTTGGTTAACGAAATAATAGCTGGTCCAAAATGAAGTATTTGGAGCTTAGCTTCTGTCTTAATTTGCGAAATGTGGAGATTTCAGCTACGAATTTGGTATCATTTAAATACTTTTGGTCCACATCTAGACCATCCTTTTAAGAATGTTCCCATGCTCTCAGAGGTATCCATTGCGGGCTGCTACTCTAAGAGTGTAGTTTGGACAGAGTTTTACAATCTTTCAAAGGTACTCTTTCAGTTAAAGACTCTCGTATTCTTTCAGTAGACATTTTAAAAATCGGTAGATAAAGTAATAAAGCGTGTTTTTAAGATGTAATTTGGTCCAAAATTTAAAAAACCTGATACGGATGCTCTTATGCAAATATGTAGACAAGGAAATTTAAAGATTTTGAATACACGTCCCAAGGATTTTAGAATAGAACTAGACGTTCTTTCAAGTCACAAAAGTTACAAACAATTGATTTTGTAGAATCTGGCCGTGTTCCTCGAAGGAATTTTTAGGACTTTTTGAGTTTTGTCTTTATTCAATTTTTTTTGCATTTAATAGTTTTGTGCTAAATTTTTATGAATTATTATTTTATCTCGTCGAGACGAATCTGCTTTTTGGACTTTATCTTAGATATTTTCAAAAATGGTAAAAGTTATTTTTATTTTTATTTTTTAGTTTTCTGATTCTTCTAATCAAGCCGAATCCGTAATCCACTAAAATTTGACGCAAAATTAAAAAATGCGAATTTTTTTGAATAAAAACAAAATTCAAATATCCCCAAGTTCTCTTAGGAGAACAAGGCCACATACTAATTCTTAAAACTCTATACCCAAAAAAAAAAAAAAAGTAAAAAAGAACAAAACCCCAACTTACTGGGCAATGGTTAAATTTGTTCTGAGTGAAAAGTTTGGCGGGTCAACCAGGGTAGTTGACCTCCTCGGGCGTAACGACAAAGGAACCCATTTACTCTGGAATGTCCAAATTTGCATCATAGCTGACCCGATTTGGAGGAAATATTTGTTCATCACTATGTTATGGGGACCTATCATCGGAACCCTACCAAAATGTAACTGGACATGACACCAACCCGGAAGTGACTATTGCTTGTATACATTTCCAACAACAGCCCAAGGATGATTTCGGAGCTAAAATTCAATCTAAAATTCCATGTGACTCCATCCCCACAGAATAAATCAATCTGAACGCATTTCTTGAGGAAAGGAAAGGAAAGAAACAGAATAGCTAAAGACTTCTGATTTTTCACAAGAGTTCATACCTGGAATCTACTACTCCTACCTAAAAAAAGTCCCAAACCGAGTAAAAAGATAGAATCACAGTACGTAGTATCATCATCTCTCATAAGAGAACAAACGAAGAAACAATCAAAAATAAATTAAAAAAATGCCTATTCTCACACCACTACCAGACTTTTCTTTCCCTTTTTAAATTAAAAAATATGCTGAGGTACTCATTACTCAACCACCCACATGATAATATTCGCATCAACGAAGTCGGTTGGCGTTTGGTTCCTTTTGGTACTACAGAGCTTGCTTTCATCCAACAACCCATTTCTCCTATCTGTATTACTCCATTAGATACTCTCTAACAAGTGCTAGAAAAGATGGAGATAGATATATGCATATGAGAGAGAGAGAGAGAGAGAGAGAGAGAGTCAGCGAGGAGATTGGCGCAACGAACAAGCCACCACCTGTGCCCATTGTCTCAACCTCGTCTTCATCGTCTGTGGATTTTCACCTGCACCCCGAAAAAGAAACGTATAGATGAGACAATGTGAAAATAATCCAAAGCAGGGAGCGAAATAAAAATTTTATTGTCCATCAAAAAATAAAATAAAATATTTATTTTTTAATTGGTAAGAAAATACAAGAATTACATAAAACTAGAAACAATTCCATAATCACTACGGGCCGTTTGGTAACCTTCCTGTTTTCAATTTTTGGTTTTACTTTTTTGAAAACTAATGAAGAAAACTTGTTTGGTAGTAACAAGTTTCTACTTCTTTGTTTTTCATAAATTTTTATGGAGTTTTTTTAAACTATGGAAACTACAAAAATATGTTTTTCCGAGTTTTTTTTTTTTTTAAAAACACAAATATTACCAGACATGTTTCTTGTTTTTGTTTTTATGAAAACATAAATTTGTTTCTACTTCTAGTTTCTTAAAATAAAAAACTGAAAATGTTACCAAATGCACCTGATGCAATTTTTGTCGAGAAAGTGAACCTCCCAAATCATGTGAAAGTTGTACTTTTTGAAAATTAAAAACTGATTCATGAATAAACATTTTGAAGGAAAAAATTGAGCGGATATATTTCTGAAATTACAAGCGAAGCAATTACTGGTTCATCACAGACCACATCATTTGGAATGACTGAATTTTGCTTGGATCAGACACGAAAATTAATGGCAGATAAAAAAGAAAAAAATAAAAATATTGACAAATGGAATTAGGCTAAAGGTATCCAAAATAATTTACCAGTTTTAAAACGATCCTACACACGTGTGGCCACATCGTCAACTAGAGTCGCCTTTTACAGCTATTTCACACAAGCTTTTACTAACACGAAGAAAAACCCCAAAACAAATTTTCTCAAACGTTTTTTTTTTTTTTTCCTTATATTCTTAGTGGACGCTCGCCTTAAGCTAACCATATGGGTTAATAATGTAACAGTTGAATACTTCCAAATAAAGAATCATAAAAAAAAAAGATACCAAGGCAAAGTTTGATACGAATAAACCACAGATGTGACAGTGATATTTTCAAGATTATACGGAGTAGTAATCTTTAATGAGTGTTTTATTTTACTTTAAAATTCCAAATCAAATCTTGTCCGTATGCTTTCAATTAAAATTATATACGACTTTAGTCCTTCAAATTTTCAGCAGCAACCTTAGTTGGTTAGAACTCTTGCATCTCCCTAGAAAGTCAAGTGCTGAAACCTTAGTTGGTTAGAACTCTTGCATCTCCCTAGAAAGTCAAGATCGAATATCCTAATCTGCATGTGAGTGTTCTTTCCGCATAGTGGGCTTTTCTTTTGTTTTTTGTTCCTTTCATGGGTTTATTTGTATTGATCAAATTGTTGGGTTAAACTATCTCGTAGACTCTCCCGTAGTGTTCTAAATTAATACTACTTTGGAATTCATTCACGATGTAAATGATTTTTTCTATTGATCACCGAAACAAAGAAAATTCAGTGGCAGCCGTGGGTGTTTTAAAATAAAGATCACTTAATTTATTTCACTTAATTTATTTTCATTATGGCTCCGTTTGTTTGGACATGAAATATTTTGAAATAAAATGTTTTACCCATTTTTTTGTTGTTTGGCAAGAAAAAAGAGGGGGAAATATTTCCAAATAAAACATTTTATATCAACGGGGTGAAAATATTTTTCTCTAATCTTGGCCATAAGTCATTTTTGCATTTCATTCTTGATGGTCCTGACATTTTTTAAAATCGCGTATTCTATTCCTTTCTTCTCCTAAATTATATTATATCTAAATTATATTATATCCAAACTGAGAGAGGAGGAGAGAGTGTGATTAATACGGAAAATATTTCAGAATCTATGATCTATCATTGTTTTGAAAAATCTTTTTTTTTTCGTCAATTAAACACCAAAAAATAAAATTTTAAAGTTTATTTTTTGGAAAAACATTTTACATTAAATTAAAACAAACGGAGCCTATACCATTACGGATTTTTTGGATAGACCAAACGTTTGAACTGGAAAGAGGAAATTACCTGGGCCGAATATTGTGTGGGGGCTACCCATGGAACACGGTGAGTCGCACTCCGACGACGTCAATGAACCCAAAGAAGACGAAGACTTCGAAACGGTGTCGTAGTACTGCTTGTTAACGGCGTAGTAGAGTCCCAAAGCGGGCAAGGTATCCGACAGCCCGTGATCCGTATCCGGCGAGTCGAACCCGAATCCAAGCTCGATGCACGCCCTCAGCTCGACGAGGTCCTCGTCCGTCACGCTCTTGCTCCGCCGTCCGCGGCGGTCGTGGTTCTCCTTCTGCCTCGTCCACGCCTCGTCGCGGTAGGCGTCCGGGGACCACGACTTGTGCTTGATGAGCAGCGGCGGCCGTGGAAGGGCGGTGGGGACGCGTTCCTCCGCGACCCCCGAGGAGGGGGAGGGCGGAGGGCGGCGGACCCCGGTGGTCGGCTGGGGAGGCTCTATGGCTTGGGGTTTTTTTTTGGTTGTTTTCCAACTTTTCTAGGGTGGGATTTGTTGTTTCGTTGTGGAGAGAGGTTATTGTATACTACTCCGTATAAAGGGAGGCGAGAAAATATCAAAAAAAAGTGGTAGGTGGGGTCTTGGGGGTGTGGGCCCAGCCAACGAAGCAAATGGAAGCAATTGGTTGGTCCGAGTCATCATGACCTGTCCTTACCTTTTTTGTTTTTTTTCCCCTCGAACTAGGTAAGTCTAGAGTCACCGCACAAAAGGCCACTGCATACTGTGTGGAGCCCCATTTTATTTTTCGCACAGATAATTTGAGTTGTTTAATAATTTTTAAAAAAATTGAGTAAATTTTTCAAAAAATTATCGTATAAGTGTTTGATTCAATCTTTTTTTTTAAATTGAAAAAAATGAATTTTTACAATTTTCAAGAATGAGAAGATTGGATTGAATACCTATATATATCATATTGAGTTAATTTTTCACAAATTCATTCAATTTTTTTTTTAAATTATTGAACGGCTCAGATCATTCATGTGGATATCGAGCCCCACACAGCATGCGATGGCTGTATCATTGTTGTGTTTGTTTTCATTTACTTGGGTAATTTAATGACGTGGATTCCATTTCTCTTTAAATAATTAAGAATTGGTAACTTCTTATTAGCTACTCCTTCCGTCCCTAAATAAGTGTTCGGTGCGCAAACTTAAGCCTTACAAAAAATGTATATTTTTTGTTAAAAAATTTAATTTTTTTTCACAATCTAATAGAACTCATTGCTATCTATTCATTTATGAAAAAAATTAATTTTTTTAACAAAATAAATGCATTTTTTTAAAAGCCTGGGTTTGCGCGCCAGACACTTATTTAGGGACGGAGGGAGTAACAAAATTTATGCTTTGTTTGGATTGGAGTTTAAATTTTTTTTTGAAAAATAGCAGGGGTAATAAGTGGAGAGAGATAGAAAGAGAAATGTTAGAAGTAGGAAGAATTTAGGGGGAATTTTTAAAAAAATTCTTTTTGAATTTTGAATCTAATAATGCAAGATTTTTTTTTGTTTTGTTTTAGCTTAATTTGGTGGTAAGCAAAACTAAAATGTCAATTGTTTTCCGATAGCTTAATGGATATCCTCTGTCCCGTTTTTAAATTTTGTATATCTTTCAATTCATGAGATTTTATGTGATTTTTGAAACTTTGTTTGATAAAACTATTGAAGTCTATCAAACATGATCCATATTGCTTATAAAAAAATATTACGAATTGAAAGATATAAATGATTTTCTCATAGGGCTGGAATAAAAAATACTCTATTTATCCCATTTCAAGTTTCCTCTTAAAAATGTCGTGTAATTTTTAATAGAAAATAAAGGACTTCAGTGTATAATTTTGAAAAAAATTGTGTTGAATGAAAGATCTCAATGTTTGCTTTGGAGGGAAAAAAAACTTAACAAAATTATGCATAAAATACTGTAATTTTATGTGAAAATTACAAACTATTTTCTGGATAGACACTTAGAATTTAGAAAGGGATAAGTGAGTACTTTTCTTTGGCTTCGCCTAGATCTAGATTATGTTAAGCCGAAGGGGGAAAAAAAACGAAAGATAGACATAATTTTTTCATTTTTATTTTGTTATGAAAAAACTGAAAAACCCTTTTCCTAGAAATCATTTTCTCAGGTTTTATTCTTGAAAATTGAAGAAAGTAAATTAATATGCTTTCTTATTCGTTTATTTTTGTTGACAACTAATAGATCCAAACTCTAGGTCTGTTGTTATGATATTTATGCAACTGCCCAAATTATTTTTGCCTATATGGAGATTGGTGATTAAGGTTGGGTTCCTCTTATTGGCTAAACAAACTAAACGGGCTAAAACCTACAAAAATATAATTTCGAGACAGATTATTTTTCCAGTTGTGCTACAGGTACAGCAACCCACTTATAGCAGCCACGTATAGATTCATTTTGTGCCCATCTAAGATCTCACAAAGATGATCGGAGCTGCTCATTTTGTTCTTAATATATTGTTTAGGGTTTCTATAAAAAATCATCTCAATTTGATACCGGTAAAGGCATTTACGAATCATCCAACTTTGCTTTAGAAATTCAGGCCAAATTCTGAAGCAAAGTTGTATGATTCGTAAACGTCTTTACCGATATCGGATTGAGATGAAATTTTGTAGGGACCCTAAACGATATATATTGAACAAAATGAGCGGCTCCGATCATATTTGTGAGACCCGAGACGGACGCAAAATGGATCTATGCGCGACTGCTGTACGGGATTTGCTGTACCATTAGAATTTATGTTATTTTTCTCACACAACCAAACCAAACCGAACCGAACCTTATGTCTCAATCACTTGGGATCCACTACATGAATCTGTTTCCTCTATTTGAATTCATGTCATAAAGATCTGACGGACTTTTTACGTGCTGACTGTCAGCTAGCTACCTAACGCATAACCTTCCTCATTTTATACGGACTTGGGACCGACTTGAAAAGAAAGATAAAGCTCTAAGCACGAATCAGGCGGAGTTAGATTATTTTTCTCACATATGTAAACTAAAAGTCCATTTAACAGAAAAAACTTGTTTAAAGTCTTTAATAATAGACAAAAAAAAAAATATGGGGGAAAAACCACCTCAAGTTGATAAGATGGTTATCTTCTTTGCAACTTCTTTACTCTTCTTTTTATTCGAAAGTGATTTTGTTGATGTGATGTTTACTCTCAAGAAACACAACACGGTTTTCCCCGATCAACGTTTTGATTTTTCCCTTTGAACTGGTTGGACTTAGGGGGGCTGCTGTGCCTTGAGGGACAGCAGCCTGCTGTCCCGGGGCAAAACAATATCGTTCTGAGCCCGGAAACTTGATCTGAAACGTTCTCTTGAAAGATCTCATCAAGTACGATGGCCTTGCAAAAAATCAAGTCGATCAAACATTGATAACTTTGTGAACAAATCACTTTTTTGACTGAATTTTTGGCCAAATATTTTAGACATTGCTAACAGCACTTAAAGCAGATGATTTGTTCACTAAGTTATCGATGTTCGATTGACTTAATTTTTTACAGGGCCATAGTAAGCGCTGAGATCTTTCAAGTGAACGTTTCGGATCAAGTTTCCGGGCTCTGGACGATATCGTTTTTTCCCAAGACTATAGGCTGCTGTCCCTCAAGGCATAGCAGCCCCCCAACTCTGAACTGGTTGGTACCAACGTTTTGATTACTTGTTCATTTTTTCCATCAAATTAAATACCTGAGTTAGGTCCTTAAGTTGTGAGAAAATTTTGATCAAGTATGCAAAAGAAATTTTATCTTTTTAATTCATAAATTACACAACTATTCATAGTAGACATTTTAAAAAGAGGCATATTTAGAGTACTTTTCTTGGGCTTTGCCTTAGATCTACCTTGGATTTTGCTTTAGATCTAGATTATGCTAAGCTGAAGAAAAAAAAAAAAGAAGATAGAAATAATTTTCGCTTTTGTGAATTTTGTTAAGAAAATGAATAACCTTTTCTCCTAGAATTCATTTTTCTGGGGTTTTGTTCCTCAAAATTGGAGAAAATAAATAAATATGGTTTCTTATTCATTTATTTATCTTGAAAACTCGTAGATCCAAACTCTAGGTTTGTTACAATGATATGTATACTAGGTCTTATGCAAGTGCCCAACTTATTATTACCTAGTATACATGGAAAGTGGTGATTACGACCAAACAGCTGAATTATACATTCTCATTGTGCATTTTGTGGCATTTTCTTTGTTTGGGATCGAGGAGGATAATTGTAACGCATTATCTTACAATGCACTCTCAAAATTTCACTTTAGAGGCACAATTTGCTAATCAACTTTGAATGAGCTTTTTCATTCTCATTTTGGATAGTATTATTTTTTGAGATGGATGAAAAGACTTAATTACCCCTACGTTTTACCATAAATCCTAAATTATCCTCATATGTTGCATTTGTGCCCTAGCGTTTATTTTACTTTAAAGGCAACATGGTAAAAAATTAATTCATAATCTATTTTGAGCACCATTAATTCTTCTAAACACTAACTCTGCTGCCAAATCTATTCTGCACATATCTCCTAAACACTCTACCAAATTCGTAATAAATTCTGGCTATAATTCAAAATCAAATAACTCATAATACAAAATACAAAAATGATCGAGTAGACTCCCAAACGGACTCTATAAGTTGAAAAGATGGTTATCTTCTTTGGAAGTGATGATTTTCTGGTTGTGATGTTTACTGGTTAAAACTCTCCTACAAACATTTTTGTGCAAGAAGAGGGAAAAGGATAACATTTGCCACAAGAGATTAAATTCTTTATATTGGCGGTAGAAAATCTCCTTTTTTCACCATCACCTTTTTCGATCTTACCGTATATTTATTGTTGATCTGAGCCATTTATCTTGTAAACCCTACATAGTAGTGTATCTACGCAAAAAATAAACTTGATCGGACATCGATAGAAGTATCAAAAATTGAATTTTATTTTGTAAAATGGACAGTTTATTTTTATTATTATTGACAGAAATCAGATCGTCCATTTTATAAATCATATATATCTATTGACTTCCGATCAAGCTGATTTTTGCATGATAATACTATACTACATGTCTTAAAATATGAACGATTCAGATTACAAGAATAAACACTCGGTGGGGCCCATAATAAGCGGTGGTAGAAAAATGAGGTTTTACACCGGCCATGGATAAAATTTATTCTCCACGCACATTCCTTCTTCTGGAAATTCATATATGAGTGGTGCTAGTACCATACCCATTTTCACACCCAAACACACACCCACCACTCACATGAGTGTTGAGTCCCACAAACACTACACACTTTAGTGTGTGTATGGGGCCCACCACTCATGTGAGTGTGAATATGTGTTTGGGTCTGAAAATGGGTGTGGCACTAGAATTATTGTTCCTATATACTAGTACT
This sequence comes from Rhododendron vialii, assembly GCF_030253575.1. Taxonomy (NCBI): domain Eukaryota; kingdom Viridiplantae; phylum Streptophyta; class Magnoliopsida; order Ericales; family Ericaceae; genus Rhododendron; species Rhododendron vialii. Next base: position 10,580,049 of record NC_080564.1, on the reverse strand, counting down.
GTACAACATACTTCTCGTTCACGGCAAGGACCAGGCCTAAAATAGAAAAAGGAGATGGCTTCTCAGGGACTGCACAATGCAGTTCACCTTTTTGTGGGCTCATATCGGGCATACTTCAATAATCAAAACCGTTTATTTCGTAAAACTCATTGAGATCATTAATCACGTCATAAATCATCTTAATCAGATATGAAATAATTACCAATTGAAATGCATTTATCTTTGAAAATAAAAAGCTTGATGGGTTTTATTCAATGTGGCTGAACCCATTTTCATAAACGTAAATACTTTTTGATGAGATACTAAATCATTATCAGATTATTGTGATTTTTGACATAGTTAGAGTTCTCAACAAACTTTATAAAATGAATGGCTCGGATCACTTTTTTAAACTCAGAATAATTTTATTTTAAGAGCACAAGAGAGCTTTTGCACCTTGAGGCACAACAAGTACCTCAAGTTTAGACCAAGTTATATGGAGTACATTCCCATAGGTTGTTGAATGTTAAAATTTGTCTTTTCAACGAAATATCCATCAGTCACCATCACCACGTCACTCTTGTTATTTATTTATTTTTTTTGATCCGCACTCTTGTTATTAAGTACAGGTTTTTTTTTAAACAAAGGTACAATATTCACTTTTTTTATTTTGAATCTATATATAGTTTGACCTGATCAAATTGGAACTAATTATAAATACAACTGTCCAAACAGATAATTTTACACATATCTTGCATATACATTTTTGTGGGATTCATATCGGAGTTTCACAAAATAATTCGAATCGCTCATCTTTTTTAAAATATTTTTTGGAGGGTTTCTGTAAAAAATCAACTCCAATGGATATCGGTAAGGGCTTTCTCATAATTCCTAGGGCAAAATAGAATAATTCGCCTTACGATTTCTGAGAAAGACCTTACTAATATTCGTAGGAGCTGATTTTTTACAAGAATCCTCCAAAAAATATTTTTAAAAAAATGAGCGATTCGGATTATTTTGTGGAACTCCGATATGAGCCCCACAAAAATATATATGCAAGATATGTGCAAAATTCTCTGTGTGAGATTCATTTATGTTATAAATAAGTGGTGAAGCTCATAATCAAGTGGTGAAGCTCATAATCTCGTGTTCCATTTGAATTTGCAAGGTCCCAAGGATATGCTCCTAGAGGAACTAGATCTAGACGTTTATGGTTGGCAAAAGTACCAACCTTGAAGTCTTTGGGCTCCACGTTGGTGGAGAGAAACAAAATAAATTTCGAAAAATGTTGATGAGTTATGAGTTATCTTCTCCTTTAGTGGTATTACATGTATCCACAGAATTTAATGCGTGCACGGTGCATCTTCTGTTTCTATGTTGAGAGCAAGTGCACCAGCTATAAGCTGTGTAAAGAGTCTCCATAAATACAATAGTTGTGTTCGGTTCACATTTTATTTTAGTTTTAGTTTAGTTTTTCAATTATTACCCTATTTTTTTTTATAATCATTATCCTATTTTTTTAATTATTACTTTCTCATCTCTCTCTATCTCTCTCCGATCATTACACATCTCTTCAATCATTACCCTATTTCTTTCTCCACTTACTATCAAAACTAAACAAAATATTTTTTTTGTCACTCGATAAATGTCTAGCGTACTTATAAGGGAATGAGGAAGGGGTACCGTTAAGCAGCATACGAGTGGGGCAAGCCCAAATGGTATCAACCACCACACTAAGCACTCGCATTCCTGGCGAGAATCGAACTGTAACGCCCCGATTTTCGAAAATAAAATCGGAGGCATTAAACATTAATTTCTAAAAACTTTTATTAAAATTCAAAATCTCTAAATAAATAATTCAACATATGAATTCATTTATTACAAACCAATGTGGAAATACTAAAAATAGTCCTTGTGGAAATAAAATAAATAAGATTACAGAGCCGACTTCTAAGCTTGATACGGATCTTAAGCGTACTCTGGCTCGACTCCCACCTCTGGATTCTCATCTGCATAATATTGCTTGCCTTTAGGGTTTTGTGTCTCTTCTTGATTTTTTGCAAAATCTGGCACGGATGCCAAGCAATCCGTACCTGAGTGATAGAGTTTACTCCGTAATATAATCCACCTCAACTACCCCTCTTACTTTATAGCTAGCAAGAAATAATATTGATGCAGAAGAATTGAACAGAAATTTCACACATAACTGATGGAACGCCCTGAATTTTGGGTACGTTAGATAAGACATTTTATTATAAAAACGAAGTGAGTCTGGCTCATTATTATATCATAAACCTTACAAAAGTACTTTTATTCAAATAACGGATGGAACTAGGGTTCCTATCTACTGCTCCGCTTCTTCCTCCATTCTAGCTAACTCCTCGGCTCCGAAGGCCTCCAAGGTGTACATCTCACCATGTTCATCTATGAGGTCTGACACATTATACCGGCGTCACCACCAATATAATATGTCAGGGTCACCAAAAGGTAACACCGTGAGCTATAACGCTCAATAGGAAATCCTTACCCACCAACCTTACAACAGTAAATCATTTACAACAACACTAGCAATCACACATCCACATTCGTTAATCATCTATCGTTGGTGTCCAAGATTTCCGTGTTTCTCCTACGCGACTCATCGTAGACCGTGTCAACATTGTCACATACAAATCAACCTTTCAAAATCATTTGTTTAATTCATCCAACCTCGGTTCTGCCGCGCCGGGTTTCCATTGGCACATAATTGCATTGGCTCCGTGCCGTGGATAATCAAGTCATTCCTCACCATGGTTCCGCCGCTCCGGATTCCCATGAGAACGCACACAACCTCACAATGGTTTCGCTATTCTAGATTCCCATTAGAACACACACACACATCTCACATAATGCCACCAAAACCGGTCATTATGTCGTTTCAAACACATTTCTGTCCTCGAAATACATTTCCTTTCATTAACCACACCCTAGGTGCCATGTTTCTACTTTCTCGGTTCTCGTGTCTCGTTTACATACAAAGACTCCGCGGTAGGACAAAGTAAGTATGAATCATTCATTGTAATCTAACAAGATCATCAAACTCCAAACTACTTAGCATACTTGAAACACCATGAGCGAACATAAATTATGCATTTTCAACATTTTCAACAAAAGATAACCTTACCTTATCTACTTTAGAAAGAATGATCAAAGTTTACTTCTTAATGACGTTCTATTCTCATACGATCTTATACAATACATAGAGTTGGTGGACTAGGATTCCTATCTTACTTCTTGGCGGTGGTCGGCTACGGAGAATTTGATCGTCGGTTTTGCGATTCGGCGGCGTAACGGCTTCGGATTGCTTCGAAAGGAAGAGAGATAAATTTTTCTCTTCCTAGAAACAACTTGCTAACTAAACTAAGCTACTTTTAGAGATCTAGTGGTGGTTTTGGAAGTGGTTTGGTGGTTTCTCTCAAGAACTCTCAAGAAACTCAAGAAATCAAGAACTTTAGAACTAAGAGCACTTAGAATTTCTAGAGAGAATGAAGAGCAAAGCTTGAAGGTGTGAGTTTTGAAGCTTAAAATGGCTTCTATTTATAGGCTAAGACTCCCCCCCTCTCTCTCTCTCTAGCCGATTCTCTCTCTCTCTCTCTATATCTCATTTTTCTTTCACTTGTCATGGTTGATTGATAGGTTGATGGGTGAAGTTAAGGCTTGCTTGCACACTAACCACCTAGTTTTAAGCTTGCATGGCTAGGTTTAGTACTTTGGAGGGGACTATGAAAGATATGGAGGTAGAGTCGTACAAGATTTGGTGTTTAAAGAACAGTATAGGATAATGAAAGGATAGATTTGGAAGATATTCATCCCAAAAGTTGAAAGTATGAAAGAATAACAAGGTACAAGTCCCATCCTCCTTCTTCTTCCTTCCCCTTTCCCCTCTCTCTCTCTCTCTCTCTCGGCCTCTCTCCTCTCTCTCTCTCTCTTATGAGTACACCCCTACTAATATATATATATATATATATATATATATATATATATATATATATATATATATATGCATATAAAGGAAAAACTTAGTATATTTTATATATATAAGTACATGGTACTAAGATCTAAGGGGTTTGAAAGTCAAGATTCTCTATTTATACTAATACAAAAGGTACTAGTACTTAATTTATAAAATAGTGTATTTTGGTACTTGAGTCAAAGAAACTTAAAGGCTAAGATTTTCCTATTAAACAAATAGATAAGCACATGTGTACCAAGTCAATACTTTAATCATCCAAGTACAAATATAATATTCACATAGGTACTAATGTAATCTAGGGAGATCATCTTCCCATTAAATTAATCCAATTGGGTACAAAACTTCAATATAAAATAATATAGGAGTACTTAGGGAATCTTAGGGTTTTAAATCCCATAATAAAATATTGGTACATCATCACATGGGGATTTAGAAAATGATTTGTTTTATTCAATCCTTGTATTTAGTTGAAAGACTAACCTATTACCCAATGGATAATAAATCCCCTAGTATTTATTGTCCAATGGACAAAGGTAATAAGGAAATTTTTATATTAAAATAACCAAAATGTCCTTTTAAATAATTATAAAATTCTATTTATAACTATATATATGAGTACTTGATATCCTAGCAAAGAATATCTTGAATATAAAATCTAGGATTCTATTATCCAATGGATAAAAGTTCCTCTAACTTTTATCGTCCAATGGACAAAGAAGAAAACCAAAATAAAAAAAATAATTAATAAATTTTCAAATCTAGGGTTGAAAAGGTTCACAAGGTTCAAAGATGAGCAAAAAAGTCCATCTATGGTTAGAGAAATGTAACTAGGTGATTTCCTAGTTTAGTTACTCCAACTAGCCGGTTAGAAATGAATTATACACACCAAGTAGGAAATTTAGTTAAGAAACGAATTTCAAGGGGCTAAAATGTAATTATGACAATTTATAGGAATTTAAAAGTAATCCAAGTAATAAAATTCAAATATTTAACGAAATTTTTATTGACTGAAAATCAGGGTCGTTACAACTGATTTAATATATGTGTGAAATTTCTGTTCAATTCTTCTGCATCAATATTATTTGCTTGCTAGCTGTAAAGTAAAAGGGTAGTTGGGGTGGATTATATTACGGGGTAAACTCTATCACTCAGGTACGGATTACTTGGCATCCGTGCCAGATTTTGCAGAAAATCTAGAAGAGATACAAAACCCTGAAGGCGAGCAGTATTATGTAGAGGAGAATCCAGAGGTGGGAGTCGAGTCAGAGTACGTTTGGGATCCGTATCAAACTTAGAAGTCGGCTCTGTAATCTTGTCTATTTTATTTCCACAAGGACTATTTTTATTATTTCCATATTGGTTTGTAATAAATGAATTCATATGTTGAATTATCTATTTAGAGATTTTGAATTTTAATAAAAGTTTTCAGAAATTAATATTTAATGCCTCCGATTTTATTTTCGAAAATCGAGGCGTTACAACTTGGTATCAGAGTTTTAGGTTCAAACCATCAGCCTTGGGTAGATTGGGTAATTCACATCAGATTGAGTATTTCACTACAAGGTTTAAAATGTCACTATTGGAAATATACCGAAAACTAACGATAAATAAATTTTTCGTGCTTTTATAGATGGACCCCACATTTTCAGACCAACTAGCCGATGAATGGAGCAGATTACAGGACTTCTTGGAGAACACCGTAAGATCCGACTTCTCTTTCCGTGACCCTTATGTACCTACTGAGTTTTCCGATTATGTATGCTTAGTATCAGCGGCTGCTAGCAAATTCACCAAACTAGAAGGAGGTATACACCGCTCAGCATCCAAGCCCCTTGAGGAGGGCTAATCTCGAGAGGGAGATCCGTGACATTTTAGAGAGCATACCAAGCTTTGACATCAGCAGCGACCCCTATTGCTCACATTATAGGGATATGGACAACCAGCCCCCGATTCCTACCTCAGACGGTAACCGTAACCCTCCTAATACTCAGGAAGAGGATGAGATAGCCCAGCTAGATGCCAAAGTGGAAAACCTAAGAGCATTCATGACAGCCACCCCGAATTTTCCAATGGGAGATGACTACTTGGCCGGAATGTTTCTTACCCTTTATTGGATGAGACAGGCTCACCAGAGGACCACAACTCTCACTGAAGCCATCGCTCGCTCCACAGTTGAAGATCACAATATATGAGGCATGTTAACCTACATCTTTGGAGTAGAAGTGGGACCGCGAGGGAATCCCTAAGAACCCCCTGAGAAGAAAGAAGATTTTGGAGAGCCCTCTGAAGAAGAAGAGGACCCAGAAGAATTTCCATTTCCAGGATTAGACCATGATTACCGTTTAGGTCCTTGGCAACCAGAACTGGAAGAGCCAATAGTACCAGAAGAAGAACAAGTAGAGAACCAGGGTGTAGAGATGGGCAATGCTGAGCTGAAATTGGAAGAAGATGCGAAAAATAGCAGTGACAGTGACAATGGATTTTTAGCAGAACCAGAAATGGACGACTATGGCTAGCTCTTACCCATAGAAGCACCCAGAGACATGGATGCCGAGCTGCAGTGGTGGCTGACAAGTCAACGGCTCGAAATGCAAGAACTTCCACCTTCTCCAGCCCCAATACCAATGGAAGAATCCAACAGTGAGTGTGAAGTTATAAATGCTGACCCTCCACCTCGTCCTAAGATGGCTTGACCCGTAGGAATTCCATGAATAGGACACCATTCCGACTATGATCCAAACACTTGAGTCTATATACAACTGGAACCGCTATACCCTTACCCATTCAAGATCCGATCCCAGTCCGCTTACCTAGGGCCAGTACAGATCCGAGCCCCATGCTATAATGGATACTACCTCATCGTCGCACCCTCAGGATTCCATGAACATCACACGACCGCATCCATTATTCACGAGTCGCAAGGACCTGCCCTGAACAAGAACATCATATCATTGCAGACTTCACTGATCACATCACCTATACTAAGATACCCATCCGCCGAGAACCGTATAACAACCTAAATCCCAACGAAGGACAACAAGAACCGCTATGGCGAGTAACATGGCGCTGTTATGGGCTCACCGAGGACACGGTCGAGTCACAGGATCTACTCGAGGAGCACTATCCGGCACTCTTCTACTGATCGATTTTTCTAGCATCTACTAGTCATTTCACACATAATACATTTTTTTTTGTTCTTTCTAGGGAAATAGTTATGGTAGTAGGATTTTTTTTTTTTTTTTTTGACTCCTATTGTAGTAGCTAGACATTTCTGTAGATGTTTACTTGATTCGTTTGTTAATAAAGAAAAGTTTCCTTTAACATTCTGTTTCCATGTATATAATAGATATACAAATATATATGTTCTTATAATAAAACCCCCCTTACTAATTTATAACATAACGGTATCTAGATGGTGGAAACTCATGAGGAATCTGGGAGTAACAGTCAACAAAACGGGCAACCACAAGAACCACTCATCACCAATGCCCTTAACAATGTTGCACAAATCCTCCAAACCCTAGCCACCAACCCACTTGTGCAGCAACCAAGAACCCAAAATCGCGCTTACTTCTTTTCCGAACTCAAGAAGCAAAGACCCCCAACCTTCCAAGGGACACCTGACCCTCTTGTCGCCAACCATTGGATCCGACAAATCAAGAAGATGTTGGAAGCTCTGGGAGTCCAGCAAAGTGCTGACCAGATAGCTCTGGCCACTTACCAATTTGAAGGAGAGGCGGATTGTTGGTGGGAAGCCACAAAAACTACTATCAACCTTGCCATACTTACGTGGGCTCAATTCGAGGCTATCTTTTTATAAAAGTACTTTCTAGCCCCTATGAAAGATGAAATGGCACAAAAATTCATGACCTTGCGTAAAGGAAGCATGACAGTGACTTAATACATGTCCCGATTCGACGAACTGTCACGCTTCACCATAGAGTACATACCAACCGAATCGACTAAGGCTAGAAAATTCGAATGGGGACTGGACCACGCACTCAGAGAAAAGGTAGTTGGGTTACGACTCCCAACTTATGCACAGGTGGTGCAGGCCACTTTGATTAACGAAAGAGAACTTAACGACTATTATAAGATCGGGGATGCAAAAAGGGCCACACCAACCCGGAGGACAGAACTAGCCTCGTGGAGGGTGGAACCAACCACCAACCCGCTCATTTAAGAACAAAGGGCCAAACGGGCCAACCCAGCCCAATGTAGGAAGGGTGTTTGCACTACAATGAATGGAAGAAGAGATGGACCCTGTAGTAATCCAAGGTACCCTCACTCTTTATACCACATACATTCAAGCACTATTTGATTCCGAAGCTTCGCACTCATTCATATCTGCCGCATGTGTATCTACACTTGGATTAGAAACTGAACCCCTAAAGACGGCTATGCATGTGACCTCACCATTAGGGGGTAAGATTTCAGTAGCACTAGTCTGTAAAGAGTGCAAACTAGAAGTATCAAACTTGCGGTTAACATGCGACTTACGAGTAATCGAAAGACGGACTTTGACGTCATACTCGGGATGGACTGGTTGACTGCACACCGAGCTGTCATAGACTACCATCAAAAGATGGTGACAGCTTATTCATCAGATGGAACATGTTTCAAGTTTAAGGGGGATAGACAAGACCCTTCTGCACCTAACTCGCACAAAACGAAATGGCATAAGAAACTTTTCGGATGGCTAGCGAGACTCATGTTGGAAGAAAAGGATCGAATGGAGTTGGACCTTCCTCACATCGTCTATGAATACGAGGACGTGTTTCCCGAGGAATTACCAGGATTACCGCCGCCAAGGGAAATAGATTTCTCCATCGAGTTACAGCCCGGTACGGCCCCAATTTCCATAGCCCTATATCAGATGGCTCCAGCAGAACTACGAGAATTGAAAATGCAACTTCAGGAACTCTTAGAGAAGGGTTTTATCCGACCCAGTGTTTCACCATGGGGAGCCCCTGTTCTATTTGTCAAGAAGAAAGAAGGAACGCTCCGACTTTGTATCGACTACCGCCGAGTCAACAAAGTCATAATCAAAAACCGATACCCGCGACCAAGAATAGATGACTTGTTCGACCAACTGAGAGGGTCGATTTATTTCTCGAAGATTGATCTAAGGTCTAGATATCACCAATTGCGAATTCGAGATTGTGATATACTAAAGACGGCGTTCCGCACACGTTATGGACACAATGAGTTCGTAGTCATGCTGTTCGGCCTAACCAATGCTCCTGCAGTTTTCATGTGTCTGATGAACCAGATTTTCACTCTATACTTGAACAAATTTGTTGTAGTGTTCATCGATGACATCCTTGTATACTCCCCAACGGAGAAAGAACACGAAGACCATTTGAGAATTGTCCTACAAGTACTTCGAGATAATCATTTGTATGCAAATACCAGCAAGTGCGAATTTTGGATGAAGGAAGTCAAATTCCTAGGCCACGTGGTGTCAGAGAAAGGAATTTCAGTCGACAACAGCAAGGTAGAAGCAGTCATGGACTGGAAAAGACCTTCTACGGTGTTCGAGATTAGAAGTTTCTTGAGATTAGCCGGTTACTACAGAAGATTCATTCAAGATTTCTCCATTTTGGGAAAACCATTGACTCGACTAACCCAAAAAGGGGTTAAGTTCGAATGGAATGAAGCTTGTGAGAAGTTGTTCCAAGAACTTAAGAAGAGGTTGACCAGCGCTCCTATATTGATCATCCCCGAACGAGACGCAGGGTATACAGTGTATTGCGACACATCTAAAGATGGAGCTGTACTCATGCAAGATGGAAAGATCATTGCTTACGGATCTCGAGAATTGAGGCCACATGAAAGGAACTATCCGACTCACGATTTAGAACTGGCAGCAGTAGTGTTTGCCTTAAAGTCTTTGCGACACTATCTATACGGAGAGCAATTCGAGGTGCTCACAGACCACAACAGTTTGAAATACTTGTTTACTCAAAAAGAGCTAAACATGAGGCAAAGAAGATGGGTGGAATACTTAGAGGATTACAACTTCACGATGTCTTATCATCTTGGAAAAACAAACGTAGTCGCTGATGCGCTAAGTCGCAAAAACTGAGGACAAGTGGCTAGTTTAGCTATGAGAGAATGGAAAATGATGGAAGACCTTAACGGATTCAAGCTGCAGCCAACCGAAGAAGGCGCCAACACTTGTCTTTTCGCCATGGTCGCAACCCCAGCCTTACACCGAGAAATTCTTTTAGCCAAACCTTTGAACAAGAATGTGATTTCATCAGATACCAACTCTTAATTGGAAAAGCCAACTCTCAATTGGAAAAGTAGCAGCCGGGTGGGAAATCCACGCTGAGCCTTCGCTTCCAAGGAAGAATTTTTGTACCAGACATCAGTACCCTCCGGGAAGCAGTACTCAAGGAATTCCACCACTTCAATTTCACCGTCCACCCAGGAAACACCAAAATGTACTAAGACCTCCGCCGACAATATTGGTGGGCTGGAATCAAAAAGGACATGGCCAAATACGTTTCAACATGCCTCATATGCCAACAAGTAAAAGCAGAACATCAGAAGCCCGGTAGAACCCTGCAATCCTTGCCTATAGCCGGATGAAAGTGGGAACATATCACCATGGATTTTGCGACAGGACTACCTAGGTCTCCGTAATCCAACACTGCCTTTTGGGTGATAGTTGATCGTTCAACCAAATCCGCCCACTTTTTACCCATGAAGATGACAGATTCAATGGACTCTCTCAACCGACTTTACATTCGGGAAATTGTGCGGCTACAAGGTGTGCCCGTATCTATTGTATGTGATCAAGATTCACGATTCACATTGACCTTTTGGGACAGCCTGCAGAAAGCATTGAGAACTGATCTTCGCCTTAGCACCACATTTCACCCACAAACGGATGGACAATCCAAGAGGACAATCCAAATCTTAAAAGACACGCTCCGTGCCTGTGTTTTGGACTTTAAGGGAAGCTGGGAACGACACCTGCCTCTAGTCAAGTTTGTCTATAACAATAGCTATCAATCCAGTATAGAGATGGCACTATACGAAGTCTTGTATGGGCGACCTTGTCGATCACCGGTTTGTTGGACTGAATTGGGAAAAGCAAGTTTACTAGGACCAGAGTTAGTCTGAGAGACAACAGAAAAGATCAAAACTATTCGCCAACGACTCTTGGTTGTGCAAAGCCGACAAAAGAGCTACGTTGACAAAAGAACTAGACCGTTGACCTTTCAGGTTGGAGAACATGTATTCTTAAAAATCCGACTGCGGAAAGCAGTTATCTGATTTGGAAAGAAAGGAAAACTGTCACCACGATACATTGGACCTTTTGAAATCATTGAGAAAATTGGAGAAGTGGAGTACCGCCTGACACTGCCACCATAATTGGACCGAGTTCACAACGTATTCCACGTGTCTATGCTCCGAAAGTAGATATCACACCCTACCCACATCATCAATTGGGAAAACATTGAACTCAACGAGGACGTCACTCTCGAGGAACAATCCGTAAAGATTCAAGACTATAGTGAGAAGTGCATTCGAGGCAAAACCATTCAACTCGTCCGAATCCTTTGGTGACATCGAGGAATTGAGGAATCAACCTGGGAACGATAGGATATTATGCGCGCCAACTATCCAAATCTGTTTCCACCTAAAGGTACACCCTAATTTCGAGGATGAAATTTTGTTAAGAGGGATAGGTTGTAACAACCCGTTTTTTTTAAATAATATTAATAATAGTAAGTATTATTAGTAATAACAAAATTCTTTTCCTTAATATATAAATAAATAAATTTATTTATTTATTCATTTTTTTAATTATGCATGCAATATATACATGCATGGATTTCATTTTTTTTTCTTTCCTACACATTTGCAAGCATTTCATTTTTTTTTCTTTCCTACACACTTGCATGCATGCATGCACCCTCTCCAACTCTCTCACCTCACTCTCTTGCAGTCTCCCTCCTTCCCACAACTCACTCTCTCTCCAGCCATTACTCCATCCATTCCTTCTCCTCCAAGAAAATCAAGTTCATCCCCCATTGCCCAAAACAAAAAAATTCCTTTACCACCAAGCCAAACCGAATTCAATCTGTTCACATCCATCTTTGCCTCCTTTCTAATCCCAAATTTGGCCCCAATTCATCCATTCCAAATCCCATGAACCCAAATTTCATTAAATTTGATCTTATCATCCTCCACCAAAATTCACCTATAAATACCCACAACTTAGGCCACGAACTCACCCCTACACCCTTCACACTCCACTGAGCAGTATTGAGAGAAAAATCGCGGCCAAATTGAAGCTCCAAACTATGGAGTTTTAGAGAAAGAAAGAAAGAGAGAGAAAAGTTGGTTTGTATCCAAAAACCAACCAAAACCAAACCGACCATTCCAATCTCTTCCTACAACTCCTAACATCACCAAACATCGTCTAATTTGGTCCCAAAGTTTCCCGGTCATCAAACCTGAAGTTGTCTTCTCCAAAATTTCAAGTTTCGATTTGAACCAATTTGATCCGATTCAAGGTATTATAATCCATTTCAACCTTCTCTCCATAAATATTAAAAATGTTTTTAGGCCTGGAACATAGTCCCATAGGGTCCCATGCATCAAAACCATGAAGAAAAACGAAAAAAATAAAAATTGGATGTGACCTTGCGGCTGCAACCTTCGGGCCACAAGAACCAGAGCCGAGTTCGCGGCTAACTGCTTCACCGCAAGGTTGACCAAGTCAAACCTTGCGGCAAGACCTCCCACTACAAACTCAACTCGGTTTTCAATAAAATTGGTTCGAAACCATTTTGCGACCTTCCAAGCCTCATTTTTAACGCCCAAACTATTTTTTCTAGACTTCTCGCACCTCAAAGATCAAACCTTGTTAATATCATATTTTTTTATCTATTTATTTATTAATTACTTGTTTTCATTCAAAAGTTTACATGCGAAAATTCTTTACGACCTTATAAATCATGATATTGATGCTCGAGTAATTTTTTTAGACTCTTTACATTCCAAAGATGAAACGCTGTTAACCTCAATGTATTTTATTGATTAAATAATTTGTTATCCATTTATTCTACTTTCGACAACTTTTGTTAATATCATTATTTAAAATAATCCTGCGACCCTCCAAACCCAACTTTTGACACTTGAACATATTACATAGGACCGTTAAGACTCTTATTAAGGTCATGATAATTATTCTAATATTTTTACCTAATTAAGGTATTTCATTAGTTTTTAATCAATCTAATTGCTTAAAAATTATTAATGAGAGCCTTTTATAAAAGTTCTACCTTATTATTGACATCATGACCATACAAGACTAAGGGCAACGGCCCATTCATAAAAAGTTGTGTGATTGCATTACTTGATATTTGTTTTAATTTGATTTAATGGTATATTGCACTGATACTTGATTTGAATGCTAAATTGAACCCTAGAGACATGGGGTGGTATGCGAATAGAATTCACCTAAACGATGTTAGGTAATGGATAAAGTGGAAAGTTTTATTTTTAGATTGCTTGCAGGCGGGATTTTGAAATGTGATGAGTTAGATATGATGATTTGAAACTGGCAAAATAAGCCCAGTGATTATTTGAAGCTGGCAAAGTAAGTCCAACGGTGATTCGAAACTGGCAAAGTAAGCCCAGTGATGATTGTGAAGTGGTGCATAAGATAGGCAAACCCTAGTTATGATTCGGGCATGATAAGCTTTCCTTTTATTGTAATGAGAGGGATACACACTAGGTACATAACTTAGGTGCAATCCGCGACAGCAAAAGAGAGTGATCTCATGAGACAGGGTATAGCTAGCGGTTGGGGAGGAAAGATCTCGCGGATGAGATCTTAGATCACACATTAGGCTAATGGATAGTATTAAATCAGTTATGTGTGAAATTTCTGTTCAATTCTTCTGCATCAATATTATTTACTTGCTAGCTGTAAAGTAAAATGGGTAGTTGGGGTGGATTATATTATGGGGTGAACTCTATCACTTAAGTACGGATTGCTTGGCATTCATGCCAGATTTTGCAGAAAATCAAGAAGAGACACAAAATCCTGAAGGCGAGCAGTATTATGCAGAGGAAAATCCAGAGGTGGGAGTTGATCCGGAGTATGCTTGGGATCCGTATCAAGCTTAGAAGTCGGCTCTGTAATCTTGTCTATTTTATTTCCACAAGGACTGTTTTTAGTATTTCCATATTGGTTTGTAATAAATGAATTCATATGTTGAATTATCTATTTAGAGATTTTGAATTTTAATAAAAGTTTTCATAAATTAATATTTAATGCCTCCGATTTTAGTTCCGAAAATCAGGGAGTTACACGAACCCTTGTGCATTTTGCAAACATGATTAGGGTTTGAGAGATATATGCGGAATATATTCTGTAGGTCTTTTTGTTAACCAAAACAGAAGAAGTGGAAAGTAAGAAGTCAAAAAAACCCCTCTCCCCCTATTTTTTACTTTTGCTCTCTAACTCTCAAAATTGAAAGTTCATTTTGCTAAAATGTGTTTTGGAAGGAGGCTGCCAAACGCCCATAAGTTGAAAAGAAGAAAATAAAAAGTAAAAAATGGGGTTACCAAACACCCTTTTAGTATCTTTTTTTTAATTTTGAACCTTTAACAGTTGTTGAGGTAATGTCTCTTGAGAAACCTTTTTTTTTTTTTTTCACCTTTTAGTTGTTTTTATTGTTAAAAGCATCTAGGTATTGTGCTTTGTATTGGTTATTATTAAGACATTTAAATGTTTTAAATTTCTTAATTTCTGAAATTTCAAAATCTTTTTGTTTATATTTTGGCTTCCCTCGTACGTCCTTACTTGTGAATCATATTTAATTATGCCATTTCTGAATATTGTGGACATGCATGATTTTGAGAACAAAGATGAACTTAGGGACACGGTTTGGCATGCGAAGTTTGAGACGTCACAGTAGATATGGTTTGAATTGTAGGTAAAATAAAGGAACAAGGAACAATATGTGAATCATGTTGGGATTGAGGGTGACATATATGGGTCCCGGAATTGAGGGTAACCTCTATGGGCCCTGTTAATGATGATACAGAACCCTAGGTTTGGCACGGTTGTGATTGCTTCGAGAACTGTTTTAGATTAGAGTGGCAATGTGCTTGAGCATGTCATATCCCGAGGAATTGGGTGTTCCTCCAAGATGGTTTTGTTCCTTCCATGCATGGTCACGAATCGGAGGCTCGGGTAGATAGCCTAATTGCTCTCATCAGGACCTTTATCGGTAAAGAGAAGTCTAATCGCACTAGGGCATACTACCAAGGTTAATGGTAAAAAAGGATCTCGGAGTTGAAATCTTATACTATCACATAGGTTGGCTAGTAACAGAAATCTATCATTAGTTCATTTAATTGCACTACATAGCTTGTTATCTTAATGAGACCTGCTATTGGTATCGACAAGTGAAGTACATACAGAGTACATATGCTATGTGGGGTCCATTATGGGTTCCACACAAATGATCGAATTCGTTAGTAAATTTTAAAATATTTTTTCAAAGACTCCGTAAAATATCAGCTCAATTAAATATGTGTACTGACCAATTGGGGTACATACGATGTACATACACTGTGTGGGGCCCATTTATGTATGTCTTCGACACCTAGCGATGAATACAAGAGAAACATAGTACCGTGAGCATGTGATGCTCAGTAGATGAAACCACGCTTGATTGATAGGGTCCAATTTGTTGACAGTGAATTGAGCAAAGAATTGATTAAGCCCTTATTAATATTCGACTAAGCTAATATTTTACAGTGACCCTCAACGAATACAATTTTTCTACGACCACACTCCACTTAAAAATTAATTATGTTTTACTGGAAATGAGTGTGATTCTAGTATTTTTTTGTAAAAAATATTTGTTATGGGTACAACACTTGTACAATAAATTGTGTAAATAGTCTCACACAAATGATTTAAACCGTTCAATTTGTTCATTTTTTGAAGGGTCCTTGTAAAAAAGTAAGTGCTTGATCCATACAATTTTTTTTCTCTAATCATACAGACAAAAAAATAACGCATAGATTAAGCACTTACCGATATCTGCCTAAATTGATTTGTACAGGAACCCTTCAAAAAATATTTTTGAACAAATTGACAGGTTCGAAATATTTATGTGGAAGCTCAAATGGGTTCCACACAAAGTAGTGTACAATTGTTGTACTCATAGCAATTTTGAATCCCAAAGCATATCCCACGAAATACGATGTATATTTAGTGTATACCAAATGGTGTACTATAGGGCGTGGAAATAGTTAAAACTAAAATGTAAAAACACAAGGATTGTGATTTTGGCACTCAAAAAATTGATGAAGAGGCTCCAAAACTGAATTGGATTACAAAAATGATACTCACACAACAATCCAAACACAACAACTTACACAATCTCTCACATGCATGTGGGCTCCATACACACTACTATGTGTGGGCCCCACATATATGTGAGAAATTGTGTAAGTTGTGTTTGAATTATTGTATGAGTAGTATCTTTGATTGGATTAATACACAAAATGACATCGTTTTGAAATCCCTCCATCAATATTTTTGGAGTTCTAAAATCAATTTCCAAACACTAAGGGCAAAATACACCCAATTTGTACAATGGTGGACCGCATCTTTAATCAGCGGTCCTCATCGTATTGGAAAAATGATCCGAGGAATCTAGGTTAGGACTTCATCGACCATTCTGCTGCAAAGCGAATCGGAATTCTCAGAGAGAGAGAGAGAGAGAGAGAGAGGAGAGGAGAGGAGAGAGAAATTAAGAGAGATGTGGCACGAAGCTCGTAGGTCGGAGAAGAAGGTCCACGACATGATGGACGCGGCTCGGAAGAGAGCTCAGAGACGAGCTGTTTATCTCGCCAAGAGGCGGGGCGATCCTCAGCAATCCATCCAGGTCGTCGGATCCCGTTGCCGCACGTACCGCGACGACGGCCTCTATCAGGCCACCCAGGATCAGCAAGGCCTGTAATGTCCCCCAAACCCTAGAAATTTTCACTTCCCCCAATTCACTCTTTGTTTTTCTCCGTCGCTTTCCTTGTGTTTGTTTTCGACGGAAATTGTCCCAAATTCGTTGTTTTGATGGAATCTATTACAAATTAACAGTTTTGATCGAAGCTATTACAAATTAACAGTTTTGATCGAATGAATAAATGGCTACTTGCTTATGAATCATCCCAATCTTCCTCATCTTTTTTGCTTTGCTTGCTGATGATTCGAGCATTAGTGCTTTACTCGAGATTGATAGCTGATTGAAGGTGAATTTGGGAAATACTAGGACCGCATATATACTTGGGAGGTAAAAGAAAAAAAAAAGAACGAACTGTTATTTTTGGTATCAAACATGTATGTTTGTTACCTCTATGTTGAGAATAGGAGCATCACCAGCCCTGACCCTTTCTTAACTCAAATTTGGGTCGAAAGGTTGATTTCGGTGAGGCATCTCCAATGCTAAACCCTTATTTTTACCGCAATCTGTTACTGAATGGCACACTTGTAATTAATGAGCGGCACACTTGTGATTAATGAGAGTGAAAAGAGGGTTTGAGAAAAAGGATTTGGATTTGGGTCGCCCCCAAATTTGGGTAAGAAAAAGGTAAAACTCAAAATGGGTATGACATTGGAGATGAGTTTTTAAGCTTTTTACTCATATTTTGGGCTTGGGTAGAAAAAAAGGGTAAGGATTTGAGATGCTCTAAGTTGAAATGTAAAGATAAATGAGTTTTCATAAATTTGAATACAGAAACTGAAAACTGACATATTACCAAACTGAGGCTAGATAGTAGACTTCACTTGTGCTTTAGATAAGCGTGATGTACTATTAAAATACAACAGCATATTCGATGAGCTTAATGACATCTATGGCTAGTATTAGAATTTATTATTTCAGAAACATAAACTTTCTTGCACTTCGGGAAAGGCATACGCTTTGTGTGCTTCATTCAAGTTGTGTCTTTCAGTGGTTAAACCAGACAAAGATTGCATTTTGCTGAGCATTGTGTCAAGCAATGCGTAGGGTCCTTTTTGATGATTGTGGGTGTAGATGATGGACAAACAAGCTTCAAATATACTCCCAGTTTCTGTGGAGAATGAGATATTTTTTGGTGTTGCATTGTGGTGCACAGTTTAAACATGCAACTTGTGTATGGTACTGTTCACTTTCTTTTTGTTGCTTCTTGATAAATGTTTTAATATAAATCAACTCTGGCTTAAACAGGAGTAAATGTTTGGGAGTAGTGGGTGGTATTATGGGTTTTCGATATCAATGATTCAACTGTTGAGGGGTAGCAATAGCATTATTTAGTATGCGCATTACGGTATGGTAGCATGGGCATAATTCAAATTATGAGATTCCTAAGAGGGATAGATGCCTAATAGTTCAAATCACAGCTTTTGAGATTTGGGATCTTAAGGTTATCCAAATGGAAAAATTCTTCTTGGCCCGAGTAGTACTCTAGTAATTTAGGGAAGGTCTTGAAGTCTTATGGCTCACTTAGGATGTGTTTGGGTTCTGGTAAGGAAGAGGGTCGATGGTAGACACTCCAATCTGTTTTCTGTCCACATCATCATCGTCCTAAAAGTGGGCATTGTGAAGATTTCCCATCCTATCCCATGTTTGGACTTTGGGTGGGATCGATATTATTAGATGCCTCATGCTTTATTGTATCCTTAGCAGTAGGGAGCTCCTAAAGTGGTGCTGCTCCCACCTTAGGAACTCACTCTTGCGCTCCCAAGTAAGGAGTTGACAGGAGCCCACTCCTATTGAGATAGCAGCACGCTCCTTATGAAGATGGGAGCTTTTGTACTATCCTTGGATAAAAAACACCAATATTTATCATCTGGCTTTATTAATGGGTCTTTATTGAACTCATATATCTAGCCCAAGTCATGATATCTTGAAAAGCAAACCATATATTATAATACTAGCCCATTTCTCACACTTATGGTGGTCTTGGCCCATATTTATACTCCCTAAAATGATTGTACTTATAAAGTGTATATTCTCATGCTACATTAATTGTGTAATATATGTACACGTTCCTTTCACACTCCCAACCTTGGGAGCTTCTATATTCCCCCACTCCCCTACTCCGGCTTTGGCTCCCACTCCGTGCAACTAAGATTGTATCCGTTATGGAGATAACACTTTTGGAGTGACATGTTAACAATAGTAACAATCATTTCCCAAATTAAGCCCAAGTATGTTACCGATTGATGTAAATGGTTAAGTGTAGGGATGTCATTTGACAACCTTGTACCATATCCAGTGAATCTTTTACAGTTTTTATCGTATAGAGCTGACGTGACTGGTTTCCACATCACGCCATGTCATTCATATGATAAGCCATGTTGATGTGGATACAAACTCGGAATAGAAAAAGCACTCCAAACACGGGATGAGGTTGAAGTCTGGGTCCATATATGGTCTTATCCAATCAGCCCTCCCATAGTAGAACCCCTAACACACCCTTAGTGAGGGTAGAATATAAAGTTTCCTATCGATTTGAGATGTGTAGATTGTAGCGCAATGGAGAAGGTATTGAAGGCTAGTTTGCAACTTCTATATCTTTTACACATCAGCGATGTAGGTGTCCAATGCGCAAAATATGGACTCGGCACACATATCTTTGAAACTCCCCATGCTTCTTAGCTGTTGTTTGTTTAAGGAAAAGATTCATGTAGCGTGATGCTTATGGTTCAGTTTCTATCATTTTTATTGATTGGAAATACATTTCTCTTCTATTTCAGGATACCGTGGAATGGGAAAGAAGATATCTTAATTGACCGGTATATTGCCCCTCCCTCCCTTTTCTCTCTCTGCGTGTTATAGTGTTCTTGTAGTGGGGAAGGTGTTCTGATATAAGATCATCCTTTTCTTTTCTTTTTTTTATAGATTTGATGGTCGCGCTCTTCTCGATTTTATTCGAGATTCCAGTTCCCGACGATTTCGGGCCCCCGAGAAGACAGAGGAAGAAGAGGAATTAGAAGAGTTTGTTAATTTTGAGCGTTATCGGGATTTAATTAAGCATCAACGTAGAGGATGTCGGTACTTTTTTTATTTTTTGTCATTTGTTGAATTAGAAAATTACATATGCGTAATTTATATATCTTCTAATTACTATGTGAATTTGTCAATTGCTATGTGTGCTTGTCTGGAATCATCTTTGTCACGACGGATTATTTACTAACAGTTAGCTAAGTAGTGCCTATTAACAGTTGGCGATGAGGAGGGTTTGCAGCATGTGAATCAAGAGATGGAGGCCAAGGCTGCTGCTCTATTTGGATCTGACAGGTTCACAATCTTTTTCTTCTCATAGAACTTTCTGTCTCTGTTGAAGTGCCAACTCATTCGTTTGTGTAAGCCATTATGAGTACAAGAATCATGCATACACAAGCGGACAGTTAATTTAGTTACTATTGAAGCTGGTAGTTAATCTACTTACTCACTACTGAATAAAATGTGAGACAGCATTTATCTCTTTTTCTTCTTCTTCTTCTTCTTCTTCTTTTTTTTTTTTTTGCAATGTCGAATGACCACTTTTGTAATTTTAAATATGACATTTTTCTGAACTTCATTTTAGCGTAGTGCTACTTTGGTAGCCTTGCCTTCTGCTATTGAAATTGGTAAGGAGGAATTAGTTGACAAATGTATATGTACCATCTTTAATATCCTCTTCATGAGTAATTCTTTTGTGTAACAGCTCATGTTTGTTTGTCTGTATCTGGTAGATCTCATCCGGCTCAGGCTCCAGCAAGCAAGGGCTCATATTCACAGGTGGCTTTCTCTTATGATGGGGATGGAAAAGAGGAAACTAATTATTCAGATGGGGATGAGGATGATGACGATGATGAAGACGAAGATGATGAGGATTTTAACAGTGATGATAGCAATGATGAAGAGATGGAGAAAATCGCAAAAGAATTTGGTGTCAAGAGGTATGGTTGGCTTGTTTACATGGATAAAAAAGCAAAAGAGGAGGAAAAGAGGCAAAAAGAAGTGGTCAAGGGGGATCCTTCCATTGTAAGTTTGTCAAAACAACAGTTGACCGTTTCATTTCAAGAGGAAAAAAAAATGCAATGCACTTACGTTGTTTGTCTGGCGTACTTTTGTGTTCTCCAGAGGAAGCTTACTCGAAAGGAAAGGAGGAAGGTTTCTCAGATAGAAAGAGAGAGAGAAAGAGAAGCTGCCCAGGTTACAGGCACTCGGTTGCTTCATCGTGATCCATATAGGTAAATGGTAGTAATGTGGTCTCTTTCTTAACTTGTCTGGGAAGTCATCTGATAAGCATCCGAAATCAATGAACAACTAGATGCCAACTGGTTGAATTGAGTATTGTGTGATTGTTTTTCACTTAGTACAAGCCATAATTTGCAGGGAGCCTAGACGAAGTCCAACTTATGAGGCTTATTCTCGTTCTAGAAGGTGGGCTACGTTCTTTTCTTTTTCTTTCCTATTTTTGTGGTTGTGTGCACACTAATTTGCATGGACTCTTCAATATAAATCCAAACTCCTGTCGTACATTTAACACCTAGACAGGGGTGTGGATTTGTCTGATACGCTCTGTCAGACACTTACTGTTGTAGTTGTCTTTAACATTGTCCTTATGTGTGTATCTTGTGCATTATTGCTATAAAATGAGTGAAGTGTCCTATGTTTTGTAAGACACCATTTGTTTCCTCAAAATAAATTACATATGAAAGTTATCATCCCTTTTTTGGTGGTGCTAATACGAATGTATTAGCACCACCCATACTGGTGTCCATGTAACATAATTTGTATTCTTGTGATTATTGGGGATTCTAATGACAGCAGTCTTGTTACATAAATCTTATTATTATAATTTATGTCGGCAGATCCAGATCAAGGTCACGGTCACACTCCCCATCCCACTCAAGGCGCTATGCTCGTGGTGTCCATTCTAATGATGGTCATCGAAGCAAGTCAAAGCCTTCAAAAATAGAATATATTACTGAATTTGCGGGATCTGCTGATGGGGATGAGCCAAAGCTTGAAGGATTCTCTCCTCCACCTTCTCCATCCAAAGCCGATGTGTTGAACCGGTCGGAGCACTCGACCTTTGATTCTTGCAATGATAGATTGGACAGTCTTTTCTCTGCTGCAGCTTATCGTCAATTATGTTACCCCTGAGGCAATCATTTGTGGATTAGAATATATGAAGCCTAGGTTATCAGCATAAATGCTGAAAGGGAGAGGGAAGGAAGCTTCTTTTATGAAGCTCATTTCCCCTTGACATGGACTTTGTCTCTATGCATCCAAGTTTCCTGCAACCATTGAAATGGTTGTCTGATGCATGTCCTTTTTGCAGGCCAGTGACTGGTCAAATACTTGAGGCCTTGCATACGGATCCTGCTTCCAGTGTCTCCCTTGATAAGGAAAAGAATACTAAAGTTTTGCCACAAATTAGGTATTGTTTTTTGGGGTTAAGTTATTGGCATTAAATTATAATTGGTTAAAGCAAAAAAAGATTACAGCTGAACTTACCAGAGAGATGCATGTGTGGATAGCGGGGAACTTATTGTTCTGATCATTTTTGTTTCATATGTTTCTTCTATGGGCAGCACTTCGTCAGCATTGGCAAGGCTAAGCAAGTCTACTACTAGTGGGGGCGTTTCGAAACAAGAGGAGAAGAAGGAAACACCTCAAGAGCGACTTAAACGAATAATGAGCCGGCAACTTAATAAGCAAAGTATACCTTGCTCTATGTGCATTCTAGTTGTATAACAGCCATGCAGTGTTAACTTTTCCCTGAGCTGACAGAGCTTCAAAGGAGGCACTGTTTATTGTTATAATCCATTTCTTTCTCACATGCATTTCTGTAATATAGTTGTGAATCTTTGTTTTGCCTTGATTTTGGTTACTTCCACAGTCAAGAAAGATACTGCTGTTGAAATGGCCAAGAAAAAGGAGCAGGAGCGCCAAAGGAATGAAAAACTTGCAGAAACTAGCAGATTGAGTCGACATCGGCGTCGCAGTCACAGCAGAAGTTACAGTCGATCCCCTCCGAGGTACTGTAATGGCATCTCTTTTTCTGTGAATAGTGAGTGGCCGTAGGATCGTAGTGGGTTAATGAATACTAGGTTGCTGCTGATGTTGCTCCATTTGCTCAAAACCAAGACCTCACAGAGATAGAGTGCTGCTACACGATCTTAGGCATGTTGCCCAGGCCAGTATAATGGCTTCTTGCAGGCATGAGATGATGCCCTTTCTGCTACTTGGTTTACTACGGTTATCGACTCTATTTTATTTGTATACTTAGACTGACTTGAGAGAAGAAACTGAAGGTTAAGTGAAACTTCACGGGAGACTGTTAATACGGTGGGAAGCCAATTTCCTCTAACACTACTTTGTGCCCCTCTTGTCTGGTCCTGATTTTCGTGTCTTCCCAGTATTCCCCTTAGTTTTTTATACACTACTCATACAGCGGTGACCGACCTTTCTATTTCCTACACTTAGTTGACCCACCCACAAGCTCTACTTCTTATAGGGTGTTTTCATTGTGTTCTACTTAAATGAAGATTCATAATGAGAATGTAGGTTGTTAATTTGAAAGCTGGGGTGATGGATACTTGGATTGCAAAGGATGCTTGGTGGGTGTGAGCATGTTTGCGAGTGTGTGTGTGTGTGTGAGAGAGAGAGAGAGAGAGGGAGAGAGAGGACTTTTACATTCTTTAATGACCATGACGTGTTTTATTCACCCCCTTCTGGTGTGTTTCGTGACAATTTAAATCAACTTAAGTTTTCTGTCACTGGGGTGCAATCATCTATTGCTTACTGCAGAAGAAGTAGGCGGAGCAGAAGTCCAAGTAGAAGCAGTTCTCGAAGATATCATTCTCGGTCTCGTTCTCCCTCCCATTCTCGTTCCATTTCACGCTCTCGCTCTCCCAGGTAGTATTGCCATTTCTTTCTTTTTTTTCCCTAATGAGATGTGAACGTTGTGGACACCCTGGCAATGATGAGATTGCTAATGTTGCAGGGTAAGAAGCCGTTCAAGGTACTAAGAAAGATAGTATCTGGGGTCACTTTGGGGAGAATGATTAATGCATAAGCCTTTGTCTCAAAAGTAAGTATATTGTAGAACGAAGAGAAGCAGCAGCAGCTAGCTCTCATGTCCTTGTATGTGGAATTGTCATGGTGATTTTGTAAAGAGAAGCGATGACACTCGGCTATCTCGTGTTTTTTCTTTGCTCATCAGTTCTGGAAGTTCTAGTGCGTTTCTGTGGGATAAGTTCGAGTGATTTATACTGTTAGCTATTAGTTTTTGGTCAATACTACGCTTTATTTGCGTTTTCGTGCACTAGTGATGTTGACTTGCGCAATAATCTTGCCAGTGATTTGGATGTTTAATTTGTCCAGATCCCTCAAAGCTGAAGAAATAGTAGTTTTTTGGATGCCGTTTCTTTTATGTAACTTGCATTCCAACAGATAAAATGGATGCAATTAACGTAACCTGGAACATGAATCTGTTAATTGGTAACTTAATCAAGTGCCTGAGTATAGTCCCAAACAAAGCTGTTGCTTTTTAACGACACGTCCAAAGTCTTTACCCTATACTCCACATTGCACTTTTAGTCGTACAATCATACGTGTGGTTCCTGTATATTTTCAGACTTCTATACTGCATAGTAGTTCAGAAAAACAAGATTCAAGGACAGGTTTATGGGACTCGGAATCTCCTAACGCTTATATTTAGAGTTTGAGGGATAAGGAGATCCTTCACTATTCCATCATTTGAATACACTCCAAGGCCTGTTTGGTATGTGTCAACAAAATTCGGAGACTAGGCACTATAGTTCGAATGGATTTATACAGTGAAATCTGGATACCATTTGGCAACCCAACTGCAGAAATCGATCAACAAAGACAATCCTGGAACCTCTTTCCAACCCAGAGTGAAATTGTGGAAAGCAATCTGGAGTCTCAATGTTCCCACCAAGATCAGAATCTTCTGGTGGCGGGTGTGTAAAAATGGGCTGTCGACAAAAGAAAACCTATTTCGCAGAAGGTGCGTTCCCTCTAACATCTGTCCCATTTGCAATTCAGAGGTTGAGTCCATTGAACATCTCCTTTTTTACTGTTCTTGGGCTCGCGCGGTCAGGTTTGGATGCAATATCATGTTTAACGGTCCACGTGGGAGTCCTAATTCAGCAATCCAGTGGATGGCAAAAATCTATCAAGCTCTGAATAAGAAAGAGGCTACTGCTATGGTTAGTAAGGTTGCTTTCATCTCATGGAACATCTGGAAATCAAGGAATAACTTTATTTTCCGGAATTATGATAAAAATTTTCCGGAACGAGAACGTGAACCCAGCTGTTGTTATGTCTAAGGCAAACTTTGCCTGTTTGGAGTTTCAAAATGCTTGTGCGATTCCTACAGTCCATATGGAAAACCAACCTGTTATAGACGGTTTGTCTACTTGGGTGGCTCCGGACTTGATGAATGTTAACGCAAATTGTGATGTGGCTTTCAAGAACGGTGATGATCTCAGGTATAGTGTAACAACCCGACCCGGCTAACCATGGACCCTCTTTCGGCCCAAACACTTGGCTTGAAAATGTATACCTAAGAAGGTACCATGTAGCTTTTAGGTGGGTGTTAATATAACACATGAGGCTTTAGCTTCCAACCAATATGGGACTAAACGCTCTCAAACCCTCAAATCCGGGACATTACATATAGCCAACCTGGGTCCAACCT
The DNA here is from genome assembly GCF_030253575.1 of Rhododendron vialii. Taxonomy (NCBI): domain Eukaryota; kingdom Viridiplantae; phylum Streptophyta; class Magnoliopsida; order Ericales; family Ericaceae; genus Rhododendron; species Rhododendron vialii. The sequence continues at coordinate 10,554,302 of NC_080564.1, read as the reverse complement.
ATTTGACCCATGTAATTGACGGAAGGTGGTTCACACACGTGAGTATAACCCTTTTCCAGCCTACGTCATGTGTGACATTAGCCGGAGCGGTTACCTCATATGCCGAACACATACATACTTGGAGGGCAAGTTTGAAGGTTCTATATAAGGAACAAAGATAAACCCTATAGCTAAGAGCTACGCTGCTCACTCTAACGCTAGAGCTTCCTTACTCTTCTTCTACCTCCATATACTTCACCATCATTAAGGGTTATCATCGGGCCAGCCCAGCCCGTCAAGTCGCTGCCCAAGCCCGCCCACGGGCCGGGCCGACCGGGCTTTTTCTTTTTGGCGGGCCGGGCTACCTACCATAAATTGAAGCTCAAGCCCGGCCCACGGGCTAGCCCAATTGGCAGGCCGGCGGGCCAAAAGCTGGGCGGGCTTAAATGTCCTTGGGCAAAACTAAACCAAGGGAAAAAAGAAAGGTTTTTTGGGATTTTGGGCTAATAGGCGGGCCCGTTGGCGGGCTTTTGGGCGGGTACCACGGGCGGGCCGAGTAAAAATTCATAGGCCCGAACCCGCCCATTACAAACTACGGGCCGGGCTAGCCCGCCCGTTATACAGGCTCGGGCCGGGTAAAAGCCCGGCGGGCCAAGCGAGCTTTGGGCGGATCGGGGGCCATCGAGCTAAATGATGACCCTTAACCATCATAGTGCCTTCCTGGTCAATTGCGACCTATTAGGCAAGTGGAGAAGCCCTAGTCCGCATCCCAACTACAATACCACTAGGTCCTATGTCGATAAACCAACACACCACAACTGATATCCCGATTCTTAAAATTACTCAAACAAACATTGTATAACTAATCACCACTCTATAATAATCCTGCATTATACTATATCATCCCCTCCTATTCCATCTCTACCAATATCCCTCCCTAATTTTGACCGCTAACAAATGGGCCGTTAAAGGGGAACAGTTTCCATTTTGCTATCTTCGTGTCCTCCTTGTGAATTAACGCACATATTCGATATTTTGCACGAAAGATCGAGTGGAGATGAAGTCATTTACATTTGAACTTGAAGGCAACAGAGCCCCCACCTCTGGGAAGAGTGAATGTGCACCACAGATTATGTCTCAACCAATCTATGCCTTTACTTGGGCTATAACGTACTTAGCATCTTTCTCTTTTTCTAGTAATCCCGTGAGATTCACGGGATTTGTGCTGGACCTTCTTCTTCTTCTAAAGTAAGGAGAGATATCAAATGCTTCTTCAACTCCCTTCACTTTATTCCAAATCCCCATCACAAGCAGACAGACATCCAGGGCAAGTGCTACCTACTTTTCAGCTAGAATTCACACTTTTTGGTTATTAGATTTAGCAAGTTGATCAAAAGTTCCGATCACCACACGGGTCCGATCACCTTTTTTTTAATTATTATTTTCTTTTTCGCCTTTTGGTTTTAGAACTATACTTGTGTTTCTATTGGAAGGGATCATGGAAAGTTACTCCAACAGGAAGAGCTTCGCCTCTAATTTTAAAGAAAGGCTGTTATCCCGACAACGCTCTAGAACTGTACCGCTAATTCTAGAGATAGTCTCAGCATGTTATATATCGTAATTCTAACTCGCAGCTGCTCAAAAAGATTTAATTTACCGTGATGGGATAGGAGCAGATCAATTCAACATGGGGCACGTCACACGTGGAGTAACTGTCCCCACTAACGTTTTTTAGATTACAGTTTTGCCCTTTAACTTTAGAAAACATTAACCATATCTCAATGAACGGAGCTAAGCTTCAAAAATAATATCAAAACACACACACACACACACAAAAACATACAGAAATATATATGTACAACCGTGATGGAAAATAAAGCTGTGTGTTGCAAGCTCTCGATTACCTTTGTGATACTATTAAGCCCCCTAAACCGCCACTTTTAACTTATTTGTCCTATGTTTTAACACAAAAATTGAAGCAAGAATGTGTTTCATTTCATCCATGTAATTTTATCCCTCTTTTATCTTCTACTCATTTTCACTCAAACTCTTCTTCGAAGGATCTCATGTATTCATCTTTTCTCTTTCAATGCTCTCTTCATTCTGATTTATATATTATTGACCCCTACCTACTTCCTTTCCAATCTACGCATATCATTCTTCCTCTCTCTTTGCTCAAGGGATTCTCTCCCTTCTCTTTACTCTCTTTTCGTCTGTTACTTTTTCATTCATCGTCTACTGTGTCTTTCGTCGTCGTTTCTTATCGCTCTTTCAAAATTCCAAGAAAAGTTGAAGAATAGAGCAAACAAATAATTTTTGTTTTTGACAAGTATAGAGTAAACAAATTCAAATCATAAAAAATTAAAACCTTTAGTGAAAGTACTCAAATGCCTTTAGTGGCTGCCATAGTTTATTAATTTAGCATAAACAAAGAAGCAAAGATGTCCCTACCTATTTCTTCTTAAACCAACTTTCTTAGGCTTTAACGACCCCATTTTTTATACTTTATTTTTGTGTTTTTTGTATTTTAGTAGTAAAAAGATGGATGAAGCACATGGGAGGGTGTATCTCTTGGAAAACTTGAAGCTTATGATTATAGGCATGCATTAGGCTTAAGAATACAAACTTATATACTATATGATCATAAGTGTGGTACACCTCTACCCTACAAAATGATATTTATCCTTGTAAGCATGCTTTGCCATCTTATAATCACATTCATATATATAATGTTATCACAATAATCGCGGTTTACCGATGCAAATTATGCTTCTTTTTTGTTCTATGACTAATTTTTATGGGTAGATCTTTTGTTAAAAAAATGATGTGTTTTAAACGTTTATTTATTAATATCTCTCTCCTTGCATACAACTCACTTTATCCTGATATCACTACTCCGGACCAACTAATACATGTGGAGGTTTTCCAAGGAATGGACAGTCCTGTTGAGGTTTTCTGTTAGCTTTTTCGGGTCAATATGATAATCAAAATTGTTTATCAATTGTTAGAATTCGTTGAGAACTTTAATCGTACCAATGATACTGGCGTGCGTAACAACGGAACTCATTCATTTCATTTGAACATGTGTTATATGATATCCGACCAAAACTGTTTTCGCCATGGTCGGTATGCTGATAGGTCTGGCTAAGTTATGAACAATTTCAATTATTGAAATAAGTTCGAAAAGGATTCACATAAAAATCACGACTGCAGGGTCGTCTTGTTCCTTACTTCCTTCCCGGGGAGGATCGCAGGCAATGATTGATTAATAATGCCAGTGAAAGAAGCTGGCTGGCAGCTGCTTGAAAAGTTATTCCAAATGTACAAAGTTAAGTTTAGTATAATACTTTGATTAGGAATAATGTACAAAATGGCTGCTTGAAAAGTTACCGAAATTTCGTACCACTAGTATTATAAGCTCATAAAGTGAGGTATAAGTTAATTCCACTTATAATCCTCGTAGAACCCGCGTAAATCATGATCATCATTAATTTTAAGGTCAAGATGCACACAAACTGATCCAGATGTCCGATCATCAAAAAAGATTCTAATTGTTTTGTTTCTATTATGTGTTTTGTGATTATCCACTGAGCGTTCATTAGCATAACAACAACAACAATTGATAGGTTCCTCATCTCTAGAATCCTAGCTAGCTTGTTTTCCGATCCAATGCACGTAAAGAAAAACGATCATTCTCGAGAGATATGTGTATTCGAAGATTTCTTGTTTGCAAGTGTAGTTTAGAATTAGAAAATGGAGTATCTCCAGTGGGATGGCTAAAATTGGATGGTCAAATGGAAGATTTTTATAAAAATAGGACCCACCTATTGATTGATAAGTGATCATTAGTTTATCGAGTGGATCTAATCCCAATGGACTACTTAATTTTTTATATAAAACACAAAAAGAAAAAAAAAAGAAATTAGCAATTGAAATATCGTTTTAGAGTGCTGCTATGTGTACATAAATGTACATATCATGTACATATGGATTTTGTGGAGCCCACCTCGGGTCCCACAAAGATGATCTGAGCTGCCCATTGTTTTTAAAACATTTTTTTATGGAGCCCTGTAAAAAATCAGCTCAACCCGATATCAAATGCCCATAGCTTTATTGATCATCTTAAGTAAAGCAATGACAACAAAAATATAACCAATTGGGACTAGCTCAGTTGGGCGCCATGACTCTTGCATCTCACTAGAAGGTTAGTTTGAGTCTTCCCACCTGCGTGTGGGTATTTTTTTTCTGTGTATTTGTTAGAGTTATTTCTCCCTTTAATAGGACTTGTAGTTGAGTTTGACTTATTTATCCTATTGATTCAATTATTGGATTTGATTATCTCATGAACTCTGACACAATGGATGCAGTGTCTTGTAATTTATACTTTGTACTCTATACATGATGTAATGATCTCTTCTACCGATTGACAAAAAAAAAATGACAACGAAAATATGAAAAGGTCAACCTACTCTATCCATAAAACCACACATTTTATTCCAAAAAAAAAAAAATTTTTTTAATTTGAAAATTGGGCCCGAATTTCCCTCCCGACATCAACTTTGTTTGATGCTTTTGTTGCAACATCAACATTTTCAAAACCTCACATTTGATCTTTAAAAAAATTGGAAAATAATTTTTTATATTCAAAAATCGGGCCCACACTATTTAATGAGTACATAAACAGGTGGCTAAATGTACGTAGTGATAAGTTTATCCTGTTACATGATATAATGATATCTCTTCTACCGATTGACAAAAAAATATGGCAACGAAAATATGAAAAGGTCAACCTACTCTATCCATAAAACCACACATTTTATTCCAAAAAAAAAAACAGTTTTTTTAGTTTGAAAATTGGGCCCGAATATCCCTCCCAACATCAACTTTGTTTGTTGCAACAGAAACATTTTCAAAACCTCACATTTTATCTTTAAAAAAATTGGAAAATTATTTGTTTATATTCAAAAATCGAGCCCACACTATTTAATGAGTACATAAACAGGTGGCTAAATGTACAGAGTGATAAGTTTATGGATCAATTTATGTAGTTCATTGGAGTTAATTTCCGCACATTCAAAAGGTAAAGTTTTATCCGTTCACACCATATATCAGTGATAATTTATAGGGTCCATCGGAGATGACGAGAAAATTCTTGGTCAAAAAAGTCATTCAATCAAATCAAATTGGTGATAATGAAAGATGAGCTAGAGTACTGTTGGGTGTGTGGTTCATTTAATTGTGTGAAAACCTACGTATGATAAGAGCATTCGACATTGTAGCCGTGGGGATAGGACTAGCTAAAGATATTGTTGAGTGGCGAGGGCAAAATATTGATGGTGGCTTAATTGACTAATCAAAGGTTTAAGGGAACATCGCATCCCATGTTGTAGGCCAGAATATTCACGAGGAAAGACAAGGCAACCAATGCTGCCCGCTACGTGATATTAATTATTTGCATTTTCCAAATGTCCCCCGGTTCAGGATTCTGATTTTGAGAGGGCAAAATCTTGTCCGCGTGCTGTCAATTCTTGTGTTGGCCTCTCCACATGAGGCTTACTTTAGTTTGAGACTCCCTCGCAATTTTCTAGGAAATTAAATAGAAGTTATTATTATTATTATTATTCTTTGTACTCCCTCCGTTCCTAATTAATGATCCGATTTGGTCTCCAATGCAGTTTTTAAATTGTTAATATATTTCAGTCTACAATGAATTTTATGTGCAATATGAATCTTATATGATATATCTCAATTAGTTCTATTATACAAAAATTTTAAAATCTTTAAAGACATTGTAGATTGAAAGATATTAATAATTTAAAAATTGCATTGGAGACAGAACCGGACCATCAATTTGGAACGGGGGGAGTATTTCTTTTGTGAAAGTACACGAAGACTCAAAATTATCACTTTTTATACGAAGACCCCCTAACATTTAAAATCGCACATATAGACCCCCTTAACTATAATTGTTAACCAATCAGCACTCTTCTGTCAAAAAAAACTGTTAAGATGAATGGGTCAGTGTGGACAATTTTTATAGATTAAGGGGTTGGTGTGGGTGATTTTTAAGGCGTAGAATCGTCATTTCCCCTTATTCCGTTAACGTAGTTAGACAATTTTTCATTTCATATAGTTACGGTGGTCTATATGGGCGGCTTTAAACGTTAGGGGCTTATTCGGTTACGGATTGGGATTTTGGACTCAAAATTATTACCCTACTTCAACATCCACTCATTACCCCTATCTCCAACCACTACTTTCATTTTTTTTTATATCTCTCTCAAATCATTACCCTATCTCTCTACCTTAATCATTACAAATTCAAATCCAAAACCCTTCAACCGAACAAGCCCTAGGGGTTTTCATGAAAAAAAAGTGATAGTTTAGGGGGTCTTCGTGTACTTTTACCTATTTCCTTTTCAATTTTGAGGGTGCGGCCAGACAACCTCATATCATGCACCCTGCAGTGTCGTTCCCAATTTTCTCTTAGTGCTTTTGTATTTAATTTTTGCTCTCACAAACTTCAATAGTTCATAATGCTTTTTAAAAACGCTTCCACGCTCTCATTTTCACATTGGCTCACATGATATGTCTTAGACATAGAACTCCACCTTAGCCTTAGGCCAGCATACCCATGTAGAGGACAACTAGCTGATGGCACAATTGAATGGAGCTTAGCCGGCCCCCGCCTGTTGAGTATTTTCACAACCGTTTTGGTTACGTTTCTTGGTGTTCTGTAGCTCTCAATGTTCGTGAGCGTATGGTAGTAATGGTCCACCCGTTCCCATTAGTCCTACAAATCTGATCTCTCTCTCTCTCTCTCTCTCTCTCTCTGATCCTTTAACTTGACAGGACAAGGGGATCATCCAATAGATTACTTGGAAGGTGTCCCATTGGTTTCAAATTCAAACAACAGGTTGACCTTTCGATCCCACATGTAACATGTTGGTGCGGTTAATGTGAGGCCAACCTACTGGGCTAGCGTGTCATGGTTTAACCATCCCGGTTCCACATTGATGCATACACTTAAGTTTAATTAACATTTTGATCAAGACATGAGGTCAGGGTTTAAAATTTTAATTACAACTTGACCTAAATTATGAACCATTCCGGCAGGGTTACTTTAGTGGCTACCCAATTCTACTATTACACGGGTGGTTGATCGGAGAAAAAAACTGATATAGCGTCCGTTCAAAATTTGACAATTAATTAAATTTTGTCATGAAACGTTTGAATCACATTGAGCATTTTTTTGTTCTATTCATGCATGGGTGCGAACTGGCGAGAGTTTTTTTTTTTGGTTGTTAAAATGGTAGGAGATTTCATTCATACGAAAACGCATATATACAACCAAAGACTATCTCAATCAGAGATAGTGATAGGAGGTTTAGATTACACGCATATAAATCCAGAACCTCACAACAGCAACAACCTCTTAGACGAAACAGAAACATTATTAGACTTCAGATCTGGGAGACCAGAATTTGGGGTAGGAACACCCGTACTGGGGGAGACCCAACCGGGAGGAAACATAGAAAGACCCTAAACAAAACCCAAAAAAATTGAAAACCTAAAACCTAACCCTAACCATCTGCTACTGCCACCATCACAGAATCAAATTGTCAGCCCCTGCCGCCCCAAAAACCCCTGTTTGCTGTAACCCAGCACCATCTCCAGACCGTTCTCCTCCTTGATACCATCCGGCATGCGCAAGCGGGAGGGGATGAAAAGCACGGCCAACAAGAGCTTCCGGCCATGATACTTGTCGTACGAGGACGTTGGACTTGCAGTTCACGACCATGGGACTTTCTCAGTAAATTGCTATTCCCCCCTCCCCTGACACCGCACCCCTCCCGGCCCCACCTCCATTTTCCCGCACTACCCCCCCCCCCCCCCTCACAGTTTTTAATTTCTTTCTCTATTTAATTACTTTTATCTTATTTATTTAATTTCTATAAATACACTATTTCTATATTAAAAAATATAATTCAAGAATTAAGTGCTTCAATTTTCAATTTAATTTGATTGGGATGAAGATCGTATTTTTTTGATCATTTTATTCTAAATGGTCATAATGAATTTTTTGCTCTAAAGCCTTTCAACGAGTACCCTATGATTCATTATTTAGTTTCAGGATTCTTTTAGGATGTCCATTGAAAGGTCTTGAAGCCAAAAATTTATTACAACCATTTAAGATGAAATGATCAGAAAAATAACATCTTTGTACCGGTTCAAACGGATTGAAAATTGAAACATTTATTTTTTTAACTATTTTTTTTAATATATAAACGGTGTAAAAAAAAGTATTTCAATTTTCAATCCGTTTGAATCGGTTCAAAGATATTATTTTTCTAATTATTTCATCCTAAATGGTCGTAATAAAATTTTGACTCTAAGGCCTTTCAATGGGCATCCTAAGAGCTCTAAACTAAATAAGGAATTCTAGGATGCTCGTTGAATGGCCTTAGAGCCAAAAATTTACTACGACCATTTAGGATGAAATGATCAGAAAAATAAAATCTTTGTACCGGTTCAAACAGATTGAAAATTGAAACATTTATTTTTTTACACTTATTTTTTTAATATATAAATGGTGTAAAAAAATAAGTGTTTCAATTTTCAATCCGTTTGAATCGGTTCAAAGGTATTATTTTTCTAATTATTTCATCCTAAATGGTCGTAATAAATTTTTGGCTCTAAGGTCTTTCAATGGGCATCCTAAGAGCTTTAAACTAAATAAGGAGTTTTAGGATGCTCGTTGAATGGCCTTAGAGCCAAAAATTTACTACGACCATTTAGGATGAAATGATCAGAAAAATAACATCTTTGAACCGATTCAAACAGATTGAAAATTGAAACACTTATTTTTTTACACCGTTTATATATTAAAAAATAGTTTAAAAAATAAGTGTATTCTAAAATTTACTACGACCATTTAGGATGAAATGTTTAGAAAAATAACATCTTTGCACCGGTTTAAACGGATTGAAAATTGAAATACTTTTTTTAAACTCTACTTATATATATATAGGAAAAAATAGTTAGATTAATTTTTAACTATATTTTTTAATATATAAACGGTTTAAAAAAATAAGTGTTTTAATTTTCAATCCGTTTGAATCAGTGCAAAGATGTTATTTTTCTAATAATTTCATCCTAAATGGTTCTAATAAATTTTTGGCTCTAAGACCTTTCAATGGGCACCCTAAGAGCTCTAAACTAAATAAGGAGTTTTAGGGTGCTCGTTGAACTGGTTAATGTTGTACTTATATCTATTCGTTTTTTTATATAGATTTTTGAAAGCATAGAAATATATTAGCTTGGGCGCAGAGCGTTGATCTTAAATATGGTATTGTGGTGGTTAATTGAAAATAGAATTTTAGTTAACCAAAAAAAAGAGAGGAGGAAAAATGGAAAAGAAAGCAAATAAAGAAAAAATTGAAAATTAGAAAAAAAAAAAAAAAGAAGAAGAAGAAGAAGAAGAAGAAAAAGAAGGAGCGCGGGGGAGGGGGGTAAAACGGGAAGGAGGGGGTGGGGTCGGGAGGAGGGCTGTCTCATAGGGGTGGGAAAAGCAGCTCTCACTTTCTCACCGCAATTGGATTTTGTATCCTTCCTAAAACAAGTACTCCGTACATGTTTTCTTGTATTTACTTGGTCTCTTAACAATAATTAAACCATCAGTAAAAAGCATGCTAAAAATTGAGTAAGACAAATAAGTTTTTTTTTTTATATTAGTATTATGTCACAACTACGATAATGCAAAAAGATCTCACTTTTCATAAAAGCATGATGCGATAATGTACAGTAAATTTCTAATCTCAATTCACTTAATAACCCTTGTACAGTGAATCTATACGTAATCTCAATTCAAACTTTGTAGGTATGTTTTATCTCACCTCCGAAAAACTGAGATTGTTACGAGTATGTTGAATCTCGCTGTTTGTTGAGAAATGAGGTAAAAACATGTCAAGTGAATTTCATAGACGTAAAACTCGATCCCGCGGAAAAAAATTGCGGCCTCCCCCTTTTGAGTTGGCCATTTCTCAGTGCAACTACCAAAGGTATGGGCTCAATTCATTTACTATAAAAATAAGAGTGAGATAAAAAAATAAAAATAAATAAAAAGATTAGCTGACTTTTGGTTGGAAAAAAGTGCATAGTATATTCCAGGTCATTTATATGGCAGTCTGGGACCACCGCATATGGTGTTCAGAATCACTCCACAACCTCATATTCTCGTGGAATCCACGGCTAAGTGTATAAATTCCAAAACAAATGTTTGGTTCTGGAGTGGTCTGAGCATAACGTGGCGGTACTCCCGAACTACTGTATTATTACTACCTGTGCCAACTTCAAAACTTCAACAATATCTCTCTCTCCCTCTCTCTTGGAGTTCAAGTTACTCCTAAAAAAATTGTTCCAAGTTGCATGGTATTCATTAAACAAGGGAGCTTGCATTGTACGCGTACTTTTATAACTCGGTAGATTACGAATTACGCACAAGCTTGGACACGACTCGGCTAAATTCAAAGTTTTGAAATTGCGGACCAAGCAAAGTTCCAATGACCCAAAACTCCTTTTGCAAGCTACTAATAGCATGCATATAAATTAAAGTAGCACAAATTAAATGTGATATAGAATTTACAGTATGGGCTTGCATTGCAGCAATTTACCCGACAATAATGAAATGGTTGACCTATCCATATCATACCTTTTACCAACCAAATGACAAATATAGCTTAAATACTAAACTATAAACCCTTCTTGTCATCGTACTATTTTATTAGTCAGTCAAAATAAAAAATAAAAAACTAACGAAATTCCAGCCGACACCCACATGGTAGCTTAGGCTCTTTTGGATCACAAAGTCAACAACCTATGAATTTGCTCTCGCAATCCCCCATTAATAAGTGTCCTGTGAATTTTCAGGGTGATAGTGGCCTAATCACGTGCGCGGTTTGACTAAGTTACCGTTAAGTGTTGAAATGAACGTGCATCGTCAATCAATACAGTAAAGTCTCTGTTTGCTTGCTTTCTTTCTTCTTCTTTGGAACAGAGTGAGAGGGCTAGCTCTGTTTTGTGCGTTATATAATGTTACAAAACGTGTCCTGATTAAAAGGGAATGTATACCTGTTGTTTTTAGGGAAATCGGCTGGCTGCTGGTTTCCCAGCCCAATTACCAGTTTAAGCTCTCATCTTTTTTTGTCAGATAAATGGGGCTGCTAAACGAAAAAAGCTAATCGAGTTTGAGTTCGTGTTTTTTCGTTAAAAGCTTGTTTGAGATTGAGTTCGTGTTTGTTCGTTAAAAGATTGTTTAAGATTGGTTTGTTACGTGAACAAGTGAACAATTTTAGAAGGTCGTTAAGTTCTAAACCAAGCTCCAACAAGCTACTACTCGGCTCTTTCGGTTTATTATGTATAAAAAAATTCAAGCTACTTGAAATAGGCTCATGTTTACCAAAAGATGAGATTAATGATAGGAAAAAATGGAATACGTCAGGTGGATTAAACAATTAGAAAATTTGATTATTTGTTTATTGTTTGCTTATTACATATAATAAATTGGGTGTCCAGTCTAACTTGGTACACTAATAATAGGGCTTTAAAGTTAATAATCATACAAACCTCCAAGTGGCTTCAAGGTGGGGATTGTTTGGCCTTCGACCTTGCACATCCTCTTAGGAGGAAAGCTCTTTACTTGTTGTCTCGTGCCTACTTGATCAAATCCATCGGGTTCTCGTGGTAGAAGGAAGAATGTTGCCCGTAAAGAAACGGAGTACCATATGCATGGACAGTGATTTTCATACTCCCCATTGTAATATATGTACTTTATTTCTTGTCTTTTAGTGGATTTTTCTATGTAATTATTTCAAAAAAAACAAGAAAATAAGTGCATGCATAAAAAAAGAGTCTGAAAATCATTTTCCTACTATATTTGTTTAGAAAGATTGTCAATTACACAATACGAAAACTTTAAAAAAAAAATGCACTTCGTCAAAAAAAAAAAAAAACGTATTTCTGCAAGTTACTTATACTCCATCCATCTCTCTTTTTTTTTTTTTCTATTTTTTTTGATCGTGCTAGTTTTCAATCACATACCTCCTTTGATTTGAATATCAAAAAATATGCAATATGGATTTTATTCAAATTCTGCTACATATTTTAGATTCCCAATTTTAGTAGAAGTTGAGAAACCTTTTTGTTGGAGCTGCAAAATTATGAAAATTTCATTCCCTTTTTTAAAATTTGTGTTGCAGAATTTTGAAAACTACCCAAACCCAACTTTAAAATTTTGAGATTTTCTTTTTCTTTTCAGATTCTCTGTAGATTCTATAAATAAGTTATGTAGAATTTTTGACAACATCCTAAACTAATTTTTAGAAGCTAGAATCTAAAAATCTGTTAAAATAATTTTTCACAAACACCCACTTACTCTAAAAAAGATATGTTTTTGAGGTTATGGTAAACGTCGCTCGCTCCCCGTCTAAAATGTAAAATGTAAAATGTAGAGCATTGACACACTACGAATCGTACTACTGCACCTCGAAAAGGTCTTTCGATATATTATGAGAACGATTAAAGTCTCTTTCGACTAGGCAGGTGCTTTATAAATGTTCAATTAACGTACCTTATCTTTCTTATTACAGGTAAAGACTAAAGTGACTCATGAACTAAATGGAAAACGACCGAATTCAGTTGTGTTGATGATATCTCAAAACCTCACTGAAATAGTGGGTTTGTTGCACTATGAGGAGAAACTCCAAGTCCGACTAGAGGTTGTTCGACTAAATAAGTTATTTGGCTTTTTCTTTTTTGTTCTTATTCAAATTTTTTTTGCATTTGTTAATTTTTTGGGAATTATTGCTTCTTCACGACAAGAAGAATCTAAAAAGTAAAAAATTACGATCGAAATCCAATTTTTTTTAATAAAGACAAAAAAATTGGCTTATTTTTGTCTTTATTAAAAAAATTAGGTTTCGATCGTAATTTTTTATTTTTTAGATTCTTCTCGTCATGACGAAATAATAATTCCCAAAAAAATGACGAAAAACTAACAAATCCAAAAAAAAATTAAATAAGAACAAAAAAAATTAACCACTTAATTTATTTAGCCGAACAATAAAATAGGTCGGAAGGCACAAGACTCTTGGGAAACAACTGGCAAATGCTACATATTCTACCGTACGTAAGTAAAACCGTTATACGATTCCTTTCCAGTAATAATTGCCCCACATATTAATATTTTCTCATAAAGCTGTGGTAGTTTTGTTTCCAATATTATTGTTCTGAAAAACTATTACGGGACTCACCTTCTAAGAGCCCGTTCCAGAACCGAAATAAGAACTTATTTTTTGTCTAATAATAAGGTGTGTTCCACAAAAGGATGAATAAGTACTTATTTTTTAAAAAGATAATTTCAAGCTCAAAAATCATGTGCTTACGCAAATAATTTTTCCATCACTATAGATCTTGTTTGATAGATCTCATTGAGATCTTTAATACGGTGCAAAAAAATTGAAAAATTATTTTTCATTTACATTATTTTTAAATTAAAAAATGTGAAAATAAGCTGCTTATTTGGATTTTGTGGAATAAAACATCAAAATAAGTACTTATAAAATAAGAAGGTTTCTGGAACGGGCTCTAAAACAACTAACTCTAGCAACTTTATGTGATTCACATTCTTATAAGCTTGTTGTTGCCAGAAATATTAGTATTTTGGCGATCTTGAGGCACTGTCACGTGATGTGCCCGACACTTTTTCCACCAAGATTTATATGGATCCATACACTTATAATTACTTCACTTCACAGAATTGTGTAGTAAATAAATATGTATATATTGAAATACTATCTGACGGTGTCATAAAATCACTGAATAATTAGTCGTTGTCGCCCAGGGAAAATGTTGACGTTGATTTGGCAGTGGTTACTAATCATTACTTTACAGTCATAAAAATCACTTCAACTGATCATTCGAGAGAGGAATCCGAAAAAAAAGTTGATTGGAATTCCACAACTACTATTCAATTACCAGAGTAATCATGTGGTTCCCTGGGCATCTCCAATCCAATAATTGCTGAATTGTCATAACAAAAATCTCAGATAGGTTGGACGAAAAGGAGACCATTAATGGAAACAACAGTAAGCTCGAATTTACAATCCCATCACCACATGTTTGGTCTTTTCTCTTACAAAACAACAAACAAATTAGTATAATAGGCCATCTAATGTCCATCCGTCCTTCTTACTACTAGTAATTAGTACTTGTAGATCTTGATTTTACTCTGAAAATAAAACAATTTCTATGACCTATATAGACATACTTGTGTATTTATTTATTTATTTATTTAAAAAGCATATCATTCTGTCCCTCTTTCTCTTTTATCCTAGCCGTTGCACCTCTTTGTTTCTCCCTCCCCCTAGGGTTTCCACCCTAAAATGGGCAGCGGGAGAGAGGGGCCAATCTCCCCTATGGATTTTTTTTCCTCCGTCGGCCTCCGATCGGAATCTCTTTTTCCCTTCTTTCATCACTCTCTACCCTCATCCTCTCCTCACGCCTCCCGACACCTTAGTCTCCCCGGTTCCTCTACCGCCAGACCTCATCCATCATATTCGCCGTTCGCCGGTGACTCGTCTTTGGTAGTGCAGTTCAGATGTGCGGCTGTGGGTGCGGAACTTTTGTGCATAATTGAATCGCCGAAGTTGGAGATGATGATGGCGAGGTTTTTTTTTTTTTTTCATTTGCTTGTTGGTTTGCAATCCTTTGCTTATTCTTCTCCCTTTTGTGGATGTTTTCTCTACGGTTTCTTGCCGTGACTTTTTCTCTTGACTGGGTTTCTCCCAGTTGGGTTATTTTGGATTGTTTCTTATTTCTACAGGAAAAAGTTCAGTTGGTTTGAGGTATAGTCTGTGAGATGAATCTCTGCTGTCGTTGTTACTTGATCGTTTGTCTAAGGACGAGTTTTTCATCTTGATGGACTCTTTAGTTAGAATTATAATATCATCAATTATCGGTTGGAAAAAAAAAAAAAAAACTTGTGTATTTAATCGAGAACCGATCCCTCCAATCACAACCTTAGGTCATCTAGTTCGTCTCGTAAATCAAGCCCCTCACCACACCTACTTTTCACAAGCTTTTATTGGCTTCGACGATGGGGCCGATTTTTTTTTGCCTAAATCTTGGTGAGGATTGAAGAAAGGATTTGTACTTACACAACACTTCCATCTATCTTTCCCACCGCATACCCTCTCATCACTTTTTTTGGATATGAGAGAGAAGTGCTTCTTCATTTGATTCCTTTTGCACTAATCGAACCATACAAATTAAGGATTGAGAAGATATCTGTTTCACTTCATTTGGAAATTAGTGGCGTGGTGGGAAGGAAATGCTCGGTATGGTACGATAGGTAGTAGAAGTCTCGATTGTCTAGTCGCATCATCTAGGAGTACTATTATTGTAGAATGAAAAAGATAGGTACACTATATTGTTCTACTACACACGGTACATTTTATTTCATGTGGAGCTCATTTAGAGTCTCACAAAAATTCAAATAAATACCCATAAATTTTACGTAAATTATTATTTAAAAAAAAAACACACACACAATGGGGCTCCTTAACCCATCTTATAGTACTCCTTGGCTTTCAAAGAGAAGGCATGTGGTTCGAATCTATGGAGAAACGTCGAATCCCCTTTGATTGTTATTATAACCCACTAAATTTCCTCTTACCTTCCACTAATGTATACAATGTTGGTGGAAAAAAAATGGACCTATTAATTAGGGGTCTCATTTTGTACATAGTAGGGTTATAGATAAAGGATGTGATTTTTACACTCCTAATTTTGATATCCGCACACCTTTTTTTTAAAATTTTTTTAGTGTTGCAAGTGTATGTATTTTATTGCTAAATTAAAGACAAAAAAAAGAAAGAAAAAGAGTGTGAATATAAAACAAGATGATTGTAAAAATCATTTTCTTACATAAATCCAATTTAAAGTTGGAGGTATTAGTTTTTTTTATCTGCATTCGGAGGTATTAGTTGAGCCACTACTTTTTTTAAACGCGACAACACCCTTACTAACTACAAAACCTAAACCAAAAAAAATCTTCAAGATACATTAGAAACAAAAACTACTCATCCCCCTTGTCAAGACTAGAATGTTAGGCGCAAACTTTGTAATGCCCTGTCAAAAGAAAAGAAAATTGATACTTAAAATAACTTAATAAAATTGATATATTTGATGTAAAAAAATGCTGCTGATTTTGCCACTCCCTTTTTTGTTAATGCCACTCCCCTGCAAGTGTATTTTTTGTGCAAAAATATACTTGCAGGGGAGTGGCGTTAACAAAAAAGGGAGTGGCAAAATCATTTTCCTAAAAAAATTATCTTGAAGGAAATTTGATAATTAAATGTCGGTGACTCTTTGAGTTGATAAAATTGATCAATTTGGGGGATGATGAATTTGAATATGAGTATTGAGTACAATTTATACAAGGTCAAATGGAGTACATGTTCATTGATTCAAGATTTTTTTTTAAAAAGGAAGAAGATGAATTGACTGATTAAAGGCGAAGAAGATCTATTTGATCATGAAAAAACTTGATAAGATAAATGAATGAATAGATTGTAAATTGGGCATGCTCTCAATTGGATCAAGAACTAACTGTGGATCTGTTCATGAAGATAAAAAATCTTCTTTCCACCTTGTTCGTTTAAGAGTTTTTTTTTTTAAACAGACCTTGGCGCCTTGGCGGTTAAGATTTGATAACATATAGCGTTGCCGATCCACTAATACTTTCTGGGAACAAACTTAGGCCCCGTTTCGCTAAAATTCTTATTTTTTAAGCACTTATTTTCCGCTTTATGAAACAGGTCATTCTCTCATAATCCTTGCATAACTTGTGTAAAAAACTAGAACGACGAAAGCGCCAAGAGCCTTCGGTAAGAATGTCACGTTAGGCTAGACTTAGGATCTCATCACACATTGCCCAACAAAACATAGCCAAGAGCCAAGAGAAACTGACAGAGAGGGGGGAAAAGAAGGATTAAAGAAAACAGAAAGGTTCTACATATATGTAGCTTTTATTATCTGGATTAATAGATTAATCCATATGTTCTAGATACGTATCCATTTTTATTGATGCATATCTAATTTAATATACAAAATTGCAAAGATAAAGAATATAGTTGTTGGTATCTTGTGTAATCATAACATGAAATGATCATATATAGTTATATACTTAACTAGTAAGAGAAGAATTTATCTACAAGGATATCTTCAATTTAGGATCCTAATTTAAATTACACGGAAGATGGCTGATTGTGGTGTATTACATGGTTGTACGATCTTGTCTCTGATTAATTTCAAAATTAGAAAAAGAATCTAGAACTTTTATGCAAATATCTCATTAACGTCTTTTAACTTCATAGATCTTCAAAGGACCAAATTTTTTTAAAGTTCTTCGATTAAATCCATCACGTCAAGTTCTATTGAAGTGACCCAAGGGCGGAACTAGGAATTGATTCTGCCTGCAGCTAAGCCAAAACAAATTTCGGTGGGCAAAAAAATGTATATAATATGCATACGGGCAATTTCTAAAAATAAGATTTGTAATACATTTCAAACACCTAGCATATTTCTAGCACCATCATATCCTTGACCTCGTATATTGAGAATATCCAAATTGTTGCGAGTGAGTACATCGGCTATATATTTCTTAAGAGTTAATGCAGTAGTGTCCTTAACATGCACAATATAAAAATAACGCTCCCGTAAAAATCCTTGAACATCAACAAATCTCAAAAAACGCTCCAGATCTTTTTTTGCTATTCCATTATAATTTAAACCTAAAAGAATAAGATTGTAAGAACCAACATTTTAAAATTTTAAGTACACCAGCCAGTGTTCTGCAACAACTGAATCAAGAAAAATCTAAACTCACCGGCTAGTGCTCTGTATTTAACAAAATAAGAGCAAATCTAAGCACACCAGTTAATGTTCTGTATTTAACAACATAAGTATAAATTTAAGCACACCAACCAGTATTCTATATAATACTAAATACTTATGAATTTGAAGCATCGCGACTTGACATACTTGAGTTGGAGGGGTTGGGCTAAAAGAAAAAATGGGTTGAGCTAAAATAATTTGAGCTAAACTTTTACATATAATTTTTTTTTCTCCTGAAGGGACCTGGGCTATAATCCACCTTAGCCTTTGAGTGCTTCCGCCCTTGAAGTGACCTGAGTTAGCTATTTTGTTAACCTGCATGAATAATAACGAAAATTTTTATGAGCTGCAAAAATCCTCCACGTCAAGCAACATATTGACATAGCCAAGATGTGTGTATATATATATATATATACGGGACGGTTCAAGGGACACCCAAAAAAACACCTAAAAAAACACCTCAAATTTCAAACTCATAGTTCCTGATCAAATTTTTATGATCTGAACCGTTCAATGTGTGCAGAATGTGATTTTAAGGGTGGTAGCCAGAAATTAACAAAAAAAATGATTGGAAAATGCTTGATTTGAGCAGTTTTTATTTGAACCGTTCAATAAAAAACTGTTCGAAACTGTTCGGATCAAACCCTTTCCGGTCATTTTTTTTGCTGATTTCTCACGGGCACTCTTAAAATTACGTTCTGATCACATTGAGCAGTTCAGATCATCAAAATTTGATCGAAAACTATGAGGTGTTTTTTTATGTGTTTTTTTGGGTGTCCCCGAAATCGCCGGGATATATATATATATCCCACAAAAATGCGAGATAGATGCGACGTCTGGCACCAAGTTGCATTGCCACTTAAGAATCCTCGCCAACATGAAAGTCATAAACCCATTAAGTGCCACCCCATGTCAAACCATTTTCCAAAAAAAATAAAAAATAGACACATAACATAAATCCATCTAATCATTGACGAAGGTTAATGTGGGGTTTAAGAGGTGTTTTCAATAAGCAATAACTTAAGAATTACTGTACTTGTTTTTGAAAAATATTTCACTAAGTAATAAGTAATAGATGAAATGTAAAATTTCTTTGCCCAAAATTGTTAATGGAAACATGACCTAGGTAAACTTTTATGCCATATGAAAGCAAATATAAAATACTCATTATTCGTACTTCCAATTATTATTTCCATTTCTCTCTACTCTCTCAAATCATTATTCTCATTTTTCTCTCTATCTCTCTCCACTCATTACCCCTATTAGGGATGGCCATCTCGGCCGATCCGTTCATATCCGATCCGTGGATAATGGATTGGAGATTCGTAGTTTTTTTTGGAGATCAGGGCGGATTCGGATTTATTTTTCAAAAAGAATTCGGAGATCGGATCGAATTCAAAGGTAAGTCTATCCCCACCCCGATCCGGCCCGATCTGTCTCCGAATACCCGAATATATATTACACATATACACTCCCACAACAGCCACACACCACTCCCACTTCTCTCTCATCACACTTTTTTTCCAACTCCTCCCACTCTCTCCAACCCCAGTCCCTACGCTCGTCACGAAAATCACGAAGCAGATTCGTTGATAGCATATGTTCTTGGGTTTGATTGAAAATCAAAAACCATTCTTCAAGCGCTCTCTCTCTATTTGTTATGTTCTCATCTGATCTAGACTGGCTCTGCGTTTACCAAATATATGTTATATATGGGTTTTTTTTGTTTAATCGAAAATCTGTTTTTGTTTATAATCGAAAATCTTTTTTTTTTTTACTCCGTTTGATCGAAAATTTTTACTTAGTTTGATCGAAAATTTGTTTCTTTTTTTTTCAAATTTGGATATTTGAATCCCCGATCGAATCTCCGTTCTCCGTTCGGAGTAGGGATAGAGGACCGAAAATATATCCGATCGGGGATTGGGGCAGATTCGGAGGACGGGTGGAGGGTTTGTATTCAAATATGTCAATATCCGCCTTCGATCCGCCCCGTTGCCATCCCTAATCCCTATCTCCAATCATTACCCTATTTTCTCTCTCCATCCGTTACCTAAATACCGAATCCACGAATTCTCAAAAACTCATCCAAACAAAGCAAAAAAGTTAAGTTCATGTAGTGACAAGATATACTGAGTGACTTCAGATCTATTTTTGAAGACTTTCCCAAATTAATCTCTCGTCACAATCAACCGAATAAACTAAAACAATAGTCATACCCTCATTTTTTCATTTTTGAACATACTGTATATAACCTTCACATTAAAAAGACCCCAAGGTGGGACCCAGCACTCTCTGTTATAAATACCCGTTCCTTTACCAGGCAAAATCCCTCCCCGTCTCTCCGTTCCCAATTACTTTCACTTCCACAATTACCACTCCTACTAATCTGCGACCCCTCTCAGACTCTCTCTCTCTCCCTCTCTCTCTCTCTCCACTCTGTCTAAAGTAACAGGCAAATAACATTTCCCGGCGTCAAATTTCCGTGAAGTCTTTGGTTCCTGAAACAGAACAATAATTCATCGGGAAGTAGAGAAGAAGTACATCACAGCCATGGTCGACGTCGACCGAAGGATGACAGGTCTAAACCCGGCCCACATAGCCGGCCTCCGCCGTCTCTCCGCCCGCGCCGCCAACGCCGCCCCACTCCCACCACCCCTCTCCACCTCCACCTCCCTCCCCTCCCCCCTCTCCTTCGCCTCCCTCGCCGACAAGCTCATTACCCACCTCAAATCCTCCGGCATTCACGTCGACAACGGCCTCTCCGACGCCGAATTCGCCCTCGCCGAGGCCGAGTTCGGCTTCGCCTTCCCCCCGGACCTCAAGGCCGTCCTCTCCGCCGGCCTCCCCCTCGGCCCCGGCTTCCCCGACTGGCGCGCCGCCGCCAACTCCCCCTCCCGCCTCCACCTCCGCTCCCAGATCACCCTCCCCCTCGCCTCCACCTCCTTCCACATTTCCAAAAACACCCTCTGGTCCAAGTCCTGGGGCCCCCGCCCCTCCGACCCCGAAACCGCCCTCAGAACCGCCAGAGCCGCGATCAGGCGGGCCCCGCTCCTGATCCCCATCTTCAACCGCTGCTACATTCCCTCCAGCCCTTGTTTGGCAGGAAACCCTATCTTTTACGTGGACGAGAGCCGCATCTTCTGCTGCGGTCTCGATCTGTCCGATTTCTTCGACCAGAGGTCCGGGGGCTCCGACGACAGCAGCCCTCCGACCTCGTCAAAACAGGAATCGAAGCTCCTGCGATCCTCGTCGGATTTTTTCTCCCGCAGGAGCCTCGATTCCGTCACGGGCAGGACCCCGAGGTGGGTCGAGTTCTGGAGCGACGCCGCCGTGGACCGGCGCCGGAGGAACTCCAACTCGTCGTCGTGCTCCTCGTCGGAATCTCCCGAACGTTACTTCGACATACATAGGTCGGAGCCGCCGAAGTGGGTGGAGGAGTACGTGGAGCAGATCGGGTCGGTGTTGAGGGAAGGCGGGTGGGGCGAATCGGACGTCGATGAGATCGTGCACGTGTCGGCGTCAGGGTTTTTCGACGGCGAGATGGTGTTGTTGGATAATCAGGCTGTCCTGGATGCCCTGTTATTGAAAGCGGATCGGTTTTCGGACGCGCTCCGGAAGGCCGGGTGGAGCTCCGAGGAGGTGTCGGATGCGTTGGGCTTTGATTTCAGACCGGAGAAGGAGAGGAGACCGGTTAAGAAGCTGTCGCCGGAGCTGGTGGAGAAGATTGGGAAACTGGCGGAATCGTTTCACCGGTCATGATTTTACTACTATAATCGAGATTCTTTTTGGACTTCATATTTTTATTTTTTATTTTTATTTTTTTGGGGCTTCTCTTTTAAGTTTTCGAGGCATCGGGTTTGGGAGTAGGCAAAATTGGGAAAGGGGAAAAGGAAATCGAGAAATGTGTCGTTGTACTACGAAAGGTATATAAAAATGATTAAATTAAAGAGTTCAAAATAAATACTCAATGGTCATTATTTATATTCGAATAATATTGCAACTTGTCTTCCAGAGGGCAAATGTCCTTTATCCTCGTATACACAAAATACTACTCTACTATTGGAGTGGATTTTTTTTTCCTCTCACCCACATAATATTGGATTACTCCCATATGAAAGCAAATATAATAGTTATGAGAAATTTATTTATTCGCAAAATTATTAGGATTATATGAATTAAATTGATTTCATGACCAAAAGGATGACTTATTCGTTTTTGGTCTCAAAATTTATATGTAGGATTTTTGATAAATTTTAGCCATCTCTCTCTATTCATTATTTTCAAAAAACCTTTCTTAAATCAAACAGGGAGGGGGGATTTTTTAAAGTAAAGAGTGGAGAGAGGTAGAGTGGCGAGAAATAAATAGAAAAAATTTGTTTATCATTTGACTAAGTTTTTGAGAGCAACTTCCTTCTAATTATGCAGATTTGGAATTTGCTATCGTTTCATAAGTAGAAAGTCCCTTGTCCATTTGATCCGTTGAAGAATATAAAATGGCAAAAATAACAAGACATATAACAAAAAGGATAAGCCTCTTTTTTTTTTGGAAAAGAAAAGTTCTCCAAAGTGTGATCTTTGGGAGAATTACTTAGCGTAAACTCTTTGAAAGAAGTACTTTAACAAACACAATATTTTTTCCTCTTTTCTACTACTAAATTGGAATAAAATCAGAATAAGTAATTGATTTTTTTATACTTCCATCAATTCCCGAATTTGCATATGTTAGTAAGCTTTTATGGATCTTGCCAATGGAGTACTGTATTAACGTAGTACTTAATTAAGATTATTTTTTTAGTGTAAGCATCGTGTTAAGGTGAACTGATGGCACAGGTTTCCTAACGGAGCAGAGCACGTGTGCAACTTTTTTTTTTCTTTCTCGAATGGAAGGGGACCCACGTTATTGGGACCCACGTAGGGGAAACCCATTTTTATAGCTCGAAAATCAAATCAAAAAACCATCCTATGGGGTTCTGCTGGCGCGTTTGTGTGGGACAAATTGCATCGCTTTCCAAGTATTCCAACACTGACAAAAACAACGGTGTCGTTTCTTTCCCATTTAAAATCTTACTACTGTCGTATTGTACTCCTATTTGCTGGTCCAGTGATTTCGAGTTTGTGTTTGGGTGTTGGGAAAATATTTTGCTTTTCTTTCCTTCGGATAGGTAGTGGGAGTTTTTTTTCCTTTTTCTGGGAAAATCCCAGTCTGGTGATTGCGATGGCACAGTACATGCACGATTACATGGAAATGGAAAATGACGGGAAACGTCTGAGAGAGAGAGAGAGAGAGAAGGTGTGAATTTTCCTTGGAAAATGGAAAAGTAGGGGAGAGATCCACCCAGAGGAAACCTGACAAAGAAAAACCTTCTCAGGTCAGGGGCTTGCTTTTGAGAGACACAACAACGAGGTGCTCTGTTTTTCTCTTTGGGAAAGTGATACTATTTTCGAATGGCACAGGATTAGGGGCAGTCATTGTAATATTTGGAGAAAGTTTGGCATGTGTGGAAAGAGGGGGAGGGCCGAGTGCCAAAGTTGGAGGCATTCGTTCCCGCACTCTTTCTCGCTCTGTGTTCGCGCTTTTTGTTTGGTAGAGTTTTGAATGACGTTTTCACACTCTCACTCGTGCTCCCGCACACGTTTTATGTAACTTACGTTTGAAATACACGCAAAATGGCCGAGACACCCTATAACGCCTATACAAAAGAGAAAGGAGTAAGGGCCATTGGGCTGTGCGAACTGGGTAGTAAGCAGTCTTTGTGCGGGGGGAGTTGGAGGATTTCCGCTGTTTCGTTTCACACCTTTAAATGGGAAATGCTTTGTTTGCTGGTTGAATACATGTTTTTTCATTAAACAACGGGATTTTGGGAATCTTCCCATGAGAACCGCATCCATCAAATGTTCCGTGATAAATTAAGGAAATTGATTTTGTCACTTTTTTTTTGTTAATGCTATTCTTCTTTTCTTACAAAACAAATCATCTAATAAAGACACAAAGGAGAGTGACATTAACAAAAATAAGAGTTGCAAAATCACTCCCCTAAATTAATTCTTGTAACTAATTAACAACGCATTAAAAGGCAAAAAAATTTGGACCTAGGAAACAAATAGATACGCACCAAATAGGAGAAAACAAATTCAAAGCATTGTCAGTTTAATCGAACTTGTGGCCGCGTTGGACACACATTGAAAAATCTGTAGTTAATCAAGAATAGATTGAAATGGGGAAAAAAAATGAACCTAGGAAGCAAATAGATACGCACCAAAAAAGGAGAAAACAAGTTCAGAGTGTCGTCAATCTATTCAATCTTGCCCACACCGACACACATTGATTGGCTGTTCTTAATTAAGAACATGTTAGAAAGGGGGAAAATGGACAAAAAAAACAAGTAAATACGCACCAAATAGGGAGAAAACAAGTTATGAGCACAGTCTATGTAATCAATCGTGTCCGCGCTGACACACGTCGATGACCTAATCGGGTATCCGCATCGTATTGCTTTATCCCATGGTATATTGTTTTGTGTCCAAAGGAAAAAAAAAACCGACTACATTTTGGAAGTGGAATAATATCATTTTGACAGTGTTGCAGTTTTTTTCATATATTCAAATTATAAAGTCAAATGACGTAGCAAAAAAATGGCTAGCTATCTTTGATAGATCTAGCGTGGTCTATATATCTTTATCTAATTCACGATCAATTTGAATGAACATCGTATATATTAAGTATCTAGTAAGATTCAATACTCCTTTTTGGACACGTACTCTTTTATTTTTATTTTTTAATTTAAATTACTACTATCAAATTGCAGATACAATGTTGAAGTTGAGCTGGTGAATGAGTTTGTTATCTTTAGATATATTCTTTAGTTACCCAAGCAGGCAAAGGCAAGCATCATCCTTAGGCCTTAAGTAACTTTATGCCAAGAAAGAATTAGTAACTATGTTGGAAATTAATTAAGCTTTTTGCAAACATGGAACGGCCAGATTCTTATTTCACAGAAAGCAGCATGGTCAAAATGTTGTGAAGGGAGGGCCACTAGAAGAAGAATCCAATTGCAATTGCAGAGCCCTTTTGAGCACTGATTATTAGTAGTAGTAGTAGTCTGCAATGCGATGGCCTTTTTGATCGAGCGCGGTAAAACACAACGGCTAGATACAAAAATACATGGCCGTTCAAACCTCAATCATGGTGGTAGACCATGATCAAACCTTGCATTTTTGACAATTGGTCAATTTTACTCTAACTCCACTTTTTCCTTTTTCGGCTCAGTTCTTTTTAAGTCCAACGTCACTCCCGGGTTCCGCTAACCCAACTATAACTTTTTGGTTTTGTCATTGGTTTAGCTTTTTTGGAGTTTTTTCTTGGATACTTTTCAAAAATACTTGTGTAAAAATCATAATTTTTTTTTTACTTCTTTAATTCCTCTCGTCGAGACGAACTGATGACACATATAAATTTGGCGCAAAATTAACAAACGCGAATATTTTTTGACCAAGGACAAAACCAAAAAGTTTTTGTCTACAACTTTTTGTCTTGATCATATTAAGAGCTTTCTGGTACTTTCTTTTCCTACGGGTCTTTTGCTTTCCTCTTCTTTTTCTTGAACGGCTTTGCTTTCCACTTGAGTAACAGAAGAATGTAGAAAATATACTGATGAAACTATGTCAAATCTGTAGATATGAAATGTGCAACGAAATTTAATTTTTTGGCCGTAATTGCGCATATATATACTTTAACTAACGGGCATGGTTAGCAGGACCCTCATCAATCTCTCTTTAGCGAGCACATAACCAAGAAAAGATATTTGCGAAATGAGCAATCGTTTTTGCAGTTTTTTTAAGATTTTGCATCAAACCTGTTTTTAGAGCATATGTGTGTGTGTATATAGTATATATATACACACACACTTATATTTATGCATAGAAAATCAAATGAATTAAGCTAGCTAGCTCCAGGCAAAAGGTTTGTGGGCAGATTAGAGTGCATGTTCTTGGGGAAAAACTTTTTCCGTGGTCTTGGGAGGTTGGCCATCATGCATATGGAATGCATGGATTTTGATTACTGGAGTACCTTTGAACGTCTCTTCAACGGTAGTATATATTAACCCTTTAATCGCAATTATTAGTACTATTATTTTCACTGACAAAAATAAACGCAATTATGGAGAAGGAGAATCACGAAGCGCACAGTCAGATCCACCATTTGACCACCAAAATTAATGCAAAATTACTACACTAAATTACTGTAAAGAAGAATATTGTAGTACTTTAGTACTAAAGAAGAGTGTTCCTCTGTTCTGCTAAATAAGCTACTTGGCTTATTTTTTTTGTCCTTATTCAATTTTTTTTTGCATTTGTTAGTTTTTTTTCAATTTTTTGGGAATTATTGCTTCTTCATGATAAGAGAAATTTAAAAAGTAAAAAATTATGATCGAAATTCAATTTTTTTTGAATAAAGACGAAAAAATTGGCTTATTAGCTTATTTTTGTCTTTATTCAAAAAAAATAAGTTTCGATTAGAATTTTTTAATTTTTAGATTCTTCTCGTCATGACGAAGCAATAATTTCCAAAAAAAAATGAAGTAAAACTAACAAATGTAAAAAAATTTGAATAAAGACAAAAAGATAAGTCAATTTGCTTATTTAGCGAAAGAATCCTGCACCAGCAGTAAATGCTCCCAACGGTCACCTTCCACTGCGTAAATCGACCGTTGGCCACGTGAGATATGCCTCCCCGCCATTTACTCCCCCTTCACGTTCCATGCACCGCCACAACCGCTATCACGTGCCCAAAA
The DNA here is from genome assembly GCF_030253575.1 of Rhododendron vialii. NCBI lineage: Eukaryota > Viridiplantae > Streptophyta > Magnoliopsida > Ericales > Ericaceae > Rhododendron > Rhododendron vialii. The sequence goes on along the minus strand of NC_080564.1, from coordinate 10,527,576 downwards.
AAAAAAACCCAGTCACCCTCTCTGTCACGTGGAGAACTAGAGACATTGCTCAAAAGGAGAAGTATTTCATGCCGGGTGGGCATGGCGACGTGGTGCCTGTACACACATCTTGACCGTCCAAACGTATCTTGGATGGATCAGATTTGTTTGGGTTTGAGGGGTTAATTTGGTAAATTTGCACTAAAACATTACCCAAAACAAATTTGGGCCAACGTGCCGAGATGTGCGCACAAGCAAGGTCATGCCCATTCGGCACTGAAAAATTTATCGTTCAAAAGGGTCTGGCTCTCCAGTTTAATGGTTTGGATTAGACGAAACACTCTAAATCTAAACCGGCCATTAGTAGATTCAATGATTCGGATTTATCACACACTTTTATCGGTCAGAATACACTTTTACTGGTAAAAAATACATTCAAACCGTTAGACCGGTCCCGATTGTCTCTTCCGGTCCAAATGCATACGACAGTCCACGTGGCTGGGTGGACCCCATGATCCCGTCGAGTTTATTTGGGAAGAGTATGGAGCTGTAGTGTAGCCCCGTCACTAGTTCTAGTGTGTCCCTAGTTTGTGGGACACTAAAGTGACCAAGTGAAGACCGATCCACCTCTATGTAGGAGACCCCATTCGATCCGCTATCACGTTAAATCTGTGCTTCAAGTACGTGATTAGGGTTGCAAGCAAACCAAGCTACTCACAAGCTTGTCGAGATTTGGCTCTTGGCTCGACTTGTTTAGTAATCAATCCAAGCTCGAGCATGAGCATGAGTTCTCAACACTCTACAAGTTTGGCATTGTTTACGCTTGGCTTGTTTAAAGAGGTTATTTTGAGTAAATTTATCAGGCTCGGCTCGTTTTCAAGTTTTATAGAATCATTATGTTAACGAACTAAACTCAAACACTATAAAACTCGAATCGGCTTGGGTTAATCTTTTGCACCCCTACACATGATATCAAGAGTCTATAAGTCGTATCACAAACTAAAAAAATCATTTGGCTCACTTTCTTATTACTTAAAATTTGGTAATGAGTAATGAGCGTCTTCTTTTTTATGCTAGTGGCCATCAAGATTGATTTTCAAGAAGCTAGTAAAAGTGTGTGTAAACTGATCTCGACACATCAAGCTATCAAACAATAGACGAAGCAACAAGTAAATTAATTAGTTGTTGATATATATGGGGATTCGCTCGATTCTTGGGGATCGAGTCAGATGGATTAGTCTAGTTGATTACCCTTGTACACATTCTCAGCTAAGAGATCAATAGGTCCAATTTGCTGAATGCAAGAATTGTATTTTTAGTTATATATCCTATATAGGATGAGTGCGAATTCGTTCACCCTCGAAATTGTTTACCACAATATCCTCACTCTGTTTAGTGAGAAAAGTGCGGATGAACAAATCCGCCCATGAATTTCTTGAGTTGTTATATGTATTGAGCTTGACTTAGTTATGGCGGACTTCACAGGTTTAATATGGTATCCCGTTATCGTAAGTCTCTAAACATAATTCTCCTACGGCTTGACACGAGATGGGTGACAAAATCAGTCCACAAAAAAATCTGAACTTCCAACCGGCGGCCCCACTCCACATCGATCATGAGACACTCGAACTGTGCCCAATAAATTCTGAGAATGGGGTACTTGATCCAACACTACTCATGCTTCTTGCTGATCATCACGGTATATAGCTAGGCTAACATGCAGCTAGGTGGTTGGCGGTGGCCTCCTGATCTCCTCTATCTCCTCTCCTCTCCACACTCTGTGAATGGGTCTGAAATCTCTCTCGATCCAAATATTGCTGAAATGTTGGCCGGGCAGGCCAGGGTGGGCTCATGGTGTGTTTGATATTGTCAATTGCAAGGGAGACACTGCCCACTTGGGGAGTTTTAATACATGCTGGGGTTGATATCATATGTGTCGCTCCTTGTATATATATATATATACATACACACACACACACAAATTATCAAGTGAGGGATCCCTCACTTTGTTAAAATGCGGGACTTTCATTTCCCGATCAAATTGTAAAAATCCGAACCGTTCAATGTGTGCAGAACGTGATTTTAAGGGTCCCCGTGAGAAATCAGCGAAAAAAATGACCGGGAAGGACTTCATCCGAGCAGTTTTTTTTGAACCATTCAATGAAAACTGCTCGGATGAAGCCCTTCCCGGTCATTTTTTTTGCTGATTTCCTGCGAGAACCCTTAAAATCACGTTCTGATCACTTTGAGCGGCTCGGATCATCGAAATTCAATCGGGAAGGGGAGTCCCGCATTTTAAAAAAATGCGGGATCCCTCACCGGAACCCGACTGTGTGTGTATATATATATACACACTCAATCAATGTATGTGATTTCCTGAGGGACAGCATCCAAAAGGTTGGATAGTGACCAATCGTTTTTTGACATTATTACTAATTAAGGGGGAACTGTTTTTTTTATTACAAGTCTTGGACTGTTATGCATGCCGCGCGCATATGGATGTCGAATACTTTTACGTATTACATTGGCTGAGAAACGTGTAGCATGTAACACCGTAGGCCCAGCTGAAATGTATTGTCGAGACTCAAGGCAAGGTTTTAAGCAGAGCGGTGGCGGAAATATCGAATGAATGGTACGTAGCGTAAATCGGGTGTTGAGATCGTGAATTTTATAAAGCCTAGTGGAAATATCATTCATTGAAGTTCTTGTTGAGATGATTGTAGATATATACAACCACAACCATAGCACCCATGTGATTCATGAACGATGGGGTATGGGCGAGAAAGGACAACAGTCCGGCATAATTTTAAATAATATATGCACAAAATGACTACTTTTCGATAGTTTTGCCGTTAAAATAGCAACCCATATACCTTCAAAATTCAATAAGCGTACAAATTCTATAACTATTTGTGTCATTCATTCATTTTTTGCCCAAATTGTTTCCTTTCTTTTTTTCAGAGGTAACAATGTGATTTTTGAAAACCATGGGGTAAAATTTACAGAAAAGCGACAAGCAAAACATATGTTATATATACACACAACATACAAATGACTGTATTTTCTTAGAAACACAGACAAACGTATGTATTATACTTATATTGTTGGGGTCCACCCATAGCGGTGGAATTTCGTGAGAGATACCCATAGAAACACAGTCAAATGTATGTACTATACTTATATTGTTGGGGTCCACCCATAGTGGTGGGACTTCGTGAGAGATACGCATAGTGTTGGATGTCTTGTATATTTTACCCAGAATCCAATCCTTCTATATAGTTGTAAACCCTATTAGGATTCTTGAATGTGTGACATAATGTGAGGGAGATGATGAGAGGCGGGGGGGGGGGGGGGGGGTGTTGGGGCCTCTTGAAGAGGAACCGGCGTGTGATTTCCGGAAAGTTTTTTCATCTTTGTGTGTACGTTGTGTAAATATATATACGAAGGGAGCTTTTCTTTGAAATCACTGGGTGTGTTCGCATGCGTGGTGTCCCTTCGGTGCTAAAATATATGTTATAGTACATAGATCCATCAGAATAAAACCCACCCAAAATTTGAAATAAAACGACCCAAAATCCAATCACCCTACATGAACAATCAATCAAAATCAAACCTACCCAAAATCTAAAGCCTAAGAGCATCCGCAATGGGAATAATCAAAATCGATAACCAAAATGTGTCACGTCAGCATTTAATTATCCATTTAGTTCATAATCAAACTTAACAAACTTGACCTCCACATTGGTTATTTTTGTATCCCTATAAAAAAAACCCTCACAATACGCAATGCACCTATGTTCAATTGCAAACGAGTTTCAATCACGCACCCGACCACACCAAATTATTCGTCTCAATGAGACGATTCTAATGTGAGGTGTTTTTTAATTTTTTAGTTTTGAATTTAGTTATTGGGTTTGGTTATTGAGTTTTGGTTATTGGTAAAAGTTGTTAAGTTTGGTTATGGAATGGGTGAAATTTGGTTATTTGCTAAAAGACTTGTAACTTTGCTTATTATAATGTGAGGTGTTTTTTTAGCATTGTTGTTAAGTTTACTTATCCATACCAATTTGCTTATTACAATATGGATGCTCTAATCTATCAATTAGAACCAACCAAAATGTAATTCTGCAGTCGAACGAAGCTCAGCAACGTCAGCAACAAGCAGTATGTGTGTTCGTCTTATTACTCTCTCTCTCTCTCTCTCTCTCTCTCTCTCTTTGCGCAGTCAAGGACGGAATCAGGATTTTACCTTAGCAGTGGCGAAATGTATACTAAAAAAATCTAGTAGTGGCGAGACTATATAAGTTGAGCATAATTTTTTTTTTTTTACATATAATAATTGTATTTTCTAAAATTCTTGTCGTGACGATCGCCGCTACTAGACCCCCCCTGGTCCCATCCTTGTGCGCAGTATCGTTATTTAGTCCAACTACAGGGGTACTACATCTCCCGCTGATTGCTTTTGCGGGGGGGAATTCGGGAACCAAACGTGAGATTAAAAGTGGGACTCTAGTCCCAGAATTGCATGTCCGGAGCTCTTTAGACAAACAGGCCGTAATAGTTCACGATCGACCGACGTGGTTTAGTGAACTCAATGCATTTAGATAGAAAAACTCTCATGTTATGGTATTATTGTGTGGCTTTGCATTAGCGCAAAAGAGGAAGAGAGGTCAATATTACTTCTCCATTCATTCTTCAATTTGGAGGTGATATTTTACCCCAACCTACGAGTTTGTTTCAGTTGTGTCCAAGGGGTAGACTGACAAATTATTCGTGTACCTGTCACAAAACACTTCTAGGTAGGAGTACTACTGTATTAAATTGTTCAAAAATTAAGCAGCTCATACCAGTAAAAACAGGGAGGACTGAAATGCTTGATGCACAAAAGGGGAAGGAAAACAAACTGGGTCAGTACGTCTATTTTAATTCCTGTCCCAAATGCTAAAAGATTCTCATACGCCTAGTACAACCTTCTGTTTCCTATATTGATCAGAGATGAAATTAACATGCAGTACTCCTTCACTTACTTTTTAAGTGTCTTAGTTCGTTCTTTAACTTATTAAAAAGACATCGTCATTATATTTTTCACATCAACTTTTTTCTCCACTTTTCCTATTTACCCAACATCATTACACTTTTACTCACTAACTTTTCAAAATGGAATATACTTTTAGGGACAAAATAGACAATGCATCAACTTTTACTCACTAACTTTACAAAATAGACACTTATTAAAGGACAACCTAAAATGAAATACTGGACTCCAAATAAAGGACAGAGGGAGTAGTACTTAACAATAAACCATTGCCCTAGGAGGGAAATGGAAAAGAACAGTTTCCCTAAACCCTCGCAGGATCCTCACAGCTAAATCCTTATCGAGGATCCGGATCCCTATATACATATTCGTTTTGGGCGGATCCCAAAAAATTGAATGGAGTACTATTGAAGGAAAGATGAAAGAAATTGGTACAACTGCTGGTAATAATGCAGATCAGGCTACTTTTATATCCATGTTTGGGCCAAAATCCAATCACCCTCCATGAACAATCAATCAGAATCAAACCTACCCAAAATCTAAAGCCTAATCTATCAATTAGAACCAACCAAGATGTAATTCTGCAGTCAAACGAAGCTCAGCAGTGTCGGCGACGAGCAGTATTCTTCTTTGTTTTCGTCTTATTAGTCCTCTCTCTCTCTCTCTCTCTCTCTCTCTCTCTCTCTCTCTCTGCAGTAGAGATGCAACACAGGCAGCGTATGTGGTTGGCATATGGGTAGAATGGTCTTTTACCCACCTCAAATAAGCTAACGACAGGGTTAGGGGTGTCGTTATTTAGTCCAACTACAGGGGTACTACATCTCCCACTGATTGCTTTTGCAGGGGAAATTCGGGAACCAAACGTGAGATTAAAATTGGGGCCCTAGTCCCTAAATTGCATATCTGGGGCTCTAAAGAGCTTGACCAACTTGGTTCTGAAATTTCCTCTCCTCTCTGCAGTAGAGATGCAACACAGGTAACGTATACGGTTGGCGTATGGGTAGAATGGTCTTTTACCCACCTCGGATAAGCTAATGACAGGGTTAGGGGTGTCATTATTTAGTCCAGCTACAGGGGTACTACATCTCTCTCTGATTGTTTTTTTTTTTTTTTTGGGGGGGGGAATCGGAAACCAAACGTGAGATTAAAAGTGGGGCCCTAGTCCCTAAATTGCATATCTGGAGCTCTAAAGTGCTTGACAAACAAGCCGTAATAGTTCACGATAGACGTGGTTTAGTGAACTCGTGCATTTAGATACCAAACTCTCATGTTATGATGGTATTATTGTGTGGCTTCGCATTAGCGCAAAAGAGAAAGATAGGTCGATATTACTTCTCCATTAGTTCTTTAATTTGGAGGAGATATTTTATCCGAACCTACGAGTTTGTTTCTGTTGTGTCCAAGGGTAGACTGACAATTATTCGTGTACCTGTTACAAAACACTTCTAGGTACAACTGTATTAAATTGCTCAAAAACAAATTAAGCAGCTCCTGCCAGTAAAAACAGGGAGGTCTGAAATGCTTCCCCATTTTATGGATGCATGCTCCTTCCAGGTCTATGATGCAGATTTAGGCTTCGTTCTTTTGGACTTTAACTTAAATCTAAAAATTGTCCTTATTTAATTTTTTTTTACATTTATTAGTTTTGCACCAAACTTTTGTGGGCTATTGATTTGTTTCGACGAGAGGAATCAGAAAAGTAATTTTTTTTTACTTTTACCCAAATATTTTGAGAAATAACATTTTTGCGCTAAAGAATTGTTATTTTTCAAAATAGTTGGGTAAAAGTGCCAAAATTTACTTTTTCGATTCCTCTCGTCGAGACGAATCAATAACCTAAAAAAGTTTGGTGCAAAACTAAAAAATTTCAAATAAAGACAAAATTTTCAGATTTAAGTTAAGGCCGCTAGTACAACCTTTTGTTCCCCCTATATTGATCACAAATGAAACATGTAGTACTTAACAATAAACCATTGTCCTAGGAGGGAAATGGAAAAAAACAGCTTCCCTAAACCCTCACAAGATCCTCATAGGTAAATCCTCACAGAGGATCCGCATCCTTATGTACATATGCGTTTTGGACGGATCCCAAAAAATTGAATGGAGTACTATTGAAGGAAAGATTAAAGAAAATTGGTACAACTGCCGGTAATAATGCAGATCAGGCTACTTTTATATCCATGTTGGGGCCAAGATCAGGCCACTTTAAAACATTATAATGTGGTTAGGGCTGCTTCTACCACCTGGGCCCAAAATAACATCTCCTCCAATGGGCTATCCTGGCTATAATCGATCATACAACCCCCAGTCTTCAAAAAAAATACTAGCATGAGTTGTTGCACAAGCAATTTGAGTGTGGGATATGAGAGTTAAAAGGCATTTAGTTGGAATAGTGTGACAGTTAAAAGGGCATTTTCGGTAGTGTAAATTGTGTGCCAGACTCTATTTTAAATCCACACCAAAAGTTGCTCTCCCTGTGGGGGGTTGGTGATCAGATGGAGTCCCTCATAGAATACTCTAGTTCACCTTTGGTCCGACCTAGCTTTGTCTGCCTTAATTAGCCTGCACATGAGGCACATTGTTAGTGCCAAACCGATCGGAGTCCATCCAAAAAGGCACTCCGACAGTCTAGTAAGTATATGCTCAAGGGAGGAAGTATAGGACTAGGGTTTGAGAGCCAAGTAGAACATACCTTTAGGGGTTTATCCCTATACCTTATATAGACTGTTGTGACTTGCTCTCCAAGTTGGGGCATGCCACACACGCTCGGTAATCGCCTTCGACTGACGTCACAAGGGGCGTATTGGATCAGGATGCAACCATTCACGTGCGTGAACTGTCATCACATGGGCTTGTGCCCAACTCATGCAGTTATCGTTTTGGCTAACATCACCCCATTACATATCAAGCAAGAGGGTTATGTAGACACCCCAATCTGGGCTTCCAGATTAGTTTACTTACGGTTTTTGATTCCCCAATGATGAAACGGATCAAGAACACCTCAGGAATGTTGAGTGTTTGAGCTCTGAGTGTTTGAAAAATCCTTGAACCTAACCTAGCCTAAGCCACTTCAAAAAAGCCAAAAACCCTACTGACGCGCGCTGATTTGAAGCCTGCGTGCGTAGATCAACTTGACAAGTGTTGGTTAATAGTCAAAGCTTGACCGTTGACCAACGCATGAGTAGGTGGTACACGCACGCTAGGGCACAACCATCGCGCGCCAGACTGACTCCCGCGCGCACCAGTTAAACTACCAGGTGGTAGTCAACAGTCAAAGCTTGACCGTTGACCATCGCGCAACAAACTGACTCCATCGCGCGTCAAAGCGCAATGCCAGTCCCCACCAACTTTTCTTGAGGAGGAAACTTGGCCACCAATGCAACCTCAACTAGCCTCGTGGACTGACTGAACTTCTCTCTTTGCAGCTCCATACCTACCTCATCTCTTCCTATAAATACCTCCCATTTGTTCATCTTTTAAAAGATTACAAAATTTTAAAAGATTTTAAAGGGTTACAAAGTTTCAAGTTTTAAAGCCCTAAGTTACACCCTCAAGAACATAGATTGTTTATCCTCCTCCTCCCTACACCTCAATCAAGCCTCAAATCTCAAAGCTCAAGCACTCTTTCAAACTCAATCTAGGTATAGCATACCTACTATTTTTTGTTCTGATCCCTAAGGGGGGCTGGCAGGGTCAAGGCTGGTAATCAATACCAGTTCTGGTCCTAAAGCTAGCAAGGTTTCAAAAACTGCTGTGGTAGGACCAGCGTGTGTCGGTCCTACTCTCGCGCGCGACACTTCGTTTCTGTGCGCAATGGACCGTGTGGGGATTGGTTTCCTACTGTTTTATGTATTTTCTTTCATATAGATCACTGTTGAGCATGCTAAAAATAAATTTACTGCTTTCCTTAGTATAAACTATTAGCTGTAGTTCAAAATGTGTTTCTGCTGTTGTGGAGCGCCCTTGGGATCATTCTGGACCTGTCCCAGAATCCAGAAACATGTAAACCAAGCACTGGTCTGGATTAGTCCCTCGCGCCAGGGCGCGACAATCACACAACCATCGCGCGCCAGACTGACTCCCACGCGCGCTGGTCAAACTGCCAGGTGGTGGTCAACGGTCAAAGCTTGACCGTTGACCATCGCGCAACAGATTGACACCATCGCGCGCTAGGGCGCATCCTTGCTCGACAGAGTTACATAGTCATGCGACAGACTGCTTCTGACCAGTGAGTGGCCTTGCACGGGTAACTTGGCTTTAGGCCATTATTTTGTTCCCACACTGTTTATGGGGTGTTTTGTTAATTCGTAGGGCTCTTTCAGCCTTTAAATTGCTTAGAATTGTATATTATGCTGCCTATAAACTGTTTGGTTTGTCCTGGATGTGCACTGATCCTTCCAGAGCCCAGAGGATTTGAGAATAAAAGCTGTGGGTTTGAGCTCACTATCGCGCGCTGGTCTTGCAGTGTCGCACGCAGGTTTGGTTAGCATGTAGTAACTTGTTCAGTGCATGCTGATTTCTTCCTGTGCACGTCATTCCAAAACAAGGGCCTCTCAGTTTGTTTAAACTCCCACAGCAGTCTGTTCTCATCCTATACTAACTGCTCATCCATGCTATCTATCACATCCTGCAAACATGTTACAGCTTTAATTCCCATTAAACTGTTCCCTCGCCCTAAATAGCTAAAGAATTGATTACTCAAACAGAATCGCAAACGTTTTCGCAAATGCCTAAGTAGAGACCGATCTCAGGATTGGGCGAGAGGGGTGCCTTAAAATCATTCCCCTCTCGTAACCTGGCTCCCGAACCCAGATATGGTTATGACAGACTGGTGCCTTCACATTTTTCAAATCAAACAACGCAGCGAGGTTTCAAGTTCGGTTCCTTGGGTGTCGGATCTTCAAACCCAAGTGGCGACTCTAAATTGAGCGTTCGTCTGCCCAAAAAGGCGCGCTCATCGATCCCCCTTATTTTTCCGGGCTCGCTGCCCACAGGTTAATTGCAAGTGGATGAGCTGACACCAATCAATTGGTCGAGCCCCAGCGACCGAACCACATGGCTGAGTCAATGTGATGCTTTGTAGAAGATTGCGAGGTACGTCAAATGGGCATGGCATTATCTGAACCAGGTGGTCGAACGTCAAGACCCAGGTCACTAGGACCATCGAATGGGAAGTCGAGCCTGTCACTCTAGCCGAACAACCTCTTGTGTCCGAACCTTGATATTTCGGCCCACTACACTCCCTTTTAAATGTCTAACAATATGTTAAAGAGAATTTTTCTACGGTACACATAAGTGGTTTTAGTGTACCATGTTAATTTGAGCCATTGAATCAACTTTGGAAAATATTGAGCTGATGATGAAAAAAATTCAAATAAAAATTAATTCGTAATGATGAACGTAAGGCACAAAAAATGAAGTAATTTCATATAAAACAAGATTGTTTCGTTGTGTTAAACGGTATTTTTTTGGGGTTTCCTCCCAAAAAACCCTTTATGCAAGAAAATAATTATGTCCACACCGCATTTACAAGTCCAAATTATTCATATTTCATCAACTCCGTATCATGTTTAATTATCAAGACAATTATATGTCCCAACTACATTTTACTAAGTCCTAAATATTAATATTTGATCTATTTATTGAACATAAAATCTTATAGCAAGAAATAATATCGAGTACTTTAATGAAGTCAAGTGTTTTAATTTTACGCCTCATTTTACTCTTGTGAACATTATAATGAAATGACTACAACCGTATCAAAATTTATGATTATATCTATCTCTCCTCTCATCAAGCACTAACCCATCAAGTGTTTCTTTTTCTTAAAAGAATCCAAAATAGAAAGGTAGCAAAAATTGTTTGGGGATCACCTCCCCTAGCCTCGAGACCTGATTCTCCATACTCTTCCCAATTTGATCTTTGTGATACCATTATAACTCCGCGTCAATGAACCAAACCGTTGATCTCATACATTTCGCAACAATGAACATATTTGTAAATAATTAGCTTGGTCAGCCAACGAGAAGTATGTTAACAAAATACACCCCTTGCCCTCTCCACCCCCGTCACTGGCCCATCCCCCCACCTATTTTGTCTTCCCCGCCAACCCAATCCCCACCCTCTCCTCCAAAAGAGAGATCCACCTCAGGCCTCCAACTTTTCCGTTAGAGACGCCAACCATCTTCCACCACCACCCTGCACCCTCAACCTCTCTCATTGCACCTCCGCCCTCTCCTTTCCTCCTCCCCCCCCCCCCCCCCCTCATTCTCTTTCTAGCCATTCGTGCGACACAAGGTAACACTATTGTGCTCTTCATGCATCAAACAAATCCAGGCACTAGATACGTGCAAGGAATCCATCCTTGTCCCTAATTACTTGCACAATTTCCGACTAACCAAGTAAAAGGGTTGCATACAACAGTTTTAAACATCCAATGGTTTCCCTTAAGGTTTTATCAAAGTCGATAGGCTACTGTCAAAAGATATCCTGGTAGACGTACGAGGGGCTAAAAATTTTGACGCCAGTACTCGCATCTCTAGTAGGGGCGATACCTCAAATCTGCTCGCGAAGGTCTCCCTCCACCCATGCCATAACTCCACTGCAAAACACAAAAACACATATGCTTAATCCAAAATAATTGGAGGTAATAAGGCCCTGTACAATTATCTTCGTTTCCAATTTTAACCAAATAAAATTTCACCACCAAGATTTAAAAAAAAAAACAAGATCAGAAACACAGGAAAAATACAGAAGGAATATAAACAATGAGGCACGACTCAAGAACATGTATATAAAGAAACTAAATTGAGAGGAAGGACTGAAAGACATACTGAACCATCGTATAACTGAACTATTGTATAACTACAATCCAAATAACCATGATGCTAAGATCAAAATTATGACTGAGCTAATGGAATGAACACGCCGAGCTCAAAAAGGGGGTTTCAAATTTCAATATCCACCCACTACCCTATTCACTTAGGTTGAATACAAAACAGACATTATTATAGTATTCACAAAAAGAACAAAATAGAATCATCAATAATCAAACTGATATACCAAGCCTGGTAGGTCCTACTTCAAAAGGAAACAAATACTGGAACTGTGACTTCCTATGACCAGGTGCCCCGAAAAAGGGAGAGGAAAAGAGAATAAAATAATTAAGAACTGTCATATTAAGATGCACACTCTATATGATATCGCTTATATCAAAATACATGTTATGCTCTTTCTGTTACTCACATTGTCATAATCCAGGCTTCCATAAATCCGTCCATAACCGCGCATAGGACCACCACTGTACCCCCCATAAGGTTCAGCATCATCCATCGTGAAGTTTCCACTACTGGGACCAGCATCATCAACTGGCGGCGTAGCTGTATCTATGGCAACCTGAAACGCAAGTTACAGTAACCAATAATAAGAAAATGGCACATCAGTTCATTCAATCAGTTGCTATCCCAACGAAATAAATTCCAGGTTAGGATTTTAAGGCTCGGGTAAACCATCCGATATTTACAGTTCCAAGACAGATGGTTTATCCATGAAGGTGGGAAAAAAAATTTCAAACCACATACAATGTTTCGTACACTCATTACTGCAGTTAGATTCTAGTTAGGGCTTAAAACAGCTAAAAATCTACAGCCGTGTACCAGATATAAAAAGCATTTGCTTCACATGACTATACGAGCATTACCAGAAACCTGTCAGTCCCCTCCAAAATCAGATGAAAAAACCAAGGACTCAGAGCACATGCAAATGACAAAGCTTAAAACTCCTCTTGAAAGAAACCATCTTTATAAGGAAATGAAAGAATCTCAGGTGATCAATGAACAAATATTGCAGAAGCAAAAGTGGCTCTAGTTTATGGTCAGATGAATAAACCGCCGGGAGCTTGTACGAGAAATGGTTTGACTGCTCTAACCATGGCGCAATCTTTCCAATATAGCAAAGAACCATTGTTCTATGTTCAAAGATGCCAGAAGGCTTCTACTAAGAGAGATCACATAGAGTCCAGCCTTCAGAATAGGACAGTAAGTGAAAAAGACGTGCATCCATGATTGACATATACCCGACAGTACAAGGCTATAATCCCTTGCGGGCATAATATTTTCACACAGTAGCAGCTCAGCTCCCCATAATGAAGCTATGGAGACCAAGTGGGATAACTAAATATAAGAGAATCTCAAAGAAATCAAGAGTTCTTGGGACATTTCCGACACATCAGATAGGTTTGAAACCTTCTGAAGAGTCTGAATACGCTGAACCTTGCAAATATTTCACAAAAACAAGCATCGGAAAATCAATGTACAATACTTGGTGGAAGGAGCATTGAAACCAAATAGAACCTACAATAAAGTTATTCCAAAGGGTAGAAATTTCAGAATATGTAACACAAACATGGTAAACCTTCAGTTAAATACCTGCTGTCCGCAAATCTCGTGAGACCTTCGAGAGACGCGCTCTGCAACACCATCTTCTGCGAAGGTCACAAAGCCAAAACCCCTATGGCCAGTTCTCTTAGGATCCTACAACACGTAAACGTTTCAATGTCAACAGATCATCAACATCCATTCTTTTGTTGTACCATCAAAACATCAGCCATTTTACCTTCGGAATATAGACATCAAAAATCCGGCCAAATCTACCAAAATGCTGGCGAAGATCATCAGTTGTAGCCTCCTGAGGAAGCCTGCCAACAAATATCTTTTTGCTCATTCCTCGTGCAGATTCACGTCCTAATACAGATGAAACACAAAATGTGAGGCATTCCCCAGTGGTACACTCCAAGGAGCATGCAGAAAAGAACTTACTTCCATACATCGCGCCCGGGTGATCATATAAGGTAGGAGCACCTAGAGCAGCATATCTAGTTGCTGCAGTAATATAAGCATTATATGCACCATATCCTCCCTGCGGCATTCGGCTTATTGGTCTGAAGTCATCCTCCTGCGACTATAATACTCAGTGGTAAAATGAACCGCAGACCACTCATATAAACTAACAGTATGAATTGAAGTGGTCAACCCACAATTAGAGGCAGCTTTTTGATATGTTCATTGGTATGCTATAGAAGAAAAGGACTAAGATAGGTGACTTGATAAGCTATTCAGGTTGGGAAGCTATACTCTACAAAAAAAACTACTGAAAAATCAACCAAGGAACCCTTGTGAGGCAAGTAGCATTGTAAATTACCTTCGGTGTTGCTCTGTCCACAACTACAGTGGAACCTCCCAATTCATGAGTTTCAGCCATCAGATTATCCACAGATTCTGCCAGAGAGAGAGGATGAAGTAAACATGTAACAGTCTGATAACATAACAATGTGTAACTTGTAACATTACAAAAGCACACCCTTCTTTGGTTTGGGCTTCAGATTTGTCACGTTTCCTCTAGTTTTTATGCCTTTTCAACTTTGTTATAACATTAGAAAAACAAATTAAAGTTCTAACCAAAATTTCAATAACTATTTCCTTACCTTCCTTTAATGCAATTTGATAGAGTTTTCTACTCTGGCAATGATCAATAACAAAAACCAAGGATCACCGCAAAATGAACAACAGAGATAGCGTCTCGCATAAAATAATCATGACCTAAATCAAGATATCAAATGCACAATCTTACCTGGTTCTGTAGTTTTAGTTCCGCTTGAATGTGTTTCTTTTAGTTCTTTCGGGGTAATTACAACAGAATCTAGTTCTTTTCTCCTACTTATCTTCTGAAAAGAACCCTTACAAGGGAAAGAACTAAAACTGTAACAACTAAAGCCTATGAAATGTTGTTTTGACATAGAGGAAATGACCAAATGAAAATTGGGGCAATTATGCTGCTAGAAACGTGCTTTATAATGCTAAATGACAAATAGCCAACGCATTTAAATCAATGTCTACCCAATCACTGAAAATTGCTCCACAAGCAGCAGAAACTACAAGTCTACAATAGTGTGAACACAGTTATACAAATCAATGCAATCTATATCCGCCCTTGTTGTAAGACCCGTACCAATTTTTAGAGCAAGCGGCCTGCTCAATTTTGCTCTTGCTCCCATAACAACTCAATCTATACGATGACCCACTATTTCTAAACAGAGATGTCAAATCGTAAATCGAAATTGCCTATTTCGCGTCTATGAATCAAGGGTCTACCACATTGAGGTGTTCTAATGTGTCCTGGCCAAGGGAAAAGAAGAAGAGCCCTTATTTGATTGATGTAAAACATGATAAGCCCTAATGGATTGAGGTTGGGTTTTCTTCAAATGGTTTGAACGTGGCCATAATCAGATCAAACGATTTAGAATGTGTTTGGGATTCCACTTCCTAAAATAAGGTCTGATTTTTGGTATCGTATCGGGATACGCAATTCTATCGTAGGACACGTCATAGTATTGTAGGATATTTGTACAAAAAGGATACGAGGTGGAAAACGTATAGTTTTTCTAAGGAGACAATATGAATCATAAGATACGTATCCCGTACCATAAGTTTTTAACAACCATGGTTGCATGTAAGAAACATTTGGACATTATTACGTAAAGATTGTTTTGAATGATGACTAGCAACTGCATTGTCCCCATATGAGAAAGACACATGCTTCTTTGCCAACAAATGTAGGTATAAGATCACCATTTCTAATCCTACATCTTTCATTATACTCCCTCTGTCCCCATTTGTTGGTCCCTTATAGCACTTTTAGCTATCCCAAAAAGATTGTCCTAGTTCAAAAGCAATGGGCAAAAGTTGATGAGTTTACACTTTTACCCTTCTCTTTTGAAATAAATTACTAGCAACAAGAAAAGGTAATAATGATGGTCCTAAAAGACATGAAGGCTAAAAAGAGAAAATATACATCTACATGTATATATATCAATTAGAAGGAAACAAGAATGCAAGGTTCATCGTAAAAGATGCTAACACGGTTACCATCTCACATCACCACCTTACTTTTTTAAAAACATTGCTTGATTTCTTTCTGGAAGTGCAAAAACTTCGATGAAGTTGAATATATAAGCCACTACATTCTAGAGAGAGCTCATTGTTTCTTCTAGTGTGTGTGTGTGTGTGTGTGAGAGAGAGAGAGAGAGAGAGAGAGAGAGAGAGAGAGAGAGAGAGAGAGAGAGAGAGGCATATAAAACCGTAAGGACCCTAAGAGGGTTGTTTGATCACTATTCATCCAAAGAAACGACCAGAAAATGATTTTGTGCATGAATCGTCTATTCTCAATTCACTGATTTGGTTCTATGATTCTGACGGTTATCAGTTATTCGTGATTCTGTCACTTCTGTGCAAGGTTCAAATGAGAAATAAAACAGAAGATGTCCCCATTGACATTAACACTCCTTGATAGGCGCTAAAACTTAAAGCATCATCACTAGTTTCAATGAAAACCTCTTTCCAATCAGGCAACCACTTAGGTGTCTTACTGCTAGCCACATCCTACCAATTAAAAAAGAGATATCCAAAGACACGCACCCAACCCCGCTCCGTTAAACCAAAAGGCAAACTCAAGTTTACCGAAGTTAAAAGTATCAGGTAAATGACACTAGGCATATAGCCTGTCAAAATGATGAAAACAAGAAATACATGTTACCAAGGAAAAAAATTTCACAACTGACCAGCATTTGCGTAAGTGATGAACCCAATTCCACGATGCCCTTTGGTACTTGGATCCTACAACATGATATAGCACCAACAACGATTAATATGGTTTACATCCCAAGAACATAACATACTTCACAATCAAAGAACTTACTCTCTTTTTTCTTTGGTGCTATAAAGAACTTACTAATAAGCAAGGACAAAATGCAAATTTATGCACATACGCATGTATGTCAAAAGTTTTACATAACAATACAAGGTGCCTCTGATGTGCATGTGTGTGTGTGTGTGTATGAGAGAGAGAGAGAGAGAGAGAGAGAGACCTTTGGCATATATATATCTGTTACGTCACCATATTGCTCAAAATGACTGCAAGAAAAAACATACAAGTTATCCTCACCGTAGCTCAAGAATAGTGTTTGAAATTTTTAGCACAACGAGAACTAAAAAAGGATCTGCCAAAAAACACCATCACCTTCGGAAAGCTTCATCAGTCACCGATGGTGGGATCCTGGCCACAAATATCCTGGTGACCTTCTTTGATGGTGCTCTCATTTCCTCCTACCACAAGCATTTTAGTACAATATAGAGATGATAATCAAAATGCAGTCCGCAACAACACAATTCAGATAGTACCAGGTAGTAAATAAAGGATCAGTGAGATATAGATATGGCAATAAAAAATCACTGCCCTGATTCATGGTTATAGAACACAACCTTTGGAGTGGCTACTTTTACTTCTAGTATTCTGTTGCCAAGAAAGTGCTCACTGGACAATGCATTCTGTTGAGAGAGAGAGAGAGAGAGAGAGAGAGAGAGAGAGAGAGAGAGAGAGAGAAAGAAAGAGAGACTGGCATGAGATACTCTCAAATGAAACTGCAAAAATGACACAGCATCCAAGTAAAATTCTGAACAAGCATCAGCATTCCAAGATAAGAGAAACACGCGTGAACAGCCTAAAAAATAACTGGAGACCATCAAGACGTGTGGCAATGACAGCAAACTATAGAAAACTATAGGTTATCCTCCACTGATGCAAACGTCATGTGTGGAAAACCATGAGCATGTCTAGTTTACAAAATATCGGCTATCAAAGAACTGTGATAATGGCAGTGAACCAAAGAAAATTATACATCACACAGAATCACCTTAGCATCCTCAACTGTAGCAAATGTCACGTATCCGAAACCACGAGAACGACCACTGGACCGCTCCTAGACCATAATACAAGGAAACGAACGTCTTTAGTGGAAAACAAATAACATAAAAGCTCACTTCATTACCTTAATCCAAGAAAATTAGCAGCTATATAACCATCAAACAGCAGGATCATTACCACTTCAATAGTGCATAATCCAAAAAGCTGAAAAAACAACCTCCGGGCAAATTTTCCCCACAACTAGCAGAGTTCGAAACTCCGTACATAACCCCAAATACCCTCAAAGGATTTTTATCAGTATCTTGTCCCATCTCTGTGAGCATTCTTCCAAGGTGAAGCAAAAATAACCTGAATCAAGTCCTCGACAAAAACAACTAGCCGGTAGTACGAAAATAACTAAACAAGAGAGGTAAATTACACTCAGTCACTGACCTCTCCTGAGGTTCCTGAAATGACAGTAAGCTCCACATTAGACTTGCCAGAGTAACACCACTAACAGGGATTGACTTTTACTCAACTACTATCTTACAAAATAACCACCCAAATACTGACACATCACCACCTGAACCCCAAAATGCCAACAAAACACCTTATTGAATCAACAACAGCAGATTCAAAACAGCTCCTCGCCCAATGCCAGTGCCACCCAGAAACCATCCTGGCAACAGCTATCATTAACAACTAGATCGTGAATATGACAAACAACCACCCATTACCGTCACTGCCAAAGCCACAACCAGTCAGTCAGTCACCACCAAAAGCCACAACCGCCACCTCCACTACCAACTACTCTGCCACAAACTAATTTGAGTTTGGGATTTGGAAGTTTGTGGTGGAAGGAGAAATATTTTTTGTTGTGTGTGATGGATGGGATAATACCGAGGTCTCCCTCTGTGTATATGGAGATACTATTAAGCGTATGCATATAAGTCATAAAAGACCTATACTCACTGCAGTCGTAACTGAGTAACCATATAAATTCGACATTAAATAGGCTCTACAATACTTCTACACTGGTAAAAACATTACATCGAGGCACAACCAAATAATTCCTAAGTTTAGAATATTGGCCACCACACAAAACGCAAACTTAAACATATTGCATTATTCTCAAAAAAAAAAAAATCAAACTTTTTTTTTCACTAATAGAAACAACTCATTGATATCTAGTAACTTGCAGGAAAAAGTTTGGATCTTTTAAACAGAAATGCATTCCTTTAAGTTCTCTTTTTGCTAGTGGACAGTCTTTTGGAATGGAGAGAGCATTGAGGACAAAAAGTATGAATCTTTTTTAACAAAAATGGATAATTTTTTAAGGCCATAAGAGGAGATGGTGTTGTGGTTCTGGGAAATACTAGAAGGGATGTTAGAGCTTGCTTAAGTGCTTCGGAGAATGTCAAGTGTACTGCTGATTGGCAATTGCTTAGAGAGAGGATATTTCTGATGTATTTTTTCTGTTCTAGCTAGGTTCGGCTATTTTGCCCAGATCCGGGGGTGCCCTGTGTAGTGCGCATATAGGGCGGCACACAGCCATCGATCTCATCAACCAACGGTTCAAATTAAAAACAAACTTTTCGGGAGTGCACTACAGCGTTTTCTAATTCATTTTGCCCGGTGTCTATTCCCTCTATGTGTTTGTTTGCTGGTTCTTTTCCTTGAGTTTTGGTTCAGCTGTAATGGCGTTCAAGGTCATCCCCTTGCCTTCTCTTTTTTTAACAATCTCATATAACTTGTAGTCAAACATGATAAGGGAAAACAAAAAGAGTAAAAACATGGTTTCCACAATGTTTTCGGAGCAACACAATCCACAGACCAATATAAACTAATCATATGTCATAAATTTGTTTCTTTAGCACAATTACTAGGAAATAAAAGGTACACTGACCTTCATCACAATACAATCCTCCAATTTCCCAAATTTGCTCATATAATCCCTCAAGCCATCCGTATCAACATCCCACGGGACGCCCAATACCTACAACTCAAATCCAGTTCACATTACAACACAAGCAGCTAATCAAACAGCTACAATGAAACGTCACCGTATGCATGCAAATTAGAAAAGTAGAATCATACATACCACGAGCTTTTTCTCCGACATACTCGGAGAAAGTAAAGATGCAGGCCGTGAGAATCTCTAGGTTTGGGACCCCGCCCGCTCACACACTCCCACGTTATCCCTCGCTCTCTCTCCTCGTCGCTCGTCGCTCTCGGTCTCACTTCTCTCTCCTCTATAGGACTCTCACACTCGACTCCTGCACACAATAAACACACCTCTTTCTCACACACAAACATCATCGTCATTTTATACCAAATCGAACTCGCCGTTTCCACGGGATTTCGTTGTACAATACTAATAACTTGAACAATTTAGATGAATTTCGTAAAACAGATTTTTACGCTCACCGAACTTTGATTGTTTTTTGGATTTTCGAAACCCTAGAGGATGCAGAGCTATCGTGCCCTCTTCTCGCGCTCTACCTTCTCTCTCTTTCTGGCGCCCCTCAGTCGTACCAGCCGCTGGGTAACCAATTTGAGCCCACGGTTGTTCCAAAGGCTCGGGAAATAGGCCCAAGTATGGGCCTCTTTGTTCATTTTCTCAAGCCCATTGAGATAGCAAGAACTAAGCACGATACTTGCTTTTGAGCAGGGGTGCAAATTTGACCCAGCAAGGTCAGGCCCAAAAATCATCAGGCTCGGGCTAGCCCGGACAAAGCCCATCGGACTCCCGCCAAAAATTGAACTGGACCGAGCCGGCCCATGACTTTAATATATTCATGCTAAGGGTTTGGACTCTGGCCCGGGCCATTATGGGCCCTTTATTTACAACTTTATGTTGTAAGAGTAAATTATAGTCCTTTGAATCCAAAGGGTTGGTCTATTTGTTAAGGTTTGGGACTTATAGCATTAGGGATTTGCTCCCTCGTGAGTTTCTTAGGTTTGAAATCTCACATGTGTTATCAACTCTTTTGAAGTCAATTCAGATGAAGCAATTTCTTTGGTTATAATCGAGTTCCTCACAAGTGAAAGATGGGATTCGACCTCCTATATTAATTGCGGTGCGCATAAATAGCTCGAAAACTTGAGTTCTAAAAAACCATGTGTGCAATTATACCTATAAAAACACAAATAGCTCCTACAAATATAGTAGTCAATTCAAAGGATGCTTGGCAGACCTTTGCGAAAAGACTGAAGGTGACCCGTGGAAAGACCCTTTCCAATACCCATGAACTTTCCAATAGCCATTTGACTGGGTCTGATGGATCGGGTTCTTGGAAGGCATGAGTGTACTGTGTAGCTACATTCAATGGTAGGTTCTCCGATGAATTCTATAAAGCACTTAATAGTCTGAATAGTTAAAATTGTAGTTATTGAATGTGTCAAAACAAGCTTCAATGAATTAGATAAGTTAGGTCATTAGCCTATCACTCAATAACCCACCCTATAATTTGACTACTAGTTATGCACTCATTAAATTTTATGGCCCAATTTTTAGATAGAAAAAAACTGTTTTAACTATACTTTTTTTTGATAGGCAAACAAATGAACAGCTTTTTTTTTTGGGAAAACAAAAGAACAATTTTTTTTCCGGGAAACAAAAGAATAGCTTTTTTTTTCTGATAGGCCAACATAAGAACAGCTTTAACTATACTTTTTGCGGGCAAAACGAAATTTAGCCCTTTGATTTATACATTTTAATCGTTTCTGTGGTAATTTGAAAGAAAGCAATTTTCTTGGTCGAAAATATTTTGGATTTGCAACAAAATGATATGTTGTTGTAACATCCCGATTTTTCAAGAAATTTCAGAGACATTAAATAAAAAAAAAATTATTGAAATATCTCCAAAGTGACTCTAGTCTTGATACATATCCCAAGCATACTCGATCTCTGCCCCTGGTATTCCTCCTGTGTCAAATTGTTCCTCCATTGAATCATGCACTCTCTGACAAATTGATCGTTGAAGCAACCGATTTACCAGGATACAAACGTATCCGTGAGTGATAAATCACCTAGTAGATTAATCTAACCCAACTACCCCTCTTACTGTACAATTGGCAAGCAAACAATATAATATTGATGCGGAAGAATTAAACAGAAATTTCACACATAACTGATTTATTACTATCCATTAGCCTGACGTGTGATTTAAGATCTCAACCGCGATATCCTTCCTCCCAACTGCTAGTCATGCCCTGTCTCGTGAGATCACTTCCTTTTGCTATCGCAGATACACCTAAATTATATATCAAGCGTGCATTCCAATAACTACAAATAAAGGGAAAACTTGTCACGTCATGACATAACTAAGGTTCGCATATATTAATCATCATTTCACAATCATCACTGGACTTCCCGCCAGTTTGAAGACTAGGCCTCCGTTAGCACTCATCTCAATTCACATATCAAAAACCCGTCTGCAGGCAATCTCTAACATCATAAAATTTTCCAATTTATCCATTACCTAGCACCGTCTAGGTGAATTCTATTCACATACCACCCCATGTTTCTAGGGTCCAATCTAGCATATAAATCAAGAATTTGAACAATATACAAATAATCAAAGCGATAATCGAAATAAATAATAAACGTAGAAACCACGTAACTTTTTATGGACGGGCCGTTGCCCTTAATCTTATATGGCCAAGAAGTTAAAATTTAATAGCGAAAATCTTTATTAATAAAGAAAAAAAAATTTGTTCAATTATTAGTAAGTCTAAGCTTGTATTAGTCTATTTTATGAAACCAAATTGATTAATAACTATAATAAATACATTAAATAGGTAAAAATATTAGAATAATTAGCATAACCTTCATAGAAGTCCTAACGGTCCTACACAACATGTTCAGGTATCAAAAATCAGGTCCGAAGGATCGCGAGGTTATTTTAAAAACAAATATTACTAAAAATTATCGAAAGTAAAATAATTAGGTAATAAATAATCTAATAAATAAAATATGTTAAGGTTGACAAGATTTTATCTTAGGATTATAAAGAGTCTAAAAAAAAATTATCCGGATATTAAATACATGATTCGTAAGGTTGCAAGGTCGGTCCGATTGGAAACTTTGTAAAAATAATAATAATTAGATAATTAAAAAAATTATATTTACAAGATATCATCTTTGAGGTGCAAGGAGTCTAGAAAAAATAGTTTGGGTATCAAAAATGTTGTTCGGAAGGTTACAAAGTGGTTTCGAACATTTTTTAAATAAACCATTTGGAGTTTGCGATTGAAACCTTGGCCAAAAGGTATGACTCGGTCACAACTTGCGGCCCGCCAGAAAAATTCTAGACTTTGCTTTCTGAAGGTTGCAGCCGCAAGGTTGGGTGCAAATTTCATTTTTTTGTTGTTTTGCCACGGTTTTGATGCATGATCCATTTGGGGCATAGGGTTAAACTTAAAAACACTCAAATATACTTAGAGAATGGTTGTGTTACACCCTCGATTTCATCATAAATATAAATGACTACCATAAATAAAACTTCGTCATAATCCGTACGATAACCAAAATAATGTAGCATTTCCAAAATATTACATCTTTGGCTCCGAGGCCCAAATTAACACAAGTACTGAATATTCAAGAGTTAAGGATTTACAATATTCCGTAGTCAAAAGATTTACTATTAGAGTTAGAAATACATCTTCCAAAAGAGATTTACAAAGATGACTAAGTAACTCCTCAATTGTTAACTTTCAAAAATAATTTCACCTTCAAGCATTTTAACCATGCACGTTATTGCCCTGTGTTAGTACCTGAAATCAATAGAGGGTTTGAGCTACATTAGCTCAGCAAGAAATTCTAATCTAACATTATATGCAAAAGAAATGTAAAGATGATCATAGGAAAAGAACATAAATAAGGACAATTTGGTAATCAATACTCTTGGCTTAATAACCTCGAAACAACAACTTAACAATCACCGTTTAACTCACACCAAAACCATTCCCACCTTTTATGTGTCCAACACCATCTCATCGTATGTGTCTTGAGCCGAAGCTCCTGCCGGGCTAATTATGGGACCCCGATATCCTCTGTCAGGCACCCACCCGTCGATGGGCTCCGAATGTTCTCGTTGTGCCAATAAGTGTTCATAAATCTCATGTTCTCATATCGTGCCATTTCAATTCATTCGAAGTTCATGTATTAGTCGGCGTCAAAATTTTTCGAACAAGGGCAAGGGATGCGAAGGTACACAACGATCTCAACGAATATGATCAATAATGTTATGGAGTAATTTGGTGATGTTTAGAACAAGTTAGAAGTGATCGGATGTCAAAATAACGAAGTTCGGAACAAAACAGTAAAAGCTGATTTTAGGGCACTTTGTATCCATACTAGAAATCCTAGTATGAATACAGATTGGCTTCGTGACACATCAGAGAATCCTGTATCCATACTGACCAGAGTAGTATCCATACAGATGGGGTTCGAGCAGATTTTCTGAAATTTCAAGGATTTCAATCTCAACAACAACAATAACAACCAAGGACATGATTCAAGACAAGGAAAACACTTCTATCACATATATTAAGAGGTAAAATCCCTACTTCGAAGCCGAAGAACAAAACCCATGAAAATACAAGCCCTAACTTTCTAAAATCGAAACCGTGTGCAATACGGCTCCTCCGAGTTCAAACCAACGGAATACGGATCACAATACGTGTAGGGATGAAAGATTGGAGGTAGTTTTGAGTGGGTTTTGGGTGGAAAGAGAGCAAGAGAGATGGGAGGGAGCCGAGAGAGAGGGAGAGGAAAAAATGATCTCCTACTCTCTCACCTTCCTATATATACCCATATATCTACTAATCACACTTGCACCCTTTCACAACCAATTCTATTCATTTGGCTCCAAATCACATAAACACAATTATTTCATATTTCTTTTTTCATAATCAAACATTTATAAAACATTAACATTCGATAAAAAATAATTACGGGTCTCTACAAGTTGGATAGGATTATAATACCTAGGGTTGGTCGAATTGAATCAAAAGTCGAAACTTTAAATTTGGAGAAGATGACCTTGGGTTTGGCTATGGGGGAACCTTGGGATTGAATTGAGGCTTGTTTGAGGATGCTTGGGGTTATAGGGAGTGATTGGGATGGTTGAATTGGATCTCGGTTGGGTCTAGGTACGAAACCCAATTTTCTTTCTATCACTTTCTCTCTTTAGAACTCCATTGATTGAAACTCAAATTGCCCACGGTTTTCTCTCTTTTCTGACTCGGTGGAGTGTGGAAATGTGGTGTGTGTGCCCGTAGGTTAGTGGGTAGGAGTTTATATAGGAAATTTTGGAGATGTTGCATAAGATTAAATTTAATGGAGGTTGTGTTCATGAAATTTGGAGATGGACGAAATAAGGCTAGGTTCGGGTTCAGAGAGGGAGCAAGAGGTGGATAGGAATGAATTGAATTCAAATATTTCTTGGGGATAAAAGATTTTTCCGTTTTGCGCGAGGGGGATGAATATGATTTTCTTGGAGGGAAAGAAATGGAGAGAGAGTGAGCTATGGGAGATTTTAAGCTGTGGGAGAGAGAGAGAGAGAGAGAGAGAGAGAGAGAGAGGCAGTGAGGGAGAGAGAGTGCTGGGGGAGTGAAAGAAAGGTGCATGCATGTATATATATTTATTTGTAATTATAAATGCATGTGTGTGTATATACATATATATATATACATATATATATATATATATACATATATATATATATATATACATATATATATATATATACATATATATATATATATAATAAAACAGAGCTGTGTTTGAATCCAAAAGATAACCAACGCTCTAGATTTATCCTCATACTTACATAAATCTCTGCCCTTCATCTTACAAAGGGCATTTTTGTAAATACTTAACATTATTAGGGCAAGAATAAAGCACAGTTTTTATGGAAATATTATTTGAATCCTTCCAAAAAAGGGAAGTGCAGCCACCGATGGAGCACATCATCGTCTCTCTCTCTCTCTCTCTTTGGAGAAACCGATCTGCTCCATCTTCTCTCTCTCTCTCTCTCTCTCTCTCTCTCTCTCTCTCTCTCTCTCTCTCTCTCACACACACACACACACAACCAACAATACCTCTCCGTCTTCGTCTTCCGAATCCCACCAACGCCAAGCCGCCGATGACTTCCACCAGTCCACACGCTCTTTTCCCTCCATCACTCTGTCAATCGTCTCTCTCCGCCATACCCACCGCCTCTCCCCTCTCTATTTTGATTTCGGGTTCTCTCTCTCATTCGTCCAGGTATACTGTTGCTCCCCTTTTTTCCAATTTTGTAACCCTAATTGTTGAATTAGTGTTGGTCGCAACCTTTTTTTTTATAGCTTTAAAGATAAAGAAAGAGAATTTGGGGGAAATCAAATTCCTTCTCATCTTCTATATTCTGCCTGTTTTTCTGGAAAAAATTGTAGGGAATATAAAAGCAACAGGGCATCCAAAATGGTGTTATCGGGTATAGGGAAAGAGATTAAAAGAAAAAATCTTTCTCAAAATGAGAAATTGTTTATAAAGAAATAGGGCATCCAAAATGGTGATTTATATTTTTGTGCTGCGTTATTGTTTATGCCTATTCGAGGAAGCTACTTTTTGTTTGGAACTTAGTGTTCTTAGGATCATTACTGTAACTTTCAGGGCATGAAGTACTTGGATGAAAATGAGTGAGTCTGAAAGTGCTTTTGGAGGTAAAAGAAACATTGTTTTTCTTTTCAGGGCATTAAGTACTTGCATTATTTTCCTTTAATTCTTTTTGACTCCAATATAGTTATTGTTTGAAAAATCAAGGTAGCATGTCTTTTGGCAAATGGAGTTTGTTCCTTTTTGCCTTATTAACTGTTGTTGATTTTTGCTCTACAGGTTTTAAGATACCATACCCACATCCAAAATATGCTCTTTCAAACTCAACTGAGACGACATGAAAAGACTTTAAGCAATCAATCTCGAACCTATCTTTGGCCTTTGTTTTGTTTGATTGGAAATGGTCCTCTTTGATTCTGTTAAGAGACTCAATCTTTGTTGGTCATTACGATACTTTGTTTGGCATTTGGTTTTTGGTTATTTTTGTTTGTTTGGCATTGAAATATGACTAACCTGTAATGTGGCTATTTTTCTTCGTAACTTTGGTATTGTAACCATCTCTGTATTTATTTTCTATATCACCGAGTATATGTGAAGTCACCATCTCATGCTTATCTAAAAGAAGTCACCTGTTATAGGAGTTGCCACATTGTCTCGCATTAGCATGGCAGACGAATTTGGTGATCTTGAACTATTGTAATTTGGATAGCATGAGAGACTCAATAGAGACAGCCGGACATTTGTTTATGTTAGCGACAAAGAGTAGTTTTTTCTTCTTCTTTTTTGCCTTCATCGGAGTAGCAGAAACCACCGAGGTCAAAGGTAACCACTCTCCCACCTTCATTGCTAAACAAATGATTTCATATGGATTTTGTTTTTCATTATCGCTTTCCATTTGCATGGATTTTTTTTGGTAACTCAAGGGAGAGTCATGTTGGTTGGACAAGGTATATCAGTTGAGGGACATGGTAATTGTCATAGATGAGTCAGATTCCTGAACGTAGGTTGACACATCTTCAACATCACCTTACTCCCACTGAACTGTTGCTGATGCATCTCATTGGAAATGCTTCTGGTGCCGTTCAATATGATGGATAAACAAGGAAATGACTCTGGTCACCGGGGTAGGATATAGTCAGTGTCAGTGTGCCGCAACTGGCTTCTCTCTTTTGGCTGTCAATTGCATGCAGTTTGACCGTTCACCTTTTTTTTATTTCTTTTCATTCCGTTCTCAGATTAGATTAGAGACTATGAGAACTATTAGTAATACTGTTTAATAGGCAGCTGTACAAAACAAAGTCTGGTCTGGGGAAATCCCTTCCTACTCTGCTCTGCTCTGTTGTTCATTCCTTCTATTTTGTACTGTACAAGGTTTTCCTTAGCGTGCCTTTAGTTCCAGAGATCGAGCATCAAGATAGCCATAGGTTGGTTGACAAACCCAAGGGCAGAGCAAAGCCAGCAAGCTACGGCTTCAAATAGAGAATCAAAAGGTGTTAAATGGAGCCATTTTCTCATGTGCCCGAAAGAGAAAGGGACGAATTGAAGCGTTAGAGATGTTTGCACTTTTTTTTTTTGTGCCCTAAAGGCAAACTAAATGACTTAAGCAATTAGTTTGGTACACATAGTAGTTTGCACTTTTTTTTTTGTTCGCTAGATTAAAGGATGTTGCATGAACCAAACTAAGTTGGATATAGAGTGAATCAAACTAATATGTTGATGCATACTCTACAATGTATAATTGAGATGAGTATTTGTTCTAAAAAATTACGTGCTAATCTAGGTTCGCCGAAGACAAAAATGCACAGAAGTTGGTAGCATGGAATCGCACTCATGGATTTTCGCTCCCATAGACACTAATAATTTCAAATGCCAAGAGAATTCGAATAAACCAATTTGCGTTCATGCTGTCCAATGTAAGATTTTTCCGTACATGATTTCATGGTTAATATTTTTTTTCATTATATACCTACACTTCGAATTTGTGAATTTTTTCGTGCGTACAATAGTATCGCGTTATTGGCCGCATCGAAAAAATATATGTTGAACACCTATGGATTGATTTATGCAATACATGCTTTAAGCAAGTTGAAGATCAGTATGGTTGGGTTGTGTGTAATCATGGTTGGGTTGTGTGTAATCAATGCGGACAAGAAGATGTCCAAACCGTAACCAGGTATTCATTTTTATAATGAGTGCTACAACTTAGATGTAACACATCCAAAGCGGTTGAATTATTTGCATGCATCTTAGATATAATGTAAAGATTACAATGAAAGACTCCACTGGCTCAATGGAGCTCTTGCTAAAGGATACGAAGGCAGAATTTATCTTACAATGTGTCGCATCCAATCTGAAGAAATTAATGTTAATGGTGAATACTTAAAAGCTAGATCTAAATCACACTGTATAGAATTAAAATAATATAGCAATACCTTTATTTGTTATGTTTTGCCAAGATAGAATTTAAATAATATAGCAATACCTTTATTTGTGATGTTTTGCCAAGATAATGGGGTGCAAATGCTCACAGACTATGTTTCTCAATATTATGGACGCTCATACGTGTTTATTATTGTTGCTCCAAAGGTTGCGTGTCTTAACCATTGTGTCTCTGTTGTGACTTTCGTATTAAAAGTTGATTGGTGAGAAGGATGTTTGCACATTTTCAAAGGTAATAAATGATTACACAGATTGTAGGTGTTATAAGTTGTCCTTTTTATTTCATTGTCATACCCAGATTATACATAAATCACTTCACATTTTTAATCTTATTTATGTAGGAATGTCGAGGACTGACAAAGGAACGATGGGGTCGTCATGATAAGAGCTTTGTTAAGATATTGGGAATCTCATAATGACATTTTATTTGTTACGTTAAGTTTTACAAATATATATTCAGTTTGACTTTATTTAATTTTTATTATGTGTGTTGGGTGATTTGTTGATTTTGGAAACTTTTGACCTGCTTGAATATTTTTTGCACCTCAATTTGTCCTGCGCATATTCCGGTGCTCCCTTTGCTCATTGTTTGACCCGTGCCTTCAGGCACGGGCATTCGCTAGTATATATATATAGGGATTTTCAAGTAAGTGATCCCTCATTTTGTTAAAATGAGGGACTTTCATTTCCTGATTAAATTTTAAAAATCCGAGCCGTTCAATGTGTGCAGAACGTGATTTTAAGGGTACACGTGGGAAATCAGCAAAAAAGATGACCGGGAAAGGCTTCATCCGAGCAGTTTTTTTTTGAACCGTTCAATGAAAACTGCTCGGATGAAGCCCTTCCCGGTCATTTTTTTTGTTGATTTCTCACGAAAACCCTTAAAATCACATTCTGATCACTTTGAGCGGCTCGGATCATTGAAATTCAATCGGGAATGGGAGTCCTGTATTTTAATAAAATGAGGGATCCCTCACCGGAACCTAACTCTATATATATATACTAGTGTTTGCCCGTGCCTACGGCACTACGCACCTCGGTTGAAATTGAAATTACCCTTTGAAACTTGATAGTGGCTCAAAACATTATTTCAATTTGTAGGTAGCTAAAAATTTTTAGGTAGTTCCAAATTGCTGGAAATTAACCCATTTTTCTTGAATGGCGAAGATTTTTTTTTATTGATATAAAAAAAAGGATTATCCCGTGACAATCATCTGCAACTTAGCACAAATTTGATAAAATAAAAAAGAAACTGTACAAAGCAAAAAAGGAAAAGAGTTTTCAGATCACAACTCGACACAGAATGTGCATAAACCCAACTAAGAGATAGAAGAGCACAAACCAACTTGAAGTATTGATCCAAAATGAGCCCCTGTCTTGAAGCATGAAAATGCCGAGCACCACCTAGAAATTAATGCAGTAACCAAAATCAGTATTGATCCAAGCTACCGGGGTATTGTCCATAAGCCATAACAACCAAGCATTTTGGTACTGAATCATGTATACACCATCAGGTGTCCTAGAGATAAGAAAAGTTCATAAGAGTCTAAGGTACACCGAAATGAAAAAGTACAATAAATATGACAGTTCAAGTGTCGGCCTCCAAAAGAAATCACCTCAAGAAGGGAATCATTGAGCTACGGTCTCCAAACAAAAGACCTAAAAATTATAAGAAAAAAACCTCACCAAACCACTACATAAGCAACCCACTGAAATAAATAGAATTTGTCAATCTTTCTTATCGACTCAAGCCAAGAATGTAAGAGCGCTAAAACCATCAACGAAGAAGGATTATTGGTAATCATTAAAGCAAAATTGGTCCCCATGCAACAATGTACAGTTCCAGCAGCATCAACCAAAAGTTATAATGTATAAGAAAGGTGTGAAGATTATTACTCGAAACAGCTGACCTGTTTATTTGTATATGCAAAAATAGGCTTTTTGACCACAATTTAAGGGAACAAAAGGAAAAAGACTATTGGATCAAGTGAATCCGAGCCTCTGGGTCCCTACACTTCCTGCAATTTCTTTCCAAAACTATTTTCTGTTTTTCCTTGGGGCCTATTCTGCTTAATTGGCTTAAGAATACTTCTCTTTCACCAGAATTGTCAGTAAGTACTGATCAAAAAAATAATGCCGGTAGGTCTTTTTTTCTTTGAGTTATGCTTTTCGTCTACAATTTGCTGCTTATTTCATTTCATTTTATTTTTTTTAAAAGGGATGGAAAAAAAATGCCTGAATGGGAAAAAAGAGCCTATAAGCTGGGAAGTTTTGAATAATGTTTAAAATTTGAAGAGCCCATAAATTTTTTTTGCTTTTGTTTCCTTGGCTTTTTTTAAGATGTCTGAATGGAGTTCATTCTATTTCTACCATGCATTTTAACAAACACCTTGAAAGCAAACGTATGCCATGGGTGATTAATAAGAAACCGAAAACCCAGTAATAATTGCAAACTTCAAAATAGAAAATGGTACTAAACAAATAAAACGTTGAACTTACAAAGGAGGGAGAGAGGACGATGGTGATGGAGGTGGTGCCTTGAGAGAGAGAGAGAGAGAGAGAGAGAGAGGAATTCTGGCTTTGGGGTTTCAAAAGACGAAGTACGGTGAATACATCGTTTTGGAATGTGGTGGCGAGGCATGTATGGCAGTTGTGTAATTAGCTTTAAAATGTGGGCTCTTTAATGAAATGAGCTCTTTAATGAGATGAGCAGAATGCCTCTCAGCCCTTGGATCAAATCAATCCTAGCCATTCCAATAACTTGTCCCCACACCCTTCTGTTTTATAATAGACTAGCGAATGCCCGTGCCTGAAGGCACGGGTCAAACAATGAGCAAAGGGAGCACCGGAATATGCGCAGGACAAATTGAGGTGCAAAAAATATTCAAGCAGGTCAAAAGTTTCCAAAATCAACAAATCACCCAACACACATAATAAAAATTAAATAAAGTCAAACTGAATATATATTTGTAAAACTTAACGTAACAAATAAAATGTCATTATGAGATTCCCAATATCTTAACAAAGCTCTTATCATGACGACCCCATCGTTCCTTTGTCAGTCCTCGACATTCCTACATAAATAAGATTAAAAATGTGAAGTGATTTATGTATAATCTGGGTATGACAATGAAATAAAAAGGACAACTTATAACACCTACAATCTGTGTAATCATTTATTACCTTTGAAAATGTGCAAACATCCTTCTCACCAATCAACTTTTAATACGAAAGTCACAACAGAGACACAATGGTTAAGACACGCAACCTTTGGAGCAACAATAATAAACACGTATGAGCGTCCATAATATTGAGAAACATAGTCTGTGAGCATTTGCACCCCATTATCTTGGCAAAACATCACAAATAAAGGTATTGCTATATTATTTAAATTCTATCTTGGCAAAACATAACAAATAAAGGTATTGCTATATTATTTTAATTCTATACAGTGTGATTTAGATCTAGCTTTTAAGTATTCACCATTAACATTAATTTCTTCAGATTGGATGCGACACATTGTAAGATAAATTCTGCCTTCGTATCCTTTAGCAAGAGCTCCATTGAGCCAGTGGAGTCTTTCATTGCAATCTTTACATTATATCTAAGATGCATGCAAATAATTCAACCGCTTTGGATGTGTTACATCTAAGTTGTAGCACTCATTATAAAAATGAATACCTGGTTACGGTTTGGACATCTTCTTGTCCGCATTGATTACACACAACCCAACCATGATTACACACAACCCAACCATACTGATCTTCAACTTGCTTAAAGCATGTATTGCATAAATCAATCCATAGGTGTTCAACATATATTTTTTCGATGCGGCCAATAACGCGATACTATTGTACGCACGAAAAAATTCACAAATTCGAAGTGTAGGTATATAATGAAAAAAAATATTAACCATGAAATCATGTACGGAAAAATCTTACATTGGACAGCATGAACGCAAATTGGTTTATTCGAATTCTCTTGGCATTTGAAATTATTAGTGTCTATGGGAGCGAAAATCCATGAGTGCGATTCCATGCTACCAACTTCTGTGCATTTTTGTCTTCGGCGAACCTAGATTAGCACGTAATTTTTTAGAACAATTAATCAAACAAAATAATACTCATCTCAATTATACATTGTAGAGTATGCATCAACATATTAGTTTGATTCACTCTATATCCAACTTAGTTTGGTTCATGCAACATCCTTTAATCTAGCGAACAAAAAAAAAAGTGCAAACTACTATGTGTACCAAACTAATTGCTTAAGTCATTTAGTTTGCCTTTAGGGCACAAAAAAAAAAAGTGCAAACATCTCTAACGCTTCAATTCGTCCCTTTCTCTTTCGGGCACATGAGAAAATGGCTCCATTTAACACCTTTTGATTCTCTATTTGAAGCCGTAGCTTGCTGGCTTTGCTCTGCCCTTGGGTTTGTCAACCAACCTATGGCTATCTTGATGCTCGATCTCTGGAACTAAAGGCACGCTAAGGAAAACCTTGTACAGTACAAAATAGAAGGAATGAACAACAGAGCAGAGCAGAGTAGGAAGGGATTTCCCCAGACCAGACTTTGTTTTGTACAGCTGCCTATTAAACAGTATTACTAATAGTTCTCATAGTCTCTAATCTAATCTGAGAACGGAATGAAAAGAAATAAAAAAAAGGTGAACGGTCAAACTGCATGCAATTGACAGCCAAAAGAGAGAAGCCAGTTGCGGCACACTGACACTGACTATATCCTACCCCGGTGACCAGAGTCATTTCCTTGTTTATCCATCATATTGAACGGCACCAGAAGCATTTCCAATGAGATGCATCAGCAACAGTTCAGTGGGAGTAAGGTGATGTTGAAGATGTGTCAACCTACGTTCAGGAATCTGACTCATCTATGACAATTACCATGTCCCTCAACTGATATACCTTGTCCAACCAACATGACTCTCCCTTGAGTTACCAAAAAAAATCCATGCAAATGGAAAGCGATAATGAAAAACAAAATCCATATGAAATCATTTGTTTAGCAATGAAGGTGGGAGAGTGGTTACCTTTGACCTCGGTGGTTTCTGCTACTCCGATGAAGGCAAAAAAGAAGAAGAAAAAACTACTCTTTGTCGCTAACATAAACAAATGTCCGGCTGTCTCTATTGAGTCTCTCATGCTATCCAAATTACAATAGTTCAAGATCACCAAATTCGTCTGCCATGCTAATGCGAGACAATGTGGCAACTCCTATAACAGGTGACTTCTTTTAGATAAGCATGAGATGGTGACTTCACATATACTCGGTGATATAGAAAATAAATACAGAGATGGTTACAATACCAAAGTTACGAAGAAAAATAGCCACATTACAGGTTAGTCATATTTCAATGCCAAACAAACAAAAATAACCAAAAACCAAATGCCAAACAAAGTATCGTAATGACCAACAAAGATTGAGTCTCTTAACAGAATCAAAGAGGACCATTTCCAATCAAACAAAACAAAGGCCAAAGATAGGTTCGAGATTGATTGCTTAAAGTCTTTTCATGTCGTCTCAGTTGAGTTTGAAAGAGCATATTTTGGATGTGGGTATGGTATCTTAAAACCTGTAGAGCAAAAATCAACAACAGTTAATAAGGCAAAAAGGAACAAACTCCATTTGCCAAAAGACATGCTACCTTGATTTTTCAAACAATAACTATATTGGAGTCAAAAAGAATTAAAGGAAAATAATGCAAGTACTTAATGCCCTGAAAAGAAAAACAATGTTTCTTTTACCTCCAAAAGCACTTTCAGACTCACTCATTTTCATCCAAGTACTTCATGCCCTGAAAGTTACAGTAATGATCCTAAGAACACTAAGTTCCAAACAAAAAGTAGCTTCCTCGAATAGGCATAAACAATAACGCAGCACAAAAATATAAATCACCATTTTGGATGCCCTATTTCTTTATAAACAATTTCTCATTTTGAGAAAGATTTTTTCTTTTAATCTCTTTCCCTATACCCGATAACACCATTTTGGATGCCCTGTTGCTTTTATATTCCCTACAATTTTTTCCAGAAAAACAGGCAGAATATAGAAGATGAGAAGGAATTTGATTTCCCCCAAATTCTCTTTCTTTATCTTTAAAGCCATAAAAAAAAAGGTTGCGACCAACACTAATTCAACAATTAGGGTTACAAAATTGGAAAAAAGGGGAGCAACAGTATACCTGGACGAATGAGAGAGAGAACCCGAAATCAAAATAGAGAGGGGAGTGGCGGTGGGTATGGCGGAGAGAGACGATTGATAGAGTGATGGAGGGAAAAGAGCGTGTGGACTGGTGGAAGTCATCGGCGGCTTGGCGTTGGTGGGATTCGGAAGACGAAGACGGAGAGGTATTGTTGGTTGTGTGTGTGTGTGTGTGTGTGAGAGAGAGAGAGAGAGAGAGAGAGAGAGAGAGAGAGAGAGAGAGAGAAGATGGAGCAGATCGGTTTCTCCAAAGAGAGAGAGAGAGACGATGATGTGCTCCATCGGTGGCTGCACTTCCCTTTTTTGGAAGGATTCAAATAATATTTCCATAAAAACTGTGCTTTATTCTTACCCTAATAATGTTAAGTATTTACAAAAATGCCTTTTGTAAGATGAAGGGCAGAGATTTATGTAAGTATGAGGATAAATCTAGAGCGTTGGTTATCTTTTGGATTCAAACACAGCTCTGTTTTATTATATAGATATAATATATATATATATATATATATATATATATATATCTACCTAATAAAACACAAAGGTGTGGGCCTCCACACAAGACAAGTTGATCCAAGGGTTGAGATTGATTTGATCCAAGGGTTAATGTGTGCTCTCCAACTCTCTTAAGAAAACGCTCACACTCTTACAAATATATTACAAAAATGCCATCGATTCTTTTTATCTAGGGCAAAAAACTGTAATAGTCCTTGTAGTTAAGTGTTCGTGTCAATTTGGTCCCTGTAGTTATAATTGGCTCGATTTACACTCTGTACTTTCCATTTTGTTTCAATTCGGTCCAATTACTAACTTCCGTTAGTCCGCCGTTAATCCTTTAAATTGCAAAATCATATAGCCTCATTTTTTGGGGTTAAAACAGACCCGTTCAACTAAATAAGCCAACTTCCTTATTTTTTGTCCTTATTCAAATTTTTTTTCATATTTGTTAGTTTTTCGTCAATTTTTTGGGGGTTATTGCATCGTCATGACGAGAAGAATCTAAAAAGTAAAAAATTATTATCGAAATTCAATTTTTTTAATAAAGACAAAAAAATTGGCTTAGGTTTATTTTTCAACATTTCTAGTCAGGAATCAGTACATCTGTACATGGGTCAAGTGTAGGAAAATGAATGGAATGACAGGGCACTATTTTTTGTAACCACTTGGGCTGTTAAGTTAGGTTTATTGTAACCTAGTTGAGTGGTTTGTTATGTCTATATATTAGGTTATGACATGGTAAATTTGAAACTGAGTTTATATAATATTCTGACTTTTGGACATGGTTATTTATCATGTTGTGACTTTTTGATCTATATCATGTTGTGACTTTTGGACATGGTTCTATGTGCATTTTCAGTACTATGCAAAAAAAATAAGGCATTTCAGTATTTGTCCACAAGTTGAACACATAGACAATATCAGTGGTTATGATGCCTCATGACTGATCATGAAAATGCTGAATTCAATGGCAACTTTTTTGTAGAAAATTATAACCAAATTTCTTCCCAAGTGCCTCCTTATCAATGGAGAATGGAAGAATGAGCTGTGTTTTGGTTCAGAGGTATATTAGGGCAAGAGGGGAATGAGTAACCTTATTAAGCTAAATAAGCCAACTAGTTTATTTTTTTGTCCTTATTCAATTTTTTTTCGTATTTGTTAGTTTTTCTTCATTTTTTTTGAAAATTATTGCATCGTCATAACGAGAGGAGTCTAAAAAGTAAAAAATTACGACCGAAACCTATTTTTTTTTGAATAAAGACAAAAATAAGTCAATAAGCCAATTTTTTAGTCTCTATTAAAAAAAAATGGATTTCGATCATAATTTTTTACTTTTTAGATTTCTCTCGTCATGACGATGCAATAACCCCAAAAAAATTGACGAAAAATTAACAAATATGAAAAAAATTTCAATAAGGATAAAAATAACCCAGTTGGCTTATTTAGCCTAACTAGTCTATTTTAACCCCAAAAAAGGGAGCCATATGATTTTGTTGTTTAAAAGACTAACGGCGGACTAACGGAAGTTAGTAATTGGACCAAATTGAAACGAAATGAAAAGTACAGAGTGTAAATCGAGCTAATTACAACTACAGGGACCAAATTGACACAAATACTTAACTATAGGGACTATTTCAGTTTTTTTCCCTTTTATCTATTGTTTATATCACAAAAATGCCCGCACCTATGGCACTACATGAATGAGTGCGTAGTGCCGTAGGCACGGGTAAACACTATATATATATATATATATATATATATATATATATATATATATATATATATATATATAAGTGTTGCTATACGTATCGACGCCCGGCGTAGGAAAATTGTACCGACGACCGCGTCAGGCCGTCTCCGGCCAACGTATAAAAAAGGGTGTTTAGATCAAGTACCCTACACACATCGGATGCCGTTGATTCTCGCGATGGGCCACTCATTTTTTTTTTTTTAAATTTTTGGATGGCTCAGATCGGTCGTCTGGTGGCCGGAGACGGCCCGACGCAGCCGTCAGTACGATTTCCCTTCGGAAACCGTCGGTACCTATATTATTTTCGTTCGTATATATATATATATATATATATATTATGAAAAAAATAAATAAGACCTAATAATACTAACGCTATTATTATTTCTATTTTTATTATTGAAAAAAATAGGGTTGAAAATCCGGATCGTTATAGTTGTTGCTAAATGAAAGTTTGAACGGATAGAGTCTTGACCTTTTCGTTGCTAATTCTCTTTTTTTTCTTTTTGGTTTTATACAACAAAACTGATTAGTCTATTGGGGGTATCATCCACTCAATAAACTAATGATCACTTATCACTCTATAAGTGGGTCCCATTTTTACAAAAAATACTTCTATATAAGCATCTAAGTTTAGCTATTCCACTGAATAAGAGGGGACGACTGTCAGGACATGCTTGAATTTCAATAGATGAAGCCAATTTTCAATGAAATGTATTACCAAAAAGAGATTCTTAGCTTCATGTTTTGTCACACTAATACCTTATCATAAATTATTCAGAATGGATAAAAAATCATTAAGCTAATAATTTAATGCAGGTTTTTTCATTTTTTTTGGTTCTTTTTTCAAGTTTAATTAATGCATTTTTAGCACTCCAGAAAGTCTATTGACACAGACTTTTCATACACATATCATGCACAAATCATTATGTGGGGTCCACTATGGGTCCCACACAAATGATCCAAACTGCTCATTAAATGTAAAATATTTTTTCAAGGGTCTCCGCCAAAAAATCAGCTAAATCCAATATCTATAGGCTCTCGATCCAATCATTTAACTTTTTATTATCCTGAAATCTAAATGAAAAGTTAGATGATTGGATCGAGCCTCTATATGTATCGGATTGAGTTGATTTTTCGCGTGAACACTCGAAAAAATGTTTTACATTTAATGAACGGCTCGGATTGTTTATGTGGAACCCGTAGTGGGCCCCACATTGAAATCTGTGCACAGAAATCTGTGTGGATAGCACAGCTCTTCTTAATTTGTAGACAACTATGTTTATCTAATAAAGATTGGATGAATGCTCTTAAAAAAGTTGGAAAACAGAGAAGCAAAAATAAATTTAGACAAAACACTCCTAGTGTAATTCAACCCGAACGAAGTTGTAGCTCAAGTGGTTGTAATTAAGTGACCACTTACGTGATGTGACAGTGTGTGAGGTTTAAAATTCAAGTTGATCGAATGACACTGGACTTGTGGGGGTAGTATAGTAACTATACTAACACGTTTCTAACATTTTACCACCTAAAAAAAATAGAAGAAAAAGGTTCTAGAAAGGAAAACAGCCATGCGAATGGAGATTACCGTCTGAGAGGAGAATTTTTTTCGTGTCGAATGGATACCATATGATGCCCGCTAAAAGTGGAACCAGGCACGGGAACAGTGACAGAGAGGCCCGATTTGGAGTGAGGCCCGATTTGGAGTGAGTGAGTAGAGAAGGGTCCCATCGCCCTCAATTCATTGATGAGTCCACAGCTGTCTCCACCTATATATCCCCCACCTCCACCGTCCAGGACCAAATACCCTCTGCTAATTTACTCCTCCCAGCCACGACAGATAATTCAGTGCTTCGATCCCATTTCTCCAAACATCTTCCGGCCACCATTTTTTTCAACATAAAAGTCCACACTAGTGTTAGACAGAGATTAAGAGAAGTGAATTCATTCATGCAAAATATAAGTTCCTTACACATCCAGAGGTTGTCCCAGTAGTAAGAGCGAATGACTGACTTTGGGAGTACTTTCATTGGTCAGGGGTTCGATTCTCCACCGGGTGAGTACCCTGATAGTAAGTGAAGGGCTGTGACTGATGTTGGCACGCTAATTTCCCCCGAAGTTTGAGCGAGTATAATTGTGGATCGGCTATAGGGCTGTTCCTCAGTTATAAAAAATAAAATAAAAATATAAGTTCCTTGTAAAAAACAAGATGTTGTGTGAAATAAACTAAGGGTGAGTTCCTCCCCCTTCATCTAGTTTTAAAGTTAATTGTGATGGAGATTACAAATCCTCTTGCAACCTAGATGCTTTTGGCGTCATTGTCAGAGATAGTAGCGGATCGGCTCAGATTTAGCGTTGTGGTCAAGTATAGGTTTCAGCAGCGCTTGCCATAGAAGCATGGGCTTTGAGAATTGCTTGTGCTTTGGCTATGGAATACGGAGTACAATTTTTTCACGGTTATTTTTTAGTCTGATTGTAAAAACCTTATTGATAGCATTAACGATTCGAGTTCACAGCGTTACTGGGAGATAGAGGCAATTTGTGGAGGATATCAAAGCTTGGGCAATGGGTAGATAGTGGACGTTTGTTTTTTTTTTTTTTGAACAGGATAGTGGACGTTTGTTTGGTGCAGTTGTTCCATGAACAAGGCTACACATCATGGATCGATTCGAGTTGTCTAGATAGGAAAAAATTTCCAAGCATGGGTTATATTTTGTCCGAGTTAGAGTCTATTTTGTTTAAGGACTCTTCCTGAATTTTCTTTCTTTGCACTCCTGTGACGTACTAAAAAAGATAAGAAAAGAAAACTAAGGGGGTGTTCGGCCAATTAATTGAGCTGGCTGTCCCGCCACTTCTGTCAAAATAAGCCACCCGTGGTTCGGCTAAAAAAGCCAACAAAAAAAGCCACATTGCAGAGGAGATGAAATTACCAAAGTACCCTGCCCATTCGTCTTATCTGGCTTCCCAACGGAATCCTATCCTTTTCTCCTCCTCATAGCCACACACAGTCCAAACCCCTTTTGGAACACTTATTTTTGTACATAGTTTATATATTAAAAATTATCGTTAAGAAATTAAATGTTTCAATTTTCAATTTATCTAAACCGGTGCAAAGATAATAATTTTCTAATCATTTTATCTTGAATTGTCATAATTGATTTTTGGCTCTAAGGCCTTTCAACGAGCAGCCTAAGACTCTTTATTTAGTTTCAGATTTCTCTTAGGGTGCTCGTTGAAAGGTCTTAGAGCAAAAAATTCATTATGAGCATTAAAGATAAAATGATAAAAACAAGAAGATCTATCCACCGATTCAACCGGATTGAAGATCGGAACAGTAATATATTATTAATTAAATAAAATAGACAAAGAGAAATGAAGATTATTAAGCAAATAACAGAGTTTTTGGCAAAAATGGGGTGCGGACCATAGTTATTAATCCCGTTCCGTACCGGCCGGTACGTACCGGTTTTGAAGAAAACCGGTACCCTAACACCCCAATACCGTTCCGGACCAAATACCGGTCGGTACCGGTTGGTACCGGCCGTTTCGGGAAATACCGGTCGGAAAACGGTTACCGGCAATTCCGGACGAAATTTTGCAGAGGTTTTTTTTTTTTTTTTTTCTGGACGCTTAAAAAAATTTTTTTTGTTCCTTTTTTTTGGTTCTCTGGAC
Source organism: Rhododendron vialii (assembly GCF_030253575.1). Classification (NCBI taxonomy): domain Eukaryota; kingdom Viridiplantae; phylum Streptophyta; class Magnoliopsida; order Ericales; family Ericaceae; genus Rhododendron; species Rhododendron vialii. Next base: position 10,486,649 of record NC_080564.1, on the reverse strand, counting down.
TTAAGAAAAAAATAATAATAATAAAAAAAGTTGCCGGTTTCAGAATTTTAGCAAAACGTGGGCTTAATCATAGTACGTGCGCGAGGCTTAAATCCCGGATTTGCACCCCCCCTGCGCACGAATAACCCGTGACGCGCACCCGGTTAATTGGTTTCCGAATCAGTTTTTCCAAATTGCTTTCGGCCACGGCACATTTTCCCGAGCGCGCGAGACCTCTTATTGGGTTCTCATTCACAAGATCACTAGTGTGCAAAGTCATTTAAAGTGGAAAAGAGTTTTGTAACTAAGCAATGTGGGACTAGAGAATCTCTAGTAGAGATATTTTATGATGAATTGTATGATATGGGGGATTTTTTTGAATTATAATTATATATAATTATTATATATATTGTAGTTGCGGTAAATACGAAACGGTACCCGGTACCTGACCGGTACCGGTACGTACCGTACCAGTAGAAAAACCGGTACCCTGTCCGAAACGGTATTCAGAACTATGGTGCGGACATTTCTGAGGCGCGGGGGTATTTTCGGAAGAAGGAGTGGGGTCGGGGCAGGGTTGTGTGTCAGGAGAGGGTAAAAGCAAATGGCTTTTTGTTGGATAAGCCAATAAGCCAATAAGCCTGGCTCAATTAATTGGCCGAACACCCCCTAAGGGTGGGTTTTCAACTTTCTACTAAATTTTTTGTCTTCAACGTAATGACAATAGTTAAGCTAAGCTGTTTTCACTGAATAATATTTTAGTTTATAACTTATCTGCGAAAAGCATGAACTTTTAGTAAAATTAGTCCACATGGAAACTCACCCCAAAAATGTTTCATTGTTTTACACAGTCAAAAAATCGAATTCTTTCGTACGTGATTATAGTATTTTTTAAACCAAATGTCACTTGAGAAAGCCTTTGTTTTGCTTTCATTTAAGAAGCCCCCTCTCGAACCAGGGGCCCGATGTGTGTTGTGCCCTGGTATTATATTGAGTTCAAAAATATGATCTGAACCATTTATTTTTTTGGCTTTACTGCGTACACTAGTCCGGTAAAAGTGAAGTTGATCGGACATCGGAAAAACCAATAAAGAAATCACATTTTTCTTCAACAAACAAATACGGAGTAAAAAATACTTACAATCTAATATAAAATACACAGCAATTTTATTTGATTCGATTAGTTAGCTACTATTGCTCGATCAACTTGATTTTTTGGAAGATATTATTTGCGTTTAAGTACAAATAGTGAACGATTCAAATCATGTTTTCGAACTAGAAAAAACGTCCTAATCTGAACACACCAGCCTGCACCTTGATCCCCCACGCTCCCCCTTTTGGATGAGAGAAAGGAAAAAAATTCTTATAAATGTGCAGAACTGATATAAAATGTGTGGCAACCCAAGAATTGGCTAAGTGGTTTTGGCTTAGAATTTAGGTGTTTATTTTATTTTATGATTTTAGATTCAATTCTCTTTACCAATAACTCTTGGGGCACTTCACACTTACGCGTAAATATGAAACAGTTGCGGGAAGACTGTAGAGATTAATTCGGTACGCGCAAGCTAGGCAGCTAACCCGGAACACTATGTATTAAAAAAAATGAAGAAGATATAAATGTGCCGTGTGCGGCTGAAAAAATAGATCGAGTAGTTGGTGCATGTCCCGATGTCCGAAAAGTACTACTCCTAAGAATAAATTCACTGTAGCCACACCCCCACACAGTCACAAGACTCACAACTCGAGTAATTAGGGTTAATTACTCTTTGCCCCTTTATCTATACAAGTTTTTCACTTTACTCCCTCTTACTATAAAACGCTACAATTTACCCCATTTATTTTCCAATTCCTAACACATAAGGCCTGCCGTTAACAAAAGATATGGCAGAGCCACTGCCGTTACATTCATCCATACTTAGGGGTTGTTCGGCTAAATAAGCTACTTAGCTTATTTTTTGTCATTATTTAAATTTTTTTCACATTTGTTAGTTTTTCATTAATTTTTTGGGGATTATTGTTTTGCCATAACGAGAGAAATTTAAAAAGTAAAAAATTATTATTGAAACCTAATTTTTTTTGAATAAAGACAAAAATAAGCCAATTAGCCAATTTTTTTTTATCTATATTAAAAAAAATTTACATTTCGATCGTAGTTTTTTACTCTTTAGTTTCTTCTTGTCATGAAGAAGCAATAACCTCAAAAAAATTGACAAAAAATTAATAAATGCGAAAAAAATTGAATAAAGACAAAAAAATAAGCTAAGTGGCTTGTTTAGCCAAGCAACCCCTTAAACAAAACAGTTAACTAAGTTTGACATAGTCAATTACATCTAGGAGAATTCAGAATTCATCAAAAGATAAGGCCACAAGCTTCAGTGAACTACGTCCAACTTGTCAAATTTCCAGCAAAATATGGCAAAGCCACTGCCCTTACATTCATCCATACTTAAAACAAAATATAGTTAACTAAGTTTGGGATCCCAGACTAACGACATGCCTTATGTGTTAGGAATTGGAAGATAAAGGGGTAGGTTGTAGCGTTATTTAGTAAGAATGGGTAAAATAAAAAATATGTATAAATAAAAAAGGCAACAAATAATTAACCCAAGTAATTATTTGGTGGTTTTTGGGTATCACGTGGCTGTGTTTCAATACTTTTATTACCATACATTCCTATCAAATTCATACATTTATTATCAAACGTCGAAGAAATGTGTGGCGGTGCACCAAGCTCACCAAATAAATTTTCCACCACACAACCACGACCATCTCTATCTTCCGTCCCTCTCTAAAAAAGAGTAAAATCAAGTTTTGTCCCCTCCATCTTCTTCTGATTCCAATGGCGCGGGCAAATCCTCTAACCCTCACCACTCTCCTCTCCCTCCTCCTCATCCCCCTCCTCCGCGCCCCGCCCGTCCGAGCCAATGCCGACGAGACCAGCATCCAGCTGGTCACAGACGAGCTGGAGTACTGGCCGCCGGCGTCGACAATGTCACTCTACGACGCCGACCAGTTCGACGCCGGCGGCGACGAGGTGGACCCAGACGGCGTGGCAATCGGCCGGCGGTCACTGTTCTGGCGCTCAATAATGCGGTACTACATCTCGTACGGCGCGCTCTCCGCCAACAGAATCCCGTGCCCGGCTCGCTCTGGTAGGTCCTACTACACCCACAACTGTTACCACGCTAGAGGCCCTGTTCATCCTTACACCAGAGGTTGCTCCAGAATCACTCGTTGCCGCAGATAAGGAATTCTGTACTTAAATCTCTAAGACAAAAATAATGGACTTGTCTGGTCAATGTAGTTGTAGTTGTATAATCAGTCGATCTGTTTTCGTGTGTCTTTGGTTTGGTGGATGTAGCTTTCGAGTTTAATTTGTTTTTGTGATTTCTTTTTTTGTGGGTTTGGGGAGTCTCAGTCGTCTTTCGATGTGGTAAGGGAAGGATGGATTTGTGTTCTGTAATGTTTTCCAATATATCTGAAAACAGGACTGGCGTTTATGAATTGAGCTTGCAGTAGCCTTCAATTTGTTCTTGGAGATCCTGTTATCAGCTGTGAGTTTTTTTGGGGAATTTTTTTCGGGAGTGATTTTTGGCATTCTCAAATTGTTAACTGCAAGTGGGAGTGCGAAAATCAACTCTAAAATTTACAATTTAGAGAGTGCAAAACTTACTTCCCTTCTTCAATTCTTCATTTTTATTATTTTTTAAATGTTAGCGGAAAGTTTATGGCAATTACATCAGTCTTTTTTTTTTTTTTTTTTTAACTCGAAGCAATTACATCAGTCTAATACTTCAAATAATAAGAGAAATTACAGTGTTCGTGCTAAGGATTTAGGGCTGTTTCACTAACTAAAAATAAATACTTATTTGACAAATAAAGGCCCATTCCGCTAATATTTGTAATTTTTAAGTACTTATTTTTTGATTTACGACGTTTTACGAGACATGTCATTTTCTTACCATACATTACATTTAATTCAAAAAAATAATCTAAACTTATCTTAAAATAAATGGTGGTCATTATTTGAATTTTTTTTTTTTGCATTTGTTAATTTTGCATCAAATTTTTGTGGATTATTAATTCGTCTCGATGGGATGAATTGAAAAATAATTTTTTTTCTTTTACTCAAATATTTTGAAAAATAACTGTTTTTTAGCAAGATAAGTCAACTTATTTAATTTTTTTTCTTCTAAAAAGTAATCATTTCTCAAAATACTTGGGTAAAAGAAAAAGTAATTTTTTTTTTAATTTTTCGATTCTTCTCATTGAGACGAAACAATAATTCATAAAAATTTGACGTAAAACTAACAAATGCAAAAAAAATTAAAATAATTACAGACCAACTTATTTTAAGATAAATTTAGGAGAACGCACCTTCAAAAATACTTATATTTTGAATTAAATGTGATATATTATAAGAAAGTAATCTATCTCATAAAACAGTAAATAAGTACTAAAAAAAATAAGAGAAACACATGACATAGGAAATCTTGTCTATGTTAGAGCCTTAGGTTTAATTTGGATGACACGAATTTTGAGAATGAATGAGAATATTACACTATACTTCCATGATTTCGATGTTTGGAAGGAACATGAATATGAATGTGATGTCACACTCTTAAGATTTTCACGTTTGGGAGAGAGACAATAGTATGATTGTGATTCCTGACGACATATCCGACCATAAATCATATTACTAGATTGAGTGGGAATCTGATCTCTCCCTAACCCTATGGGAATCTCAGATTCCTGGCTCAATCGATAAAAAAAGAAAATAATGACTTTGATAAATTTGCAAAATAATTGATTCCTACATAAGATTTCTGAACTAATCCAAACATTAAATGAAATTACTTCATGTATTGTATTCTTAGGAATTTCATTTCTATTCAATAAAATTTCTGGGAATTTGATTCTTAATAATCGCATTCCTATTCTTACCGAAGATTTCGGTCATGTAAATTGAGCCTAAGAGGTGATTCTAAATTTCTAATCCTCTATAAGTACTTATATTTTTAAATTTGTTTCTATCAGTGTATTGGCACATACTCATTTCAGTTATCGAATCACACGTATAATCTCTCAAAATTCTCTGGTGATTTTTAATACTGTAAAATTTAGGAAAGAGTATATATTAGGGAGAGTAAAAGAGATTAAATAGTAAGAAATTGATTTTAGCACTCCAAAAGTTGGAGGGGTTCCAAAATGACGTCGTTTTGTGTATCAACACAATTCAATTTTAGAGTCCCTCTATCAATTTTTGGAATCGCTTTGTATATCAACACAGTCCAATTTTAGAATTCCTCTATCAATTTTTTAGAGCGTTAAAATCATAATCCTCAGCAAAATTGGTGACTGTGAAGACCATAACTGCTCTATGTCACGCCAACTACCCCTAACTACGCAGTACTCACTCAATTATTCCAAGGGGAGAGTATTAATAAATTGGCACAACTGCCAATCCTTTAATTTCGTCAACCACATCAACGGCGAGTGACTTCGGGTTGATGCTGTGCAGTGAGATGTACAGTATCATGTTGTGCATCTCCGAGCTGAACAGTTCGATCGTATATGCGACGGCTCGGATCTTATCTCGGCAATCAACAATTAAGAGCCGTTCATTGTCAAGATGATATCCAACCCGTCGAATGCATGATTTGAAGGCTTGAAGGTGCACAGTACGGTGCTACGCACATCACTATACAGTAACATCCCCAATTGAACGGCGAGAGGCACACCTTTTTATGATTGGGTGGTAGTGGCATTGGTAGCATTGTTTATCATCACCCTTCTCTGAAAGGCGAATAATTATTCAGTACTCCAAAAGTATGTTATGTGTGGGGGGAGTATGGTGGTGCTCATATACTCCCAGGTGGGCCAGGCCATGTTTGATAATTGAGTTAGGGGTTAGGATAGGATTGTTAATCTTGGTGTTCTTCTAAATTCTTTGTTTGATTGCACAATAGGGGTTGAGATTAGGAATACCATGGTATTACCAATTCTCCCAATTCATGGGATTATCAACACCACCGCCTACTAGATATTACTAATCCTATCCTAAGCTCTGTGATACAAAAGACGTCCTTGCCCATGATATTTTATGTTAATAACAGTAGTACCCTTATTAGTACGTACCCGCCTGTACGCCAAAAATCCTAAGTCTTGCTTCTTTTCTTTTCTGCCTTCATATGAGGACGCGGGGGCTCTGCTGCCCGGGGGCGCAGTAGCTCCTGCCCACTCTCTTTAAACGGTACCGTTTTTATTAAATAAAAAATTTCAACCAACAATTTGCAATCCTATGGAGCAGAAACGTGATTATGAGAGCTTTAGAGACAAAATTTGATTATGTCTCTTTAGAATAATATGATCAGAATAGTAAAATCTTCACACCCGTTCAAACAAATTAAAAATTGGACCACTTAATTTTTTAACCATATTTTTTAATATATAAACGGTCTAAAAAAATTATTGCTCAAATTTTCACTCCGATTGAATCGGTACAAAGATCTTGTTATTCTTATCATATTATTCTAAAGAGTCGTAATTTATTTTTATTTTTAGGGCTCTCATATTAAGTATATATTCTTTATTAGGACCCTATGGAGCATAAGTGTGATTATGAGAGCCCTAAAGATAAAAATAAATTACGACCCTTTAGAATAATATGATAAGAATAACAAGATCTTTGTACCGATTCAATCGGAGTGAAAATTTGAGCAATAATTTTTTTAGACCGTTTATATATTAAAAAATATGGTTAAAAAATTAAGTGGTCCAATTTTTAATTTGTTTGAACGGGTGTGAAGATTTTACTATTCTGATCATATTATTCTAAAGAGACATAATCAAATTTTGTCTCTAAAGCTCTCATAATCACGTTTCTGCTCCATAGGATTGCAAATTGGTGATTGAAATTTTTTATTTAATAAAAACGGTGCCGTTTAAAGAGAGTGGGCAGGGGCTATTGCGCCCCCCGGGCAGCAGAGCCCCTGCGTCCTTCATATGAACACCATTTTTGCATTACAGATCGACATGTTAGGGATAGTTGGGAGGGTGGTGGAAGCTTATGAGTTTGTCAGAAAGTTTAGGCTCACTGCACATGTCCACCGCATGCGTGTGGAGTCACTCTGGATCCCCCAAAAATACAAAAAAAATACCTATAAATTTTAATTTTTTATGGGACTTTATAAAAAAATCAACTCCAATAGATATCGGTAAGTATTTTTTCTAAATTCGTAGAGTGAAATTGCTAAATTGCGCAATTTCGTCTTTACGAATCTAGAAAAAACACTTACCGATATACATTGGAGTTGATTTTTTACAGAGCTCGATAAAAAATTATCTTAAAATTTGTGGATATTTTTTTTTGTATTTTTGTCAGATCCAGATTGAGCCCCACATATGTGCGATAGACTTAGTGCAGTGACCGTAGCACTTACCAACTTCAAAAGTTCAGCCATGGGTATTATTGGAAAATGCAATTTGTTATCCTATCCCTTAGTATTCCAATCCCATGATTTAATCCTTATACAATCAAACACCCACTTGGGATTATCAATCACATCTCATTACCAATCCCACTTTCCTACTAATCCTATCTAATCCAACACACTTATCAAACATGGCCCCAGAGTATTGAATAATTTTCCTCTCTGGGGTAGGTTTTTTACTTTAATTTCATTTTTGGTTTTAGAATTAAGAAATTGATATTTGCGCTCCCTTCTTTGATGTAAGTGCTCCACTTGTTCATTAAATTACTAGTAACTTTACGTTGAAAGTGGAGCGTATGCATAAAAAAAGGAGCACCGATATCAATTCCCTTAGAATTATTGGTATCTAAATGAGATTATTAAAAGTTCTGCATGGTACAACCGTGTATGCTATTTTGCATTGGTGGCACAAAGTGAACTACTTATTGGAGTGATGACAGGGTATCCTCTTTAGGGCAGGTACTACAGAATTTCCCTTTTCTCACATGATACTCGCGGATACCAAATGACGAACGCAGAATTTGTACTCTGCGGGAATCTGAATCACATGTATTTTTACACTTATAATAAAAATATAGTCTATGGTATAAATATTGCTGCTTATTAGTTCTGAGAAAAAGATGAGATTGTATATGTATACATAATCGCGTTTAATTTTATAACCATGACCCAAAAGTGATCGATACCTTGAAATTTTAGGGGAAATTTTCACACATATATAGAAATTTTATAAATAAAAATTCATTCAAGAGACTTGCAGGGGCAAATCCTTTAAAGCTTTTACAAATTAACTTGAAAATATAGTATAGCTAGTGGGATAATTAGGAGGTGTGCAGAAACCTAGGCCTCCGCTTGTACCCCTCAGTCCGCCACTGCCCGTACCCATTTGACCATATACCACGCGTGCATCATGCGAATTCTGGCGCGTCAGTGACTCAGTGGTCACTGCCCCTTTTCATTTAGCACGTATGAACAACGCGGTAACAAGACTAATAACTTGATCCCGTCCCCTTTTGCAATGAGGCCTGAATTTTAATTTTCCTAGCCCGCCCAAAACAATTCTCTCTCCACCCTGCCATATTACCGGAGACTGGAATTAATAACTTAGTGGTTGTAGCTTGTGTAATTGGGATATTAATGCAGATGGCATGGCGGAGGAATATCTTAGGCATTTTAAGAAAAGGATGTTAAAACCGTAATTACGCGATTGTGGAATTATGCGACGGATCCATTTGGGTTCAATCCGAAACGGTCCAACGGTCAAGACACATCGACTTTTGACCATGTGCCATGTGTTTTTTTTGGTTGTTTTCAGACGTTTAGGCCTCCGAAAGGCCAAATTTTCTATTTAAGGAAATATTCGACTTGCTAATAACTTGGGCAAGGAAAATCCGAATTAAGCCGTTCTTTTGAGAGAAGTCTTAAAATTTTCTCTATTTTTCAGTTTTGCTATTACTTGGATTTTTTTTCCATTTTTTTCCATTTTCGTTATTAATTGATTTGGCTTCCGTTTTGGGCAAATCAATCAAACTAGGATTAGGGTTTTTTTTTTCACCTATTTGATAAGTTACGCCTTCAAGGCTCTCAGTTATTGATTATTATTGAATGAAAAGAGTCTAGAGAGCGTTTTTCTAAACCTATATCATTTGTGATTTTTTTGTTGAAAGTTCGTTTCTGTAGTTCATACGCCTCACTGCATCAAATATCACCAGTAACTTGAAGGCTCTGTTTTGTACAGCTTTGCTACCTCTATCATCTTTGGAGTGGCATCTTTCTCAAGAGACTTTGTCTCCATCCTTGCCTATACCCCAAGTTGTAAGAAGTGTAACAGACTGAATTTTTTTCTTCTAATAACTAGGTGCCTTTGACAGAGTTTAATGGAAAAAAATGATTTAGATAGCCGACCCCAATTGATTTGGGCTTAAGACTCGGTTTAGTTTGATTTGATTTAACTAGGTGTCTAGAACAACTTACGTGCATATCATGTAATTTGGGGGATCAATCCCCCCTCCACTAGCGGGGATCACTACTAACCAGCAAGTATATAGCATCAACACCATTAGGGCCATAGAGTTCCCCACTTTTTCAGATTTTCCCAAAACGAGTAAACATCACCTTAGTATATATGTTTGGGCAACTTGATGGCAATTACGTGTACGCAAATATATTTTTTTATTGGATAGATGTCTAACTTACTCATAAGGGGATGGAGAATGGATATCACTGAGTGGCATACTAATAGAATGCAAACCCCGAAAAGATAGAAGGGTTCAACTGGTTTGGGCCGCCAAAACAAGGAAGCTAGCCCAGCCCCATAGAGTATACTGAGCTTCTGTAAGATCAATGAATCCTGAAATGGGCCTTCGTTATGAAAAACCCAAGCCCACGCATAAATCTCTGCACTATATGGGGTCTGGAAAAGATCACGAATCTACCCTATCGCTGCACCAAGGCCCTTGATTACAATTTGGGTTCTTTAATTGTTGATGAGTCAGATGTTCGGGTTAGCTTACATGAATCTCGATTAATCCGAGAAACCAATTCCTCCGCACAAAATATCTCCTTGGACCATCTCCAATTTATGCTCCCTTTCATCTTTGAACAGGATTTCTGATAGTGAACACTCTCTAAAGGCTAAAACCAAATTATTGATAGGGCTTAATAATTCCCAACCAAGTTTTAGTGTTTTACCAAAACTTACCCAACTTTTTCCCCCTCTTCTAAGAATTCTTCTCCTGTTATCTCTAATTTTATGAAAAAGTCATGAGAAACTTGTTTTAAAAATCTTTTCATTACGTTTGCATACCATAAACAAATTGACAAAAAAAAAAAAATGCATTAAAATAAGTTTCACTAAATTTGAGTAGGTTGAAAAAATTGTTGGTGAAGAATGACGTGGCCGTAGTGCACCAAAGGCATTACATGACTGGAGGCATGCATGGGTGGAGCCGTAGGTGGACAAGTGGGGTTCACTTGATGCCACTCGATGTTTCAAAGTCTTTATCTTTCGCTATCTACATAATAAGAGAGAACGATTTTTAAATCTCATCTCTCTATAAATCCTAACCATTGATTTGCTTCATAAATCCTACGGCTCTCCCTCTCTCTCAAACAATAGTAATTGCACAATTGCCACTAATTAGATCTCATGTTCAAAATTCATATCTCACTCTCTCCTACTCCCCCTCATCCTCCCCTCTCTCTCTCTCTCTCCATTTTTTTCTTCCGTTTAAATGGCTATTTCGATTGCAAAGCTCCCACCATTGTCCAATCTGTAACATGATTGTCTACCTTTGAAAAAAAATATAAAAAAATAAAATAATAATAGCCGAATGTTCCATATTCTATGTGTGTGTGTGTGCGTGCTATTTTGAAATTTTGAACGACCCCTCGGTGTTACATGAATAGGTTGATACTTTGTTCACGGTTACAATATTGATTTGCATGTGTGCTGATTGTTTGATCCACATCTTCGGGTATGAGCATGCACTAAAAAAACTCTGTTTGAACCTAATTTAAAAAGAATTATTCCCGTATAAATCAGTTTCATTGGAGGGGTGGTTAATAGTTTCGTAATTCATTTTAATTGTGTTCAAAATGCGTTATGCTGCACCGTGCCTTCAGCCACGGGCAAACCCTAGTAAATTTATATAGGAGTATTAATTAAACAAATTTGACCCCAACAAAATCGTAATTCCAAGCACCTTGTAATAGTAATAAAATTGCTTCAAGCTCTTTGAAGTTGGAAAAGCTTTTGCCTCATTGCAAAAAGTTTACTTATTCCAATAAGTTTTTATAAGTGGATCGGTGTTGTAGTTACCAAACAGATGAAAAAAATAATTGCATCTAAATTCTAATGTACATCTAAGGCAACAAAGACCATATAAAATCAAAACTGTATTTTTATCAAAAAAAATTCTTTCTCAAAGGTTGGCCTCTGAAAAATGGAGATCCTATATTCGCCCCTACTTCAATAGAGCCATCTAAGATCTTTATCATGATTTAAATGGTCCATTTTGTGAAGAAAAAAATTGATACAACAGTTATTATAACATTCTTTCCACATGAGGCGAAACCTACAGATTATATGGAGTTCACCAAGAAATTAGTTGTACGATAAATCACAGCAAAGGACATTCATAATTTCATAGGCACATGACGGAGATTGATTTTTTTTTCACAGTTCATTACTTGTATCACATGGAATAATCATATTTTAAAACAAATATTTGTCGTTCTTACGACTAGTGTTGATAGCCACCTTATTGTTGGACAAACCAAGTGCTCAACGAATTTTATAATCTGAATGATTCAAGGTCTAAGATTTTGGGAATTCACTCCCTTCTAATATTGAAAGTACGGAATTTCTTGCAAGATATTGGAGGTTTAGAGAGAGAGGGGGATGGCAAGGAATGCGAGTGAGAATACTTATTCAGATTGGTCCCACATCGAGGAACACCAGTGTTGTTAACTGCTTCATAAGATTGGGAATCGCGTAGCACAAATGCCGGGCTCCTTCACGCGAGCTTGTTACCCAAGTGGGGGCAACGGGGTGAACGAACTGGTGCCTTGTCCGGATGGTAGGGCCTTCGGGGGCTGTTTACTGGCCTGCCCGCTCCAAGTGAGGAGTTGGACTACGGGGCTCGAGCGAAGGCTTGGGCTTCGTGGTTCTTAGAGTGGAGGGCAAAGCGTAAGGCTGGCTTCACAGAGCAACGATCACCTCCCGCTCCTTACGGTGGAAGGATAATGGACCGATGTGCTTCCATGGCCCAACGACGCCTGATGGGCTGGCCTACCAGAACGTTCACCCTTTTTATATAAAATGTATATAAAAAAAGATTGTGAAAATCACTTTTCATATTTTTATGATAATACGAATATTTGGTTACCTTTTAGTCACATAATCTTTCAAAATGTTTTACGCTTCCGTCCTCAATTCTTGCACTGCGCTCGCGCTTTTAATACTCGCTTTCGCAAATTTTAATAGATTGAAATGTGTTTCAAAAAGACTTCGCGCTCACGGTCACGCACACGAATTATGTGACTTAGCTTTAGACGTATAGAGACTAAATGTCCAATTCAATGCTTATATTTGGTTTAAAAACTGGGTCCAAAATGGTAGACAAGTATGGGTCCAAACGGATTAATAAAATTACAAGGTCATCAAATTCATTTGGCAATTGGCACAATTATCATCTTTTTAACTCAAAAAAATACAGAATGCTAGAAAAATATGGTGAGAACAAAGGCCAAGTCTAATTTCATTCATTAGCAACCGTAAAACCCTCTGTAGTCAATTCTAAAGTACGCAACAGCTAAAATCTTAAAGATGTGTAAGCTGGTCCAATACTTGAATTATGGAGGAAAAAAAATTGGAGAGGCATACTGAAAGGGCGACGGAGGGGAGTCCTCGGGAGGTCTAAATCAAGCACCGAAGCACGGTTGTCTCTTTGGCCTCTGAGCCCTCAGCCTCAACTAGAAAAACCATCTGAAAAATCAACAAGAAAGCCTCATTTGAGGGTGGGTACCCACTTCCCCACCATCACAAAACCCATCACAAATGGTTGCTTTCTGGGAAAATCTTGACCGCACCCCAACCAGAAGGGGTCCATAGTACACATTTTTCTCTTTGTCACTCGATAGATATCTAGCCTATTTCTGAGAAGATGGGGAAAGGATACCGCTAAAAGGCATACAGGCGGGACAAGCCCAAAGAGCATCAAGCACCACGCCAGCTACTCGTGATCTTGGCGAGAATCGAACCCACACCTTCCAATGTGAAAGATGTGAGGAAGTGCTATCGGGTTACAAGCCCGTCGGCCCATTACATGTATTTGGTCCATCCATTCTCACATGTTGTCTTTTATTTTTATTTTTTATGCCTCGTTTATTTTTATGGGTTCACCGCATCTGCCGCTCTCAATTGCGGCTTTGCCCTGTTGTGAAGAGACAAATTCCACCATTTCCATTCACTTTCTTAGAAGCTTGTATATTTGTGTTTGCCTAATTCACGTAAGAATGTTTAGGGGTCATGGCAAATTGTGGGATTTTTTAAGAATTTTTGGACGATTTAGATCGGCTGTTTGGTGGCCGGAGTGTGTCCGGCAGGGCGTCGGGATCTGATTGGGATCCCTTTTGGTCAGGAACTGTAGCACCACTCCTTAACTACAAAGGGGCCGGAATCAGAATTCATTAGTAGTGAGGTCAAGCAGAATGAGCTGATTTTTTTACAGTAGCTCTTTAAAACATGATCTAAACATATCGAATGACTCCAATCACTTGTTGAAACTTTAAAAACAAAAGATATGCAAAATAGGTGTTAGCGGATCCGTGAAGATATTGAGGGAGACGTAGTCAGAAGCTTGGGGTGTGGATGCAAGGTTTGATCTTCCCAGTGAAGATATTGAGGGAGACGTAGGTAGAAGCTGAGAGAGAGGCAATTAAAGTTTAATACTCCCTTAACTTGGGTTTTAAATTCCCACATGGTTCTCTGTTTGTATTATATTGGCATTTAAAGGCCCGTTTGGATGCGGGATAAGGATTGAGGGTATTAATTATGAAGAGAGGACACGATAGTAAGGGGCATTATGTAAGAAGGATGGACCCAAATTAATGTGACGGGGGGATTACATAGTATTTGGTTTGGATGAGGGATAAAATGGAGGGATAAGGTATTATCTGGGGGTATTACGTAATAACACTCTAGAACCTCTCCATAAATAATCATTCCGCCGGAGGTATTAGAGGGTACAAAAGAATCCAGGGCTTAACTAATACCCGGCAAAATGTGTTCCGAAATCATGACTTAACCATAGGTTCACGGTCTTAGGATAGGGTATTACTAATACCCCTTCATAGCCCCTATCCAAACAGGCCGTGTTTTGCTGATTTCTTTAATTTGGTGAACGCTGAATGTGGAACGCTAGTTGCGGCAGCTACCTACAAACTTACCCACGTATGGAATGACGTAATCAACTCCTGCTAATTATAACTACTCCAGTAAAAGTAAGCACCAATTAAGGAGATAAACATGAGCTACCAGCCTACCACCACTTTCAGCCGCCATGTGAACCAACATCCAAAACAATGAAACTAATTTTCCTATCTAGTCTTTTTTTCTTTTCTTTTTTTTCCATAACTCATGCATTGTCCGAGCCAACTTACGCGTACCTCGATTAATCTGAAGATTGATCTCAAAGTAGACTTGCGGAGATCCCAATTAAATCAGGGCAAAGCTCCATATAGATTTACCTCAAAGGAATTGATAGCATTTAAGAGACTTTAAACTTAAAATTTTAGGCGGGAGCTAGGAAATTCATTCTCCATTCTCAAGGCTTGACCAAGCTAGGATAACTCTTTGCGGTTATTTTCCTATCTAGCTAGTCATTCCTAAATCCTGCTCTAACCTTGACTTGAAACTTCAAAATAAGATGACTTTTATTAGGCACCCATTCGGGTCTGTCAACCCCGGTCATTATTAAACTATAGCTAATTGTCAAATGTTTAGGGGATGGATCACACCGCAATAAAAATAGAAAACGTGAGTCAACTTGGAATTGATCTACGTACGGCTGGCTGCCGCACTCATCACGTGTACTTTGCCTACGCAACGAATACGATATGCAAATGTCTAAATATGGTCAATGCCAAAGCTAGCTACTCAGACTTGTAAAAGATTGTCTCCTTGAGTAAAAAGACTTGTGAAAAGTTATTTCACGTAGCTTTCCATGAATAGTAATTTACCGAGGTGAATCGCGTATGTCCAAAGTGTATTGAAAGGTCCGGATCTTAATGAATTTTTTTTCGGAAAAGTTTCATTAAGATCTGGACCGTCCAATGCCGAAACAAGCGGCTGAGATCAAGCGGCTCCGTAAATTACCTTTTTACAGCGGCTCCGTGAATAAGCCATACTCAAAAGACATATTGGAAGTCGAAGTTGCAAAATTAATTAGTATCTTCAACAAGAGAAAAATAAATTAAAAAAACAATTAACGATTTTTTTTTTTGCCACTATAACTATTTCTTGACTAGGCTCAGTTTGTTTGAACTCTTGACCTTCTTAATTCCTTCTGATAATTAAGTAAACCCCTGATGTCGTTGGGAGCCAAAGGCCTCTTTGCGCCAAGCCAAGAAATGCTAAGATCGATTATACCGATGGTATCAGTGAATGGGTTCCTAAACACACAAAACTAGCTAGCGGATGCACGCCAGATATATATACTAATGGTTTCCTAACATATATATAGTGACCGAATTTAATTATCACGACATTATTATTGTAATTTATTCATTATGTAGAGATTCACCGTGCACGTACGTAACGTGGTGTCCAGAAACCTGTGAATAATTTCAAGCAAAAAAAAAATTAAAAAAAAATTAGAGTGTGTGCAGTCAGTCACGACCAGAAGAAACCAAGTTGTGATTCTGTTCACACTTAATTTCTTAATAATTCTCATGTTGGCATTACATTACAAAAATACTATTGTCAGAACGTGCTAAGTTTAACATGTGATCTACTACGTACGCATGGTCCCCAGACCATAAACGTGATCTCTCGCGCCCTCCTCGATCTAGCCCTCCCACCTGATCTTGTGTTCACACCTTTTAATTGAGGTTAATTTTTTTTTTTGATCCGCACCTTTTAATTGAGGTTGTTGCCCATTCTTTGGGTCTAAACAAAAGGAGTAAATTGATAGGGTTTTCTTTTCTTTTTTTAATGTAGGGTGCTCCGGGTCAACTTGTGTATACCTCGGAGTGATCTCTATAGCCCCCTCTGATGCAAGGCAGAACTATGAATCGAAGAACAAACGTGTAACAAGGACAATCACAAACGGGATAGATAGAAAGAAACTTTCTAGACACTTTGTCAATCAATAATAATCAAAAAACTGCGCAGCCCTAAGGTTTACAACTCTTTAAATACGAAGCAAACCCTAACCCTACTAGGAAAAGGAAAAAAAATACCAATTTCGGAAAGTTCCGAAATTATTACATATGCTAAAAATATAAGAAAAGACAAGATTTCTCCAACAAGAAGGGACGTTATTGGACTTTCCTACCAAAAGTTATAATTAGCAAAAAGATTATTTTCTAAAACGGCAAATTTGGCCTTTCGGAGCCTTAAAAGTCCGAAAGCGGCTAAAAACACGTGGCGCACACATGGCCGAAGGCGATGTATCCTGACCGTTGGGCCGTTTCGGATCGAACCCAAGTGAGCCCAAAGCCAAATTCCCCGATCAATTATTTTATGAAAATACCAACTAGTAGGCCTTGGAATGCTTAAGGTGGTACTCCTCCTCTATGCGTACCGCATCATCCTCCCATAGCACTTTCCACGCTTACATGTGAGGTGAAGTAGCCCCAAGAGCTGCTGCCAAGGAGAATTGAACTTCAGACCTCTGGAGAGAGTAAGCTCCTAAGTTCCAGACCAACTCGTTGGGGTTGGCAAAGTGAGTATGAGAAGGCAATAAGTACTTGACCATGAAGTCTCATACATGTTCGAACGGCCAAGGAAGCCAATCGTAGTAAACCTTGGGGCCTCTAGGGTTTATATCTGGTCGTTACTTTCAAAGCTCCGTAATTAGTTGAGATGAGCACAAGGTGACCCTGACATTCGATTATAAAAGAAGAAGAAGAAACAACTCATTGGGTTAATAAATAAATAGGGTTAATTTTACTTATAAACATTTTAAATGTTGTTCATGATCCGCATGCATCAACCACTTTTATGATCCCAATGTTTTCTACCTGCAGTACTATGTTAGTTACAAAGTCTTACTATCTAGCTCCCTCACATTGTACCAACCAGATAGTAGTAATAAAGAAAAACAAAGTCAGATTTCAATGTGCCAATAACAACGGTGGTTCTATGTGAATTGAGGGATGCTGTTGTGTAGTGGTTTGCACAGCATTTTGTTGCGCACTTTCGAGCTGTCGGATCGTGCATTCGATAGCTCGAATCTCATCTCGGCAATGAACAGCTCTCGATTATTGATTGTCGAGATGAGATTCGAGCTGTCGAATACACAATCTGACAACTATAAAGTGCGCAATACGGTACTGTATACTTCACTGCACAATACCAATCCGAAGTCCCTCACTGTATACATTCCACAGGTTGGTGTGGAATGGGTTAATTGGTTTTCTTTTTCTTTAAGAAAGAAAAAACAATCTGTAAATTCTTTTATTCCGCATGCTGAATAAAAGTTATTTTTCTAATCTTTTTTTTTCTTTGATAGTCAAATTACCTGCAGAATGTGAACAGCGTAGGAAGCTTCATTCAGCGTGTATGTATACAGATGAATAGTATTAACTACTCCCTCCGTTCCTAATTGTTAGTCCACTATTCTATTTTGAAATGTTCCAAAATGTTGGTCTTTTTCTAAAAGTGAAAATGGAAAGTTGATGATTTTTCAAAAGTATCCCTCATGAATAAATCGAAGGGTCGTAAAAAATATAAAATATAGAAATAATGGTGAAAATAAAATGATTGAATTTAAATTTAGGTGTAATCATTACATATCCTCTTAAAATGTTTGAATCCCCGAGGGGGACCAACAATTATGAACGGAGACTATAATAATACCAATCATCAAGCCAAGTAGTTGAATGGGCAAAACTAATATAATTAATTACCAATCATCTAGCCAAGGTGTTGAATGGGCAAAACTAATCTAATTAATTACCACATCAGTTGTCTGCAAATATAAAGTAAAAATTAGGAATGATATGCTGTCGGTGTTGTATGTATTTAGGATATTACTATTGTTTATGCAAGGTCGCTAGGCTGTGTTCCGCTAAAATTCATATTTTTTAAGTACTTATTTTTCGTTTTACTAGACAGATCATTTTCTCATGATATATCACATCTAATTCAAAAAATAAGTACTTATACTTATTTTAGTCAGTGAAACACACCCTAAGATTGGGATAAAATTAAATGAGTATTGCTATTGGTACCGATGGTACTGTAGAGAAAATGCACCGACAGCCACCGGACGGCCGTCTCCGGCCACCGGATGGCCGATCCGAGCCGTCCAAAAATTTTAAAAAACAAAACCAAGTTGGCCTTCGCGAGAATCAATGGCATCCGAGGTGCGTAGGGTACTTGATCCGAGCACCCTTTTTTCGTCTATATATGTATATACGTGTATATACACGAAAAAGGGTGCTTGGATCAAGTACTCTAAACACCTCGGATGCCATTGATTCTCGCGTAGGGGCCCACTCGGTTTTATTTTTTAATATTTTTGGACGGCTCGGATCGGCCGTCCGGTGGTCGGAGACGGCCGTCCGGTGGCCGTCGGTGCATTTTCCTTACGGTACCATCGGTACCAATAGGATTTTCGAAATTAAATATAGAGAATTAAGATTTTGTGTGCATTAGAAGATTAAAGCATATGGCCGTCTAGATCTTGCCCAAACTAATTGTGACAAGCTGGTGCTTAATTTCTTAGCTTCATGGTGACGTTTTGGAGTTAGTATTTTGCTTTCGGAACTGAAAAATCATAATCATGTTGTTACATACAAGTCAACTTCTTGCATAAATGTGTTGTGATTCAAAAGTTAATAGAAACAATGATAAGTGGGAAAGCAATGCCTTTGGTTAGACGTCAAAAACCCTCGATGAGTAAGGTGTGGTGGTATTTAGGAGAGGCATATATAGGTTGATGATCCGAACTGTTCAGTCGTGTAAACATTCTTTGTGATTTAATATCGTTTGATATATATATATTTATTTATTTATTTATTGCAAGAAAAATTACAAGGGGTGACGAAATGATTTCGTCGCTAAAGAATCAGATTTTGTCACCAAAGGTATTAGCGAAGAAGGGTATGGGGTCACTAAAAGCGATCAAAGTAGAAAAACAACATTCGACTTATCGGAAGCGCTCCAACTGGGACTCGAATCCACCAAAACCTCTCTAATTCCCAAACTATCACTCTTCCCGCTAGGCCACACAACATTTCATTGATACTTTTGCTAAATTTATTATATATTAGTAGTACCATTTTACGGTAAAAATTTAATTAATCAACGCATTATATGGATACTTTATATACATAATGTGTTATTTTATTTTTTAACAATATAATTTTTTTTAATTAGTCTTAGATTTGGTGACGAAAGAGGTACCCATTCGCAACGAAATGTGATGAAATGTGAGTTTTGTTACCAAAAAAAAGGGGTTCATATTTATTTATTTTAAATAAAAAAGTACGAACATTTTTGAAAGACTGAAGGGATAAAAGAGAAAAAGGAAGAGATCACTAATTAAAAAGGAAGATTGGGGTAAAAAGGAGCAAGTTTGATAGGATTGGAGTAAAACGCACGCAAGGTAGATTTTTCTTAATTCATTGTATTCTCTTTCAAAAAAGAAGAGAGCATGGACCATGTGAACTATGAGTTTATCATGCAATATAAGATAGATTGATACATCTCATAGATTTGTCTTGAAAAATTGAATTTAGACAGACTATTTTCCAGAAAAATATAATTAAATTATGTTTCATAGTTTATTAATTCCTTTCAATACAAATGTTAATCATCAATCTAATCTTATTTTCAGACTCGAAAGAATTGCCTAACCCAAAGTTAATTGAAGCATTCTTTAATTAACATAACACTGGAAATTCAGTCAGGTGTTCAAGTAGTAGATTTAGGGATTTACTTCTCAGATCTTAGATTTGAAATCAAACGGGTGCTTTTTAAGCCTTAGTTAGTTTATACAGAGCTTTGCGATCTAGTATTACCCTACGGAAAGAGCCAAGAAATTGGTATTCGTATAATTAACTGAGATACGCGTAGACTGATCGAATAATTCCTTAAAAAACAATGGTTGATTAATTTAGGGTGTTTTGGATAAATAATCCATTTGGATTTTTTTTTGCCCTTACTCAAAATACCTTTTTGCTTTCTAGAAATGTAAGTATTTTGGAGGACAGGTTTGCTCCAATCCATCATCTAAAACACTTTTTTTCCCCCTCAATTCTTTCAAAATCCATCCTCTAAAACACTCTCTCCGTTTTTTTTTTGTCAATTCCTTCAAATATGAAGTATGAACATTTTTTGTCCTCGAAATATAAAGGTTGCAAATAAAATTTTCTCAAATAGAGGGCGGGTTCAAGCACTATTTTTCTCCAAATCGGAGGAATTCATAATTTAAAAAAAAGCATTTTGGAGGGCAAAATGTGGTTTAGAGGGTTGCATATTTGCATTGGAGATGCTCCCAGGAATGCTGCCAAGCACTTCGCTTGACAGTGATGTCGAGCGGTCAATTCAGCATTTCATTTCGACAATCGACAGTTCGAATTTTAATTCGAGTAATGGACGGCTTGAATTTTTATCCATTCAAATTAGATTCAAGCCGTTTTTGCCGAATTGAACAATCCGACGGCTCCTCGTCACCGTTGCCAAGCGCAGCATCTCCCATCATTTAGTAATGCCGAAGCCTCGTGGGTCTTTCCTTGAACAAAAAAATCTTCGTCGTAGGAGTAATAGTAAAATATTTCGCACGCTATATCCACCACGTTTTCCTTCCTTGAACACGGTTCGGTACGCTGCTCATTTTTGGAAACAAATACTCCGTATGTATATATATATCCTCCACTATCACGTGCTCCAATTATGAAATCAAAAATTCCTCCTAACCAAAACCATCCACACACACTGCACCATCCCCCATCCCCATCGCCACCAAATAAATAAACCAAAAAATCAAATCCTATATATATAGCAAGATCCCACATGCCCAACTTAATTCCAACTCTATTTCCTCCTCTCTCTCTGTCTCTTCCATACTTCTAGAGAGAGAGACACAGAACCAACCACAAAGGAAGAAACCCTAAAAAGAAAAAGAAAAAAATTAGATCCTCCCCATGGCCATGGAGTGGGTTCGTGGTGAAGCAGTCGGCCGTGGAAGCTTTGGGTCTGTAAATCTAGCAAAACCCAGAAAACAGGGCACTCGGTTTCCTCAACTGATGGCCGTGAAGTCATGTGGGTCGTCACGCTCTGCTTCCCTCATGAACGAGAAATCCGTGTTGGAACAGCTTAGCGATTGCCCGCAAATCATCCGGTGCTTCGGCGGCGATTCCAGCTTCGAAAGCGGCGAGAAGCTGTTTAATCTGCTGTTGGAGTACGCTTCGGGCGGCAGTTTGGCCGAGAGAGTCAAGAATTCCGGTGACCGCCGGTTGCCGGAATCCGAAGTCCAGCGATACACTCGGTCGGTGTTGAGAGGGCTTTGTTACATTCACAAGAATGGATTTGTTCACTGCGATGTGAAGCTTCAGAACATCCTCCTCTGTTCTGGCAATCAAAACGACGTCGCGAAGATAGCCGACTTCGGGCTTGCGAAGAGAGCCGGAGAGAGAGTCGGGTTCGAGATGAGAGGGACGCCGCTGTACATGGCGCCGGAGACCGTTTCCGCCGGCGAGATTGAACCGCCGGCGGACGTTTGGGGGTTGGGGTGCTTGGTGGCGGAGATGGTCACCGGAGCTCCGGCGTGGCGGTGCTCGCCGGATGATGACGTTTGCAAGCTAATGATGAGGATTGGGGTGGGCGATCAAATTCCGGATATTCCGGGGAACATGTCGGCCGAGGGGAAAGATTTTCTGGAGAAGTGCTTTGTGAGGGACCCTGCGATGAGATGGACGGCTGAGATGCTTTCGAACCATCCGTTTGTGGTTGATCAAGATCATGATGATGACGATCACACTGTTCCATTGGACGACAAGTGTGAGCCTTCCACTTCGGGATCGCCTACGGGGCCGTTCGATTTTCCCGGTTGGGAGTCGCCTTGTTCAATTACTACTTCTTTGCCCTCACGCGAGTATTCTTGGGAAACCGACGCGTGGTCGTCTTCAAGTGAATCAAACTTGGCGTCGGCTTCGTCGCGGGCAGAGAGGCTGCGGCAGTTGGCGACGGAGGGGAGGCCAGATTGGTCTGTTTCGGAGGGTTGGGTTGCAGTGAGGTAGTCGTTTAGATTGGGAATATTCAGAAGATTTTTTTGGGGGGCAGATATTAGTACAGTATTTGACCATGAGATATTATTTGATTCTTTTAGTTTATTTTTTGTAAATACTACTCCGTAGTGGTGAAAGAGGTTGGTTTAGAATCTAGAGAGATAGAGAGGAGGGTTCCAACTTGGAAGTGGGAGCCTGGAGATTTTTACAACTTGGCTCGGCTCAGTTTGTAAAGTGATTTTCTAAAGGGCAATTGAAACCATATTTTATTTATTTTCCCGGGAAAGTGGAAGTTGCTGCCTTTAATTTGCACAAGTGTGTTTTTGGATGTGTTTAAGGCTTCTGGTATTGATGTTTCCCGCAGATACAAGAGTGATTCCTGTTTCTTGGGCGAGTTTATTCTTTTCATGCCGTTTCATGCTTAGAAGTTCGTTAAACAACAAAAGTCAAAACATAGTTTGGGAATTGCATGGAGTAATTTAGTAGTACTAACTTTTTAAATAGAAGGATACTAACATTAAAATCTAAAGTATATACCAACATTAAAATTTAAAGGCTACGGGTTAAAATATACTAACAAAACATAAAATTTGAGGGTTAATATTGTGAATTTGTTAGTACTCCATTAATAAACTCTCAGTTTTTCTTCCACAAAAATCTCCAATCGTTAAGAAGGTTTCAGACGTTTTCTTCTCTCTGACCTAAAATCTCCATGGCACAAGACTTCTCTCTCTCTCTCTCTCTCTCTCTCTCTCTCTCCACAAAAATCCCACATCGTCAAGACTTTGAAGGCAATTTCGAGAAAATAACAAATAGATGAGAAGAGATTTTGTGAACCCTAAGTAATCTTTGGTGAAATCTAAGTTGTAGTTATGAAATATTTGAAGACTAGACTCCAAAATGAACTTTTAGCAAGTTTTTAGACCATTTACATAGAGAAGAATATTGTGTAGGGGTTTAATGCCGATTTTATTATCAATGTTTTTAATGACATGAAAGAGTGTCGAGTGCAATTGAAGATGACTTGTTTTTCTAGACAGGCTGAAGCAAGTCTTTACCATTCTTACAATCTGTTAATTTATTAAAAAACGTAATTAAGTATGGGGTGTTGCTATTTTGTACTTTTTTGAGTTCCAATGTATTTAAGTATAAGTAGTTATGCATGTTTATTTTTTATTGTTTATCTTGCATACATGGTCTCCCCTGTATAGTAAGATTTCTGGCTCTGTCCCCGACTACTAAGTCTTCTAGAGGGCCTCAACAGAGGCATCCGAATTGCAAATGGAATTATAATAGTTTGCTTTTAAAATTCCTCTTTCGAATGAACCAATAATTTATAAAATAAATGTGACAATCACGCAAACTAACAGAAGAGCAAAAAAATTAAATAAAGACAATAAAATAATCAAGAAATATTTATTGGGCCAAAACACCATGAAGGATTGTGCAGAGCTGCGGATCCCTAACAATCAAGAGGAGGATGGAGGAGAGTACCAAGAAGAGTTGATTCAGTGGTGGACAATCGTCGGTCAAGGCCTTTGAGTCCCTATAGTCCTTCATTGGGGGTAATCACAAGTGCAGTGAGATTCATTACAGATAATGGTAAAATGACAAACAAAGACAATAGTCTCGGGCAAATGTGACGGAATACAATTTTTACCAAAAAAGTAGTAGTAGTAGTAGGACGGAGGAGAGTTCGCACGTGGTTAAAATCAAACCCCGGCTGGCTTCACGGCCCCACACAGGTCAAAGGGTGATTCGAGGTCCATTTGAAATCTAACGCGAAGGTTTCGTCTGGGCGACAACTCTCTAACCGCACCGCCACTGACCGGAGTCGCCGTAGACCACGAAATGGATTATATAGTACTTCCTTCGTCTCAATTTAGTTGTCCTTTGTTCTCTTCTAACCGGCTAAAAAACAAGTTACTCCGTATATCTTTAAATTCATAATGAATTTTATATCGAATGTGGATTTTGTTTGATAGATCTTGATTAGTTCTATAATACAATATTTTTAAAATTATATAAAAATATGATAAATTGTAAAATATAATTAATTAAAAAATGGCACAAACTTTCAAAAAGAATAATTAAATTAGGATTTTTAAGGAGTACTAAAATATTGTCCGCTTCGCGATGGCTAATGGGTCAAATCGGTCCAACCACTTCGGCTTTTGGACCGTTCAATCCCACATGATTTGACTCAAGGTCGCAGCCTTTTATGGGTTCACCGTATTTGCCTCTTTGTAACTGGGGAGGCAGGCTGGCCCTGCTTTGCGATGAAGAGACAAATTCAAGCATTCGTGTGCGACTAGTTATAGTAAATAACTCAATGCCACGTTAAAACAAATGAATAACCAATGGGCTCCTGTTCCACTTGATAACTCATGCCCTTTCTTTGTGGGAGGTCAGGATTCGAGTCTCATCATGGGCGTTTGAGATTTTAGGTTATGAATAGCCTCTGAAATTCCCTATAAACTAACTTACTAACATCCCACTGATGTATAAATATTGACAAAAGAAATTAAATGAATAATCCTGTTAATCAAAAAAATCTTCCTTCAAATCCAAAACTAGGATAGAGAATCTCATTATATTATCCTAAAGAAGAGCATGTCTTCAAAAGGTTTCGTCTCAACCAATTCACCACAATTTCTTACAAAGGATATTAGTAAAGTAATACGTAGGTTTAACATTGGCCTAAAATATGAAAACTCATCCAAGAAAATATAAAATTACGTTCCCTCCATCTCCAAAAAATTGTTAACTACGCAAGGTGAGAATTTTCTTAAAGGTTTTAATTCTGTTGACGGAAATATGTCATTTTGCGTAGTAGACAATTTCTTTTGAATTGAGCTTATGCTGTTTGACCACATTATTGATACTCGGTACTAGCATATGAGATTTTGTGCATATATTGTTAGGTTAATATGAATTCTTTAATTACACAAGAGCATCCGTATAATTAGTGTGCCAAGTTCATGCCATCACATATAGTAGGCTTGTGAATGTCAAGTAATAGCTCAATTGGTGAGTCAAAAGTCTTGCCAAATTTTGACAAATCCATTAGTTGCACCAAATTAATTTGGCAGCATGTCTTTGCCAAACATGCTGAAATTGATACTTTTGATCTCCAATTCTTATTAGTTAAACCAAAATACTGTTCGTTCCGTGGTCCCATGATATTGATATTTCTTTTTGGAGATTCATTCTGTCATTGTCATGAGTAAAAAAATTACCATGACCTTGGTAAAATAGGTTGAACAACGGAGTTGCTCAAAGAACTTAATTTTATAAATGATCTAAAACCATCTCAAGTTAATGGTTAGAGCTAAAATAACAACGCGAAATTTATTCTTTGGTTGCTTGGCTAGTTGTGGCGGGTATAAAATTTTATTTTAATAGAAATATATAGAAGAATAAAATGAAACAACATTAAATTTTTGGGTCCCATCTAGGGCTATAAATGAACTGAGCCATTCGCGAGCTGTTCGAGGCTCGGTTCGGTAAAAGCTCATTCGAGTTCGATTCGTCTACTAAACGAACGGAACCTGAACCTCAATTCTAGGCTCGTTCCGTAAATGAGCCGAACCTGAGCCTAACGGTATTCGGCTCGGTTAGGTTCGCGAACCTATACTTAAATTTAATTAATAATTCAATAGGGATCTATTTGTAAATGTAAAAAATTTAAAGGTTGTATATATAATTCAATACTTATTTTTCTCCCAAATTCTATACGATCAATGAGAGAGTTTGCGTTCACTTGAGTTTAATGAGCTGAGCCGAATCAAACCTGAGTCTTGACGAGCTCAATTCGAGCTTAGATTCCGCTCGGCTCGATTCATTTGAGTTTAACAAGCCAAACTCGAGCTAAGATGTTCGAGTTTGAATCGAACCCGAGCCGAATCCGAGCCGAACTCGAGCCAGACTAGTATCTTAACGAACCCAACCGAGCCGAACCCGAGCCTTGAAAAATTTTAACGAGCCGAACTCGAACCAAGTTATTCAGGCTCGAATCGAACTCGAGCCGAACCCGAGCCGAACTCATACCTTAACGAACCCGAGCCGAACTTAACAGGGTTCGGCTCGATTCGGTTCGTTTACAGCCCTAGTCCCATCCGAGGAGATCATAAAGAAAAAAAATTGGTTTTAAGGCAAAAATTTTCTTCAAATTTTGAACAAGGTTTGGACAATGCTTAAGAGATGAAATTATTGTTTGCTTAACAACTCTAACAAGAAGCACAAGTTTGGCGAAGGTTGACATGCTCTGGCAAACCACCAAGGGTGGTAACCGAGTCGTGCGGGGTGAAATTTCAATTGGGACTAGTTCAGATGACCAGAGCTCTTGTATCTCAATAGACTATTGTAAGGAGTTTGAATCTCTCCACTTGCGTGTGAGTGTTCTTCCCTTAGTATTTGTTTGGATTAT
Organism: Rhododendron vialii; assembly: GCF_030253575.1. Taxonomy (NCBI): domain Eukaryota; kingdom Viridiplantae; phylum Streptophyta; class Magnoliopsida; order Ericales; family Ericaceae; genus Rhododendron; species Rhododendron vialii. The sequence goes on along the minus strand of NC_080564.1, from coordinate 10,459,787 downwards.
TTCTCTCATAATCTTGGTTGAAGTTGGGTTGGGATTGTTTTTTCCGATAATGGAACTAGTTGTTGGGTTACGCTGATAGTGATTGTGGAGTCGCTAATTTCATGTAATCCTTATACTTGTATTCTCCTATCGTTTGAAAAAAGAAATTTCACTCCCGACTTCACACCATCGGGAGTTCGTACTCACGTGCGTACGCAGTAGTTCTCGTAAATCAAATGCACAATTTGAGAGAGGTCACATTTGTGCAGCTTGCATCCAGTGAGGTTGTAATACTCGTAGATTTGAGTACAGTGAATACCTGGCATGAGCACCTCCCTAGTCCCTATTGCACATTCCCCTACGGGTATATAACTGCTTTGATCACGCTCAAGGTTGGTTGCCATTTCTGTTGCCCCTTTCAACCCTTATTCATTCAAAACGAAAAAAAAAAGAAAAGAAAAGAAAAGAAAAAGAGAGATTTTTTTTTTTTGAAGATGAAAAAGACAGATTATGAAGCGAAAAAATGGGTAGATTTTGACACTTCCCTTATTTATTACATCCATATATTTTCTGTCTCTATTTATATGAAATTATATAAACAAGATCTGATCGTAAATTCAATGAAAAATAAATATATTGTTGACGTTATGGGGGGGCCAGCATCCATCCTGAACTCGAGACGCCCCTTGTTGACGCTGGGCAAACGTATTGGGGGAGGACTAACCGCCTTCACTCATTGGTACTGTATGAGCAGCATTGCGAAGCCCCTCATGTCCGCAGGCCGCTAAATACGGGGCTCTATGCTGCCCTTTAAAGATTAAGTTGTGCCTTTCCCTAACAACAATTACTATTAGGTAAGTTGGTTAGCACCGGATTCAACACGTACATAGCAAAAAAGTACTAGTTCAAAATCAATAGTATCTAAAAACATGAGACAATCTCTCCCGGGTAGTTGCCCTATGTTGCTGGCGCATGTAACTTATTTTCAGCTTCCAAGATTTTAGAGTTCCTGATTTCAAGGCAAATGTTTCACGACTCCGTAGTTGCAGCCGGCATGTGGTCCGAAGAACCAAACTATACGTGCGGCGGCTCATCATGTGATTTCGCACCAAGTTTGTACTTTGTACACCTAATTAATAGAGTCCACTCCTAATCTTGACTTTAAAAACTTCTTTAATGAGCAACAAAACTATTACTGTAGAGGAATAGGGGCATTGGGGCCGTTACACGTACAGTACTGAACTAAACACTGTTATTGAGGTGGTGCGCGTAAGCTAATCAAAATACTTGAGACACAAAAAAATAATATTGTTGTTGAGCGCGCCGACTACTACAATTTTATTTTGATCATTTGATGCGGTCATTTTATAAATCAGCTATTACCTAATATAACAAGATCTGATTTTCTATATGGAAACTACCAAGAAACAGAGGACGTACACAATATTAGATTTTTTTTATTTTGAACTTCACACAATGTTAGATTGTGTCATTTCATTTATTTAAGCAAAGAGGATTGGAGTATGGGCATTGGGCAGTCAATAATGTACAAGCATGCAGGGGCGGAACTATGGCCCGGCCCCCAGCCCCCCAGTTTTAAAATTTTTAATTTATATATACTTGATTTTTGAATATTATTGATAATTATTCGTGTATAGCTACTTATAATCTTAATAATTTTGATTTGATATGATAAAAAATCCGGTTATTTTATATTCTTATTTCTCAATTTGTTTCATAAATTAAAAAATAAACACGTGACTGTTGAAGTAGCCTAAAGAAAAAAATAAAATGATTGGTATACTTTAGCTGCATTGAATAATTTCAATGTACAAATGTAATGTATTAAAAAACAAAAATTTTATGATGTAATAAGTATACGTTGAGATAAAAAAAAATGTATGTCTATCAAACCGGTTCCCCCGAGTCAAAATCCTAGTTCTGCCCCTGCAAACATGTTTGTAATTTCACTACCCTCGTTGAGTCGTTGACGGTATAGTAGGGAAAGGGACTAATAAGGGAGAACGTGCCAACATGTGAAAAGTTTAATTTCCCACTTGACCTCTCAACTCTCATCTTCCGTTCACATTTCGCACCTACACGTATGTATTATATATATTCATTCACGCCTTGAGTTTTGCCCATATTTTTGGGTCGAACAAAGATGATTATTTTAGTTTTATTTAACCCTAGTTAGTGTCCAGCAACAACCCAGTTATTATATGAGATTTTTGGGTATTTTGGCTAAGTCAAAAGAGCAACACAATGCTCCGAGACCCCATCAACAAAAAGGCTAGATTTTATATCATTGCAGTAACTCAACAAATGTGTACGTTGAGCCCCATACGCACATCTCGAACTAATTAATATTACCCTACAGCTCCTTAGCCTAATTAATATATTATTTTACAGTTTCTTCCAAAGTCGTTTCTAGAGTTGTTAGAAAGGATATTTGAACTTGAAATCTTAGGAGAAAGTAAACTCCTAGTTTCAAGCTGGCCAAGAGCACCGTTAGGTTTAATTAACTAGTAGTCAGCGTAGTTTTATTTTTTTTTATTTTTTTGTCATTCATTAAACCTAATTTATACTATCCTAGGGGACTTGGGGGAGGGAAATGGGGCTTACAGTGTAGTTTTGAAAATCATAACATGCTTTCTCGGATATTTATTCAATTGTTACATCATCATGTTTGAAACATTCTGCAATTGCAAATTCTTAGAGCAACTTTATCAGCTATTTTACCTAAGCAAAACCTTCAAATGAGCATTACACCAGATTAGGTAAAGGTTTAGGTAAAATCCATCTATGAACAATGCTTAGGTAAATATACCTAAGCACTATTCACCATGTGTATATTATTTTATTAATTGTTCTCTCTCTCTCTCCCCCCTGCTTGTGACCATAATGTGTGTTAGAATAGGAATAGGAATACCCCAAGCGTAGGGATAGGTCGGTTGAAAATATAATAATACCCGGAGGTCCGGGGTCGAATCCACAGGGAGCGCATCCATAACTTGTTTAAGAGATTAGCTTGCGTAGAGATTTTAGCGTTAGGACCGCCAACCAAATTTTGGCGTTGAGACGGCTAATTGAAGGATTTAGTTAACTGGCTACTTAACCTAACTACGGCTTTTAAACTAAAGATTAAACTAAAGGCTAGGTTTAGGGACAATTAACACCCATAACGTGAGGATAAGCTTGATTCTTCTCTTTTTAACAAAAGTGTTAAACATGTCTAGGGTTCTTTTGATGCATTTAGACAAACACAATGAGGGACATAGCTCCAAGTATTAAATGTGGCAAGAACCTTAACTCTTGCCTACATTTGATTAAAGAGATTAACACCTCAAAGTTTTGATACATAAAATTGGTCCTAGCACATGCTTAAGCTAGAAAAACGAAAATCACATGAGAAGAACAAGCAATATCCTTGGTTACAGGATGCTAACCATCCCACAACCTAACCTTACTAAACTACTCACACATATCAAAAGAAGATATGAAATGAGCAAGGGTAAAGATAATGAGAAAACTAAATATTGATTAAATTCGAAATAAAGACAAAATCCTCGAAGAGAATGAGATTCCTTACAACTTTAATGAAGACCAAAAGCTTCGGAAGTAAAAGGATCGTGCTTAAAAACCCTCCTCAAAGCATAAATGAAGAGAGAGGTGGGAGCTCCATTAATGGAGGTAGAGAGAGAAAGTGCAAAAGTAAAAGTGCCCTACATTTCAGCCAAGGGCTGATATACCCCCTTTACAAAATAATTGCAGAAATGCCCTTTAAAATGTCCGCGCAGGAGTGAGGGATCGATCCCTGGTCAGAGGGGGATCGATCGGGGATCGATCCCAGGGGCCACTGGACTGGGCAGCCTGCTTTGCTGTTGCTTTCGGCCTTCGTTTTGCTCCAAGTCTTCCTCCATTCCTTTGGACACTTCATTTAGGACCCGTGATGACCTCTCGAGGCTCCTCACATATGCCAAGCATGTCCGGACTCCTTCTGGGATTATTGGAAGCCTTGGTAATGACCATTCTTTTCTCCAATTACCTGTTGCTCAACAAAAACACACCTTGCGTGCAATATCAAACAAAAACGGACGAATATGTATGCAAGTGTGACAAAACAGAGGGAGATAAGCCTATCAAATTACACTATTCAATGCTTATCACCCCCAGAAAATAAAAAGATAAAAAGAAAATAAAAGTAATAATATTTTAATAGAGAATAAGTTAAATAGATAGTATTGGTGTAGGTTGAGAGATATGTGAGTAGGTAAAATGAAAAAAGTGCATTGTTTACTAGTATTTTTACCTAACAATTGATAAACTTGCCCTTATACACATAAAAAAAATCGAAAATTCTATAGGTACTGACCGGTATATACACGAAAATTGAGTGTTTGGATCGAACACTCTACATGCGTCGGATGCCATTGAATCTCGCGCGAGGCCCTCTCGTTTTTGTTTTTTAGAATTTTTGAACGGCTCGGATCTGCCGTCCGGTGGCCGGAGACGGCCCTACGATTTCCCTACGGTACTGGTTGGTATCTGTAGTACTACTCGATTGCTACAGTATGCGCCTCTCTTTGGTTTGTACGGTACGTACACCTTTTTAAATTGCCTTCAATTCATATTTACTACATAGAAATTCATGACTTTAATTGCATATAAGATTCTCAACATCACTCGCAAGCAACAAGGACAATGATTTCAATGTTGACGTTAGGAACTAATTAATTATGTGATGTGCAAAGATTATAGTACAATTTTTTTTTTTACAAGTTTGATACACAATTTCGTTGTCGCAAGCTTTTACATACCCAAATATGGATGCATACCGTAGATTTTGAGTAGTAACTCTATAAACACTAATGCTAAACGGGTTCCCTACCGACGGGCATGCGGGTTCCGCTCTAGATTCCGCATGGATGATTTGAGCAGTTGTAATTTTCAAAAAATCCGAGTGGACTTATGAAAAATCAGCTTAATTTGATAGGTGTTGGTGCTCAATCTAATCTTCCATGTTTTCATTCATATTTCAGGATCCTGTAATCTAAATGAAAAATGGAAGATTCGATCGAACACCTACACATATCGGATTGAGCTGATTTTTTAAGGGCCCACTCGGTTTTTTTTTTTAAAATAAAAAAAACGGCTCGAATCATCCATGCTGTACCCGGAATGAACTCTGCGTGTAACGCCCCAAAATTTCGGAAACGTTAAGTAAATACTAAAAGACCAATTTCTCAAAAGATAAATCCGATTCACTACGTCAGACGTTCCAAAAGTATACGTCACAATATTACAACCATATCGAATTTAATTTTAAAGTTTTTGAACAGGTCAAAATATTACACTTTCCAAATTTAAACGTTTAAGCTTTCAAAATCAAGGATCAATCATTTGGCAGAGCATCTAAGTGTACGGCAACCAGGTTTCCTCGCCTCCGTCCGTAGCGGGGTTGAAGTCGGATTGCTCGAACGGCACTTCCGTTCCGTCTTCGGTACCTGGCGTTCGAGTTACCAGGGCAACATAGTACCGTGAGCGATGACGCTCAATAGCCAAAACCCACCCGAACCCATAACTTACAAGCAACAAGTTATATAATAGGAATGCAATATCAAAAGAGAACAAATTCATTATTTCATTACTAATCTTTAACTTAAGTGAAATCTCGGATCTTAACCATAGATCCGTTCCTACCCATAACCTCTGGTGCAAACACTGGTGTGGTCCGACTCCCCTTTTCCAGATCCGGATGAAAGATACCTAAGTTATATACCTGGGTATCCCATCCGCAACCATAAATTCGGATAAAACTTCACCGGCAACGCTCAAGCGCCGTCTAGCCCGGGTTGTGACGCAAGCACAATGCCACCCTTATGTCCCGTCCCAACATCCGAGAGCTGGCCACCACCATGCCGTACCCAGGGTTTCGTAAACCAACAATTCACAAATTCACCGCCAATCAATCTCCAATCAATACATCACCACGGGTTCCAATCCCGGAATCCAAATCTCAATCTCTCATCTTTTTATCTTTTCTATTAATCCTACTTTCACGTCTAATAAGTTAAATCTGTACATCGCAACCAACCCCGGGAACCTATTTGTCCAATCTATCAGTACAGTTTCATTTCACACAATCTAACATTTCTACGAACATACTAATAGGTTAACGATAATTAATTTTTGCGATACTAACAAATCACGCGAGAAAATAAATACCTATTACCATGCTTTTCCACTTGACAAATTTAGAGACTATGACAGCATGTGATAGAAGTAACATTCTTCTTGCATTAACGATAATACACTTGGCAACTTTCCTCTTAAAATTGTACCATGTAAAAACAATGATTCTTATTTCCTTTAACCAAAATTCCAAGTCATGCATCAACAGAACAAATTTCACTATAAACTATCACGTATATTTAATTTCTAATTTCATTAATCAAGCCCAAGCATGCCTTATATTTAATTCTTAATTGCATTAATCAAACCCAAGTCATACTTTTCTAAATCAAACCCAACGGTGACAAACAACATTTTTTTTTTTAAAACAAAACAAACACAGTGGTGTTCGGATAAGGTGGGTTTTTGTCCGGACCCGACCGGCAGCGTTGTGTTCGAATATAATCATACCGAAACATAAAAATCATTACGGACACGATATATACGTAGGGAGGTGAGTTTCGGACTACCTCTCGTCTTGCGAAACGTTTTTTTTTTCGGAGAGGCTTCGGTGGCTGGTCGGAGGAGCGGCGGAGCTCGGCTGCGACGGTATGGACTGATTTTAAGGCTGGAACGGTGACTGATTAGGAGTTGATTTCTGGACGGTCTTTGGAGCTGAAATGCAGCTGATTTCGAGCGGTTTCGGAGCCGGAACGGAACTCGAATCGAGGCTGATTTTGGTGGCGAGTTTGGTGAGCTACGGTGGTAATGATGGTGGCTCCGGTTGGTGCTCGGTGGTTCGGTTGGAGGTGGAGGAGGTGGGAGGAGAGGAGCTACGGTGGTGATGGAGACGGTGATGCTCGGAGAAGATGGAGGAGCTCGGCGCTCTCTCTCTCTCTCTCTCTGCCGAAGTGTGTGTGTGCTGGTGTTGATACAAAGAAGAAAAGAAAAAAAAAAGAAGAGTAATATGGGGGAGGAGTATAAATCTCTTGGGTAATATAGTACAGGTTGAATGCTTTTGTTTGAGAGTTAAAGGAAGGTTTCTTGGGTGGTTGTCGACTTCTTATTGGTTAGAGAAAAGGAGGTGACAAAAATGGTTAAACATGGGGAAGTTAGATGGAAGATGTTTAAAAGGGTATTATGTTTGCTTCAGATAGTTTAGGATTGTTAGGGAATTTGGATGGGTAGTTCGGTGGAACAATTGAGTGGAAAAAGGCCACGTGTAAGGAAACAATGTGGCTGGGACAAATTAGTTTTTGGTTAGGAAAAATTATCTAGTGAAACCAAAGTACACACAAGAAAAATTACTCGCTAAGCACGCGCGCACACGCGATTGATTATGTAATAAAATTGGTGTGACGACATAAATAATTTTTTTTTGCATTAAATAAAATACGAGCATGAATAATATTTTTGATTTGATGATTATTATTATTTATTAAAAATACCGGGTCTTTACACTGCGTGCCCATCGGAGGGAACCCATCGGTCTCTGTAAATTAGTTGTAAGATCCACATTAGCTTAAACCCATCAGTGTACGATCTTTTCCCAAACTTGTGGTAGCAAAAGATTTTTATTTGGTGAAAACTGTCGGGATCGGTTGTCCAACAAAAAAGTGATTCAATCCCGCGGAATTTATCATCTACTCACATGTCTAATTTGGCCAACCAAACAAACCCAAGTGCAATATGTGTCCATATATTTATACCGTCACCAATATGGGATTAATTTTCTTTAAAAATAGACCCTACCAAAAATGATTGAATATATTCTTGTTGAAAGACATCCCTAGAAATACTTTTCAAGGCCACTTTCAAAAAAAAAAAAAAATGCCACACAAGCCGTAGGCAGAAGGACATAGATGTTTTTGAAACCATCTATGAGGGTTAAATCTGCGTGTATCGTGTGAATTTACATCTATATTCGGATCTGTATCTCTCCCTTTTTGCATGTAACATTATTCAAATCGCAATGACCAATACCGAGATGGGATGAGTGTGAAGGAATTTTTTTGGAGTATATACTATGAAATGCTAAGACATCAGTTCCAAGTAATATTACCCCACAAGGACTACTTGCTGAATAAGCCCTACCTTGTCAAATGGCACAACACGGGCTAAAATCAAGAAATTGGTCCAGTAATTAATCAAGATACGTCGGTGTTAAAAAATAAAAAAAAATATTAATCAAGATACACTGGTTCAGATACACTAAGTTATCAAAAAAAAGTTTTGTTGGAAATAGCTTCAATTTTCCTATCCTAAAAAATCAGAAAGACATCATTTGAGAAATTACTTTTCGCAGCCGATCAGAGCTAATATTTTGCAGTTAAGGATTCGCTAGTTCAAACCAAATTTGTCACTGAAGTTTTTCCTAATTACCCTCTTGCCCTCTCTCAAAAAAAAAAACTTTAAGCTCTCAAATTAGTCTCTCTCACCCAATTGAATTGAGCTGAGCGGGAATACAAGACTCAAAAAGGGAAAAGAATAGAAAATTAAAGTAACACAAGTAGGTCGGATCAAAAGGAACACAAGTAGCTGAGTTTTTTATTTTATTTTATCCAAAGTAGGTGAGTTTGGACGAGTTGTAAATGAGTTTTATTTTTAATTACTTATTATTTTGATGCAAAATAATTTTGAAAGTTATAAACGGTTGTAATTTATTTTTACATGAATTTTTGTAGTGGTTTAAAGAGCAATTACCTGTACACAACCTGACCATTTATTCAGAGTGAAAGTCTGTGCATCGATATGTAGCCAGTAATAGTATATATTTACATAGGGAAAATATGGTGTTTGTGTTCGTCAAATGTACTGCACCGTTCACAAATCTTGTTAGCAACAATTTTAGTGTGATTATAGTAAATTTTGAGACCTTGTTTCTCAAAAGAGCCAAAAGTACTAAATGATCTTTTTCGAGCTTTTTTTTTCTTCACAAAATAGTACGAAGGAAAAGAAAAAAGCCCACTTTTGGAATACTACCCCTGATTGGTGATAAGAAATGGTTTAGTAACACAAAAATATAGATAGTGCGACATTATTAATTGAGGAATAAGGGAGTAACTTATTGGGCAATATAGTTTGCATTATTTAACTCACCCATTTAAAAACTCATTCTCTGAGTCAAAATAGATTAGTATTCATAAGACCCATATCATCAAAAATTTAAATGGATGAAATTTAGATGAATTCAAAGGTATGGATCAACCTTGACACCACTTGAGTTAATTTATCAAAATCCAAGCTGCAAGGGCTATGGTCAAATGAAAAAAAAAAATTCTTAAAAATGACTCTCCACCGCAATATCAACCACGTTTTTCTTGTACATGATTCGGTACGCTATTTCAGTCCAAAAAAAGAAATTGTAAAAAAGTATCCTTCACTATCAAGTGCTTCAATTAATAAATAACGAACCACCCATACACACTACACCATCCCTATCAAAAACACAAAACAAAACAAAAAAAATCAAATCTTTAGGTCTTGTTTGGTAGTCATTTCGTTTCCTGTTTTTTGTTTTCGTTTTCAGAAATTTCAAAATTTTGAACTGAAAGTATGTTTGGTTGCCCAATTTCATTTTTCAAAATTGAAATAGTTTTCAAAATTTTTGAAAATTGAGGAAGTGCCAAAACTCAACTTTCACTTCCTTCCAAAAACAAAAACCGGCTGCCAACCAAAACAATGTTGTCGCCGAACTCCTTCGCGACAGGCCTAGGTACCCTCCCCTGCCCCCTCCGCCTAACCCCTGCCCTCCACCTCCGCGGCGGCGGCAGAGGAGACGGTCCTAGCCGCTGGGCCACCCCCGGCCACCAGAATCGCCCAAACAACTACCTCTTCAACGGCTGCCGCCGGCGGGGCAAGCAAGGAAGTGGGAGGACTGGGAGCTCCCTTACTACCTCACGAGCTTCCTCACCATTGTCATACTCGGAGTGGGCCTCAACGCAAAGCCCGACCTCACCATCGAGACCTGGGCCCATCAGAAAGCCCTCCAGCATCTCCAGACCGTGCAATTGGCTGATAATTCTGAATGATTGTTGAATCTATTGAGTAATTTGATTTAGCTTTCTGCCCTGTTTTGGACGAACGTGTTGGAAATCAGATCTTGGCTCTTGAGCATTTCAAACAGCTTCGGTTTTTTTTTTTTTAATCTTGAATTGTTAAATACTGTATGTGGAGGAGTTTATGATGATTCTCTGAATTTGGGTTCCAGTTTGTAAATTGCTACTCCCCCCCCCCCCCCCCCTGACACACCCCCCCGGCCCCACCTCCCTTTTCCCAGTTTACCCCCGCCCCCCCCCCCCCCCCCTCTCTCTCTCTCTCTCTCTCTCTCCCGCCCCCCTCTCTCTCTCTCTCTCTCTCTCTCTCTCTCTCCCTTTCCTTTTTTTTCACTTTCTGCTTCTTTTCTTCTTCTTTTTTTCTTTTCTTTTCCAGTTTTTTTTTTCATTTTATTTCATTTTCTTTTTTTCCGGTTTGAATTTTTTTTTCTTTTTAATAATAGGTTCAAGTCTAATTCTAGGCTTTATAAAGTAATTGAGAGAAAAAAGTGTTTCAATTGATCATGTTTATCCCACTGTTTTTTTTTTCTTTTTTTGTCCTTTATAGATTAAAAAATATAGTTACGAAAATAAGTGTTTCAATTTTTAATCCGTTTGAACCAGTGCAAAGATGTTATTTTTCTGATCATTTCATCCTAAATTGTCGTAATAAATTTTTGGCTCCAAAGCCTTTCAATGAACACCCTAAGAGAGTCCTGAAACTAAATAATGAGTCTTAGGTTGCTCGTTGAAAGGTCGTAAAGCAAAAAATTCATTAAGATTACAATTAGTGTTCGGGAACTAATTACGAAATGTATTTTGCAAACGACATACTAATCCATAATACAAATATTATATTCAGGATTACTTTTTTTTAACTATAGTACAATTTTATAAATTTGTTAGCCATTATTTAGCATAGATCCTCTTAACTGATTCAGTAGTATGTTGCTTCAAATCGCGTTTATACTCCATAGGATTGCAAATGGATGGTTTCTATTTTTTTATAACTAAAACGAAAACGTTTTAGGGGCTACTATGTCAATGGGGGCAGCAGAGCCCCCGGGTCCCCCATACTTTTTAATTTATTTTTTTATTTAATTACTTATATCTTATTTATTTAATTTCTATAAATACACCATTTGTATATTTAAAAATATAATTCAAGAATTAAGTGCTTTAATTCTCAATTCAATTAAATCAGAGCAAATATCGTTTTTTTATTATTTTATTTTAAATGGTCATAATGAATTTTTTGGTTTAAGACTTTTCAACAAACTCCCTAAGACTCATTATTTAGTTTTAAGACTCTCTTAGGGTGTCCATTGAAAACCCTTGAAGCCAAAAATTTATTATGACCATTTAAAATGAAATGATCAGAAAAATAACAACTTTGCACCAGTTCAAACGGATTGAAAATTGAAACACTTATTTTCGTAACTATATTTTTTAATCTATAAAGGACAAAAAAAAGAAAAAGAAAACAGTGGGATAAACATGATCAATTGAAACACTTTTTTTCTTTCAATTACTTTACAAAGCCTAGAATTAGACTTGAACCTATTATTAAAAAGAAAAAAAAATTCAAACCGGAAAGAAAGAAAATGAAAAAAAAAAAACTGGAAAAGAAAAGGGAAAAAAAGAAGAAAAAAAGAAGCAGAAAGTGGAAAAAAAAAAGGGAGAGAGAGAGAGAGAGGGGTAAATTGGGAAAAAGAAGGTGGGGCCGGGGGTGTGTGTGTCAGGGGGGAGTAGCAGCTCTCTCCAGTTTTATGTCAAAAAAACCGGGGCAAAATTCCTTGTTTTTTTTTTTTTTTGAAAATAGGTTGACACAAACATATTTTATGCTTTCACTTTTTTTTAGGAAAAGTAAAAACTAACTTCAAGAAATAGAAAACAGAAAACAGAAAAGTGGCAGTGTTACCAAACATAGCCTTATTATGTACTCCATATATAGAAGGATCCAGGAAACCGAAGTTAATTGTAGACTCTGTTTCCCACTATATAATATTCCATAGTTTTAGAGAGAGAAGAAACAACAGAAGAGGAAACTCGTCAAAGAAAGGAAACCAAACAGAACAGAGCAACACCCACCAAAAACAGAGCATCCGAGTTACGCCCATGGAGTGGGTTCGCGGCGAAGTAGTCGGCCGTGGAAGCTTCGGGACTGTGAATTTAGCAATACCCAGGAAACAGAGCACTGGATTTCCCCAGTTCATGGCGGTGAAATCATGTGGGTCTTCGCACTCTGCTTCCCTCATGACCGAAAAATCGATATTGGACGAGCTCAGCGGTTGCCCACAAATTATCCGGTGCTTCGGTAGCGATTCCAGTATCGAAAACGGCGAGAAGCTTTATAATCTATTATTGGAGTATGCTTCGGGGGGAAATTTAGCTGAAAAGATTAAAAATCCCGGTTGCCGCAGTTTGCCGGAATCCGAAGTCCGGCGACACACGAAGTCAGTGTTAAGCGGGCTTCAGCATATTCACAAGAACGGGTTTGTTCACTGCGATATTAAGCTTCAGAACATCCTCCTCTGTTCTGGCAATCGAAATGATGTCGCGAAGATCGCCGACTTTGGGCTTGCGAAGAAAGCCGGAGAGAAGAGAGAGAAAGTACGGTTCGAGGTGAGAGGCACGCCGCTGTATATGGCGCCGGAGACGGTTTCCGCTGGCGAGATTGAACCGCCAGCCGACGTGTGGGGTTTGGGGTGTTTGGTGGCGGAGATGGTCGCCGGAGCTCCGGTATGGCGGTGCTCGCCGTCTGATGACGTGTGCAAGCTGTTGATGAGGATTGGTGTGGGTGATGAAATCCCAGAGATTCCCCGGGATTTTTCCGAAGAGGGAAAAGATTTTCTTGGAAAATGCTTTCTAAAGGACCCCGCGAAGAGATGGACGGCTGAGATGCTTTTGAACCATCCGTTCGTGGTTGATCAAGATGATACTGTTCCATTGGACGACACACGCGAAGCCTCTACTACGGGATCGCCTACAGGACCGTTCGATTTTCCTGATTGGGAGTCGCCTTGTTCAATTACTTCTTTTCCCTCGCCGGATAAATCGTGGGGATCAAACAGATTGTCGAGTGCATCCGCCGCGGAGAGGCTGCGGGGGCTGGTAACGGAGCGGAGACCGGATTGGTCTGTTTTGGACAGTTGGGTCACTGTGAGGTAGTTACTTTGTGGTATGGGGAATAGCAGTAGATTTTTTAGCAGATTTTTTATTTGGTCAATGTTGGATTCTTTGAATTGTTGTAAATATAGGAGGAGGGGTGAGAGGAAGAGATTGGATTGGTTAGAACTAGACACAGAGGATGATGTAAGAGATAATCTGACACCATTGAAGAGTCCCAGTTGGGGGAGCTCAGTTTGTACAGTGGTTTTTTTTAAAAATTTTATAAATGAAACCAATTTTCTGGGGAAGTGGAAGTTGCAGGCAGTCTTGCATTGCAAGTTGGTTTTTGGATGTGTTAGGCTTCTTTCTGGTGTAGAAATTTCCCCTATATCCAGTGATGCCTATTTCCATTTTTAGTAAACATCCTGAAATCGGAAGGCAAAATCCGTGACTTCCCGTTAATACATTGCTTTTCTTTCTTGCTCTTTTAATCCCTTTGTTTTTGCAGGTGCTTGTGTTTACAATCTCCACAGCAAAAGGGCGAGCCTTTGTTGTGATATGGTATTTCAAAGGTTCATATCACCCAAAATAATACTGCATTACCCTATTTTGAGAGGCGTCTAGAGATGAAAACTGAATAAACAGAAATGTTTTCAGCCCCTTTTATAGAGAGATTCGTGATCCCGTGGGAGAGCCGGAACCTGGCTACCGATTCTATCAACAGTACTTGCACTTGTTACCGGTAGGTAGGTGATATCTGTAGTTTTTTGGGGGAGTTCATAGAATTGTCACGACACAACTCAACAATCAACCCATTTTTCTACATACTTATTCTGGAGGTCTGAAGATAGCTGCAGTCAATAGGATGTTGCCATGAATCCATTAGTAAAGCATGTAAATAAAGAAGATGAACAACTGTGAAATAGAACTGTATTCCTGGACTTACAACCATCCATACATCTCTGGCTCAGAACTAATGCAGCAGCAGTTAACACGTTCACTTAGAACAATGTTTAGTAAACTTCTACAATGGTTGCGGTGAGATATACAAAGCAAACCTTTTTACTATTGTTGTAATAACAAACAATAAGAGAAAGATACACATCTCAATTCCAAAAAGACAGGAAGAAAACATGTATTTAAACTAGGTATATGAAACACTAATTTATTTGAAGGAGCTGCTCCAAGGGCACTAGAATCAATGACTGCCCTCTTCCCATTTTGCATGTCAATAACGTACTTGAACTGATGCATATACCTTCACTGCAACTCCCCAACGGGTGCCTCGTTGAGCCATAGGAAGTGGATAAAGTCGTACAACTTTGCACTTACACTAACCTGCTCATATTGGAACTTAATATTTTAATACTTCAGGTCAGCAGAAACATGCACAGGAAAATGTATTTAGTTGCATTTGTAGTACTACCTTGTAAGGTGTTGGATTCAATCTTCTCATGTGATCAGGCCGCATTTGTTCCAACTGTTGAATACAACGATCCCTGATCTCCTTAAGAGATGGTAGTTCTTCTCTTGCTCCATCTTCAAGAAGGGGGGAAAAAAAAGGTAAAATGAATAATCTGGTACAAAATCCATTAATTTCTTTATCCGGTAGAAATGCTATACAAATTTCTGATCCCCCACAGAAATATTGCAAGACCAAAACAGGATTGAAAATGGCTAATTGATCTAATTTAGAGTAAGTATCAACTTTCAGTATGGAAACTATGACATATCTAACTCACATAGAGAATTCTTCCTGGTGCTAGAAGCACAAAAAATGGAATTTATCGTGTAGACTATGCATTTGGTAGCAGCAATGGTAAACATCTTAGTTTTATATTAGGTCTAAACTCTCACCTGAGCTGCCAGGCCAGAAACACTTCAGAAGTTCCTCAACACGCTGTGGCACTACATATGCTCTCTTCGATTCACTAAACGGGTGACGACACAGAATTCGTTCTGCTACCTACAAATAGAAGTACAAAAATTAAAAAGAAACAAACTCATCTATAGTGTAATTGACAAGGTTAGCACATAAATAACAAGCACTCGCAGGGCAAAAGATTGAGTAAGAACTAAGTTGTTCATAACGTAGTTACTGAAGAATGACAAATCTACTTGTCCTCTGATTGGAGGAACTACACACTACATATTCAGACTTTGACAGGCTGTAGAATTTTCTTTTACTTTCATGTGCACCCACAAAGGAAAACAAACTAATCACTTGTTCTGAAACAAAAATATAAGTAATTTTCTGCAACCATCTAGCCGAGTACAAGTCGAGTAAGTGTTTCCAGCCAAGAGTACAATGACTTCTACAGTTCTTGGATAAACTTGGATCAAAATTGACATCGGTCCTCTTTCCGATAGCCAATTCAAAATCAATGCAGGACATTGATCCCAGCTATGTTAGGATATAATTCAATTGGCATTTTGTTGTGCCATGATGGGTATACAGAAAACTACGAAGACAGCTACAACTGGTTGATAATTTGCTATATGAGACAAGAACTCTGTGATGCTTTCCCGAAACTAACAAGTATAAAAGAATAGTGTTTTGTATATTTCTACAGACTACAACTAATGTTAGACAAATAATTGTGCTATTCAAAAAAGGCACCAGTGTCTGAGGCCGGTCAACCAGTATTAGAAAGCTGTCACACCTCCTCCACTTGGGTTGCCCTCTTGCATCGGACTGAATAACACAATAGGGTACAAACGCATACAAGGACACTATAACGAAGGACCTTTTGAAACCAAAGCTCTAATACCATGTTAGTATGTTACCAGTTACCAAAAAGCTTATCCCACAAGGAAATGGTACCAAAGATACATCGATGGCTCTACCATAGATATATTGAGTTGATTCAGAAATGATACAAACACGAATGCAGACATCTTATCATGTTCAAACTCCTTATACACATAGTATACTGTACAACTTGGACTCATATGGTTTTTTTAAATTTATATTTTTTTATTTTTTATTTTTTTATATCTCGACTCGTATGGTTTAGTTTTTCACAAGTAAATAGTTTTGAAATGTAGAACTGGTATAGATTGGGATTTCCTCAGGAACTACAATAAACTTCATTCCTATAAATCTACACCATATCATTACCTCATTGGAAAAAAAATTACTTAAGTTTTAATGAGACCATTTGCAATTAGAACTGTAGATCTAACATGGACACATGAATTTCAGGAAAGGACAGCAGATGAAGCCTGATTTCCTCTGTTGTAGGCAAAATTCATCATTCCCTCCTTTTGTTAAGAACATCTCATATTAGGCAGAGGAGAAAAAGATAAGAATAATGAATATCCACAAAGAGATTGATAGGTATAAAGCTTGTACGATTTACCTTTGGAGGTGGTTCATTCTCCCCCGTCATAATGTCTACAAGGGGGTAGCCTTCTTTCCCGTACAATCTATAACATCTCTTTTTACATGGAATAGACACCTAAAATCACAAAGAGTCAACCTTAATAGTATAAAACAGAAGACCGTCAGAATAATTCATTGTGTGATCAAACCTTTGAAACGTCTTCAGAAAGTTTGATACGAGGTTGATTATTTATTTCAACAAGCTTGAAAACACAACCTAAGGCAGCTTGAGCATAACACGTAACCAGATAAGTTCCGATTCCAAATGCATCAACTTCATGTCCCTATGGAGGAAAAGGTCATTCAATAAAAATATTCAGGTCCGTAAACAGAGTTTTCTTCTGCATTTCGTTTTTCTGCAGTAACTTAAATCTTCAACCTTCTATCAATGCAAAATCCGGGAATCAATGAAGTGAAGAAGGAACTGTGATGGCACCATGGAATTAAAGATTTCTTACCTGTTTGTTTAAAGCATCTAAAGTTTCCTCATTAAGGTCATTACTTGCAGTAATACCCATCTTCCCAAAATCTGTCACTCCAAATTCCCTCTCAATGGTGCGAAAGAACTTACGGGTCTCGCAAGACAAATACGCAAGGTCACCGGAGTCTAATCTAATGCCTAATGCTTTGTACCTGGCACATTATGCAAAGCTGGGCAATTAAGTTGGGACTCTAGAAATAGAAAAGAATCATTAACAAAAGAAAATTCATCCTAGTCCTCAAGATACGAAATAAGAAATAGGACAAGGGGAAGAGAGTTACGACATGGCAAATGACAAACAGCAGAAGAGGAGATAATATACAGACAAAATGAGAAAACAAAAAGAAGCGGAAAATTATATGCAAGATAGTAATGTATTCTGGGAAGTAACGTGAAGTAACGTCTACGCATTTGCTAGGATACGTTAGAGTTGTGCACATGCAAGAAAATTCATCTTCCAACATCCAATCAGAATAAACAGATATCATCATCTACATTATTAATAAGTTTGCATTAGCATCTACCACTAGGATTATATAGAGAGCGACTCGGCCTATGTGAAGTGGAGGATCCATCATGCATGACAACTTACAACAGAGTGCAAAGCATTGTAACAGGTCATTCAGACTTACTAGTAAAAAACATGGTAGCAACTCATCTGACGGACCTATAGATGGGTGTGCTAGCATCAGTGATAACATCATTTAAGTCCAAATTAGTTATTTTCCGTAAAATGTTCTACGTTAATTATACAAGAAAAATGTAACAAGGGCGTGTGCTAGCATCAGGGATAACATCTTCATTTAAGTCTAAATTAGTTATCTTCCGTAAAACGTTCTACGTTATACAAAATGTAATAAGAGCATAAGGCCCTGAACATCATTACTAACCACCAATCAATATAAGACTAATACAACAACAATGTTGCCACATATACAAATGGCCACCTTAATCCCAATTTCTAAATGCATAAAGCCAGCTAATTGGACTTGGTCAAGATGATTCTTTTTCGGACTAATACACACGAATACCAAACTTAATTCAAGGGATAGGATAATGCAAGCATGAAGGGAAGATTATATAAATGGAAAAAATGGATAATCAAAGCAAAAGAGAAAAAGTAATACTAGCAAAACGATGTCTTATATATATAAGTAAACCTCCTGGACATACCCTAAATCATTCAGTGCCAGAGCAACCGCACAAAAATTAGGAATTCCACTCCTCATAACCTGGTAAAATCAAGCAACTGTTACACTTAAGGAACCAAAGATAAATTGACTAAACAGTAGATTCACTACCAAGACTCATAAAGTATGGGTTGCACAAAAGGGAAATAGTAGTATGCTCATGGCAGTGGTGTGGAACTATGCCCATCGCTAACCAAAATGAAGCAATATCACTCGATTTCAAATGCATGAACAGGGAACTACATCTTAAAAGTATAATTTACTAATGAAAGCATGACCACTAGTACAATGTTAGCAATTGACTGTTATGCTAACAGGATCACACCTTAAACCTAATCAAACCAAACAAAGTCTTGTGATCTAATTAACAGGGGTTGGCTGCATAAATCATTTATCATCATTCCACTCCATTAGGACTGTCTGCTCAGTTAAGTTAAATTATTCAACAACTATATATCTTTTCTACTAGACCAGCCAATTTCGATTTAGGTTTTCCCCTCCTGGCTTCTCCATTAAAAATGGTCTATTCTTATTCCTACAAGAAACTTTGCACTAGATACAAAAAAAGAGAAAAGGCAAGAACAAACGAGTATCCAAATGGCAAACAAAACCAAAGATGCCAGCAAATTATTACATCACAACTAAATCCAATCACCATAATTTCCTAAAAGCTTTCAACAAAGAAAACAACACTAACAGTAAGAAGAGTGTGTTACAACTTCAGAGTATTGGTGTGGCAGACATCTGTAATGAACTAAACACTGTACTTATGGATTACATAGGGCAACCATATTTGGGATACCAGGGATACCAGAGTATCTTGGCACAATGGTAATTGTAAATACAAAGGCCAAGTACCCAACACATGCTAAATACTAAAGACCCAATCTAAGTAACAAATGCCATAGTTAAGCTGTCTTTTGCCTTTATTGGGGAGATATAAAAACGAGTAGGCGGGTTCTCCTAAGCAAGCAGTGAAAGAGTTGGCTACGGCTAGATCTATATAAGAGGAAATTACACAAGATAATGGATCACAATCTTACTAGCCTATTCAACCATATACTGATATACATTAAGATTACAAAAAACAGAAATAATGATTTGATCAAAACAAATTGCATCATGTAAAACACGTTCAGTTTAATAAAACAAATTAACTGTGATTCACAAACAATACAGGATACCACAAAATCTGTAATCAGAAATAATGATTTGATCGAAACAAATTTGTAGGCCAAGCATCTTGTAGAACAGGTTCAGTTTAATAAGAGAAATCAACTGTTCAGCCATAAACAACAAAGGATAAACACAACATCCACGTCTAAATAAGGGAACAAAAGGCCATATGAAATATGACTAGTTTACTGCAATGTGCTCATACTTACATCATATGTATCCACAAGAGCTAGAAAATCGTTCGGAAATGCTAGGGCATATGAGATGAAGGCTGCTAACTCACTATGATTCGTTTCACCAAAAATTCCTTGTATTAAATGCGACCACTGAGCATACACAACCAGAAAAATCGGACAAATTAGATAAGAAAAAGCATAAACAAATCGTCAAGTTTGAAAGTGGCCATGGCCCCAGTGAACTCACAATTTATCGAATCTTATTGCAAGAAGCAGAAGGCTTCCTAGAACTAGACATTGAAGACAGATTTATACAAGCAACATGAATCGGTCATATTTACAAAAAAGAAGCACTTAAATGCAAGCCTAAATTGCAAGACAAACGGATGGTGTATGATGCTGCTGCTGTGCATAAAAAGAAGAGAGTTAAATGGATAACCTTAATGAAGTACCCTTCGGACATCTTATAATCATGTTTACGGCTAATATGGGTCTTGCTTTTACCTAATTTATAGGTAGAATATGGTTGACAAATTAATGGTTTTTCCTCAGGTTTTAGCAACTAGGATCGTTTGGTAACTTATGTAATTTATTAGATAGGGGTATGTATCCCATGTGTTGTGTTACTGTTCATGTTTTTGGGGCTTTTATCTGATTCAGATGTCTAGAGACTAGAATACTTTGCTTAGTAAAGGTATATTAGTTTCTTTTGTGAGTTCAAGTAATTATGATCTATTATGAATACATGAAAAATCTAGCAGCCGATTAATATACATGTAATCCTTCTTTCCAAAAGAGAATTGAGTTTATGGGAATATGCTATTTGTCTAGCTTAACTCTTGCAAGGGTGAAGTGCTTCTTCCTCATCTCTTCTTCTTTTTCTTACCCCTCTCTGTTCTACAAAGAACTCAAAATAGTTTATGGTTTCCTATAGGTTCTGACACCAATCCAGCCAATAAGAAAAAAAAAAAGAAAAGAAAAATGCAGAACCAATGAAGATAACACCTCGCTACCTTACTGGCCTTAAATTCAACCATCAAACCCTGAGTTAGTCATTGTTTACACGTTTAAAAAGCTAGTTCTGAAAATCCAACCTGGACAATATTAGCTCTTTTTGCTGATTACAACCAAAAACAAAATTAGGTCTTCTTCCCCTTCTAGAAACCTCAGAGCTTATCGTCAGCCTTTTAAAGCCCTATCTAGGAATCTATACCGACCCTTAATTGGCAAGAAGTCCCATTGTAGGCACCATTACATAGGTTTCCCAATTGGTCCTACACTGACGATGAAATAAACCTAGCATGAGCGCGGTCATTTGGACTTTTCAGAAATCGGAGTGCCACGTTATCTGGATATCTCCTATTAGACTTTACCCCACATCACTCATCTAAGCCACCAAAGCTTGGTTAATATATTCTAGAGGTTACTCCACCTATTGCCAATTGGTTTTAGATTGGAACCCTCCAAGAAATCTAACATCTCCCTGGGTGAATTTACTTTCAACAAAAAATGAAGAGACATGATTACATAACCCCTACAATGGCACAGTAGTAGTGACCAAGCAACCTGGGGCCTCAAGAAGCTTTTGGTTGGGGTTCGACTCTCACCCGCATGCTATCAGTTCCAGTGTTGGGCCAGTCAATACGGGGTTTTGCCCCAGTTTTAATTGGGCTTCTCGCCAGTGGATGGTGGGACTAGTCCCCAGGATTAGTTGGTCCATTGGGCTGGATACCGAGTTATGATTACATTCTTGAATACTCCAATGGACAAGAAAATGGTCAACTGAATGAGAAACACGAGTTGGAGAATAGAACTCAAAGTTGAGAGGTGGTCCAAAATTACTGTGCAAGATTATCATAGTTGGCACTGCTCATAAAGGCTCATCATACACATCTGACATAAATCCATTGTGGAAAACAAGCTCTCAATATGCTATATGCTAACTGACATCTGAAGTGGATATCTTCACAGGTATATTAGAAGCAGAAAAGACAATACACAACCAGCTCAACAGCAAGAGAAGTGAGAAATGGAGGTATCATGACTAAAAGCCATTCAAGTTAAGAAGAGCAAAATATGTAATACCATAATAAGATTTTGTCCCTAACTGTAGATAAAATATCACATGGA
The DNA here is from genome assembly GCF_030253575.1 of Rhododendron vialii. Taxonomy (NCBI): domain Eukaryota; kingdom Viridiplantae; phylum Streptophyta; class Magnoliopsida; order Ericales; family Ericaceae; genus Rhododendron; species Rhododendron vialii. Next base: position 10,437,951 of record NC_080564.1, on the reverse strand, counting down.
TATTAAAGAATGAGGAGAACAATAATGGTGGATTTTGCATAATCAGTGAATCTAGTAGGGAAAAAGAAACTGATACAAAAAGGGAAAAATTCAGGGCACCTTGATTTTGCTTAGCCATGTCTGAACCAGACTAACAAAATCCTCACAAGTACTTGACCCATCCCTACTTTGAAGAGATTTCTCCATGATCTCATCAAGGCTCTGCATATCATCCAGTCAATTCGATAAAATAAACTCAAGCATGAGGAAAACTACAATGACAAAATTGGCAAACACCCAATCGAATAGCATAATTAAGACCGAGAAAGCATACGTAACATTGTGGTAGCATACCTATTGAAGGTCACATCACTGGAGGAAAAATGAGTAAAGATTTGCTAACAATAGGAGGACAATTCCAAATTAAGACACGAGGCCCAGTAGAGAAGGATAGAAAAAGCATATAGCTTTGATTTATTTATTTTTTTGTCAAACTGAAATTATATAGCTTTGATTTTCATAGATCAAAGAATTGCTTTGATTTTTTTATATGGACAATAATCATATCCATATAAAAAATCAAAGCATACAAATTCCCAATTATCTATGATCTGGCTATGCTTTTGAGGATCTGCTAATGCACACCTAATGCCAAACTTTGGGCATCCAAAAAGACAAAATCACAAATAGCATCCAACCTAACAAGCTAATTATTCTATTGTTTTTTATCTAGTGATCTGCATTCGCGACTAGAAAAAAAAAGTTAGTCCAAAGTAAATGAAAACTAAAGTAAAAATAGCTTCCAGTAAAGGACAACTTATTGTGTATTTGCAGAGTCACTGTCACCAAGCAACTATTAGTACCTTTCTGATTTAATCAGAAGTCAAATTTCTAAGTTCACAATACCTGATAAAACCCCTAAATCTTGCAACCATGTCTAGGGGTTTTATTTTCATTATCTTACTCCATCAAATAATTTATCCATCTCAATTTCCATCAAATCTATCAATTGATGACTGGACTGCTGCTACAGAAACAAAATTAAGACATTCTTATCAGACACTTCTAGTGATGATAAACAAACTAGACTTCATTAACCATTAAAAGAACTAACAAGACACATTCAAGAGGATGTCCCATTTGTCTATGTTAATTGTTGGAGATATAGTATTTTTTTTTTTTTTTGATAAGTAAATAATTATATTAGAAACATGGCATTAAGGGAATGCCGCCTGTATAAAAAAGGCCACCGCCACAAAAAGGCCCTAAACATCGCTCCTACTTGACAAAAAAAAGCTTGAACCAATCTTAAAACAAGGAGATATAGTTTTATCTAAAAATATCAAAGTAGGAGTGGCCTCTAAGTTGTGAATGTGGAGAAATGCTTTACAAGCGAATAATTTTAGTTTAAACAGGACCTAGATAGAATATGTGGAATGAATTTTCTTCCTAAACTTAGAAAAAAGAATGAGGATTGGGGGAAAACTTGATGGAGAGGAGATATCGTAGAGAGATTTTCAGAATCTTCATCAATAATGACTGAAAATGTGTTGCCCAAATAGGATTGATAAAACAGATGAGTGCTCATATATGTGATGTGAGCATAGAATACAGATAAGTTGGAAGAAAAATTCTATGGAACAGGCCAATTCTGTTTGTATGGTAAAGAATGGCGGACAGTAGAAAATATCATGTTCGAAAAGTTCATGCTGAAAATGAGATGGCTGAGTAGACTTTTGAAAAGTTAGAACAGGAACCGATTGAAGATAAAATGGAGGTTGATGGAGGTGCTTTGGCCATTTGCGACCCAGACTAAATAATACAATGGAAAAAGGTACTGCAATCCAAATCATGCACTGACAAGCAGAGCTATGCCCCAATTAAAAGTGCCAAAAGGACGAGCTATACCGAGAAAACAAGCGAGTGCGAAATGACATAATCGCCTTGACCTAACAGCCGATATCGCTCTGGATAGCATTACTGAAGAAATTGAATTTTTGTATTGAGTCTATTGACTTTGAGTTAGAGAATCACTCTATGACACTATCTTTCTTACCATGGAAGTACATAAATGCTCATAATTCATCAATACCTATAAATGAGGAAACCTATTTTCACCTTGGAAGATTCATAGTTTCTCAGACTCTTTACTCCTCGAGACTTAGACATCTCCCTTGATCGCATATCATGTAACTCTAGTAGGAAAGTTGGTCAGAGTGTTTCTAGACAAACAATAAAGAGAGGGGGAAAAAACTTCCTCCGACCAAAAACTTGAATAATAAACCCAATAATGATAAATTGCTTAACTTTGAAATGCAAATTTCCGCAACTAAACCAACTCGACATACTCACAAACCAAAGATTGTTAAGTTATTAGATGGGAAGTGAATAAAGTGCATGGTAACATGAACACTAGAAAGAAGGTGCATATAGGAAGTAAACCTAAAACCATATTGAAGGACCCAAAAAGATAGAACCATGATATAGTGAAGCTGTGATGGACCAACAAATGATTTTGTTTCTAGCATGTAGCATGCTTAATGTCAAGCTTCTGTATGGAAATTTCTTGCACGTTAAACCAACCATGAATGAGCTGACAAAAGCATGGGAATGAGTTCCTTTGATCGGAATTCCAAACAATCTCCCAGCTTCAACATTGCTGTAAGCACAACATGCAAGAAAACAAAACCAAAATGAGTTACGCCAAAATCTAGCTTAGACAATAAGTTAACAGTAAAATGTAACTCAGAAAGGCCAATGCAGTTCATATATTTATGTCATTCCATCTCTCTGACCTTTTGGGTTTAACTCTTAAGTTACATTAAAAGGGCCAATGCAGTTATATATTTATGTCATTCCATCACTAAAAGGACAATATGAGCAAAGGAAGTTTACCGAAGAACATACTTTCTCTTTTTTCGGTTGGTGGGGAGGGGGGGATGTAGAAAAAGAACAAAAGAAACCAAAGAAATCAATATCAAAGACCATGTTGAGAGGAAGGGGGGAGAGCGGAAACAGTTTAAGAGGTACCCCCATGCTGAACGTTAGGAATTCTTTCTCATTACTTTTTCGTCCTCACTTGCCTTGCGCTTTCTTGCCTCAATGCCAAATTTGGGCAATGTCACCAAGAATGACAACTATTCCCTCTAATGTCCACATTCTAAAACCTCGTTAGCCAAAAAAAAGGGTGGAAAGAGAGCTCACAAGCAGGAAAATGGTAGGCTCTGCCTTTTGAATTATCAGTCATATGATTTCTTGGGGTAAGGGGGTGCTATGGCTACAGAAAAAACAGAGACACATAACCAGGGTTCAAGAAGTGCACTCGGATTGATTAAGTAAATTATCAACCTCAGACAAACAAGTCCTAGTCGAGAACCCCTTTTTGGACTCAGTAAGGTGACAGCATCTGCATCATTATGTTCAGCAAGAGAAACAGTGAAAAAGTAAGAGCCGCTCTTATCAACCCAAGCTAATAACTGGGAGTTTATAATGAACTAATTCTAGAAAAATCTGACATGATCAATGGGTTTTCAGTACAAGTGTTGAACCATAAAGTAAAATGTCTCGAACAGAATAAATAATTCCAAATACCAATACATAGGATAGTTAACCAACGATTTAAAGGAACAATTTACTGTCTTGAAGGAATCACCTCGTTGCATCAAATCCTCCCATATAGCTATACTTGGAAGCCCCTATTCCACCATCGGGCCCCTATGAGTGACGAAATTACTGCAGAAAATAAATAAGACATACAAATTCGTTGAATCATAAAAATAAATACAAACATTGCGACAACCTGCGCACGGCGAAGCCCAAACTCAAGTAGAAGTTTTGATTTTCCTGCAACAAAACGATGCCTTGCAGAATTTGTAGCAACTAGTGATGCGTAATTTATGAGATTCAAAAATGGAGTTTCCACCAATTGAACCACCTGAAACAACAATAAGAATTAGAGTAAGCTGGTAAGTGGTGTAACATGGTCAAGATCCAAGAATAGACAAAATATTTTGAAAATAAGACTTAAAGTTTTGCACAAGGAAGAAAAAAAAAAAGCTTTTGGAGAATCTAATTTGGCAGAACATGACAAAGGAAAGTAGATACTCACAGCAATTGGCCCTTCAACTCTCATGAGAGGTACCTTTGGGAACACAACGGAACCCTCCGGAACAGCATATACTTTAACATCAGAACAGTCAACTCCTCTAAGATAATCATAGAAGCCATCCTACAGTTTAGTGATCACCAGTGATCAGCGAATTACTTATTCTATAAAGTATGAACAAAGGCATGATATCTAGTAACTCCAGTTTAAATGTACCACAGACAAAATGTGAAATAGCTATAGGAAGTTCTTCCATGTCAATGTCCATAAGCTAAATTGTTAGATTTTCTAACTCGGGAAATGCTTAGTAAAAACTTGTGCAATGGTAAGAATGGAACGGATTACATAGTTAGCACATAATAAAAACCAAATTAGCTTCTTGTATCCACAAGCCTACATCTTACTCCCTCCTATATCATCAACTTTACCATAATATTCCCTGCGAAAATGATTCTATGAAGTTATCAGACTCTAATAGCATAATAGGAGAATGCATTCAGGAAATTAGCCGCGAGCACTGGAAGTCTGAAATATTTAGTGGTCTTAAATATAAGTTTCATTTTGTGCATCATATAACACCACAGCGGCACAGCCTCAAGAAAAAGTCAAAAGGCCACTCTCCTATGCTGCTCCCTGCTCCCCATAGGGCCATAGCCCAGGTGGAAAGGGTAGATTGGAAAGAACTTTACAACTTACCATTATATGCACGAGTAGCTAATTCCAAGTACTCTCAGACTCCAAACCACTCACACTTCACATGCTTGGCGGTCGGCAATTTACCACTATAACAATCAATGGCCGCTTGTGCAAAAAGAAATCATTTCCAAAAGTGTTAAGCTTGCATCTTTGCAGCAGTCAAAATCAGGCACATTGCCCCGTAATCTATGAACTCAAAAGACACCGTCTTTTATTCTTTATTCACAAATGTAAATTTGCGCAACCTTACAGTAATGCCCAGTTACCCCTCTTCCCTAACAAAGCTTTCTTACACATCAGCGCTTCACTCAGTATGTTGCACAGTTAAATACATAGAAGTGAAATCTTTTCTCCAACTGCATATACATTATATGTCAAAAAGTTAAACGGCATTAATGAATGACCCCTATATGGTAAAGATGAACCAGAATCAGTATTTTACCACTAGTCTACTAATGTTCCCAATGAATTGGTTTACCTCACATGTTTTGGGTAAGGATGACCGGATAAAAGCAATCTCCTCTGCTGTAAATTTAAAATTAGCAATTAACCTTATGCACTCTTCAAGACCAGCAAAAATTGTGTATTCACCACCAAAGGGGTTCTTCCGGAAATATAAATCAAACCTGGAACATATTAAAGGTTAGATGTGATGGGTTAATCAGAAATTTCCCAAGCATATCACTCCTAAAAAAAGTAAAAGTTGCTTCACAATATAAGAAGAACAGAGTTAGAGGCTCAAAAACAAAAGGAAAACAATGCAGTAGAGTGATGAAACCCTTTAGAACAGATGATGAGTACTCCACCGTGTATCAATCAGCAGGTACATTAGTAACATCTAATTGTAAGACAAAAGCTCCAGGGTTGTGGAAGCAACACGAAACCCACACTATAAATTCCTTAGAACTGTAAGGTTGTCAAATCGTGAATTGAATTGAGAATTGTAATGGTCCTTTTTCGAATAGTGAATCGAATTGAATCGTGAAGCGCTCCAATTTGTTCATGATTCCTCAAGTACATGGGAGAGTATATTTATTGTTTTGCGTGACAAATATATATATATATATATTACAACTGAAAATTTTAGACCTAGATCAACATAAAAAATAAAAAAACAAAAAAAAACAACCTTGTTTTAAACAATGAATTAATAATCATAAGGAGTAATAGGTAGTTGCCCCTATTGTAACTTGCAAGAGGTGAGAATTTGTGAATCCTACTTATGGTCCTTTTCGTGAAAAACAGTTAAAATGATATAATACATATCCATCAAAGGTCTTTAGGATGGTTGTCTGCCACTTTATCTTTTTCGTTTTCGATTCACTCTTAAAATAAATCTCTCCTTTCTCATTGGCTGTAACACTTAACTAGACAAAAATATATATTTTAGACTAAATAAGGAGAAACATAGACAAAAATTGCATATAACAAAACTAAAGGCCTTAAAAGAATAGTTTGAACCTTTTTTCCCAACAACAAAAAGGCAGAAAAAAGAGTCAAGATAGAATTCAGCAAATTGGAAGCGAACCGAACAACTTATCAATTCGGATCACTGATTCGGTAATTCACTCGCCGTTCGCAGCTATTTCCCATTCATGCTACCTACTCGTATCGATGACCTATTGAATCGTATCAAATCGTTTGATACGAATTGTGAACTGTACAATTCTAACAACTAATGCAATAAACAATCCCCAAAGGTGAAGCACATGTCCATCCAACATTAGTTTCAGTGTTCCTTAATTATTGCCAAGCCGAGTCTCGAAATCTTAGAAGCAATAGGTTTTAGCTCTTTTATTAGATCCATTAGTGTTATTCAAGACATGGTAATGACCTTTATAGACTCTAATGTTTGTCGAATCCATTCAACCAAGCACATCAGTTTCTTATCTTAACCAAACTTTACATCTTCCTTGGAATAAAATGAAATCATTTCTCAGTGGTTCCTTGCTTCTCTTTAATCTTACTCCTCAAAGAACTCCAACTAATCCGGCCACAGCCTTTATGCCTTATAACTTTTTTCCATTACAATTAGTTTCCCCTTAACGCTTCTTTCCAAATTTTTTTTTTTTTAAAGGAATCATGTTTTTCAATTATCCCCTACTTAATGAAACAACTATAGTAGAACATTCTCAGAAAATTATTTTCCAATATAAAAACATAAATAAAAATAAAAAAGTACGTTTGCTTTTACTTTTTGTTTCAATCCCTGCACAAAATTCTTAACGAAATTCTCTGTACCTCTGTACCAGTGCATTTTCGGGCATTGGATTGCATATAAATTTCGAAACATAAAGAAAAAATTCACACAAACACAAACCCAAAACATCTCGGTACAGAGGATTTCGGATGCTAAATGAAGCCTACCAAATTAACTCAAAGTACATGCACCAAACAAAAGAAGAAAACAAACGAGAATTGAAGGGGAATCGAATTGGGATTGTGGGAAAAGGGGGCTCACACAGCTCGTTCGTTGTGCTTGCCGGCTTTCCAGTAAGCATAGGCCATAGTGAACTGATAGAGATCCGATAGCAGAGGCGTCACCATAGGATTGGTAGGTCCGGGTATAACCGTATTATTATTTTTACGCCGGTTACCATCTTCTTTCAGACCATTCGATTTCTCCTCCATTGTTTCTGCCGTGGAATCCTAGGGTTCTGTTTTCTCTGTCCACTCACATATATCTATCCACCAATTCTACTTGGGAAGATATACATGTATATGTAAAAGGTTGGTAGAAGACGTAAGGGGGTGGATCCTAGTTTTTTTTCAGGACTAGAGAGAGAGAGAGAGAGCGAGATGTTGAGAGCGTTAGAAACGAAGGGTGGTGAGAGGGCGAGAATCCATTGTTACAAATAAATACAAGAAGAGAGTGCGAATCAGAGTGGGGTCGAGGGGTCGACAAAAGGAAATACCCAAGAACATAGAAGAGAGACTGGAAAAAATGCGAAGACCATATGAAACTAAGACCATGAATTGGTACATGAATCGCATGTGCCATCCATGTGGGCGTGTTCCGCGAGCAAAGGAGAAACAAGGGAAAATTACCGAGAAGGGGCTTACTTTGGGTTTCATACGGATTATTCAAGCCGTTTAATAATTTTTTTTTTTAAAAACTAGTGGGTTGCAAAAAACCAAGTGGGTTGCACGAAAAATCAGATCGATCTGATATGTGTAGGTACTCGGATCAAGCTTTTCATCTTTGAAAAATCGAAAAAAATGGAAAGATTGGTGTTTCGATTTTTCAAAGATGAAAAACTTGAACCGAGCATCTACACATATCGGATCGATCTGATTTCTCACGATACTAACTTGGTTTATTTTTCTAAAATTATTGAACGGCTCAGATCATTCATGTGGGGCCCAGAGTGGGCCCTCACAGCGTGCGGTGGTGAGGTTGGTTCAAAATCGATAGGAAAGCATCCGCATTTTGGGTTCGGTGGCCGTAGACTTTTTGAAAACTAGTAATAAGAACGGTAAAATAGTTTTTATTTAGAAGAAGGACGCCAACAAAATAGTTTTCAGTAGAGGTTCTTCAACTTTTTGAGTTTTTTAGTCATAAGGCCAAAACATGCTTAGGTACTTTCATAAAATTTTAGGGTGCACTTTTCTATTATAGAGTTTTAGTGATTTAAGTACTTTCATAGGGTACCCTAGAATTTTAGACACTTTCATAAGGTAATATATAGTTTTAAGCACTTTCATAGGCACATTTATCCAAAAAGTGCTTGTCTTTGTGCTCAAAAAATAAAAATATGAGAAATTTTAAGCTAAATCTCCCAATAAACAAAAATAAAAGTGTTGCTATATGTACCGACCACGGGGAGGGAAAACGTACCGACGGCCGCCGGCGGGCCGTCTCCGGCCACCGGACGGCCGATCCGAGCCGTTCAAAAATTCTAAAAAATAAAACCGAGGGGGTCAACGCGGGAATCAAGGGCATCCGAGGTGTTTAGGGTGCTTGATCAAAGCACCCTTTTTTCGTGTATATATGTACACACACATATATACACGAAAAAAGGGTGCTTTGATCAAGCACCCTAAACACCTCGGATGCCCTTGATTCCCGCGTTGACCCCCTCGGTTTTATTTTTTAGAATTTTTGAACGGCTCGGATCGGCCGTCCGGTGGCCGGAGACGGCCCGCCGGCGGCCGTCGGTACGTTTTCTCTCCCCCAATGGTCGGTACTCATAGATTTTTCGATAAAGAATTACTCCATTAGAGAATATAAAAAGAAAAAGTACTCCAAAAGAAAAGGAGAAGGAGCATACGTAGTTTCCCACTGGAGACATCCACTAAATTGGACGAGACAAACGCAGACAACTTCCCAAGGTACTTTTCCGGGCGTTTTAATTTAGTCGAAACAACTTAACTTTGGACAAAAAAAAATTAGTTTAGTATAAACAATTTCATAAAAGATATTGTAATAAGTTATGGAGGAAAAATGTTAGTGGAAACGGAGAGAGTTCTTGGCTTCTTCCTCTCTTTTTTCTATCCAAACTTCACTTCCTCCATGAAATGGGGTTATAAGACTTTTTGCATATTTTTAACGAGCTCCCAATTGGATTTAGTCTATGGTGGACTTATGTCGCTGGATACTTAAATTCTTCTGGAGGTTTTTTTTTAATTTTTTATAAGCAAGATCATCCTAGTTATAACGAAAAATATATTGAAAAAATATGGTCTCCTAGTGACGCCATCCACATAAATAAAACAATGATCCCATACCATACCAAGATTACCTTGGATTTCTTTGATAGGAAAAACAACGAATAACGTGTTATTACCCTCCCCTCTTTTGCTGGCATTAAAACATATATTTGCCCAATAGAATAGATGAGAAACAATATTATGTACTCCAATACGAACCGAATATGCATATGGTATGTGTCTACATTCATATGGCATATGTCTACATTCGGTCTGGTCAAATTTAATAGTATAGGTCAATTTTTTCAATAAGACTTTGAATTTCCTAATTTTGTTCGGGCAGAGAAAAGATCAATGCGTCTATTTTACGTTAGTATAAAAGAAAAAACAAGGGAGAACGAGTAACACGGTGAATGACTACAAAAAGGTGAGCTTTGGCCAGAAGGACATACAATTTATGACTTTTTTTTCTTTCAATTCTTTAAGCTATTGCCAGACTTTGAATTTCCTATTTTACCATTTTTTCTTTGAATTCTTTAAGCTATTGCCAGACTTCAGTTGCTAGTACTCCAAAGTGAGGGCCCCAAATGTGAGGATATACGAGTAATTTTTAGTACTCCAAAGTGTTAGGATAAATTCATTTTGCCTTTAGTTTTAGGCCTCGTGTTTTGTTGGGGCTTTTAAATAAACTTCCTAGTAAGAAGCTCAATTTTTTTCCCCTTTCAAAAAAAAAAAAAATGTAAAACACTCTTTACATTCACTACAGACCATGTTATCTTTGTCAATCTATTTTTTATATAACATGAATTTTGCATAAATAATCTTTTTTGTTAGTTTTCTGGGATAATACATAGTACGGAGTATCTATTTAGATCGATAACCATATCTCTGTTAATTTTATTATAATATAAAATTTACGTAATTCGTAAAGATAACCTTATCGATTGATATTTTTGGTATAGTACTATAGAGCATAAATTTGAACAGATAAAGCACATTTGTTTATTTTATTGCGATTTTAATGAGTACACATGTGGCAATCGACGATGAATGTCGGACTTTTTTGGAAAAATGTAAGACTATGAATATCTATTTAGAAAAATGTCCAACTTTTATTCTTAAGACAATGAATAGCTCCAAATTGTATTTGGCAAAAGCTGTTGTCTGATAATAGCAACCAAAAATGACTATTTTGCTTTCTTTAGTCGATTGATATGGAAATATATATTTTTGGGGTTTGAAAATGCACGAATTTCTATAGCGGACATTTAAAGTGGGACGGATAAAGTATTATCTTAAAAAGACCAAAAGATTAGGTTATCTCTGTAAAATATGTGCTCTGTATAATCTTAATAAAATCAACAAATAAAGTTATCTGCCCAAATTTATACTCTATGTTAATCGAAAAAGACTAACAGATAAGGTCATCTCAGCGTAGATGTGTTATGTATAATTACAAAATAGAATTAACATATATGGTTATCTGTCCAAGTTTAGACTCTATATTATTACAAAAGGATAAACAGATAATGTTATTTCTATGAAATATGTGCTCTGTACAATTTCAATTTCACTAACAAATAAGGTTATTTGTCCAAACTAACAGACGTGCTTCATTTTCTGACATTAGCCCTTTCTTTCTTGTTGTAAGGAGATATATTTTTGGTTGGTAGGGAAAATGGATTTACATGCATCCCACACTTGATCTAGGTAAGATAGATGCTAAATGCTACTACCTCCATCTAAAAATGTTTGTCCGGTCTGCAAAACGAAGACTCAAAATTAATGCATTTCTTTTAATAAAAAATCAAACTTTTTTCATAAATTACAAGTACTCATCTATATCTAATGAATTGTTGAATTTTTTTTTTTTTTATTGCAAAAATAGTATTATTTTTATGTTCTCGTTTTGCGGATCAGACAAACATTATGGGATGGAGGGATTATTAATGATAGTCATTCCTGTGTAAATGCTATTATTGCCAAATGTGTAAAAACTCTCCCTCCCTATATCGATTTTTTATTCCCAGGAAAATGTGAACCACCAGATTTTCTTCCAAATGTGTGTCACTTTGTCATCCTAACAACACAAATAAATACAGACAAATTACGTCATATGTGTGACCCAAAAAACAAACGAATAAGGTTATCTATTCGAAATTCGTACTCTGTACAAAAGCAATAAAATCTAAACAAATATAATTAACTGTCCAAGTCTATGCTCTTCTTCATTATCACAAAAAGACGAACATATAAGGTTCTAATTCAAATTTTTCGCGTTCGTTAAATTTGCGCCTAACTTTTGTGGATTATTAGTTTGCCTCGTCAAGACGAATTAGAAAAAATTTAAAAAACAAAGCCCCAGAGAGTTTAGTGAAACAAAGCCATTGTTGTCTTCCTCACAGAAATTGGACAAGTGCCCAATACAATACTTAGTGTAAAAAGTACTTTTGGGAAATGTACAGAAGCTCGTCCCAATTCTTTAGTCTCTTTTAAGAGTTCGTGCCTTTTTAATTGATTATATTTTGCAATTTATAATTTTTAGGTGATTTAGAAAACATCGTTTAAAAAAGCTCATTGAGATTTATCAAACAAGATCCATATTGCATATAAATAGTAATACCAATTAAAAGTTATAATTAATTTTTTATCCGATTGGAATAGGACGATGGACAAAAGAATAGGAACGGAGGGAGTATTATTACTGTGACAAGTGGAGATTAAGAGAAAAAGAATGCTCTAGATTCCTATCATGGCACAATAAAAAAGGAAAGACAACTGATAAGTTTGGGGGAAATTTTCAGCCTTCCAGAAAAAAGAGATCGACTGTTTATAAACTTGAGTCTGAAAAATCAATAGCGGAGAATGGAGATAGAGATGAAGTCACTAAAGTGAAGAGATAGAAAAGTCTAAAGTACTCTTGTTCTTCTATTAGCACTGTAGTAGTAGATAAGGCAAAATCCACTTTGACCCCTTATGGTTATCGCTATGTGCAGATATCTTTTTTATGGTTCAAAATTGACCACATAATGTGGTTTTGAAAATGTGTAGATAGACCATCTGCCGTCATGTTTTCCATCCATATTAACAGACACAACATTAAAAGATCGATATACCCTCGTCATGTCCATTGATTCTTCTTCTTTTTATAACTAACCACACCATCCCCTATACCAAAAATTGAATTCAAATCGTTGATATTGTAAATTTTGACGAATACTACATTTATGTCAAATTCAAGTTAATCAAAAAATGAAAAGCTCATGGTCGAATCGATTTTGTTATGAAATTAAAATTTCAAATTAAAATTTACTAAAAATTAGATCACTGGGTTATTGATGCCTGATCGAGATGATTTTTCATAGAGATACTTTATTCTTTATTTAATACATTATGAACAACTCAGATTACTTTATAGAGGCGTGTGAGATACACCTCCGTTAATATGGATGAAAAACATGACGGCAGAGATTCTATCCGTTATGTGATCAGTTTGAAACCATGAGGACGGTATCCGCATATGACAATAACCACAGAAAGTGAAAGTGGACTTTGCCCTCCTAGATAGTATCACACAGGACATAGGATGGCTGGCGAACATAGACAGAAAAAGGGCATGTCACGCCCGAGAGAATGACAGGCGCGCGCACCAGAGAAAAACCAACGGTTGGGGCACTTTTGTCCATTAATGGACCTGATACGCTACAACTTTTAAAACAATGGATTCCGGATATTATCAAAATCTAGCACGGATTAAAAGGCCAATAGCACACTCCTTTTGGACTCTAGCCCAATTTACTGTACAAAAAGATAATCTAACATAATAAAATGAGGAAATTGATAAGAGTTTAAAATTTACTGCTTCTCTATTAGTACATTCTTTATCTCGACATCATGGTACCTAGGGCTGTTGGTCGAGACCGAAAAATCGACCGAAACGAAAAAAATCAGTTTATGTGTTTTAAAGACTGGTTGAAACCGGACCGATTATATATAAAAACATAGGGGAGGGGAATCGAACCCTGGAAGGCTACCCACCATTTTGGAGTTTATTAGTCCAATAAATATATTTATTATATAAAATCAATCAGATGTATACATATATATACATACATCATATATATATATATATATATATATATAAAAACTGTTTCTATGGGTTTAATTATGTTTTTATGATTTTTTTTTATGTATTGGGCTCAAAATTGATCCTTTTTTGTTGGGCCCAAAAAAAGGGATTGAATTATAGATTTTTGGTTGATATTTTGTGAGTTGAATTGTGAATTTTTTGATGTGTTGGGTCCAAAATATGGCCCATAAATAAAAACCGGATAAACCGGACTAAAACCAGTTGAGCCAGTCGAAACTGGACCATATTATCTCAACCGGTTTCGGTTTCTAAAAATCTCAAACCGGATAACCGGTTTCGACCAAAAAATATGCCAAAACCGATCGAAACCGGACCGGTATCACCCCTAAATTGGTACCGTCCCTAACTCAGCTTCCGGTTCATCCCCCATTGTGAGTTCTAAAAAAAATTTAGGAAGCTATGGTCACTATATTTGATTATTTGCTGTGGAAGTTATTACTATATCAGAAGGAAAAAGGGTTTCCATTGCCCATATTGATACAAAGATACGGGGAAGATGTGGAGGGATAAAAATCCCTTGAAGCTGAGAAATTGGACTGATGGTCAAGACTAGGATCTAGTTTTTTTTTTTTTTTTAAATCTCAGGTTCGAGGTACTGACAACTCTTGTGGGCTGATTGATGCATTACTTTGCCCTAACTTTAAATGAAACCCTTTAGTGAACGACAGTTAAAAAAGATAATCATCAGAGGGATAAGCTACGTGGGCACAAACCCGGAGCAAAAAAATTACTCCAAAACATTTCCCAAGGGACAGATGATTATGAAAAAGAAATCCCAAGGGACTGAACAACAGAACAAGTAGGTTTAAAAGTGGCAGAAAGGTAGCAGAAGAGAACACAAGAGTTTCAATTTTTCTTATCAAGCAACAGTTGAAGAAATCATTCACTGACGTGCATTGGTATGATGGACTTGGGCCTTGGCAATAAGTTCCTCTTCTGCTTTTAGTAATTTGCTGCTATTCCAATGCCTCTGCTGCGATAACTTTGAGAGATGGTTTCTCATTTGCTGTCAAAAACAAAGACAAACAGTCAAAGCCAAAGACAAAAGGAAATAAATACTATATAGATTCCCCAGTGTTGCATTATTCAATGATCCACTTCATAAACCATACAAATTTGTTACTTCTGTGCACTGAATGATAACAAAGGCACCATCACTGTGCACTAAATATCTTTGGTTGTACATAAGTGATGTATCGTTTCTTCTGTGTGTGTGTGTGTGTGTGTGTGAGAGAGAGAGAGAGAGAGAGAGAGAGAGAGAGAGAGAGAGGAGAACATACAAGAAGGCACCGTCACTGTGCACAATATTTTTGTTGTCCATATGAAATGTATATGTTTCTGTTTGTAGGAGAAAGAGAGATGAAATCATCGAATTTTTTTATGGGGGTGTGGAAAAAAGGGGATGCAACTCAAAATTTGACAATTGCGAAGCACATACAAGCTGCTATTTCTCCATTGCATCTCATCAAGTAACACCACACCTGAATAATAAAGGAGCTAGTGTAGCCATATCCTGACATAGTTGAGCACCGCAAAAGCTGGCCCGGAAAACTTGAGTCATCCAAAAAGGTAATGACACAGAGAAATGTGGGATTGCCACAGTGAGTCAGTGATACATGCCTTGTGCATTTTAGTACACAGTAGAAAGAAAGCCCCGACAACCTGACTACCTGAGGTTACACAACGATCGCCTCCATCAAAGGAGGCAACTTCTCTAAATGAGACTCCTCCATTACAATAACAGCATGATTCTTCAGGGCATTTGTCATCCGAAAGTTATCGGGCATAAAGACTGGTGACTCAAGCGTAACAAAACCAGTTTTATCAACATGTATCCTTGGAGATGGTTGACAATTTTTAGGATTTACGTTAAAGAAAATACATATAAACAACACAAATAACGATAGGGGAAACAAACTGGTTTCACAAGAATTGCAATATTCTTCAAGATGCATTCCAGGCTATAGTCACATCCCTCTCTGTTGAGTGAATGATGAGTCCAATCTCAATTTGAAAGCATTTGGATTCAGATTAACATCATGTTATGAGAACTATCTTTGGCAATAACAAAAAATGTACAAGTGCCTGCAGGAATTGCCGTTGCTTCCAGTTAAAAGGGTAGATAGTGAAAATAATAGGCTAGCAAACTCAAAAGTCCTGCCTTTGAGACTTGATGTCATCTTTAGCTGCACTTCTTCCAGAGAGCAAGCTGGAAAAGGCATAAATCAAGAGAAAGTGATCAACCATATAACAGGCTACATGGACAAAATAACACCGGTTGTCGGAAATGTATTTATGTTTACCCATCCAAATTAGGGGCAAGAGTTGGTTCACACTCCAGATTTGATAGGAGCACATTCTCTGGTCTCTGCGTTCCTAGGATGCATGCTTCCGGCACCTTGTCCTTTACCTCAGATGCTTGTGTATTGAATCACCGCATCAACACAGGTTAGAACAAGGACAGAATCAATAGTTGAGCTCTAAAGACAATAAAACACCAATAGCCATAAGCATACTGCTGACGTTATATAAGTGTTTTCTTCAATATAATTAAGAAACATAGGCTTAGACAACCTACCTAATGGCTTTTTTGGAGAATGATCATCCACATTTAGTTGTTGATCATGCGGCATGTCCTTCCTGTAGATTTCATTCACCTAGTAGAAACGCAAAGTATGTGGGACCATTCATTCAATCCAGGTCAGAATCACATACAGGTTAGGTTAAACATGTAAACTTACTTTGGAATTGGATGATGTGTGGAACTGAAGGGGTCTAAGGTCACCTTTGATTGCTGATTCCCTTCCAAACAAAGTTTCAGAACTGAGTGTACTTGATAAGTCAACTGCCGTTAACTGGGCTGGATTAGTGCTTTGGTTGGGTATGTCAAAGAGAGTGTTTGTTGAAGTTTCCTGGTTAAAAGATAAGCCGGTCACATCCGTTCCATTTCCTTCATAAAAGCCCTTTGGCATCTGGGTGAGTTGGGCTGGCTGTAATGCTCCAGGCAAGCACATAGGATACAAACTTAACCCATTTCTCATTGTTAACATCTGAAATGGAGATTGGTGTCAGTAATTAACCCTAACCAGACTAACAAAATGATAACAATAATACGCAAACAGAAAGATCAATAAAATGTTAAAAAGGAAAGACAAAATCCAAAATCTCAAAACACAACGAAGGATTAGTCATGAAGCGCACGAAATAAAAAGGACGACAGACAGCAGCAGGAGGCGGAAATAAGCTTGGAAAAAGCAGCTTAGGAGAGGAAACAAATTCAGCATCACAAAGCACAATTCCCCTAAGAAGAAAAATGCAGGAAACTAAACTAAAAATCAGTCGAAGGAGGATCATTTGACTCAACAAAGCCTTATGCCTGACTATTTGAGGTTGGGCTGATGAGGTGGATTACCAAGGTTACTGTGCATATATTATCCAGTATTCCTAAAGACCACTTTCTTTAATAGCTAAGCAACGTGGTGCATAACTTTCTCCTCTAGAAACTTTGTTCAACAAGATTGACAGGTAGGATGATATCCGCATCCTGAGGAATAAAGTTGGAAATTTCTTTCAACTTAAAAGTCATTTGGTTAAAAAAAAATCCTATTTGTACAGGGGGTTTGGAGTGTGGACTCTGGTCACATAACCAGAGAGAAGGTACCCTTTGCCACCAGTTTCCAATTCTCCATTTTCACTGGACATGCCACTACTTATCTACCAGTTATCTACAACGAAGGCTCATGGTTTCCCTCAGCAATCTTGTTATCAGAATAGACTGAATATATACACCTTTGCCACTGGAGTTTGGCACAAAGAGAACAAGTTCTCACAAAATTCTACATGCTAATCAGCATGGATAGGAACACAACAAGATACGGACACGTAGATAGCTCATTTCTTCAGAATTTAGAACATGGACACTGTTATAGCTTCCACCTTAAAACTAATTGGCAACGAGTGGAGAGGCCGCCCAGGTTTATACTCCCTCTGCCCAAAATGGATGTCCATTTTAGGGAGTCTAAAAAAATTAGGAGACACAATCATTACCCTTTTCAAGTTATGCCCTTCAATCATTACTTCGTCCTTTTTTAATATCTTAATTAGATAGAGAAGGGCAATGGTGGAAATTAAGTGATTTTGTCCCTTTGACTTTCCAAAATGGACAAATCTGGGACAACAAAAAGCGTCACGATTGTCATCCATTTTGGGACGGAGCAAGTACATTTTTTAAGAGATAACATGGATGTGGAACAAACTCCAACAGACACGTGGACATGGCGAATAAAATATATTTTTGCATTATAGAGGCCTATTATTAATCTATATAAAAGATGAAAACAACATTTCTATCAACTGAAGATAAAACCCACAAAAAGTATTACCATTGTGACAATTCAAATCAACGGTCACTGTGTAGGTATTCATGAACCAAATATCAATTGAAATTCACCCTGGGCCAAGTTTTGAACATTTCATTTTAACCTCGTAATGTGTCCCTTCACGTGTCCTCTACTTGTCCAATAGTGTCCACAACGTGTCCTAGCAAAACAAATGTCATTAAAAATTTAGACACGTGTTTAGGTGTGTTTGACACGTGTCCAAAGAGTGTCGTGTCCGACACAATGTCGGACACAGATACATTAGGCTAGTAGATATGTCCGTGCTTCTTAGATCAGCACATATGGAATTTTACCCACTTGATCAGAAACAACAAGATGATTGTGGATAGATTAGCAATCCATCAATCAAACTTAGGACTGATGCAGGCTTCACCTCTGGAAGCCCAAACTCCAAGTATCAGTAAGGATTTCTCAAACTTTGCTAATCGCATTATGGTCATTGAAATTTTTTCGAGCTATAAAATGCTAAAACTGAAAGAATAAATTAGGAGGAGCTACTTCTGCAATACTGTCACAAACTGTTCGTCAACCTTCTTGAAAGAAATCAACATACCTGCACTTGGAGCTGAAGCTGCTTGAGGTACTCTATGGCATCATCGAGCATCGATGCCTTATCAGTCTATCACAACCACCAAAGTACCAAATAAATCACTCAATACCAGAACTGATTTGTTAACAAACAACAAAAATCAAGATCAACTAAAATCAAAAAATTCATGCAACCTTGTTTGAGTTGGGGATTAGATTCTGCAATGCTTTCATTTTTTCATTGATCCGGCTCCTCCTCCTCTATCCAACCCAAAACAACCACAAAGTTAAGGCCCAAACAAGAAAATTTTGGAGAAAGAAATGATTTACTTGGAAAGTTGGAGTACATATCCTCATAGCACATATAAACAACCTTTTCAGACAAGTTATGGAACTCCGCTGCTCTGCCACGCTTCAAAGAACTACGAGATGGAACCTGCTTTGTTGGCACCTCCTCCACAAGAGCTTCAAGACCCTCCTATAGAACACAATCACATTTTCTAGTCAACAACATAACACTCTCTCAACTATCAAAATCTGTGAGGATAGGGTTCCAAATGGAAGTCAAGTATACCTTGACAGAATATATGTGAATCAGGGAGGTGAGGATAGATAGTGTTTAGTAAGGAAGGAGATGGAGATTGATCTAAAGGGGTGAAGGAGAGGGCAAGAGGTACAGAAGAAACCAACTCTAAAAATCCTGCTTGACGATCTACAAAATCCAACTCTTCTGAGCCGAGACTTTCTTCCCTGCTCTTATTGACTTACAACTTCATGAGAAGCAACAGATGGGCCTTCTGTTGGGATTAAACGCGGAAGCACCCAAGAACCGAGATTCAAAACACAACCACAATCGCAACCTAGGTTAGTCCTTACGAAACTACATGTAATTTTGAAGTTAAAAATAATGTACTTATCAAAACAATTGTTTGTGCAATATGAATATTGTTTGATAGATCTCCTTTTGAACTATGCAAAAAAAAAAAACGAAAAATTATTCTAGTAAATACAGTATTTTTGTGAGAACCCACCTCATGGGAAAGTCCCACATCGGTAGTTTTAGGAAAGAGTAAATGGAATATAAGGGATTTCGACCAGCTACTATATAACTTATATAACTTGAGGTTAACCTTTTGAGCCACGTGGTTAGGCGAATGGTTAGCAGGTCAGCTGTGACGGGTTGTTACAGTTGGTATCAGAGCACAATCCCGGTCTACATGGTGGGAGCCACCTCTAGAATTTGGTATAAGCACACTGACTGTTGTACAAACCAAAGTGCCACACTATGACCATCAGGAGAAGGTTGCTGGTCTAAAGGGTGCAACGACGTTGCAGCCAAGGTGGGGAGATTGTGGAGATTTCGACCAGTTACTGTATAACTTGAGGTTAATCTTTTGAGCCACGTAGTTAGGCGAATGGTTAGCAGGTCAGCTGTGGCAGGTCGTTACAATTTTCAAGTTTGAAAACAGCACACGCAGAGAGTACTTTTTTGTCGTGGACAACTGAAAAGGGAGAGATTCCAAACTCTCCACCCTTATTCAACTACTTTTGAGAAAATGAGTTGAACGACCTGTTAACCATTCGCCTAACTACGTGGCTCAAAAGGTTAACCTAGGGTTATACGGTAGCTGGTCGGTATCACTTATATACCACTTTTCCTTTTAATTCCCCTCGATGTGAGACTGACTTTTGCCCAAAGGTGGGCTCTCACAACTTTTGAGGTGGTATTTTTAGCACCGCATCAGAGTAGTTAATAATAGTGGGTTTGGCTATGTTCCCCTGATTTAGTTTGAAATAATTTTCAAATGTTGTGATCGTGTTTGGGAGTTATTTTTTGTTATTTTTCTTCTTTTCCACTACCTTAAGCACATGGTGGAGTCCAGTGTTCTAAAACTCGCTACTCGCTCGGCCAGGCACCTTGGAGCGAGTACTCGGCATTAGTTGGCGAGTAATGCCCACCGAGTAGGGGATTAGTCCCCTCAGCCAGGCACCTTGGAGCAAGTACTCGGTGAGGAATACCGAGTTTTAGAACACTGGTGGAGTCAGCTAAATGTTGATGTAAAAAAAAAGTTCTACTTTATAGCTGTAGACCCAGCCATCTCATAAAGACTTCCAAGTTCCAGCCACTCGATCAAATCTATGTATATATCTTTCCCCTTCCAAGAACGGGGAATCTCTTATGTTCTTCTTCTCTCTTTCTCTCAGACTTGACCTGTTTATTGCGAATCTCACGCTCGAATCTCACAATGTAAAAAACTTGACGTTGACGATTGGAGTTTCGTCAACACCCAAATAATCATTCAAATAATGCTTGAAGAGCCTACGAAGGAGAAAGGGACCAACTCTAAAAACTCATGAGTATTCAATGACTTGCAATGGTGTGCGATTCACCACGAGTTGCTTGTAAGGATAAAGAGAATGGGGTATACTCCTAATAAGGTCCAACAAAAGTTCGTTCGCATGAAACGATAGTATAAGATTTTCGACAATTTAATTGGTGAGACTGGTTTGGGTTAGGACATTGTGATCCAAACAGTTACAGCACCAGAACATGTGTCGCAATCATACCTCCAGGTATGTCAACTTTAGGTACCAATGTATTAACTCAAATCACTTACGTTTATCACCCATATAGTGCTGGTCTTTCCCACTACTTTAACTTCCTTGTAGGGACATCCTGACGCGGGTAAATACCACCAAAAAGACCTTGACCACTATGACCAGTTGAAGAAACTCTTTTCGGGCTCATTGGCCAACGGTGCATTTGCCCACCATCATCCATAGGAGCCCAACATTTGATGAGAAAATTGCCATGTATGAAATGGAAAAGCCTATAACGAGGGAGGATAGTGTGTCAAGGGGTAAAAGGAAGTCTGATGGTAGTGGCGGAAGTAGCTCTAAGTCAATGACGTTTGAGAAAAAAAGAAACAACTTATGAAAAATATACTTTGGCCAACCAGAGGAGGGGAGAGTACTATGAATTGTTGGCTGATAACCGTCGAGCCCAAGAAGCATACTCCATTCCCAATTGCCTTTAATTGTTGGACCAGATAAAGCCTATTATTAGTAACCAACAATACCTTAAGGCTTATAACAAACTTCTTAGCG
This sequence comes from Rhododendron vialii, assembly GCF_030253575.1. Classification (NCBI taxonomy): domain Eukaryota; kingdom Viridiplantae; phylum Streptophyta; class Magnoliopsida; order Ericales; family Ericaceae; genus Rhododendron; species Rhododendron vialii. Next base: position 10,416,335 of record NC_080564.1, on the reverse strand, counting down.
AGAAAAGTCAACTCAAAGGGTTTGTGAGAACCCAAGCTAAGTCCCACATTGGCCACTTGGGAAATTGTTGAATGGTTTAAAAGGGATCGCGAGCAGCTACTATTAACTTGAGGTTAACCTTTTGAACCATGTGGTTAAGCTAAGGGTTAACAGGTCAACTGGCGCAGGTCGTTTACATTTGGTATTAGAGCTTGCACCAACCAGAAATGTGAGGCAAGTCTACAAGGAGATGTGCTTAGGTGAGGCTGACAAGCGAGGAGCTTGAGGTGCTTATCATGCTTGGACGAGTCCCACATGAGAGGAGCTTGAGGTGCTTAAACGGGTATTTGTCTCACGTCACATTGCTTGGTAAGTGAAAATGATGGACCCTGTGGTGCAACAAGGACGTTGTGATCCTAAATGGGGGAGATTGTGAGAACCCAAGCTAAGGGGCTGTTTGATATCCCATATTCAGCACTTAAAACTGAAACAATTAAGTAATAAGTGATTAAGTAGGTTTGATAATCACATTTTACATTACTTAACAAATTAAGTGCCACTTAAAATATAGTGTAAAAAGTTGATAAAAATTAAGTAGCTTTGAGCTACTTAATTCTGGCTGAATTCTTATATGCTTGCATTCAACCACCACCACTACCACCAATCCTCCACCATCGTCGTCACTCAACCACCGCCACCACAACCGCCACCACTTCCACCACCACTCCCATCACCATTCCACCACCACCATCACTACTCCATTACTACGCTATCACCACCACAACCATCACTATTCCACTATCACGCTACCACCACCGCAGCCATTACCACCACAACCCATCACTCCACCACCGCCACCTCCACTACCACCACCATGACCATTACCACCAACATTACTCCACTCCACCCCCACCACCATCACTTCACCACCATGCTTCCACCACCATAACCATTACCATCCACCACTAGTCCACACCACCACCACCGCCATCACTCCGCCGCCACCACCACTACCACACCACCCCTACCACCACAACGCCACCACTGCACCACAACCGCCACCACTCTCACCACAATCACTACCACGATACCACCACCACAACCATCACTATTCCACTACCACCACTACCACACTACCACCATAACCGCCATCACTCCACCGCCGCCGCCACCACCGCCACCACCACCACTCCACTACCACCACTGTAACGCTACCACTACCACAACCATTACCATCACCACTACTCCACTCCACTCCACTCCACCCCACCCCACCTCTACCACCATCACTCCACCACCGCCGCCACCACCACCACCACCATAACGCTACCACTACCACAACCATTACCATCACCATCACCACTACTCCACGCCACCCCACCCCACCCCTACCACCATCACTTCACCACCACCACCACCACGACGCTACCACCACCACAACTATTACCACCCACCACCGCCACCACTACCACCATGCCACCACCATCACTACCACACCACCCTTACCACTACTACCACGCCGTCGCCACCGCCACCACTACAACGCCACCATTGCACCACCATCATTCCACCGTCACTATCACACTGCCACCATCCCACCACCACCCTCACCACTACCATTCCATCACCACCACCACCACAATCACCAAAACTAAAAAAATTAGAACTAAAATTAATTCATTAATTTTAATTTAGTGCTTAATATATTTATCAAACAGTTCTTCAACTTAAAAAATTCAGCATTCAGCTTTCAGTACTTAACTTTTCAGCTTTCAGTTTCAGTTTTCAGTTTTATCAAACAGCCCCTAAGTCCCACATCAGCCACTTGGTAAATTGTTGAATGCTTTAAAAAGGGATCGCGAGCAACTACTATTAAGTTGAGGTTAACCGTTTGAGCCACGTGGTTAGGCTAAAGGTTAGTAGGTTAGCTGACCCGGGTGGTTACATTGTTGCTATATGGTCGGAGACGAGGGTTGAGTGGGCCAAGGATCTTTGATGAGCACATAGTAGTAACTTGTGTTTAGTATTGTGTTCAAGTATTTGTGTTTAGTATCGTTGGCTCATTCCACCTTCATTTTCAGCAGTATAGTAATAAACCCTATTGCGTTGACTTTCCTCGATAAGAAGTTGGTTATAAGTTGGTTGCCGATGATGGGCTTAATCTGGTCAACAATTCATAGTACTCCCCCCTCCTCTTGTTGGCAAAAACATACTTTTCATAAGCTGCTTTTTTTTTCTCGAACCTCATTGACTTAGAGCTACTTCCGCCACTACTATCAGACTTTCTTTTACCCATCGACACATGATCCTCCCTCTTTAAAGGCTTTCTCACTTCATTCATGGCAATTTCCTCATCAGATGTTGGGGCTCCTAAGGATGATGGGCAGGCAAATGCATCATTGGCCAATGAGCCCGAAAGCAGCTCTTTCAACTGGTCATAGTGGTCAAGGCCTTTTTGACAATATTTACCCACGTCAGGATGTCCCTGCAAGGAAGTTAAGGTAGCAAGAAAGACCAGCACTATATGGGCAATAAACGTAGGTGACTTAAGTTAATACATACGTACCTAAAGTTGACATACCTAGAGGTATGCTTGCCACACATGTTCTGGTGCTGTGACTGTTTGGGTCGCAATGCCCCATCCCAAACAAGTCTGACCGATTAAATTGTCGAAAATCTTATCTTTCATTTCATCCAAACAAACTTTTGTTGGACCTTATTAGGAGTATACCCCATTCTCCCTGTCCTCACAAGCAACTCGTGATGAATCGCATGTCATTGAATACTCATGAGTTTTTAGAGTTGGTCCCTTACTCCTTCCTAGCCTCCTCAAGCATTATTTGAATGATTATTTGGGTGTTGACGAAACTCCAATCGTCAACGTTAAGTTTTTTACACTGTGAGATTTGAGAGTGAGATTCGCAATAAAGAAGTTAGAATTGAGAGAGAAGAAGAAGAAGACATTCACAATAAATAAGTCAGAATTGAGAAGAAGAAGATCCATGTTCTTGAAAAGGGAAAGATATATAGTATATACACAGATTTGATCGAGTGGTTAGAAGTCTTTATGAGAGGGTTCGATCCACAGCTATAAAGCTGAACTTTTTTTTTTTTACATCAACATTTAACTGACCCTACCATGTGCTTAAGGTTGTGGGAAAGAAGAAAAAAATGACAAAAAAATAACTCTCAAACGATCACAAAATTTAAAAATTATTTCAAACTAAATTAGACGAACATAGCCAAACCCACTTTATTAAGTACTCTGATGCAGTGTTAAAAATACCACCTATAAAGTTGTGAGAGCCCCACCCTTGGGCAAAACACAGTGTCACATCGGTGGGGAATTAAAAGACAAAGTGATATACTCCCTCTGTTTCTTTTTAAGTGTTCTACTTCGTAACTCCAACTTATTAAAAGACATAATCATTACACCCTTCACATCACTTTTACCTCCATTTTCCCAATTTACCCTATATGAAGACATCATCATTACACTTTTATTCACTAACTTTTCAAAATAGAATCAACTTTTAAGGGCAAAATAGAAAATGCATCAACTTTTACCCATTAACTTTACAAAATGGACAACCCAAAATGGAACACTGGACACTAAATGTAACACTCCAACTTTTATAAACAAATAAGACCCTAAAAAGAATTAGAAAAAAACAAAAACAAATAAGGAGCTAACTTTCAATGGGCCGCTTACCGTTAGGATTCGAGGAGTATATCGATCATGATTCAAGATTTATTAAAGATTAGGATTTTTTTTTTTCTAAGTGGCAATTTTTATTAAACTCTACAAATATTTCTCAACCTTGTTAACAACAATGCGGTATGTGCTTTCGCAAGACGTAAGAAATAATCCGGAAAGAATTGGATAAGATACTCAATAGTTATAGTTGGATTTTTTTAGATATTACTAGATATTGAAAGATTTGGATAAGATTAGATAAGATTTTGGATAAGATTAGATAAGATATGGCTAGATATGTTAGAATATTCTAGGTCTTTTGGTTACAAGTATAAATAGGCCCCCTCTCCTTCATGCACAACAAACACAAGCACACACATCACACACACGGCACCAACAAAAGGAAGAAAGAAAATAGAGAAGGGAAGAAACAAAAGAGAGAAAGAAGGAAGGAGAAAGTAAAAAAAAAAAAAAGAACAAGGGAGGAGAAAAAGGATTAGGTCCTAAAACGATACGGTAAATTACGGAGGCAAAAAGGTGAGTTACGAAAATACTCTGGGTACATATTATTTTCTAAATTTGTTTTGTGATTGTTTTATTAATTCTTATGTTGAATAAAAATAAATTATATAAGTATAATTGTGAAAAGAAAAAGATTTTTTATAAAAATACATGGGATTGATTTTCTTAAAAAGAAGTTTAATGGATATTGGTATAACATCTGGACGAAAAGCTCTAACAAGCTATGTTTGAATTGGCGCATATGGATTGTGGAAAGGATACGGCCGGGTATCCATTGGATTGATATCAATTCCATTGTTTTGCTGGGGTCGCTCCCCGGGCTACCGGATTACCGCCTATGATGGTTAAGATGATGGTTAAGATGAAAAGATGATAATATAACGATTGATATATCTCTCTTTGTCTCACTTGTGGTGATTGCAATTTGAATATGATTGTTCTCTATCTTACGATTTTGCAAGCTGATGGATTATTATGCTATGTTATTATCCTACTTAATCCCATGTTTATTATGTAGCCTTAGTATATCGTAACTTACTGAATTGGTTTTGTGTTTTCATAAAACCTTTTCAGGTATTCAAGGTTAAGGAAGGTTGTTATTATATGTGGAAGATTCTGGTAGTTATGGCTAAATAATAAAAAGATATGATGATAAGTGGCACGTGTGTGTTGGCCACAATAATGTATTTTACTTATTGAAGTTCAAAGTTTGTACTGAGTTCGAACGCTAATAAGCTCTGTTATAATATATTTTAAATTATAGACCTTGGAGTTTTTAGAATAAAATTTTATGATTGTTGATATCAAGGCCTGTGGTGATTTTTAAATCATTGGCCATGTCACGGATTTTACCCTTCAAATTTGGGTCGTGACACTAAAAAATGGACTCTAAAAGGGACGGTGGGAGTATAAGTGATACCAACTACTATAACCCGAGTTTAACCTTTTGAGCCACGTGGTTAGGCGAATAGTCAACGGGTCAAGCAACTCACTTTCTCCAAACTAGTTGAATAAGGGTGGAAAGTCCGGAATCTCTCCATTTTCAGTGTCTACAACAAAAAAGTACTCACCGTGCGCTATTTTCGAACTTGAAAATATTGTATAGAAATTGACTTCTACACTCCTTTTTTACCACATACACTCTTTTTTTGTCTTTATTTGGTGTGAATTTACTCTATTACCCCTTAATGTGTGGAAAAAGTGAATTTATGAAAGAGTAAAAAGCTAAATTCACATGAATAAGAACAAAAAAAAGAGTGTATGTGATAAAAATAGGAGTGTAGAAGTCAATTTCCTATTATATTTTGTAGAATAATTTTTTGATTTTTCTGCAAGGTCCAAAAAGAGATCTAACAAACAATATTCATACTGCACAAACAATTATTTCGATAAATATATTATTTTAATATTAAAAATCAGGGGACGGACGAAATATGCTACCACTTCTACGGACAATTTTCCAACTTTTTCGCACCATATTAAAAGTCTCAGTTACTTATGCATAAAAATACTTCATTATTTTATCCGAAAATCAAACAAAATTTTGGGAAAGCAATTGCAAGTACCTCGCTTTCGCCATCATACTCGTCAGCGTCAATGTCAACAGTTCCAACCGAGGAGGACGCGTTCGTGGCACCGGCCGGAAAATAGTAGCCGGAAGAGGAAAGCACGGCGCCGGGCGACGAGTTTAACCCAGAAGATGACTCGGCGGTGGAGATCCGGTCGGTGACGTGGCATCCGTATCCGGAAAGCACAGAAGGTTGGACCGGACGGTGCGGGTTTCCGGGCAGTGACGCGGCGGCCGCGAGAGGGTCGGATGAGCGGAGGAGGATCTGGTGGAGGAAGAGGGACAGGTCGTCGGTTTCAGGTGGGGAAGAAGACGAAGCGCATGTGGACTTATTGTTGTACATATCCGCCATTATAACTGACAGACACTCAAGCAAACGTAGCCTGAAGATCGAACAACGCAAGCCGGACTAGAGCTTGAGAGTAATGAGGAAAAGAGGAAACACAGGGACGGCGTCGCCTTTGTTTCCTCTCTCTGCAAAACCCATTTCCAATTTTTCCACACTGATGATCTCTTGTCTTTTGAGAGTGTGGGGTGGGTTTGATTTTTATTTTCTGTTTTTTGTACGTCTCTCAGTTCATCTTTTTTTCTGGTTGCGTCTCTTCTTTGTGAACCCCGTTCTCTCTCTCTCTCTCTCTGTCTCTCTCTCTCTCTCCAGCATGTACTTTAGCTGCCGTTCAAAAGAAAAAAAAAAAAAAAAAAACATGTACTTTAGCTGACATTGAAGTGAGTGGAAACTGTGCGCGGGTTTTTAAATGAAACGAAACGGCACGCGTAATCAGGGAGAGTGATTTGCAAAGGCGGGTGTCTCCTCTCCGGTCAGGTCCGGTCCGGTCCGGTCCAGCAAATTTGGGCACCTTTCGAGCCCATATTGATGATCCTGTAGAGCACGCCAGACTTAGGATCACGCAAAAAATCACGTCGACTGGATAACATTGTTTTGTTTGGTTTGTGATTTAAGTAGTGTTTTTAAATAATGAGTGGAGAAATAAATGAAAGTAATGATTGAAGAGAGAGGTAAAAAATAAAGAGAGATAGAGTGAGGGGTTGTTCCTCTTTTTCAAAAAGTTCTTTTTTGAAAAAGAAGGCAATTTCAAACTCAAATATAATGAAAATGAAAAATATTTTTTTCAATTTTTTTTGCACCGTTTAAAAGATTTTAATGAGATCTATCAAACAAAATCCATATTTGTTGGAAAATTATTCGCGTAAATACGTGATTTTTGAGCTTGAAATTACCTTATTTTTCAAAAAAATACTTTTTTGAAAAAGAGAAACACCTCCTGAGAAATGAGAGTAATAATAGAAAAATAAGAAAAAGAAATAAAAGTAATGATTAAGTTAAAAAATATTTTTTGAATAGAGTTGTGAAGTATGCGAGGGAAATATGTAGGTGATCTAAACCTGTTTCCTTTGAAAGTAGGAGTACTCCATGCCTTAGTTTTGATCCAGTGGGTGGAACATGTTGAAACCCATTTTCCTTCTGCTAAATGTGTTTGAATCAGGTTCCATTTAATATCCGACTGACATGATCTATTGTCTCCACATGCGCTGCAAGATGAAAGACTTCGCCCCGTTTCAGAAACCTTCTTAAAAAATAAACAACTTATTTCACATTTTTAAACTTAAAAATAATATAAATGAAAAATAATTTTTTAATTTTTTTTGCATCGTATAAAAGATCTCAATGAGATGTTTCAAACAAGATCTATATTGCATATTTTTAAATTTTAACAAGCCCATAATTTTTGAGCTTGAAATTGTCTTCTTAAAAAATAAGGGGTTTTTTTCTGTTCTGGAACGGGGCCTTCGATTATCAAGATGGACGCTGGTATGGCCTGTGAGCCTGTTAAAGTGAAAGTGATATAAGAGCATCCGCAATGGGTGTGTTATATTTGTGTATCAAAATGTTTGTTAAAGTATGTGTTAGAATAAAAAAATGAGTTCCACAAGTGTGTGTTAACTTAAGAGTGTGTTAGTATATATATGAGTACCTCAATGGGTTAGTTAGGAATGTATTAACTCTTTAAAATAACGTATCAAAACAAAAAACTTTTACAATGGCTATATCACCGACTTTATTTTTCTGTAATGAAGGAAAGGCCAATGGCCATGTTCCTCCCACTCCACATCTCATTTAAAAGAATTATGTTCAGGGCATGAAATTCCATTGTTTTCTCTATTTTGCCTAAATTCTGACATTTGGTGTTCAATACATATATCGAAAAACAATAAAAAAAGGCAACGGTAAATCAAGCTAACGATAAGTCTTCAAAAAAGAAAGCAGTGTGGGCATTTATGTTTTATAGTTGAAGTTTGAATTTATAGGGATAGCACCCACTTATTGTTTATTAACTTCTTTGCTAAACTTGATAACCATACTAACACACTACTACATTTAGCACACTCTAACACACAAATATTGTGGCAAAAAAAATACAATTTTGTTTGTTAAGTCTTAACACACACTAATTAACAAACCCTTTGCGGATGCTCTAACCCCCTTTTTTTTAGCAATGTGACGAACACAATTTTAAAACACAACTGTGTCTGAAAGTCGTGAAATGAATCAACGGCTCTGGACACAGTTGTGCTTGTGCTTGTGTTTTAAAGTTATGGTACTTGGTTATTTGTTTTCGTTTAGGGTAAATTATTAAAATCACCCTCAAAATTTCTAAAAATTACAAATTTCTCCCTCACGTTTGTAGAATTACATTAGCCCTTTCGCATAACAAATTACTTTCTTGTCGTTATATAGCCACTAGAAAATTCGACGGAATATATTTGACATGATTACTTTCTATATATATCAATGCACTTTTCGGATACCTATACACCTTTAATTATCAATGCATTTTTTGCGCATTATCCATTGTTCACTTTTTGCGCATTAAATATTGTCCACCATGTGAGGTTTGTATTTTCATTATCTCAAGCGACGAGTTACAATAAGTCTAAAATTACATTCAAATGCGTACTCATTTACACATTCATACTTATATTAGAGGTGAGTCCTGCGCACACTAAACACCTCTGACGTGTGCGGGACCCACCTTTCATACGCGCATGAGTGTGTGTTTGGGTATGGTGCAATCAAGGTTGTTGCCATGTTGAAGTTAAATGCTCGCACACGTTGAGTTCCAGGATGACGTTTTTGGTTGGATAGGATGATGATTTTGCAGACGTGCACTGTAGAAGAGTACTGCTTTGTCAATGATACTTCTTCAACACTCTACATTGTGCTGAATCTGCTGATAGGGCTAGGGCAGATTTATCTCATCCTATATGTAGCTCTCTCTTTTTTTATTTGTGTTGTTTGTTTGTTTTTTTTTTTTTGAAGAGGTGTTGTTTGTTTTGCATTATCCTGTAAACTAGTAGTTTTTTTTTGGTCAAAACTAGTATTCCCCCTATTTTGCTTTGTTTGGATTGAAATTTGAAATTTTTTTTGAAAAATAGTAGGGGTAATAAGTGGAGAGAGATAAAGAGATAAATGTTGAGAGTATGGAAAATCTATGAAGAATTTTTTGAAAAATTCTTTTTAAGTTGCAAAGAGAACAAAGCATCCACTACGATTTTGCGTGCATTTTTAACGGCTTATATATTTCAATGTATATTGCTAAAAATATGTAATATGGATCTTGTTTGATACATCTCAATTTTTTCTATAAGACAATGATTTTAAAAACATAAAATATAATATACATCGAGAGATATAAGCCATTGAAAATGCACGCAAAAGTGGACAATTAAATAATGACGGAGGGAGTAAATTTACGTAACCAAGTTCTTGACTTGCTCTTTTTCGAAAAAAAAAAAAAACTCAAGCTCGAGCGCGTTATAAATTCCAACGAAAGATCGATTTCCATTGGCCAGGGATTTGCTCCCATTCTGGAGATGCGAGTTCAATTCTGGAGGTAGGCCAACAAGGTAGGAGGTGAAAATCCATGTGGGTAACCTCATACGCGCGTCCAGTGGTCCCCTTCTCTTAGTTGCTTCTAACTCTCTTTTCGTGGGTGTTGGTCTCATCCCGTGAGTATAGGGATACCTTCTATGTCGTTAAGAAAAAAAGAAAAGATATCAAGTTCCATTACACTTTCAATCTCGTTCTTGATATTTTGTTGCAGAATAGCCGAGCAAAAAAAGTTTCGTTGCAGAATATCTCTTAAAGCTTATTTTTCCTTAAAAAAGAATCGTTGCCATGTCAAAATAACAAATTTTGGAAAACAATAAATTTGAAGAATCTTGAAAAATACACTATCTTCTAGACAAAAACCAAAAATTCCCCGGACACAAGTTAAGCATCAACCGAACGAAACACGAAGTTAGTGAAAACTCGTTTGAGATGGGTTCGAATGATGAAAGCAAGTATTCCGATATATACATGACTCGATCACACATAAAAGTGAAACCTCCGTTCGATCTGTTTGGATTTGGATTCGTAATGCCCATTTTATTCAGCAAGGAGACAGACGTGCACGGTTGAATCAGGCAATCATTTTCCGTAGCTCCTCTATCTTCAATCTGAGAGTTTGTTGTTGCAACGTTTCTACTACCTCCACTAAACACCACTAATTTCGTGGACAAAGCCGCTTTCATTACAAGGGAGAAGAAACCCTTCGAAGAAGCAGCTAAAGGCATCCCGGATTAGTAATGCGTTCAGACTACTTACGCATACCTCAACTAATTTTTAGAGGATCAATTCTTTCATTCATTGGTCGAGACTCATTTAACAATAACAAAATCATGTATGGACTAACCTTGGAGGTTTTGTTCAATGGTCGTGTAGCTCTCCTTTACATAATTACATTTAGAGCATGAGATTTACGGCTTGACGTACATACTAACTTGGTTCTTTACAATGCCCTCCTTTTATAGGAGAAAACACTAGCAAGAATATCTTCTTGCTTACATCACACCTTACTTTACATCAATAATACTTACCACACTTTTCCTTATTTCAAAGTCTACTACGTACTACACACACTTTTATCACCACTCAGGAAAGTTCCCAGGAGGTGGTACACATAATTGAACTTACTATTCCACCTATGATACATAATTCACCCCTATGTACAAGAGGTCGGACCTCGTAGTAATTGAACATATACTAACATTCGAATATTCTATTGTCTAGCCTAAAAAAAATACCGATACGGACTGCCCAATATGAGTTAATAGCACCAGCAAGGTTTCGAACTTCATGTTTTAAGAGTTAGTAAATTTCCGGGTCCCAGACCTTGATCACCAAGCAACCCCATGTTTAAACACAAACATTCTCTGTATGAACTCTAGCAACAAAACCAAACAACGATGTCTTGGGTTTTATATGTTTTCTATTTAAATTCAAAAACTAAACATGCGGTTTCCTTACAACGTGTTTTTTTTTTTTTTTCCTCTCTAGAAAATAGAAAACAAACGGATATTGGAAACTTGTTCCAAAACTGTTTTCTGAAAACAACCCAGAATCTTGTTTTGTACTCCAAAACTGTTTTTGAAGTAAATACAACAACAATATTACCACTAGAATCTTGTTTCGTTAGAAAAAAGAAAGTGAAAGTAACCGAAGAACTGAAAATCATACCAACGAGGCCTGGGAAGGCTATATATGTTACTTTCAGAAGAAACAGGAAACTAAAATCCAAGGCACAGAACACTACTACATGAACCAAAAACATCTAGCACGAATGTATTGTGCGAATAAAGCAACCGGTTCGCATAATTGTTCGGCAACTGGAAACACATGAAGGAACTAGCAAAAAGGCCGCTAGCAACAGATAATTTTAGAAATAATTTGCATACGATCTTGACCAACTTCCCAGACGGTAAAGACCGCTAGCAGCAAATAGCATCATAATGTAGCATTTCAAACAGCAATCAAACACTAAACCAGAAATAGCAACAAAGATCAAGTCTAAAACAACTGTTTATTTAGCAGAAACTGTCCAGGAGTTCACCGACCAAAGCGGCACTTGCGAAAAAACCTCAACAACAAAGCTAGCTGTCAAATTGGAAATACAATTGTCTGAAAACTATTGAGACTTGAGTTTTTCAAAAACCCTGGGGTAGGTCTCAACTTAGGAATCCAAAACCTGCTATTGCTGAAATGTGCTGTGAGAGAAAGAGAAGAAAAAGAAAGGAGTTTTGACGGCATGTGAAAAAGAGAAGTTTAGAGGGATCAACCAATTTGCAAATGATATCTGATTTGGTGGAAGAGGGTGCCCCCGAGACATGATATTGCTCATACAGCCAGCGCAGTAGTTTTGCAGATTGGGCAAGTATTCTTGTGAACAAGCCACTGCCTCAAGCAATCGAAGTGATATTTGTGCCCACAATCGAGGTCTCCAAGTTCCTCGCAGTCTGCAAAGTTCTCCTGCAATTCGTGGAAATGAATAAGGAACCATATAGTATAATAAGAAGCCTGGAATACCAGTGGTGTGAAAAACACAGCATACAACTTTGCAATCAGTGAAAGCAGTCCATTCGAGAGACGTGGCCGCCACATACAACAGGACAGGTGATTGCGTAAAACAATTATTTTTACTTTCTACAATTTTCTCATTATCGCACTGAAAATGATTTTTTTCGGAAGGTAAGAGTAGAGGTCAGCTAAAGGGGTGTAATTAGAACTACACACACAATGTGGAGATTAGTTTAGTGCAGTATTTGCTATTGGTACCAATTACTAACCATTCTATAGCAATTATTAGCTCCGCCTAAACTCAAGTAATAGACATCCATATCTATAGCCCTATTAACTCCGCATAACCATATGTAATAAACATCCATATCCATAAGGGCTTATAGAATGGTTAGGATAGCAAATACTGCACTAAAATAAATACATAATCAACACAGTCCTCACACGTGCACCCAAATTCTCCTCTGTAACATGGGCCAAACAGATGCAAGTACTCCCTCAGTTCCATTTTCTTTGTAAATGATGCATGTCTGAAAATATTTGAAATTTTCACACAAATCACGATCTAACATTATTCTTCCAAACAAGATTTCTAAAATCTTATCAAACAATTGAATGAAAAATATAGACGAGTTTTTTAATGGCAACAAAACAGTGAAAAGGGACAGGCAAAGCCAGAGGGAGGAAGTAGTACTACAGCTTATCGAACTGGAAATAGAACTTGAATACATGCCCAGTTGTTTGCTCGAATTCCATGTTAATTGTTGACCAATGACTCCTCTAAAAACTTTAATTATTTGAGGAGAGGGATTCATATTTATTATCTAGTATATCTACATTACTAACATACCAGTAGTTTGTTCCCTCCCCTGGTAGGCTAGGGGTGAGAGAGATGATCAACTAGGCTACTAAGCGTAGATTTAAGAGTTGTTTACCTGACATATAACACAAATTTCTTCTGCTGGAGTTCCTAATCTCATTGATTGATAAGTAACCCGCCTTAGAGCCCCCAAAACAGTTTCTTCAGTCAAGCCAGTGCCGACATGTCCAATATGATCTTCCAAAGCCAACAAGTCCTAAGCCAAAAGTGTCATTTTAGGAGGCAATTTCCAATAATAAGGGTCAGATGCCAAAAAAATGGAAAAAGAACACCATACAAACATTTACATCTGAAACTGAAGCGTTACCTCATAGGACATGTTGTCGACGTCCAGGCGCAAATTGTCATAGACATCAGGTTCTTCTTCAAAAAACGAGGGGCCGTGTATCATCCCACCCTGGCACACCACTCCGAATGCAAGTCAAAGATTATTCTATTTGGTAAAGAAGTAAAGATATACAATGGCTTTAAATAATGTTATCAATCGTTGATCCCCTGTAATAGCAGAAATTAGCACCAAAAAGACAATTATTTTGGAAAAAAGCACATGCACATCTCAACCAAGTTCTATGATCCCTATCCCAAAGCAAGCATAGACTTGATAATCCAAGTATAAAATAACATAGCGAAGGTTAAACCTCGTAATGATCGAAGGCACCAGCCGCTTGTAGAATATTGAAGGCTTGGCGAACCTGTTGAAATGAATAGATTATTTTAGAGCTCCAAATTGGGGAGTGGTTGCTATTATTAGAAGAAAACCGATAAGGATATTACTGAAGCAAAAAAACATGTATTACTATCTCCACTTCAAATAAGTGCCCAACAAACCAAATAACATAATACATGTGCACTTGAAAATTACTTCCAATTTTGATCACACTCATTGCAAGCACAAGCAGCTCTGAAGACATGTCTTGAGAGTTTGAATATCCCTGTGATTCCTTCCATTCAGAACCATAGACCTACTTCTAGGGCATTTCCATCTACTAAAAGTTTGGCACTTACCAAGCATGTCTTAGGCACTCTATTGCATATATCAAGTAAGATTACACGTAAAAGCAAAAGTCTACATAATCAATGTCTAACCCTTTTCAGTTATAGAACAGGACACTGATACACATCCATGTCCTCAACAGCATCATTAAAAGCACCTCATATCCCTTTTCTTCCCTTCTTAACAACATCTTTGTAAGGACCCTTCTTTTGGTTTTGATAGGCCATTAAATAATACGGCTAAGTTTTTGTCTTCTTTGACGTTTCCATAAACGCCGTAACTGAAATAGTTTATGTGGAAATCTTGATTTCTGTCCTAACCTTACAGTTTTTAATTCATCCCGCTGCCAAAGCCACATACCTATCTAGATAACCTTGGCTAGTTCCTAATCAATATACCTAAGAGAGACCCTTTCCATTCTCTTATGCCATCAAGTTGCAGGGAAATTTTCATACAACAAAAATAAGACATGATTCGAATATGGCACTGAATATTGGATGGTTAAGGGAAAAATACACTCTCAGATAAAAAGGTAGCCCAAAGGAGAATGGGGACTGGTGATGTGACAAGAGAAAATAGATCATGGGAAACTGTCTGGCATGGTATGGACACTTGCACCATAGGCCAGTTAATGTGCCTACAAGGAGTACTGGTTTGAGTCGTTTGACACGCACAGAGGATGGCAAAAGAAATAGAGGAAGGCCCAATGTAAGGAAGGAGATGATTACCTTAAACTGAAACTGAGGATTGGGACAAAAGCTTGTTGATTTGAGTTTAGGACGTATGTCTTTTTCTGTGGTTTAATTAATATTTGTGTGTTCCTTGGGACTTGGGAGAGCGTGGAAAGGAGAAGGTTACTCATTACTGTTGTTTGGCTGCTTAAGTCGTATGTTACCCTTTAAGATCTAAGAAAAACACTTTTTGAATTAGGCACAACTGTCTTTTAGCTTCTAAGATACCTCACTAAGTCCACTTTTGCTCTCATACCTTCTTATTTTTTGCCTTATTCCCTATTGGGCTCTATCAAATCAATAGAAGTTCTCTTTCTAAACCAAAGGCATCCTTATTGAGGATCCCCATTTGTTTGAGTTCTAAAATGACTTGCTGCTCCTCTAGGTTTGATTCTGAGGGGAGGGATGATCGTGACAGAGATGAGAAACAACATGGACACCCCGATGAACCCCACCATAGGCATAGGAGTAAAGGACAAGGGTAGGATTTCCTATTCGACGCTTTCAGTAAGGTATTAAATGCTAGTACTATATATAACGCAAACGGTTTCATACGCAAGTACATGAACTGAAAGTAAAACCGTGGTTTGTGAGGTGCATTGACAGAACTCCAGAAGTTTAAACAACACAACAACAATATGGATATGATCTATAGGGAACTTGGCTAAAAAAGGAATGAAGGGAACCATTAAAGTTTCCAGTACCGTTCTTTGCAGTCTAGCTCTCGACTGGTCATCAATGACAGCCTGTGATGGAGGCAAACTACGAGGCACCACATCATTAGCCTGAAATGCCCTTCCATTACCAAATCGAGATTGAATAATGTTCATCATGGCAGTGGCTGCAGTTGAAGGCTGTGGCATCTGGTAACCAACCTGGCCTCCAGAATCAATACCAGCAGATCTCATCACAGAGGACGGATGGACGACATTAGTAAAGCTACTTGGAAAACTTCTAGTTACATTTTGCTGAGGAAACACCAGGGGATGAGATAGCTGAGTACCTGCAGGGGCGGCTGCACCAGGGTAGTCAAATGAATAAACTATAACAGGAAGGAAAAAAATAGCAAAAAAAATTGTATGCTGATTTGTGTGTTGAACGGACACTTTGACTGCACTAAAAATAACAATAAGCACTTGTATGCCTTCGGTTTTTATTATACTAAAAATTCAATCGATATCTTAACTCACTTCATTACTAACACCAATTTGACTATTAACAATAACTGATACAGGACGATATAAAAAGAACAATGATAAAGAGAAACCTGAGAATTCCGCTCCTAAAGAACCCGAGAAACCAAACTATAAAAAAGATAAAGCTGGAATCCACATCAAGGGAACCCTAGAAATGCCCATGTAGGGGGAGCTAAAGGCATCCACACTAACACTGAAGACAACTAATGCATTCGATTTCGAAAAAATGTGAGAATCCTTTGAGTATGCTCTTACAAAATAAAGATAAGTACAAATATAGACAACATTCATCTTCAAAAGAGAGAGAGAGAGAGAGACAACACTGATAAATCCAGTCAAACAAGATAAATCAAGAATAACAGCAAAGAATAGCCCTAAGAAACATATAATGTACTGAATAAAATCATTACCAAGTTCTCCATCAATTACATAATTTATTTTGTAGCTTAACCCGTTTTATAATGATTTCCTTGGCCAAGTAGACATTACCTATCCCAACTGCCAAAAAAAGAAGAAGCTTTTCAATAATAAAACTAGTAATAGTAAAGCGCATAACTGATTAGGAGATCAATGGCTGAATTGATTGCTTGGTTTCCTTCATTGGAAAAATATTTCATAAATAGTATATAGTGTTTTTTCTATAAGCTATGATAAATTAAAAGCTACTATTAAATGATTTCAAAACAGGAAAACTCGTGACACTGATTGTCAAATTTCATGGATATGCAGATTTGTTTTCACAAACCGTTACTACCATCATATTAGAACTATTATTTACAAGAAGAAAAAAATTAAGATAGTTATCATATATTTAAGTGTTATATGAAATTATGACTATCCTGACCAAAAAATCTTGGAGCCGCCACTGGGTACCTGATGCGCCATTCTGAGAATTATAATTCCTGGGGACAACTCTTGAAGTCATTAGATGTTGGCGGCTCGAATTCCCCCTCTCAGTTCCAGAAACAAGCATACTCTGCAAAGAGGCACTTCTGGGGATGTACTGGGAGTTCTCTTGTTGCCGAAATGCATAACCTCCACTTGTAGCAACAAAAAGAGAGCCAACTGCATTACTGGTAGAGCTTGGACTAGTCACCCAATTCCGATAAGAAGGCTGAAACAGTTGGGAACTGTCATCAGGTGAAGCAGAAGACAAGCTTGAATTAAAAAAATCTTGCTCATTTGCCGGATTCATTCTCCGACGGATGTTTCTCCGCAGAAGTGCTGCATTTCGTTCCAAACTTGAAGTTTGATTCCCATGATCCACACCTATTTCCTGGTCAGCATCCACATCGCTGTCATCGTATGCTAAATTCTGGTCAAGATTAGCCGTGACAGCATCGGAAGTCGCACTTTGCAAAGTTGATGACCCAAGCGTAACCAGACCACTACTTGTGCTCATATGATTATTCTGCTCTGGATGCGCTTCGGCCAAGATCAGACTGGCTCCAACATTGGAGACTGGGGAAGGCAACCATCCATACTCAGTATTCACAGACTCTATATTTTGTTGTATCAAACCTTGGTAAGTGACATCGGAACCATGGTTAAAAGAAGAAATAGAATTGGAGGAGCTCCTTTGATCTTCCATGATGGCAATTATGTACTTCCAATGAAGTACAATTAGGTTTCACGAGCCTTTGCTGCAGTACTGGAACCAAGACACCACCATAAAAATGAATCTAGATAAGTTTAGGATGTAACCTGTTTAGCAATGCATAAGCATACTAATCAAAAATGCATTTCTGCCAAATCCTTTGATTACCATAAAATATACAATGGACAGTGTTAAAGGATCCAACTCAAAACCAATTGGCCATGAGTGGAGAGACTAACCATTAACCACTGTGGGACAAGCTCTAAGACACATCATACGTCACTTAACATAGGAAAAAAGAAAATGAACAAATTGAGTCTACAAAAGGAGAGAAAAGCAAAAAAAAAAAAAAAAGGAGAGAATTCTACTACAAATCGTGGAAATGACAAAATTTTGAATAATATGAAGAACCTTTAACATTAGATCTCCTCAGTTAATGCAGATTACGTATCCGAATGTCAAGTTGTCTGATAAGGAAGGCAAACTGAAGGATCTAATATATAAGTCAGTGGAAGAGTAATAAGTTAACCCTAAAGAGCATGATAAAACAGTTTTGCTTGACTACTTCCATTGACACGCATATGTTTGAGATTCAAATTTTGCACAGCCCTCAAAAAGAACAAACCAAGAAACACATTATGTAATCCAAGAGTCTAGTAGTGAGTTTTCTTAATCACAATGGTGCTTCTTCTAAGAAAGAATTAGAAGAGGTTTGAGAGAAGTAGCAGCCGAAGAAGAATAAAATGAAGTACCATAGGATAAAATGCCCCCATGATTCTTTCAACCAAACTGACAGTAATGGGGAAAGAACAGCAATAAGAGCATACATACAAACTGAACCACAAACTTACTCCTGCAAAAGACAACCCATGAAACACCTAAAAGAACCACAGTTATACAGCTTTCAAAAATAGGACTCTAGGAGATGTGACGTAGATCTTGAAAGAAAAGTTGATTTGTACTCCTGAGAATCAAGTGGGACATTCCTAAGTTACGACATCAAGATCTTCCTGGAAGGACTCAAAAAATTTAGAGGAAAAGAACCATAAGACAAATTGGGAATTTTGAGGGGATCATAAAGAAGTAAATGCGCAATATCACTCACACTAACATGAAGCTCACCTAGCTAGTCTAAAAAATCAATCACTGGACAACATGTATGATGTATCCACAAATACAAGAGCAAATACTAGCCCAAACAGCCCAATCGTTTATACTTGCATGGGTAAAGCACAAATTCTATTTATTGCAAACTGAATGGTCGAAGCATTCATGAAGCGGTTGGGCAAATAATGGGCAAACAAATAACAGGAAAAACACACACAAAAAAAAAAAGAAAAGAAAAGAAAGGGAAAGCATACCGCAAACAGCAACGGTAAGGGAAACGATAAAGTGCAGACACAAAAAACTAAATAACTACGTATGAGGCTATTTAGTTCACCATGGATTTTACAATAACAAATTTTAAAGTTGTCCTATATCATGCATCAATGGGCATGAAGCCCTATGAATATTCCATCTAGTATATAATAAAACATAATTAATAAAGTTTTAGATTCTTAGTCATTTCGAATGGTGATCCATACATATATGGGTCCCACTTATTTTCATAATCAATAGATGAATAAGACAAAACATTATATCTATACTAAATTTCACGTTTTGTTGATGAATATACTTCGTAATCATCTTGTTTCTTATAGTTAACTAATTTGACCATTTCATATGAATCTGCTTTGGCCAAATCTTGATTCTGAATTGTACAACATTGATTTAGCCATTTTTGTACTTTTAATCTAGACCACTCACTCTTTGGTAAATTGTAAATACAGGGCCCATTTATTTGAATGGATATTAGCGTCAAATGAGACTATATATCCAAGGGGATCACATGTTCGGAGTTTTTTAAAAATGTGCGAGAACCGAATTAAACGTCCCTAAGATATATAATCCCACGAAGTATTAATCCGGTGGGATTGTATGTACGCCTATCCAGTGAGAATTATATATCTCTTTACAATAAACCTGTCAACCAAACGTGCCCATGAGGTAGTTTCGTAGTTATTGCTTGAAGCATGCAAAGGTTCACGTCTACAATTCCAATTATGGACTAATTCATGCAACTTAGATTTCATGGACTAGTGGTGCCTTCGGAGCCTTCCTCATTATGTTCAATGATCTAACCTCAAGGATCAACATAAAATTTACAGGAAAATGGACCTTCTGCATGCAAGACCAACTAAAACCATCCTTGGTTCACTAAAAATCTATGGACAAAATTTGTATCGACAAATAGAAAGTCACTAAATTTTGCCACTTGATATTTATCGAGTACGTAATTGTTTGATTGACAACCTTAAAATAAGTTTACCCTTAAACTTGACTGATTAAGGGAGTACTCAAAGGAAAAAATGGAAAAAAAAAACCCATAAAATATTTATACAAGCAGAGTAAGAAAATGAATTGGAAGAAATGGAAAAAGGCTTCACAACAGACAAAAGGAAACTTTGAAAACACACAAACACACACACACACAGATATTTTAAAAAAAGAACTCCACGTTAGGTTAAAGATCTAAATCTATGCATCGATAAATATGGATCATATGATAAAAAGAGCAATAAAGATAACAATGCCTGTATTGTTAATCCTTTGAATATCCAAAATAAATGTTACTACATCCTCGAAACCAATGAATCAGAAAAAGTAGACAACATAGGAAAACCATAAGAAAGCTTACAAAAATAACATTTTAGAATGCTTTGGCATATGTCACACACGCAAACATAGTTCATTGAACGGAAACGCGAGAATGGCTAAGCACCTTTTGAATAAGGGGTCAGTAGATCAAAAAATTACCTCAATCCCCTTAAAGTTTTTAAGATGCAGCTCTAAGCCCGGCAGATCAAATCGATAATCAAGTTCATTTACGTAAACAATATTAAGCTTAAAGATTGACTCATGCATGGACAAAAACTAAGTCAAGAGACAGGGGTGGCGGCAAAGGCCCCCTGCCAGAAGTTTGCAGTGAGTTTAGGAAGAGTGAGGGAAAAAAGGCAGCTTCTTTACTTTTACGGATTTTAACAATCAATCTTTCCACATATGATAGTTGATATGAGTTTTAACAAGAAAAGCTCCCATGAACTTTTTTACTCTACGAGAGACAAAGAAATAATCCACAATTCATGCTTCAATCAGTTCATAACCATGACCTTGCTGATATAGCTCAACACCTTACAAAAGCAATCATCTAGATTTTTTAGGAAAGACTGATTAAAATGAACCACCTATTCAGGAATAAGAATGAGGGAAAAGGAAGAAAAGGAGTAAAGAGAAAATCACAAATGCAAGTAGTCAAATACTTATTTAAATGTAGGAGAGGCATCTTAAAACAAATGGGTTAGAAAATCAAACATCAAACCCACAAAAAAATTACAAACAATCTCTGGAGAATAAGCACAAAACCTATTCTAGGTTGTCCACCAAAGATCCCATGCCTACAAGGCTACAAGTAAAGAAAAATCAGTAACTATATAATCACAAACACAAGTTGTTAACTGATCTAAAAGTAGAAGAGGCATCTTAAAACAAATGGGATTGAAAATCAAACATCGAATCCGCGAAAAATTAAAAAAAATTACTTGAAAATAAGCACAAAACCTGATCCACATTGCCCACCAACGATCTCATGCATAACAGATGAAGATTAAGATAAACAAATAACCACATCCAAATGAATACTAGAATCCAGCCTTTTTTTTTATGAGATTGCCAAAAAAGAAAATTTCATTCATTTTTTTTATGAGACTGCCAGTTAAAACCACAGTTTTAGAATCCATTTTATAACAGATGTAGATTAAAAGAAACACATCCAAATGAACACTAGATTAACGTAGAATCAAAATGAGCAAATGGGTAGCAGAGATTATACCACAGCGACAGAACTGCAGGGATTACAGATACGGAGAAAGCTGTAACTCCAGAATCTCTCTCTAACCCTCTAGTGGTTGAACCAAATGAGCAAAGAATAGAGGGTTCTGGGCAGGGAAAATGAAGGAGCGGGGTAGGGTATATATACACATTCATTGCTCGTAATCTGACGAGGGTTTTCCAAAGGGGGATTGCTGAGACCATAATTACTCTCCAAAACAGACAAATCCTTTGGTAAGAACCAATTGTAAGGTGAGCCAGCGAGGACATCCTCGTGTCTGCTTCTAAATCAAAAAACAAAATCTCAACTCGCCCCACTCCTCTCTCTCTCTCTCCCTCTCTCTCTCTCTCTACGGATAGGGAAAGCCGTCAAAGGCTTCCAGGTGGGTTTTCCTCTGTCCAACTTCGTCTTCATTGCCTTTCCCTCCTTGTTTTCTACTCCCACGCACACAGAGTTTGAACTTAACCACGGTACGCCTAATTACTCTCATTAATCCTTTTGTCTTCATACCAACTAATCACTTTTTTTCTTTAATTGACTCTATTCAAAATTTGTAAGCAAATTACTCCTATGAGCCTTTGCTAGGTTACCTCAGATTGATACTTGCATGATTCAAGTTTTTCCTTCTAACGTGGGGTAGAGTACAGTTGTCACGAGTGTGGGTGTTTTTATGATCGAACTTTAAACATAGCATGTCAACGATGTCATTCTTTATTAGCGACTTCTATCGTTCGTGAAATGGATAAGAAGATTGATCAAGTATTGTTTTTTTTCTCTAATATGAAGTAGATTATGTTTGTTAACTTTGTCTGTCTGTTATAAGGGAACTTGCAATTCATTACGCAACGGTAAGGTTGTTTACCGTTAGTTTAGTTTAACCAATGAATTATTAGCCTCCGTCTTCTTGTTGTCAATATGTGGTAGCTTATGGTTATTAACCTTGTCGATATGTTATAATGGAAATTGTAATTTATTACCCAACGGTAAGGTAGTTCATCGTTAGTTTAGTTTAACCGAGGAATTATTAGCCGTTGTTTTTTGTTGTCAATATGTGGTAGATTATGGTTATTAACTTTGTCGGTATGTTATAATGGAACTTGCAATTTATTACTCAACGGTAAGTTAGTTTACCGTTACTCTAGTTTAACCGATGAATTGTTAGCTGTCGTCTTCTTGTTGTTATTATGCGGCAGATTATGGTTATTAGTTTTGTCGGTATGTTATAATGGAACTTGAAATTTATTACCAACGGTAAGGTAGTTTACCGTCACTTTAGTTTAATCGATGAATTACTAGCCGTCGTCTTCTTGTTGTCAATTTGCGGTAGATTATGGTGATTAAATTGTCGGTATGTTATAATGGAACTTGCAATTTATTACCAACGGTAAGGTAGTTTACCGTTATTTTAGTTTAATCGATGAATTATTAGCCGTTATCTTCTTGTTGTCATTAAATTTGTTGGAGTTGAATATTGGATGTCATATCAATTGAATACTCCCTTCGTTCCTAAATGAGTGTCCACTTTTTATTTTTTTCTGTTATTTTTATCTTGTTTATATCTTTCAATTTATAATATTTTTTATGATTTTAAAAAATTTATCTAATAAAATTAATTAAGATCTATCAAATAAGATTTATATTGGATATTTTTAGCATTATAAATTAAAAAATATAAACAATTTTTTGAAATGTCCGAAATAGTAACGTGGACTATTTCCTATTTTGGAGGGAATATAGTGGAGGGTAGAAAGATATAGTACGAGTATCCACAATGCTATAATCAAAAGTAAAATGTTTTTAAAGTTAACAATATTTGTGCAAAATATGGCTCACAATCCTATAATCAAACTTAACAACCTCCTTAGAAATAATCAAATTTTGGACTTTGAATAATCAAAATTATCAACCTTTTGACAATAACTAAATTTAATAAACTCTACATATTCTCAATCAAATACACCAATCATTACACAAAAATATTTTATCTCTCTCCCATTTTCCTCTCTCACTTTCTTTTTGAACAATATTTTTGAAAATAAAAATTTTAGTAATTTTTTTATTTAGAAAATAGTTTTTAAAAATAGTTTTTTTTCAAAAAAAAGTTTCAAAAACTATTTTCTATTTCTAGTAAATAGTTTTTATTAGTTTCAAAACTATTTTTAGGAAAACTATTTTCCGTTGTTCACTGTTTTTAATTTTTTGTACTTTGAAAAGATGATTGACAAATTTTGGTCATCCAATTTTGATTATACCATTGTAGACATCTATATTGCTAACCTTACCAATCTCTTAAATGAATAATAAAAAGCTGATGTGGCAACTTTTGATTATCAATTTGTAGAGAATAAATTCTTTACATCGCCGGTGTAAACATTTGTTTCCTCCAAATCAATTGCATTGCGACACGTGTCAAAATAGTGATCTCAATTAATAAAATATGACGACGTGGCACAATGCAATTGATTTGGAGAAAACAAATGTTTATACTGGCGGTGTAAAGAATTTATTCTCTTTTTGATTATAGCATTGTGAATACACTAAAGGTGCTTGTAATCTAATGAGGATTTTGAAATTTCCGAAGATTAGTAAATCAAACCATAACTACACTACAAAATTGGGACCCGGGGGCTCTGCTGCCCTGGGAGGCGCAGCAGTCCCTACCCAGTACCAAAACGGCGACGTTTTGGTGGAAAAAAAATCCAACACCTTCCATTTGCAATTCTATGGAGCAAAAACGTGATTATGAGAGTTTTAAAGACAAAATTTAATTATGGCTCTTTAGAATAATATGATCAGAATAATAACATCTTTATACTGGTTCAAACGGAGTGAAATTGGAGTACTTAATTTTTTAACCATATTTTTTAATATATAACAGTCTCAAAAAAACTTAAGTGTTCAAATTTTCACGCCGTTTGAATCGGTGCAATAATTTTGTTATTCTTATCATATTATTCTAAAGAGTCATAATTAATTGTTGTTTATAGGGCTCTCATAATCACATTTCTACTCCACATGGTCCTAAATAAAGAGCATGTACTTCATATGAGAGCCCTAGAGATAAAAATAAATTACGATATTTTAGAATAATATGATCAGAATAATAAGATATTTACGCCGATTCAAACGGAGTTAAAATTTTAACACTTAATTTTTTTGAGACGGTTTTATATAAAAAATATGGTTAAAAAATTAAGTACTCCAATTTTCACTTCGTTTGAACCGGTACAAAGATGTTATTATTCTGGTCATATTATTTTAAAGAGCCATAATTAAATTTTGTCTTTAAGGCTTTTATAATCACGTTTCTGCTCCATAAGATTGCAAATGGAAGGTTTTGGATTTTTTTTTCAACCGAAACGGCGATGTTTTGGTACTGGGTAGGGGCTGTTGCGCCTCCCTGGGCAGCAGAGCCCCCGGGTCCACAAAATTGACAACTCTTTTGATAAGAACCAACTGTATTTTTTTTTTCTGATAGGCAATAAAATTTTTATTAAGTGAGTCAGCAAGATAATCTTTACTATTTTTTTTAACAGATTTTTTTTTTGGTCTTGAATAAAAATACAAAAGTTAAAGGGACCCAGGACGAGACGGCATCACTACGAGCATCCCAACAAAATAATCTTCTTCAAGATTATTTTCGTTTGACAAAAAATAATAATAATAATAATCTTCGTGCTATTGCTCGCCCTCTTTTTTGTATAACTTTGTCTTTATTGGCATTTCCATATTTCTTTGTTTATCTCTTATCCCTCCATCCAAAGTTCAAACCTAACCATTAGTACAATTAAGTACACCATTAATTTTTTGCCTTAATATCAACTAATCACTTTATTTCTTTGTTTGTTCTATTCAAATGGTTATGAGCAATACTACTCTTATCAACTTGTAAGTTTAAAGGGATTCTCACAATCCAATTCTGATTAACTCAGATTGATGAGACTTTTGAGATTAAGAACTAGTCGTGCACTAACCGGAACAACTTTTTTTGCCGACTTGCATTGTGAAGTGAATTTTTTTGAGTATTTTCTAGTTTGTTTGCAAAACACTCCCGCTTTAAATGATCAGTAAGTCTGTCTGCATAGATAAATAGTGCACAGATTGTACATAAATTTTCTTGTAGGGGCCACCAAGTATTCCACACAAACAATTCAAATCGTTCATTAAATGTAAAATATTTTTTCAAAGGACTCTGCGAAAAATTAGCTCAATCCGATACCTATAGGTGCTTAATTCAATCATCTAACTTTTCATGATTCGGAAATTTGAATGAAAAGTTAAATGATTGCTAAATTCATAATTCTTAAATGATAATATGTCCAATGTCGGATTACCTTCTTTACGTTTATGTTTCTGCCCATCACCAATATATCTACCATCCCCACGACTGAAATATATATATATTTTTTTAACAAGAAGTCCAGAGCTTAGAGAGAGAGACCTCGCCTTACCAACTCTATTAATAGGGCTTTTGGGCGAGTTTTCTCTCTGCTCTTCCTTTGGTTGTATACCAACTCACGTTGGAGACTTGTTCTTTGGTCATATATATAGAGCCGTTCATCGTAGCAGACCCCTTCACGGTGAAAACAGTAGCCAGGCAAACCTCAACCCACCAACAACCACAAGCAATCCCAACTTCGGACGATCCTCAATAGGCGGCGGATTATTCGCCTACCTCCAGATTTGGGGAAAACAAAATTGGTACCAAACCAGACTGATTTGAGAAAAACCCAAATCAGCCAGCAGAAAGCCAACAAAAAACAGACAGAAAACAAAAACCCCAAACGCTCCAAACCCCCTTATTCAGACCCATAACCCCCGGACAACGACACGACCAGCCAACTATCACCGATCCTTTCTCGCCGAACCAGATCAGAGGATAGACAAGGGGCCAAGCCACACAGCACGCCATCTCGACTGAGGGCGAAACGAAGCCAAAACCGGAATAGAAGGTGAGAGGGGGGAGAACCGAGTGAGAGGGTAGAGGGAGGGGAGGAGAAGGAGGAGGGAAAGAGGGAGTGGAGGAGAAGGAGGGGGGAAAGAGGGGAGGGGAGAGGTGGCAGAGGCAGGGCCTCCCCCTCGAGAAAACCTAGCCCCCTGTAAAGTTTCTAGAGAGAGTTTTTAGAGAGGAAGTTTGAAATTTATTATATCAGCAGTACTATTTTTCGGGCTATGTTGTACTTTAGACCGTTAACTTAGTTAAACGGTATGATAAGTCAAATGATAAACATGAAAAAAATTTCATTGCCAGTAATATGAATTTGAATTCCCTCTAAGGTAATTTAACTTTTGTGTATGAAAATAGTTTTAACTATGACAAACATAGGATATTTTTTGCTATTGAGTATTTGACATTTCAATTATACAACGGTTAATGTTTCCTTTTTTGTGATTACTAAGTTTGTCGTTTACCGTAATTGAACACCAAATTTATTTTGTCGAGATGTAGTGCTTCGCACTGTATATGTATGATCATCCGCTAGCCGTTGGACGCTAAATATTTACCGCCAGTAAATGCAACAAGCCTATAGTTCATTTGTGTAATTATTTTTTTTGTTTTTTTGTCGTCACTAAGTTTGTCGGGCGTATTCATAACAATAATTTGTATTTATTCTACCGGGGCATGATCCCATCTTAGCCATCTAGGGGTGTGCAAAAAACTCGTGACCCGACCCGACCCGACGGGTTTCGGGCGGGGGTCGAACATGTGGTTCGATGGGGTACGCGTTCTCTTTTTTTTTTTGTAAAAAATCAGTTTTTCGGTTCGGAGCTCGGGGTGCTATTTTTCTTACTCGACCCGACCCGACCAAAATTGACCAATTCATATAGATTACTTCGGTTTTGGTCGGACCCGCCCCGACCAAAAAAATCGGGCACGCGGACGGTTATTCCCACTCGTTCGGTTCGGATTCGGGGCCAAAAACATTGATACCCGACATGTCGGGGTCGGGGCCGAACCCGACCCGTGCACACCCCTAATCCCATATCCTCAAATTGTCTTGTTGCCCTGTTATGTCCTTGGTTATTAGTTACTCCGTAGTTGTTATCTTCTTGTCGATCGATACTAAGTTTACTGGTGTTGTCATAATTAGACTTTTGATATTTACCTTTGTCGCGATAAGTGTTCGACGCGCAAATTTAGGCCTTTAACAAAAAAAAATTTGTTTCGTTAAAAAAATCAAATTTTTTCCACAAATGAATAAATAGCAATGAGTTCTACTATATTGTGAAAAAAATTTAGATTTTTTAAAGAAAAACATGCATCTTTTGTAAGGCCTAGGTTTGTGCGCCGGATACTTATTTAGGGACAAAGGGAGTATTAGACTTTCTTTCCATTATGAGTGTTAATACCCGTATCATAATATAAATTATATAATTACGAGATGGTATTATAATTATTTCAAAGGTATAATTTGCAACATTAATTTAGTTCCATGCATAATCATTATTCATTACATTTCTTCTTGTCCTTTCTCCCTCTAGTTCAACTCAAAAAAATACACATTATTCAAATCTTTGACACTAGATTTGAAATAGCTTACATAAATCAGATTAGGGGAGGAAGGCAATTTTTTTTAGAAATAGCTTACATAAATCAGATGAGTGAGTTGTTTAAGCTTTGATTTATTGACAATATTAAATTTTCGTAGTCGTCCCTCTAGTTTTATGGCTGTCTCAATTTCGTCTCCATAGTTTGTTTTACGTTTCAAATTGGTAAAATCGTTAACATCGTTAATATAACTAATAGAAAAATATCATTAAAAAATTAAGTGCTCCAATTTTCAATCCGGTTGAACCGGTGCGAAGATCTTAGTTTTTTGATCATTTTATCCTAGATGGTCGTAATGAATTTTTGGCTCTAAGGCCTTTCAACGAGCACCCGAAGACTTCTTATTTAGTTTCAGGGCTCGGGAGCTCATTGAAAGGCCTTAGAGCCAAAAATTCATTATGACCATTTAAGATAAAATGATCAAAAAAATAAGATCTTCGCACCAGTTTAAACAGATTGAAAATTGGAACACTTAATTTTTTACACCGTTTATGTATTAAAAAATATAGTTAAAAAATTAAGTGTTCTAATTTTTAATCTGTTTGAACTGGTGCGAAGATCTCATTTTTCTGATCATTTTATCTTAAATGGTCATAATGAATTTTTGGCTCTAAGACCTTAATTTCAATGAGCATCCTAAGATAGCTCTAAAACTAAATAAGGAGTCTTCGGGTGCTCATTGAAAAGTCTTAGAGCCAAAAATTCATTACGACCATCTAGGATAAAATGATCAAAAAAATAAGATTTTCGCACCGGTTCAACCGGATTAAAAATTGGAGCACTTAATTTTTTAATGATATTTTTCCGTTAGTTTCATTAACGGTGTTAACGATTTTACCAATTTGAAACGTAAAACAAACTACATGAACGAAATTGAGACGATTGAAACTAGAGGAACAAAATTGAAACAACCGTAAAACTAGAGGAACGACTACGAAAACTTGTTCTTTATCAATTTATGCATGCAAGGTACGTAGACAAAGTCGCAAAAGACTTGGATTTACTGTCTAGTCATCAAAAGGATACTAATAAGTCTAAAGAGTAAGACTAGCTCTGGCCAAAATGCTCCCCTCAACTACCATTATCAAAGGGACTAAGTCATTTCTTCACCATTTAGGTCTTGAACTAGGTGTCGTCTATTACTTCAAGTATATGGACAAATAGAACTATGAACTGCTGAGTGTTTTCTTTGCAAAAGTACTTTTCAATATCCAAAGACTCCCTCCCTCTCGGACTCGGATGCTATGTCTGACCCCCTCTATCCTACCCCTCTGCCCTAGTCTTCAAACTAC
This sequence comes from Rhododendron vialii, assembly GCF_030253575.1. Lineage (NCBI taxonomy): Eukaryota > Viridiplantae > Streptophyta > Magnoliopsida > Ericales > Ericaceae > Rhododendron > Rhododendron vialii. The sequence continues at coordinate 10,386,981 of NC_080564.1, read as the reverse complement.
GACACGTGTCCATCTTACCATAAACCAAAAGATCCTACCACACCCAACCGGCCCTCCCCCTTCACCCTTGTTAGGGAATTCACTTTCCGCAACCCATGTCACCACCACAGAAGGCGTCGACGTATTTAGCCTCCTTCGGTCCGGCGTACCAGGCTGCTTAGCCACCGCAAAAGGCGCCGACGATGGCGTATTTGGCCCCCTCTAATCTAGCGTTTGAGACCGCTTAGCCCTGCAAATGGTGGCAGCAGTAGTGTCGTCGATACTGTTCAAGAAACAAGTGATGACGAATGCCGTCGCGATGGAATGGAATTGGACCAGAAGAGGATGAATAGGAAAGTAGCAGGGGAGAAGACAAGGGTGAAAGGGGGAGGGGTTGGGTGTTGTAGGATCTTTTGGTTTGTGGTAAGATGAACACGTGTTGTAGTTTGAGAACTGGGACAGAGGGAGTAGGACAGAGGATCCACTCCCTCTCCCTCTCCCTCTCACCAAGTCTAACCAAGTCCAACCCTAACAACTCTCTCTCTCTCTCACCCAGTCTAACCAAGTCCAACCCCTAACAAAATGATCAAGGTGGCCAATTTATATGCAAAATGGAAAGGTTCCCATTGGTGCAAAGGTCTTAGAATAGTGTTTGTACGAGGTTATGTTGCCCCTTTTGTGTTCTACTGACTGACTGTGATTTGACACCGTGCCCATTCAACCCGACGCCGAGAACACCACCCCTACATCGATGCACCGAAACTCCATTGCCATCATATCACCACCGAAACTCCATTGCCATCATATCACCTAAGCCATCGCCTCTACATGATCACCTTACACCGCCGCCCAATTCTTATTTTTTCCCAATCGATAGGATATGAGAGATCATGACATCAATTAGAAAGTACAAACCACGAACCACTACATTATGGGTGTGAGAATCCGCGGCTATCAATATATCAGTTTGTCACCTCAAACAAGCTGCAGTTTAATTGGTAGATAGAAATTATCATGCGACCCTGTGAACCAGAACTATGAGAGAGAGAGAGAGAGAGAGAGAGAGAGATGGCCAATATAGTTGGCCAATTGATACACACAAACCAAGATGTATTGCAATGTATATACATACATATACGCGCGCATGTGTATAGCATCAACAACTTTTTGATAGTACTCCTGCAGAATAAGCTTGACATTTAATAATAGGCACATCATTCGGTATTAGTTTCCAATACGAAAATGCTGGTTTTGAATAATTTTCCACTGGAAAAAAATGTCATGGAGAGTTTCTTACGAATAAAGCAACCTTCAATTCATAGTTAGCCTAAACATACTTCTGATAAACATACTTCATCAGATCACATCCACCAATTCTCTGTTTAACATGTAAACAATTGTGTAAGAAATGGTAAGGAGTCACTAAAAGCTTTCTATGCATTCCGGCTTGGGTCAATAAACTCAGCTCTCCAGTAGTAAGCATGAATGGGGAAAACAAAATTAGACAAGTTAATTAGAGGAGAGAACAATGGCCTCTCCGGCAACTGAATGACTGAGAATCTACCTTTCCTCGGATGTCAATGGTAACGAGGCTTCTATCTCAAAAAGAACGGTCAAAAAGGGGGTGAAAAAAATTCAATTAGGGTTAATATAAATACTCAGTTAAGCAAGCTTCTTAGCACGACCGCTTGAAGGAGCAGTGTCCTCTTTTTTAGAACCAGACGATTCAGGCTTCCTCGCCCAAGCAGGAGCTCTGTCTGCCTCGTAACGGTAGTCATAGAAGAGTTCCTCCCCCGCACTAATTCTTTCTTTAGCAAATATTCCAACCCTGTGATCCCCAGCAACCATCATGACCTACAAAAGAAAGTTTATTGCAGGTGAAGACTTTATTAGCCAAGGCACAAAAATGTTGTTTCTTTTCCATTGAAAAGATCATAATGTTCTTGTTTCTCGGGAGTCAGGAGACCGAAAGGAAATATTAGTGGAATTCCCACCGTACATACTGAATCATGTCAAGTTTCCACAAAACATAGAGGATGGAACATTGAGTTGTTCAAGTTTAAGCACCGATTACAATGCTATGTCGGTCTTTGGTCAGTACGGTAAGCCAGCGTCTCAAGTGACCAAAAAAGAGAAAGACACAATCGCTTTATGAATTCTCTTAGAGGCTCAAAAGAGGCAAGTGTAAACACGGATGCTAATAAATGTTCTCGATCTAGTTTTTATCATAAAGAATCTAACGCTACCATCTATCCACTATTGGAATTTTCATCCACTATGTTCTGGCTCCATTTTCAAAATGTAACCAGTATGTTTCATTTTTCTAGCTAACCGTAACAATTTGATCCTTGAATTCAGCTAAATCCACAATATTTCTGTCCTTTTTTTTTGAATTTTTTTGTTTGTGTTCAAACCACTTTTTGCACAAAAATGCCAGGGTTACCTTAGCATAGCAATTCGGATTTGGCGAATGGTTGGCAAACTTCAATTTGTCACCCTTCCGGAAAGCATCAAGAACAAACTATACAGAAAAAGAAAAAAAAAAAACGTGTATTCAATCCATAAGAACAGAAGATATATAGTTTGAACTTTGAACAAATGAGAAGGGCATGTGGTGTATCATGCCTGATCATTGAGATTAAAGAGAAACGAAGAATTTTCACGGTCATAGATCTTGCCACGTTTGTCTGCTTCTCGATGCGAGATCAATTCACCGGTATACTCGCCAAGGTATTCATGTTTGCCAACACTATTCTGGAGAGACCATGCAAAAGAAGAAAAAAACTATGCTGGAGAGTAGCCAAAAGGCAAAAAAATCTCAAAGAAGAGAAAAAGCAAGGTAAGAGTAATGCATAAAATACTGTAGTATTATTACCTTCAAGAAAGCTCCCCAGCCAGATACATCAGATCTTCCAAGTAAAACCTGTACAAGCATGGAAGATAACAAAACTCGTTAACAAAAATTTGAGTGTAGTTCTACCATAGAAATGTCAACCCAGTTCAATTCGGTGTCACTAATAACCAGTATCTACCAAATATAGTTGACGCACCTATATTAAATTCTTGGATCAAATAACAATATAGTGCCAAAAAAATCAAACATACGAAATAGGTGCTACACTGCTTCCCACATTAAGGGAGTGTTAAAAATATTTGGCAACCATTAGTGCCACTCCAAATCGCTGCACAAGATTTGGCAGTTAAACAAAACATTCCACCTATAAATTGTTAAAAAAAACCCCAATTCAATAAGCAGGATGAATCTTATCAGCCATCAGAGTTCACAGGTGCACTTTATAACTGAGAATTGGATTTACAACAAAATAAAAAAGACACTAATATTTCACAGATCCACATGCCAATATTAGTATATCCCGGTTGATGTTATGCTTGGGTTGTGGAAGCAGCCATTGTGGCTTTGGGAATAATCCGTCCCTTCAGAAAATGTCAACAATGATTCTGAAGAAATTTCTTCTTGAGACAAGAAAATTGCATAAGCAACTCAAATAGCTAGACCATTACCTACATTGGCAATCCAACCATGGAGGTGGGACATACCTAACATTTTCACATGTCAAGCAAAGGTAATGCCTTCACAGATATTGAACATTGGAAAACCTACAGGAAGACCATGACTTTGGCAAAGATATATTTAGAGCCTTTATCCACTTCTTTGTACAGAAAAAACAAAAAAGCACAAGAATTTATTCTTCATGCCCAAAATTGTCTCTTGGTACTAAGGAATTTCAAGCCCCCACCAATATCTCAATCTTTCCATCGGTACTATTTCCAGAATCACCTTATGTTGTTGGACTACTGTCCCTCCCGTTCAAAAATAAAAGATCCCATAAGAAATGAAAACTGAAAGCCTCGTACTGATAAATTTCCAACAGCATTTATGGTGGGATTGCTAAGTTGCCAATTGTCCCAAAAACTTAACCTGTTAGAATGGGCCGTTGGGGAGAAGTAGATGCAAAAGGGGAACAAATGCAGAGAAACTTGAACCCAAGACCTCTCACAATTCACAACCTAAGCTCTGACACCATATTAAGTTACCAATTGTCCCAAAAGCTTAAGCTGTTAGGAAATGGACCCAACGAAGTATATCAAGCTATCTAACAGGGATCACCTTCAAAATGGATAGTGAAAGGATCTAGAAGGAAAAAAAGGGAAATTCCTAATAGCTATTAGACAATTGTGTGAAAGTTTCGAAAACCTCAATTCAACACCAAATTAAACAAAGAAGTTGATTTCCAAAGACAGGTGCCTCAAATGACAAAGTTTCTTCTCTGGCTTTGCAACAATAAAGAGAGACAACAAAATAACATCATGATTACCCTTTGTTGCTGTTTGAGAAGAAGCTTCATGTTCCTACATTCATAATTATCACCTCTTTGAGAGGGAACCCCAAGAGTGCCATCACCACAGCTGCAAAAACCAGGTTTTCAGAAGGCATGAATGGTGCAGATAAACACTCAAAAACCATGTGATATTCAGATTCATGCTTCCAGATTTCAGAAACTTGCTCTGCACTCCACCACACCACTAAGTGATGCGATAAAGATGGATGTAAGGGAAGAGCTGAGGCGGGCTTGGTAAGGAGCAAGGCGGAACCCAGGTCAACTTTTACATTCTTCAATCGACCAATGGGAAATCATTGACGGGGTCAATAACTGCTACTTCATAAGTACACGCGTGGGTGCATGCATGATAATACGACATGTCAGAACGTTTTTGTTCTCATAAACAAAAACTTAACTATACTAATTTGAACCAAACTGGGCACACGTAACTGTCAATTGATATTTTTCCATTTTGTTTAAACATCTCATCTAATTCCAGTAAGTGAGATGTTAAGGAAAATTTCCCAAAATAAAATGATACCGAATATTTGCCTTGTTCGTTTAGCATATTTAGTTTGTTTTAACTTTGTTTTTCAATCATTACCCTATTTCTCCAATTATTAATTTCATTTCTCTCTCTATCTCTCTCTACTCATTACCCCTCTCTCCAATCATTACCCTATTTCTCTCTCCACACACTACCAAAACTAAAATACCCAAATGTGCTAAACGAACAAGGCCTATTCGTGCTGAAGTTAAGAGGATATTCTACAAAAGCAAAATTTATTCCGCTACCAAGAATATGTAAGATTCAAGCTACAATTTCTCGTCTTACACATTAGAGCCAACATTGTCATGAAGAAGAGACAGACTACAACCATGCCCAGAACCCTTGTCTTCTTTATATTAACTCTGAATTCAAAATTTTTATTGCTCTATATCAGATTCTCAACCTTAAAAATGATGATCTGACTCAGCAGCATCTTGGCAGTTACCCATGCATGATGCACCGATCAAATCAGATAAAAAAAGTTGGCCCATGCATCAAAAGTGGAGTATATGTTGGGCATCTTTATATCTAACCTCATCCTAGCCTTGAATAGATCCTTTAATTCAAATTGTTTTAGAACAATGCCAAGCATTTTCTTCAAATTGAATGGGTTCAATTTATCATCAAAAATAAGCTTCTAAAGCCTCCGAAGATAGTTTTCACAAACATCTAGATACTGGCAAACCGAAAAGATCCAGATCAATAGTCATACACTCACCTGACCCAGCAATTCCTGCAAACATCTGGATCACATTCTCGGCCAGCGGCAAAGCATGGACATTGACGACTCCGACACTGGCTTTTGGCACAATGACAGCCTCTGAAGCGATTTTTACAAGTCTTTGGGCATCTAAAATAGAAAGGAAAAATAGCTTTTTAAAGCAGCAAGACTTGTCAAGTTGTGTCGATGATGAAAAACACATACAAATAAAAGCCACGTCGTAGCCCACATGAATGAAGAATAAACATAAAGAAAACCCAATGCTTATTTCTCCCATAAAGAAAAACGACGACTTACCCGCAGTATTTTTCACAGCAGGTCTCATTTAGAAGGCAAGGACACTCCTTCCCGCAGGAAGATTGACACCCACAGGGATTGTATTGCCGGCAAGGAAGATCTTTCCTCTCTGAAATCCGCTTTCTCATTGAGTGGTACCCAGCAGACTTCCATGAGTACTTTAACCGACGAACTTTACCTCTCCTCCGTAAAAACCTTGATCTTCTTCTAACTTTATTACTCTGGTGAACATTTCACCCCAAGAAAAGCAAGATATTATCTTCGGTTAAGGATTAATGAAATGCCAAAAACACATACGGACAAAACTCACCGTGGTGTCATTACAATCAACCTTGGAGAAGCCGTCAAGCAGAGAATCTGCACCATCACCTGCTCGAGAGAATATTCCATTCTCAGAGCAATTCATGTATTGGAATACTTCTGAACAAGTCTTCATTCCATTCATAAGGTTCCTAGCAATTAAACAGCTGCAATGACCGATAAAGAACGTCACTAGGGAATCAATTGATTGTAAGAACTTCCAAAAGATCTCAAAATGTTTGGGAATCCAGTCAGACAGATCAAAAGATAAATTGTGGAGTTTCCAATTCAAATGCAGCCATAGCTCAGATTGAGATGAGCAAACCAAGTGGTTAAATAAAGAAAGGCAGAAAATGGAACTATGTGGAAGGGCTCATACGGGCTGTGGTTTTGTTTACCTGAGTTTATGTCTTAAGCTTCAAGGTACATCTTTTGTTGATAATAAAATTACGCTCTACACCTGCTTACACTATAGGAATACCACCATTGACCTAATCCTGCTGACAACTATAATGACAGCAAGCTTATTGACTCAGTCATGGATAACAAAAAAAATACCATGTAATTAATTGTTTGATAACTTTGATTACTGGAAATGAAGCCACAGCACAAGTTCAAGAGCTTATAGAAGCCTAAGGTAATTGAATTCAGTCACTGCCAAAAGAAATTTTAGGGAAACAAACAAACTTAAAATTCATCTCATAAGCTGACCTCTGCATGCAGATATATTTTGCAAAGCCCAATAGTACACAAGGGCCAAGGCTACTAAAACAATTCTCCAAGTAACGTGAGAACTCGTGTATATTTTCAAATTCTCTAGAAGCTCGCTAAAAATAGCTAACCCAATCGAACACAACAAAAATTCAAGTAACTAACCTCTTCCTTCCAAATATCTCAACACCTTTTTCATAAAGGGCTTTCTCCATAGGTTTCCATGATTTCCTGTCACTTGTTACTTGTTTACAAATATTTTCGCCCACTAACTCTTCTTTCCGCAAGGTGTCATCACGACAAGCTGGTCGGTTACTAATAATCTCATTTGATGAACCAAAAGGAACCTCCCGCTGCACATTTTTTTGACCGTCAACTATTGTTGAGTCCTTCCTACAAGCCTTTCCAGCACTTGAAGACTTCAGTTTCTGTGAAGAACTAGCATCTTCATTTTCCTTACGAGAAGTAGATCGAAGCTTCATATCTCTCGACCCAAGAGTATCAGAGTCAGAAGCCACCATTTTCTTCTGCCTTTTCTGCATGCAAAGTAAAACAAGTTCAGCAACTTAGTTGCTACTCCTTTTATGAATACAAAATTTGCCGCCAAGCCTCGACTTGGATAGCGACGGAGAGCGAGGAGTAGAGTTAAAATCCTGTACAGGTCTGGCCTCTGAGTCACTGCTTTCTGACATGTTTTTTGCATTTGATGAAGCACTTTCACTTTGACATGATTTTTCCCTCCTTCGTACAGATGGACCCAGAGATTTTATCCCGGAGATCGGAGCCCCAGTCCCATCAGAGGAAGGGACTGGTTTTTCTTGAGAATTGGTTCGCATGGGAGAAGTTATAGTAGCATTGCATCCTGAATTTAGAACCTGAAAAAGGTGAATTTGCAGATACTTGATTGGTTTGCTCACCCATTCTTCAAAGATAGATTGCATTCTATATCTATCAAAGCAATCATATGATACGGATGTTGTTGCCCAAACGATAGCAGCAATTCTGAAAAATGCTATGGCATCACATCTAAAAAGGAAGGAGATGAGAAGCAACAACACCAAGAAATTGGAAGATAACTTGGAAGGTCTTAGCACCAACCTACAGTACGTTTCATTATCCAGTTCACGATTCATACAAAGTAAATATGAATCGATAAGTGAATCAACTTAGGAATAGCATCTATGATGAATCTTGTGATTCAAGAGTCCATTTATAACTAATGCTTTGTGTTATTTTTGAAACTGTTAGATCTGACGATTTCGGATGCTTTTTACCTCTTTTCTATCTTGGAAAAAAGCAATAATATTGCTTCCTAAAGGCTAGAGTGTTTAATGATCATGCATATTCTTGATCATTTGGTGGTTATAGTCTACGAATGATCCAGATCAGGTTTGTGACATTTGTCCACCATTGTTTCTTAGTTTTTCTTAAAACAATATCAAAATAATCTTTTAAAGAGGTGTAATTGTAAAATAAAACTTGTACTAATAAATAATGAATTGCAATTGGTAATATAAACATATTCGAACATGACATATTGACATGAGCAAAACTAGATGGACTCAACATATGTTTTTTAATTATTTACATTTTCTAAACTAGTATTATTATACAAAAAGTTGTGAATCTTGTCTAGTATTATATCTTATATGAATGCAATTTCTCTTAAATCTATCTTTTGAATTTTCGTTCCCTCTAGTTCATACATCATTACATAATCGATTAGGGTATATAGGATAGTACATAAAAAAAGGTGCTCAACGCCTCAGATCCGAACCTCTTGTTAGATAAGCAAGCTTATAGCTATTAGATTACTTGATCATCATTCAGAAGAATCAGAACAATTTTTTTCCCATTTGTAGTCATTGTCAATGTCTATATCTATGTACACATGTTTATTTTTCATTTTTGGCTGTTTACTCTGAGAACAGTAACTGAAACTTTAAGATTCACAATTTGACCCGCGCTAGACAATTTCGCTCGATCATTTGACAACTACACCTAAATGTATTCTACTTCACTCGAACAATCCAGAACTGACTATCACTGTTTGAAGAAAACAATTATAAAATGTACCAGTTTATAGCAAAGTGGGCCACATGGTACATTTTCGTCATCTGCACAGCTCCCTGGAAGTGTATTCTCAGCCTGACAATTGATATAACACTGAATAAATTACAATCCTGACAAATAGGCAGACAACATTCTGAAAGTAGCAGATAACAATGATTTTATATGACTGCATAACCTAACATACATAACCAAGTTACCTGAAAGACGAGATCCTGGGAACATCCATGCAATCGGCAATCAAAGACCTGCAAATAGAAAATGTAAAGAGTAAAGAGGTAGTCAGAGGATGACACAAAACAACATAGAAACCAACAAAACCTGCAGCTTTGCTTACAAGACATCGGCGACAAAACAAATTGTCAAAAGAATCCAGAGCCGCATCAAGATCTTTATCAAGAAATGAATTCCAGTGGTCCTCTACAGAAATTTCTCCCTTACTAAGAACTTCGTATCTCTCCTGTATAAGATGTTTGGTGATGATTCATATCTCTGTAAAGCCAGCACAAAACAAATGGGAAACAGCTGGACCAGAGTTTTCACTATGACCAGTTTTACCACTGAAAAGCAAAAGCACTTTATTCAACAGAGAACAAACTAAGACCGATGCAATTGTCCCATATGAACTGCATATACATACCTTGATTTCACAAGGTTTTCTGGAAAAGCACTGAGCTAGTGCATCCAATGCAGTATCCGATAAACCAACTTCATTTATGGTCATTCTAGAAAGAAAACCAAACAATACAAGGGGTAAATCTGCAAGAATATGCATAAATACAAATTGTCCATCCAAGGTATAAGAACAAATAACAACAAAAATTCATTTCAAATTCCAACAAAGTCAAAACTAGATTTTCTGCTAAAATATGTTGAAAGTTGAGTGCTTAGTAAAATCCGCCAGAAAAATAGCAAGAGAAAATAAATGGTAGCTGGGAAACACATCTCATCGCTCTAATACTATGAGAACATTGAGACGCTTTCAGGGGAAAGGTATTCGCATTTCTTCAATTATAACTAGAAAAACCCTAATCTATTGTGTAGTTCTGCCCTTAAATTTCTAAGGAACTTTAACGCTGTTCTTATCACATATCTGTTTGGAGATGAAATTCCGTGTCACCTTTTCGTCCAATGAAGCATAAAACTTTATGAACTTTTTTTGAGAGAGAAAGAGGTAGGGGAAAAAGAAAAGATAATTGCGCTTCCAGCAAAAGACAATAGAGTTTCAGGGAGGAGCAAACAATCATAAAAGGAGCAAATGCTTACATAAAGACATGAAAAGCAGTACAAAAAATAACATAGTAGGTTGGGGTAAAGGTTGGTGTAACCTATCTCCCAGCCCTACTATAAATGAGAGCCCTGTGAACTCGCACATGGAGATTTGTTCGCCCATTGAATAATGATTAGTGCTGAACCAATAGAAAGCATGAACACAGACGGTCTCTCCGTGTTAGTGAGAAGCCATCGCCTAAATCTTCTTTCCGCAGAAAGTTAGATGCATAAAAGAACCCCTATTGGAGATTATGAACCGCATTGGACATTCAGTTATACTAACCGAAGAATATAATCTTCAGAGTCCACAAATTCTTTCTTTTCTTCTTCCTCGATTATTTCTTCCTCGCTATCGCTGCAAATTAGAGCTTCACCCCCATTCTGATCATAATATATCCTCCTTCGACCAACTACAGATTGATCCTCTGTCATTCTTTGATTCCTGCATACAAATCAGTCATAAGACAACAAGTTACAAGCTGCCATCATGACCATGCTAGAAACGTCATCATGACCAAATCTACTAATTGGTTGTGAATGATCCTACCAGACATAAGTATGATTGGTTTTCTTTCTTTTCCATTTTTCTCTTATCATAGAAAACATAACTAAAAATGGTATGAAAGACACTAGGCAACTTTAAGGTCTTGGTCCCATTAAAGGGGCGTAGAAGGCAGGTGTGAGATTCGGATGGACAAAGATCTAAATATGTGGAAACTTTATGTCCATTTCAAAATCAATTGGCAATGAGTGGAAAGGTCCCAGATGTTATTAAGTGATCACCCAATCTACTCCCAAGCAATGTGGGATTCATATCCTTAACATCCCCCCTCACGTGCAGCCGCGTTTGAGGTCTGTCACGTGTGGCCACTTTTTGGTTCCTATCATCGTGCAGCCTTTTTCGCTGGTCTGTCATTGCGGGGTGTGGATTGTAAATTACTAAATTTTATAAAATGTGGAGTGGAACAGGTCCTATCTCAAAACCAATTCGCAATGAGTGGAGAGGTTCCAGATGTTAAGTGATCACTCATTCCACTCCCAAGCAATGTGGGATTCATTTCCTTAACAAAATACAACACTGAAACTCTCAAAATTGAGGCCAAAATCTCCACAACACATAATAATGTAATGAATGGCCAATGGGTCCAATGAGCAGACTTTTGAACTTCAAAACAATAATAGGTAAAATAACAACAGAGAACTTTCAAGGACAAATAGGACAATGCTACAGGAAAAGACATGAACCTCTAAGATAGACCAGATGAGATTCCTTCACATGATGTGTACACGAATTTATGATGTCAACTCCACGCAATTGGAATTAAGAGCTTTGTGGACTAGTTTCTCTGCGCTTTCTCGCTGGCTAAGTTCACAAAGGCCCAACATGAGAACCATACCAGCCGCTGAACAGGGGAGTGGGGTCCCAAACACCCCACCACAATACTGTGTCCAAGGGAGCTCAAAACTCTGACCTCCCTATGTATAGGGCCAGGAGATACCAACCAGTCAACCACTCTATGGGTATTGTGGGGCAGAGTTTTAATGAACACAATCTATCACTATGATGTTGTCACTAATGGTTAATGAACACTTCTCGGAGAATTGATGGTTACAAAATTATCTGCAGAATTGATAACTACACATTATAACAATAAAACAAAGGGTAATTAGCAATAATGAATATAAAGCTATTTCACAATTTTAAATAATTATAAATGGCTGATGTGCATGAGGTCTAAAAATTCAAAAATCGCGTTCATTAAAGTTCTTAAAGGAGACAAACTGCAAGCAGCAAAAGAAAACACATGTCCGTTTGATGACCCATGGAAGCACGGACAAGAACGGCACTAAAATATACTTTGATATGCCTAGCAATCTTAACATACCTATCCAAGAAAATCCAAGTAGTATAAGGTGGTAGTCTTTTAACTTCTGTGAGCTTGATAGGGCGAACAGCATTCTTGACTGCTATACTAGATCCTAGCAAAATTGCTGAAGACGCATGGCAATCTTCTTGTGAGCTACTACTATCCATATCCCCGTTAGTTATGTCAATGCCATTTTGCATATCAATTGCGTCTTTCTGCCTCTTTGTCAGTAGGTCTATGCTCTTATCAATGCCGATTACCTTGTCATTTCTTCTTTCCAGTGATAACTTAAAAAGATGGGTACTGACATCAACCAACTTTAGCCTATTTTCTTCCATTCTTTTCTGGAGGCAAAAGATAAAAATCCATGGAAATATAATGTAAGTAGGATTTATATGTAAAGTGGATAAACAGATAATATAATCACAGGCAAGGACACACCTCTATAAAAAGACAACGGTCAGCAGCAACTTGTTTCTTTAAAGAATCAATAACTGATAAAAGTTCTATAGGAGCTGGGTTCATTACTTGCATCCCCGCCATCTGAAAAACAAAATCAACACTGGTTATCCTACTCAAGATTATGAATTACACATAATCCAGTAAATGGCCGAAATTAATGAAACAGAAGAGATGGGGATTTACATGGATCCTACTAAACGTATAGGATACCCATGTCGGACACATGACACTCACATAAGTAGGGGATCCGTGTCCAATATACGTCGTCGGAAATTCATCTGCAAGCGTATTTTGTAATTTGAATCTACCATGGACTCTCTGTGGAACTCCTACATTATTCATGAAATGCCCATAGGCCATGTGTAAAAACACTTGCTCCAAGACAATAAAAGAGATACTGAGGAGTTTAAATGTTTTGGTGTCTCCCCATGCAATTGAGATAAAGATAGATGAAACTGACTCTTAGAAACGTACCGGCATCCAGCACCCATACACTAGTCCATGTAATAGACTGTAGCATGTCCACAACCCACCCCTTGCAGCAAGTCACCCCGTAAGGGCCGTAACAATAAGTGGAATGGACTCTAAGCTCCCATATTACTATCTACTGTGTTTTACTAAAGTGAAACTAAAATGAAAACTTATTGTCGATTTGACACTATTATTTTAGCCAAGTTTCTGTTGCACTCGAAAATTTCCACTCCGTAGGAGTGCATAGAAGGAAAGGTGGAAAGTAGTAAATGGAGTTGGATATACAAATGGACCAGAAACTGAAAAGGGACAAGGAAATGAAATGAAAGAAGAGAGGTAATCAATAACCTAATGTAGTTGCAGTTGGCAATGAAAGCATACATCAAAAAGAAAGAAATAGAGTTGGATGGTGCCTTAAAACAAGACACATGAAGAAGAGTCAAGCCTAAAATATATATATAAACCATGCCAAACCAAATTAAATCTTGTGCCTTCGACTGGGGCCAAAAAAAGGTAATACGACAAATGGACGTCCAACATGAAAGGAAAGGAAAAATGATAGTCAAGATTGGAATATAAATGGAACAAAATGATTCTCTAAGAAGGCAACAAAGCGAAATACACGCACCACAGAGAGAGAGAGAGAGAGAGAGAGAGAGAGAGAGAGAGAGAGAGAGAGATGGCAGTAAAATTTGGAATTGGTATGATATTTGGGGAAAGGATGTCCCTCTGTCAGTAGCTTTTTTGGATCTGTACAACATTCCAGAGAATAAAAATGCTTTAGTCAAGGAGTATTCCTAGTCATCCATGCATAAAGTGGTCTGGGTGGTATTTTTTATAAAACATTGCAGGATTGGGAGGCTTTGGTGGAGTTCCTTGAGCTTCTTTATGGGAATGAGTTTGTCTAAAAAAGTAGACATGGTATACAGGTTGAAATGGAAACGTAGGAAGGAAATTTTCGCTGTCACATATGATGTAACCTGAAAACTCATACAATAATGAAATATACCACAGTGAATGTATTTCATTAAATATGTCTATATTGAGAAAATTGGATAAAAGGTTGAGGGATAACAAGTGACAAGAAGGGGCATAAACCACAGAATATCAAGGGGACTTTGAATCTACAAGAAGAATAGAGATAAGCGGGGACCCTAGAAGTCCAAGGGGAGAAGAAAAGGAGGTAAAAGGAGAAGAGAATCATGGAGCCATAGCCACTTAAGGTCTCTTACATCTTGGTTGTTGGTTAGCAATGACACAACTCAATCTAATCTGTAGACTTGAACCCTAAAAGCAAAAAATAAACTTATTTCTTAGATAAAAACACAATTCCAGCTATTTCTGTAGAATTGGATTGTATCAACATGTTACCACCGCTCATTACGGCGGGAGGCTTGAGGATTTTCTTTCCTTGGAAGTCCAATTGGAAGACAGGTGCTTCCACCGAGGCAGCTCTTTTTTTGCATTGACTGCTGCATTGGACTCGATTCTCCTTACAAACAATTTGTTGAGGAGAGGCTATAGACTTGCCAATACATATTGCATGTGCTGCAAAGAGGAGTTAATAGGTCATTTGCTTCCATATTCTGAGGTGGCTACAAAAAGAATTGTGATACTTGCAATTGAAGGTTTGTGGGGTTCATTGAGTGATGTTAAAGTCGATCTGATTGTTGACGATGGCGCCTTGCTTGCAAATGGAAGAGGAAGAAAGCATGTCTGAATGAATCTTCTATATGTGATATTGCTTTTGTAAAGCTTGCGCTCCTTCTGACGCCTTTTGATTAGAACATTGCTACTTTGCAAGAGACAGAGAGAGATAATGATGGTTGGAGAGTGGAGTGGGCTAGGGCAAGAGATGGAGAACATTCCCTCAACTCTCTAAACTTGATGACAATTAAACGTATGGTAAAAAGACGATTAGGAAAAGATATGGATGAGATGAAACTCAAACAGGATCCTATGATCTAACAAGTTCCAACTACAACTAAAACAAAGCAAACTAAGCTTGTGTTCCAATCAATTGAGGTGGCACTTGAATCTTTTCTCTCCATTTCTAAGCTATCTTTCTTGAAAATGACATCTACTATGTCAAGGGCTATATAATCAGTGAATCTTTACAAATTTATATAGCATAGAATCGCATAAAAATCTAGGCCTTCCCCTCACTCCTAGCATTTCAACTGGTAGAGATGTTATTGGTTTTCCTCGTTGTTCCATTGCCGGAACTCCGATTTCTATGACCAAAATTACTGGAACTGACTTATTTTTTGTCTTTTCTCAATTTGATGACAAATCAATGGTCTTAACAAGTTGTATTTGAAAGATAAGAATCATGACCAAAAGCTGAAAAAAATTCACTAAAGGCAAAAATAACTAACAAAAAAGAAAGTTTTCAGGTATTATTTTCTTATGTCCGAAACCTTTCTCTACTTCAATTCATGTTTTACTTTTCTAATTCCTCTCATCAAGATGATTAGACGAATGGTTAATCCCAAATACATTGACCCAAAACTTAAAAAGGTTCACTAAACACCAAAACACTCATTCTTCTACTACTACATTATTCAAATTTAAGACTCCTATTCTTGTTATCGTTCTCTTCCTAACTATAACAATTCAAATGTTCCCGTTGATCGCCGAGACCAAAATAAACCCAAGATACAGGCATGAAAGGTAAACAAAACAACTATATGGCATCCTAAAACAACTATATGGCATCCTAGTCCAGTAAAAGAGTATTAATCAACTATACAAAAAAATGCTCACCTCAACAAAGAATACTTGTTTAAAACCATTTAGTTTCCACTAGATGCGTTTAAAAATTGTTCTATTACGCCAACAACTTAAAAGATACTTCCGAAATAAGAATTTGCACCCCCAAATTATCACTATTCAAACTGTAGGAATCTTGGATCCGCCCGCCTGACTGCATGAACCTAATTTTCCATTGCATTATAAGACATAAATTCTGTTAAAAAAAGAGCTACATTGCAGAATTTCCTAGTTGGCTAAGGATTTTCCCAAAGCATATGGCAGTATTCCCAACATTCCGGTAAGATCACAGCGAGTCATCTTCGCAATTGATGACATACGAAGCCAATTACCAAAAAATCATCTCCCTAGAAAGGCATCCAACACCTTCCATCATTAACACTCCGATAAAGCAATACGTCACGATAAAACATCAACTGGCTCCTTCAAATACAATGCAGCACCAACCCCAAGGGGTTGGCTTAGTGGTCAAGGCCTGGGACTTAGGGGTTTGATCCCTCCTCCTAAGGTCTCAAGTTCGAACTCCTTTGGGGCAAGTCTATATAGAGCTTTGCTCTGGCTTTAATTGGAACCCTCACAAGTTGGCAGTGGGATTGGTCGCACCTCAACTGGTCTGGACACATGAGTTATAAAAAAAAAGTACAATGCAGCACCAGACACTTCCAAAAATCAACTCGTTAAGCGAATTGCGACACAAATTTTCCTCGGAATCACAAAACACTAACGACCAATTAGTCTTCTAAAGCTCGTCCATCATACAAAACAACTCGCTCACAGAAACCCCGTAAACACGTGATACATTGGAATGCTGTTGCTTTCAATGACAACAATATAAACGAATCAAAAACGTAGAAAGGAAAACGACGATACCGCGTGGTCAACGGGAGGCTGCTCCGATCTGGAGCAGGCGCCGGACGGCGAGGCCTTCGACGACGACATTGCCGGCGGCGAAGACGGCGGAGCTGTGCCTGGCTCGGAATGGAGGCCCTGCGAGGGATCGGACACATGCGCCGGCGACGAAGAGAGAGAGAGAGGGAGGATCCCCGAGGGAGTCGAAATCGAAACCCTAGATTCACGCTGCGCGGAAGCGGTCTTTTGTGGACTTTTGGCTTCGGTCGGCGGGTTTACGGAGGATCTGATGATAAATTTATGAAGTACGTGCCAGTTGTGTATATATAGATTATACTACTGGGGTGGTTTGGGTAATAAAGGGGGAAAAATGGATAGAATTGGGGGGGAAGGGCGTAGGTGGCCTAAGTTTTTGAATTATTGGGTTTTGCTATCAACTTCTTCATCTCTTTGGAACTCTGGAAAAAAAATTTTAAAAAATTAAAAATTGGGAATCATGTTTGTGGACCTACCTCTGCCTTTGCTGACCCATGCAAAAAGAACATGGGTAAAACTGATAAAAGGACCAAAGAAATTACCTATTTCTAATATCTAAAAGGAAAGAAAGCTTTTGATGTCACCTATTAATTTTGAAACCGTGTCACTGAAGTGATTTTCGTTTCTGTTGGGGGGGTTTGGAAACCCCATTTTCTCATTTTTGTATTTTCATTTTTCCATTTTGAGTGTTTAGCACATCATTATGAGAATAGATTCTTGGTTTTTCAGTTTAGAGGCAAAAACCCAGAAGTAGGTTTGGAGGTGTTTTTCACATTTCTACATTTTTTCATTTTGTGGCCAATTACCAAAATATCTACTTTCCTCTCTTTATTTACCAGTTTTGCCCCGCCCCTCCTCCTCTTATCCACTTATTTCTTCCTCTCCTGTTCTGCTTTATTTCTTCCTCACCTGTTCACACTTCACAGCAGACGACAAATACTACACCCAGAGAGAGAGAGGAGAAACGAAGAAGAGAAGAAGCTCGGGATTACGCCGGCGGTGAGGACTGGTGGCTGATTGCCCCTCATGGCTCGGCGCTTCCCTTGACCTAATTGCCCCTTTCTTTTTCTTCTTTTATTGTGAATTAGTACAGTATTTAACCAATAATGCAATTAGCAGCTGCTTTCATGTTTGGATAATTTCGTGACTAACAATGTTTGCTGGTGATTGATGATGATGATCTCTTCAATCGGAATAAGCAATCCAATCGGTGGAAGCTGAAGCAGTCTTCTGAATTCTCTTGTTTGGGGTTCCCGTTAGAGAGAATGGAGAGAGACAAAAAATTAAAATTAAAAAAATCATAAAAAAATTACTCCATTCGTTCCATAATATTTGTCCGGTCTATAAAACAATGACGTAAAAATAATACAATTTTTACAAGAAAAATTCAAATTTTTTTTAACAATTCATTAGATATCTATGAGTTCTTGTAATTTATGAAAAAAGTTTGAATTTTTTATTGAAAGAAATGGATTATTTTATAGTTCTCGTTTTGCGGACCGAACAAATATTTTGGGACGGAGAGAGTATTTTAACACAATAATAACGGCCAAAGGCAAAAATAAAACATAATTTGTACACCTTTTAAAACCCAAGGATAACTTGGTAAAAAATCAATCCATAATTCTTTTTCACCATTCATCTACCAAACACTATTACTGTTCCAAAATACATTCTGCACATATCTTCCAAACACTCCTTCATTCTCTAAAACACATTCTGACCATAATTCAAAAAGCTAAAAATGAAAAGCCAAGAAGTAAGCTCACAAACACCCCCGTAATCAAGTTTTATCATTAGATTTTACTGTAATGTGATTAACTTCTTAAGAAGAAGGGAAAGTCTTCTCAACCATCCATTTCATCCCCAGAAAAAAGCTACCCAACCAAATTCTCACTCCCTATATATTTTTACTTGCATTTTCATGTGCACACACGGAGGGTGTGCCCCCGACCGTTAGTGAAAATAAAAGAAGAAATCATAAGGGTAAAGACAAGCAGGTTTTATTTTTTTGGTTTGCTTCATATTTCTGTAAGGAAAATGATTTTTGTACTGTATTTTTTCATAAATGCACTTCAACACTTGTCATTGAATGCTTGGGTTATGATTTAAGCACCGAATGAAAAAAAAAATTGGAGTGCATTTATAAGAGAGTGAAGTGCAAAAAAGAACATGGGAAAAAGTCGTAAAAAACCAAACAAATGGAAATAAACAAGAAAATCATAAGTAGAAAGACCAGCAAGTGTTTTGGTTTGCTTCATGCATGTTTCTGTAGTTATTTTTTGAATAAGCAGAATATTGGAGTTCTCCAATTTCTCATTAACTGAAAAAGCTCTGTTAGTAAATTATCCTACTTATTTTCATATGTCATTCTGCTTTGAATGAATATCGTGAGTATTGTAAATGGTTTCAACAATTTTTGAATTGTATTGCGAACTGTGTTGCTTAGTTTTAAGTATTTTATGGGAGGACAATCTGAAAATACTTAGAATTTTGGAAATAATTAAAAAATATAAGCGAATATGGATAATGAAAACCAAATACATCTCTCTACACACACATAATACAACGTCAAAATTCTCGTAGAAATCAGAAGGAACATGCATCTCAGACAATGTACAAGTAAATATGCAAGTATATTAATTGGCTGTTGCATTTCTATTACTCAATCCTAGTCACATGATCCTTCAACAAAACCTTTCACTCCCACTTTCAATTCTTGCATGCGCTCGTGCTCTCCATCTTCGCTCTCGCGAATTTTAGTAGTTTAAGGGGCTTTTAAAATACGCTTGCATGCTCGCGCGTTATGTGACTTAATTAGTACTCACTACTCGGCGCACGAACTGGTAATTCAAAAGAATATTTGTTGGAGTACTTGTGATGTGCTGTTCATTGAGTTAATTATTACTCCAACGAACTTTCTAAAAGCACCCTTGATTAACATAAAACTTTTTCCTTGGTAAACAGATCTAACACAATGCAAGTTCGATATGGTATTGCTTAGCTTACGGGCAATCCCATGGTCCCATATACCCTTGATATCTAGGCTCCACCCCAAAAGTCATATCTAATCCTTCGTATTTCTCCAGTTTAAAGTGATACTCCTATATCTAAAGTTCAGTTTTACCTTAAAGTTTGGCTTGAGCATATGTTTGAGAGTCATTGCCCTGAATAGACTACGGCATTTTTCTTCACATGGAGGTTAAACCAAAAGAGGTTGGTTAACTAGCCTTCATGTGGATGGCTTGAGTTCGAGTCTCACGAGGAGCAGACTTGGGGTTCAGGGCTGTGGATAGCCTCTGAACCCCCCATTGACAAACATACTAACACTCCACTAATACCCGTTGATGTATACCGTACGACAAAAAAAGCTGGCCTTCATGAGGATGGCGCCTCCGCCTGGAAGGAAGGAAACTCTTGGAGTGGCCTGGATTTCACTGCCAGCCTCCATGATGGGGCAGTCATTCATCAATTGGCTACATCCGATCAGCTCCAGGCTCCGGCCCTCTTCAAACAGAACTCTTAGCAATGTTTCTAGCT
Organism: Rhododendron vialii; assembly: GCF_030253575.1. Lineage (NCBI taxonomy): Eukaryota > Viridiplantae > Streptophyta > Magnoliopsida > Ericales > Ericaceae > Rhododendron > Rhododendron vialii. The sequence continues at coordinate 10,366,740 of NC_080564.1, read as the reverse complement.
TTAAAAGGGTCCATTCATAATAATTTCACGACAGTATATATTTTTTCTCCTTGTTTAAATGCTGTAATGCAGATGGGAAGAAAGACATAATGCCCCTAAGCTAATCGCTTTTTGTTGCGTAACCTCGGACAGGAGATCTCCAAGCTATTTTTTTGTAGAACCAAGAAGGTTGAGCCAAAGACGTCCATTAAGCCCACTATTTGACTGAGAGGGCACAGACTTCGTTTATGCTTTCCACAGTTTTGAAGAATCAACTAGCCAGAGGCAACACCAAAATAAAATAAAATAAAAAAATCCACTTTTAAAGAATGCAATGGCTAAAAAATTATGACGTCTTAAAAAATGCTAAAAAAATGACGGTTGAAATATACTCTGTATTTAAGAACGTTTAAATAAAAAAGTAACAAGATAAAAGAACAAATATTTTAATAGAATATAGTTCAATTTTATTTTATTTATCGGAACAATAGAGTTAGATTGGAGCACGAATGGGGGATGGTGTTTGTGCTGTGGTGCACGCAGCATCGTGCTGCACACCTCCGAGTCATCTCGACAATGAACGGCTCTCGATTGTTGGTTGCCGAGATGAGATCCTAGCCGTCAAATGCACGATCTAATGGCTCGGAACTCACTGTACAATACCAACCCAAAGTCCGAGAGTCCGAGAGCCTGTTTTTGTCAACTAGATCTAGACATCTATAGAATGCTCAATCACCATTCTTCTGCCGACAAAATCGTTGCCGCTACTCTTCTTGTTAGAGGAATGCAGAAAATGGAAATTGAAAGCCCCTACAACTCCCCGCGCCTAAGGGTGGCGCATCACTTCGTGTACAATACAATCAGGCCTTAGGGTTGACCATCACTTCGCGTACAATACAATCAGGCTCTATGCTCCATAATTACCTCTTTTGTCTCGCTTGAAAATCGAGCAGGCACAGATATGTCTTGCCATGGACAGTATCATTAAAAAGGAGAATTTAGTACATTCTTGAATGATGTGATCAAAACCAGACTGCATCATGATATTGAATCTTGGAAGAGGGCATATATGTGGTGCCATTGCCACAAGTGGAAACATTTCATTTAAAGGAAAAGAAAAGAAAAGAAAAGAAAAGAAATCCCCTCTCCTTCTGGTTTTATTTACATACACAACAGTAAAAGCCAAAATCAATGAAATTTTCACTCTGACCCTCTCTTGAAGGCTTAAAATACCGAATCACATTTCTGTCCACTCCAAACAAGAAGAAATCAGTCAACCAATCAATCGTGCCAATCACACAACTGAATCCCACATGCCAGTCGTATTGTCGCTTTTACCCCTGCTGTTAACAAGCAAAAGGAAGGCTCAATTTCTTGTTTTTACCTTTATTTCTTCTCCATAATAGCTTTTTGAACAGCCCTACACCTCCTTGTTTCTTGACAGGCGTGATAGCCAGAGAACCGTGTTCAGCTTCATTGCCATTACATTTGCTTCCGATTCTGTAAAGAAACCTTTCAGGAGGATCCTCCTTTCCATGGGGGTGAAGGGAAGAACCAGAATTGCCATGTAGAACAGCCGGGGGGGTTTTAAGGCCAGAAATGGAAAAAACTTCCATCCTATTGCAAGCATTGTCCTCGGCAAGCATTTTATCCAGCAGAGATGAACGTTGGTTGATGCTCTTCTTGGGGGTGGTGGTGGAAAAGTTGTCAGAGGAGTTGGAGACGAGGTTGTCCAAAAGGGCAGAGTCTTTCGGTCCAGCCAACGCCTTCAGCTGCTTCCCCAAGTTAAGGATGGTTTCTTGGCACTCTGCCAACTTTTCAGAAGCTGCTGTGATTTCCCTCTCCTACAAGGCAAATTAATAATTTTTTTGTTCAGTTAGAAGCATAAAAGTAATCTTGAAACAATAACAACAGAACTGATGCAAATATGTTTTTTTTTTTGGGCAAATAAAGAGATATTTGATGGAGGTCTGATGCAAATATGTTGCAATAAAATACCATCGGTAAGTTTGTTCTGAGGTAGTCTGTAATGATCCTAAACAATACCATAGGAGAAAAAAATCGCAGAATGGGAAATTATATTTCATGTTCCTTTTCTAATCAGAATGTCTTTCACATCCACCATCAGTAACCTTTGACGGTTATAAGAGCTTACTGGATTCTCAACGGCATAAGCTACCAATAAAGAAAAGACATGGCTACAAGAAACTTCTAACATGTGTCCATCTCCACCGCATAAATCGCCACTTCAGCTCCGTGTCACACTCCCTCAAGAACAATCGGTGCTACGTGATCATGGCCTCATGATGTGGCCCAGATACGTGGGCCAGGTAACAAGCCCACAAGCATTGCCAAAGCCTAAGAAACACTATATGCTAAGGCTTATATTGGCAAAATAAAAAATAAATATCCTGGCTTATTGGATTATGAATTCATGAGATACATCAATTTTACAGGAATATGTTGCTTATTCAACGTATCGACAACGTGTCCATGTATTTTTGAAGAAATGATGTATCCGCATGTCCATGTCGTGTCGTATCTGTGTCCCGTATCAGTAGCCGTGCTTCTTAGCTTACATACATAACCACTGAGGAAAGATAAACTAGTTCGGTTTCAGAAAGAAAAATATGCTCCGCATCTACTAAAATGTCCATGTGAAAGTTATATGGAAGTAGCAAAGAATCTACATGTAATGCCTCATTTATCATCAGTTTTATCACCATATACCAATGGGCTTGTAGCCCAGTTGGTAACTCCTGGCTTCCCTTGTGGGAGACCAGGGTTCGAGCCCCGTTGTGGGCGGTTTGTGGGTTTAGGGCTATGGATAGCCTCTGAACCCCCGGTGGACTAACTCACTAACTTCCCCCACTAACCCCTGTTGATGTATACAATATTGCCCAAAAAAAAAAAGAATTGCTAAGACCTTGGTCAGTTCGTTGCATAGCATAGCTTCATTCGAAAAATTTAGAGTTTGGTTCGTATAATATGACCTGAAAGCAGACCATTGAGGCAGGTGCACTTTGACCTATAAATAAGCCAGATGGATAAGATGATAGGAACTTACACTTCGAAGTTGCTTTTCTTCTTGAGCAGTATCACCCTTTGGCGTTTCAGTATTTTTGACACTGAAAATGAAATATTTTAGATACCTGACATCTAGGTATAATACGACGATCATTCCATGAACAAAAGGTGTACTAATAAAATGTACCATTCGGGCTGAAACTGTAGGTCAACACATGTGGCCTCCAATTCTTCACGACAGTCACTCTTATTCTCCACTTCTGTTTCTGGGGATGCAAACCTTTGGTGGGCCTTATTCAATTCAGCTCTTGCGTCTTTGAGCTGCGTATCAAGGTCCGCATTTACCGACTTATGATGGTCAATTTGATTCTCAATCATTCCGTTCGACCCCTTTAAAGTTTCTAAGTCTCTTTGCAAGCCTTTTCTAGTTTTATCTGATTCTTGAAGTTGGATCATCAATGACTCACTCTTACCAAACTCTGACTGCAGTCTCCCTTTCAAGTCCTGGTTTGCATATTCCATATTTGGCAACTTGTCTTCCAGTTTTTTGTCCTCTAGTCTCGCATTACGTTGAGTATCTTCAACTTTGCAGTCGTTCCGAGGCAAATGCGACAACTTTTCTTTCAGAGCCCGTAATTTATCAGCTTCTGAACATTGACTAGGAGGTCCAACTTCAACCTCACTCTCACTATGTGATTCATCCCAATCAAAGTGCTTCTTGATTTTCTCCCTCATGCTTGAAACATCTTGAAGGGAAAAACAGTGGTTTATAACCCAGTTCAAACACAAGGTCAATTCCTCAGCAAATTTTTCAAAATCTGCTTCTCCTATTAAAAAATCATTACAGCTCCGAATGAATTGCTGTAAAACGGCTCTAAGTTCAGAAGTTTTCCATTGGAAAACACGAACCATATAGCCAGAAGTTGTTTCTGAATCCTTGTTTCCGAAATAACCACCACCCTTTTCAAAGGCGCCATAATCATTAGATGGTAAACTGATACCTTCAACAAGTTCAATTATTTTGCGCATTGATTTATTCAGATTTGACTGGACTTTATGGTGTTTCTTCTTTTCGAATGAGGTCCCATCGCCAATTATTTCAAGAGCTGACTCCATCAGAGGCGATTTATCCTGATGTTTCCAACAGCCGTAGCCACTAACATCAGAGTGTACTGAAACTGACCGATTCTCTAAGGTATCAACAATTTCACTTCCTTCAATTGAAGCAAGATGAGGACTTCCAAATGGCTTATCCAAGGATACTACTGCCAATTTTTCCATCTCAGCAAAGTCATCCATCAGATCTATGTCTGAAGCTCCAACAGTTTTTTGCAATAGCGTACCCATTCTTTTCCCATTTTTGAAATGCTCCAAATCTGAAATCAAAGCAGAAGCCAAAGATTCTCCACAACTAACCTTGTCGTCACTGCCCATATCAGACATTGATGCCACAGAGAGTTCATATGGTAAGTGCATGCTTCTTTCTGATTCCATATCTATCTGACTTGTCTTGTTATTTAGAGTTTCTTTAAGACTCTTGTTTTCTTCTTCCAGGTCATACAATTTCTCAACCAAATAGTTGAACCTTTTGCTGGTTGTATCAGGAAAATTGTCCATAGCAAAGTCAACTGAACCAGAGGGAGAAGGATTTGAGTTTCTCCTCCTTGTTTCAACTCGATCCCTTCCCAGTAGTTCAACTTCGTTCTTCATTTTTGCCAGAGCAGCGGGACCTGGCAACCGCTTACGGACAAGGACACGTAGCCTCTGACATTCTGATTCTAGTTTTGCAATTTTCTTCACACTCTCTAAATGTTGTTTGTGTGCTACATCAGCTGTTCGACGATTGAATTCTCTTTCCTCACTTCGAATCTCAAGATCCTTCTCAAGTACTCGAACCTCATATTTTAGAGAAGTGTTCTCTTTCTCTGTGGATTCTAGTCTAATCATTAAGGCCTTAAAATCTACCTCCACTCGAGTTCTCTGTTCATTTACATCTTGAATCAACTTTTCCTTGGCCAAAAGAGCCTTGCTGAGTTGAGTATTCTCCACACCTAATTTGGAGAGCTTTCTGTCGGTGTCAGCTAATTTTTCCTCTAGAACAATCCTTGCTTTTTCGAACTCCACTGACGTCTTCACCACAGCATCATGAATCCTTTGCTCCTGTTCGTCTCGAACAAAACGTAACTGCTGCATACATTCCTTCAGGGCCATATCCAACTGAGTTATTCTTTCTTCACCAGCCACTCTTTGCCGTTTCACATCATCTAATTCTTGCTTCAATGACATTGCTTCTGATTCTGCCTTTTCCCAGCCTAAAAGTTATAGAAGGAACATTTAGCCACTCAAACTACATAGATTTTGAAAGAAGCACGTACACATGAAGGTTGGTGTACCTTAATAAAATAAAATAAAAACACGCAACATGTCCAGGATGATTAGATACATATTTTTTTTATCAGTAACAAAATTTAGATATATTTCTTTTGATATATACAATCTAAACATCTGATAATTTACCTGCAAGGGCTTCCTGTGCCATTTTTGCATGTTTTTCCACAAGCTCATCTTTAGCATTGCAGTCAGAGTGGGCAAAGGAAAGCTTTTCATTTAGAATTTTAAGATCTCTCTCCAACTCTGCTTTATCGGTCTGAAGTATCTGTATCTGTATCTGTATTTGAAGCACAATATTAGCAACGCCTCAATTAAACAAATAGAACTCTTCGGTGGAAACTAAATTTGTGGTCAACTTAGTCATTCATCATGTGCCAATTAGGTTATCCGAACCATTAATGCAGTTGTTTCTCAAGAAAAAAAGTTAGGTTAATGGTTTCCTTGAAAATTTGATAGGCTCTCACTGTTTGGACGGCAATACTTTGAAGTACTACAAGTTTCAAAAGAGTAAGCCTAGATGGCATGATAGTAATAACGAACAGTCCATTTGATGTTAATCAGGATCCCCAATGCCAAAACTTCTTCCTTGCATTTGTATTTTATTTGAGTATATCTACCTAAGGAGTATAGTTGGAAAATTAATCGAAGAGGTTCCCGAATCGCAGATCCAATTGAATCGTGGATCATCAGATTCAGTCATGATTTCTAAATTACATTGCAGAATAATTTTATGTGTAAAAATGAAAAATGCAAACTTTAGGCCCCAATCGGTATTAAATAGCAACAAAAAGTAGACAAAATGTTAATACAATGAGTTCAGTTGCTCTTGCTGTTACCCATGTCAAAAGTAGTAATATTACTCTATAAGATTCTGATGAATTTTGCCTTTTCAACCTAGATATAGCTTGCCAAACAAGGAATGAATAGTAGAAGAAGTTGATGAAGCTCTGCCTCTTCGCCGAACAAGGTAAACAATAGAACGATCACTAAGATGCTGAAGACTAGGTACGTTTGGTTTACCCGGAACCGCATAAAACAAAGCTGGCAGATTTCATCAAGGGTTTTGAGCCCACACTCAGCCCAAAAAAGCAGGGGGGGGAAAAAAGGTGCAAAAATCAACAATTTTGACTTTTTTTTAGGGAAAATTAGCCATAAGGACGGTAAAATAGTTTTTCTTTAGAAGGATGCAAGCAAAATAATTTTCAGTGGACGTCCTTCAACTTTTTGAGTTTTTTAGCCGTAAGGCTAAAACATGTTTAGGCACTCTCACAGGGTTTTAGGGTGCACTTTCCTATTATAGGGTTTTAGTGATTTAGACACTTTCCTAGGGTACCCTAGGGTTTTAGGCACTTTCATAGAGCACATTTGTCCTTATGTTTGATTGCAAAAGGGGCTTGTCCTTCAGCTCAAAAAATGTAAATATGAGGGATTTTTGGCTAAGTCTCCTTTTTTTTTATTACTGGCTCCAAAATATCCGAGCCCAGCTGGATCTACATCTTTATGTATTGATGGCGAATATTACAGTACACCCAATTTCTCAATCTAGTGGACGACTCCTTGATTCAGTCACCGGTTCGTAATCACTTGTGACTTGCATGCAAGTTCATATTGTGTGTATGCTTATTCGAATTGAATCAAATTGCCTCATTCGTAATTAAGTGCGATTCTAATTACTCTGATCGGAGCTTGATATAACAAAATATGGAAAGGTGCATCTTAGAGGGCCTTTTTCCTTTAAGGGAATTGCCTGACCATTCAAAATCACCAAGTTATAGCAGGTTGGTCTAATGTGAACAGATTTAACTGTATATTACTGTCACTAGTACTATGATCATTTGGAAAACAAAGCTTTTGAATTTGCAGTCATCGGACTTCCCTTTCAGATGGTGCGGCGAAATATAAAATTTTGAATTGGTTTATTATTGCTGTTATGCCAGCAATACACCAATAAAGCTGTCTACAAGAAGGTTGAGTGGATGATCGATGTTACATCACCACATCTCTACGGTTCTATTAATTGAGTGGATGATCTGCGAGGTACAAGTCACTAAACCTTTTCAGCCTTCGGTTCCACTTGGCAAACAAAGATCCTAACTGCCAGGAGTAGCACCAAACTGAAGAAAAATAGAGCTCTTTTCATTGTAGGCTTGGGACAGAATATTCCAAGGTCATATTTAAGCATCCCAGTTATCTGATGAAAGAAAAAGAATTGTTTCATGAAAGCATCACAAGAACTACTATAAAACCACTCTGACAATACAACATTTTTGCCAGTTCATCTGCTTAATTCCGATATTTTCATGATAAGCTTCACCTCTTCTATTTGTCCTCAACTGGACAGGTAAGCATTTCCTCAATAGCAGGACAAAAAGTTAAAGCTTAAAATCTAACTTTCAAACAAATTGACTAGAATGCATACAAGTGAGCAAGACACAGCATTTAACACACAAACAATTATAAAAAAATATATACAGTGTTAAAGATTGACGAAATCAATGCTTCATGTACCTCTTCTTCATTTATTCTCTGAGAAGCATTCGCTTTATCAGCAGCAACTAGAGTCTTCTCAGTCGATCTTTTCTTCCAAAGCCATGTCTTGTGATCCGTCATGTCCTCAAGTCTTTTTATCCAACACAAAAGAGAACTATAGGTGAATAATCTACGAAAAGGAACAAGCTCACCTTCAATTTAGATTCTAAAATGACCGAAAACGTCGCAAGAGAAAGTTTATATGGCAAAATTTTGCTGAAACCAAAAGGTGACCATGACTTAATCAAGTATCTAACAATAGGATTTGTGGGATGAGATTAATCCTTCCACCGAAACCCATCAAGGAACTTATTTTATTTGAACTGTGGTCTTGACCTTATTTCTCTCTCATGCCATTTCCCTTCACTCTGACCCCAGTCCACATAAGAAGTGCAACGGCAACATGCTAAAGTGTACTACCCAAACTGCAAAGACTCGTATACAGCTTAAAGCTCCTATAAAGGTCTTAATATCAGATGATGTTGTCTAACATGAATAGCTAACCAAATATGTTTATAAAATCCACTGCGTGGTGTAACTGGTCAGTTACTTAGTTCTACTTGCTAAACAATGAATCAGCGGCCAGATATATGGAGCTCAACTCTCCTTACCCTATGGTGTTATTGCACACTTAAGGGGTCTTGCCCCCAGAAATAGATCGGGTGCCCTGGTGTAACCTGGAGACTGGAGAGAGAAGGGTTAATACCCTAGAAGAAAACAGAAAAATCCCTATGACAGCTATTGTTTCCATGAATTTCTAATAAAAAAGGTTCTTTTGGTATCTCGAGGCAATTTTCCTTTGGCAGTCCATTGCCCACTAGATAGTGTTACTGGAAAATAACAACTTCATAGTGGGAGCATAATTTTTCAGAATAGTAGGTTTGTAATTGTAATTCATAGCTGTTTTGCGTCCACTAGAATTTATGCCTACATTTGGCACCTCTTCAACATGTCCGTACAAGACAGGTTTCCCTTGATTCAACTAAACATCCGGTAACATAATAAATAGTTTGCAGCATTCACTTAAAGTAGCCATCTGCACTCACATGGAAGCCACAACCTACTTTAATTCAACTAACAATTTGAAAGTTAAACCTCATGGTCAACATATGCAGGAGTTGGTAGCAAAATTATGAGTGGAAAATTATATGATGAATTGCAGTAAAGCTAAGATGGGTTATGGATCTTGCTTGTTCCTAATATTGAGTTTATAATTATATCAAGAACATAAGGACACAAGAGACAAACCACATTCTTGAAATATCACAAGCCGCCACCCTACTAATAACGAGGACCTTTTGTACTCAATGTAATGTATGCTTGGAATTACAACTAACAGAGGAGCCAACCAAATTCAGGGACAACTTTCTAGTTATTAACAACTTTATAGTTAGATCTCACGTTCAAGGAATATACGTAAGCTCCATGGTGCAAAATGTAGAGTAGATGAATAGAGAATGGCCGAAATTTTATGGACAAAATACTGCAGTTTAACAAGATAGAAATTGTGGCCCATGAAATATGAAGGAATAGGGCAGTTGAACTCAAGATGGCACAACAGAAGTTAAGCAAAGAACTGAACAGCAGTTGAAGGGATGTACTTTCTGTTAAAACATAAGGGACTAATGTTTTAGCACACTGCATAGGACTTGAGTCTACAACAAGAACAACAACAACAGAACCCATGTAGTCCCCAATTATTGGGGGTAGGGGCGGGGGAAGATTGGAGACAGACCTAACCTTTGGCAATATGCACAAAGTGGCTGCTCTCAAAATACCACTAAAACAGTGGCCCCCCTATACCTGTTTTGTTGCGGAACCATGCCCCCAAATCAAAGCCGAACGGCATCAGAGAGGGCAGGCCTAGAGACCCAATTCAATTTATTTATGTGCACATTACCATGCTTCCTTCATTGATAGTCCAGAGCATCGGTATGCACAATATAACTGTGACTTGAGTCTGAAGGAACAATAATTGTATGAAGGTGAAAAAAGCCCCTCATAAAAGCTGGGAAGATGTATAGAAATACCACGTGAAGGAAAGCTCAACAATGATGAAGTGGGAAGGCAAAGAGGAGCAGAAGCTATGCAAGACCTGCCTTCTCAAAACCTCCAGACTTAAAAAGAGTTAAGAGGGATCCAAAAATGGAGATAACATTGTAGTCACCAAATGTGTTATCCCAATAAATTTGAAGAACTGACGGCATCAAAGGCCCAGCTTTGATTGCCAATTTAGAGACTCTACAGTACATACACCTTTAGGCATGCATATTGAATGCCACTCACCATGATGGCTAAATTCAAAAAATCATGATAAATGTTTCCAAAGACCTCGTAACTTTTCTCACAGCAAACTTTCAAAACAACAGGCCACGATTATTCATAAAAATGCCAATATAATCACAAAATTCTTGTGACTAAAACTTCTCATTGTACACCCTTTCGTATCATTCACCACAAAATCTCATTTAACCTCATGACTTCCTTACAGTGTGTAGGGAGCGGACAGAAGATTTCCCCTATAGTTCTACAAGTATAGTAAAAGGATCCAGCTCATTGGACCGGACCGAGTCCCATCGCCGGTTCCATTTTGATACTCTAAACCGACATCTAACATGGCCCTCCGAGTAGACATTCATTAACCAATAGAGCTGAAGATATATCACTGAGTACTACCTGAATGTGAGTTCATGATATGGGCCATATGGCTACTGATGTCCAGTTAAGCAGCTATATGACACTGAGGTCCAGTTAAGCTAATTTTCTCTTGGATGATCTACAAATTTGAGCTCGCAAGGCGAACGGCTCGGATCGGCCTAACTGTTTGGTCCAGTCCATCTGGAGAGTAGTTGTCGCCTAATAGGATGTACTCCCTCACATATTTGAGAAGGATCATGCTGCTCTCAGTCTTGAGGTTGGACTGCAAAGAGCTATCTCGGCCCTTAAAAAGTGTTTTTAATGGTTCAGATTCGATGAAAGAATCTTCCCGGGAAGAGACGGGAAAAAAACTGAATAAAATCTGAACCATTTATTGTCGATCGAGATTCAACTGCATAGGCTTCTCTGCTGCAGGTCTATTTGAGAACGGGAAAAGCTCCGGAAGGAATAATGTACAACAATGAGGAGACAACATAATCCAGATTTTGAGCAAATGAAGGTCGTGAAATTTCAGTTCAGTTTACCAAAGTCAACAAAATCTTCTCACTAGAATAAATAAACCAACAAAAATAAAAGAGAGGGTGAGCATTACCAGCCTCGACCATTTTCTTCACCCAAATTTGGGTAGAGATTTGGGTCAAAAGCTTGGCTTGGGAAGGCATCTCCAATGCTAAATCCATATTTTTACCCGAATACACTTGTAATTGATGAGTAGAACACTTGTAATTAATGAGAGTGAAAAGAAGGTTTGAGAAAAATGAGTATGGGTTTGAGTCAATTTGGGTGATGAAATGGGTATAAGGCAAATGGGTATGACATTGGAGATGGATAATAAAATGGGTAAGGATTGGAGATGCTAATCTAACCAAATTTGAAATCCAGAATTCATCAGAAGAAAACAGACTGAGAAAGCTGTCACTACATTCTCACCTTTTCGCTTAGTACCAAGCCTTCAATGCACCGAAAACTTCAACTCTGAAACACAAAATCAGATCAAAAATTCAATTTGGATAAACGACATTACAAGCATTCTTCAAATGCGAAAGACATTCGGAGACAAGCACCTTCGGAGAAATGTACCAGATGAAGAGACCTAGCCCTGGAACTGGAACTGGTGGGGAGAATGCGAGTTAATAGTAGTACATAGATACAAGGTACTGAAGGTATGTAGAATGTGTGTACTTGAGTAGGTGAAGTAGTGCCGGGAAGGGGAAGGGTAAAGTAGTGATGAGAGAGAGAGAGAGGGCGGGAGTTGAGGGAAATGTCGGGGTGGATCTGGCGCGTAGGAGTGGAGTCCATTTGGCATTTGGGGAGTAGGAATGGAGTGGAAGAGCGGGCGTCCGCGTGAGTCAACTTTGTTTACTACTCACGATTCCTGTGTACGGTATCGGTATCAGTGAACGTCAACGAATACGTACAGACTTTCTACTACTAGTGCCAGTATAGCAGGAGGAGAGAGCTGTCAACAAGTTTTTCGCGGCGCCGTGAGATCTGATCCGTTCATTCACTTAATTAATGGTTTAAATTGTTTTTCAATATCGACAGGTCAAAATTTGTTTTTAATCCGAACCGTCCAAAAACGCTTTGGACACGCACAATTGGACCTCCGTAAATTAAAAGCTCGGTAAAGAAATTATTCTGTGGTAGGAGTATATAATTGGACTTATTAGCTATAAATAAATAAATAAAGGTATAGTAGGAGTATATAATTGGGGAAAATGACAAGACACTAGAAAGTGATTTTGACTTTTTGGAGAAGAATGAACAAAAAAGTATGAAGAGGATCCTGTCAAAATAAAAAATTAAAAAGAAAACAAAGCACGTCGTCCGTATGGAAGATAATGCGGGGCATTTCAGGTCACAAAAACGCAAAAGACACATCAGGTGTGTCACACTTCAGCTACACCTCTCTTACATACAGGTGGAGTCCACTGAAACGGCGGACCTCACTTGTATGTGAGAAGGGTGTGGCACACTTGATGTGCCCCTAGCACCTCTCGGTAGGTCACATTCGACTAAAATTCTTATTATTTTTTAAGTATTCATGTTTAGGTAATGTTCTGTTAAAATTCTTACTTTTAAAGTTTTTATTTTTTATTTTTAGATCATTTTTTTATAATATATTATTTTTAATTCAAAAAATAAGTACTCATTAGTGCAACGGAGTCTTAAAAGTAAAAAATTTATCCTTTTTCATTTTTTTATTTCGGTTGAAGAAGCCATGAATTGAGAATGCTTTAATACATTCTGGGGTTTAGGTAGGACAAACTTTTAGGCTTTCCCCTACCACCATTAAAGAAAACGCATTAAGATACAGCCAATTATTTTTGGAATAATACTTTATTTAATACTATAAATAAAATTATAAAGTTGTGTACTTGGAACTCGAAAGTATCCCCCATTAACTCATCCATGGGGTCCACTTGATAATTAGCTGGTAGAGGAGTGACAACCACTAGGATTTAAAGTATAGTACTATCATTTTCTATGATTTCACTTTACAACAAAGGTCATTGATGTACTCTTTGTTTAAATATTGTAGTTGGTGCTTTGATAATAATTTGTTGCATTTTTCACAAATATTGCTTGTGGGACAAGACAGTCTCTTTAGCTTTTAAATATCTTTCATAAACGTTAGTGCCTTGTTTTGGTACTCTTGGTATCTTTCTAAACTTTTTCTTTAATCACAATTATGATGCTAATCGTGATGATTTGATTAAATTCGACCAGCAGAATGTCGCTCACAATTTAGAAAAACACATTAAAATCGCATGCTTGTGCTATACTCTCCTACTGGTCAACACTATAAAAGCATCACTCATCGCAAATATGATAAACAACAATAACAACAATTGTAATTATAATAATAATATGATAAATCTATGACAAATTTATCATAAACCAATTGAAACTTCATTCCATCATTATGGACTCTAATTTACAGTAATTACGTTGAACTTTAGAAAAATTTAACAAAAATCATGATAACTTTGCAAAAAAAAAAAATGCAGTTATGATGAATTTATCATAAAATATGAAAAATCTTTCATAAATAAGTTGAAAATATATTCCAACACTCCTTATTTTTATCTCGACCAAGCCAATTTGTGAGATTTAAATCAAATAATCACAAATCAAACAAATTTAATTATCATATTTGTTACATATTTATTACTATAATTTATGAAAAATCCACCCCTATGCAATGGACTAGATAAAATTATCAGAAAGTTATCAAAATAAACATTCTAAATACATGGTAAATTTATCGCAAAAAAGGTTGGACAAAATGTAGAAGACAATTTGGTTCACATGATAGTCATTGTTGTCTGTGCCTTCTCTTTTTTCCATCTCTACTACCACCTATAAGGGTCATCATCGGGCCGGGCCGCCCAAGCCCGTCCACGGGCTGGGCCGACTGGGTTTTTTTTTTGGCGGACTACCTACCATAAATTGAAGCCCAAACCCGGCCCATGGGCTAGCCCAATTGGGGGGCCGGCGGGCCAAAAGCGGGGCGGGCTTAAAATTCCTTGGGCAAAACTAAATCAAAGGAAAAAAGAAAGGGTTTTGTGGGATTTTGGGCTAAGAGGCGGGCTTTTGGGCGGGAACCATGGGCCGGGCTCACCGGGCGGGCCTACGGACGGGTCAAGTAAAAATTCATAGGCCCGAGCCCGCCCATTATAAACTACGGGCTGGGCTAGCCTGCCCATTTTACAGGTTCGGGCCGGACGGGCTTTGGACGGGTCGCGGGCCTTTGGGCTAAATGATGAGGCTTAACCACCTATAAGACCATCCACAGTTGAATAATCAAAAGTTGTTACATCATCTTTTGATTATCCATTTAAGGGATTGCTAAGGTTAGTAATATAAAAGTCCACAGTGGTACAATCAAAATTGAATAATTAAAACTTCTTACATCACATTTTTAACTTATAAAAATCTAGAAATTGTGGCATAGAAAATAATTTTAAAAAAATAGTTTTTAAACTAATAAAACCAGGTTATTAGAAAAAGAAAAATAGTTTTTGAAACTTTGATTAAAAAAAATTTGGGAAAAAGTTAAAAAAAAAGTTTTGAATAAATGAAAGTTTTTGATTTGGGGAAAAAAATTAATAAAAAAGTGTTTTTGCAAAAAAATAAAAAGTTATTTTAAAAGTTCGAAACATGTTGAAAATGGAAGATAGAGAAGGTCTTTGTGTAATAATTGTATACGTGATTGAGGAAATGTGAGGACAACTAAATTTGATTATTGACAAAAGATTGCTAGTTTTTATTAGGGGAAATTACAGTAAGCCCCCTCCAACTATACCTCGGTAACGAGTTGCACCCTTCATCGTTTAACTCGGACACTTAACACCCTTCATCTTTTATCTCACACAAAATAGAAGACGCCGTTAACGGAAGTGCTGAAATTACCAATTTACCCTTTTTAGTCAGAATAAGATGATGCCCTTTGGCTTACTAATAGGTATTTTTGTGAATAACTGACCGAAGAATTTGGCTTTGAGCCTACTTGGGTTCGATCTGAAATGGCCCAACGGTCAGGACACATTGCCTTTGGCTATGTGGTGCATGTTTTTTAGCCTTCTGAGGCCGTTTAGGCCTCCGAACGGGCTTTCGAACCGTTTTGGGCTATTTTTGTTTCGCTTATAACTTTTCGTAGGAAACTCTGTTTCAGCCCGTTCTTTTTTCAGAACTCTTGTTTTTTCCTCTATTTTATGGGTCTATAATAATTTTAGTATGGTTACTTTACGCTTTCTAGGGTTAGAGTTGCATCCTATATATTCGGTGATTGTCCTTGTTGCTCTATTTTCAATTTCTTATACGCTTCCTTGCATCATGAACTGTATGTTTCAAGGTGTTATCTAGATTTGTGAGAAGATAGAGTACAAACTTGTGGATGTAGCTGTTGTTGCTACTTCGAGAAAGCTCTAGTTAATTCTGTTGCTACTTCGGCTACTGTTGTTTATGATCAGCAGATTGGATACTGCTAGCTGCTGTCTGTTCAGTGCAGCTAACTGCTGGTTCCTCTGCAAATGGTGTAATGGTTGGAATATAGGTCAACCGGCCACCGGGCCTTCATCCGGGGGCTGCCAAAAAGCAAAAAAAAACAGAGCACTCTGTTTTTTCTTTCTCTCTCTATGTTCTATTATGGGTCCAAGCCATTTCATACTTGTTTTTATAAATCTTTATATGGAGATTTCATTCTCACATCTATATTTGTTATTTGCCACACTCAATTTCAAATTTACAGGCATGATTTGAAAAATCTATTTCCAAAGGAATTGTTTGATCAGCTCTATGTTTTCATGAGGAATGCACTACCATTTTCAGTACTCTATTTCTGGGTTGGAATGCACTACATTAATCAATGGTGCTCTGATGCCACAATTGCACAGCACATGGATCCCCATTGGAAGACCCAGTTCTACCTTCTATTAGAGAGATAGAGTACCGTTACCGAGGTACTGCTCATGTACTGCTCACATGACTTCCGTTTAAATTCATAACGGCTAACTAACGGGAGGTGCTTAAGTGTTACGCCATAAAAGATGAAGGGGGTTAAGTGTCCGAGTTAAACGATGAAGGGTGCAACTCGTTACCGAGGTATAGTTGGAGGGGGCTTACTGTAATTTCCCCTTTTTATTATCCTAAGGCCATCCACAGTGGTATAATCAAAAGCCAATTGTTGTTAAAGTTAACAATATTTGTGCAAAAAATGGCTCACAATGGTATAATCAAACTTAACAACATCCTTATAAATAATCAAATTTTAGGCTTTGGATAACCAAAACTAGCAACCTTTTTCAACAATCAAAATTTTTGAACCCCACACCGCATAAGTTAATTGGTTCCAAAATTTATATACACGCGTATTTCAACTAATATTTTCTTCTTCTCTTCTTCACCTGCTCTATATCTTTTTCACTTCAACCACAAACTGTTTCTCTTTCTTTTCTTCCAAAATTGAAGCTCATATTTCTCGATCATCTACAATTTAACCCATCGTTGCCGAATTACGGTATTTCACTCTTCTTTCCCGTTTCTATTTTAGGCTGAATTCTTATGAACTTAACTTAAATCTGAAAATTGTCTTTATTTAATTTTTTTTTGCATTTGTTAATTTTGTGCCAAACTTTTATGGGTTATTGATTCATCTCGACGAGAGAAATCGGAAAAATATATATATTTTTACTTTAACCCAAGTATTTTGAGAAATAATTACTTTTTAGCAAAATAAATAAATTTTTCGACTAAAAAATGGTTATTCTTTTTTTTTTTTGTTCCTCCCCTTATAGTTTAGTAAATGAATAACCTTGCAAAAAAAATAAGAGAAAGGAAGAACCTTGCATTATTTTTCAATTTCAAGAACACATCTGATTTTTTTTGAAAGATTAAGAGAGTGGTGGATTTGTGATATAGGCTACAGGAATAGGAAGAAAAAAAAAAAGTTTCAGTGTTGTTTTGATAAATAACACTAGGAAGAACACCATATGTTCGATATATTTTTGTCCACAAAAAAAACATAATGGAGGGAAGTAAATGGAGGGAAACAGAGGGAGAGAGATAGATTGTGTGAAATTGTAGTGGACTTTTTATTTTGGTTATGGACTAGAAGTGACCATTGTGAACCTCAACGTTGTTAAACTTAGTAACCTCTTAAGTGAATAATCAAAAGCTGATGTGTCAACTTTTGGTTATACATTTTTTATTATACCACTGTGGATGGCCTAAGGCCAAAATTTGATGAGTTGCTAAGAGGTTGATAAGTTTGGTTATTCCAATGTGAGCTCTTTTTTTAGCAAATGTTGTTAACCTTAGCAACCTTTTGGTATACCACTGTGGATGCTCTAACAAGGCATACAACAACCTTCATGGTTGCTCTACACCCTGCTCCCTCTATACAAATCCAAATAACTAAATAATGGATTCTTAAAAAGGAAACAACCAAATTCCTAAAATTAAGGATTGAAAAATATTTATCTATTTACCGCATATTCAAAATTATGCAGAAATTAAATAATAAGGGTACAATAAGGTATTCATACAATTATTTGATGAAAACTTAAACCATTTCAAGGGATGAACCTTAAATGGAAGTTATACTTAGGACTACGCCTCATTCTCGAAAGTCTCATGTGTCCCGTTCCATTTTACAATAAAACTATCATTTGGTGTACGCCAAATGCATGCCGCATCGTGTGTAATTCATCTCGAGATCCCATACAAATTATTAGAATTGCTTAATTTGTTTAAAAAATATTTGTAAGGAACCCTGTAAAAAATCAACTTAGTCGGATATCGATAACGGCTTAATCATTTATTTGCTCAATTTTTTGACAATAAATTGAGCTAAAGAGTCGAATCAAACTCTTACCGAAATCCGACTAAGTTGATTTTTTTACAGGCGTTCTTAGAAAAAAATATTTTAAACAAATTGGCCGATTTTAATCATTCGCGTGAAACTCCAAGACGGATCTCATACAACGCGGTGTGCAAATGGTGCACCCATAGATTCGGACTCTTTTATTTTTATGCATCTTCGTTTACTTGGATTTTGGTGTGGAAACTTGGCATAGTGGGTGGTGATAATTACATTTCTCAAAATCACTTTCAAGTTTCAACGGGCGCTTTCGGCAGTAGCAATCAACTACCAAACCCCTTCAGTAGCTTTAGGACTATGCTTGCTTAGAATCCAATTTGACACGCGTCGGTGCCTTCAAAATGGCCTAAGAATCATTGCAACTACAACCTGAGTTTGACAATGGGTATAAAAGAGCAATTAAAGGGCATGTTTGCCCCATAAGATCGAATTTCACGAGGGTCAAACATTCCAAATCTTGAAGCTACTATAAGTTTGTCCTATCGTTAACTTTAGGACCCAAAATTAGTTGAGGAGTTAAATTGGCTCGGATGTCTGATTATAAAAATTCATTGCAACTACGAGAATATCTCACCTATTAATGTGGGAATCCACTTAAAATATTGGAGTAGCATCGAGTGCATGGTCATATGAAATGAAGAGCCTTCCATGGGTACATCATTTGGGATAAATCATTTGCACACTGCGTTGGTGAGATCTACCTTAGAATCTCACACAAATGATCAGAGCCGCTCAATACATCTCTTTTACTTGGTAACTAAAACAATTTATTTTTTTACTTATCTTGTGTAAAAGGAATCGATAAAATTTTAAATAAGAATGTGAAACAACTTTGACATTTTCATTAGAGCAAAAATCAAAATTATTTTCAAATTAAAAGAGACTAGTATACTAATTATACCAATGATATGCTACTAATCTTTGAATATTGCTATCATGACAATGGGGACATTTTAGCCATGCATTATTATAAGAGGTTAGGATGAATTCACTGCAACTCATTAGAATTATTGGAATTGTTAGCCATGTAATTTTTTTTTTGACAAGCGAGATGATCCCAGTTATATTAAAACAAAAACTAGTACAATAACAACAAAGGACACCATTGGAAAAGACAAGAAACAACAAACTAAAAACAACAAAAAAAAGGCTGTTGATTTTGCCACTATCTTTTTTGTTAACGTCACTCTCTTGTAAGTGTATTTTTGGTGCAAAAATACACTTGCAGGGGAGTGACATTAAAAAAAAAAGGAGTGGCAAAATCATTTTCCTAAAAAAATTAAAAGCCGCATGGAATTAAACGCCAGAGCCGGACCCATCAATCACACTCGTAATTCGTGAAGGTGGGTGGAGACCAAGAGGAGAGGTAAGGTATGTCAAGAACAACTCTCGAAATGACCATAAGAGGTTAGTATGAATTCACCAGATTTCAATAAAAATACTATTACATCTGCGGGCAACGATTTTATCTTTTGAAAAGACGAATTAATTTTACCAATTACCATGAATAGTTTACAATTTTATCAGGGAAAAATAATACAGTAGATCTAATTTTAGATCCCCGCGGTCAGCCCACCAACCCGTTAGTTAATTCATCACTGATTATGCTTAGAGAAGGGTTTTCTTACTTCTAATCTAATAAACGAAGATCTGACTTTTGATTAGACGTTAATTTGTTGCTATTTCCCATCTATTAACATCTTAATTTGCTTTTCAATTTGTTTACTTTGGTTTGAAGTTGATCCACTTCAACTTACAACGAACAAAAAATCTGAACCTTTCAAAACAGAACACAAATATTGGTACTATGGAGACTTTGTCTACGGGAAAGGAAAGTGTTAAGAGATGTTTGCGTTTTTCAACTTTTTTTCCCTTCATATATAAACTATGCGTTTACGCTTTCGGTTTTGCCTTTATTCATTTTTTATTTTTTTCCTTTTTGCGCCAAATTTCTATCTACTTTTGATTCGTTTCGATGAGAGAAATCAAAAAAGAAAATAGTTTGACTTTAACTCAAGTATTTTGAAAAATATCGAAGAAAAATTCCAAAAGTCAACGTTTTAGGTTTTCCTTGGATACTTTCAAAAGTACTCGTATAAAAGTCATAATTGTTTACTTTTTTCGATTCTTTTATTCGAGACAAACCAATGATAGTATATTAAAAAATTTGGTGCAAAACTAAAAAATACAGCAAAAAATTGAATAAAAACAAAATCAAAAAATTGTGGTCTATAACTTTTTGGTTAGCGGAAATACCCCCTAAGTACACGATCCATGCACGTATAAAAATGTACTTTCTCCACCCCTTTTTAAATGTCTCGCTACGTAACTCCAACTTATTAAGAAAACATCATCATTACACTTTTCACATCAACTTTTACCTCCACTTTCCCTATTTACCCTCTATGGATACATCATCATTACACTTTTTTACTCGCTAACTTTTCAAAATGGAATATACTTTTAGAGGTAAAATGAAAAATGTACCAACTTTTACCCATTAACTTTACAAAATGAACACTTATTACTGGACAACCCAAAATGAAATACTGTAGTTTAAAAAGGGAACGGAGGGAGTATATAAAACAAAAAAACATCCGTGTTGAATCTACTAATTCAGTAGGACATAATCTGCACCAGGACACTTTAGTTCAACAATTGTATAGTTGTATATATTTAAGCGCCGGAAAATTGTGGATTCAATTGCTAGGGAGAGAAAGTTGATACCTTTGTTAATGGGCTGAGCAAAGATTTGAATAGCATAAACTTTTTCTAGAGAAAGCCTAGCCGCCGTTGTTTGCTTGCTTGGGGGGAGGCGCCGCCTCCTTCCCTGGGCGCCTCTTTTTGTCTTCCTTTTTTTTCTCCCCTTCCCTTGCCGCCGGTCCTTTTCTCTGTGGGCTGTTGTTCCCCCCTCCCTCTTCCCCTTCCCTCCACCTTCCTCGTTTCCACCCCCTCCCCCCTCCGGTAAGATCCCGCCGGATACTCTGCTGGGTGTATCTTGTTCCACCGGCTTTCTGGATCCCGTTGTGGACCGCCTTTCTACCTTGTTGGAGATAGCCGGTCTCTTGCTTAGCGGCGCTTTGGCCGTTTCGAGTGGTGGATGGTGCGATTTTGCTGGGTTGTTGGTGGCGATGCTGTGAGTGGATATGGTGTGTTGGGATTGGGCATGGCGGCAGTAGGGGCTGTCGTGATTCCTGTGGTTGGTGTGGTGGTTATGGCAGCGGTGATGCGGTGGTTGTTTTGAGTGTTTCGGTAGGTTAGGGTTTTGATTTTGTGTTTCGTTTTTGTTTTGTCCGGACTCTTGTCTGGTTATGTCCGGATGTTGAGGCCGGTTTCTGTCCGGATGTTGGTCCGGTTTTTGTCCCGGTGGGTCTTCCCGGGTGGTTTTGTTCTGATCTGGTTTTTCCAGATCGGGTGACTGATTTTCACAGGTTTAATGTTATCTTTGATTCGGAGCTCTGCCATCCCGAGACGGTGGTGTCTGGGTACTAGCTCCACGTTAGCCGGCCATGTTGACGGTGTGAAGAAGTGAGCGTTTGGCTCTTGCATAGGCGCTAGACATTAATTTCGTCTCTTAATCTTTTTTGTATTGTGTCTCTGTTTTTTTGTATTTTGGTGGAAATCTGTACTTGCCGTATGTCCTATTCTCTATTCGAAATTATCTGTAGATGCCGTATGGCTTGATTAATGATTTTGCTTCTTCCGTTGAAAAAAAAAAACCCTTATCCATTTTTTACCATCCAAATGTGAGTAAGATTTTTTGAATAGCATAAATTATTCTTCTAAGAGCATCTCCAACCCTTACCCATTTTTTACCACCCAAATTTGAGTAAGATTTTGGGTCAAAAGCTCTATTTGGGTATGCTTTCTCCAATGCTATAACTCTTTTTTTAATCCCAAATATGTACTGTATTTTTTAGGTTTTCCCTCCGACATGTGAATTAAAAATAGCACATTGGTAAATATTAAAGAGTAAAAGAGATGTTGAGAAAAATGGTATATGTTTGGGTCTTCCTTAATTTGGGTATGGAAAACGGTGAAACTCAAAATGAGAAGAAAAATGAGTAAGGATTAGAGATTCTGACGCTTGACAAAAAAAAGAAGTAAGACACAATCTATTAGTTACTCCTTCTGTCCCAATTTGTTTGTCCAATATTGAGAATTTAACTTATTTAAGGAGCATAATAATTACACATAAAAATAGTTTACTTTTCAATATTTACCCTTCACCTATTTTGGAAAGATACTTTATTTTTTAAAAATAAGGACAAGAAGGGAATTTTATCCATTTGAAAGTCAAATGAACAAACAAATTGGGATAAGACAAAGTCAAAAAGTGGATAAATAAATCGGGACGGAAGGAGTATATAATGTAATGAAGTGGACAATTACAAAGTTAAACAAAAAGTAGGTACACCACCTTTCTACACAATATAGTTAGGGCATTTCTAGTGGGTGATATTAACCCATTATTTGGGTCAGAAATTAATGACAGAAAACAGTTAGCAAACATTTTGTGTGTTTTGGGGCTTTAATGGTTCAACTAAACTATAGCTACAGGTGGGTCAAAACTAAAGTCAGATGTTAACCGTAGCACATGTAGCGAACAAGAGAGAGAGAGAGAGAGACGGAGAGAGTCTGTTGACTCTTTTCTGCGCCAGAGAAGAGAAGAGAAGAGAAGAGAGAGAGAGAGAGAGAGAGAGGGAGGGATGAGAGGAGAGAGGGAGGAGGGGTGGGTCCACATGCACACATGTTTATATGTATCTTATAATTTTTAGGCTCCGTTTCGAAACCAAAAATAAGTCTTTATTTTTTAAGAAGGTAATTTTATGCTAAAAAATTATGGTCTTATTGATATCTAAAAATATGCAATATGGATCTTGTTTAGAAGATCTCGATGAGATCTTTTATACGATGAAAAAAAATAAAAAATTATTTTTCATTTATTTTATTTTGAATTTGAAAATATAAAATAAGCTGCTTATTTTTTAAGAAGGTTTCTAGAACGGAGCCTACTACGTACTACTGTACATCTTAACTATATAGCTAACGATAATACACATTCACTTCTTAAATTTATACGCTCTTAATAAATAATAAATGAGACTCACTTTATACACTTTATGTCATATATATAACACATAATTTTTAACCAAACCACTAGAGATGCTCTTACACGATATCTTATGTGGAGCCGAAGTGGATCCTACAAAAATCTAGAAAAAAAAAAAATTCACATCTCGACGAACTATTTACAATCGCAACAACTATAAATTCAAGAAAGAATCCGGTAGTTGAACAAGAATACCAAACCAACTGGAGATAACTCAGTTGGTCAGGACTCTTACATTTCGCTATGAGGTCAAGAGTTTGAATTTACCCACATGCGTGTGCGTGGTAAGAAAAATAAAACTTTTAAGATAGAGTAGAGGAAATTTTTATTTCAGTTTGGGTATTTGTGGATTTCTATTGGGCCCACAATAGTGATTGAAATTGATTTAATTAGCCATCCTTTATACCCAACTTATTTAGGTGCTTA
This sequence comes from Rhododendron vialii, assembly GCF_030253575.1. Classification (NCBI taxonomy): domain Eukaryota; kingdom Viridiplantae; phylum Streptophyta; class Magnoliopsida; order Ericales; family Ericaceae; genus Rhododendron; species Rhododendron vialii. Next base: position 10,343,233 of record NC_080564.1, on the reverse strand, counting down.
TCCTAACGTGTTTAAATACTTATCTTTCCATCCTCAAATTCAATTAAATCCTAAACTACCCTTTCTTTCTCTAAATTTTTCAAATCTTTCTCTCTTTCATTTTTTTTTATCCTTTCTAATTATCTCAATTCTCTCTCCCATTTCAAACATTTCTCTAACCTAATCTTTTGAATTTTTTCTCTTTCAAATCTCCTCTCTCATATTTTCATTCCCTTAAAATCTAAAAAGAAGACACGACTCTTACAAAAACAAATTTGTAAGCTGAAAAACATGCCAAAACATCATCAATTCACAAAACATGGCAAAACCTAATCGACGTAGATGATCAAAACAAGATTAATTAAAAAGCATGACAAAATCGAAAAACATGGCAAGTTTCGAGAAGTGTAGGTTTCGATCGAGGTAGATGAACAAAACATGATCAAATAAAAAACATGACAAAAATTAGAAAACATGACAAGTTTTGAGAAGTATAGGTTTCAATCGAGGTAGATGAACAAAATATTATCAATTCACAAACATGACAAAAATCAAAAAATATAATACCTAAAACTAATATTCCGGCAATGGAATTCAGTAACGACGGCGATTAAGAAGACAAACGCGACTATTCATGACTTTTTTGATGTATAGCATCTCTTCCATATGGATTATGAAAAATAAAATATAGGACAAAGAGTATAGGCAAGGAATAAACATTAAGAGTACATAGTAAACTCCAGAAAGATTTTTGGATAAGTAGTACTTGTATACGGCCAAATCTGGTGCCCAAAAATTGATCGGGCAATCAGGATGACAAACCAAAAAAATGGACCTTGCCCGGAGGAACAAAAAAATAGATCACAGACGTCACCGGAGTATTTGGCGACGATCTCTCGAGTAGTATGGCTTGGACAAGGCTGGGATCGTAGGCGTTGCCTTGCCTCACGACCGTCGTGTTCTGGTCCATCCAGTAGCACCGCCGATTTTATTCATCTTTAGCAACCAAACTATCACTGATTCAATTTCAGTTGATTTCGGGGAGAGAGAGAGAGCCTATTTATATATATTGCCGGCGAGGATGTTGTTCAAAGGGAGGGGAGAGAGGCGGTGGGCATCAATTTATATTATAGAGGAGAGAGAGAGAGAGAGAGAGAGAGAGAGGAGGAGGAGGAGGAGGTTTAATGGGGGAGAGGTTTATGGGAATGCATAACGTGAAAATAGGAACATAAAGTAAAACGATTCAATTGGGATTTTGCCCAATCTCGGTAACTGTGGGATAATGGGAAATAAATGTCCATACACATATAGCATATATACACACACTTACAACTAGGGATATAATGGGTCAAGAGTACATTTTGAGGATGCGAACATAAGTATTTAAACTCATATGGATGGACACCTAAATAAATCTGTCATTTAGGATGCCTATTTAATTTCTTCTTGAAATTGTGTATTTAGGATGTGTTCTTTTTCTGAACTTACAATAATGATCAAAATTGTTCACTTTTTAGGACTCATCGAGAACATTAATTATGCCAAAAATCACATATCACATAAATCAGATATCGTTTGATATGATTTCTAAAAAATGTACGATTTCGATTATTGTTATGGACCCGGAGAAAAAACACATCCTAAATAAACAATTTCAATCACTATTTGTGGGCGCAAGAGAAATCCACAAATACCCAAACTGAAATTATATTTCCTCTTCTTTTTTTTTTTAATCCTAAATTATATTTCCTCTTCACTATCTCAAAGTTTTAATGCCTTTGTTGTCTTTGTTTTTCAAAGAACATTTTAAAAAAAATACCGCATAGATTTTTCTTACTTTCAACATTTTTCTCTTTATCTCTCTACTTATTACCCATAATATTTTTTCAAAAAAAATTTCAAATCCAAATCCAAATACAGCATTATTTTCCTTTCTCTTTATTTTCCTAAGTTCGAAACAGGAACCGTATAGAAAAATTTTGGGAGTTGAGCAGGTCCATGGCGGTATTTGTTGATCATCTCAACCGTTTAAACTTTTTTTTGGATAGTTCGGATTTATTCCCTCCCTCCCGTCACCTACTACTCTCCATATTCTTTTTCTCATTTTAAAATTCGAACCGTTCAAAGTACGTTCGAACTGCTGTAATCGCCCACGGGTACCACGGGTGTGTACCCGCCCCGCATCCAAAGACTTCTCCGCAGTCCGCCCTATATATTTCGCAACAGTAAAACGGAAGGAACCGGCCAAAGTTACGACGTCGCGAACCGTGTCGGAGAAAGCAAGCGAACCCAGAGATCTCATCTTCTCCCTTCGCTGTCCCCACCTTATCCGCTCGTCGACTCCAACACAGTAATTGAAGCAATCCAAGGATCTTTCTTTCGAGGAGGAGGAACAACGATGGTTAAAGCAAAGCATCAAAAGCACAAACCCAACAAACAATCCCACGTGAGTCCCTCCAATTCCCTCCCCAATCCTACATCATAAACCTACTTCGATACGTACATGCGTATGTTTGTGTGTATAATCAAGAGTTCATGTGTATGCTCGTTGGTTCATTGTTAGTTGGTGTTTTCTTTTGGGTGAGTTGTGAAACTTTAGTGTGTGTTGGTGTTATTTGTGGGTGCTCGACAGATTCTCCTATCAAGGCATGATTTTTTTTTTTATCAGTACCTTGACTCTTCTGATTTTGAATTTGTGCAAGTAGGTTCCTTTCAATAAGTTATTGCCCCATATATGTGTGTGTGTAATCTTTTTATTTGACAACTGGATGTCCGGGCCAGTTTGTGAATATTACGACCGCACAAGCCCTCCTGTGGCCCCAAGGTTTGGAATGTCTGGCCTCCTTGAGATTCGAACATGCGAACATGCGACATGTGAAAGACAAGCACTTATTGCTTTTCTCATTCCCACTTGGCCAAAACTGCATCATCTATAGTTGACGCGTAGTGGAGTACCATGTGGCATTTTTATGTGTTATTTCAAACCGATTCTATTGCGGCAAATTTTGCGGTTGTGACATCAACAACTACCTCTGTTGAGAGACAATGTCTGACCCGTATTTTGTGTGTGCTGTGGTAACTCATTGGCTGGAGTACCACATAGGCAATGTCACATGTACTTGGAAGTGTACCTTATAATTTTCCAGATTCAATGGGGTCACACGCGTAAAGTCCGAATCTTTGAAGTGTAAATGCATTTGCACTTCATCGGTGCAATCAATCACTAGAAGTATTAGGTAACTGGTCCTACACATGTGTGCGTTTAAGATTCTATCCAATGTATAAATTGTTTATAAAGATAGGCGAGGCTATAGGAGATGAAGATGTTCTAAAACAACTTATTTCCAGATGAGATTATTCAGACTCATCCATGTGTGTTTGTATTTAAAATTTAAAATTTTCTTTTATGGAAAAAGTGAGTGTCACCTTCATAAGGTTTGCTTTATATGGTTGGCACTTGACTGTAATAAGAGCTAGAGAAGCTCATGCATTAATCCACCTTTTGGCCTAACGAGTAACGACCTACTTGTGTATGTGCACTTTTTATCTATGTCCACACACAAACATTCAAGAAGGCAGTGCTAATCGTGTTAAGGGCTTAGTCGACCCAGAAGTTAGTAGATAGCTGTTTGGTCCAATAGAAAGAAGGGCCATTGTCTGAAGTTATAGAAACTAGGTGAAGCACCCTAGGTCTGAAGTTGAGGATCAAAGATATATGCAGAAAGGGCATCCTTTAATCTAGTCCATTCTCAAGTCAGGAATGGTGGGAAAGGGAGCTAAAGAGAAACTTCCAAATTGGTTAGTCCCACACCGTACTATCTCCTCTTCTACTACGTATCACAAACAGAGTAAACAGAACTGTAGTAAATGGATAGAGAAATAGTGGGTTCCTTTGTTTGCATGGTTGATTCTCTCTGCTTCAGTAAGTGATTGTTTTGAGTATTGCATGTGCATTGAGTACCAGTAGGACCATGCATATTGATGTGGATTTTGCCTTAGCAAACACTTTCTAGATGTGCTTTAAATGATATCCTTTTAACTCCTGATCATTTGTTTAGGGGTATTGTATAGCTAGTATGGCAAATAAGAGTTATCTTGTCCTTTGCCTCGTGAACTATGCATGCCTTTTCTAAATAGTCTAGGACTCTAGATGAAAAATCTAAACACCCCGATCTTGCTTATCTTTAAGAAAGTTGTAAAGCGTCTATATCATTAACAATGAAACATTCTTTTTTGTTGGACAGATCAAGAAGCATGGAAAGCAGGGTGACATTTCTGAGTTTCATGCTCAGCTTGATGCATTAGGTTTAAAGATTTTTCAAGTTACAGCAGATGGTAATTGTTTCTTCAGGTCTGTGCTTAATGGATGGCCTCATATTGCTTGTTATATACTATGAATGTTCTGTAATTACCATGTGTTCTGCCACTAGGTTTGGTGGCTGCATGCCTGTTTTCGGGTTTATTAAGTATCTTTGTTGAGAATGTATCTCATGGTTCATGTTGGCCATTCTTGTTGTTTGGCAGAGCGTTTGCAGATCAGGTCGAAGGCAATGAGGAGGAGCATCAAAGGTACCGGAGTATGGTGGTACAATTCATTTTGGTACATACACTGCCTATTTTGTAGTGCTAAAAGGGAATCTTATTCACTACTCTCTGATGGCATGGCATCTATGAAAAGTATCAGTTAATTGCATATGAGCATATCTATATGAAGGTGTTTAATCTTAAACTTATCGAGGATTTATGAAGTATGATGGCTGTCCACTGTCCACCATTCTGGATGCATTTAATAATATGTGGTCTGCTAGTCGTAGACGTGTTTCCTTCTTGGCTATCCAGCCGTACACCTTGTCCTGCACCAGATTCTAACCATTTGGAAGGTAAATCAAATCGATAGAATATAGGATTCTGATTGCTGTGATAAAGATTTTGAGTATGTTGGGAGTCAGAAAGTGGACTGTGATGAACATCAAATTCCAACACGTACTCTAGGATATACGTTTGAAGCTTTGTGCGTTGCATCCAATTTGTAAAATGAGAGGTTGGAGGTTTCTTTTTTGGGGAGGGAGGCGATAAATTGTTATGTTGAAATTAAGAAACAGGCCAACTGCCTTTATCCACTATTCTTTGTTATTGAGGGATTGTGGTGAAGTTAAAGAAAAATTAGAGTTATTTATGGGCCATTTCTGGTGCATTGGCAGAATGCTTGGGCTGCCAAGCATGAGAATGTGAGGTTGAGTATTGGACCACCCGTTTTTGTGTATATTATCTCAAATTTTGTGTCTTTATCCAGTTTATGGCTCCAGATATCCTCAACTATTTTGAATGAGTATTGGGAAATGGCTTTTATGCACGACATTGCATGTCACCGGACTAGGTAAGGTATGTCATGGGATGTGCTTGTCAGTTGTCACTGGGCACGGCACGGCACGACATGTGCTTGTCACTGAGGTATCAAAGGCATGAGTCACGGTGGCGACACTTTTTGTCCAAGTATAACGTTTTTCCGTGGGGCGTTTGTGACTCCACCAAGTCCAAACCTGCCTAATTCGACCATCAGAGTGTTGGATGTCCACTTGTCTCACATTTTAAAGAAGTCCTACAGGGATGCCAACTGAAGACTTGATGTCTCCCAAGGCGCTCCACGGCAACAGCTGCGTCCTAGCACCAAGCTTGCTCATAGGCATGGCACTCGCCCAACTGAAGTCCTCTGTCGTCAAGGCTTCCAAACCACACAACCGTGCACAACAATGTCACCCAGAAGTGTTGCTCACAATCAAGTATGTCATGCTTGTCATAACACTTGTGTTGTGCACCACTGCCACAATGCACACAATTTTCACGATCGTGTGCTAGCATAGGCGCCTGACTTAGCCATCAAGCTTCCAAGGCGTATCGAGTCATTATGCGCATCCGTTTGGTCACTAGGTCTTCTCCTGCCCTGCTTAGCATCAAGGGTCACTTACGCACTCACGGTACAGTCCTTGTGACAGCCCGTGTGTCATTTGCCTGTAAAAGGCCATTGTGCGCCTATAGTGCTACACCAGGGTGCCATACGAATATGGCAACATGTAAACTTGTAGCCCAGAAGTAGCATTACACCTTTCCACTAGCCAAGCACATTGCGCCCGATGTGTAGCACGACCCAGGTGTCATTCGTTGGCCCACAAGTGCAACGTTGCCTCCTTGTTGCATGCCTTAAGCCACTGATGCCCACAAGCATGGCCGAACGCAAGCCAGTGGCTATAGGTTGGCACATGAGGTCTAAAGATGATGCCTTGATAGCCCATTCGGCCTAGGATAATAACCCAAGGGATGACATGCGAGGTATAGCCTGCATGTGTCCAAAGCCTCCATCCCCAGATGACTGCACGGTACACCAACACATGTCAAGCCGTACCGTCCATGGGGCTCCATGCCCAAAGTCCACCCCCAAGTTGCCCTGGAGTAGCACACTTGGTGTCCAAGATAGACGCTTGGGAGGCTGATAGTGCACACCACTCCCCCCTTAATATAGCACTAGCGCATGCCTGTGCCTAAAGACACAACTTGAAGACATCGGTATTCAATATAGTTTCAAGTGTATTTAGTAAGGTGTTAGCTCAAAATGAAACGGAGATCTTTTTTGAAATCAGGTTGCAACGGAGATCTTTTTTGAAATCAGGTTGCAGAGATTTCCTGTTGTATATAGTGAGTGGACTGCAGAGGCTTTTGGATTCCATGTCTTTGCTTCCAACATCAAGGGTAAACACTTCGAAGCTCCATTTGCAGCCGAGAAAAAGGTTCAGAAGAAGAAAAAAACTGAATCAGGAGAATCCGAGAGTAGCCACTGCTAGTAAGCCAACAACACCATAGCTTGCACAATGCGTTAGCCCTTGTGTCACCCCCACTGATGAGAGTCACGAGCAAGACCATAGTCAAACTCGTAGCAATCTTGAAGAAGTTCTCATTTTATTGAGGAATTTTATTATTTCTTAGTCATGTTGTGAAATTTGGTCCTGGCCTATTTGAAGTTAGGAAGTTATCTTTGTTGCACGTATCTTCTTTTCATTGTTTCTAGAAATTTAATGTCTTGGGAAAAAAAAAGAGATTTACAATGCTGCTGTTTTGAGATCTTATTTGGTTAAAAAGTCTCTTAACTTTTTGTGGTTTTTTGATTTGTGTAAATAGAAATGATAAATGAAGTTTCAAATGGTACATCTTGTAGTTTTTGGACCTGTGAAAACTTGCAGTGGGCTCGTCTGGTCCATGCAACCCTTTTTTTCCCAAAGAACTTGGATCAACTCACTACTAATGCGATTGTTTATTGGCCTCAGATTCTTTCAGTTCTCTTGGATGCTTAGCTTGCAATGGACCTGTTCACTTTCTAACTTGTAGTTGCTTTCATATAATTCCTTTGCATGCTATTTAGTTGTACTTTTACATTTCAAAAATTAAAGATTAAGTGAATCTTATAGTGGAGCTATGTTTAACAGAACAATCGCGAAATGTTTGAGCCCTTTATTGAAGATGATGTATCATTTGATGAGTACTGCCAGTCCATGGAAAAGGATGGCACATGGGCTGGAAATATGGAATTGCAAGCGGCTTCTCTTGTTACTCGTACTAATATTTGCATACATCGAGTAAGATTTGTTTCCCTCCTCCTTGTCTTTATGGGGCATTCATTTTTACTACATTCACAGTGTTGATAAAGCTTGTTCGTTTACCTTTATCCTTGGTTATCTCAATTTTAAAATGTCAAACTTCCTTCCGGTTGATGTAGTATTGTATCTTTGGGTAGCGTAATACTGCTACACTGTTGAGATTCTATATTGATTGGTCCTTTTTGTTTGTTTTGATTACAGAATAAGTCACCTCGTTGGTACATACGAAATTTCGATAGCCATGAAGCTCAGATGGTCCATTTGTAAGTGCGCGAAGTATTCCAAGCAGTTTTACAGCTACATTCAATGAATTTTTTCATTAGAAGATAGGCATTAAGGCTATGTTTGGTTGCAAGTTTTTTTGTTAGATATTGTTTTCTGAAATTGGCTGAAATAGTTTTTTCCTCGCATGTATTATCTTGAATTGTTGTGTGTGGTTACATAAAATTGGCTAAACTCACCTTACCGAGGATAAGTCAGTAAGTAATTTTACAGGGGCGTTCTTTAGATCATTGCTCACTAAAATGTTTGGGACGTGCGCTTTAAGCTCCCCGGGAGTTTCTGCTGATGGTACCCGATTTCAGGGGCAGTCGTTGGTCCAAAATTTCCCAGGATCCATCCTTTGCCGTTGCATTTCTTCAAAAGTAACCAAACATCATCAAAAATCAAAAGTATCAAACAAATGTACTAAAATAAGAACTAAAAACTAGTTTCGCAGGTAAAATAGTTTGCATTGGAACAAACAGAGCCTAAGGTAAATATAATAATTGAGGACATGAGGTAAACCTTTTTTCTTTCGTAAATTGGTTGATATTCTGTTTAGTGTTGGTCTTATATAAAGACGACTGATGAAAAACGGTTGCTATAGCTGAATCCAATTGATTGAACAATGGTTGTTTAATGTAGCTGATTTATCGATGAATTTTGGGTTTCTGGGTTCTTCTAGCATAACTACACAAGTATACACCAAGAATGTGTGTGTTTGTTTCTTATGTTCTTTTCTTCCTACAGAGTGTTATTGTTAAGTTCCTTTGTTCAAATGAATATACGTGTCAGGGTTGGTTTGGGGAATTGGCAATTACAAAGGTTACCGGGCCCAAGGCTGCTGGCTTCTGGGGACGACATGGTTGTATAACTTCTTTGGATGAATCTTGAGGGAGAAATGGGGAAGGAGCTCCTATTGGTGGATCAGTGCCTATGACCTAAGCTGCCTGTCTTTTGGTTGTTTTGGTTAAGATAGAATATAACTTCCATAGAAAACCCAACCTTAAATTGGGGAATATGCATTTGCAACCCATCTTCCAGACTCCCATGCCCTTCCAATTTGTCAGGGTTATCTTTTGTTACCAACAGTAGTATTTGTTCTACTTGGAAGTTTTAAGGTTAAGATTCTAGTACTCCTCTTAACCTATCAATAACTTCTGTATGTGGTTGTAATCCACCATCCCCAAAGCAGAAATAACCCGTCTATCTTGCACTTTTCAATAGAGAGATTTTTGGGCTTACAACTCTCAAGTCGCATGGCAGTGATTAAATAGCTGATTGACCAATGGTGTTTGCTCCTATCCACCTATTCAGAGTTGCAGTTTCTGGTGATAAAAGTGATCCATAGTCAACCACCCTATTTACTCCATTGGTGAAGAGAACAACAATAAGGACAGTTTGGTAGTCTGAAGCTTGCTTGCAACTATCTTTTTTTTGTTCTTTCATGCATCTTCATGTATGAATATATGAACTTGAAAGTCTCTTATGTATTCATAACTGTGTAGATTATGTTTTATTTCTTTCTTAGTTTCTATCTTAGAGTTTTGAGGTAGAATTTAAATATCTTGGTTGTGCAGGTTAACTTGCTTATTTGTTTTGCAGATCTTATCATGATGGGGAACATTATAACAGTGTACGGTTAAAGGAAGACACTAGCAATGGACCAGCTAGGCCAATTATTATTAAGGTTTCTTTATTGGTTATTGTTAATTTCCTGTTTACTTTCTCGATCCTTCATCACTATTATACTATCTATGAGCAGTGTTGAACATCTAATTTGCAATAAAACTCTGATAAGATCTAGTTATGTTAAAGGCTGATGCTGATCTTTCAGCAATATCCTGCAAAGCAAAAGCTGCAGTGACAAAATCAAAGGGGGGAGCTGGGAAAAACGTTATCCATGCTGATTCCATTAAATTGGTCATGGCTGGAAGTGGATGTGAGGATGCCAAAAAAGTTGAACAGGTGATGGTTGCCAAAGACTCTGTGTTTCTTTCTTTGTATGTCTGTAGTCTCTGCTAGGACTCGTCTAAATTTTGAAGTACCAGTGTTGGACTCGATTGCCCAACACTTGGATAAGGATTTGGGATCTATGTATTACGTATTTAGTTTGACATGCACCATATATTATGCATGAAATGCCCCACCTTGTAACTTGACACCCATACCTGGGTCCTTGGGAGACGGCTTGCAGTTAAGCATTACGTGCAGTTTAAGTGTGCTGCCTCCTTCATGTTGTTTTTGGTTATGTTAAGGAATACAATCCCACATTGCTTGGGTATGGAATGGGTGATGACTTCATATGATGTTGGGACCTCTCCCCCTAATACCTTAAGCTTTTGGGTTGGAAATAAAGTATCTGAAGTTTCGATATTGCATGAATTGAGCTTGTGAAACCTTTTGTTTTATGTGATCGCATTCCAGATTTTACAAGAATTTGGTGGTGATGTTGATGCAGCAAATGAGTTTCTCATAGCAGAACAAGCCACAGCAGACTACTTGGCTGAAAGTGATAAACTTTCTTGTCCGGCAGATTCTTCTCATGGTAATGGCTAGTTAGTGCATATTTCACCTTCTAGACATTTCTTTGGGAGTCTACAGCTAAGTGATGCTGTTTATTATCTTCTTCTAATCAAGGAACAAGATTTTGTGTAATTTTCATTGAAACGCCTGGAACGTTTTTGTTTCCTTGTAAACCGAAACAAAGCAGTTATGGAATTTGAAGTTCCAATGATTATATCGAAATGTGTTAGTTTGAAAAAATATAGGTTTGTTGAATATCAAGGAACACGAGTTGCTGATTCCTCTCATAACTTGTGTGCCTATGTTAGCTGTTCACTTGATTGGGTTAACAAAGTGTTCAAATTTACTTGATTACCAAATATTTTTGTCCCTTTCTTTCCTTAGTTATTGGAAACTACTATTTTCCTTGGTATTCCTTGGCTTTGGCTTTCTGTAAGCCTAAACCACTCTCCAATTACAACACTGCAGCCTTTTAGTACTATGGTCACCACTGGTGATGACCATTTTAACCACCCAATATGGTGGCACATAACCTAAAATTTCGTCTCTATTTCTATTTCTCAAAGGTACAATCACCATCCTCCTCTCGTTCTTTGATCTCTTTTGGACAATTTCAAACTTGCCAATCATATTTAAGTCTGACTCCTCAGAATAAGACCCATGTGTTGTTCACGATGTATATATACGCACATGTATAAATGTATGGGTGATATGTTTTTATTTTTTACAGCAAGAGTTGTTCCAAATTGGGGGAAGTTATGTGTTGGGGTGGTTTTAAATGTACAGCTTAAATTAGGGGAGACAGCATCTTTGCAAAGTCGGTCATACCATTGTACATGTTCTTTGGGCATGTGAGGGCATACTTCATTTTCTCAGCTCCATTCTCACGCAGTCTTCTTAATATATTTGTGGTGGCGGTCTTCTATTTTGGTTTTTCTTCTAATGTAGCCATCCCACCTTATTAATCCTTGGTTTTTGTCAAGGAATCCTTGGGTTTATCATTTATGTATGTGTTTCAATAAACTTGGGGTATAAGAAGTTGTTAGATTAACGATTTTATCTGTCAACCATTGTAGGCTTGTCAATGGACCGGATTTGATCCTAATCCGATAGGATCCGAAATAGCTCAAATCTGATCTGAATTCGGTAAATCCAATTTAAGTCATCTGACGAATCCGGAAAACGGATCTGCTCCGCTCCGAAAATCTGAATCCTATCCAATTTTTTCCAGTTATACATAATTTTCCTCTTTTGGTGACGTGATATACTATTTATTTTGCATGTGGGGTTGATGATATGTGTGTATGAATAAATGGCAAGATTCAAGTTTTTCTTTAAAGTGGACATGTCTGATAGAAAACAGAGAAACAGAGACGGAAAATACTGATATTATTTCTGAATGAATTACAATGAGGTGAGTGCACCTTTAAATAGAGTAAAGCTATGCCTAAGAAAGGAAGATTACAAGATTTGATTACGATATGATTACCCTATGATTACGCTATGATATGATTACGATATGATTACCCTATGATTATGCTATGATTTGATTACGATACATGTCCTAAAATAGCATATTACAAGAAGATACAGAATATATATTCAAGATACAGAATATATATTCACACCCCCCCTCAAACTCAAGGTGCGAGGGCAGAGAGCATCGAGAGTTTGTCAAGGAGAAAGCGGAAACGAGCAGCGGTATGGGTCTTCGTGAAGAAATCAGCCAGCTGCAATGTGGAGGAGACGAAGGGTAAAGCAATGGTGCCAGACTGAAGATGCTGACGTATGAAATGACAATCAATCTCAATGTGCTTCGTGCGCTCATGGAAGACCGAGTTGTGGGCAAGCTGAATAGCACTCTTATTGTCGCAGTAAAGAGGCGTAGGAGTAGTAACAGAGACCCCCATATCGGAAATAAGCCAGCGAAGCCAGACGATTTCAGAGGTAGCATGGGCCATGGCACGATATTCAGCTTCCGCGGTGGAGCGAGCAACAACAGATTGCTTTTTGCTTTTCCAAGAGATAAGAGAATCGCCTAGAAAAACACAGAGGCCAGAGGTAGATTTGCGGTCATTGACATCGCCTGCCCAGTCAGCATCAGCATAAGCATGGAGGGTTAAGCTTGATGTAGAAGAAATCAGAAGGCACTGATGAAGGGTACCACGAAGATAACGGAGAATACGTAAGAGGGCAGCCCAATGCGTAGTCCGGGGAGCAGAGACAAACTGACTAACAATGTGAACTGCATAAGAAATATCTGGCCGAGTAACAGTAAGATAAACTAAGCAGCCCACCAATTCGCGATATTCCGTAGGATCCTCAAGGGGGACACCATCAGAGGCAGAGAACTTGGCATGGAGTTCAAGGGGAGTATCAACAGTCTTCGTATCAGTGAGACGAGCACGGTGAAGAATATCAGTAATATACTTGGACTGTCCCAAAAGATACCCCTGAGGAGAGGAAGCAACTTCAATACCAAGGAAATAACGTGGCGTGCCCAAGTCTTTCATTTCGAACTCATGGAAGAGATGACTTTTGACTTCAGCAATAGCAGTAGAATCAGAACCAGTGATGATCATGTCATCAACATAAAGTAAGAGAAGTACCAGGCCATGAGAGGTGCGACGGAGAAATAGAGCAGAGTCATGCATGCTGGGCGTGAAGCCAATCTGAAGAACAACATCCTGGAAGCGTGAATACCAAGCGCGAGGGGACTGTTTCAAGCCATAGAGAGCACGACGCAAGCGACAAACCATACCGGAAGGATGAGAGAAGCCAGGAGGAGGCCGCATATAAACCTCTTCAGAGAGATTGCCATTGAGAAAAGCATTCTTTACATCCAACTGAGAAAGAGGCCACTGGTGCACTGCGGCCACTGAGATCAAGGTGCGAACAGTGGTCATTTTGGCAACGGGGGCAAAAGTTTCCTCATAATCAATCCCATACTCCTGAGAAAACCCTTTAGCAACTAAGCGGGCTTTATACCGTTCTAAAGAACCATCAGAATGAGTCTTAACCTTGTAGACCCATTTGCAACTGATTAGATTCTTACTATCCGGAAGTGAAACCAACTCCCAAGTCTGATTGTGAGCAAGAGCAGTAAGTTCAGCTTGCATGGCATCCATCCAATTGGGATCATTGCAAGCTTCTTTATAGGACCTAGGCTCAAAATAAGTGTGAATGCGGGAAAGGAATGATTGATAAGAGGATGAGAAACAAGTATTAGTAAAGCCATATTTTACCGGTGGTTGACGATTGTCGCGGATGGGATACCGGCGGGCAGGCGGATCAGGATCCGCAGAGGCAGATTGGGGAGCAGCTGTAGAAGTTGGACGACGGGTGTAGACCTGGGTGATCGGAGCACGACGAGGTGATGCTGAGGGGGCTGTAGAAATATCAGATACCTGAAGAGTGGAGGTGTACTCTTCGGGAGGCACATCCAGATCCATAGGAAATGGGTCAATATGGATCAAGTCTTCTATGGCTACTGGAGCAGTGCGAGGTGGAAGAGTAAAATATGGAAGACGCTCTAAGAAGACAACGTGCCTTGAAACATAAAGCTTTTTGGTCACAGGATCATAACACCGATACCCTTTTTGATTAATGCCATACCCTAAAAAAACACCTAAGACACAACGGGTGCTGAGCTTAGTGCGGTCTTTCTTGGGGAGGAGAACAAAACAGGTAGAACCAAACACTCGAAGAAGAGAGTAATTAGGAACCTGACCATAAAGCCGCTCATAAGGAGAGCTACCAGAAAGAAGAGGGGTGGGCATCCGATTCAGGAGATAGGCTGCAGTGAGAACAGCTTCTCCCCAGTAACAGGACGGGACGGAGGAAGATAGGAGTAGAGACCGAGCAGTATTAAGAAGGTGACGATGTTTTCTTTCAGCTCTACCATTTTGGGCAGGAGTGTCAGTGCAAGACGATTGGTGGATAGTCCCAAGCGAATCTAGGAATTTATGAAACTCTGAGAGTGAATATTCCCCACCCAAGTCAGACCGAAGAATTTTAACCGATGTAGAAAACTGATTTTGAACCATGGCATGGAAATTCTTATAAATCGTAAAGAACTCAGATTTGTGTGTCATTAAGTAAACCCAAGTATACCGACTAAAATCATCCACAAAAGAGACATAATAGACAAAACCACCTTTAGTAGCAACCGGAGAAGGGCCCCATAAATCAGTGTGAACAAGCTGAAAAGGCGAAGTAGAAATAGAGGTACTTTTATTAAAAGGTAAAGCTGACATTTTTGCAAACTTACAACTACTACATTCTGAAATATTACTGACTGAAATATGACCCAAATGACCTGACTTAACTAAAAGTTTTAGACGTTCACTAGACAGATGTCCTAATCTAGAATGCCAAAGATAAAATGGAGATGACTTATGATCTAAACAAAAAGATGACGCAGCAGTGGAAGAAGGTTTTATTGGGAGATGCAAGTGCTCCAAAAGATAGAGATCACCAACTCTACGGCCTGCCCCAATCTGCTTCTTGGAATCCCGATCCTGCACAACACAACCAGAGGAAGAGAAAACAACATCAAAACCAGAGTCGGATAATTGGCTGATTGAAAGTAGGCTCAAAGACAACTGAGGAACATAAAAGACACTAGGAATAGATAGTGAAGGTGCAGTAGAAGATAGAATGGAGCCAATAGAAGCAACATGCATGGGAGAACCATTGGCTGTGGCAATACTAATAGGAAAAGCAGGTGGCACACAATTACTAAGAAGAGACATATCAGGAGTCATATGATGAGAAGAGCCAGAATCAAAGATCCAAGTGGTGGGTTGGATACCTGAGGTGGGAGAACCACGCAAACCTGAGTGAGTGGTAGTCATGGCAGAAACTTGGGGGGAACCCCCTCGAATGGCTTCCATGTAAGCTTGAAACTGTTGAAATTGCTCATAATCAAACTCTGGAGGTGCACTACTGGAGGCCGGTGCTGCCAAGGCTGCAGGAGGGCGAGAATGCTGTTGTGGTGCCCGAGACTGCTGCGGGGCATGAGGACCAGTTGACTGAGTACCATTTCGTCCCTTTGGCTTGGGACGGTTAGGGCATTGATGCTTCCAATGACCCTTCTGATGGCAATAGTTACACTCATCTTCAGGAATTTGAGGCCTTGGCTTGGCCGCAAATTGGACAGGATGAGATGCTGGAGTGGGCGAGTGATGTGTCGGATATTGGCCAGATGGAGCAAATGGAGCAGCAAAGACAGACTGTGAGGGAGGTGCAAGATTAGCCACTTTGAACCGCGTTTCCTTAGCGATAAGCTCATGAACAGCACCATCTACTGAGGGCAATGGAGACCGATGCAAGATAGCCCCACGAAGAGGCTCAAACTGAGGCCGAAAGGCCATGAGAAACTGAACAAGTCGTAGTTCCTCACGAAATCTGACATAACTATCAAGTAGCTGCAAATCTGAAGGTTCCATGAGAGCTAACTGATCCCAATAAGTAGTCATTTCGTTATAAAATTCTTGAATCGATTTATTGTTTTGGGTGGTATTTCGGATGGACATTTCAAGCTCATATCGTTTAGCAAAATTTGATTCAAGATACAGAGCTTGTAGATAATCCCAAACTTTCTTTGCTGTGTTATATTTCGAAAAATTCATGCCAATAGTTGGTTCTACGGAGTTGTGAAACCAAGTCAAAATCTGTGCATTCCCTGTGTTCCATTTTCCCAAGGCAGTGGCATACCCTGGGTCTTTTGGATCAGAAGGAGGTAGCGTAGAACCGTCTACATATCCCCACATTTCTTTACCAACAACAAATTTTTTCATCACATGAGCCCAATAGGAGTAGTTGTTACCGGTCAAACGAACACTAATAGCCTGATTTTTATCGCTAGACATGATGCTAACAGAGAAATGCAGTCAAAAAAGAAAACAGAATACCAGAGTACCAATCTGCCTTAGACTGGTTCGTCGGAGTTGTAACAGAGGTTGCCGGAGCTACTGCAGTGCCTGCAAGTGCTGTTGGAGGTTGTCGGAGTGTGGGTAGGTCATCGGCGGTTGGAGAGGGATGGGTGTCGACTGCTGTGGGTATTTCTTGTGATTTGAGTTGCTGAAAAACAGAGAGAGAGGGAACGATAGTAGCTGATAGAAGGAAAGAGATTTGAGGATAGAAGACTGATTGGAAAACAGGTTAGGGTTTCGGAATCGGCTCTGATACCATGATAGAAAACAGAGAAACAGAGACGGAAAATACTGATATTATTTCTGAATGAATTACAATGAGGTGAGTGCACCTTTAAATAGAGTAAAGCTATGCCTAAGAAAGGAAGATTACAAGATTTGATTACGATATGATTACCCTATGATTACGCTATGATATGATTACCCTATGATTATGCTATGATTTGATTACGATACATGTCCTAAAATAGCATATTACAAGAAGATACAGAATATATATTCAAGATACA
Source organism: Rhododendron vialii (assembly GCF_030253575.1). Taxonomy (NCBI): domain Eukaryota; kingdom Viridiplantae; phylum Streptophyta; class Magnoliopsida; order Ericales; family Ericaceae; genus Rhododendron; species Rhododendron vialii. Next base: position 10,326,376 of record NC_080564.1, on the reverse strand, counting down.
GAATATATATTCACAGTCTCCTTAGTTACTTGGGTGAGAGAGCAATTATGAAGCACGACTACAGACACGAGCATGGCTGGGACACGGACAGGGATACGGGACACAAAAATTCTCAACATGGGGACATGCTAGTTTTTTTTTAGAATAGTTTTTTTTCAGCTATGCAAACCTAATTGTAAACACCAAATATTCAGGTCAAGACTCAATGGTGCATGCCGATACACCCACATAGGCACACATATATTTACATTACACTTTTGGCACAATACTTGTGAAGTTATAAATATTTTACGGTGGAAAAGCTTTTAAAATTTCTCCTTGCCGGTCCTCATGCTTGTCCCCCCACAGAAAATGCAAATATTTAGTGGACGTCCTCGGCATTTCGCGTGTCCCCGGAGCATACGACATGGATACGGAGATCTCTAGGAGTGTCAGTACTTCATAGGTAAACAACTTCCGTAAAGAGAGAATAAAATACTGACTGGGGAGTTAAATGGATCGTGTGTGTATGGAATAGTTTGGTTCGTGCCCATTTTCCTAGGGTTTTCTTTCTTGTTTAGCTTAACCAATGTATACATATACATACAGGTATGTATATGTATCTTTTAATTTTTGCGGGTTAAGAATTTTGAAGAGGGCAAGATAGATTGACGAAATAGCTGAGAGCCAAGTGGAACAAGTTGAAGCACGAGTTGTTCTTTGATCGATGCACTTATTAGTTTAGATTAGGATTTGGGGTAACCTGGTACCGTTTTGCATTTCCCTTGATCGTTATCCATTAAGTTCCAGGATTATTTTTGGGTTATTGGATGAGTTATTTACTTGCTTAATAGGTGGTGTCTGGGTGTCATAGAAATGTTTGGTACATGAATTGAGTGAATTTGCCGAAAGCCTGCCTAGAATAAGCCAGGGAGACTTGGTGATGCAGATGAGGCCTATTCGTGGTAGGCGGCCGGATGGGAGGTCCCGTTTTGTGTGGACAGTTTTGTTGGACTTGTTGATCTATTGTTGATTGGTCTCATTTATTTTTGAGTATTTATATTCTTGTTGAACTGTATACTTCCCGAAGTTGGCTTCAGAAGCAAGGGTTGCGGGGCATTACCTTTTCAAAGTGTTTAGAGAGTTGGACCTTTTGTGTATAAATTGCATTTGGGGCTTTTGTAAGAATTATGTTTGAGAGGTGATTGTTTTTCTATTATGAAAGTATTGTTGATTTACTGATTTTTTGTTGAGAATGCGGATTGTGGGTCAACACACTCATCTTTTCCCCTCTGGTCAGTCATTTTGATTTTTCATTGGCATAAAGCTAAGCTGCTCGAGCAACCTCCTCTTTTGTTGGAAGTGCACACATGAAATATAAGTCCCTTTATGATTTGCTTATTTATCTTTCCCTTTCCGCATGAAGTTACAACTGCTTTTTATTCTATTTCCATCAATTGAAAAGGAGTTAAAGGACAATTAATATGCTCCAAAGTTGGACAATTTGGATTGTTTCCAATGTCGTGCGGTTTCAGTTCTTTCATGTTGCTTGCTTTCTTAGTAAGTGGTTTCATTCTTTTCCATTTTAGGTTAACTTTCTGGTTCATGTCTAGGCATCTTTGAAAATGGGAACTATGAGCAGCAGACCGAAGAACTTAAAGACAATTCATGCATGTCAGAACAATCTTGTGATAAGGAAACAACTCATGATAGTGAAAGTTCACATAAGGATGAGAAGGTCTGTTTTCATTTTTTAAATAAATTATGTGCAAACGAAATTCTCTTTAGTTATTTTTTTCTTTTGTTTAATACTGCAGAAAGTCGCAAGAAACAAGGTCTGTCCATGTGGTTCAAAGAAGAAATACAAGGCTTGTTGTGGATCAGTTTCGGGGAGATCCTCCAAATTCACAATGTATGCTTCTCGGTGATCGTTTACAGATCTATTATGCTTGTTTAAGAAGTTGAGGCATATTTAAAGCCATATGGTATATGGGTTTGCTTGTAAGGTTGAAAAGGATACACCTTATTTGTTATTGCTAAGGTTGAAATTATGTTACATCTAATTGTCACTACATTTTTCTCGGCAAATAGCTTTAGATCATTAGAGCAATCTGTGGGTACATGGTCTATTTGCCACAAGGTATGCATCTCATTTTCATGTCATTCCCCAAATGTGAATTGGTCCACATACACTCCAATGTTTCTACAAACTCTCCACCCGAGGACTCCATGTGCACTTGATGGCATGCACTTGCAACTATTTAAAAAAGTGACCATGTACTGCATCCCTCACATAACTAGAGAATGTAATAGAAGTATAAAACATTATGCAAAAACTATTCTTGGGGCATCATCAACTTTAGAATTGTAAAACCTTTATATTCTCTAATTGTTCTTCCTCCGCTATTCCCGTGCATCCCCATAAGCCAAAAGTTCAGCCCCTGAAGCTGTAAGTTGTCTGTTTGGCAAGAGATAGCAAGGGTCAGAAAAGATAACTAAATTATCAATCGACATTCATCCCACCCCCTTCTACTGCAGATATAATGTAGGCAATTGGAGACCTAGGCTGTTGTGACAGTCTCTAATTCCAAGATGTCGTGTTTGAGTGACACATACACTTAGCACTATAGATTCTGGTTATTCGTCTCAGCGGTGAGAGAATTAAAGTACTAACCAGCTGAGTGTTAACCTCTCCAACTTTCATGTACTTGAGATTTGAGCATAAATTTAAGAAAACAAGCTCAAATCTCAACTCAACTGGTTAGCGGTCATCACTCTCGATGCAAATGACCGGAAATCTACCATGCTTAGGTGTAATCACTGGAACACGACTTCTTGGAATTAGAGACTTTTACGACAGTCAAGGTATGTTTCCTACGGCCTTTATTACTTCATGATATCTTGCAGTGCGCATATGGATGAAGGTTGATTCATCATTTTGCTTTCATACTGACCCTTGCTATCTCTCGACAACTTATAGCTAGTGGTGGCACTTTTGAGAATTTGGTTGTTTTACATATGCCATTTTGCTTATTGAAGTTGATGAAGTCCCAAGAAATACTGAAATGGTCTTTGCATAAAGGGGTGGGGTATAGACACTTGTTTTAGACTTTTAGTTGTTACAATGCAAAATTTACATTAATTTAGCTGGCCAATATTAATATTCTTCGACACCTCTGACATGTAGTGTTGTTTTTACAGCATCCAAACAGTTGATTACAGCAAGAGTCGGAAGGATAGAATGCAAGGTAAGAAAAGTGGATCTAAAGATGTCGCAAACTCGTGTGGGGGTGAAGGGGCGCCTGATGTGGGTGCACTGTGTATTTGAACGATCTATGGAGGTGGTGTTGCTATTGCCAAGTGAAGATCTTTATGGGTTTTTCTTTGTAATATTTTCCCTTTTCTGTGGAACCATGAAGTTTTCTAATAGGGAAGAAGTCAGATCTCTGTCAGCTAGAGTTTGTCATTCACATTTACATCAAGAAAACATGAATTATATCCTGTGTCAGTGACGATGTGTATAGTATCTGAGTTAATAGTTAGATGTTTCATAAGTCTTCTGGGAGAAGGTCTATATGCTACTGCAATCCAAATTGATCTGTTGCAGTGTCAGGTCAGTTATGAATTTCATCTTATTGTTCTGGCCATATTGTAGACGTTTTTTTCTGTTCGGGCATGAAACACTTTGGTCTTGATTGTCATGCGTTAGCAAGTTCAAGTTTTCACCAGTGCCTCGTAAATCTAATTGATTCTGCTTCATATTCTCCCGTTTTAATACCAAAGGAATCCCCTCTGATTTTCCTCCCCATAAACAGCAGCGTGCCAGATCATGATTTGCTTATCCATCTATTTATCTCCAATTATATTTCTGTGCCGTTCCTGTATTTTGCATTGTGTTTTCGGGACCTGATTTGCTTTGCGTTCTTTGCAGTGACCAGATGCGCTAATAGGATACGGTTCTCTAAGCTATAGTCCCAGCTGATGAAATTGCTTTTCAGGTCTACTTGATTTATTTTCTCACTTGGGGATGCACGATTATGTGCTTTACGTGTCGGACTACGAAGGAAAAACGTGAGGTGAGGGGTTGAACTTCCTACAATCTGGCCTTTTTTGGGAAATGGATAGGAGGGGCGAAGAGGAAGCTGGAATTCGCACTGATAAGACTGAAATGGCGGCATCATTTTTCGTACCCTTGGCTCCCAAGTCATGGCTCAATTGGTTTACCCTCTAGACCTCAATTCATTTCTGAAAGAAAGCGTGATTGGAATATCTTCTTTCTCAGCTTCTTCATCCTGTTATGATGAACTAATGACAACGACATGAGTGAAATTTGTGAAATTTCAAAAGGATATAGAAGACTTTCCAAGAAGATTTGAGGCTGGTTTATTTGAATCTGATCTCAGAAAGCGAAGAAGAGGTTGCGTTCAACAGGAAGTCTCTATTTGGTTGTAGTTTCCAAAATGGGTTTGCACGAAAGATTATAGAAACATGTTTTTGTTGCTAGCTTTCTGTTGCTCCATTTAGAGGGATTTCCGCCAACTAATTTCTCCGTACAAATTCCGAAAAGGCTGCAGGCTTGCTAATTCGGCTTCCTCCTTTCTTCTCAGCCAAGAATCTGAAACTATTGAAATCACCTCGTTTGATTAAATAGCTTGAGGTGGTGAACAAAGTCTTTCAGCTTCCTTCAAGCCTTCACCCCAGAAACGGATCCGGGGATGGTGCCAAGCAGATCCCTGTCGAATGGGTGCAGGGTGCATCTAGATCATCTATTTTGGCAATCAATGGTCCGGACTCTTCCTTGGAACAATTAGTTTTTAATCCGGACCGTTGAAAATACTTTTGTCCGGATGCGCCTACACCTGTGGCAGGAACCGCTTGGCAGCATCAGGGAGCCCAGCAAAGCTTTTCTACATGCGAGAAACTTGACTTTGAGAAAGAAGGGGATGCTCACTACAGCACGTCAGCATCTTCCAAAGATGTTTTCAAATTCTTGAGAGCTATTTGTTTTGCTGAAAATGGAGATGATATACTAACAATCGAGTGAGTCTGTATCTAACAAAATACAGTTGTACTTCTTTCGTCCCAATTTGTTTGTCCGTTCTGGAGTCCGTAACACTTTTATATTGCTTATAACTTTAAATTTTGTATGCTTTTTTGTGCTTTTGAAAACTGTCTAATAGAAATAACTGAGATCTATATCTTATATATATATATAAAAAGTATTACTCCGAACTATCTAGGAAAAGATACTGAGTAATTTTCCGGAGGGACAGACAAATTTGCTGGGTGCACCAACGAGAGGGTGAAGGAACCTCGCATTAATGCAGACTCTAAGCGCCACTTTGTCAATTGATCGCTTTTTGTTGCTCAACCTCACATAGGAGATCTCCAAATTATTATTATTTTTTATTGTAGAATTATAGAGTTTGAGCGCAAGGACATCTATCAAGCTTGTTGCCTTGCTTGCTAGGAGGGCTATGACTTCATTTACGGTACGTTTTCACAGTTACATGAAACCAACACTTTTTGAATAGAGCCGGTGCATGATTTTCTGTTACAGTGTAGCTTCATTTTTTGTGTCGCTTACTTCTTGTGAACTTTTTGATTATCTAATAATGGATTTATTACTCTCCTGCCAACAAACAGCCCCCAAAAAAAAAAAAAAAAAAAAACCCAGTTGTATTTTTTGTGTCGCTTTTTGTGGTTGTCATTGACAAGTAGTGTATGTATGAGGACCACCACACTAGATTATTAGAGATAAAAGTGAAACCATCTTTCCCTCTTATTGGAAACTTGTAGTAATAATCTCTCCTCTCTGTCTCTCCATTAAGGTTCATGATGTTGTCAAGGGTGGTTAATTTCTTGTAAACTTTCAAGTCTGAAATTTATTTTGGTAATTTTTACTTTTTGTAATTTTTGTTTGGTTTTTCGTCTTAATTTTTTGAATTAATCGTTCTTTTCGACGAGACGAATTAGAAAAATATAAAAATGTGGGCCGATTTTGAAAAAAGTTCATGTAAGGCGACACTTTAGACAAAAAAGAAAAAAGAAAGTTGTTTCGTATTTTTTTGTCTTTAGTAATTTTTTTTTTTTGCATTAGGTCATTCTAATTTTTTACTTTTTCAACTCCTGTCGTCGAGACAATTAATTAATTCAAAAAATATAATGCAATTCTAACAAAAAGTCAAAGAAGACTAACAAAATAGGAGTACACAAAAAGGGAAAAAAAATTAAATTTTTTTTTTACAAGAACCTAGCCTAAGCAAGAAATGAAATATGCTTTATATCCTATATTGTAATTAACCCATATACTCTTCCAACCATGTTTGATGTAAAGAAAGTCCTTTTCTGGGTAGAGAAAGTAATGCTTGAGAAAGTCGTTGATGTTGAACTAGTCATTCAACTCCACTTACACCAAAGTCCAAATTCAAGACGTCTACGACACTTGGGAAAAAATTACAAGGTTATGGGATCGAATAGATTTGGATAGTAACGTCTGATGACATTACGCATGGGTGGGTTTGGACTAAATTAATTATCATTAAATGAAGTTGGTATTGTTTTTATTTTAGCGATCTTTTCTAGTAGATGTTTGTAATTTTATTTTTTTTTGGGGATTAATCATTAATTCTTCTAGACAAAAGTACTTGGAAAAGTATAAAGTATGGACCGAAATTGAAAACCGTGCTGATAAAACGATTCCAAAAATCCTAAAGACACCTATTCCAATTTTCTTTCGTCTTTACTCTTTAGTTTAATCTGTCAGGATGAATGATTAATAAAAAAAATTAACACAAATATAACAAGGATGAAAGATAAAGCGGCACAAAAAACAATTGCCAGTGTTTAGGCTAATTAAACTAACCTGCATGCAAGTATGCAACAATCACGTATCACATTGAATTCATCAAATAAAGCACCACATTAGATTATACATGTTGACCGACAATGAAAAAATGCTAATTAAGAGGTGGGTATTAGCGAGATTCTGTGCAAAACTTATTATTAAGTGCTCCTAGAGCATTGCCACATCTGCGAAGCTCTTTCTCACCTATTTTGTGCCACGAAAAATTGAGGAGTGTGAGATGTGGGCCAATTAAACTTGAAGCCAATCTTATTCACCTGCCTAATAATGTGATAGACAATGCCCCCATATAATTGGTCAAACAGTAAATGGGATATCTCTCTCTTTTAAAAAAGGGCCTACACAATTGTTTTGCTCAAAGTTGTGGCCATTGTTGGACCTAGCCATCCAACTTTGTACCTGGATGTATATCACCCAAAAGGGAAACCATTGGCTGGAGATGGTTTTGGGTTGTCATGGCCACTTGGAAACCTCAATCGAAATTATACAAGTACACCAGCAATCTTTCCAAACATGGAAAGTTTTGAAGCCAACTTGGTGGGAAAAAGAAGAGTACCCCTTTGCATTATCAGAAAGGACAGCCCCCTCTTTCTTTTGTCTTCTCTTCTGATCACTCTCATGTGCTCGAATTTTAGTTTTTCTTTCTGTCTTTGCAAAGTAGTGATTGCTCTTTAGTCACCATCAATCTTGTACATCCACTTTAAGGGATTTGGCCTAACTTATGTATTTTTTGTATTTCTTTGTTAATTTGCATTTTTTTTTTGAAATTATAATATTCGTCTGAATGAGATGAATTAAAAGCAAAAAATGTGGATTAACTTGGAAAAAAGTTTAGGAAAATATAATGATTCAAAAAAAAAATTGATTGTTTGGAATTAATTTTGTCTTTAGTAAAAACTTCAACGTTTGATCAGCTTTTGAAATTTCACTCGCTTGTAACTCCAACGGATTTATTCAGGACTATCAAGAAGAATAAAAAATCTGAAAAATATGACTTGAAACTAGCAAAAGTTTACCCAAAAAACAAACAAAACCAAAATAAATAAGTTAGTGACCAAGGTTTCACTTAAGTCATTTCTTACCTTCTCAAACCTCTATAATCATGAGACGAAGCAACAAGCCAATTTCAAAACATTTCGTTTGGACTACCATCACCAATTTGAGGACCACGATCCTCTGCAAATCACGTTCGGACAGTGGTCAGTCTTGTCTGGACAATTGTGTCCAGTGTTAATACGTTTACAGTTCCTGATTGTAATATTTTGGTCATGGAGTATACAAAGTGGATAGCGAAAGGATATACTACAAGCCTGTTTGGGAGCCCAGATTTTGCAATCTGCATTATGTAGACTTACATTTTAGGTGGTTGCGAGCAGATTATAAAATACGCATTTTACAAGAACGCATAATGAAAAATTAACTGAGGAATGCAGAATTTAGAAATCACACCTTTTGAAGTCTCATAATGGATATATATGCACAAATATATTCTACACATCGTGTACTAGTTTGATATGTATTCTCCAAATTGCAATCTTAGAATCCCTCTCGAATACCTCTCTAATAATCTCAATCCGGAACCAAACCAAAAAATCTCTTCGGAAGGAATTCTGGTTTCATTGAGAAAGAATTATTAATGATTTTCACTTGGGAGTGCGATTAACGATTTGAGAGGAGTACGAAATCCACTCTGTAACAATCCGCCTCAATTGACCTGCTAACCATTCGCCTAACCACGTAGCTCAAAAAATTAATCTCAAATTAATAATAGCTGGTGGACGTCCTCGTATAAACCAGCGTCCTCGTATAAACCATTTACAATTCCCACATGCTTCCAATTCCAATGTGGTACTATAACTATTGGCCCAAGATGGGTTCTCACACGCTCCCCAAAGTGATACTCCTAAAATAGAAGGACCGATCACGACAGATGAAACCGTCTGGGTGGTGACAGCATTTCATGGATCCTATGGAAATATACTACTAGTAAAAACGAATCTAAGTACATGGTAGGCCTAAACCTAACTTAGGACACAGTTTGAGTCACTTTTTCCACTATGAATGAGTGGCGCGTGCTACATCCACAGAAAGTTGGACTACCCAAGAGCTAATTAAAGCTCGGGATTTTTTTCGCGTAGCTCCTGTTTTGAACGTTTTCTCTCTGCACATTCCAGAAAAAAACAAAAATGCACCGTTAATGCACTCTAAAAGTATCTAAATCACTAAAACTCGATAATAGAAAATTGCACCCTAAAACCTTATGGAAGAGCATAAACCTAAACATTAGGGTACCTTATGAAAATGCATAAACCTAAATTCTAAGGTACCTTATGAATGTGCCTAAAATCCTAAATGCTATGAAAGTTTTTAAACCACTAAAATCCTATAATAGAAAAGTGCACCATAAAATGCTATGAAAATGGCTAAATCCTAGGGTATCTTACCCTATCCTATGATAGAAAAGTGTATCTTAAACCATCATAGGGTTTAGTGAACTTTTTGGATTTTAATAGTATTTAAAAGGTAAAAGGGTAATTTTATCATGAGGTTATACTTAATTGGAGGTAATTAAAAACAGAAAGGTGAAAGGGTAATTTTATCATGAGGTTGTACTTAATTGGAGGTAATTAAAAACGGAGTTCATTTTTAACGGAAATTATGTGCACTGTTTCTATCCTGGAGGTAATTTACTGTTAAATTGAAGCTTAGTACAAAACAAAACCTAGGTTTTTTATTTGTTCTTAATCATATATTAGTAACTCGTACTCTCTCCGTCTCTTTTTTAGAGTCTAGTATTTTATTTTGGGATGTTCTTAATAAATGTTCATTTTGTAAAGTTAGTGGGTAAAAATTGATATATTTTCTATTTTGCCCATGAAAGTAAATTCTATTTTGAAAAGTTAATCAGTAAAAGTATAATGATGATGTCTCCATAGAGGGTAAAAAAGTAGGAAGAGTGGAGGTAAAAGTTGGTATGAAAGGTGTAATGATAATGTCTCTATAGAGGGTAATTTTATTTATTTGATAACTAGACCAATTTGCGTGCACTTCGATTAATTCCGAAAAATTTAACAATCGGAAAAATTCTCTAGTGGTCCAAAGTCTAAAATGTTTGGCTAGGTGTTTGCATGGGGTGTTCGGAGGTTGTTTCAGTGTGGATTCTTGCTTTGGTTTTTTGGTTGGTTCCTTGCCTTCCTTCGGGTTTGGTTCTTAGGTGGTGACTTTGCCAGTGTGTCATTCATCCGTTAAATCTTTTATAATCTTTTTGAAAGATTTACAAAAAAAATTGACATCAGTAGAATTCGTACATGCGATCTCATGAAGAACAAACACACTTCTATTAACTTCTTCATGCCCATTTGGCCATTTGAGTGGTAAAAAAAAATAGAAAAGAAAAGAAAGGAAGCCAAAAGGGAATGTCTTGTGATTCTTTGGATCTTCAATCGTGTTAAAAAAATATTATTTTAATTTACTAAACATGAACTGGTTTTTTTAGTATCTTATCTGAAATCCTATAACAGTAGGAGTATAAAGTAACAAGTAAATACTGGTAATTATGTATGGAATGAATTTTTTTTTTTAAATGGATAACACGTGGTGTCCGCTCATCACATTCGAGCCATTCATTGCGTTTTTGGGCGGCTCGGATTTGGAGAGAGGAAAAGAAGAGAGAAAATGTTGGGATGAGAAAAGAGAAAGAGTTTCAATCCAAACCGTTAAAAAAATGTATTGAACAACCCGAATGTGTCAAATGAGCACCTCGTGAGATATATCCATCCCCACTGGAAAATTTCGCATTATGTACTAATGGAAAGTTCGAGGCCTTTGATATTGATATAGGAGTAATCCACAATGACGCACAGGATGATGTAAGCACAACCCTTTCCCAGTCGTCTTCAACCCCCAACTAATAAATTACTCCGTAATTCCGACGTGATCTCTCTTGGGAGTATTTGTTTGTTTAAAAATTTTGAGGGAAATCTTCTCAACAGGAAATTATTCTTTGTTTAGTCCGAACCATTGCCATTTTGGCTCAATAAAGTCAAAATGAATTTATTTTTTTTGTTTTTATTTAAAAAAAGGCAAATTACTCAAACGGTCTATGTAGTTTGGTCTTTGTGTCACTTTGGTCTTTCTATTTTAAATTGGCTCGATTTTAACCCTGCAGCTATGATTTTGTGCCAATCAAGTACAATTGATAACTTTTGTTTGCTCCTACTAACGGAACTAATTGCAGAAACTACGCTTTGAACCCTTGTGATTTGAGTTTGTGTGAATTAACCCCTTGTCATTTTAAAAACTGGCGCATGACCCAATGTGATTTATGTACTAAAAGTGCACGTTTCATTTTTTAATGCTCATTTAAACACCACCCCCCCCCCCCCCCGGTTAATACTATATATAAAAGATGATATTATCCTTCTTAACTATATATATATATATATATATACACACACACACACACACACACACACATACACACACAGAGTCATTTTCAAATGAGGAGGTCCTTATTTTAGTTAAAATAAGGACCTCTCCATTTCTCCCATTTTCCGTTCGAATAACAATGATCTGAGCCGCTCAATGTGTTCAGAACGTGATTTTAAGAGTACCCGCGAGGAATCAGCCAAAAAAAATAACCGGGAAGGGCTTCATCAGAGCAGTTTTTATTTGAACATTTCGATAAAAAATAAACAAAAACTGCTCGGATGTAGCCTTTTGGGTCATTTTTTTTTTGTTGATTTTTCGCGAGTACCATTAAAATTATATTATGAACACATTGAGCGGCTTGGATCATCGAAATTCTATCGGGAAAGGGAGGTCTTTATTTTATTAAGTTAAGGCGGTCCTTAGGAGAATGAGACTATATATATATATATATATATATATATATATATATATATATATATATATATATATACGGGGCTGTTCCGGGGACACTTAAAAAAATTCTCCAAATCTTATTCTCATAGTTTTCGATCAAATTTTGATGATCCGAGCCGCTCAATGTGTTCAGAACGTGATTTTAAGGGTGCCCGCGAGAAACTGGCAAAAAAACTAATTGGGAAGGGCTTAATTTGAGCAGTTTTTTATTGGACCGTTCAATAAAGTTCAATAAAAAAACTGTTCGGATGAAGCCCTTCCCGGTCTTTTTTTTTTGCTGATTTCTCACGGGCACCCTTAAAATCACGTTCTGATTACATTGAACGGTCCGAATCATCAAAATTCGATCTGGGGGGGTTTAAGGATTTTTTTAAGTGTCCCCGGAACCGCCCCGATATATATATATATATATACACATACACGCACACACTAGTGCATGCCCGTGCCTACGGCACTACACATCCCGATTGAAATTGCCCGTCCCTACGGCACTTACTAGCTAGTGGCTCAAATACTAAATCGATTCATTAGTGTGTAATCTGTAATCTTCTTCTTAGTGGTAGGAAAGAGAATTTCTCGTGATTATAGCACTCTTCCAATTATACATTTAAGCTAGCTACAAAGATCTATCAATTTGCTCATAGAGTTCGTACCAATTTCTTTTACTCCTCCAGAAAAGATTAAAGAAGTATGCCGAGTAGGGCTTAATGAAGCAAATAAATACATCCAGCAATTTTGTAACTTGAGGGCAATTTTCAATTTTTACTAAAAGTGCTAAACACGGATCTCTTCACATATATCAATTACTTTGAGCATTGTTAACCCATTTAGCACTTTTAGGGAGAAAAAAAAAAGGGAGGGGGGGGGGGTGAGGAGTTCCCCTTTGTCGTGATCCAAAATTTAATACCGAAACTGATTATTGATCCAAGGCTAATACATTCGGAGGATTTTTGACTAAACAGAATATACGAAATTGCCACCAAAGTTGTTTCTTTTTCTCTTCAAATTCAACAATTCTACATATTGTATGCATAAGAGATAATCTATATGGGAGCCTCCGAGATGTCGCCGGCTGATGGCGTCAATTGGGTTTCCAGAGAGAGAGAGAGATAGGAGAAGGGGAGCATTTAGCACTTTTAGGGAAAAAAAAGAGGAGGGGGGGAGTTCCCCCTTTGTCATGATCCAAAATTTAATACCGAAACTGATTATTGATCCAAAGCTAATACATTCGGAGGATTTTTGACTAAACAGAATATACGAAATTGCCACCAAAGTTGTTTCTTTTTCTCTTCAAATTCAACAATTCTACATATTGTATGCATAAGAGATAATCTATATGGGAGCCTCCGAGATGTCGCCGGCTGATGGCGTCAATTGGGTTTCCAGAGAGAGAGAGATAGGAGAAGGGGAGCATTTAGCACTTTTAGGGAAAAAAAAGAGGAGGGGGGGAGTTCCCCCTTTGTCATGATCCAAAATTTAATACCGAAACTGATTATTGATCCAAAGCTAATACATTCGGAGGATTTTTGACTAAACAGAATATACGAAATTGCCACCAAAGTTGTTTCTTTTTCTCTTCAAATTCAACAATTCTACATATTGTATGCATAAGAGATAATCTATATGGGAGCCTCCGAGATGTCGCCGGCTGATGGCGTCAATTGGGTTTCCAGAGAGAGAGAGAGAGAGAGAGAGGAGAAGGGGAGCATTTAACACTTTTAGGGAAAAAAAAAAGGGGGGGGGGGGGGGGGGGGGGAGTTCCCCCTTTGTCATGATCCAAAATTTAATACCAAAACTGATTATTGATCCAAGGCTAATACATTCAGAGGATTTTTGACTAAACAGAATATACGAAATTGCCACCAAAGTTGTTTCTTTTTCTCTTCAAATTCAACAATTCTACATACTGTATGCATAAGAGATAATCCATATAGGAGCCTCCGAGATGTCGCCGGCTGATGGCATCAATTGGGTTTCCAGAGAGAGAGAGAGAGGAGAAGGGGAAAGTGAGAGACTGAGAGAGAATGAGTATAGTAACCCACATGGGTAAGGCCCCGTTCCGGAATTAAAAAAGTCCTTATTTTTTAAGAAGACAATTTCGACCTAAAAAATTATGGGTTTATTGAAATCTAGAAATATACAATATGTATCTTGTTTGAAAGATCTCAATAAGATCTTTTATATGATGAAAAAAAATTGAAATATTATTTTTCATTTACATTATTTTTGGGTTTAAAAATGTAAAATAGGCTTATTATTTTTTAAGAAGATTTTTGGAACGGGGCCTAAGTGGGTTTCAAATTTTGAAAGTAGACCTTTTTTCTTTCAAATTATAAGCCCACGATTGCACATTATTTACGAAACATGCCATCCATAACTTAATTTGTGAGAATGAAGAGGGAGAAATCTGGGCCGTTAGATTTGTTTGTATGAGTAGATAAAATTTGTGTTTGAGATTAATCTGAACCATTGAGAGAGAATATTTTGTTAGGAATATTCCTAAAGACCCTCCTGTTTTATAAGATATATATATATATATATTGGTCTTTCTCCCCTGTCCACACTTGTAAGAACATATCTTTAATGGATTATGTATATAGAAGATGATATTAATTGAATATCTTATCAACCTAATTAAATCTCAAACTGTCAACATTCAGTTTTTGTTTTGATTAATTTTCCTTAATCCAATTTTTTTAGGTTATTAATATTCTCAACAAGAGGAATGAAAAAAAGTAAAAAAATTATGTCCAAAATCCTAAAAAAAGTTCACTAGCGAAAAAAATAATACAATACAGACATAAATATGTATGTATATATAAACTATAGTATATAGTTCTTTGTTAGCACCACTTCATGGTTTTGTGAGCTTTAGATATGGTGGTTTCGGAAGAAATTGACAACAAGATGCAAGAGTGATTTCTGACAGTGGGATTGAGTCACGACAAAACTTTTCGAATATATGTTGATTTATATCTGTACTTAGCGACTTAGAGAAGTCAAATACAACTTTTTACTTTTTATGTTCCTCTTGTCATGATGAATAAATAATTCAAGAAATATTTGACTCAAAATTAACAAAAGTAGAATAAATAACTTGTCATTAACGCATGTAACGATGCACTTTAATATACAAAATCACCATGGGTTGTGTTGAAGTTTCTAAATGAATAAGGAGAAATTTATACCAAGTGCAAATCACAGGGGGTCAAGTGCAATTTGCACAATTGGTTCCGTTAGTACTTAGTAGGAGAAAATGGAAGTTAGTGATTGTACTTAATTGGCACAAAATCAAAACTACATGATTAAAATTGAGCCAATTAAAACTAAAGGAATCAAAGTGACACAAAGACCAAACTACAGAGACCATTTGAGTAATTTGCCCTCTAAAAAATTGTATTTATTAATTTTACGTTAAATTTTGGGCGCCGCTATTCGTAACCCTTTATTTTCTCCCATAGCCCATTACATTTCGGTAAATGGTTGTTGAAAATCATAAATAACATTTCGGTAAATTGCTGTTGAAAATAAGATTATATTTCGGTAACTACATGTCGAAAATATGTTCAACTTTTGGTAAACAACTGCCGAACATGCATTTTTGATAAATAGCTGTTGAAAAAAATATTATATTTCGGTAATTGGATGCTGAAAATATATATCGGTTTCGGTAACTAACTGTCGAGTATAATTGAAAATTTTTAACAGGCTATGAGAGAAAATAGAGGGCTGCAAATAGCAGCGACCTAAATTTTTATAGAACTCAACAAGAGAGAGAGAGAATGGTATTGTTTGATGTATACCTCAGCTACAGTTACTTGCTCAATGTACCGGGATTACTGTAGCAAAATTAGTTTACCTAGTTGTATAACTAATCTGTTGCAGGATCCTGTTTTTCACTTTCATTCTTTACTTTACCTACAAGCAAGGTAAATAGCGCTGCTTGTGCACATGCTCCAAAACGGTAAAAAAAATAATAATGTGTGGTCTCTTTCTGTACTATTTTTTTTTGATCATTCTCAGCCCTCGATTTAGCTCCCGCCTCAATCCCCGCAAGATCTAATCACAAATTGTTCTAATAGTTTTAAGGCTCCGTTCCGAAAACCTTTCTAAAAAGTAAGTACTTATTTTTAAAAATTTTGGACGGCTCGGATCGGTCGTCCGGTGGCCGAATACGGTCCAGAGAGGCCGTCGCTACGATTTCCCTTCCCGACGCCAATTGGCACCTATGTAAATTCTGAAAAAATAAGTACCAACTCCTTATTTTTTTGGAACAACCCTTATTATTGGAGAAAAAATAAGTTCTTATTTGTTTTCTGAAACGGACTCTAAATATTCTTAAAAAGGTATTCACGCTCGTTCTTGCACTTTCAATCACTAGCGCTTAAGCTGACGCACGCTAGCTAGTTGCGAGACCTACTCCCTCTCTCTAACTTTCTCTCTCTCTCAAGTCTCAAGAGGCGTCCTTTAATTTGAAGGTTTCAGCTTATGAGAGGATAGTAATGTCTTGACTCTGCTCTTGCCTAAGAGAACTGATTCAAAGGACAACACCGATAGTGACAATTCATCACGGTCTATTGATGCGAGACCAGCTCATTCTGTATTTTATGTACTCATTGGGCACTTCAATTTGGTATATAAGAAAATAAAAAAAAATAATGCGTAGAAATATACTTTTTTGAGTTTGAGAATGTACGGAAATTCGTAGGAGACATTTATATTGGGCCGGAGAGAGTACTAATCTTCCTATTTTAAACAAAGAGAAATGATATAGGTACCGACCATGGAGGAGAGAAAACGTACCGACGGCCGCCGGCGGGCCGTCTCCGGCCACCGGACGGCCGATCCGAGCCGTCCAAAAATTCTAAAAAAAAAAACCGATGGGGCCTACGCGAGAATTAATGGCATCCGAGGTGTGTAAGGTACTTGATCCGAGCACCCTTTTTTCTTGTATATATGTATATACGTGTATATACACACAAAAAAAGTGCTCGGATCAAGTACCCTACACACCTCGGATGCCGTTGATCCTCGCATAGGCCCCATCGGTTTTTTTTTTTAGAATTTTTGGACGGCTCGGATCGGCCGTCCGGTGGCCGGAGACGGCCCGCCGGCAGCCGTCGGTACATATTCTCTCCCCCACTTTCGGTACATATAGCACAACTCTTAAACAAATAAGGTAGACATGTCAATGAATTGAATTTAATCCAGATCCGATGTTAAAAGGCTATATTGTTCTTAACATCTTTAGATCTGATGTTAAAAGGCTATATTGTTCTTCACATCTTTAGAATTTTTTTGGCCAAACAATGTTGTGGGGAGAGCTTTTTGGGCTTGGGTTTTTCGGTACATTTTTCTTGGCTAATTGATTTCTTATTAACTGTTGCTTTAATTTTCGGACTTGAGAGGCATATGATTGTCAAAGGGTAAGGTGTCAACCTTGTTGGGATGTTGCCTTTTCGTAATTGTGATGCCGTACGTTTTTCTCTTGTCCATTTTAATCAATTGTACCTTTTGTAATGATTAATAAAATCTTTTATTCGCCGTGCAAAAAAAAAAATCCAAATTCAATGTTTCTAATTTTTTAAAATTTAAATGTGTTTTAAAATTACATCAGCTGATATTTGTTCAACTTGATACTTCATTTGACATTGTCAATGTTCTCGTTGATCTAAAGAAAAACAAATGATTATGACTATCAAAATGTACATAACTAAAACCCTTTCATAGAGGATTCCATCCCTTTTGAGCTCTCCTTCAACGGTTCCACAGTGTCGGAGTAATATTTTTTAAGAATGCAAGAATATCTTTCCAAAAAAAGTACTTATATGAGATCCACACTAGCGAATTTATTCCGGTAACAATGTCCGATTGTTACCGGAATAGATTCGCCAGAGTTTAAAAGTAGCAACGGATTAAAGTACAATTTAAGCAAGCTTTTGTCTACGTTGATGGCACTTAAGTAGACACTGAATACAGTATTACCCGATTAGGTAAACTTCAGGAAGTCAGCTGCTACTGTCACAAAACAGGCCAAAAAGAGAAAGCCCAAATTTGCTACGACAGTGTTACGTAAATTGAACACTATGATAACTATGAGTATATCAGGATAGGTGAAGCAATAAATAATACAGTAATTGATTGGGGCAGGGGCAGGGGCAGAGGCAGCACATTAAAGTATACATAGGAAAATGCTAGCCTCATCCAAATAGACAATATATAGTTATATAGTATATACGTAAAAAGTGTACTGATATGAGAAGTCGATCAATATACGTGGAAAAAAAAAAAACAAAAATGCTACTTGCACAACCGTTGTGTTGGTTGTGTGCGTAATTCTGACCGTCCATATGTATTTGGATGGTCTAGATTTTAAACAAACTCTTCCAAGAAAAAGTCTAATTTTTATGGGAAAGAGTTTGAGTGAATCGTAACCATTTATTACAGCAATAGACGGCTAGAGATTGGTTGTGTGTGTAGCACTTTTGACATTAAATTAATGTGGATTATCTATTGTTTAGAGAGATGGGGTTGGCAAAACCAACTATACATATTTCTATAAATATATACGCATATATGTAAGCATGCATGTATAGATCAGAATCTCATCAGATCTGCAAGGACTCCAGTCAGTTACCCAGAATATCAAATCTAGTTAAAAGATTTCGGCCCTTTTGTTTGTTTCACCGACGACCCAACGAGATTGTTTGGTAGTAAAAGTTTTAAGGAAGATTTTAGGAGTAATAAGTGGAGAGCGATAAGTAGATGAGAGAAATAAATGTAGAGAATTTATTAGAAACCGTGCAATGAGAGAGGGACCGGGGGCAATTTATTAGAAACCGTGCAAGGAGCTTGACAGCGGTGCCGAGCGGCCCATCCGGACACTCATCTCAACACAAACGGCTTGGATATAATCTAAGTGCATAAAAATTTGGACCGTTCATTGCTCGGATTAAGATCTGAGTCGTCGATTGTCGTGATGAATAGTCGGATGGACCGCTCGACACCGCTGCCAAGCGGATTGCTTGGCATCATCCCCGGATCTGACCCGGGGGCCTTGTTGGCGCTACAGGGGTGTAAAGCGACACCCCAGCCCTCCAAATGTGTTTTTCAATATATGGTTAGGTTTTGATAAAAGACTCAGAAAAAAAGCTGCTCTTTCCGAAAAAAGTCTTTTTAAGATCTGGATCATTAATTACTGAAATGAACGGCTAAGAAGCTACACTACACATCTATAGTACGGGGTCTCGGACCCATGAGAGGGTGTGGTTCTGAAAACCCCAAGTGAAAAAGCCATTTTCCGGAGAGCTGGAAATTTCCTTTTTGTCCTTTCACTTTGTGGATTGCCAAAATGAGCCCTAAAATATTTGAACCTGTATTAACAAAATTTTATCTTTACATGCTCACAAAAAAATACTACTGTAAAAACTAAGGCAATGTTTGATACATTGGGAAATGTAATAGAAAGGGTCAAGACTCAAGAGGGTCTGATTAGAGAGTGGAAACCATTTTCCTGGAGGAAATTGTGAGGGGGTCTTGTGAAATTCTGCTGTGGGAATCCTGATGATGCTGCAGCAGCAGTTGCATACAGTTGGGAAGGAGAAGGAGGAGGAGGAGGATTGAGCTGCCAATTTGTAGATAGGGAAAGGTGATCTCCTCCATTGCTGCTGCTGGGACACTGATGAATCTGCAAATACGTTTAACAGTTACTAGTAAAGCTTTTAATTCAGGATTCGAAATTCATGGTTCGGTTGGGCCCACTTCGGTCCCGCTTGATGATCCAAAACACACACTTCTAAGGTCAGCGAAGAAGACCATTCGCACCGAAAGGAAGAAGAAATCAAGTTAATCCAGATATCGATAGAAACACGATCTGATTATATTTGTTTCGAAAAAATCACAGTTTTTTTCACAAACCATTTTAGCCATCAGCAAGTTGTGTGTTCTGATCGTGTAACTACCAATGTCTGATCGAGTAACTAACAATGTCTGATCGGTGTTGTATTGTGCATACATGATCTTCTCAAAGAGCTGTATGAGATGAACCGTTTAGATCATCACGGTGGCTCGGGGTCAGACCAAGATGACCCCCTCCATCAAACGACACCGTAAATTTCGTAAAATCAGACTTCAGAGAAGCCTATTCCTAACTATGAAGCGACCTGAAACATTAAAGAGGCATAACTTGAGATACAGACTTGATAATTCGACGGGCTGAGCTGTGGTGGAAACAGGTGGAGTGGTGGGGGTTCCCCCCCTCTCTTGAATTGCCCAAGTCTGTTGTTGTTCACTTCATGGTTTGCCTTAAGTGAGCTTGGAGATTGGATGTGAGTTTGGCTCAAAAGCAGCATGGTTTCGCTCTCGTTGTACCCATTTCGATACAGGTCTTGTTGCATATTGAGCTGCATTTACATTAAGCGCGAAAAACATTAGCACTTAAAGGGCTGTCTCTCTGTCACAAATGAAATTTTAGTTGCATTATGTTTTTGATTAAACACGCTTCCAATGTAATCTCCGAGGAAATACTCTTCAGAGAGTACTCGCAGCTTTTACTGGTAACTTTACGTAAGGCAGAGTTCGGTATTTTGGTAGACAAAAAAATAGAAGGCCACCAATCTTGAGACTTAATCGCGTAGTTAAAAATGCATAAGAATAGGAGTACAAAATAAGTCCAGCACGGTTTACCTCGGGCCTAAATCCTTGATTCCGCCAATTGGCTTCGAAAGGCGTAGCAGTTTGACTCGGATTCGATTCTCGGCCTTTTTGTTTGGAGGTCGAACTGCCCAAACTCAAATCGAGATTGTGATCCGGGGCGTTGAGCGAATATTCTGTCAACAAGTACCATGAAATTCATGCCAAACAAACATCGGCTGTAGTTCCATTTGTGCTATGCATAAAGTGATAAGAAAGGAACTTTTGCAATGATTTTACCAGTAGAGTTAAGCTCATCTTTATAGCTGCTGGGATCAAAGTTGGTCACTGCCTCCTTGCCGTTACACTTGATTGCAGCCTTATCATATGCCCTAAACAAAATAGTACTAGAAATTTGAAGCACAATTTCTCTAAGCGTACAGAAAATACTGCAAGTAAAACTGATACTGCGACAAAATTTACCCTTAGCATGGAAGTACGGCTCACATTGCGTTAAATTTGAAGGTCCAACCTTATGGCTAAACTTTCCATTTTGATGGTCTGAGCCGTTTAATTTGTAAGCTTCAATGTGAAAATCGGCAGTTCAAATAATCATCTGATTTCCATATCGTTATCTTGTCAAACAAAGCCATTAATATTGAATGGTAAGATTTTTAACGGTACATTTTTTTCTCAAGATAAATGTGATTCGATCAAGGACTTATCAATATCCAATCAACTTGATTTATTGTTTGACGAATGAAGTTACGTATCACACACAAATAAAGATCGTCTCGTATTATGGTATGGAGATCTCGATGATTCCTGTTCCACTACTCACGCAAGAATTATCCTGCAAGCCTCTCATGGGAGAGTATTCTGGTCCGATGCTATTTGGGCACATGATGCCCTTCAGACACTCTAACCGTTTATCTTATAGGCCTCAATTTATTACTCATGTATGAAAAAAATAACAAATTGTTCCATTGATCCAGATTCATGTCGTTAAGCTCAATAAACGTACCTAGCAGCTTCAATCTCAGTATCAAAGAGACCCAAATAGACAGACCTGTCAAAGAAAGAAGAAAAAACCCAAATCTAAATGAGAATGGGGAACGATTTTCCTACACAAGAAACTCAAAAGCATGATAAATTGAGAATGAAAGATAGTACTATAATGCTATAAGTACTTTTTGCCCAAGAACTGGCCCATTCTGGCCTCCCATCTTCCACATTTGTGTAATGTTACGCCTCTATATCTCGAGCTTCCTCTTGGAAACCCAGTACTTTGTCTGCGAAGCACATGCACGAATTCCTCCTTTGTTAATGCATTCATCTGCTCAATTCAACATTACAATGACAAAGTTCGAGATATCAGAATCATATGCTTTCCAGTAGAAACATATGTATAAATCAAATCAAAACCCAAATGGTACTTGTTTCAAGTCTTCCTCATAGTCTTCAAGGCTGAAATTGATGTCAGCCTCCATGCCGCGAAACTTGATGGCTGCCCTATCATATGCTCTGGAAATGATTTCAAAAATTTTAATCTCAGATTGTCGTGTCCTTAGGGAAAAAAAAAAAAAAACTGGTTCAATTTATTCAAGGTGAAATTACACGGAAACCCCCTCGTCTATATGTTTTGGACACGAACACCCCCTAACCTTTGAAAACGCCCAAACGCACCCCCTCATCTATTACCGTTACCCAAGTGACACCCTTCCATTTCAGAACCATTTGTTGCAAGGGCACATGTCACTAGTTTTGGCATTCATTAGACAAAATGCCCTTAACACCAATATATACACCAATCGTGATTCTCTCTCTCTCAATACTCGCCCACACCCACCATTGATCGTGGAACCTCACCCCCAACCCAAAGCGCCATTAATTGCCAACTCTCACCGACCATGACGCCATCACAACGGCAACCATCAACCACCAGTGATGCCACCCCTTCTCTCTCCCGAACTTCTCTCTCCGCCAACGACATCCATCTTGAGCCAACCCAACAACCGAAGCCGGCGACCACCAGTCACACCACCCTCCATTGAAGCCATCCTTCTCGATCTGTGACTCCCGTCGTACCCCCTCTCTCTACAACTGGTAAATCACTAACTTTTTCCTAATCTTCCTTTTTTTTTTTTTTTCCTTCCTGCCATTTGTTTCACTTTGCCCTAATTTTCCAAAACCCCCAAATCCGAAAATCGGGTTGCTCTAAATTCAGAACTTTTATAAAATTAGGGCTTTGGAGAACCTATACCTGAATCAAAGTTCTCAAAGTGCATTTTAGGGGTTCGTTCAAAGTCCTCAAAGAAGTAGTAGTATCAATTTCCACATTCTTGTGCATGAATCATACTTCTTAATTTTGTTTATTGATAGATTTGTTTGATGGAAGTGGGTTGCGGCTGCCAAAACTAATGGAGGTTATAGGTTCTTGGTGGAGTGGTGATGGAGGGTTTTGGAGGTGTTGTGGTTGTGAGGGGTTTTGGTGGTAATGGAGACCGGGTCAAGGAGGTAGAGTGGTGGTGAGGGAGACCGGTTTTCGGCATGGAGTTGGTGGCCGAAAAACAAAGTAAATATGTCCTCTTTTCTCAATTTGTAGTGTATTTTGCTTTGTGTAATATAAAATCGGGTACATTTGTGATTTCATTCATTCCGTTTACGGCGTTGACGATTTTTTCATTTTCAGTAGATGAGGATGTATGTTTGGGCGTTTTTAAAGGTTATGGGGTGTTTGTGTCCAAAACGCATAGATGAGGGATCTCCGTGTAATTTCACCTTTACTCAAAGCAAATGTATTTAGTACTATCATTGTTGTGAGCTTACCGTGCAGCCGCGTGTGCAGTATCAAATCCACCTATACAGAGACATCCAACAAGAACAAATTAATCCCTCTCACTCACATCAGAAAAATGGGTTGAAAATATTTCTTGTTGATTAATCACAGCCGAATAAGGAGTTCTCTAAATACTAGAAAATAAAAAATGAATAAAAGAAAAAGAAAAAGAAAACGTACCCAAATAAACTTGTTTCCCACAGTCCCTGTATCAAAAACGGTAAAGTTATTTAACACGAGTACTTAACAGAAAATAATATGTTGTTCACATTGGTAACTTTGGTTACACATCTCATTATTTTTGTTAGATTACGCATACATGGGTTTTAAATCGGTATCAGGATACGTAACGATATTAATGATATTGAACGATACTTCAATATTTCGGGCGATAACGGGATATTGTATTGGAGGTCCACAATCCCGTTACATATATGTAATACGGCCAGCAAGTGGACAGTGAGATTGGGTCTCTTGAATAATTGATGCGTGCATAAATTGGTCCGGATACCAGAGTTATCATTAAAAAAAACAGCAAAAACAGGGGACAAACCATATGTGAGACTCCCACCGGCCAGTCCGCCGGTAAAACGTAACTCCTCTGTACTGAGAGCTCCTAGAACGCGGACCACGGCGGCTCTTCCTCAGAGGCTGAGCGCCGGCGGCGACGACGACTGCGCCGGCGGCGGGATGGTCAGACTGGCAGAATTTAACCCCAACCCAGTGAGCCCTGGGGAAATTGGAACCCCCGGCGGGTGTGGTCTCCGTTTCCTGATCCTCCATTGGGAAAAACTGCCGGGTGACCCGACTGTCGTCCCGGTCGGGACCCGAGAACCCGAATATGGCACTGCTGCTCCGTTTTCGCCCGCCGGTTCTCTCCCCTTCTTCATCATCATCTTCTTCTTCTTCTTCTTCCTCTTCTGAACCCTCCTCGATCACCACCGCCGACGAGCTGGAATTGGACTGGGATCCGACCCGTTTACCCTTGTTGTCGCCCAAGGATTCTTCGCCCCGTATCTGATCAGGCGAGTCGTTTAGATCCCACATTTCTTTTCGTGAAGAGTGGATTTCCGGCCACAAATACTCTCTCTCTGTCTCTAAATACTTTCTCTCTCTACATGGACATGGGGATGGAATAATCGGTAAAGGGATTATATGGATGAGTGTTTATGGAACATGGACGAGGGAAGTTTGAGGAAGCATCCTCCTCACCCTGTAGTTGTAATTAACAATCCATATCTCTCTCTCTCTCTCTCTCTCTCTCTCTCTCTTCCTTTCTTTGGCAACCTACTTATTACATAGGGGGGGGAGGGGTCTATCTATAAAACCTTACTTTCTTCTTTAAATCATTCTTAAATTCCATCATACTATAGCTCATAATCGTATCCATCTCTCTCTCTCTCTCTCTCTCTCTCTCTCTCTCACAGCTTCTCCTACATATGTCTCTCTCCTGATCCTACTACTTTATTTTCTCGTTGGTTGTTTAACGTTAATTGGTTGTTCCGAACGGTACTATACTAATGTATATACTCCAGTAAATAATGGGAAAGTAGGAACCGTCTCTTTCAATACAACTTTCAGACGTTAAACAAATCGAAAAAGCACTCTCTGGTCTCTTCGCTCTATTACCCTAAAAAATAAGAGTGGGGTGGAGTTCCGCTAACCAAAAAATTGAGTTTGTTTTTATTCAAAATTTTTCATGTTTGTTAGTTTTGAGTTAAATTTTTATAAATTATTGATATGCCTCTCGACGAGAGGAATTAGAAAATCCAAAATTTCTTACTTCTAACTAAATATTTCGGAAAATATCAACTTTTAAGCTAAAAAAATGTGCTTAGAAGTGGATATTTTCAAAAAATTTGGTGAAAGTAATTTTTTTTTTTTACTTTTTCGATATCTCTCGTCGAGAGACATATCAATAATCTATAGAAGTTTAGCACAAAACGCACGAACACGAATTAGGAGTAGGCTTATGGGGCCAAGGCCACCTCGTAGTTTCTGTTTTTTTTTTTTTTGTGTTAAAGTTAGTTATTTTTTTGTTTCTTTAGAGCATCAAGATATTGTGTCTTATACCGGGTGTTATTTAGACATTTAAATGCTATTGTATTCGTTTTGGATCCAATATCCAAGCCCTCCCTTTTTAATGGTCTCCAATAAATTTTATTTTTGATTATTATTCTCATGTAAAAGAATATGAGCATATAGAAGTGCATAAAAAGTGTAAAAATGTATCAAAATGTGTGTGTTTTTGTCATTTTTTCTTCGCTTAGAAGGACCCATCTTTTTTTGGGCACACTACAATAAAATTCATTAAAAGAGGAGTGTAGGGAAGTGGACAACACCCACTCCTGACACCCTCAACACAAGTCCTAGTTCCGCCATTTGTACCAAAGTTTATGTATTTTGTTACATTAAATTTCATTAATTTACGGCACCTGTAATATGGGCATGCAGTTTAAATTTATGCGTACTTTTGAGAAACAAAAAAAGTAAGCCAGCTTCATTCTTTTTCTATGCCAAAAGAGGGGGAGTGGCCGCTTGGAGTGAGCAAACTCATTCAGAATATAGAGAGTAATTATAGCCGCTTATTTTAATATTTAACGGTTCGGATTTAAAATAAATTCTTTCATGGAAGAGAAAAACTGTTCCATAGAAGAGCATTTTTAAACTCCGGACCGTTGGAAACACTTTTGAACGATTGAAATTGCTCAGCTACAGGACGGTTGAGATTGCTTTCTTCCTTAGACTATTAATTAATTGTCATTAAATAATATTCTATTTGCTTTATACTCAAGCAGAATAGGAGTATGCATTGCAACAGTAGTTTAAAAAAGCAGCATTAGTAAAACAATGTTATTTTGATGTTTGAGAGATACATAGGTGTTTTCACTAATCTAAAAAAGTTATAGAGAAAGAAAATATTGTTTTGTGTTTATTCAAAAAAAAAATCTCATTTGTTAGCTTTGCACCGAACTCTTATGAATTATTAATTCGTCTCGACGGGAGGAATCAAAAAAATACAAAATTATGACATTTACACAATTTTTTTAAAAATATCGAAGAAAAAATCAAAAAAGTATTTCCTCAGAAAAAGTTAAAAAATCAGCTTTTTAAACTATTTCTTGAATATTTTTAAAAGAAGTGTTTCATTTTTTACTTTTTCAATTTCTCTCGTCACGATAAATCAATAATCCATAAAAATTTATTGCAAAATTGACAAACGTGATTTTTTTAAAAATAAAGACAAACAATTTTTTTTTCTCTACAATTTTTAGTTTGGTGGAAACACCGAATAAAATGGAAAAAAAAGGAGTAAATGACTAACAGTAAGGCAGTAGGGGTGCTTTGCAGTGATGTTGAGCAGCCGATCAAAAAATTGTTAACCTCCGTTTTTAGATTAAGATCTAAGCCGTTGATTACCGAGATTGCCAAACAAAAGTGCTTGGTTATAATATTTTTTTTGTCAACATTGTATATATCAGCAGAAATTTTAGTGTAGATATTAGAAATTAATATTACTACGAGAGATTGATTTCTTATTCATTGGAATTAAACTCGACCTCTCACTCTCAACTCTCAAAGAAAGAAAGCTACACGACCAAGTGGGCTATATGTCCAAAAGCCACTTGGTTCTAATTTATACTCATAGTAAAATTTCATTCATTCATTCACACACTGACACCAACACAACAAGTCACCTTCACCAGTCTCTCCTTTTACTTTTCCTGGTTTTTACCATTTGAGAGTGAAAGTAATTCTGCAGTATGTGTGAGGGTATTCCGGGGATATAAAGTGGAGTCTGTCAGGCGACTGTGAGGCCACCGCAGAGAGAGGCTTCAGAAAAAGGAAAACGGAATATGGCAAAAGCAGTGGGGAAAACTTTCCAGAAATGTCCAATCCAAGAGTACGGGGAAGGGGACACTAATTGCGCCTTTTATATTATTGTAGCAACCAATGGGGCTTCTGCGGATCAAAAAAAAAAAAAAAAAACCAATGGGGCTTCTCGATCTGAGAACTGTTGTGTACCTCGTATTTGTTCCCCCCTCTCCTCTCTCTCTCTCCTTTTCCGCCCCCACTCTCTCTCTTGGTGCGTTTACTTCACCACAGATTATGCCTGGACTTTTTTGGTGGGCCCACCTCGGGTCCATATAGATAATCCGGACCCGCTATTGTTTTAAATGCATTTTGCATGGTTATAGAAAAAAATCAGCCTAATCGGATATATAAAAGACTTTTTTAGAATTCATAAGGCAAATTTGTTAGTTTCGCCTTATGAATGTTGGAAAAATCTTACCGATATCCGATTAAGATGATTTTTTACAGAAATTTAAAAAATAATATTTTGAAAAAATAATAATAATTTGGATAATTTTTACGGTATCCAAGGTGGGACCATAGACAAGGTCATTGCATGGTTTGTTCCCACCTACCTGTGCAAACTACATACTTTCTACAACATGAGTACTTGACGTATTTAATTAAAAAAAAAAGAGGTAGTTACCCCTTTGCATATCCGAATGGGAGTACAAAAATACTACAAGCACATTAAACACCTAAACACATACCCACACTGAATGTGTGTAATGTGTATAGAGCCTATGGATGTGTATTTGAGTGTGTAAACAGATTTGGTTGTAGCATTGCTCATAGGAGTATGCATCCTAGCATTAATCCCATAGTCATGTTAGTTAGTGTTTACCAAAGCTTATTTTAGTAGATTTTGAGATTCTAGCTTTTTAGAATTAGTTTGGAGTGTTTATCGCATAAACCAAACCAAACAGAGCCTTATGTCTCAAGCACTTGGGGTCAGCTATATGAACAATTTTCCTCCATTGAGCTTTGTCAAGGGCCACTTATTCACACAAATTTATTATACTCATATATTTGCGTACAATAGCATCTAATGTCAATTTAGGTCTACCCCTTCCCGTAGCATTGCTACCCAAAATTATCTTATCCGCTCTCTTAACTACTGCATCTCCTGAACTACGGTAGACATGCAGAAACCACCTTAGCCTATTTCTCCTCAACTTCTCATCTATTAAATTCTACAAATTTTAAAAACATAAAAAAGAAATGAAATTCTTAAAATTTCAAAGTTGAGTTTGGGTAGCTTTTGAAACTTTTCAGATCATATTTCAAGTTTTCAGTTTTATAAAGCTAATTTTCTAGTAAACAGTATCAGTTTTTACTGCAGGTTAATCATAATTTTACAGGTATGATAAACATGTTTGTCTGGTTCTATTAAATTAAAAATCTAAAATCTGTATCTATACTTATCACAAACACTCCCTTACAAATGCATTCCATTGCGCTTGAGCGTGCATTGTACTCCAGGGAGTCAGCGCGTGGATATGGATTTTTTGGGGAAGAGATTCATAGATTTTAAAGATACAAAAAAACATCATTCTTGACATCATACACTATTTTAATGGACTGGACAAATACTCACGGGAGTAATTATTCACTGCTCCCGAGGCACAGGCATCGTAACGGACGTGGGGGCTCTGCTGCCCTTCATGGGCAGCAGCCCCTACCCACACCTCACACACACCACACACGGCACCGTTTTTGGGAAGGAAAGAAAAATCAAACTTTTCGTTTACAATCATATAGAGCAGAAACATGATTATGAGAGCCTTAGAGTTAAAATTTAATTATGTCTCTTTAGAATAATATGATCAGAATAACAAGATCTTCGTGTCAATTCAAACGGATTGAAAATTGGAGCATTTAATTTTTTAATCATATTTTTTAATATATAAACGGTCTAAAAAAATTAAGTACGCCAAGTTTAAATTCGTTTGAACAAGTACGAAGATCTTATTATTCTAATCATATTATTCTAAAGTATCATGATTAATTTTTGTCTCTATGGCTCTCATAATTAAGTATATGCTCTTTATTTAGGATCCTGTAGATCAAAAACGTGATTATGAGAGCCTTATAGACAAAAATTAATTATATCTCTTTAGAATAATATGATCAGAATAATAAGATCTTCGTATTTGTTCAAACGAATTAAAAATTAGCGCACTTAATTTTTTTATACCGTTTATATATTAAAAAATATGATTAAAAATTTAAGTACTCCAATTTTCAATCCGTTTGAATTGACGCGAAGATCTTATTATTCTGATTATATTATTCTAAAGAAACATAATTAAATTTTAACTCTATGACTTTCATAATCACGTTTCTGCTTCATAGGATTGCAAAACGGAAAGTTTTGTTTTTTCTTTCCTTCCCAAACGGTGCCGTGTGAGGTGTGTGTGAGGTGTGGGCAGGGGCTGCTGCCCATGGTGGGCAGCAGAGTCCCGCGTCCCATCGTAACGTGGTGTTCTAGGCCTTTCTTTTTCCATATGCAGTGGTGAGATCTATGTTCTGAGGCCCACCATAATGTGCGGTAAAAAAAGAGCTTGGAATTTCACGTAGCGGTGCTTCTAAGGCATTGAATAATTTTTCTCCTTATAAGGTGTTTGGATGACCAATTTTGTCATTTCAGTTTCACTTCCTTTTTTCAATTGTAGGTATTTGCATACCTCATTCAAAATAAATTCTCTTATATTAGCGAACAAGACAAAAGGGGAGGGAACCTTTTTGGCTTTTTATTTTTCATTTTTCCCATCTTGGACCATCTTATTTTATACAAATAATTAAATCATCTTTCATTAAAAAAAAATGGACGACTCAGGTCATACCAATAATATCTCAATAGATTTTATTTGAATACCACATGAAAGTGGTCTATACTTTTTCCTTTTAAATAGTAAAAAACCTACGACAAAATTTAATTACATGAATGTAGACGCAAATTACATAACCTTCTTCTTTTTTTTTTTTTTGAAAGGATATAACCTTCTTCTTCACATCTTTGTGGACAAATTTTTTTTTTCCGCAATTCGTTAAACCTAGTCTACTCTATCTTAGGGGATTTGGGGAGGAGTATGTGTACTTACGAGAATCAAACTATGCCCATGTGCATGAGAGTATAAGAGAGACACCAAATGCACTCCACCCCACTTGCTTTTGCGGACAACTTGCAACACCGAATTTTTTGTATTTTTTTCAAAGATTAATAATTTTCTCTTTGCCGAGCAAAAAAAAATAAAGGGGTAGTAGCTCAAAATAAATAGGAGCTCAAACACATATATGGTACAAGGCCCTCTACTAGCAATTTTGCTCCTATGCAACTTGTCCAATCTCGCCCCACTACTTTATTCTCTTTTGAGTGGGGATACAAAAAGCCAAACCATTCCAATAATGGCAGTGGGACGAGGCTATTGTGTCAATAGCTGGACTTCCTTATGTGGAAACAGTTCTTCATGAGGCCCCCCCACCCCTTTTTCTCTATCTTTAATTGGAGAATAATTGCGTCTCTAGCTACTTCTCTACTCCCATTACATGATTTACATCTCCATCCTCCATTGATGATGCAGTGGTTGTACAAATGTTCGTAGCAAGAGGCCCACTTTTACTTTATTGTCTTAACCCTATACTTGTACTTCCACCTAACTACCAGTGTGCCTGTTAATGCACCGGTCAAAACAAAAATCACTCTTGGTGTTTTTTTTGTTCCCGTGTATCGAACATTTACAAAATTAGTAGAGGTAAAAGATAGCTACTTCTTCCGTTCCTTTTTTAGATTCAAGTATTTTATTTTGGGCTGTTCATTAATAAATGTTCATTTTGTAAAGGTAGGGGGTATAAATTGGTGAATTTTTCATTTTATCCCTAAAAATAGATTCCATTTTGAAAAGTTAGTGAGTAAAAATGTAATGATGATGTTTTCATAGAGGGTAACGAGAGAAAGTTGAGATAAAAGTTAATGTGAAAGGTGTAATGATGATGTCTTTTTAATAAATTGAAATTACGAAACAGTACTTAAAAAGGGACGGAGGGAGTATATTTTTTCCGGCTCGTGATCGATTTATGCTAGCGTTGTTTCCATTTTTATGCACGGGAAGACATATATCTATTGTTATGAATTAAAAATTTTAAAGTGTGAATAAAATAAATTCACTACAAATTATAGTATTTATTTATCTGTTTTATTTAATAAAACTTAACTCCCATTTCCCTAATATATTTCTCTCTCTCAACATTTTATAAAAAAAAAGTTAAAATTTTAGGAAATTAGGATTGGGGATTTGGAGGCCTTGGAGGCATAAACACATTTGTGCAGAGTATATATATAAATTTGTCTTTTCTTTTTACAGAAATTCTAATCACAAGAAAGATTCGCAGGGAACCACGCAAGGAAAAACGCGTTTGGTTTCATTCTGAGTCCTACAAAAATCTAGAAAAATATTCATAAATTTTTGAATATTATTTTATGGGCTTCTGTAAATAATCAGCTCCAACAGATATTGGTAAGTATTATTTTTGGATTCGTAAGGCAAAACTGTTCAGTTTGCCCCTACAAATCCAAAAGTAATACTTACCGATGTCCGTTTGAGCTAATTTTTTATAGGGCCTCATAAAATAATATTCAAAAATTTATGAATATTTTTCTAGATTTTTGTGGGATCCAAAATGGGCACAAATGCGTTTTCCCTTGCGTGGTTCCCTGCAAATCTTCCTTGCGAATAGCACGACCGTTCTTTTTATATCCAACTTACGCATATCTCGATTAATTCTAAAGGCCTAATTCTACTACCTACTTGCCGGGAGCCCAATTAAAATCAAAGCAAAGTTCTATATGGACTGACCTCCAAAAAATTGATAACATCTAAGAGGTTTCGAACCTAAGACATTAGTAGAGAGTAAAATCCTGAGACCCAAATCTCGACCACTAGGACAACCCCACGGGGTTTACTTAATTCATCTTTTACCCCACGTCTAGTACTCACAAACTTTACTAGCCGTCGAATTTGGACCTTGTGGAGAATGTTAATCACAGTTTTTTGTTAGGCATAGCACCCAGCATCCTGAGTGTTTGTTTGTTGGTGAGTTGAGCTCGTAGTTTTCGACTATTATCCAACAATGAAATGCTTTTGCGTTTGATCTGGGCTTTGTTTTTGTTTTTGTTTTTGTTTTGGCTACAAATATGTCACTAAGGCTCTGTTTGTTTCGATGTAAAATGTTTTGTCACACAAAAAGTTTTTCATGTAAAATATTTTTTCCAAAAACAAATTTCAAACTTTTATTTTTCGGTGTTTGGGTGGCACTTGAAAAATCTTTTCAGAAATGGACAAAATAGTGTAAAGAGAGAGAAGGGGCTTAAACGGTGGAGAGATATGAGAATATTAGAATTTAACCTGGATCAAGACTGACTATCAAGGAAACTGAGCAATGAGAATTGTAATAGAAAATAATAGGTTCTTTCAGAAAATAACTTACGGAAGATTTAAGAGTAAGTCATTTTCATCCAATTAATGAAAAATATTTTACATGTAAAATATTTTTCTTCATTTTTTACACAATCAAACACCGAAAAATAGATAAAACATTTTACCGAAAAATATTTTACGCCCAAACAAACGGAGCCTAAAAGAAAGTGACAATTTTGACGAATGTGTCATTAATGTTTGTTAGCTTTAGTACAAACATAAAGTTACCACTATAATATTAGTTATAGAGATAGCATAAAAAAGTAAAAAAAAAGAAAAAGAAAAAGACTTTGAATGATAGCATGAGTAATCCGCCTCCAACTGGATAAGTAATCCGCTTCCAATGCAAATCCATCAGCGCACAAGAAATATCAAAGACCGAAGATGGCGTGGGGCCAGGATTTCAAATCGAGGCTCTTGCCAAATCCACTCATCTCCGGCATCCAAACAAACCGTTAGGGTTGAGACCCAGGGAAGAAATTAGGGAGGTCACCACCACAAAAAAAAAAAAAAAAATTCGAACGTGTTATAAGAGATATATAGAACCAGTATGAAGGCACATGTTAACAGATCACCTGTATGAAACACTTATAATTATTAATGACTCAATTGTTATTGTTAACCAAGCTTAAAGGATTCCAACCTAAAATCAATTGGCAATTGGTGGAATAACATCTAGATTTTATTAACCAAGCTTGGATGACTTAGATGAGCAATGTGAGACAAGTCTAATACTCCCTCTCACGTGCAACTCGTATGCACGTGGAGGTGACAGACCAGGAGCTGAGCGATTGACTCAGACGATGTAGATAACAGAGACTCTCCCATGAGAAGTGAAGTCACCCAAGACCTATGATTATAATATTATATGATTACTATATTCTAGTAACAGTTAGTATTGTCTTTGAAATTTATTACTCTCCAATGGCGGTAATAGACCTTTTGGTCATTGTATTCTTAAACAGATAAATTAATCTCCCATCTAACCTTGTTGCTATTCTTCAACCCATGGACCCAAAGATTGAAACCAGCCTGTACAGTTTCCAATTCATAAACCAGTACAAGTCGACAAACATCTTGTGCAACAACCAATACCACTAGAGCAATCAATGATGCAATCTCCTAAGGCCCATTAAAAATTTAAAAAAAAAAAACATTTTTGGCCTATGCCATGTAATATGTTGACACAACAGAATTAACAAGAGATCAATTACGTACTAATCCAGACAAAGGTAAAAACTTGAATCCACGAGAAAGAGAAAGTCTGAGAATAATATTGATGAAAGATGAATAACAAGAGATCAATTACGTACTAATCTAGACAAAGGTAAAAACTTGAATCCACGAGAAAGAGAAAGTCTGAGAATAATATTGATGAAAGATGAATAAAACATGTGGTTACAATCGTAACAATCCCTTTTATAGAGAAGGGGCCTAACCCTAGCAAACCCAATCATAAAAATGAAGTATCCCGAAAATTGGGGAAACTAATAAAATTAAAAACTAGGAAGAAAAATAGGACTTTTCCAAAAAAGAATCAACTGAAAAGAAATTATAAGATAAGAGTTATTAATGTTCTAAAACTTTTTTAAAATGGCAAAAATATCAAATTTGAGGCCTAAACGAAGGAATTATGCCGAAATCCACCATCAATCATGACTTGGGATGGTGAGTCTTGACCGCAACACAAAAAGTCAGCATACCAAGTTTGGGCCCATTCCTAGCTCGTCCGAAATTTGTCAATTCGGAAAACCCGCAATTAAACATTGGTTGGTCTTCCGAGGCTTTAACCGATCCAATTGATCAAGTAATTGGGCCACCACTTGTTCTACATCATATGTCTACTTC
The DNA here is from genome assembly GCF_030253575.1 of Rhododendron vialii. Lineage (NCBI taxonomy): Eukaryota > Viridiplantae > Streptophyta > Magnoliopsida > Ericales > Ericaceae > Rhododendron > Rhododendron vialii. The sequence continues at coordinate 10,291,998 of NC_080564.1, read as the reverse complement.
GAATGTCGGCCTGAAGTCACGAAAAAACCTCTGGGCGCTCCGAAAAGGCAATTCCCCATTTTCTTATTTTCATACGTACGCGGTATGACCCTCATAAAATTAAGGGTAGTTCATTAAAGTCTAATTGGACACCAAGCTTGAGAGCGACCAGCCCTCTCAAGTCGGGAATGCCAGAGATACAAGATAGATACATTGGTTGGTTCATAACCTATTTTCTTGCAAAAAGAATGGCTGTCTTGTCAAGCTTAATTGCAAAAGAGAGAGAGAGAGAGAGAGAGAGAGAGAGAGAGAGAGAGAGAGAGAGAGAGAGAGAGAGGGGACCATGTAGAGGAGGAACTAGAAAGGCATCAAATAAACACCAAAATTGGTGAATGGTTGAGTGGTGTGGAAAATGCCAAGAGAGAGAGCATTTTGGAGCTTAATTGGAATTACCTCTTTTTCACATGGGCATTCATGGAATCTCGATGCCTTTCCTTTGTGAGGGCATTTTTTTAACCACCTTAATGATTTGAGGTTTACTCATACTTGATTCATACGAGGAAAATCTAGCTGTTTTTGCTCAAATGGGAGTCACATGAGGTGATGGGCCATACATGTGGACCTCGCTCCTTTCTCCTTCACACACTCCATCCCCACCTTATCAACAACAAAATTTTGCCTGACTTGTCAACACATGCATCCTTCACCACAAAAACCTTCCCCCCCCCCCCCCCCCCCTATCAACAGAACGGTTACTATAACGTAGTAATTGAATCGTCGTGAGTTTTCTAATTTTGGCATGGATGGTCTGCTTTTGGCCGGATCGAAAAAAGAATTTGTTGAGACGCACATAAACTGGCTCGGACACGGAACACCCCTGACCGTTGAACAGAAAAAAACAAACACTAAGATAGTAATTCCAAAAGGGCATATATATCTTAGGGGCTCTTAGCCGTAATGGAATGTTTGGCTAAGAGGTGCGCGTTCTTACTGAAGATAGCCGCTGTCTCAGAGAGGACAACCCTTCACTACAATCCCTCTGAGGCGCGAGTTCAAATAGGTTGCCATCAGACACGACACCTAAGAGGTGCGCCTTCTTACTGAAGATAGCCGCTGTCTCAGAGAGGACAACCCTTCACTACAATCCCTCTGAGGTGCGAGTTCAAATAGGTTGCCATCAGACGCGACATCTAATTTGACAAGGCCGAGATTAATTGGAAATAGAACAAACTTGCAACTGTGTAGCAAGGGAGGGAGGGAGGGAGTTTCCGCACAATTGATTAGGATTTTGCTCTCTTCTTTTTCTTCGATAGATAGATGTATAGGAAGAATGGAAGAAGAAGCTACAATTTTTTGGCTATGTGTGATTTAGGTGCTTCGTATCAAGTACTCCTAGTAAAAAGTACTTCAACTAACTGGTCAACATGTTGACCTTACCCGTGTTTTCTATACATGCACAATCACATGAGATTATAAGGTTAATTAGTGCATCTTTTGTGATAATTTTTATGAATTATAAAAAGACATTGAAATTACATATTTGATATTACGCTAAGACTTCCCTCTGTTAAGTTAATACTAGTAAATAGATTTTGAACCAAAAAAACTAATTTTCCCCATAAATTAAATTAAGGCTCAGTTTGTTTGGACGTAAAATGTTTTACCTATTTTCCGGTGTTTGGTTGTGTAAAAAATGAGGAAAACATTTTACGTATAAAATATTTTTCATTAATTGGATGAAAATGACTTACCTTTAAATCTTCCGTAAGTTATTTTCCGAAATGAACTTGTTGCATTCTACTGCAATTCTCACTGCTCAGTTTCCTCGATCGTTAGTCCTGACCCACATTCAATTCCAATAATCTCAAATATCTCCACCGTTTAAGCCCCCCTCTCTACACTATTTTGCTGGTTTCTGAAAATATTTTCAAGTGCCAACCAAATACCAAAAAATAAAAGTTTATAGTTTGTTTTCTGAAAAATTATTTAACATGAAAAATATTTTACATTGTAAAACATTTTACATCGAAACAAACGGAGCCTATATTTAGATCATTTCTTGAAAGGACCAAAAAGAGCAAAGAAGCATATAAGAAAGGGTTATCAACAAACACATTTCTTATCACCTTTCATCGAATGATTACTCAGAGGCACAGGGAAAGTTTACATGGCCAAAAATTATAGGGAGAAGATTAGACATCACCATACTCCATTTAAGAGGTGAATTATCATTACATTTTATAACGGGGGGCATGTGGTCAAAGCGAAAATCCGCTCTTATTGGAGGGGCAACACACAATAATTAACTCTGAAAATCAACTTTAATTGCTACCTTAATTTCATCATAAATTGAAGTATGAGTTTCACTTGTACTCCAATAGTAGTTTTCAGGTTTATTTACTTTTTTAGTTTCCAATGTACAGTAGTATTTTAATTTCAAGTTTTATTCTTAGTTTCTCCCAGACTTTGAATTATCGAACTTGGCCCCCAGCGTTTAAGATGTGCATCAAAGTGGTCCCTCCCCATCGTTTAGAATGTGCATCAAAGTGGTACGGTCCCTCCAGGCTCCAGGCACCCATTAACGTCGTTCAAACCTTTCGTTTGATGATGGGTTATTTATTATATTCACAGCCTAGTCATACATAAGAAGGCTTTTTTAGTTTTTCTGGTCCCCCCTGTTTCCCTTCAGCTAACGCCATTGAATTTTTTCGTTGAATTCTGGGATATTCATGGTAAGTCAATCCAAAAAATAGAGGCTAATTTGTTTATTTTAGTGTTCGATGCATTTTATTAAGTGTCATTCTCATCCCCAAATTGTCAATTACTTTTGCTGAGCAAAAAAAAAAAAAATTGTCAATTACTTGAGTTTGGTCCCCAACATTTCAAATGTGAAGTTTGAAACTCCTCTCTGAAATTGCTCTTTGGTCAACGCGTTACAATTCTACAATTTTTAACAAATCGGTAATTACGCCCACCTGAATAAGATAATGATCGCGGTGAGGTGGATTTCAAAAAAACACCTGCAGAGGTCTTAGTTTATCTGTTGGATAACTAGTCAAGGTATAAAAGAGGGAACCAAACACCGAATAAGACTTGACCTGAATTTGCATATCCCGGCCCAAAGACCCTTATCTCCCTCCCTTCTCCTTCTGAACCTCGCATCTGGCCCTAACCAACCTTCATATACTTTTTCTCAGTGTATTTTTCAATTTTCTCTTTTTCCAGTAATAAGAGCTAGGGATATGTGAATCCATGTCAAAAGAAAAATGATCCAGCTGTGATGTCTAAATCGCTAGACTTTGTCCGAAAAAAAAACCCTTCCTTTTTATAGTGTGTATATATATATATACACACACACACATAAGTTGATTCCTTATGTGTCCTCCATCTAATTAACACAAAAGTGAGGTGTCCAAGTTAATAGCCTTTGTTGAGAAACTTGCCCTTAATGGCAATGACATTAGTCCTTATATCAAAATTAAATACCAAGCAATGTGCATGTGCAGAAAGACCAATCTCTCTCTCTCTCTCTCTCTCTCTCTCTCTCTCTCTCTCATACACAGGCAAGCATGTGTACTTGTGGTTTCGTAGTAGTGCAACTATGTTAATTATTGCTGATAAAATAAACTATGTTAATTACTAAAGTAATTACAACGTTACACAAAGCCAAAGAAATTTATAGGTTTTCATATTTATCAAAAAAAATATTTTTTAAAAGAGGAATTCTTGAAACACAATTATTTCACCCTTCATAACCTAGTCCAAAAATGAAAATGAAAGCAGCAAAATAGAAGCTCCAATCGGCTCATAGTGAATAAGCAAATCACGTGTGAGTCCTGCAAAACGTGTGATAGAGCTGTAGATTAGGTTTTGTAAAGGTTATCGTTTGTCTCTTCTCGTAAAGATAGAAGAATCAATATGATATAAAGGAAAATTTAATACGTTCGATCTATTTGAAAATCGTTTGAATATATATCTTGATTCACAAAAATCGTACTAAACTTTTTATTTTAACTATCTATGCTCTCATCTCGTGTTTGTCAACCGAAGTTATATAATCGACAGCTAGCTCCTTCGACCTTCCGTTGGAGTTCTCTAAGTTCTTTTTTTCTTCGAACAACGATATTCTCTAGGTAATTTGCTACTATTTGAATATATATATATATATTGTTCTGAGACGAGCCAACTAACAAGCCTGAACAAAATATCGGAACTGGCCCAAACTAGTCCAAGGCTTTTCCGACAATCTTGGCCCAAACTAGTCCAAGAGTTGAGAAGAATAGGGAAAATGACGGTCAATAACGTGTTTTGATAATTAATACCCATCGATGACATTTTCAGCATTAATAAATATTCTTAGCTTGTTCTTGGCGGGTATTACGCTTCAAGATCTTTTCATTAGCAATGGTGTTTGGGATGCTCACATTCGTCATATGGGCGGGCTCAGTGTTTTAATTTCTTTTGACTCTCTTGAATCGTTGATCGATCGAGTTTCTCAAAGACGAAACGAAGGTGTTATCAAAGTGGTTCGCTTCTGTTCAAGCATGGGATAATCAAAAGATCCCTCCTTCAAGGTGTGTATGGATCTCTTGTTATGACGTTCCTCTTAATGCTTGGTGCTCTTCTACCTTTATTGAAATTGGAAAGCTTTGGGGTGATGTGATTAAGCTTGATGAGTTCATGGAGAAATTCATTGCTTTTGACAAAGGGCGTATGTTTATCATAACGGATTATCTTGATTGCATTAATGGGGTTATGCACATTAAGATCAATGGTGTGATCTTCCCGGTCAAAGTCATTGAAGATCCCATGGCAGAAACTTCTTGGGAAAAGCGAGTGTTTACTTCGATTAAGATCAAGAAAGGGAACGATAAAGAGGAGAAAGAGGTCGTAGTTGAGACATATCTGGGGGATGATAAATCGTTCGACTTCGATGCAGACAAAGCTGAGTTGGAAAATGAAATGGAAATTGTTGAAGAGGTGGTAGAAACAAATGTGGAAGCTGAAAGGGCTATTGGGAGAGAAGAGGGAGCCTTACAACTAATAAATGTAGACATGCAAGGATGTAATGATAAGACAGCTAATTCTTTTTCGAGGGCTGAGACATCAGCTTGGGGAAGTGGAAGGGTCATGGATAGTATGAGAGAGATGATAACAAACAACACAACACTCAATATTAATTTGGACCCTCTAACTTTTGTAAAGCTGAATACGTGCATTTAGATTCCAAGAGCAAGCCTAAGTAATTTGGTTGATAATCAAGACAGTTGGGTGGAGGATTCAGTTAAGGAAAATTTAGTAATTGCTGAAGTTCTAAGAGGGAAAAATAATGAGGATGAAAATATCCCCGAACAACATATTGAAGCATACCGAACTGAAAATGATCCTCTTTCTGCTCCAATCAAAGCTGCCATAAATGGAGTAAAAGGAAAGAAGAAGAGGAAGACAATTGATGATATTCTGGGATTTACAAGGGTCAACTCCTTCAATAACAAGACTAGGAATAACAAACCAAAGTGTGCGATTTATAGATCCGCCGTTGCAGCTCTAGCTCTCTCTGCATCTATCTCTTCAGATGGAGTTATTAACAGAAATAGAATTATTCTGGACGACGCTCAAGCAATTGGGACTTGCAATAAGATCATGAGGTTGGGGTATGATGGTGAGGAGGATGACGTCATAAGCAAATTTGTAGATATGGTAGCTGAAGACTTCGACAGAGCTGACAAAGTGGTAGGACAGACCCAGCCATCTAATTCATTGAGTTTTTGGTAGTTGTTGCCTTTGAAGCTGCAGGTTGGCTTCTTTGCTTTTGGGGTGGCTTGCTTTTTGGGTTGGGGCCTTGGTGGGGTGTGTTTTGGTTTTTGGGTGGGGAGGTGTCTTGTCTTAAGTTGGGGGGGGGGGGGGGGGCGGGGGGTTTCTTTGTTTGTGGGTGTGTGGGGGTGTTTTCTTGTGGTTTGGTGCTGTTTCGTTGGGTCTTTTTGGGGGTGGCCCTGTTAGGCGTTGTTCGGATTGATTTTTTGTCAATCCTTATAGCTTGATTAGCATGCTTTCATATTTTTGTTCTTCTTTATTTATATAATATCCCTTTTTTCGCTGTTCAAAAAAAATTTATCAAAACAAGTTATGGGCCATTATTTTTCTGTTGAGAATATGTACCAGTAGAAAGAGCTTAATTATGGCCTTGGGGGCCTTCTTCTGTGGAGAACTTTCAAGCCGGTCTTGCATGTCTTGGTTTTGCCCTATCATGTCCTTGCACATACTTATAGCATACTTACGGCCCGTTTGGATGGAGGATTTGATTTTGGGTGGATATATAAGAAGGGTGAATATGAAATAAGGGATGATATGTAAGAAGGGTGGGCCCACCTTATAAGAAGGGTGGATTTGTAATCCAGTGTTTGGATATTTTTTTGAGGAAGGGATATAGAAGGTGGATATGAATAGATAAGTTGTCAAATGACTCAATTGCCCCCAGTTTATATTTTAATGGACAAATTAGATTAATTTTATTATAATTGCGTAAATACATATTTATCATTAGTTGTGGGATAAAATAAATCCGTTTTGTCTTATAAATGTTTAAACCTCATTTTTATTACAATTTTAAGAAAAACAAAATTCAACAAATTATTTAGGTTAAATTTTCAATAAATACCACTCATTTTCTTCATCTCATCTCCATTTTATCATTAATTATGGGATAAAGTAAATTCATTTTATCTTACAAATGGTTAAACCATATTATTTGTTAGAATAATATTTTTTTTTGAAAAAAATTAAAACATAATTGAAAAGTGATTTTTTTATTAAAAAAAAAAAGGTAAAAGAGATTTCAAAGGCAACCAGTTGCTCCCTTGACCGAATTATTAATTTTCCTACAAAGAGTGTAAGGGACTAACTTAGAAATAAATACCAAATCTAGGGGTGCAAAGAATAATTTGCCTTTAAAAACTGATTTATTTCTTCACACGTGTTTGGTCTTCTTCTTCTTCTCGTTTTTTTCTTCTTTTTCTTCTGGTAAACCCTAGGGCGTCACAGCAGGTATTCTCTCTCTCTCTCTCTCTCTCTCTCTCTCAAGGGCAAGATAGACTTTCACCAACCTTGCATAATCAACGACAGGGGGTACCCTGTCGTTACAAATCCACCCGCGGGGTGGATTACAAATCCGATCTCAGCAAATCAGGGTGAAATCCAGGTAGGATTTTTCTCTGCCAAAGACCGAAGAAGAGGGGGAGTAGGAGAAGTAATTAGGCCGCATATCTTATCCACCTCTATATCCACCAGCCAAACAGCTCGTTACTACCACATCCCCATGAGGTCTGATCCCACGCCTCTCTCTCTCTCTCTCTCTCACACACACACACACACATCAATGGGCGCGCATTCTCTCACCCCCTCTCTTCACTCGTCTTCCCTCTCTCACCCCTTTTTATTTTAAATTTCAAAATATTCGTAACTTGTATTGCAAATATATTTAAAATCTATTCGACGAGATCTATCAAATAAGTTTAACAGTGAATGTGAAAAAAAAATAAAATTTAGGTGTAGCCTCTTATCTTCTTTTTTTTTTTTTTGCAAATAAATTCATTTTCTAGTGTGTCGGGTTTTTGTCCAACAAGTCTAAGCCCATGCCCAAACAGGCCAACAGACGGGCCAGCTTGTGGGTGAGCTTCAATGAAAACCAGGGACATGCCAGAAATTTGGTTTAAGCGGGGCCATGATTTGACATAAAACTTATTACGTAGTGGTACAAATATTATATTTTAAAAGTTTTCATTCTAATTTTTTTAGTTAGTGCTATCAAATTAATTTCACCTTTAATATCAATGAAAAACTGTTGGCATCTTCGTAACTCTTAGGCTTGCCAAGCCTAACTACCTAAATGGTCCTTACAAAATACAAGTTGTGTCAATTTCGTCCCTGCAAAATTTTTTGTTTCAATTTCATCCTTACGTTTTTAGAATCAATTCAATGTTGTCCTTGCCGTCATATCCCTAACGGCAGAACCCCCTCCGTCCACCCCTACCTGGCCCACACACTTTTCCCCCCAAAACTCACCCATTTCGGATAGAACCCAAGTGGGCCCAAAGCCAAATTCCTCGGTCAGTTATTTACGAAATTACCTATTAGTAGAATCACCTCCTCTTTGGCTACTACATCACAATGCAAAATGAATTCTATAGTTTGCAAGAATACAGTTACAACTAATTACAAGCCAATTGAGCCAAAGCATGCCACTGTCATTCCATTAAAAATTAACATCCAAAAAGAATCAGTCATGCCTTACAAAAAGAACCAGTCAAGCATGTCTTAGAAAAACAACCATTCAAGCATGGCTTACAATAGTTCGGAAGTGGGTGGGTTTTGGGGGGAAAAGTGTGTGGGCCAGGTAGGGTGGACGGAGGGGGTTCTGCCGTTAGGGATATGACGGCAAGGACAACATTGAATTGATTCTAAAAACGTAAGGATGAAATTGAAACAAAAAATTTTGCAGGGACGAAATTGACACAACTTGTATTTTCTAAGGACCATTTAGGTAGTTAGGCCTAACTCTTAAAATGTATCTTTTGAAGCTCCTTGTGGTTTGATAGATATTAAAATCTCCACTAGCAATAAAAAACATAATTTCATTATTTATGACTATTGATAAAAGGGAATAAGACGTTTGAACCACTATAAAACAAAATAAAATGTTTTGGATTAAGACTTTGAGATAAGTACTACAATTATGGGGTGGCCAATTGCATAAATTTAAATTTTGTGAGGTTTTATGAAGAAATGCATGCTGATCGAGGTTTTATGAAGAAATGCATGCTGATCGGGGGGGGGGGTGGTGGTGGTGGTGGTGGGTGGGTGGGTGGGTGGGGGGTGGGGTGTGTATGATGGATGCGGTTCTTCAAATGTATTGGATTAAGACTTTGAACAATATTTCTTTAATTATAAGCTCAATTAGCTTTCCTAGATAGACATTTCAAAATTGATCTTAAATTGATCAATATAAGAACTATTCTAACTTTGAGAAGCCTTGCATGCTGAAAATATATAGATATTTAGAATGATAGGGGGAGAGAACATAATATTGAAAATAGAAAATTTCCCTTGTAACTTTAACTTGTTAGTGATTAGCACCCAAGATTGTATAATCTTGGGGCTTAAATCCTCTAATTTATAGCTTTGATATGTTTAAGTAGTCGTTTTTATCCCATAATGCACGTAAGATATTTTTGTGTGTATTTCAGGAAAAACGTGCTAATAAGGCGGTTTTGAATGCCAAGAGACGTTCCGGGGTGCAACCAAGTGTTCAAGTGCCCGGCGGTATACATTTCATTGTCACCGGATCCTAACGGCATCATATGGAGCCTCGTAGGTCGTTCGGTGGTCAAAGTTGGCGAGGAGTGAGCCAAAGTGTATCAAGCAAGGCAAACGTATCAAGGATGGTTCCGAGGACATCCAAGAGTACAAGGCCATAAGGCACATCTCCGCCAAGTCCCGTTGATCAAGAAATCAAGCATTGGAAGGCCGTCGGGCACGACAAGGCATGATGGCCCAAGCTGACCCTGTTCTGCAGTTTTCACACAAGGGTACCAATACCTCATTTTTTAGGTATTGGTACCATCATGCCAAATTGGAAGACAGTTGAGTTGGTACCAATACCTCATTTTTTAGGTATTGGTACCAATGCAGTTCGGCCAGCAGCTTTTTGTGCTGAACATTTCAACCTTCTATTAATAAAAAGTTTCCACTTTTGGCATGTTTTTGAGATATTTTAGAGACCTTTTGGTCCATTGTATGGTTGATTTGTAAGGCCTATAAATAGCTTTGTAAGCCATTATTGGCCATTATGTAATCTTTACACTTTAAGTCTTTTTATTTTCTTAAGAGCTCCATAGTTATTTCTCCCAAGCTTTTGCATTCAATTCCTCAACAACTCAAGTAAGTAGTGGTTGTATGCTTAATTCTCAAGTGTTAATGTTGTAGCTTTAAGTGGGATCTCTATATAAATCAAGTTTGTTTTCAATTCTATCGGTTAATCGTGTTTACCTTTCTTAGCATGCTTTCTAGTCTTTTTATTATGAGTGAGTAGATAATCGGTTCGGTCATGGGATGAGGTTCACCCTATGGATTAGTCCATTAAATGGTTTCTCTTAACTTTAGCTTAATCTCATGGTTTTGAATGAATTAAACTCATGATTTCTAGTTTTGATCATGGGGTTGGTGGCTTCTTTGATCAATGAAGTTTATTGCCTTGTGCTACGAGCTTGATAATCCTACGCGTGCGAACGATTTTTTTCGTCTCTCACTTGCGTTAAATGAGTTCAATTTGAATTAGAGCTTTGAATTAAGTTATAAGTAGTCTTCAGCTTTTAATTCGTCTAGAGGATCCGGACGGTTTCGGTCCACTCTTGAGTTAGATGAAGAAACCGTTTGATGGCTAAGTCGTGGGTAAATCAATCCCTTTGACTTGACCATCTTAACCTAGTTTATTTCCAAGTTTAATTTCATCAATCGAATCAAAACTCTAAAGTTGGCCGCTTGAACGCCGCAATCTTTAAGCAACTTCTATTCCAAATTCGCTAAAGAAGATTTCTCTGTGGGAACGATCCGGTCTTACCGGTTATTATGCTTTCAACGACCTAGCCCTACGCTTGGGGTGCAAACCTATTTCTAAGAGGTTAGGTTGCGACGAAGCAGTTAGTCTTACGACCACTACCACACTCTCCTCTCCGAGTTTAATTCTTTCTTGAACTTTCTTTAAACAAGAGAGAGAGAGACTATAAAAATGTAATAACATTGAGAAATATAATATAGATTATTCTAACCTTCGCCGAAAGGGTGTAGGATAATAGGTAAAAAACGCATTAATATATATAATAGGTTATATCTAAGGACCAAATTCCGGATCGTCTCCTTGTATTGACAATTCCGTATGACAAAAAACACATATCTTTATCGAGTTGTATTTTATTTTTATTACTTTTTAGCGTGTCTGTTTTAGGAAGAGGAATTGAATCAATGTGTAATGAAAAGAGTGAACAAGTGTTAACTCATGAAGAGTTTCGAAATCTGAAGAAGTGGGCATTCAGTTGAGTTTCCAGCATGTGGTTCGAGTCACTGCACTGGTCTAGCCTACGGATCTGTTTAGAAGGTGGCTAGACGACTGGCTTGATCAGCCTATTTTCAGCAACTATATAAAGCATCAGCTAGGTAAAAAACGTGATGAGGTCTAGGTGAGGAGCTTAGATATATCCTACCATCTTGTCTTGGAGTAGTATTCTATCTTTACTCATGGTATTTTCTCTTTTATCTTTGTTTCAAGCTAGAAGCCCTAAGTCACCTAATGGGGCTTGTCACGTACGTGAGAGGGAACATAAGTGTGAAAGTATTTTTTTAAAGCATTTCAAATGATTATTATCCGCGAGAGCGAAGAGCAAAGATGGAGAATGGGAGCAGAGAGTCTTACTAAATGACTACGTGACTAAGGTTAGAATTCGCATGGTGTTTGGCTATGAAATGGCATAAGAATTGAGTGCGGGTGTGCCAAGACTTGTCGCGTCTAACGCAAGGGCTGGACGTCCCTTTTTTGACTTTGTAACTGTACGTCGAAAGTGCTGCAAATTAACCTATGGTTCGTGGTTTTGCCACAACGAGCGTGGACTTAGCTATTTCCTAACCGTGTAGGAAAAAAGAGCAATGTAAAAGTAAAAATGAACTTTATTATATCGGAATAATAAAGTTGGGTACAACGAATATGGGCCTTTCAAATTGTTTCCTAATAGCATAGCCCAAAAAAGGCTTTAAGCCCATAACCAAATCAAACTAAAATTAATTGGGCCCGATCAATCTTGTCTTGGTCCATTAATTTTGGTTCGAACAAATATATTTCTCGGCCCAATTTAATTGAATTTCAATTAAATGACCGCACATCGCTAGCTAGTCTAGGACTGAGTGCCAAAAACGGGTGTAAACACACGGGTTGGTTGGGCGCAGTTTCTTTCCGGTGAGGTGGTGGTGAGAGGAGGCGTGAACCCTACAAGATTTGGGGGCCATGTTCCAGCCATTTGAAAAGGTTTTTTTTTTTTTCCTTATGACGTTAATAAGGCATGCGTTATTGAATTGTTCAACTGGTTCATCCGTTTGAGTGAAAGGAACATTTCGGTTGACTTTAGGCGGAAACAAGACTTGGGCAGTAGACACAAGATTAGTCCCATCTCCATGATTTTGCACTATTTTATTTTCTAACTTTTTTTTTTTTTTTTGGGTATTGAAAGAATAAAAAATGGGGTCAAGGTTAGGCTTCTCTATCAGAGTCACCTTTGAGTTTGATTCTTTAAGAATTTGTCAAATCTATATTTAGGGAGATTTTGAGCTAGTCTATTCAGGAGTATTTCTTTAGTGTTTGATTCTCTTCTTTTTTTCTTTTTCTTTTTTTTTTTGAAAATATTGCACCTCGTTTTAGTGTGATACATATAATATGAACCCGTGCTTCTTATTTCCCCTTTCTTTTTGTTTCTTCTAGGCTTGTATGAACAATAGTACTGATTCTATATGTACCTCTATATCATCTACATAATTTTTCACTTTGAAACAACTCTTTCTGTTATCTTTTGGTTCCTTCCCCTCCTTCTTCACTAATGGCAATGAAAGCTATTTTTCTTCTGCTTGTAGTTTCCTCATGGGTGTGTGCTATATTATCTCTCTCTCTCTCTCACATGCACACTAAACTGACCTCCATTGTCTATTTCTTCTTTTAATTCCAGTATTGGGCTCAATGAAACAATAATCTTGGAGTTCGATTCCACTGTTCATCCTTATATGCCTTTTTTTGAAAAAAAAAAAAAAAGGTTTCCAAGATATTGGAACCAAAATCATATAGCGCATAATATCCTGTTTATAGATGTTTTATTTTCTTCTTGACATGCATGAAAATAATGAGTAAAATTTTTCTCTTGCAGGTTGTATCCTATGTTATTGCACAGGACGATGAGGTAAACTCAAACACGTACGCATAATTTTGTGTGAATTCGTTCATTTTTCAAAAAATTGTTACAATGGTACCTCAAATGTTTTAAGTTTTAAAAAAAAAGTCAGGTCGCAAAACTAATCAACTTTTGATGCAGTTACTCAATTAGTGTTTTTTTTTCCTAGCATGCCAACCCCCTAACGAAGGCGCTGCGCCGTGAATATTACAAACATCATCAGATTAATTTTGATGATGACCATCATCATCACGAGCAGATCGAGACGGATATACGTGGGGGTACGTGCCTCCACTTGAACACGTGCCCCACTAAAAATTAATATATATTTTTTATTTTTGTATTAGCATATTTATGAAAGTGTGCTAATATATAAACATACACACTTGCATATATCTCGAAAATACACATATAGATGTACTTTTATACCTGAATTTCACCATATGGTATATTTATACTTGTTGCTTTACGAGCTGTTTGACTATTTAAAGCTATTATTTTTTGATTCTCTTTATTTTTAATGGTCTGGGAGAAATATTTTTAAATAAAGTCATTAACAAAACTAGTTCGATCATTCTAAAACTTGTCGATGTTCATTTAAAACTTACTTTAAAAATTTTGTGTGAGATTTTGTATTCATTTTTACCTAATTTAATTTAAAGTTCGCGTTATAAACTTTTTTAGTTAGTAATGCATGCCTTAATTTTGTACGATCTTACTATGGTTGGCTAAAAAAAAAAACTTTCGCCATTATGATTAACAGGTGCCCCACTAGGCTATATTTCAAAATCCGTCCCTGATCACGAGGATCATCATATTGCTTATGCTCCAAAAATCGCAAACAAGCACTCTGAAATCAGGCGTCAACTAATAAGTTTGCCACTTTTCCCTTGTTTTTTACTATTAAATAATATCGTATTGGCTTTTGTTAATTGACAAGTTCTCTAAGGTATGTAGCATGAAATGCATAAAAAGTGTAATTTTGTTAAGTGACCAATATGTACACCTGGGGCACTTGTTAACTAGACCTTGTTATATAAGCATCATTGCATTCATTTTGAGTGAGATTCACAATGCGAGTACAGTGTCACGTTACATTTTTTTAAAGTTAGGATTATTGGAAACTTCTCTGGATGAGTGAATGCTCGTAGCATGCTAAGGAAAAAAAAAAGGCGGAGCCACAACCAAAAGAGGGCAGAGCCCCAACCAAAAGAGTATAAAGTTGTGTCAGATCAATGTTCTAGTTGACTCGGCTAACTAGATATTTTTAATAACGACTTTGATACATTTTCATAATATGAAAAATCATTGGAATAAGTTGCAACTTTAATTTTCAAGTGAATATATGCTTTGTTTCAATTAGTAGTTCCAATTTTTTTTTCTTTATCATGAAACAACAACTTAACCTCTACGATTATGGGTTTTTGAAGTGCGAATCTTATAAGAACCTAATCAAGAACCTCGAATGCCGAAGCAAATGCTATGCTACACGTACGTGTCGCAAGTAAAAATGTGTGCCTAAAAGAAATGCAGACTGCCGGATTATATGTGGCTATCAACGGCAGAATGTCAAATGCCATTAAAATCAGATATCGATCGGTGTGATTTCATGGTTTTTTTTTTGGGGGATGACTATTATTAGTTTTCTCAGAATTTGTTTAATTATGTTATATTGTAATAAGTGGCTTGTAGATCTAAGCCTGTTTGTTAGTACTATATTTTCTTTGTTGTATTGTTGTAATGGGTTTTACACATAGCTTTTAAGATGCTTTCTCTGGCTCTCACTGGCCTTCTTTCTCTTTGTTTACCTGCCATTCTTGGAGGGCTAAAATTGGATTAATGCAGAAGATCAATAGTTTTGTTCATTTTTCTCTAGAAGGTCTAAAAAATACTCTACCTACTTTGGAGATCGTAATAAGGTCGGTGTAGTGTCAAACGTAGGTTATCTATAGGATCTAATAGGTATGTAAACAAAACTTCGAGGTTAAAACTATTGGATCTATCGATTCTTCTAAAGGGACGAAACTGAGACTCGGTTGACATTAGAGGGACTATTTTTAAAGTCTACATTTTTTCAATCTGACCTAATAAGGCCAGTTTGAATGTTTGATAAGAACTTAATTTTTTATGGACTGGGCCCTGCCGTGAGTTGCGGACGGCGGGGTGTGCGCTGACTTTGCGTGATGTCGTTTTTGGCATTTCATGAACCACTAAAAATAGGTACACGACATTGTTTTATTACATGTTACGTTATATTTCATGTGGGGTCCATTTCAGGTTCCACAAAAATTCAAAAAAATATCCATAAATTTTTAATATTATTTTATGTGGTATTGTAAAAAATCAGTTTGAACAAATATCGGTGAGTATTATTTTTCGGTTTATAAGAGCAAAACTGCTCAACTACGCAGTTTGGTTCCTACGAATTCAGAAATAATACTTACCGCAAACAATCATGCACACCTTGCATCGTGTTTGGAAAGAAACGGGAGATGGCAACCTAACAAAAATTAACCTCACTCACGTCACGTGTCTTCCATCAAGGCCCGTAGTGAATCCTATTTAGCGGGATACTACTTCCATGAAGGCTTTACTCAAGTTAGAAGTAAGGCACTGTTGTTCAAAATGAATGCAAACTGTTTTTTTTTTCCTTCCCAAAAAGGCAAGACAACAGATATTATTAGAATCTAACAAATGGAACAAGTTCAAAACTTTTTTTTTTTTTTTTTATCGGCAAAAAAAGAAGCTATATTCAGAAATTTTGACAAATGGTATATCAAGACGGCCACGGGGTCGGGGGAGGAGAAGCCAAGGGTTGAATGAAAAAAGAAAAAAATTGCTAGGACTAAGCCCAAGCATGCCCAAACGGGTCAAGCCCCAAAGAATAAATCCTAAAACGTCACATGGGCCTAACCCACGCCTCAAAGGCTTAGTCAAAAAATGGGCCAAGCCCAGATGAGAACCAAAACCTAATACGGAGTATTTGGAAAATGATTCTTGCACTCCTTATATTTACAAATGCCATGTGTAATTGTCTTTTAATGCTTAAAATTACACACTTTATATTTCTCTCAATGCACTCCAAAAAGGGGAAAAAAAAAAATTCTCTCAAATGCATTTATAAAAAAAGTAACGTGTAAAAACCATTTCCCTAATGAAAGACTGTCACGCCCTCGATTTTAAACATAATAATAAATAAATTTTCATAAATAAAACCTCACAATTATCCGTACGATATCCCAAAATAGTTAACATTTCCATTTTCATAATCACACTTCATCATCCACAAGTTTCCAAGAGATTACATCTTTGGCTCCGAGACCCAAATCAACATGGTTACTGAATGTCAAAAGAGAGTTAAGAACTTACAATATTCCTTAATCAAAAGATTTACAAATAGTGTTACAAAGACATCTTCCAAAAATAGATTTACAAAGACATCTTCCAAAAATAGATTTACAAAGATGGCTAAGTAACTCCTCAATGTTAGCTTTCAAAAGAATGCCCACATCCATGCATTCCAAACATGAAGCTATTGCCCTGGGTTAGTACCTGAAATATAATGTAAGGTCTGAGCTACACTAGCCCAGTGGGAAGCTCTAATCTAACAATGTATGCAGATGAAATGCAGGAACGGTCACAGGAGGAAAGATGGCAACCAAAACCAATGGAAAGAGCAACTATAGTAATCCGATTCCAACCTTTCATTTTCAAAACCAATCATGTGTTTTACTGAACAAACTTTGAAAACACCATATGTCAAAACGTGTCTCGTACATGTGTCATGAGGTGAAGCTCTTACTGGGCCAATTAAAGGACCCCAATGTCCTCTGCCAGGCACTTTACCCATCCGAGATGTCCTGAAGTATCAAATACGAGCATATAGCTCATGCCGGGCCAATTAAAGGACCCCGATGTCCTCTGCCAGGCACTTTACCCATTTGGGATGTCCTGAAATGTTCTCGTCATGTCCGTCAAGTTTCGAAATCCTTTTTATCGTTATGTTCGTACCATTCAAATCCAATAATGATTTATAAAATGATTTTCGTGAAATCAAGTTCAAATGAGCATTAAGGTTATGGGTACGTTCAACGAAGTCATTAGGTACAAGTAATTGATTTAAAGGATCATTTGGGAAGTGTTTGGGTAGATTGGAAGTGATTAGTACCCAAAACGGTGAAAAATAAAGCAAAATAGTAAAAGTTAGAGATAAGCAACAGGTATCGATACCAAAGGAAAAAGTATCGATACCATTTGACCAAAATGGATTCCAGATGTAAGGGTATTGATAACATAAGCCGAGGGTATCGATAACGATTGATTTTCTGGGTTTGGTAACATAACGGTATCGATAACAATGGATTTTCTGGGCTTTGGAACAAAGTGTTATCGATAACAAGGAAAATGTTATCGATAACAATGGCTTTCGAGTAGATTTTTAACAGATTCTCATGGGTTTCTCAGCAATAACGACATCAACAACAACAACAACGATCACAAACAAGAATCAAGCTACAAGAACCATGTCATAAACATATATTGTAAGTTAGAACTTCCTACCTCAAGATTGAAGAATGAAATCAAGAGATCCTCCAAGCCTAGCTCCAAACTTTGACACCGAATGAAATTCGCCTCCACCGAGCTCAAACCAATGGAATACGGACTGCAATACATGAGAATGAAGGATTTGAGGTTGGGTGATGTGGGTTTGGAGTGGTTTGGTGTAAAAATGGGTGAGAGTGAGAGAGAGAGGGAGAGACCGAGAGATAGAGAGAGAGAGCCGAGAGATGGAGAGAGAAGGGAAAATGAATTCCCTGCCTTTCACCCCACACACATATACACACATATCACACATTCACCCCTCCAATGCAACACTTTATCACATTTGCCCCAATTCTCGATATTTTGAATCAATTTCTTCCCTCCATCGCTTATAAAACATTTAAATAAATTTTATAAATTTACGGCCATTTCCCTAATGAACAAGTTCAAAGCTTCTTAAAATATAAAATGTCAACATCGTTGTCCCAATAACTAATATTTGGAAAATGATTCTTGCACTCCTTATATTTATAAATGCCATGTGTAATTGTCTTTTTTTACTTAAAATTACACACTTTATATTTCTCAGTGCACCCCAAAAATAAAATAAAAATCCCAAGTCCATTTATAAAAAAAGTGGACGTGTAAAAACCATTTCCCTAATGAAAGACTCATTCAATTATCCACAAAACTATATCAAAATGCCACAACATAGAGGTGTGTTTCATAATATTAATTATTTGTAAAGACAACTCGTATATTTGATATTTGGTGAATTTTTCATCAATTAGAATATTTTAAATTAATCAAATTTTCTCGTCAAGATAAATTATAAACAGCATTCGAAAAAGCAGTAAGTTTGATATTTTCGTTTTTTCGTCTTAAATGTACTTTTTTGGGCTTTGAGTAAAGGCCTTAATGGAAGTAGTGTCTACTCAAACTGGGTTTAGTGACTGCTGGCGTTATTGTTCATCTGTAATACTCCTACATTAATCTATTTATAAAAAGTTGTTAGCCTTGGCTGTGGTGCAGGCCTTGTACTATGGTTGGTGTTCAACCCAAGGATTTTGGATGTTGTAAAAGAATCATTATATGGGGTTCCATGGGATACTTATATTATGTCTCGTATTTTGCGGATTATTTGGCTAGCTAGCGTAGTGATTGAATATTTGATACTGCATTTTCTTTTGTTGGGTATATGGAATACATGATATGTCTCGTATTTTGCGGATTATTTGGCTAGCTAGCGTAGTGATTGAATATTTGATACTGCATTTTCTTTTGTTGGGTGTATGGAATACATGATATGTGCCCGATTCTAGGTAGCTAGATGAAACTTTTCCTTGACCTCAACTGAAACTTTGGCTAGCGTAGTGAGTGAATATTTGCTTCTTTTTTTAGTGAGCATATATATTCGGAGAGAGTGCAAATTATATAGACACTCCTCCTACAGTGGCATGCAGGTTGACAATATATTACACCTCAAATCCCAAAAGCTTCATCATATATATAAGCTAGATGAAGTATATATAATCTCTACTCTACTAAGGCCATGGGTTTAATTACGAATTAATTATCCAGATTGTAGCAGCAGTATGGGTTTTCTTTTTCTTTTTTTGGTAAAGAAGAATTTTATTACCAAAAGAGGCGAATACAAGTGAAACAAAGGGGTATACCCCTGAAAACCAAAAGGGACTACACAGAGATTCGACACAAAAGAACAACACAAATAGCCCTATACATCATATCTATAAGATTTTCACCTAGATATTCCAAGCTTTACACAAA
Source organism: Rhododendron vialii (assembly GCF_030253575.1). NCBI lineage: Eukaryota > Viridiplantae > Streptophyta > Magnoliopsida > Ericales > Ericaceae > Rhododendron > Rhododendron vialii. The sequence continues at coordinate 10,272,709 of NC_080564.1, read as the reverse complement.
ACCTTGTTGCCATGGCTAACCCCAACTTTCTTCCAAGAAAAGACCCTGTCCCTCACATTGTTTATAATCCGATCATAAACTACCTCTGAGAATGGCTGCTTGTTACAAAAAATACACTCATTTCTAGCCCTCCAAATGTGGTATATATTGACCCTGCCAGAGCCAACTTATAGAGAGAAGAAAGAAAACATGACTTTTTAAGGTGATAAATAGCCCAATCAATCTCCTGAGACCAGCCAGCAGGACATTAACTTTTATAAAATTTTGGCCCAAACCAAAGCTAAAAAAGGACACTCAAAGGATATGTGACTATGAGATTCAGTCCCGCCACGGCACAATACGCATATGGGATCCACCACTAAACCACAAGAAAGGATTCTATCCTTGGTAGAGAGTCTACCCCAACAAACAAGCCACATTATAAAAGCCCATCTAGGAATTCTTTGTTTAAACCAAACAATATCAGCCCACAGTACCATAGGGAGAGGGGGTTCTTAAAGCCTACAACACAGAGTTAACAGAGAACATACCATAACGGGCAGGGATCCAGATGACAGAATCAGCAACCAAAGGGTTAAGCTTCAGAGTTAGGAGAGTGCTCCCCATTATCTGCATGATGGCTCTGTTACACTACCTTGGCCATTGCCACTCACCTTCATAAATAATAGAAGAAACTTTTGCCAAAAGAGAGCTTCCTACATTCCTAACTATACAGTCACCAAACACCTTATATGGGGGACCAATATTATGCCAATGATCCAGTATGGGTTTTCTGGTTGGTTATCTTCGATATTCTGAAGGTTGGAAGTCTGGAACTATTATGAGAGGAAATGTTGTTAGAGCTGCCCGTCCTCCAGATAAAACGTGATGGCAAAATCAAAGCATGACGCGCGTCTCGCTAAACACTCCCAATCCTCAAGGATCAAAGTCGTATGTATCTATTCGGCATACGCGCGCGGATCATATATACTTTTGCATATATCATATCGTTGCCAAAATTAAGTGATCGAAGATCTCCAGTACTGATTTACGTCTATCCTTTTATCTGCAAAGCTTGTATAAACTATAAAGACCCACCATATGTTCCTCACTAGATTATACATAGGCAGTTCTTGTTCGGACCAAGTTTTAAGGTCGTAAAGGCAATATTATGTACTCCAATTGCTGAGCAAAATAATAATAATTATGCACTCCAATTTCCTACCAAGATTGCACTATATATTATTACTCCGTATTATTATCGTATATCTCTGTACAAGCTTTTGTAGACCGAGTATGCTCGGTTCTGTATGTATGACTAAATTTTAATTTAGTCATTTTATTGGTCAAATAAATAAGTTGTTTTCTAAATCGACTTTACTTTAATGGGAAGTAAGTATCAATAGGAAACTGGTCCTCTCTGCCTATAAAAGTGATTCCATCAATTTAACGTGATATACTAAATAGCTACAAAGAAAGGCAAGGGAGAGAAACCTGTCTTCCACCTAGGGATTAATGCTCAAATAAAATAATTAATCACTGGATCACTTGAGTTCCGTATTATTGGATTCGGGTATACCGTTCTTGATTATTTAACTTCCGCTTAATAAACACATTGTAATAATCATAAAAGTTCTAGATCTTGGCATAATGTAGGTTGTTAATTATCTAACACCCTTAAATAAATTCACACTGTGTGCATTTTTGCATGTGTATTTTTTATCTGTCATGATGTCATTTCAATCCGGCCGGTTGTTGAACGAGAAGAGAACAGTTTGGTCGCTATTATTTCAGTCAATAAAGATATAGAGACCGACAGTCCCCATACTGATCGGGTACCATGTCTGTGCCGGACCCACTCCGGCCACCGAACGGTTAATCCAAGCCGTCCAAAAATTCTAAAAAAAAAAATGAGGGAACCCACGTAAGAATCAACGGCATCCGATGTGTGTAGGTGCTCGATCCAAAGCCCTCTCGTTTTTTTTATAGAATTTTTGGACTGCTTAGATCGACCGTCCAGTGACCAGAGTGGACCCGGCGCGGCAGTCTGTATGGTTTTGGTCGGTGCACATAGCACTACTCTATTTCTATTTCAGTTGAACCAAATTTTCTTGTTGTTGTTGCTGTGTAGTAGTACTGTAGTTGTTAAACCAATTATCAGTTGAGATTAATGGTTTGGTACATTTTGATTTTAGGAGCAAACTTTACAGGACATGGAAAAACTACGAGGTTAGTAACATTTGGCCCACCAGAACCAGATTCCATTTTGGGATTGGGCCCCTGTCCAATTATTAGGCTGATAAATTAGGGAAAATGACGGCCCATGACATGTTTTGATAATTAATACCCGTCAATGACAAGTTAAAAACATTTGTTAATATTGAAAATGTCCTTGATGGATATTAATTATCAAAACACGTCCTTAACCGTCATTTTCCCGGTAAATTAAGCAGCTTGTAAACAACAAAGAACTTATGTGTGCATCTTCCAAAAAAAAAAAAAGAACTTATATATATGTATGGAAATTAAGTACAGAATTATGTGACATCTTGAGTTGAATATGTAGGGAATCAAAAGGTTCGGTATTGTGACTGCAAGCATGTCATCCGGACCGTCCGTTTCCCTAATCGATGATGGTTCCGATTCGTTGTTAACTTTTACCGCTCAAAGTTATTTTTTACCGGTAAAAAGTAACAAACATATCTAAACTATTGATTGTCGAGATGAATGACTCGAACTGCGTACTATATGGGGTGCTACAGGTTGCTCACTACGGGGTCCCCGCTCTGGGGGAGCTCCCTAGTGATTTTTGTAGCTTTGTTCAGCTGGATTGTTCTCTCGAATGAAATTCCTCTCTTGGAAAACAAATATAAACAAAAACTTATGTATGAAATAGTTGTAAACAATTTTGTGAGTATCTTACTTCATCGCCCAACGCGTATTCTGAATTCTGAAAAAAAGAGACTATAGCTGCCAAAATTTAGGATCCTAAATACTGAATGAAGTTTGAAAAAAATTTAGAATTGTTGCATGCCCGGTATCCTCGTGATCTGAACCACAGATATTATAGAGCTTGTTGAAAAGAGGATTCATTATAAAAAGTATCATGATCGAACATCAATAGATATCAAAATGTAAGGACCATTTTAAAAATATGAACTGTTCTGATTCCTATCGATATATGATCAAAATAACTTGATTTTTAATAAATACTCTTCTCAATAAGTCCTACATATTCGCAGTTAAAATCAAGGCAATAGACACACAATTGTCTAACTTTTTTTTATTTTCATACTTCATTCAATATTCAGGATCTTAAATTTTGAATGAAAAATTAAAAGGTTAGATCACGTACTTACAATTATCTGATTGAGTTGTTTTTACACCGGACCACTCAAATTATTATTTTGAAATTATTTAACGGCTCGGATTATTTGGATGTGATCTCAAATGATCCCCACGCAACATTATGTACCACACGAGAGAGAGAGAGAGAGAGAGAGAGAGAGAGAGAGAGAGAGAGAGAGAGAGAGAGAGAGAGAGAGAGGTACTGCCAAATTAGTAATTGGCCCCCAAACGACTTCGTCCTCGCTGCACTTTCCAGCCATTTTGGGCACTACAGTCTACAGGGACTCGGCTCCCCGGGCGGACGGCCCAACCATGTTTTAGGGCTTTAAAGGCCTGAGAGTTTTAGGGCTTTAATTAGGAACTCTTGGCATTCAAAATTCCTTTAATAAATTACTAGTAGTTTAGATTTCTTTTCTTTTTTTTTTTTTTCGGTTTCCTTTTTGTGCAGACCACTGGGAGTAACACGTGTGGGGCTTTTTTTTGTCAAACTAGGTTCATTTCCCTCGTTTTTAAAGCTTAAAATACACTGATACGTACCTCCCCCGCTTCCGATTGTTGGTCTTTTTCATCTAGTCATCTTAACTTTCGATGAGGAGCTAGCCTCCGATTGTTGGTCTTTTTTCATCTAGTCATCTCCGCATTCGAATAAAAATCGCATATTCGATCTCATGAATATTTTTTCAAATTTTTTGGGCTCGATTTAGTAGTTCTAATTGAGATCTTTTGACCAGAGTTAAAAATAATTAAAAGTTATTTACATTATCTCTTGATCTGAACATTGGCACAATTATCCAAAAAGATCAACAATTGTGGACACAGAAACGGTTATAAAGAGCCTTAAATAATTCAGGATTCTAACGAATATTAGATCGTAGGCAATGACCCAGTTTGGCATACAATCAAATCACTTTTGAGAAAACACTTTATATCGCCATCTTATTATTGTTGAATTGGTATTCTATATTATGGTGATTAGAGCATATCTTTCATGTGAACAACTCAACAACTTAGGTAGGTCAAGAAAACAATCAAATTATATCTCCTCATAGATTAGACTTAATTGCATGAATAGAAGTATTCCAAAGAAAGAGAGAAAATAAAAAGCAGGAAAAGAAAGGAGAAAGAGTGGTGAATTTTCAATAATGTAGCTCACCTTCCCTCTACCAGGGAACTGTGTGGTGCCCACAAACTCTCAGTCACCAGCAACATCTGTGGAGACCCCATAGAAATACCTAACTCTCAATATCTTATCATCACCTCTTTCATTTCAAGAAGTTTAACAACTCTAGTCTAGTGTTTACCCCCAAGGGTTTGGCTGAGTGGATATGAGAAAACAATAAGTGATTGCTTCCGATGAGGTTGCACGTTTGACTCCAACGGAGGCCAAACATTTAAAACCTGGGGCCACTGGAAGATTTGTCCGATCGTTAATTTTAGAGCCTCGAAATTAATTGAAATGCGCACAAGCTGGCCCGGACATCTGATTAATAAACAAAAACTCAGTCCAGTGTATACCCACTTGCACCAACTTAAAACAAATGTAGGCCCCTTCCTTGTTCCCCTCCCACACCCCAGTAAATATTCAATATAATGGCGACAAAAATGCAGTGGTTTCATCAATCAGTAAACACCCACTAAATAATCTTAATTTGGATGTTTGGTTCTATCTCATTTGTGACTTTGCTGATGATATGAGCATTTTTCAATAGTTTGAGCTACTATGATTTCAAGAGTTGAGGTCATTTTTTTTAGCTTGTTCTAGTACCAAGTTATGGAAATTGGGCAAAACTACATTTTTTTGACAAACACATCACAGTCATTCCTGGATCTTTGTGCCGTCCAATAGAGGTAAGCCTTGTTCGTTTGGGGTTTCAAAACCTCTGTGCACAGTCTCTAATAAATATTCTCAATCTCTCTCTCTCTCTCTCCACTTATTATTCTAAAAAATCTTCCTCCAATACGAAAATGATTTCCACCCTCAACTTTTAACTATCCACACACCATTTTTTGTTTTTATCCACGTGAATTTACAATATTATCCTTGAATTTGTGAAAAAGTGTATTGAATAAAAGGAAAGATAGTAATTTCGAGTGGATAAAGACAAAAAAGGGAGTGTAAATTATAAAAAGGGGAGTGTGAAAATCAATTCCCAAAATGAAACTTCATGCGTTTCATAATTTTAATTCATTATGCAAAATTCATATTACTATTTTTGATTAGGAAATAAAACACTACCCTATACAATTTTTAACTTTTTTCCCGTCAATTCAAAGAAGTAATTAAGATATTTAAATTGGAGCGATTTCTTTTTAAAATTTATGTATGAAAAAGTGATTTTTTTTTAATCACAATTTTGTACGTAGTAGACTTAGTAAATAAGTGCCGATTTTGGCTTCATAAATGAGAGTCATTTCTTAGCTTATAGTAGTAAAATTGATTTCATTATAGTCGCGTAGTTTGGAGACTCTTGCCTTTCCTTAAAAGGAAAAACAAAAAAGAAGGCTTTACCAAGCAAAAATGACTTTTGTGATTCTTTTGCACTCAATTTTTTTCACTTGGCCCCCCCACCCCCCAATCAAAGTATTTGTCACTTCTTTTCCAGTTTTGGTTCCAACACACACCCCTACTGCAGTGCTCAAACTTCTCTCTCTCTCTCTCTCTCTCCCCTTAATCATCAGCACAAATATACCTTTAAAAAAAGAAAATTTCATGGTATTCACAACTTGTAAGAACAAAAAAATCACAAAAAAAAAAAAGAAGGAAAAAAGAAAAGCACTTATACAGAAGGACAAAAAGTTCTTTGTCCAAATAAGAATAAGAAACCGAGGTGTGTGTGTGTGTGTGTGTGTTGGGGGGGGGGGGGGGGGGGGGGGGGGGGTTAGGGAAGGAAAAGATAAATACTTCTCCAAAGGACTACTACTAAAGATTACTCCAATCTATCTGCTAAGCAAGGTTAATTAGCAAATACCACCAACACACAATCCGATTCGAGTCTAATCATATTGTAGAGCAAGTACGCTCTCCTAATCATATGGCTCGATTCGAGTCTCATCGTTACAAACCATAAATGGAACGAGCACTTATTCCATAGTCTCGGGACACCGTTGCGTGATGCCCGACACACTATTTTCGCTACACATTTCTCTGGAGCTCAGACGCTTGGAATTGATTCCAAAAAAACGTGTGACGGATAATGGTGCTGGGGCAGCACGTGACTGCTCGAGACGGTGGAATAAATAACTTTTTCCAGGATGGAACATGTATGTACAGACAATAAGAACTGGCCTGCAAATTTCGCATTTTTTCCGTATTAACTGAATTGTCTGGATTTTTGCGAATTTCATTTTTTTTTCTTCCCATATTGCCCTTTTCTCGAATACTACAAACAAGACTAGTAGTAGGAGTAGTAGTAAAAGACTTGTTTAAATCTCACCAGTCGTCAACAGCATCCGGGTCTTCGGGCTCGGGTTTCTTATTCAAGTCGGGCTTCTCCTGAGCCCAACACGGCTTGAATCCGGTGCGCGCGGGCTCACCATGCACGCTCACCGAGTTGTTACTCTCCATCGCATCCACCCTCGAACCCACCTCTATCGCCTTCTTCCGTATCGAGGCCGCCGACAAGTCGTGGAGCGGGGGCCCGCCACTGCCGACCAATTCGCCCCCCTCCGCGGCCGCGTACTCGGGGAAATTGAGCCTGGCGGTGGGCCCGCGGAGGTAGTAGACGGCGGTGTCGTAGGCCCTTGCGGCCGCCACGGGCGTGGTGTAGGAACCCAGCCAGATTCTGGATCGCTTGTTGGGCTCCCTGATTTCGGCCACCCACTTGCCCCACTTCCTCATCCTTATCCCCTTGTATTGCTTCTCATGGCTCTTCCTCTTCTCCCCTCTCTCCATCTCTCTCTCTCTCTCTCTCTCTCTCTCTCTCTCTCTCTTCCTAACTAGTATTTTTCTCTCTCTGTATAATTAAAAGTATGGAAATACGGAGAGAGAATCAATACCCATTTAAAAGGGGGGTGAGAGAGGCTGGGATTTGCGGCTGTGGCAACCTACTTGGGTAAAATAAGGTTCTTGTCATCTGGGTACAAGAACAAGACTCCACGTTGATTGATATGGTATCACAGAGAGAGAGAGAAAGAGGAGGGGGGGAAATTAAGAAGGGGGGGAAAATTGCACCGACAATGAGTCTCTCTCTTGCCCCAATTTGCTGTACTAGGGAATTCAATACTTTTTTTCCCCCTCTCTCTCTCTGTGTGACTGGAAAGGTTACCTGATTTATTATAGTTAATGGCCGACTAGTAGCCTAGGGAGGGGAGGATGCTTTTTCCCTCACCTATGCAGCTGGGTTTTTTTGGTTTGTTTGGCTCCAATCCAAGAGAGAGAGAGAGAGAGAGAGAGAGAGAGAATTGGGAGATTTTATGTGGTGCTGTGGGGAGTTGGTGTCCTTTTGAGGGCAATTGTAAATGGGAAAGCATTTATCATTTGCTCATGGCGAGACTCCGTGAGAGCTAGGTCACATATAATCCTCTCCTAGGATTTTACGTTATATTATTTGCAATAATCGTTTTATGGACGCTCTCACTCTCGAAATTTACTTTATAGGATGTTTTCGAAATATAGTTCTACGCTCTCCCTCCTGTTCGCACGCACAATATGTGATTTACGTAAGGGGAGAAAAAGATATTTATTAGTGCAAATATAGATGGATAGTTTTTGGGAACTAATTTTCACACCAATAATAATACTGTTTCGGTTCTTTTATTCTTATTTAAGTAAGATTATCAGACTAACTCATGTTTAATTTTCATAGATAAGAGGATACCCTCGTAATTAAGAGAGGGAGAGAGAGAAAGAGTACCATCAATTACTAGCTATTTGGTTGTAAGTAGTACTCCCTCCGTCTCCATTATTTTGTCCCTCGTCTTATTTTAACCGGATAAAAAATTAAATATAACTTTTAATTGGTAATACTATTTATATGCAATATAGATCCTATTTGATAGATCTCAATGAGCTCTTTCAAACGATATTTTCAAAATTACCTAAAAGATTATAGATTGCAATATGTAATCAATTGAAAAGCGGTACGAACTTCTAAAAGCAACTAAAGAATTGAGACGAAAGGAGTATTACATCAAGCTCAACTCATTTAGTAGAGAAATTTTAGGATGCAAAAAAAACTGATACAATTCGGGTTTGTGTGTGTCATATATATTATATATCACCGCTGGCAAGATCAAACATAAGACTTGTAAATTTACAATTTAGCTTTGAGGAATTTTATTTCGTATAATTGGGTTATCATCCTCCTATCCTAGTGAATTACTATGTACTAGTACATGGTTAATCATCAAATAATATAATATGCAGTACTATTAGTTGTTTCCAAATGTTTTTATTATTATTAGTAGTAATAAAATATCTAGGAATATGATCTAGTAGTATTTGATTTGATGAGGTTTAGAGGGGGGGTAGGTCGGTGGTCGGTGGGTGAATTGAAAGACCGTTATGAGTGAGACTTTTAGTCCATTGGCGATGACAATTACTCCCTAGTCCCTATGTGAAAAGACTTTTGTTCCCTTGTCAAACCTTTGTTTTTGTCCTCGCACTTTAATTTCCAAAACTTATTACACTGGCCTCCCCTGTGGGTTTTTTCTTGTTTAGATTCCCCCCCTAACATTTTGGAAATTACACTATTAGTTTTCCGTCCGTTTCTCTATGACGGGCTTCTCTGTCTCCTGGGCTCTGTTTCGTCTATTAGAGAGAAAGTGACAGAAAATGCAAGAAAGATTAAAAAAAAAAAAAAACTAAGAAATAAGGTTAATTAAAAAAAAGTTAACTAAAGATAAAATTAAGTCAAAATAACTAAGCTTTTCATTTATTTTTCTCTTTTTTGATGTTTTTTCAAAATTTATTGTATTTTTTACTTTTTAAAATTTATCTCTACAGAATGATTAGAAAAATTCAAATATTTTGACAGAAATTTGAAGGCATGTTAGTTACAAAGAAAAAGAAGCCTAACTTCTTTTTTTAAAAATAGTTAAAACTCCAAACTTATTCTGGTGCCTTATCATCTCCCTTAAGGGCGGTAAATAAATCAAGCCGTTCGTGAACTGTTCGAGACTTTGAGTCGACTCGGTAAAGACTCGTTCGATTTTGGTTCGTCTATTAAACGAATCGAACCTTAAACTAATCAAATCTGAGCTTCATTTTAAGCTCGTTTAATAAATGAGGCAAGCTTGAGCCTGACAGTATTTGGCTCGATTAGACTCACGAATCCAGAGTATATATGTGTATAATAATAATTTATGTATAAAGCTGAATATGTATGACTGATATACCTTGTATGTGTATAACCTTATATAGGAATATGAAAGTTTTTTTATGCAGCAAAAAAACAAGTTTTTTAATTGGATTGTAATGAAAGTTTTATGACTTTTATATGTATAAACTCTTACATGTATAACGTACGTTTTTTAAATATTCTATATGTATGAACTTAGTAATGTACATAATGCAAGTTTTATTTGCAGTTCTAGACTTGTATGCGAGCATAAATATATGATTCCTTTTGCTCATTAAGGCTCATGAAAAAGTTTGAGCTCGATTCAAGCCTAGGTCATCTAGGCTTGAGTTTTGTTGGTCAAAATTTTCATTGAGCTCCGGTTAGAGCTCAATTTACTAAAAACTTGATAGCCAAACTTGAACATTTTAAAGCTCGACTCTGTTCGGCTTATTTGCAGCTGTAATCACCCTTCTTCACCTTCTCTCATATCTCTCTGTTAATCAGTCGATTGAACTCTGGCATTCGACCTCTCTGCTAGTTTATCCCTTTCCACCTCTCACCCCCACCATCAACCACTACCACCACCTCAAGGTATCACCCATTATTGATCTATTGAATCCCAAGCCCTATTTGTTGAAGTTACATAGTAATATCACTCTTTCTTTGTTCACTACCGCCTGGTTTCACCCATGACCATACACCACCTATCCCAAGTTCTTTGTCAATTTTTTTTAAATAATTGTCTGTATGGTTCAAAATGCTTGTTTCTTTTCTGGCATTCCCTTTTCAAATTTTAAAGATAACCTGAGAAAAAAGAAGCACAAGCATTGCTTTAAAAGAAAAGATTAAACTATTTAAATGTAATTAAATATTTTATTCAAAACATTAGTTTTTCAATTTGTACAGAGGGAATATGTTCTTAGATTTGAATATATCATTTTAGTTGGATATCATATTCTTATTAACTACATTTCTCAACCCATTTTTATGAATTGAATATCATCAACAAAACTAGATTTGGGTTGAATGATGGAGATGGGCAGGGGGAGGGGCGTATGGTGTGATGTCTTGAGGTGATGGAGTTGACAAAGGGGAGGACAGAGTAAAAATGGGGAAGAGAGGGTGGTTGCATCTGTCGGACCGCTTTTTCACCATCTCTCATAAAATCAATTGGTGGTAGGAAGAGTTTCAATTAAGTATTTTTAAAGCGATCGCAGGGAGTGACATTGTGTAACCAAATCCATGGGGCACTCTGGGCCCAACAATCCCTCCCTCACGATGACGCTCCCGCGACTTGAACCCATGACTTCCTGGCTCTGATACCACTTGTCGGACCGCTTTTACACCATCTCTCCTAAAACCAATTGGTCGTAGCAAGAGTTTCAATTAAATCTTTTATGGCATTTAACATCGCACCCGCAAGTCTGTTTTTAGAACGGTCGCAGGGAGTGATATTGTGTAACCAAATCCATAGGGGGCACTCCGGGCCCAACAACATCTAAGGGAGCTAGAGATTGAGATCTATAGAACAATGGGATGTGAGGACAATTGCTTATGGCAACTCACGATAGTTCTTGGCATTCGGTGATTGGGATTGTTGTCAGTTACTTTGCAGTGCCACTTGTTCGGATTTGGCAGTTGTTTTATCTATTTCAGAGTGCGCAAGTATGTTGATCTTGGATGAGTTAGTGGCTAGGTTTAGAATCGTAAATTTCGAAAGAAGTTGATTGATTTTGGTTAACACTTACTGACTGTTGGAATACCCAATCGTGGAAGTGTAACATCAACGAAAATCTCAAGGAAGAAATTGTAGTTTTTAAAACCTCAAGGTAGGTCACTGTAATTTTTCCATGGTGACCTAATAAATAAAGACAAGACGCCCTGTATATCATGCATAGCATTAGCGGTCCATAAAATAACGACAATCATTAGCATTAAATGGGTCCATGGGTCACCAGGGACTTGGAAGTCTGTCATCTCCCATGGTTTCATATTCGAAATATCTCAAATATTATTAACACTTTTTGAGCCAATCTATACGGAGCTTTGGCCCACTTTTAATTGGGCTACCCGAAAGTAAACGATGAGATTGATCTCTCAAAATTAATCTAGATGCGCTAAAATTGCTCTAGACATTTTCTTTTATAGAAAGAAAGAGTAAGAACTTTATGGGAAAATGACGGCCAAGAACGTGTTTTGATAATATTTTCAACATTAACAAATGTTCTTTATTTGTCCTTGGCGGGTATTAATTATCAAAACACGTCTTGGGCCGTCATTTTCCCGAACTTTATTGATAAAAGAGATTGCTCTGTATAACTTAACGTATTCATCTAATACAACTGAAAAAAGACTAATTGCACACGTGAGCGACAAATATTGCCCGGACGCTCGAATTATACTAGTAACAAATAAGGACAATCATTAGACCAAGTTAATTATTTTCTTAATAGTTGCTAGCTATGTGTATATATATATTTTTGCCTAAATATATATGTAGGCTTCACCTGCTTTGATTATATATGTCTGATTTGGATTCCGTTGATTATGTTATCAAATTGACAACTCAACGAATAGACCTGGACTATTAGGCACAATAAGCCAAATGTTAACAGGAGAAAAAAAAAAGCAATATTGTTTTTTCCTAATAATTTTCCTTGTAAATTAGTATGAAGAAGAGATTAGTACATTTTTTTTTAAGAGAGAGATTACTGCCAACAAGTCTTCAATTATTGTTGATCAAATTAGTTCATGCTTTCTAACGGTGGGTATGGCTGTTTCGGACCAATTAACCCTGCATGATAAACCGCGGATATTAGCTACGTCGGCCTCATAAGTTCGATTCCAAATACCAACGGGGCTAACTCAGTGGTCAGAACTCACGCATCTCATTAGGAGGTCGGACGTTTGAATCTCTCCACCTGCGTGTAGGTGTAATTTTCCTTGCATTTGTTTGGAATTATTTTCCCCATTATTTGGAGACTGTGCATAGGGATTTGGAGACCCCCAAGCGACCAAACCCTATGATTGTGAACTTATATTTCCAGTTCAATGTAAGTCGAATACTTATAAGTCATAAAATTCTACCGTTTGTAATAAAAATGAAAAAAAATTCCCACCACCCACAAAATGCTGTATACCGAGCAAGTCAAAATTTCATTACTAACGATTATAATTTTCAAAATTTTCGCTAAGGGTTCTTAAAAAATAAATAGTTATTTATAAATTTTAAACCTAAAAATAGTATTTACGGAAATAATTTTTTGGTTTCTTTGCATCGTTCAAAAGATCTCATCGGAATCTATCAAACAAGATCCATATCACAAAAATTATCTTAATAAATCTATTATTTTTAAGCTTAAAAATTACAAATAAATACTTAGTATTTTTTTAGAACCTTTAGCTCACCTAAATCTAATAGACAACTAAACATATACACAGCTCATATAAGAAATGAACTGTTTGAAGAATATTTAAAATACACTACGACATCTATACCATGCAATTTGATTGGGATTCTTCAAATCTTAATTATAATACTTATGTGGTATGGATCGTTTGCGTGGCCGACATAGTTGTGTGATGCTCATCATTCATTTAACCTTCACATAGATTTGAGGTCAAATATTATCATTGCATGCATGATAACAAAAATAAACTACTTAGACTTAAAGCATCTCCTCCTCCTCCTCCTCTTTTTTTTTTTTTTTTCATTCGTTAAACTTAATTCTAGGGGATTTGAAGAGAGGAATGAGTGCTTACGAGAATCGAACCCTATGCATAGGAGTATAATGGAAACACTAAATGCACTCCACTCCACTTGTAGCATCTCCCTCTTTCACTCATACTTTTATTTAATTTTTATTAAAAATACAAGTAAAAGCTTCATTTGATATAAAACACTTTAATAAAAAGCTTAAATTTAAGAATTTAATTTAGATAAGAGTTTCAGTAATAATATGTGTAGGAGAGGAAAAGAAAACCTTTTGAAGTTGAGTCTCCTTGATTGAGTAGACACTTAAGTAGAATTCATTTTAATACAAGTTTGAATCAAAGACTCAAGGAGTTTTAAGAGAATTTTATTCCAATTACTAATTTATAATAAAAATAATAAGGGTTGGAGATGCTATCACACTCGCAATTTTCATGCACAATTACAAACACATGTTTTCGTAAAGTCTATATTGTAGCGTCTGTGAACCTAAACCCCACTAAATAATGAGTTTAAAAATAAAATTTACATTCCACTTTCTCAAAAATGTTTTCTAAAAACTACTGTCGGGGTTCGATTTGACGGGACCTTGACCTGAGTTAGTATTCCTCCTCCGTTGATCCGTCTTCCTGCTCTTGGACCTGCAACAAGCCACTAGGGCTGGAATAGCCCAGTGACCCTCCGACGATCAAGTCAGATCTCAGGGATGGATATGGATCTCGGGTTAGGGAAAGATAGCATACCTCTTTAGGTTAGAGTCCCTTTGTATTTATAGACCTAGGTTTGCTTGGCCTCCAAGCTAGCGCGTGAAGGATACGCTCAGGTAACCGCCTCGGATGACATCACAAATGACGCACCGGATAAGGCGGTTATGAAGCACATGGCCAGACTTGGCTTAGATGATCCTATCTGCCACGTATCGCTCTTAGTCCCCTCTTGTTATGCTACGCTCTTTCAAGAGACCTTAATGGAATGCATGCTTCGGTAATTAACCGAAGCATTAACAGGAGGTTCGATACCGAGCGAGTAAATAGAAGGATATACGCTGTGGCCCGCCTATACAATCCTATAGACCGCACCAATATGAGACCTCGGTCAACGATGGTCTGGCCAGGTTACCGAGGCCATAACCGAAGCCTCCACAATAGCCCCTTAACTCTTTGATGCATTGGCTTTTTGCTTCAGGGGGTTAATCTTGTCCATGATCCATTATGCTTTTGGCTTTCAATACCCAAATCGCCGAAGAGAAAAACGACATCGGAGATTATCGGAACGCCATTCCCAGCTTTCGATGCCACGTGTTGATCATCGCCGAGGTACATGAGCCAACAGCTGTTCTGGCATGTGCAATACCAGTTGATTGGTACGGGCCGTCCTTTCGGTGACACGCGTCAATAGCCCAATGGCTCGGTGATTCGGCATTCTGACCTCGGTGCAGAACTTTTTTACCCAATCCGTCGGATGGTGCCACGTGTCAGAGATCCAACGACTCGGCGCGCGACGCTTCGTTTCCCGCGCGCCTCCTCAGATTGCTCGAGTATATAAGAGAGAAGGGAAAGAGAGGACGATAAAGCTCTCCCGATTTTGAACTCGAACCACCACCGCCGTTGCCTTCCGCCCTTTGATCGAGATTTTGAGCGTTTTAGACGCGGATCTTGACACGAAACCCAGGTATGACGATCTTTAGTTGCTGGTTTTCATGTTTTAATCATTTTCTTCAAGTTTTCTTCCCTTTAATCCACATTTCTACGCGTTGTGGTTGTACCGCCGTTCGCCGCTGCTCGTCCTGCGGCGGCGCTGGGTGTCTCCAGCGTTTTGTTCTTAGCTTTCCCGAGGTCTAAATTCAACCCGAGGGCCATATTCATCCCGAGGCCAATCTTCAACCCGAGACCATAGATATAACCACTGGCCTCGGAGACCCCTCCCGGAGAAGGGTCCCCGGAAATCTACCGAGGAGTGATGACCATTCCGTCCCATTTGCTAGGTCATGTTACTTTCCCTGGGCATATAGCTAACGGGCTTTTGCACACACTTTTTTTTTTGCTAGGTAGGGGCGGATGGTTGTTGAAGTCTCCTCGGACAGTTCCAGCAGCTCTTCTTCTGCTAATCTTGAGGAGATTTTTGAGGAGTGTCGTGCCTAGGCTTTTTAGCGAATTCCATTGGACGTCATTGAACCCTCGGAGCCTCTTAGAGCTTCACCTTCTGTCACAGCCTTCATTCCTTGGGAGATGGAGATTCCCAGTACATCGGGCCATGGACCGGGCCCATTCGCCGATGCCCCTGAAGAGGTTCGGGGACGAAGGAGGCCGATGAGGCCGTGTCCCTATCTGAACCAGTATTTCAATGGGACCCCAGCTGCCTACGCCGAATTCAAAAGGGTTTACAGCATCCCTCCGGACGTAGAGGTTCGGCTGCTTCCTGACAACAACCCCAAGACCCTTCCTCACCGACCAGGGGAATTGATTTTTCCTTTGATGGCAATCACTGAGGGAGGAGTTAGGTTCCCCCTTCATCAATTCGTCCGACGAGTACTCCGGACCCTTTCTCTTACCAGCTCACGGTGAACTCTTACCGAATTATCACCAGCGTCATCGAGCTGAGGAGGCAATTCAACTTTACCGTTGGGGTCGAGGAACTCTTTGGCGTGTATCTCGTGGGAGTCAACCGAGAGAGCAACCGATACTACCTCTCGTGCAGGACCAGATACGACACATTCCTTGTTGACCATCTCCCCGACTCCGAGGAGTGGGCGAACATTTATGTCTCAGTAATCGGGAATTTTATGTTCGGACCTGGGGAGAATGCAGATACCACTACCAGAGTGCAGTTTGGGACCGGAGCTCCTGGTTGGTAGAAATTACTCTTCGGTAGATGCTTTGAATGTTTTTGTTATGCCCTGCATACTTATACTGATTCCTTGTTTTGGTTTTGCCTTGCAGCTGAGGGAATTGTTCAAGGGCTTCGGGAAAGAGCTAACCGGGCCCGGATTACAGCGGCCTACGCCATTCCCATCACAAGTCGGTACGCACCAGAGCTGCTCGGGTACGTCCCAACTTACACGGGCTTTCTAAAGAAGAAACCGAGGCAGCAGGGGGTCCCGAGGGCAGGCCAAGGACGAGGCAGAGGGAGAGGACGAGGACGAGGGGAGAGGGGGAGAGGAGAGGCTGCGATCGAGACCAAAGGGAGTAACTCCGGACCTCGGGGAATCCTTCGCAAGGAAATTGACCGAGATACTCCCGAGAGAACCAGGCTGAGTGAAGAGATGGCGGGTCCCGGAACTTGCGAGGTGCTGAAACTGAGGCGCCGGAGGCCGGCTGGTTGGGGCAGGGGAACAGTCCCCAGTACGCCAGGCGCCGGGACTTCGGGGGCGACTCCTGTTTCACCACAGGAGCCCCCGAAAAAGAGGGCTCGACGTGAAGGGGGGACGGAGAAGGGGGAGATCAGGAGACGATCCTGATCGAGGAAGAGCCGGGAGAGCTCGGAGGGGGGATCGGTGGAACGGAGGAAGGTTCCTGGGTCAATCCGAGGGAACTCCCCTAGGCTCCAGAGTTCCGCCACTTCGCTGGTCGCCAGATCCATAACGCCGACAGCGTCAAGAACCTCGGGGTAGCCTTCGGGATGCTTCAGGGAAGCATTCTTCCAAGGGATGCCCGGGCTGTAACTGGCTTGACCGAGGACATCACGGTCGAGATAGCTCAGGCCCTTTTCAATGCAAGTTAATGGTTTGTGTCCTGCTCTTTTCAACCTGAATGTTTGCACTTGGTGAATCTCTTTTGTTCTTTGTTTGCAGGCGGGAGCTCGGGCATTGGCTATCAATGACCGGTGCAAGGCGCAGGAGAAGGAGACCGAGAAGCTGAATCGGGAGTTAGCCCGAAAGGAGGAAGACCTCAAGTTGGCTCGAGAGACTTGCGAGCTTTACCTGGCAGACTTTCAAAGGTGTGACAGGGAAAGGGTGCAGGCAGACGGCAGGGCCGCCAAGGCCGAGGAGGATGCCAGCACCTTGCGAGTCACCCGGGCCACAGAGGTTGACTTCGCGAGGAAAAGAGGCTACGATGAAGGTTGAGACGCAGCCGGAGTAGAATATAAGAAGCAAGTTCCGGAGATCGAGGCCGAGCTGCATCGGGACCGCTTCTTGGACGGTCTTCGGTATGGCCATGAAGCTTTGGTGAGGAGGCTCAACCTTCCTGAAGACTACGATCTCCGAACACTTCCCGAGGCGCCTCCTGAAGAGCTTGTCCTGCTAGAGGAAGCGGAGGAGGTGGTGGAGCCCGAGGACCAAAACCCCGGGAACCAAGCCGATCCAAATGCCCCTGCACCCGAAGACCAGCTCGACCCCAACGCTCCTGCTTAGGATAGTGTCCTTTCCCCTTATTTTCTGAAATTTCATGTCTTTTGTTTCTGTAGATTTGACTGGACGGCTCTGGACATTTGGAATTTGCCGTTCCAGGGCTTGTAAATATTTGATACCGAAGCTGTACCTTTTTTGTTTATGATTTGGCGCTTAGAACTTGCGATGCCTTGTGAATGAATGCTTTCTTTTCCTGAATGTTTTCTTTAAAATGCTTGTCTGGTTTACTGTTTGGGTGATGATGCCCCTGCTTCGGTGGGATTTGAAGATTTGTAAAACAAGTTTAACCGAAGCATTAACCGAAGAATTTTGCCAAGCATAGAAAAGATGTTTATTCAGGGAAAAGTGACCTGATCCGGAGCCCCTGCTTTAGGAGGGTCGGGAGAAACCGAATTATGGAATCAAAAGTAAGCATCGATTGAATTTTGAATTTTCACGCTTTTGTTTGTTAACGGAAATAAGCCTAGTGAGGAGTAGACGCGTGAGATGGTGGTACCGCTTAGGGACGTAGGCTGAAGTCGCGAAGGGATATGGCCTCGGCCAAAGGTTCGGGACGCAGCGAGTCCGAGCAGTGAGAGACTTTTGGTGAGTCAGTATAAGGGGCTCGGGGCGAAGCCGAGTATCCTTAAAGCGAGTGACCAAAAGTTCAAACGATCGAAGAGGCTGGGGTGACTTAGTGGGAATTGTCCAAGGGTATTACCCATGGAGAACAATATCCCTGAAGTTGGTGTAAAACGGTCCGGGCAAGAACGGACCGAGTGTAAATAATTTAAACAACAAAGGGTACGAGTAGTGCCAAGGAGAGAATTCTCATTCAAACTTGTTGGAGTGCTGTCATTACATAAGTAAGTTGCCCTTGAACTTTTTAAAAGAAAATGTAACATAAAAGAGATGAATTGGGCTTCGGTAACCGAGTACTATCCATAGAACTTCTTCAAGTTGTTTGCATTCCATGTTTTAGCAATGGGGGAACCATCCAGCTTCTCCAATTTGTAATTTCCTGATCCGAGGTGCTTGAGAACTCGGTAGGGGCCCTTCCAATTGGGTATTAGCTTTCGCTTTCTGGACTTCACCACCACTTTTTTCCAGACGAGATCATCAGGCTTGAACGACCTAAGGCGGACGCTTCGGTTGTAACCTTTTGCAACCTCTTGTTGGTACGATGCGAGCTTGATCCTTGCATTGTCACGTTCTTCTTCGGCTAAGTCGAGGTCCGAAACAATGCTATTATTGTTGACCGATTCATCAAAGTTTTCTGTACGCATTGTTGGGAGTCTGACTTGGAGAGGGATGACCGCCTCCATTCCGAATGCCAAGAAGAAAGGAGTGCGACCAGTGGATCGCCGGGGCGTGGTACGGTAGCCCCAGAGTACCCTGGGTAGCTCTTCGGCCCACTTTCCTCGGCGTGACTCGAGTCGTCACTTAAGTCCAGATGAAATTGCCTTGTTTGCAGCCTCGACCTGTCCGTTACCCTGGGGGTAAGCCGGAGTGGATGTGTCCCATTTGATGCCGTACTCATCTAATAGGGCTCGGTATTTCTGTCCAATAAACTGCCTTCCGTTGTCTGTAATAATGGCGAAAGGGACACCGAAGCGTGAAATGATATTTTGCCAAATGAAACGAATGATGTCTGTTTCTTCAATAGTTACCAAAGGTTCGGCCTCGACCCACTTTGAGAAATAGTCTGTGGCGGTTAGGAGGAACTTAAATCCTCCTGGGGCAACGGGGAGTTTACCGACGATATCCATGCCCCATTGGGAGAAGGGCCAAGGGCTTGTGACGGGACTAAGATCTCGAGCTGGCTGGTGGATGATCGGGGCGAACATTTGACATTTCTTGCAGCGTTTGACGAACTCTTCAGAATCCTTCTTCATTGTCGGCTACCAATATCCTTGGGAAATGGCTCGGTGAGCGAGGGACCGACCGCCGGAGTGGCAGCCGCTATCGCCGGAGTGGAGCTCTTCAATGATGCCCTGTACTTGGTGTGGGTGTGCGACCAGTAGATATGGACCGGTAAATGATCTTCGGTAGAGCTTCCCGTTTGGATTGAGCCAGAAGAGAGCGGCCTTGTTTCGGAGTCGGTGAGCCTCCTTTTTGTCAGTGGGAAGGGAATCGTCTCGCAGGTAAAGGACAATTTCGTCCATCCTGCTCGGGCCAAGCTCTATGTTGAGTACCTCCTTATCTAGCACTTCAAGCTCGAAACTGGGCTTGTCAATGGAATTGAAGGAGATGGAACGGTGTCCTGTAGACGAGCATGCCGAAGCGAGTCCTGCAAGGGAGTGGGCGTGGGCGTTTTGTTCCCTGGAGATATGCTCGACTCTGATTGCTTTGAAGCGTTTAATGAGCTGGACTGCGGCGCTGAGGTAGGTACGCATGCGGTCATCCTGAGCTTCATATTCCTCGGAGAGTTGGTTAACCACCAATTGGGAGTTGCTGTAAACCACGAGTTCTTCGATGCCAATGGCTTCGGCAGTCTTGAGTCCGGAGATTAGTGCTTCATATTCGGCCTCGTTGTTAGAGGCTGAAAAGTTGATGGATAGTGAGCTTTCGTGCAGGACACCGGAAGGCGAGAGGAGAACGACGCCTGCTCCTGCGCCTTGGCTGTTGGAGGCACCATCGACGTACATTTTCCAAACGTCGCCGTGAAAAAGTTGCCAGGCTGTGCTAGGGTTGGCCTGGAGTACTGCCTCGGTGTTCGGGGTGGGAGCCGAAGCGGTTGTGTTGGGCGGCGTAAGCTCGGCGACGAAGTCGGCGAGCACCTGGGCTTTTATTACTGTCCGAGGCTGAAAGTGAATTTCAAAATTAGCAAGCTCAACGGCCCACTATGAGATTCGGTTGGAGAGATCGGCCTTCCGGAGGAGAGACTTGAGAGGGTATTCGGTAAGGACGATGATGCGGTGTGACTGGAAGTAAGGAGCGAGCTTCCTGGAAGCTGAAACGAGGGCAAGGACGAGCTTTTCTAATGGTAAATAACGCGTCTCGGCGGGAGTCATTGTTTTGCTGGAGTAATAAATTGGCTAGTGTTCCCGATCCTCCTGGCGAACAAGGACCGAGCTTACAGCGTGCGGAGAGACAGCTAGGTGGAGGAACAAGTCTTCCTGGTCCCGAGGGGTGACGAGGAGGGGAGCCTTGGAAATATACTCCTTTAGTCGCTGTAGGGCTCGGTCGCAGTCTTCTGTCCAGTTGAAGCTCCGTCAGCTGCCTTTTAAAAGTGCAAAGAATGGCTGGCATTTATCCAAAGAACGGCTTATGAACCGATTCAGGGCTGCGGCCATGCCGGTCAAATGCTAAACGTCACGCTTGTTATGGGGAGCCGAGAGTTGATTAATAGCGAGAATCTAGGAAGGGTCGGCCTCAATACCGCGTCGGGAGACGAGGTGGCCAAGAAATTTGTCGGAGCTTTCACCGAAGACGCACTTCTCGGCATTGAGGCGGAGTTCGTGTTTCTTGAGTATCTCAAAGACTTCGGCAAGGTGAGTTAGATGATCACTGGCGCGCAGGCTTTTGACCACCATGTCGTCGATGTCAGCCAGCATAGTGTCGCCTAGTAACCGCTCGAACATCTTGGTTATCATTCGCTGAAAAGTGGCCCCAGCATTCTTTAAACCGAACGGCATAACAAGGTACCCGAAGATGCCGTGGGGGGTGATGAAGGCCGTGTTCTCAACATCGCCTTGGCTCATGGCAATCTGGTGATAGCCCCGGTAGGCATCCAAGAAGCTGAGTCGCTCGTGCCCGGAAGTGGCGTCGACGAGCTGGTCAATACGAGGAAGGGGAAAGAAGTCCTTTGGGCAGGCGTCGTTGAGGTTTGAGTAATCGACGCAGACTTGCCATTTGCCTTTCTTTTTTTTTTTGACTATGACGGTATTGGCCAGCCACTTGGGGTACTGGACTTCTCTGATTGCCCCTGCGTTCAAGAGTCAGTTGACTTCTTCAATGACGGCTTCAGAGTGAATAGGAGAGGACCATCGTGCCTTCCGTACGACCGGTCGTTTGGCTCGATCGATGTTGAGCTCGTGACAGATGAAAGAGGGGTCGACCCCGGGCATCTCATATGGGGTCCAAGAGAACACTTCGATGTTTCGGTTGAGAAAAACTACCGTCTCACTCCGATCAGTATCACTAAGTGAGGAACTGACAAGAAATAAGCGGGAGCCGTCTTCGGTTATTAGGATGGTGGCCACATCTTCTATGGTCTTGTCGTCGGGAGGTCTACCGACGTCTTCCAAAACTGGAACCTCGGGAACTTCAATGAGATTAACTCGGGAGGTCTGTTTATAACTTCGGACGGCGTTGACGTAGCACTTCTTTGCCGCAGTTTGATCTCCATACAAGTCTTCCTGGTGCCCATGAATACCAATGAAACGGACCACTTGGTGATAGGTGGAAGCAATCGCCTTAAGCTTATGCAGTCAGGTGCGCCCGACAATTGCGTTATAAGGGCTAGGGAAGTCGACTACCACGAATTCCGTTTCAAGAGTCACTGAGCCGGCGCGGACTGGAAGAGTGATCATACCGATGGGCCAGACCGGTGCTCCGTTGAAGCCGATAAGAGGGACTTCGGAGGGACGGAGGTCGGTGTCAGGAATCTTTAGATCTTTGAACAGAGAGGAGTACATGACTTCAGCCGAGCTGCCCTGGTCCACGAGAACGCGACGGACGTTGAAAGTTCCGATGCGTAGCATGACTACGAGGGCGTCGTTGTGCGGAAGCTGGATGCGGTCGAGATCCTTCTCGGTGAATGTTATTGTCCATTTGGAGCCGTCATCGGTTTTGGGGCATTTCGGTTCGGGACCGACCAACATGACCTGTTTGGAGGAGGAGGCCTCGCTCAGCTTGTCCCGGATGATTCGAGCGGCCTCAGAGTTTAGAGGACCGTGTATGACATGGATCATCTGGACCTCTTCCTCGGTGTTTGTTTCGGTCCGTTGTGCCCGAGCCGTTGTTTTCTCGTGATCAATGAAGTTGCCAAGGTGGCCACCGGCTACAAGCTGTTCCAAGTAGGCCTTGAAGGGCTTGCATGCTGTGGTGAAGTGACCCTGCTCGTTGTGGTAACTGCATCGGACGATGGGATTCTTGATTTTCCCATTTTCGGACCCTAACTTTTGATTTGGGAAGGAGAAGAAAGGCTGATCCTTTGCTTGATCGATGATCCGGTAGATGGGAATGGTGAAGACGGTTTTCTCGGCGTTGAAATCACTTGGCTTCGGTCCCCTCTTCTGCGACTGCTTGATGGTGTTGACCTATTTCTTTGGTATTGGGACAGGTGCGGGAACCAGTGTGGATACCGAGGTGGTTAATGTCTTCGAACTCGTAGATTTCCCGAGGCCTCTCTCCGCCTTTGACTCGATGAGCTGACACCAACCCTCAATACGAGTCATAAGGTCCTTCATAGAGTTTGGCTTATGGCAGCGAGGTCGTCGTAGACTTGCTCGTCCTGGGAGGTGAAACCGAGCTTGAATCCTCGGGCTGAGATGACGCCATCGCAACCCTCTATCTCATTGAATAGTTCCCAGTAACGGCCGGCGTACTGCCGGAGCGTTTCGTCATTCTTCTTGCGGAGGGCCAAGAGGGAATCGATCTCCTTCTCGTGCTTATTGCTTGTTATGAACCGGGCCATGAAGGCATCATAGAGGGAATCGAACGAGGAAATTGACCGAGCCGGGAGTTGATTGAACCAGGTAAGGCCCAGGTTGCCGAGGCTTGTAGGAAACACTTTGCACAAGAAGGCATCGTCCGAGGGTTCGTTCCGAAGAAACAAAGACATGACAAGCTTGTACTGAACCAAATGAGTGTACGCCTCGGTCTTGCCGTCGTATTTGGCAAACTTGGGTTGGGTGAATCCCTTGGGGGGGGGGGGGGGGGGGGGGGGGGAACCGAGTCGATTTCTCTTGTAAAGAAGGAGGTCGTGAGTCGTGTAAGTCGCGCGTCGCGATGAGGTCAGATCGAACGGTCGGGGCCGTCTGGACGCTTAGTCGCTGTACGCTTCTTGGGGACAAGTTTGTCCAATCGTTCATGTTCCTTTCTCTTTGGAGCAACACTAACCGACTTCTTGGGGGAGTGTTCTCGATGGTGATGGCAGTAGTTGTCCCGAGCGGAAGGCTCGAGGCGCTCAGTGACCGGGCTCCTGCTGTGTGCGCCGTCAGGGTGCGAGACGATGGGACTTTTGGCTCTGGGGCCCTTCAGGCGCTCGCGGTATCCCCTAGTTTGGAACTTCACAAGGTTGTCATCTCCTCTGGGCGTCCTTGTGAGGCTAGGGGTAGATTCTCGGCCTGTCTTGCCCACTCGGACCAAGAGGGTGGAAGAGGCAGAGACGCTCTCAGCACTGAGCCTTTCGAAGGCCAATGGTCTCCTTCGAAGCTGCATAGGGGAACGGGAACGGTCCCTATGCGATGTGTCCTTTGTGGCTCGAGCGTCTGCCGGTCTTGGTGGCTCGAGACGTTCCTTGACTAAGGGGCGGGATCTGTGCTCCAGCAAGTGACCGACTTGGCGACTGTGAGGGGGGGGTGTGACGGTACTTCCTTCCGCTGCGACTCCAGAAGGAATGAGATGGGGAGATTTGGAGGACGTGCTTGATCTCTGCCAACTCGTCTCGGACGTGTCTGTCACGTTCTATCACCGTCGTGAGGTCGTCGATTTTCCTCTCAAGATGGCGGATGTAGGAGTGGAGCTTGGAGGATGGGCCTGCGTCTGGAATTAACGCTCCGGCGCCAACTCTGATGGATACATGGGTCTTTCCAAGGGCGGTTGCTCCGCTGGAAGCCGGACGGCTGTGGTCCACGAGGGAACCGAGCCCGTGGGCGGTACCACCGTGATGCGCGTCGTCGATCTCAACCATGTTTGATTCAGGAACGCTGAACGGAGCAGAAAGGGGGAAGTGGATGTTGAAAGAGTGGCTAGGTCCCCAGCAGAGTCGCCAATTGTTGGGGTTCGATTTGACGGGACCTTGACCTGAGTTAGTATTCCTCCTCCGCTGATCCGTCTTCCTGCTCTTGGACCTGCAACAAGCCACTAGGGCTGGAATAGCCCAGTGACCCTTCGACGATCAAGTCAGATCTCAGGGATGGATATGGATCTCGAGTTAGGGAAAGATAGCATACCTCTTTAGGTTAGAGTCCCTTTGTATTTATAGACCTAGGTTTGCTTGGCCTCCAAGTTAGCACGTGAAGGATACGCTCAAGTAACCGTCTCGGATGACATCACAGATGACGCACCGAATAAGGCGGTTATGATGCACATAGCCAGACCTGGCCTAGATGATCCTATCTGTCACGTATCGCTCCTGATCCCCTCTTGTTATGCTACGCTCTTTCAAGAGACCTTAACGGAATGCATGGCATTAACAGGAGGTTCGATACCGAGCGAATAAATAGAAGGATATACGCTGTGGCCGCCTGTACAATCCTATAGACCGCACCAATATGAGACCTCGGTCAACGATGGTCTGGCCAGGTTACCGTGGCCATAACCGAAGCCTCCACAACTACTATCTCATAGTACTTACAATTACATACGACATAATCCTCGAGGCAAGACAAATTGTAGAATGCATTTATAAGAATGGGTAATGCAAAAATTATTTCCCGATGGACAAGGCGTACTACAATTTGCTGTTGTACCTTCATCTCAATTCAATTGGTGTCTGTGGCCACACGGAAGAAAGTCATGGATGCATTTGTGAAAACAAAATTGAAGGTGTGCGTCAACGGTTAGGTTAGGCAAATTTTAAGTATGGTAGATTCAGGTGAATGGCATACTTGTCATCTACCATCGCATCACCACAGAGAGAGAGAGAGAGAGAGAGAGAGAGAGAGAGAGAGAGAGAGAGAATCTGGTTAAAAGTCCAAAATTAGGAGAGAGAGAGAGAGAGAGAGAGAGAGAGAGAGAGAGAATCTGGTTAAAAGTCCAAAATTAGGTGAAGAGAACTACTGAAATTAAGGACACCTTGACTCCAATGTTGTTGACAATTGTGCGACTAAAAACAAACAAATAAACAGCCAAATAAATTTACTCGTATCTCTAATTAAAAAGAAATTCAGAACTTCCAACTTCTTCTCAATCTAATAAAACAATTCATGCACCAAACAAGCCCCAAGATGTTTTCACAATGGTTGATGACATCAGAATTTTACTAAAGCAACATCGCAGGACAACTGGACAAAATCCCGTCCTAGATAAAAATTCATTACCAAAAGTAGAAACCCACGAGCATATCATTGATTGGTTTGGTCTGGTCTGTTGTCACATATCAACAACAAAAGTCAATCAAGTGACAACGAGATGAGCAGTTCAACCATGAAGTCTATACACCAGGGCAAATATCTACTAACAGTTTATCAAGCATCAACAAGTAGGAAACCAGTTTAAGTACTTAGACAAGAGGTGGGTATTGCTTGGCCTGCTGCCGGACTCTTCTGTTGTACTCCTCAGTATCCTGCAGCGGTAAGAAAGATGTGCAATGAAGAGCTTATGTTTGGGAGCGCATGGATATATAAATATGTGGGTTTGCATGAATTTACTGTAAGAAACGAATTCTTGCTTAGTGCTAATAAAGAACTTAAAAGAGTAAGAATATGGGACTTTGATGTCCCGTAAGCACCAATAGATATGTGATCTGAAGGAGCGTATATGATTGCTGCCACAAATTTTGTCATGAATAATATGACTTTCCTTTGTCGCCTTTGGGATTCTATGTCAGAGAAGTTGCATCAGTTGGAAATGCGATTCTTTATCAACAAGATTCTCGCTCTATACGGTGATACTCCCTCAGTCTCAAATTGGATGTACACTTAATGATGTCGCCAATTGTTCATCTCAAATGAAAAAACCAATGAGATTCTAGAGTGTATTTGGCACCCCTCCTGGTTGCATCAAACTGTTCTAAGGTTCAATAATCCATTACTACACACCTGAGAAAGCAGTTCAATATTCTTTTTCTGCGGGCAAAAATACATGTTTTTTCAGCATTTCACCTCAATTTTTCGTCTGGGACAAAATGACAGCACCCTTGTGCACCTAGATGAGTTATATATGATCATGAGAGGACAAAGCAAAATGCTTTCTCCACTACATTGCTGATTCTAAATAAAGAACAAAAATGCCACATGGCCCACATGAATTGCGTTAAGAGTATGACTACTTGACTAGGGTGTATTTGGATCAAGGATTTGGGTATGGAAAAGTTGAAGACCTATGTGGGCTGTTATATCTAACTGTGAGAAGTCAGATCCTTTAGATTTTCCTTATACTTTTTCTTACCCAAATTCTTGACTCAAAAACAGCCCAATAGAAGCAATATTACCTGGATAAAGAGGTGATATCCATCAGTCTGTGCAGGATCAGCAGGGTTTGGCTGGTTCAACAAATCCTGGATGCCCACAAGAATCTGTTTCACTGTAATTGCCGGTCTCCATCCCTAGATACAACAACGCTATAAATATCCAACCTTAAAACACCATTGCACATATCACCCGGCATGTTTTGAAAAGCTGCAGAGAATACATACACTATCTTCATTGAGGATTGACAGGCAAACAGTTCCAGAGGGGTAGACGTTTGGGTGGAAGAAACCGTGGGGAAATTTACACTTTGGTGGTTTGCTTGGATAGTCTTCAGTAAAGTTGATTGTAATTGGGTAGTTACCCCCTTCCCAGTCCGTCTGCAACCGAAATATGTTATTAAATTCCAACACCACCGAAATAACCACACAACATAATGCGTGATGGTAATTACAGTGGCTCTATTTCCTTGTATAAATGTTATTTTTTCTTGGTATCTACACAAACATTTTTCCCTCTTTCTTTCATTCCTGACACAAACCCAAGAATCCACGGGCAAGACAGTAAATAGAGAAACTAAATACGAAAAAACAAATAATGAAGGCCGCAGGATAGAGAAGCCATGGACCCATGAACAAACTTGCTGTATCAAGTTCTCTTGAATATAACCTGAGTCAAACGATAGACTCAGAATTAACAGAACATACTAAATGTAACATTATTAAGTATCCATAACTGCATATACAATGACAAAAGAGTACAAAGGTTTATCTCAACATTGCCAGACTTATTTCCAGTCTAATTTAAACTTTCCAAAGTTGTAATGCAAGGAGAACCCTAGTCCTCCACCGGAACTCGCCATGCACGATAAATACATAGAATGAAAATAAATACATAGAATGAAAATTCAATGAATGGGAGATCAAAGAAAACGTAAGAACAAACTACGTCCCCCTCCCCTCCCAAACAATCTCAAAGCAGATATGCGAATTGTAACTGACTAAGCTCTACTTAGTTAATTTAATAATATGAACCGATCATCCTTCTAATCTTAAGCTGTTCAAAGAATATGGTTTCACCATCTCGCTCTAATCCGGCAAACTAAAAAACAACTTTCATTTTGTCAGAATGGCTTTGTAGCTAATCTACAAGAATTGAAGGCAATAGCTGACTGTGATACCAAATTCCATTCTTCCTCAGCAGGATTAACATATCCATCTCAGCAACTTTGGTCGTGATATGATTTTACATGTTTATAAGAATACCAAACATCTCATGATATGATTTCACCTTTGATTAAACGGGATATCCCTTAACATCTTAAGAGTTTGTACCACAAAATATGATTGCTTTTGCAGCTTAAACAATATTTCCAATTCAATTTGATAGGCATCTACTGATCTGTGATCACCAACCCTTGGCCAAGTTAAAATTATGCAAACAGAATGCCACGCGCCCACAAGTGATTTAGATTCAGTTCAGAAGGAAATTTGTCGGAATGCATAAATGAAACTAATGAAACAAGAATATAAAACTTAATGATAATTACAGGAGAAAATTGAAGAAATTGGAAAACATCATCATTCATATAACAGGTCCAAGAGCACAGAGAAAACACAGTGTCAGTACAAATGCTTCCAAAAAGACTGCATTACAAGCTTCCGGAGAATTTCAACGTAGTTTGCAAATTATTCCAGATATGGAGACTATGATTTTTCTAAAACCTTCTCAGTGGTTGTCTTCGATGAGAAGAGGTTCATGGGAGAAAAATATCCCAAGCTAAAAGCTACTTTTTCTGCACAGGATCAGTAGAAAACTATTGTTCCACTACAGTTCTACAAATTTAATTTAAAAACCAAAATAGGTAAACGGTCCAATGATGAGAAGAGGTCCATGGGAGAAAAACATTCCTAGCTTAAAGCTACTTTTTTCTGCACAGGATCAGCAGAAAACTATTATTCCACTATAGTTCTAAGAATTTAAAAACCAAAATAGATAAAAAGGTACAAGATTGAGTCCTAATCCAGGTGAAGCATATGCACAGCTTGATATGACCTCACGAACTGATGTACAGATGAAAATAACACCAGAGTGCAAAAACAATATATAAACCTATATCCGCAACCATCATATTACAAACGATGATATCATAAAAGCATTCCAACAACCAAATCAATCTCAGGTTATCTAGGTTACAAACATCTAATGTAGACCATAATATGGTTAGGTGTTATAGCAAGTATGACTCACACAAAGGTATTCTTGTCACAAAAGTTATGGCAAAAGGCATCCAGGTATACATCTCCGCCCAATGGGCGCCATTTGAGTTGAACTTCTACATACTACATCAATGGCAAACAACAAACTTACTTAAACAATCTACTTTTCACATCTGATTATGGTGATTTAAACCAGAAAGTTATATTTTGCATAGTAATCACATATTCACATCTAATGTTCCAATGTAGCAGACGTAAAAAGGTTTTATGAACTAATTCAAATACTTAAGTCCCATATCGTTCTTCTGGGTAGAACATTCAAAAGAAGCCACATTCTAACCTGAACGTCCAAGCCTCACATTTCATCAGATAACCAATATGGTAAAACATATGGCAGTTATGTAGCAGGGCCTTGTTCAGTATTAACCAACTAAATTTTATCTTCTGATATAGGGGCATTACAAAATACAAAGAAAATATTTTCACAATAGAGGATCATTCATTCGTTTGGAAGATCGGACTTGTTAGTATGCAATGAATCATATTCCCAAATCAGCATGTGTTCACATGAAAATACCACCTCACCTATTGGTTCAACAGACATTGCCCAAAGCATTTATTTGTCCACTATCTTAGGATACAATAACATATTAACAGATTGTGGAAATTTTATATCCATCTCAAAGCCAATTAGCAATGAGTGAAAAGGTCCCTCACATGCATTAAGTGATCACTCATTCCACTCCCAAGCAATGTCCGACTCTATTTCCTTTTCCTTACATCCCCCTCACGTGCAACAGGCAGCAGGTCTGTCACATGTATTTCCTTTCTGTTACCATGTCTTCCTATTTGTAAGTGTTTTAGCCTGTTTTTCTAAACTTGGTATTTCCTTTCTGTAATGGTCTTTGGTTGAAGCTTTTCTATTGTTTAGCTTCTTCTTTTATCTTGAAACTCTTGTGTACTCTTTTGAAAGACATTCTTAAAAATCTTTGCTTGCAAAAAAAAAAAAAAAAGACTCAATGGGTGATCACTTAATGCACATGAGGGAACTATTCACTCATTGCCAATTGGCTTTGAGGCATTTAAGTGATCACACAATGCACTCCCAAGCAATGTGGGACTCTATTTCCTTAACATAGACAATGCAACAGGGATCACAAAACCATTACTATTGGGACCTAATTTTGTTGATTGTAGAGAGGAGCTCATTTGTTCTTATACCATAAATCCCGAATGGAAAACATTTCAGTTGTGTTAGATCATGGATGCGTGCAAGCATTTAAGGAAGAAAAAGAAAATCTAATGGAAAACAAAAGGAGATAAGAGAGTGAAATAGCTAGGTTTTCCCAACCATTTTCTTTCCTCTACATAAATCCATCCACAAATCCAGGGCTAAGGGTGAGGACCCATTTTACCCATCCCTATTACTGCCTTAGCCCTGTCCTAGATGCCCCATCAAAATGGTTTTTACATAAAGAAGTGCAAGTGAATTCTAGTTCAACTAGCTAAAGAGTTAAAGCTCGCTTAGAGAAGGATGGTGGTCAGAGTAGGTTCGAGGATCTTACCAAGATACAACTATGTAGTTTAGTAAGCCACGAAGCCCCAAATTTTTACTGAATATAACCCATCAACCATCAGATGCAGGGTTTAGTACATTTAAAGCATGAAAAGCACCTTACATTGTCCCCAATTTTGCGCTTACATTCCTCTGCATCTCCACTCCTTACTAAAAAGTCAAATCAATTTTCTACTAAAACTTAAATTTGAATGCAAACTCCTTAAAAGTCCCTCAACTCCTTGACAAACACCTCTATCAAATTGTCTTTTCACTAAAATCTAAACTCAAATGCTTGAATTTCATTTAGTATCCTAGAAAATCACCATTATGCCATTAATGAAGCTTTCACTCAATACTATGCTTAGATTCCAGTTTCTCAATTGGATTACTAAATTTAAAATGCAGCTTTTATTCAAATTAAGGCCTGGAGATGGTCTTAGACAACAAACAGTACAAATGTATCCAACATCAAGCAACAGCCAAACAACCACTATAAGATATGACCACGCCGTAAATCGTAATTCACAGCAGCAAATAATAACACGAAATCAAGAGATTTCAATATCCTAATAATTTAATAGCGAACCTGAATTCCCAAAAAAAAAAAAGAGAGTAAAAATATCAATCAAGTTCAAGTGTCTTTTGAATACCAACAAACCTGAGATAAAATAACGAAGGTAACGTGGCCAAGTAGAAGAACAATACTACTTACCCCGGCCTTTCCAGGGATAGTGCAATGCCAAACCATCAAATTCACCGAACCATCAGGCAGAGTCTCCGGCCTAGCAACGAAACCCTAGAAATCAAAACCAGTCAATACAACACGTGAATTAGGTTAACCTAAAAAAACATATATATATATATATATATATATATAGAGAGAGAGAGAGAGAGAGAGAGAGAGAGAGAGAGAGAGAGAGAGAGAGAGAGAGAGAGAACATGAGGGTGATTCTTCCGCCAGGCTTTACGCTCCTCTGCGAGACGGCCACGAGCGATACCTCCAGACATTTCTCTCTCTCTCTCTCTCTCTCTCTCTCTCTCTCTCTCTCTCTCTCACTTATTCGGCAGGACAGTTTGAGCCGCCTTTACGTCTTCTCCAGTTGCGCTGCCTTTAAAAGCCTCCTCCTTGGGTGAACTAGGAGTCCTTCCATGGATACAACATTTGCCCACCGTGTCGTGTGAAACCCACACAGGAGATTCACGCAAATAATCGGAATCACTTATTTGATTATTATAGTAAATAATTTTAAAATTAAAAAAAAAATCAATTTAATCGGATATCGAGAACGGCTTGCCGACTCTTTACATATTTCCAATCACGAAATTGAGTAAAAACTTGATCCAACCCTTTTCGATATTCGATTGAGTTTATTTTTTATGAGAATCTTTTAAAATATAATTTAAATTAATTGAGCAGTTCCGATCATTTGTGTAGAATCTCGAAATGGATTCCACACAACACGGTTTGTATTTGGCGTGCACTATACCATAGTCAAGTCGTGCCAAAAAAAAAAAAAACTCCGACTAGTGGAATTGGATGGCTCAGATTGCGTTGAGGATAACTGTTCGTGTGTCCAATCGGTCTTGGAGCCGTTGATTCCAATTTTATTTTTTCTATGATTATACTACGTAGTCTTTCCTCGTGGACGAAAAGAAAGTCATTGTCGAACAGTACAACTTTTAATTCTGGCGTGAAAACCACGCTACTGTGCCCAGTCCCGTGACTCACGTTTGGTTGGTTGTTCCTTCTGATGCCACCTGTGGCCGGGCGATCTTCTGTGTTTCGAAAATTTTTGTGACTCAATGTCGATGATTTTTCTACCATTGGATTGTACGATGTTTTTTTATGTTTTGAGTTCAGCGGCTGGAAAATCCTTCGGTATAGAAGCACAAAAATTTTCGGCATAAAAAATCTTACCTCGCTTGTGGCTGGGCTTGGTGCTGCATCCAGGGGAAGAGGCTCTGGACCAGTATTAACCTTCAGTTCGGTCCCTGTTTTGGGCCGTTAGGGCCCATAGTAGTTATTTAAAATCATTCTTTCTTCTTCTTTTTTTTATCCCCATTTAAAATCATTCATCTTATAGATTTTACAGAAAAAGGGTCATTGGTACGATTTAATTGGACATTGATAGACGCGTCTTCACCAAAAAAAAAAGAAAGAAAGAAAGAGAGAGAGACACGTCAAAAAATACATTCGTTGGAGAAAAAAAATACTACTAGAACTCATCCCGAGTTATTACAACAGTAGTCTACACACAGATTTTTTTCATACAAATTATGCACAGATCACGGTGTGGGGTCTATTATGAGTCTCACACAAATAATTCGATCCGTTTATTAAATGTAAAATATTTTTTCAAGGGCCCTCTCAAATAATCAGCTTAATTTGATACCTATAAGTACTCGATCCAATCATCTAACTTTTCATTATCCAAAAATCTTAATGAAAAGTTGAATGATTGGATCGACCATCTATAGGTATCGGATTGAACTGATTTTTAGCAAGGGTCCTCGAAAAAATATTTTAAAATTTAATAAACGATTCGAATCGTTTGTATGAGACCCGTAGTAGGCCCCACACTGCGATCTGTGCACGATTTGTGTGTAAAAATCTATGTGTAACAGCGTTGTACAATTTGAAGACCCACAAAAATTGGTCCCGAAATGTCATCAACTTTTATTTTCGTTTCTATTTCTTTGGCATCTTAAAAGTAACCTCACTTTAAGACATTTACGGTGTTTTGAATTTTTTTTCTTTGATTTTCCATGAGAGGATCCTTATTTTTCAAATTGATCGCACGGACTGATTTACAGGTTTTTTTTATATTATTGATAGCAGATTTTGTTTAACTTTCATCAATCAAAACAAACGTAGCTTTAAAAGCTATGAGCCCGTTCGGTTGGGTATTTTGGTTTTGGATTTGTAATTATTATCATATTTTTTTTTTCATTTATTACTCTTATTTTCAATCATTACTTTCATTTTCCTCTCTATCTCTCTCCAATTATTATCTTTATTTTCAATCATTACTCTACTATCTTTATACTCATTACCTATAAATCCAAATCCAAAATACCCAAAAAAAACAAGATTCTGGGGAATAACGCACAAGCCAACGTCATTTTGTTGCATTTGCTTTACTCAGGAGGTGTTTTCGGTAATGAAAAATTTGTAGATTTTTATTTGTGGTTGAGAAGTTGTTTGGTGTTTTCCGATAGGTAGTGAATAAATTGTTGATGGGTTTGTGAGTAAAGTTACTGTAGCCAAAAAAAAATTTGTTGACAATTTTTTTGTTAGTGGAAATGAGATAGTAAAATGCTGAAATTTTTTTGTTACTGGAAACGAGATGGTAAAATTCTGAAACTTTTTTTGTTATTGGAAACGAGGTAGTAAAATGAATTAAGTTTTTAGTGTTTTTTGTTAGTGGAAACACCCCATCAATAGCATATCCTCCATAGAAGAACTAGGGGTGAGAAAAAAACCGTCATCCGCGAATCCGGTCCAAACCAATCCAAACCACATAGTTTGGTTTGGTTTTTTAGAAGTGTGGTTTGGCTCCGGTTTTAAAAAATTATAAACCTTGTTCAATGGTTTGGTCTGTAGATTTATGTTGATGGTTCGGGTTCCAATCCGATCCGTATCTATGTATGTATACAAATGTGCATATGTACGTATATATACACGATTTAGATACACCAAATAAAATTAGTCTAAGTCATAGTCAATTAATTTTCTAATCTCTAATACTCTAAATTTGTATGTTGTATATTCCTACCTAACGTAATAAACATAAATTGTCAAATTGCATCCATATCTCTCTTTCCCGGTCAATAATATGAACTCTTTGTTAGCCACTATTTTTTTTTCCTCTTAATTAGTTTTTTCTTTACTATATTTCTTACATAGGAAAAGAATCGGTTTTTGTACTAATAATGACTGATTTAATGTCTCTAAGCACTAATTTAAATAGTTTATTAAGATAGATATCCCATTTTTAGGCGAACTGTGGTTCAAACTGGAACCGAACCATTTTTTTTATGGTTTGGATTTGTTTGGTTCTATGCATTCTATGAATTAGTTTGGCTTTCCAAATTCGTACAATCCGTAGGTATTGATTTGATTCTTATAAAACCAAACCAATTAATTCAGACCATGCTCGTCCCTATGAAAGAACCATCAATATGCTTCAGGGACTATAGATATAGATATCGAGCCTATAGATATATTGAACCAAAATATGCTTCAGGGACTCAATCAATTAGTTTCTGTCGGCATACAAGACAAAGATTTGGACGTACATTATAATCCATTCTTTAAAACAGAAATTAAGAAGAAAACTACGATAATTAAGAAGTAAAAAGAAGCCAACCACCAAACTAAGTCATGTATTGCTAGAGGCCCTCAATATTGTGCCGAAAGTTACTTTTAATTTTCTGCCACAATTTCATTTTGGAGCCTTTAACTCTGGACTTTCCCAATCAACTTATTTTAGGGCCATGTCCATTCGCAAGAATTTAATTCTCAGCCTTTTGGCAATATATTCAGTATTCAAGGAGGAGATGGAGTAGTTACATTTTTGCCAGGTACTTCTAAATTAGCTTATTTTGCTACCACACTTCAAAATCAGAATGGTGAGTTTATGTGTTGCATTCTAATAGATCCTTCAAACTATAGTATTTTATGGTAGTTTAATTTTATGTATGTTTAGTTTTATTGATCCACATATAAAATGATACATCTTTTACATTAGAAAACTATTTTGGCCACTCTCCTTTATTGTTCAATTACTTTAAATATTTCTTTTTTTTAAAAAAAAAACACAAAAAAATAGTAAGTTGTAATTAAATTGGGTGGTATTCGATAATTTTTTTATTTATTTTGTAACTTAAACTTAAATACTTCACCATCTCTCACTCCAACACTAAATTATCACATGCATCATGAAATTATCGCATCAAGCGTGCTTTTAGTCGTACCGCCTTCTGAAAATTTTCAGAAATCCATGTACAAGTTGATAAAGAAAAAGACAAGAGATGAGATTGTGTTGTGAAACGTGTGAAAAATGAGTTACATATTTATGGGAAAGTTACGTACGAAAAAAACAATAGTAGTAATGGCCGATGAGTTCCAATGGTAGTGAGAAGTAAAAAAATAGTAATATTTTGAGATTCAAGTGGCGACGGACATTCTCCAACTCTAAAAAGAGAGAAACGAAGTTTGAGGGGTGACTCCAGGGCCGGCTCTGAAATTTTGGAGGCCTAAGACGGTCTTCGAAAGTGAGACCCTTAATAATTGTAAACGAAAATCAAATAAAAAGTCAATCACACTGAATAATTTTGATTCGGATATAGTATTTGTTTGTAATGAGAAGTACAAGAGTAGTAGCGTTTAAGGGGGCAAAAAGATGCATCCATACATCCACCACACTGAATAATTTTGAAGGGCCCCAGAGATTTTTGGCGATCCTGTGACCTTTTACTCCTCCTTTTGTTTTTCCTGCATTCCGTGTTCCATTTTTCTGGGCCATTGGGGCTTAATTATAAAATGTCTTATTGGGTTTAAATTGGTTCCTAAAACAACACATATATACTAGATCCTAAAAATAAGTGGGGATCCTATTTTTTTGACATTTTTGAGGGGCTTAAGGCCCACGTCTCTTGAGCCTTAGCCCAAAGCCGGCAGTGGGTGACTCAAATTATTTGAGATTTAAGGAATCTGTTGTTGGAGATGCTCTAACACTACACTATTTTCTCCTCCTCGTTTTTTTTTTTTGTGGCAATTTTCTCCTCCTCCTTGACTCACTTTTGTTGGTAATCTCAAACAGAGGCGGACATATAGGGGGTGCAAGCGGAGCCCGGGTCCCCGCGAACCTCCCAAATATTACAATATTTCTACTATATTTTAGGTTTCGTATGTAAAAATTATAAAAAAGGGTCCTCTCAAAATTATGTTATTGCTATATGAGAATGATATTTTGTTATTAATTTACGAATGCATGTGATTCGGTCTCCCCACATCTCTGCGTCCGCCACTGATCGATCTCAAACAAAATAGATGACTCACTCACCCGACGGAATAAATTAAACGACACGAGGCAGTTGATTGGTCTCATTCAGAGGTACATTCAGAGGTACACTTTTTTGCATGTGTTTAATTAAACAAAGGTTCCGTAGGAAAATCCAAAGAGATGAAGAAATCATCGATCAAGGAAAAACGACTTCCTACTTGTGAGTATTAGTTAGTAGGTCGCTACCACCCTTACCAAATCCCTTTTTAATTTCCCGGCCTCCACCGGCTCCAGTACGTCCAACCAACCACCCCACTTAATTAACTCGTATTTGTGTCCTAAAACGCACCTAAAACTGAAGACGTGATCCTTATCTTGAAAAAAAATGCATGTTCTTGCATCCGTTCCCGCTAGCTATTCCGTACGATTATTCATCCGAAATAGTATTACAATAAAAAACATGAGCAAAACTCTATATAGACTAGTCCTAATTAAAGAAGTTTGTAGCACCTGAATGCGTTTAGTTTTTCCACTTATAAAAGAGGGACATTTTAGGCTTGTTGCTAACACTCGTTAGAAGATATATTTAATTTCTCGTCAACGACAATATGATTCGTAAAAGTTTAGCGGTACTAACAAAGGATTAATTCAATCTTTGTAGATTGAAAAAATGAACCCAAATTACAGTGACCAAGACGCTAGCTTCATTCTCCATTATTACATAATGCTAAGCAAATCGAAATCAAGTTTGAAGATTGTGTCAATCAAACGTACGCAGGAGAGAACCCAAAAAAATGATAAACTCAAATCAAAAGATCATAAGAGAAGGCCAAAAATAATACTAGAACACACAAGGAAAAGGAAAGTAGCCCTTTATTTGGTCTTCCACGTTCAACGTTTTCTTCGACTACAAAGTCACCGAAGTTGACGCCAAGAAATGTGGATGCAACTCCGTCAGCTACACCAAAAATAAAGAGGTTTGAAGGATGGGATGGTATCCTAGGAGGAGAAACTCTGGGGCACCGCGACGGTGTCACAAGCCCCTTTCTCATCATATATTGAGAGAAGACCTTATGCTTTTGTCTCTTGAGTTCCGCATCCAGGTGTTGTGGAAAAGGGGTCGGGAAACCACCAAAGAATACTGAATAAGTTTTCCCAAACTAAAAATATTCACCTGAAGGATTAAAAGAATGACAATTGCTTTCCAACCGGCTGTCTTTGTTAACTGAGATTATGAATGTCCAATCATATATACGTGCAAAAGGGAGTAATCTACGCACATGTAGCTTCCACATTTGTCCATACCCTGAAATTCTTGAGCAATTTCAAATTATCATCGTAGCACATGCAATTAATCATGATACTCATGACCAATTAGCAGATGCTTAATTACTAAAAAGCATGTTTAATGGTACGAATTAGGCATGTGGAGTAGTAGCCTGGTAGGCCAATGTAAGCACTTTGTACTCTTATGCATAAGGTGGCTGGTACTTTTAAAACACCACTCACCTCAATCACAATCTCCTAAGTTTTCGATCGAACAAAATAAATTTCTTACGTATTTTTTCTTAAAGAAAAATGAAGTAATTATGTCAACTTTATCTCTTACAAGTCCCACTCATCTAACTAAGATGCGCTAAGTCGTTTCCTCTAATCCTAGTATCTTCTCTAAATAAAAAAAATTGACGAACACATATTCAAGTACGAAGATTTCGACACATATCTATCCGAAAACATATGATGTGCATGAACTTCACATTTATAGCATGAGACCAAGATATATGCACCGGACAATTTTCAAACACATCTGTGCCAAACATGGACACTTTTATATGCGACCAAAAGATTGCTCTAACTAACACAATAATTGATAATGCTGCGATGACAACGATATATACGTTCATCAATTTCATTTACTTCATGGGACGGTCAAGCACAAATAATTAGCTTTGGTTCTAGAAAGAATACATAATTAGTAGCCAATGTCACGTCACCTTCATCTACATACCGAATCACCATTGAAATTTGTTTAGAGTCCTTTCCCTCTTTAAAACCATAATCTCACACTCAAACCTCCCCTGAGAGTTTCTTCCCCATAGCAACTCTCTCTCTCTCTCTCTCTCTCTCTCTCTCTCTCTCTCTCTCTCTCTCAAATGAAGACCAACCTTAACAACACCAACACAAAACTAATCCTCCTCCACCCCTACATCCTAAAACAAAGAACCCCAAACCGCCTCTGGCTCCTAGCCTTCCTTTCCTTCTCCACAATAGCCTTCCTCCTCACCTTCATCTACACTAAACAATCCATATCAACCACCACCACCACCACCATCATCACAACGACGACCACCGCCGCCGCCACAACCACCACCCATCCCCAACTAGCCCAACCCATAATCACCGCCCTCCTCCACTACGCCTCCACCTCCAACGCCACCGACAAAATGTCCCACACAGACATCAAACCCATCTCCGACGCCCTCCGCCAGTGCCCTTCTTCCCCTTGCAACTTCCTCATCTTCGGCCTCACCCACGAGACCCTCCTCTGGAAGGCCCTCAACCCCCACGGCCGGACCGTGTTCATCGACGAGAACCGGTACTACGCCGCCCACGTCGAGGAGAACCACCCCGAAATCGAGGTCTACGACGTCCAGTACACCACCAAGTTGACCGAGTGGAAAGAACTGATCCAGTCGGCGAGGGAGCTGGTCCGGAACGAGTGCCGGCCGGTGCAGAACTTGCTGTTCTCGGACTGTAAGCTCGGGCTGAACGATTTTCCCAACCAGTTGTACGAAGTGGAGTGGGACGTGATACTGGTGGACGGGCCTAGAGGGTACTGGCCGGAGGCGCCGGGGAGGATGTCATCGATATTCACGGCCGGGGTTCTGGCGAGGAGCAAGAAGGGCGGCGGCGGTTCGAAGACGCATGTTTTTGTGCATGATTATAACAGGGAGGTGGAGAGGGTTTTTAGTGACGAGTTTTTGTGCAAGGAGAATTTAGTGGGTAAGTCCAAGGATATGCTTGGGTACTTTGTGGTGGAGGGAATGGAGGAGACTAGTGTACATTTCTGTCGCAACCACACATCATGATCATGAGCTTAATGACTCTCATTAGTATGATCGTTAATTAAATTCATCATTACTGGGTCAAATTGTAGGAGTTCAAATCTTCGGTTAATAAAAAGGTCTTTAATTACCCGTATTTGGGTGGAGTTCAGTCATTAATGCCTTGTTGAGATGGGTTTTTGAAAAATTTTGGGTTTGATTTTTGGGATAATAAGTTAATAGAGAAATTAGGGTAATAATTAGAGATAGGGATACTGAGTGAATAATAGATAAAGAGAGAGATGAGAATACATAGGGATAATGAGTGAAGAAAGAAATGAGAGTAATGATTGAAAGTAGGGGTATGTGTTTTTGAAGTTGATTTTTTTTTTCTCCAAATTATCATCCGACCATGGCATTAAGTATTGTGAGAATTTTTACGTCTCATCTCTTTTAAAATTGATATCCGATCGATCTAGTGACCAATTTTTGGGTGACTCAGATATCTGGATCAGCTTACGTACATCTCGACTAATCTTAAAAGACTGATTGCACCTTGATATGGTGACCACAAATGTGTCAAAGCACTGGTGCAACCATTTTCGGGGAACAATAATTTGAAGAGAAATTGTAGAACACTAGAACTACTAGACTAGATTTACTATCAATTTTATCTTTAACCTTATTTTTTTAGGAGGGGCTGGTGGTAAAATGGGATTTTGGTGAAGGAACAACAATTTTTTTTTTGGTCAGAAAGGAAGAACATTAATTGTTTGTTCCATTCTTTTTATTGACAAGGTTCTTCTCGTTTTGCGTTCATCTTGTAAGTTGGATTTTTTTTTAAATATTTCTACTTCGCAGAAAAAAAAAAGATGTATTTTTAATATTGTCGGTTTGTCACATTGACAGATTAATTAAAAACTCAAAAGAAAATGAATTTGAAAATGTCTATCTAAAAACTAATCTGCGTGCTTTTTTTCTTTAGTTACTTTTTTGTTCGTTTAAGTTTGTCTTGTCGAGGAAAAATTAAAAGTCACTTTTGATTAAGATTAAAAATTACGTAGAATAGAAGAATCTCGAATATAGGTTAAATTTTTCCACTCAATGTTGGGGCATTTCTGGCAGCGATTTCGTATCTTCACGTTTTCGAGAACTGCGTAAGTACGTTTTTGAAAGCATTAGAAATTTTATTAATCAACCAATTATTACATCACTTAAATAGAGATTTTATTATAGAAAATGGATAAGAGCTACAATCACCAAAATCTAGACGTGAGCTTCAAGCTCATTAGCAGGTACTGCAAACCAAACCCATAAACAAAAGAGAGGTGCTATTGGTACAGATTTTATATATGTACCAGTGAGTACATACTTCATTTAGATCCGTTTTGGATTCTCAAAAAATGATCGGAGCCACTCATTTTGTTTAAAATATTTTGTTTATGGACCTTACAAAAAATAAGCTCAATCCGGTATCAATTAGGGTGTTTTCGAAACATCCAACTTTGTTCCATAATTCAAGCTTGAATTTTAAAGCAAAGTTGGAAGTTTAGTAAACGTTCTTATCGATACTGGATTGAGCTTATTTTTTGAAAGGACCGTTAGCAAAGCATTTTAAACAAAATGAGCGGCTCCGATCATTTATTTGGGACCCGAAACGGGCCCAAAAAACGTATGTACGTGATGTATGTACATAAACATATGTACTCATAGACTTTCTGTAAACAAAATTCGAGAATAGGGTCAGTGTCAAGACATAGCTGGTAGAAACGAACGAAAATAATTAAGCACAAATGAAATCTACAAAGTTTTCGAAAGAACACAACCCCGGGGGGGGGGGGGGGGGTTCCATAAAAAGGAGAGTGAGTGATGCTCCATAAATGGAGGAGAAAGCACATAACTACCCAAAGAACCTCCCTTAGAGCAAGTACATCAGTAGAGGGAAAATGGCTTTTTGGCTAGATAGAAAAAATTCAAAAAACACTCTGCACTAGCAGAGGTAAAAGAGTAGCTAAAATGAATTTATGAACAGTGGTACTCTATTTTTACCTATGCACTATTCATATTCCTTTCTTTTTTTATTATTTTTTTCTCTCTCTTCTCCCTCCTTTCTCCTCATTTTAAATAATAAAGATAATAGAAAATGAGTGAAAAATATATTTTTTAATTGGTGTTAGGTAAATAGATAGTATTAGTATAGTTGTGAAAGAAAAAGTTGATAGCTAAAATAGAATTATGAACTGTTCACAAGGCATTATTCATATTCACCGGTAAACTTGCTCTTATTTGGTTTGTGCTTAGCCTTCAAACCTCGCCTTCAAATAAGGTTGAGAAAAACCCCAAGCGTAGTGCTAGATCGTCGGTAGCATAATAAATCGGTAAGAGCGGGATCGTACCACAGGGAATTCGCAAGATAGCTTAATCGGATTGTAGGTTAAAATGGTAGAATGCAGCGTTTAAGACGGCCAACTTGGTGATGCTTTGAACCGGTGAAAATTGCCAAGGCAAAAGACTAGGAAAACGCTTAATTAACTTAAAGGAGGCAAGTCTAGGGATTTTCTAACCCTTAACAAAGGATGTTACCGGTCCTCAATTTAACTCAGGCGAGAGTCACGACCGCGTGCTCACGCCCGGAGAATTTAGCTTGAAAAGACTACGTTTATAGAAAGATGTGATAAATCGGAATTGAAATAACCTATTTTTGCTAATGTATCTAACACGTAGGAGGCCACGAGCCCTCAATATGTTGCTTGCCAAGACCGCTTGACTAAACAAAATACCAAGGAGTTAACACCCCTCGCTTAGACCAAAATGGCTAGGTTAATGAAATTCCGAAAACCATGATTTTAAGCCCGAGGACTTAAGAACCAAGTAACCACCTAAGTACTCGGGAAAGATTACCCCAAGACTTGGCCTATCGACTACTCACACATAACTAAAACATAAAAGAAATTAAGCATAAAAACGAAACATGATTTTTAACCGAAAAAAATGAAAACAAACTTGATTTTATAAAGGATCCAAGTTGTACGAATAACTTTAATTAACGAGAAATTAACAAACGAGAACAAACTTACTTGAGTTCTATGGTAATTACTCTTGAAAAGCTTAAAAGAACATTAATGGAGGAAAAACTAAAGTTAATAATGAGCTAGGTCCAAGAGAGAGAGATAAAGCCCCTATTTATACACAATGGGTTTCTCTATCATCAAATATCTAAAAACATACTATTAAAGGCAAGTATTCCATAAATGAAAAGTCCAAAAAGTAACAAAATATCTAGTCGAGAGCTCCCCGTATCGATACAGATTATGCAAAGTATCGATACCACGTCGCAAAGCTGAAAAGACCAATTTCCCATAACGCTCCCGTATCGATACGGTTTATGGTCATATCGATACGGAACTCTCTGCCTGCCCAATTAACCAATGCGTATCGATACGGGCCTTAATCCGTATCGATACGGGCAGCTTATCTTCAGAAAGGAACGCTAGCCTCCAGAACTTGACACCCGACGACCATTGGCTTGCCCGACGCTTCTCGCCTTCGTTCTTTGGTCACTTTGGCACAAGTTCCACCGGGCGATAATACTTGATCTAACTTGGGGGTTGGCTTAACAATCAAAATACGCCTTTTAAGGGCGTTTTGCCTGAAACACTTAACAAAATACCTTACGAGCAATATTGAATAAAAGCGACAAATAATAACTAAAAACACTTCTAACTACGGGCTTAAGCACCACAGTTAAGCAATCTTAGGTGCTTATCAGTCTGTGCCGCCGTCTAAAATCATTTAACTAGATCAGTCGCTTTGCCATCTAAATCAACTCTAGCTAAAATCGCTAAAGTCATCGCATGGGGCGCCAATCTAACTCCTTTGAGAAGAGAGAGAGGGGTGAAGGGAATTGGTCGAGGAGGCGCAATCCCCTGATTTCCCTCTCTCAGCTCTAAACCCTGTTTCGTGAAAAAATTAGAGAGAAAGAAGTTTAGAGAGAGAGTTTTTTCCTTTCCAAACACATCTTTGAAAGCTGTTTATCCAAGAATTCAGAGAAGTATCAATTGTGAAAAGGGCGACTATTTTTCCCTCAATATCAGACTTC
The DNA here is from genome assembly GCF_030253575.1 of Rhododendron vialii. Taxonomy (NCBI): domain Eukaryota; kingdom Viridiplantae; phylum Streptophyta; class Magnoliopsida; order Ericales; family Ericaceae; genus Rhododendron; species Rhododendron vialii. The sequence goes on along the minus strand of NC_080564.1, from coordinate 10,228,835 downwards.
AGACAGTATAAAATTGTGTTTATCTACTTGGGCCAGCTGGCCAGGTAACAATAAGCTGTGCCGATTGCCAATTGGAACGGGATTGTTGTTTCATTATGACAAATTGTTTTTTGGGAAATAATCATGCATCTGCAATTAGAATCCTTACGCCAACATACAGATCCAACACACACAAAAAAAAAACTAATTGCCTTTACGTTATCTAACAGGGGTGAGTATGGTCCGGATTGATTTGGTTTTACGGGAAACCAAGAACCAAAATTAATACCTACGGATTATGAATTTGAAGACCCAAACCAACTCACAAAAAGTATAGAACTAAACCAATCTAAACCATCATTAAAATACGATTCGGTTTCAGTTTTAGCTACCCACTTTTAAAATGTTTACTGCATCAGACCATCTGTATTAAAACTATCCCATTTCAAATATTATTTCTTTTTTCTAAAAAAAAAGACAACAAACGAAACTCCCCTCTCTCTCTCTAACTTTACTCTCTTGCATCGTCCTTTCCTCAGTGCGAGCACACCTAGTCCATTCTCCAAAGCAGTGCGAGCACACCCTTTCAAAACTCGGCAGAGTTCATGGTTGTCAATCTTTACGGCCTACAGATCCTCTCAGAAGGTATATATCCATGACGACTCGAAAAACATGACCCGGTTCGTGATGCTAGCCCGAGACTCGATCGTCCCTAGGACGACTGTTCGTTCAAGACGAGCATCGTGTTCGCCGATGACGGCGATAACGAGGACAGGGCTGGGACAGTTGTGCAGTTCAAGGTACCTCTTCTATATCAATTTGGGCGCCAACGCGAGTGAACAGTTCCTTGTGTATTTCAATGAGGACGTACTTGTAGCTCCGGCTACTCCAGGGCGATTTCCATGAGGCTGGTAACGTAAGTTTTTTTTTTTTTTTGGGTGGTTTGCAATTGGCTCTCTACTTTAGTTTAGGAGAGGGAGTAAAGAGAGATGTGGATGTTCTTTGTACTACCAAGTAATTAAGATCATCCACATCTCTCTCTAGTTCCTCTTCTAAACTAAAGTAACGAGCCAATTGCAAAAAAAAACCCTGAAAACTACCAACCTTGTGGAAATCGCCCCTTAGAGCAGCCGAAGCTACAGTTCCTCGTTGAAACACACGAGGAACTATTCACTCGTGTTGGTGCCCAAATCCATGTAGAAGAGGTACCTTGAATTGCACCGCCGTCCCGGCCCTTTCCTGGTTGCCCAAATCAATGCTCATCTTGAACAAACGGTCTATCCTGGGGATGATCGGGTCTCGGGCTAGCATCACGAACTGGGTCACGTTGTTTGAATCGTCCTGGATATATACCTTCTGAGAGGATCCGTAGGCCGTACAGATCGACGGTCACGAACTCCGTTGAGTTTTATAAGGGTGTGCTCGCACTGCGCTGAGGAAGGGACTGGTGTGCTCGCACTAAAGAATGGACAAAGCAAGAGAGAGTAAAGTTAGAGAAAGAGATAGTAAAGTTAGAGAGGGAGAGAGAGGAGTTTGGTTTACTGTCTTTTTTTAGAAAAAAGAAATAATATTTTAAATAGGATAGTTTTAATATAGAGAGTATGATCTAGTGGATATTTTAAAAGTGAATAGTTAAAGTAATAAAGTGATATTTTAATGTGTAAATTGGTCCAAAATGTAGTGAAGCTGATGTAGATGCTCTAACAATTAAAGTGTACAACAAATCCCTACAAACTCAGGCCCAAAAAACTTAACCATACGTACACATGTATATGCACATATATACATAAAAATTCCATGGCTCACCAAATTTTTTTTTGTTATAATCACACGTAATAACAATACCAAATTAATAAAATAAGCACTAGTCTCTACAACATATCTTGGATAAAAACGTGCACGGTACAAGATATTCTGTGGAGCAGATTTTCAATTGGTTCCACTCCTAACTAACATAGCTTCTATTTTAGCGCGTTGAAATGTTGATATGCGTATTGCTGTTGAATAGAAGGGCCATGGTATACCACAGTCCACGATGAAAGAGGTCAGGAATGTGGCTCAAAAATTCTTCAGTCTACCTGATGAAGAAAAGTTAAAGATTAAAATATCTACAAAAGCAGGAAACTACAGGCCGGTATGCTCCCTTAAACAGCTTGTCGAACTAGTTTCTTTTTCCCCTTGTCTCTATTAGTGGTGTAATTAATAAAATCCGTGTTGCCTAATTTGGCTTTGAGATGGCATATGTATATATTTTGGGCGCAGAGTATATCATCGAATTGGAGAAAATATATCCGAAGACAGCCCGGACATGCAAGAAGCCCTTGATGTATGTTTTCCTCCACCCCTCTGGATCGGAACTTGTAGTGTTACCGTAGCCACTTAGTTTGAAAAATTCATTGCGTGAGTCAATCATTTTTCATGGCGATACAATCGGAAATAATGAAAAACATCATATGAGATGTAAGAAATGTACTCGCGTGTGTTGTGTTGTGTTCTTTACTTTTCCATGATCATTTTCTTATAATATCGGGAGAGATAGAGAAGAAATATATATCTGTTACCTATAACAGGAATTGAGCAGGAGTGGGTGGTGGCATGGCGTTGATGGTGCTTTCTTCATGCTGTGAAAAACCTAGCTAGACTCTCCGCAAGGACTTGCAAGGAACAAACGAGAAAACTTGGACGAGAGGAAACAATGAAAGATCATAACGTATATATAGAGGGGGGAGAGGTACCTTAAAATCCCACGCCCTTTGAATGAAACAACCACCGATTATACTCTTACTCTTTGAATGAATACGTACACAAACAAACAAACATGCATACTGACACGCATATGTCATTTCCCTTATTGTTGATCCAACGTAGGAAGGAACCTATAGAGAAAGGTCCGGTGCAAATTGTTATACTCCATTTGTGAAGACGTACTGGAGATTCCTCCAGTTTTCATGAATATCACATGGGCATGATGACGCAGGCCGGGACTTGCGACGTTTAGGATAGTCTAGCTATGCCGCTCGACCGGGGTAGTGGATGTCACTCGACGCAACCAAGCCACAATTTGAAGCAGGCCAAGACTTAGGATAGTCCCGGGATGCCACTCGACCGAGAGTAGCGGATGCCACTCGACCGAGAGTAGCGGATGCCACTCGACGCTACTAATTAATCATGGATGCCACTTGACATGACCAAGCCACATGCGTGATTGTACGTAGGAGGAATCATTCATTCCAAGTAAGACACACTTGCACACTATTTTAATAATCAACTCAAACTCTCTTTTCATTTCATTAGATCAACTACATATATAGGGATGCCTATAAAAAATAAAATAAAAACTACATATGTAGGGATTACGTACAAATATGAGACTCTTTAGGCTTGTTCGGTTTGAATTTTGAAGGAGATTTTAAAGTGTGATGAGTAGAGATAAATAGATAGAGAAAATTTATTAGAGACTCTGTGCAGCGATTTTGAGTACCCCAAATGAATAAGTCCTTCAAGACTAATAATAAATACTCTGAGTACAATTTCCAACAAGACTCTTCAAATACCGAGACAACTCTTGATCTACATTCGGGAACACTAAAAATATAACTCTAGAAGCATGTGTTCAACACTATCCAACTGCATGTGTGTGCAATATTAATGGCTCTAAACTACTTAATTTGACAAGAAATTAAAGACATGACTAGAAACCAAAAGACACTTTGAAGTAATTAAGATAATCCACATCATCCGCTTGACTACCAAGGCTAAGCTCTTGCATCACATGAATTTTTCCGTCTCTAAGAGCATCCTCATTGTAATAATCAAATTGGTATGGGCAAGCAAGTTTAACAACAATGCTAAAAAAACACATCACATTGTAATAAGCAAAATTACAAGTCTTTTAGCAAATAACCAAATTCCACTCATTCCATAACCAAACTTAACAACTTTTACCAATAACCAAAACTCAATAACCAAACCCAATAACCAAATTCAAAACTCAATAACTAAAAAATAGGGAGAATTTTTCATAAGTCCACTATATCACTTTCCAAACCCCATAAGTCCACTTCTAAATTCTATAACCCCCTAGGTCCACTAATCTATTAGTAAGGATATAATAACCCTGATTGGTCTAATATACCCCTGTTTTTAAAAAAACTTTTTGCCCCATTTTTTCATCCAGTTCAAAAACATCCAATTCAAAATTCTCCAAATCCCGAAAAAAAACTCCGAATCGATTCACTACAAAACCCCTCCCCCCCCCACTTTTCAGAAGGAACAAAAAATTCTCCCAGCCCGATTCATGATTGTGAAAAGCACTACATCACCGTCGGCTTCACCAACCGTCTCGCTTCTCAAATCCGCGGCCTCGAGTTCCTTTCTTTGTCGACAAAGTTAATACCCAGTCGGCTTCGAGTTTCTTTGGTTTTCCTTTCTTTGATGAACTCGAAGGCCAGGGAGCGGTGACCCGTCACGCTCAAGAGAAAATATACCCAGTCGGCCGAGGTTTCTTTATTCTATTGGTGGGGACCCGTTCATCGTTCTAGTTTCAGTCGGAAGTTCTTCTCCGCTCGTCGCCTTTTCTTCACCCGTTCTATTCGCCGTCAGATCCTATGATGCAATCAATACACTAGGTATGTTTCCCTTCGTATATATGGTTATATGAATGGTTTGACTGATTTAACTTATTGTTTTTATTTTTGTTATATCATAAATTAGATTTCTTTTGGTTCAGAGTTTGTTATCGATACACTAGGTATGTTTCCCTTCGTATATATGGTTATATGAATGGTTTGGCTAATTTAACTTATTGTTTTTATTTTTGTTATATCATAAATTAGATTTCTTTTGGTTCAGAGTTTGTTGACCTCTTTGATTCCTTGTTCAAACAAGTTATGTACCTTCTATTTGAGGGTTTTTGTACAGAGCATCCTGGGGAAATTTTATGAATGATTTATATGTATGTTTATGTTTATGTTTGAGCAGTCCAATTTATATGGTTATATAACTGGTTTGGCTAAGTTAATGGTTTGGCTAAGTTAATGATTAATGGTGATACACTACGGAATAAAGGTGGCTTTTTTGGACTGAATTTTGGTTATATAACTGGTTTGGCTAAGTTTTTGTTTGGCTAAGTTTTTCTCTTCGTATATATGGTTATATGACTAGTTTGGCTAAGTTAATTTAGTGTTTTAGTTGCGAGTATATATGGTTATATCAATATCTGAGAAGTCCAATTTATGTTTCTCTTCGTATATATGGTTATAAAATTGGTTTGGCCAAGGTAAGTTAGGGTTTTGATTGCAAGTATATAAGGTTATATCAATGTTGTCTATATATTCGGATCAATTAGGCCGCTGTGCGGACCACTTCAATAATCTAATTTAATTTGTTTTATAGATATAACCAACTTTAATGAATATATGGTTTTCCCTCTGTATATGAGATACATATGGTTATATATATATATATATATATATATATATATATATATATATATATATATATATATATATATATCCAATAATGTACCTTGTATTGGGCCATCATTCCTTACATATATGGTTACAGGTGATTTTGCTGATATAATGTATAATGAGATGTATGACATTTAGATTATTGGTTTGGCTAAGTTAATGATTAATGGTCATACACTACGGAATAAAGGTGGCTTTGCTGGATTGAATTTTGGCAAAGCCCTCAACATTGTGGGCCTAATTGGATCAATCATTCTACCTCCACACCCACTTACACACCCGATTACACATCCACATTCATAACAGGGGTGGAGCCCGCACACACTACACACCCAGTGTGTGTGGGACCCACCCCTATTATGAGTATAGGTGTGTAAGTGGGTGTGGAGTTAGAATTTTCCTAATTGGATTGTGGGAGAACACGTGCAACGCAACTGAGTAAAGCTTGAGCCGTTTAGTTTGTAATCATTATAATTTAATTAGTTAAGTAAAGTGAGGGATTAGTTGAGTTGGGTTAGTTGAGTCAGTTTCTCCTTGTATTAGTTTCGTGTATAAAGAGGGGTAGAAGAAGCTGTGAAGGGCATGTTGAAAAGTGTAACCAAAAACAGTTGAGACGAGAGCTCTCAATATGTCAATTCATGATCTATCAATAAACTCTCCCATTATTTTCCATTGTTCTTATTTCTTCTGCAGTCTATACCACCAATCCTGTCAAATGGCTAAGTTAATTTAGTGTTTTTGTTGCGAGTATATGTGGTTATATCAATCTTTGATCCGGTATGGTATGGTTGAATTAAGTTAGGGATTTGATTGATAGTATATATGGTTATATCAATGTTGGTTATATACTAATTTTGTTAAAGGCTGTTATTTGTGCAGTTGTTCAAGGGGTGAAGAGTATTAAGTTGCCTGCGAAGTCGACTGTGAAGAAGGTGACGGCGACAAAGGGAAAGAAGTTACGAGATCTCCTCTTTTTATTTTTTTAGAGATAGAAAGGACAAAATCTCATGTATAACGTTTTTTGTGTGTATTATTGTTACCAGAAGCAAGTCATTGAGGCCGCTGCGCAGACCAATTCAATAAAGTGAAAATATAATGGAAAGAAGTTACGAGATCTCCTCTTTTTCCTTTTTTAGAGTCAGAAAGGACAAAATCTCATGTATAACGTTATAAGGTTATATGTTTATTTTTTGTCACATGCATTACGTTTTTTTTGTGTGTATTATTGTTACTAGAAGTAAGTCATTGAGGCCGCTGCGCGGACCAATTCAATAAAGTGAAAATATAATGTTATATGAGAGTTTTTGTGCAGCAAAATTCAAAAAAAAATTCAACAAAAAAGTTGAGATCAAGATGTAACTCTACAAAACATAATATACAATATTATATAACGTTATATAAGTGCAATAACGTTAGATACGAAACTGATCCAACGTAACTGTTATTTCCCGATAATTTTGCGTGATTTCAAACGTATAAGGGATAATGGGGGATAATAGGCTAAATGGATGGGATTTGAATGGAAGGGTAAATCTGTCAAGCACTATTTTCCTTTTTAAATGTAGTGGACTTAACGCCTTACCAAATACATATTAGTGGACTTAGTGGGTTAAAAACTTGATCAGTGGACCTAGTGGGTTAAAAACATGCTATAATGGACCCTAGACCAAAAATCTATAAAAAATACCCCACATTAGAATCGTCTCATCGAGACGAATAATTTGGTGTGGTCGGGTGTAATTGAAACTCGTTTGAAATTGGACATAGGTGCATTGCATACTATGGGGGGGTTTTTTTTTTTATAGAAATGCAAAAATAACCAATGTGGAGGTAAAAGTTGTTAAGTTTGATTATGAACTAAATGGATAATCAAATGCTGACGTGGCACATTTTGATTATTGATTTTGATTATTCCCATTGCGGATGCTCTAAACAAACTACTTCAATACCAACACCTGCGGTTTCACACACACGCACATAGATAACCTCATATATGTACGTGTACAAGCCTATATGTGTGTACCAGTGTCGCAAAAACATGATACAAAAAATTAAAGCCGTGTTTTTTTTTTTTGGGGAAATTGCATTTCAGTGGGAGTTGGGGCAAATAATGCCCAACTCATGGAGAGGTTTTTTCGAAATTACATAAATATGGAATGGAGGAAAAAAAATTCCCCATACATGAAACGGAGGAAAAAATATTTCCCATACATGGAGTTGGTTGTAATCGAATCTGGGTTTCCTAAGTTACCCTTTCTATGAATTTAAGTTGCCCTTATATGGACCTAAGTTACCCCTTCTATGAACTTTCTGGGTATTCAATTTCTTGAGCATTTCTTGAATCTCCTTACCATTTCTATTATTTTCTGAGAAAATTTGGGATCTGTGTTACTTGCAGATTTGGATGAAACGGACCAATTGAAATTCTCCATGCATGAAACGGAGAAAAAAAAAATCCCAAAACATGAAGTCGGTTTGTAGTCAAATCTGTGTTTGAACATAAGTTGCCTCTTCTATGGACCTAAGTTGCCCCTTCTATGGATTTAAATTGTCCCTTCTATGGACTTAAGTTGCACCTTATTTTTTATAAGAAAAAGCAGCCAGTGAAACAAATTGCTAGCTAGTAGCATAACTTCTTCACATTTTCAAGTAAAATCAAACAAGAAATTTCAAGTGGCAATTCCTAGAATCTAAAAGCAAAAATATAAAGTGGATGCTCGAAAACATACATCTTATTTTCTCTATCATTTCTCTTTCTAAAAAATTACCCAAAATACACTAATCTCAAAGTATTTTAAAAATTCAAATCTGCAAATAACCCAGATACCAAATTTCTCAGAAAATAATAGAAATAATAAGGAGATTGAAGAAATGCTCAAGAAATTGAATACTCAAGAAATTCATAGAAATGACAACTTAGGTTCATAGAAGGGGCAACTTAGGTCCATATAAGAGGCAACTTAGATTCATAGAAGGGGCAACTTAGGAAACTCAGATTCGATTACAAGCAACTCCATGTATGGGGAATATTTTTTCCTCCGTTTCATGTATGGGGATTTTTTTTTCCTCCATTCCATATTTATGTAATTTCGAAAAAATCTCTCCATGAGTTGGGCATTATTTGCCCCCCAACTCCCACTGAAATGCAATTTCCCCTTCTTCTTTTTTTCCAGATACATTAAAGTCGTGCGTGTTACTGGAAGGTATGGGGCTGAAGCATATTGATCACAATAGCATATTTCATTGTAAAAAGTTAGTGAGTCAAAGTGTAATAATGATGTCTCCACATAGGGTAAGTAGGGAAAGTGAAAGTAAAAGTTTATATAAAAAATATAATTATGATGTCTCTTTAATAAGTTGGAATCACAAAACTGGACACTTAAAAATGGGATGTAGGGAGTAGCACGGATGGAACAAAAGTAGAAATAGAGAACCAATTAAAAGGGAAATGATATTAGCACTCCAAAAATTGATGCAGTCACTCCAAATTAGTGTAACTCCAAAGTTACTTTTTTTTTGTTTTTTGGAGTGCTTGCATCAATTTTTGGAGTGCCAATATCATTTTCCCAATTAAATTCATAATGACAGTAAACTCTTTTTTCCTGTATAGGAACATAATTAATTAAACCAAAAGGTTCCCGAAGCCAAGTATTTAGACTTGGGTTTCTTAACTTCTGAATTTTTTTTTTCTTTGTTTTGTTTTGAGTATTTCACTAATGTAGTGCTTGATTGGGAGATGAGTTGTACGAGACTCAACTTTAGAATTTTGAAAGTACGTTTCAGAGACTTTGTTTCTGGGCATCACAATTTAAGATACCTCATTTTAGTAAGTAGATTAAATGAAAATTACTCGTTCTTGATATTGTACGTGCATCGATCGTTAATTATGATTTTGACTATGATATTTGAAATTTTCTGAAGTGGATAAATATGCATATTGTGTTTTTTAGTGTAATGTTCGCCATCACTAATCCGTCTCTACGTGGATTCGAACCCTAGACCTTCTCTTCCATTAAATCTCATTTTACTTGATTGCCTTTAGTTTATAGTTTTTATTTACTTTTCCGCAAAACTACAATCAATTGTCTTTCCGAAATAATATAGGCCAAGCAATCGCAACTTAGCCTTTGTAAATATCCCTGAGGACGACAGTTTTTGGAATACTTATCGTTATTCGTTTGAGTGGTAGTATTGTTTCATTTTATTACATAGTTTTGGTACGAAAACGACATGATCACTCATTTATTCTCTTCTTAAAAAAAAAAAAACCTATTCAGCTAAATGACCTCACGTTTGTCAGTAATGTGCGCCCCCCCTCTCTTTTTTTTGGTATTTTTGATGGGATCCATTTGTCCTCTAAGAATAATATGACGGGACCATGAGAAAGAAAGAAAGCGCCTTTCTTTTGCCTGGTGAAAAAGCAAACTAAACAGTACCCAAAAATATGTGCATGGACCATGCCAGCATTATGGAAATTTATTTGATGTCTTTTGTGCATCGCCACGTGGTGTTTTAGGCTTTTCCTCAATCATATATTTCTATGGGACTAGCTCAAGAATATATTTATATAAATTCCACAAAAAATGTATGGTGAGAAGAGACTTAGGTACCGCCTAGTGGTGTTCCAAGAGCATGAAATACTCACTCGATCGAGAATTATCCGTGACCCATGTGGGCTGTCATCAGTTCAATTATTGAACTTCAATGTATCACATATTATAACCAACATCTTCCAAAGTGTACGTAGGAATGAGAGAAAGGGACGGGAAACTGAAAATGTTTAGTGGAGAACTAAAGTACTAAGGTAAAGGCAGATTCTCTTCTTAAGGAAGTTAGTTTTACTAGTGGCCCGTTTGGATGCCGGCTTATGAAGGGGATAACTAATATCCCCCATTTATGCCTAGGCCCACGGTTTATCCCTCGTTTGGGAAGCCATTTGAGGTTGGGTATTGTTTTATCCCGTTCTTGTGCAATACCGGAGAAAGGGGTATTAGGGGTCTTACCTATGGACAAGGTCTGAGGTATCCATAACTTATACCCCCTAATCCCCCTCAAAAATTGACGATTTCACCCCTCCTTGTCCCCCTCCCCAACCCCTACACCGTTTTTTGTTCTCTGGAGCAATAAACAAAAAATAGGAAGAAGAAGAACAGTAGCAACAAGAACAGATCGGAGAAAGGACAGATCGGAGAGAGGAGGGATCGAACCAGTCAAAGCTGCTGCTGCTGCTTCTTCTTCATTTTCTTCTTCTTCTGCCGCCGTAGTTCTCTCGCTCTCTCTCCCTCTCTCCCTCTTTCTCTGGTAAACGGTGAAAAGAAAAGTTAACAGTGATAGGAAGAAAAGAATAAGGAAAATGATTGTGTGCATACGAGACCATGTGCTATCATACACCCTCACTAATAATTAATTAAAATGAACATATTTTCACCAAATAATATTGTTATGCACATGAGAATTGACTTAACTAGTTTGATGGACACATTTCCAACTACCAAACAATGTGTTTTTTTTTAAAAATAAAATTCCAGAATTTAAAAAAAATAAACCCCCGATTTTTTTTAAAAAAACCGAATTTTATATATAATTTTTTAAATAATAATAATACTAAATTCATTAATTTGTTAGTACAAATAAATATTACGGCTTAAATTGTGAAAGAATAATTAAATTTGCAATTATATATAAAACGTAATACATAATGAATTTAGGCACTGCACAAGGGCAAAATGGTTATTTGACAGTTTTTTACATCATCCACCCTTCCTTATACCCCCTATTAATCCTTCATCCAAACGAAATACTATTTAATCACCATTCTCTAATACATCATCCAAACAACCTACTATTTAATCCCCCCTTTATAAACATCACATCAATGTGAGCCCTCCATTATTAACTAATACCCCCTACTATCTTATCCCCCCTTATTAACTAATACCCACAATTCGTTACCTGCATCCAAACGGGCCGCAGAGGACAAGAGAGAGAGAGAGAGGAAAAAGACGTACTCTGTTAGAACCGCAACCTCGCCTTCAAATATAACGTTGAGAAACTCCAAGCGTAGGGCTATATCGTCGATAGCATAATAACTGGAAATTCCGAGATCGTACCCACCGAGAATCGAAAATAGCTTAATCGGATTGTAGTTTGTAAGGATTTTGGCGTTTAAGATGGCCAACTTTTGGTTTTGCTTTGAAAAAGGAAATATTAAGGCAAAAGACTAGAAAAAAGTTTAATTAACTTAAAAGAGGCAAGCCTAGGGATCATCTATCCCTTGACTTAGGCCGTTATCGATTCCCGAATATAACTCAAGTGAGAGTCACGACCGCGCGCTCTCACTCAGAAGATTTAGCTTTAAAGACTATGGTTGTTGAAAGATGTGATTAAACGGAGGCGAACCAACTTGTTTAACAAATTAATCGAACACATAGGAGGCCACGAGCCCTCGGTGAGCCGCTTGCCAAGACCGCTTGGCTAAGCATCTTACCAAGGAGTTAACACCCCTTGTTTAGACCAAAAATGCAAGTTAAGCTCTATTCCGAAAATCATGCATGCTTTTAAGCCCGAAAGTTTGAGAACCAAATAACCACCTAAGTTTTCGAAAAAGATTAGCCCAAGACTTAACCAAATAACTACTCACACATATTATAAAGATTAAGCATAAAGCTAAAAATGACAACCATATTTAACAGATGAAAACGAAAACAAACTTGATATTAAGAAAAATCTAAAGCGTAGCTACAACATTAACAAACGGGAAATTAACATACGGCAAAGACTTACTAGAGTTCTTAAGAGAATTAACTTGAGAAAAGCTTGAAGAAGACAACAATGGAACTTAAATCAAAAGACTAACCTAAACTAACTACTTAACCCTTTACAAGTGAGCGAGAGAGAGGAGTATTTATACAAGAAACCTTCTCTCTCCAAGCAAAATATCCCAAAAGGTACCTACTAATGGAAAGTTGAAATATGTCAAAAAGCTGTCGGAAAGCCTCCCATATCGATACAACAATTTCTGTATTGATACCGAACAATTTTGGCTGCATTCGAAAGTTCCTTGTAGCGTACCCGTATCGATACAAAAGTTTCCGTATCGATACGCTGAAGCCTGGCTTGCTCTCTGTTTCGAAACCGTATCGATACACAATAAACCGTATCGATTCGGTTCTGTTATCCCTACATCTTGGCCACAGCTTCAGTAAACAGCTCCCAACAGCTTCACAGCTCCTCAGCATCTTATTTTGTAAAGACTACATTTTAAACATTTCTTTTACCTTTTCTTTACTTTAATTTATTTAATAAAAATAAAAAAGTACCTCCCATTTGAAAACAATGGCATTACCAGAAGTTCAAGATTCTAATTAAATCAAAATGTCAACCCCTCACTTTTAGTGTAAAATGAAAAACTGCATGTTTTTCTCAAGAGAAAATGGCTCAAAACATGACCTTACTCTTCAAATAAAACCTTGCAACTTTGCATTTACTCATAGAAAAATTCAAAGATCAATTAACGTCATTTTTAATCTCGAAAATTGATACTTTTTCGAAAAGTCATTTTTCTCATACTTAAACAGATTTTAAGGGGCCGACAAGGTCTTCGGGTACTTGGAAGCACTTGGGCCATGCATGACGTTGAAATGTCTTATTTGCACGTTTTATCTGAAAACACTAAAAATATACCTTACGTACAATATCGTTATAAAAGCTAAATAAATGCAAGTTAAAACAACATAAAACGGGACTAGTCGAACCAAATATCTACAATATTGGGTACTCATCATACTCCTTGATCCGAAAATCTCAACCATGCTCCCAAATGGTATGGGAGTATGAGGCTTCCATCGAATATGAATCCTTGGATTGAAAAATATGTAAATCATAGTCGTTAGATTAAAATCACCTACAAAAAATAAAGGTGAATTCCCTAAAAAAATGAGATGGTTATATTATTTTTTCGCCAAAAAATCGCATTATTACTTACCCCGGAAACTGAATTTACATACTATTTACTAAGGTAATAGCCGCAACACTTACTATATTATATAATTACATTTACTATATTTTATGGCAACACTTACTACTGAAATATTTTGACAATCAACGATTGAGATTAAAGACTCATACAATCTAATGGTTGGAAAAAATCGGGAGCATCATGCTCCCAAACCGCTCGGGAGCATCATGGCCGTTGCCCCTTGATCGAGTACTAAATTACCATTAGAAAAGGTCACGAATAAGACTATCATATTCACTGGAAAACCCTTGCCTTTGGTTATTTTGATATAGGTCCTACTACAGTACTCTTCTGTTTTCCTCATCACGTAAATGAATCTCTTCTTGTATGTTTAGGCTGAATTGTTACTATAATTACAACAATGCCACTTCATCATTACAAGCTCTTCCAATTTTTCTTTTCCCTTTTTTTTAAAATTTTTTTTGGTTTCACTCCAAGTATTTGAAAACTTAAAATGGCCAGTCCTTTTTTATTTTTTCTTAACCAGATCGGTCCCAATGCATAATAAGCTGACCCATTTTTTGTCCCCGCTTTAGTTATCAAGCAGAATGATCTTATCTGAAAAAATAAATGTCCAAGTTTTTGAATTTTTTCCCTAGTGGAGTAAAAAATTGGACACTTGCACTTAGTAGGGGTGAAACAAAAACCGGTTAAACCAAACCGAAAGGCAAACCTAACCAAACCGGTAATTTGGTTTGGTTTTAATAAGTAATTGGTTCGTAATGACAAGAGGAATTTTTTTAAAAAAATTATTAACTAAACTATGGTTTTTCGAATAAATACCTAAATAATCCAAAAAATCTGTTTATTCTAATTGGAGAGGGATTTTCACACTCCCTTTTTTGATATTCACATTCATTTTTTTTTGTTTTTTAGTATTAAAAGTGTATGTATTTTTTATTAAAAGACAAAAAAAGTAAGTGTGGATATAAAAAAAGAAAGTGTGAAAATCTTCTAATTTTTCATGAATTTTGTAAGATTTTGATCCTAAATTTGTTGCACGCTGCCACGCAGGTGCCACGTACGCGCCATGCGGGCGACATGTGGGTGCCACATTAGCGCCATGCGGGCGACATGTGGGTGCCACATTAGCGCCACGCGGGTGACATGTGGGTGCCACGTTAGCACCACGTGGAGGACACGTGGCCATTACGTCCCACAATGGTGATTTTGGAAAAAAAAAATTGTCTTTAGCAACAGTTATAAGCGTCGCTAAAGAAATCCTTACTAAAAAAAAATCTGTACCAACGCTCGTCAAAACAGTTGCTATACCTCTACAGTGACGGATATCTTGCAACGGTTTGGCCGACGGTTGGTGAACCGTTGGTATAGCCTTTAGCAACGCTTTTTGTGTTCTTTAGTGACGCTATTGAACGGTGCTAGATCTCGATTCTTATAGCAGAAAGTCTGAGAATCCCGACTGGGGATTCCCGGCCGAATTCCCGACGCCGCGCCGGGCCCATTTGGGGCACCGGACGGCTGATCGGAGCCGACCAAAAATTTAAAAAAAAAAAACCGAGTGGGTTCTCACGGGAATCAACGGCATCCGATGTGTGTAGGTGGCCGATCCAAACACTCCATTTTTTTGTATACATTGTAGACAAAAAAAATGGAGTGTTTGGATCGGCCACCTACACACATCGGATGCCGTTGATTCCCACGAGAACCCACTCGGATTTTTTTTTTAGAATTTTTGGTCGGTTCCGATCAGCTATCCGGTGGCCGGAATAGGCCCGGCGCGGCGTCGGGAATTTGGTCGGGAATTCCCGATCGGGAACTATAGTCTCACTCTTCTTATAGTGAGTTCATAGGATAACTCATCTGTCCCATTGTTGGTTCATGTCGCTGAGGTGTTGAAGACTTATTATTAAGTTGGTTTTGTCGTTATTTAAATTTTTTTCACATGTGTTAGTTTTGTGCCAAATTTTTGTAGATTATTGATTCGTCTCAACGAGAGAAATCGAAAAATAAAACTTTTTTACTTTATCCAAATATTTTAAGAAATAACTGGAGTATTTTTTAGCAAAATAAGTGAAATAAGAAGACCGAAGAAAATAAGTTGACTTATCGAACTGTATAGAAGTACTATTTATCTACTTGGGCCAACTGCCAATTTGAACGGGATTGTTGTTTCATAATGACAAATTGTTTTAAAAAATAATAATGCATCTGCAATTATAATCTCTAAGTCAACATACAACACATACAAATAAATTAAAAAAAAAACTTTTCAAATTGCCTCTAGCTACATTATCTTATTTCTCATTGCATTATCAATATATAAATTTGATATATGTATACGCCTAGGAGTTGCTACAGTGGTAATGGCGGGTGCCAGACTTAGGGAGAAATCCTTTTGGTCTAGGGGGTTCGATTCCCCACTGGGTGAGTTCCCTGGTATTTAGGTGGAGGGCCGCGACTGATGTGCAGTAGCTAGCTCTCCCAGAGGTTTGGATTGCGCAGTCGGGTTCATTTAGTGGCTTAGCTATGGATGTTGCTTGGGTGCATTTATATTTGACAAAGCGTGGTGTTGCAGCTTCACCAATCTTAATAAAACCAGAGGCCGGGGTACACATGCGATGCATGTGCAAGTTGAACTTTCACAGAATATGCACTATTGTATAAAATCCGACTTGCACACACATCGCATATGCTCCGGGTTTTTTTTATTGAAAATGATACTCACACAACCGTTGTGTGTATTGTGTAACCAATTTTGACCGTTCAGATGTGTTTAGACGCTCTAGATTTTAAAAAAACTCTTCAAAAGAAAAGTTTAACTCTTCCAAGGAAAAGTTTGAACGAATCTTGACCATTTATTATAACAATGGACGGATGGAGATTGGTTGTGTTTGATGTTTTGCACAACCGTTGTGCATTTAGCATCTTTGTTTTTTTATTTAAACACATCATTGTTTCACCGCAAGTGTTTTTTGCAATATATTTTTCATAAAAATTTTAAACAACCATTTTACCTTCTTTTTTTTTGTTGGTTGGGGGGGGGGTCGGCACGGTAGAGTAGTAGTATTATTTTCAAAAAGGAGAACGTTTCAGATGGTGGAAACGAAAATGGTCAAAATTGCGCATGCTGGATAAATTTGGTTATGGAAAGTGCAGAGAGAGAATGAAAAACATCCTTTAAACAAACGAAAATGCTAAGGCCATGGACGTCCAGAGCACCGATCGAGAACCGACGGGCACGCAGGCCTACTCCAGGTCCCAATTGAGCTGCTGAATTTTCACGTGGCTCGCTCAAGCTTTTTTAATATTATTGAACGGATTGGATCATCCGTGTGTGACCCGGAGTAGGCCATGCATGCCCGTCGGTTCCCTATTGGTGTTGGCCGTAGCAGCACTGATAAACAAAGAAAGGCAATCATAATGTAATGCATAAAAAGACCGATAATGCTACAAGACAGAAGAAACACCCAATTTCAGGAGTATTTTTTGGGGAGTGATTTTGGCACTCTCTTTTTTTCTAACGGCACCCCCTTTTGTGTCTCCATTAGGTGATGGAGATGATGAAAAAGGAAGTGCCGTTCAAAAAAATAATAATAATAGTGCCAAAATCCCTTCCCATTTTTTTTCTTTCAAGAACCACCCGATTTATTTTTTCTCTCTCTAGGTAGGAGTTTGACGAAATTGGGAAGGAAGAAAAGTAAAGAAAGATGTGTACCATGTGCTCCATAAGTGGAAAAAGTTACAAGAAAAAGAGAGCCAGAAGTAGTTTGGACAGCTAGTGATCTGTCCATTTGTGTCGGACCCGTTCGGTCCATTTGGATACATTCGAGTTGTCCAAAAATACTTTAAACGGTTCAGATTTAAAGAGGGTGTACACCCCTTTAAATCTGAGGCTGAGCCGTCCAAAATAATTTTGGATTGCTCGAATACACCAAATGAACCAAACTGGTCTAAAGCAAATGGACGAAATCCGGCCCGTGAGAGAGAGCAAAGGGTAGATGATAGGTAAAAGACGTGTGAAGTAGGAAAAAGATAGTAAGAATTCAATCTACGTACCTTTTTTAGTAGAAATCATTGCATCAAAGTATCAGAACATGAAGACGGAAACTGTTTTTCCTGTGTAGGTGTACGTGTGTTGTTAAGTGTTTGGCTTAAACTGCCATTTTTACCCTTGTGGTTATAGAGTGTTAAGGGTAATTAGGGGAAATTAATAAAATTTGGCACAAAGACATTTTATCAATATCGCCTCTCACTGTGTCACTTGAGGGCAACCATTATCAACTTGAAGCAAGACACACTCAGACTCCACTTTGAGTGCAAGTCATCTGTCTGAACCAACTCATGCCTGGAAAATACTACTATATATATACATGTAGTATTAGTTTCGTAATTGGTTTGAAATATTGATCGGCTACTTGACAAGATAAATGCATAATATGTTTATTTGGGTCCACCATTAATGATTTACAAACAATGTATAGTTTTTTTTTTGGGTAGTTCGGAATAAACCATTGGGTTTATTTGTGATTCTAATGTCTGTTATAAGGTATAAAGTCCCACATTGCTTGAGAGTGGAATGAGTGATCAGAGTGGGGCCCGTTCCACCCCACATTTTATAAAGTTAACAATCCACACCCCCGATAACAGACCCGCGAAAAGGCTGCACGATGATAGGACCCAAAAGTAGCCACACGTGACAGACCTCAAAAGCGGTTGCACGTGAGGGGAGATGTTAAGATATAAAGTCCCACATTGCTTGGGAGTGGAATGAGTGATCACTTAATAACATTTGGGACCTCTCCACTCATTGCCAATTGATTTTGAGATGGATATAAAGTTTCCACAATATCAATAGCTTTAAATATTGGCGGCTGTCAGTTGTTCGGCTCTCCGAGACTGTTATACACTACTACGCTAGTAACCGTTACACGATAGTACACTTGCACCACAAATAATGCACACATGTATCACCCAATTCCGGATACATATTGCTTCGTATCCAAACGTTTTGCCTCCTCCACAGCAGCAACCACCAATATATACTAGAAAGCTACGACCGCTTCAAGTGCTCTGGTGCCAAAAATGATTTGAAAAATTCATAGCAACCACACCCGATTCTAGCTAAGGATCATCCTATACTTCTTCGGTATATATCATTATACCCCTTTCGATGTGCAAACTTGCAGCCCGCTATTTCTATTTAAACTCTTATTAAGGTTAGAATAACTTAATTTGAACAACCATCTAACAAACTTCGTCCGGAAAAAAAAATTTACATATACAAATTTTGGTGGGTCCACCACAGACGGATCCATTGAATTTTTGTTAGGGGGCCAAAATCTTGCGTAATTCTCTTTTTTTAAGCATGGCATAATCCTCCTTTACATAACAGTCAAAATGATTAATAATTTTTGAACATACGTTAGAACCAGATAGAATGATTTTTCAATACACACAAGTGAATTACCATTCATCATCGATCCTCCTTTCTTTTCTCTTTTTTTTGGTCAAACGAAAATTCTCCTCCTTTCAATTACGAAAACTATTTTCTCAAAGTAAGGGGTGCGCATACAAAGGTTTCTGAGGTTGGCGGGGTTTAAATGATTTTCTCTCTAAGTACAGGGGTCAAAGTAAAACTCCCCCGAAATTTGGGGGTACCGCTTAGCGGTATCCCTGTTTTCATTTGTGAAAGGATCCACACGTGACTCTTTAAAAAATAGAAAATTAGAGACCGTTTCTGATTTTTAGGCTCGGTTTGATCCCAATCCTAAATATTATTTCCAAATCTACATAGGCTCGGATATATTATCTCATGACTTTTTTGCCCTTATTATTCTGCATCGTCAACTCCATCTCGCCGTTCCTCTTCTCTCTCTCTAAAGACAATAAACCTCTCCTCTCATCTCCTCTCTCTCTCCCTTTAATTTGATGCTCATGTTCCTTTACCCAACACCGATCAAATCCATTAGATCTCACCGCTCAAACCCAGTCTCGTTTACAACTACCACCATCATCGTCGACAACGACAATTGCTTTCAATTAGATTCAATATTGTGTCTCAACCAATAAATCTAGCAACCACGACGACGACGACAGCAATTTCGAATTCATTTCAACAGACAGTTATAGTCGACGGCAATTTCGAATTGCATTTTAGCAGACAGTTATAGCTCTGACCACAACCGCCACCTTCATCCCCTCTTCGACAAAGTCACGCCGTTGCCACCACACTCGGTCCTCCTTCGCGACATCACCAGTGGAGGTCAGCGAGACCATGATCGCCAACTGGAGCTCCCCGAGTCCAAATCTGAATCTACCAGAGTTTTGAAAGCGTCGCCGACGTCGGGAGACTTGATTTTGATAAGTATCGATCTCGATTTATCAAATCTCGTTTTGACTCCATTACCGATTGGAATTCTCTTTGTAATTTTTTTTTTTTGAACAACAGATCTCTTTGAATTGTTTCAATCCTTGCGCTGATCCAATTTTGTTGTTGGATCTCAAATGAATGGATATGATTTTGGCTTTGTTGTTTAATCCAATTTTGTTGTTTAGGAGCAGATATGATTTTGTCGGTAAATGCTTTCGTGAAACTAAATGAACCTATATATGTGTGTGTGTATTTTTTTATGAGAATTGTGTAATTTCTATGAGAACTATGTATTTTCTATGAAAATTGTGTATTTTCTGTGAAAACTGTGTATTTTCTGTGAAAACTGTCTTTGAGAACTGTGTTTTTTCTATGAGAACTTTGTATTTTTCTATGACAACTGTATATTGTCCATGAGAACTGTGTATTTTGATTTTGATAACCTTTTTTGTTTTTGTTCATTTTTTGTTCGTGTATGTATTTTCTATGAGAACTGTGTATTTTTCTACGATAACTGCGTATTTTTCTATGAGAACTGTATATTATTCATGAGAACTGTCTATTAGAACCGTGTATTTTCTATGAGAACTATATATTTTTTATGAGAACTGTGTATTTTAGTGTGTGGTAAGAATATGTAAATTGTGTATTTTTCAGTACACATAGTCCAGTTCTCATAACCAGTTCAAAAATTAGTTCTCTATGAGAACAGTCAGTTCTCCTAGAACTGACTGTGAGAATTGGCAATTCACATAGCTAGTTCTCATAATTCAGTTCACATAGTCAGTTCTCATAAAATTGACTATGAGACTTGACAGTTAAAAATTCAATTCTAAATTAATTTATTTCCTATGTGAATTATTACTGTTTTACATTTTGATTGCTTTTTTAAAACATGGCGGTGAGAATATTTATAACTATATTTCATTTTAATTACCTTTTTATTTTTTTTTCAATTTCTGTTCGTGTGTATTTTCTATGAGAACTATGCATTTTTCTATGAGAATTGTGTATTGTTCATGAGAACTGTCTATGAGAATTGCTTATTTTTCTATGAGAACTATGTATTGTCCATGAGAACTGTCTATTAGAACCGTGTATTTTCTATGAGAACTATATATTTTTATGAGAATTGTGTATTTTAGTGTGTGATAAGACTATGTGAACTGTGTATTTTTCGGTTCACATAGTCCAGTTCTCATAATCAATTCACGAAGCTAGTTTTCTATGTGAACAGTCACTTCTCATAGCCAATTCTCATAGAACTGACTATGAAAATTGACAGTTCACATAGCTAGTTTTCACAACTCAGTTCACATAACCAGTTCTCTATAAGAATTGAGCAGTTCTCATAGAACTGACTATGACACTTGGCAATTCTCATAGCCAGTTCACATAACTAATGATATTTTTGTCTGAAATAATATGATTCAGAAATTGATTCTAAAAATATAGCTCTCATAGCCCCAATTCTTATAGCCATAATTCAGGGATATTTTTGTCCAAAATAATATGTTAATTGGGGCTATGTGAACTAGCGGGGATATTTTTGTCCGTAATATTATGTTAACTGGCTATGAGAATTGACAGTTTTCATAGCCAGTTTACATAATCAAGGGTATTTTTATCCGAAATAATATAGGTCAGAAGTTGATTCTAAAAATAAAAATTTTACTAAAAATAAACATGTACACAAAAAGTTAAGAAGAATAGACAAAATAGTAACAATACTATAAAAAGTCAAGAAAAATGATTGAAATAAAGAAGGAATATTTTTGCCATAACTAAATTAAGTCCAAACCTAATCTTTGAGGCTGGCATCTAAATTCCCCTTTAAAAAAACTCTCTAAATTAAAGTAAAAAACAAAAATGAAAAAATAGACAAAAAAATGCCCAGCACCAACCTCTCTTCCTTCCTCTTTACTTTGCAAAATACAGTAAATAATTTTGCTATAGTGACTCTTTTGTTTTAAAGAGTCACTATTCACCCTTTTAACTATTAATTGAGTAGATAAATGTGGAAATAAAATAATAAATAAAGTAAATATAAAAGCATATATATTTAATTGAGTAGAAAGAAAGAGTAAAAAGTCTCGTGCGGTAGATATTTTAAAAATAATTAATTAAAATAATAAAATGAATTTTAAATTGTAATTTAGTCTAATTTAAAGAAACTAATCGATGCATCACCTGACTCACCAGAAACACAGAGAGAGAGAGAGAGAGCGCGCGCAAACCCTCGACAGCCATGGCCACCAACTTCAAATCTATTCCAATCATTGGTAATTTTCATCAATAATTTCCAAACTTCTAAACTGTATGTTTTTCTGTTGAGATAATATACTTTTTTTTCCCAATCCCATTTCCTTCAGAGCTTTATTTTTATTGTATTGTGGTGATGAATTATCACTTTGTGAGGCAGATATTAGCCCTCTTTTGGCCAAGTGGGATGATCCAAACATGGCCGGAGACCAAGGCGTGGGGGAAGTGGTTCAGCAGCTAGACCAGGCTTGCAGAGAAGCTGGATTCTTTTATGTGGTATTCAATCGTTGAAATCTTAAATTTTTTCGTTACTTCTTTCCAGTCCTATAGGTTTTTGAAATTCAAAGACCACATGAAGTATAAATTGTGAATAATCTTGAGTTATGGGTTTGTCTTTTATCTCAATTTTTGAACTTGCAATATTTTAGGGAGGAAGCCCTTCGATTGCTATCTTATGCCCATTTGACTATACCTTTCGTGGTTTTATTTACACAAAATAGTATTTGACACTTTCAAGGTTTTTAGTTTGGGTCAATGATAATTTCGAAGTCAAACTCAAAATCCCATTTGCAGATATGTAACTCTTCACAGATACATCATCATACCAATGACTTTGTTGTTTGTGTCCGCATATTTCCCATTTCCCATCAGAGGAATCCAACTAAAGACTATTACTATTTAAATCCGATATAAGAAATAATTCACATTATGCAACCATGTCATAAGTAGCTTGATATTTTTAATCACATGAGTACCAGAGGATTCTAGTTATTTTCTTCTTCTATTTGGACTAGGCAAATCATATTCTACTATACTAATCTAGGAGACAGGGGATGGGAGCTAGTGGGGTTTGAATTCTCACCTAGTGTAAAGAGTATAGGGCGCCTATACCTCTTAACTGCTTCACTTGCGGATTCTAGTTCATTTCACAATTTTGTGAAGAGTGACTGTTGTTTATGCGGTCAAGAATTCAGTTTTGGCATGCTTTATCTTAATTGTATGATAAGGTGGAAGTATTAAGTTGAAAGGATATAGGAGTATATTGCACTTAAAATAGAGGGTCATGAATAGCTTAAACTTTCTTTTAGACAAGAGCATCTCCAAACATCAAAGTCATTGGGATGATGAAAGGATATATATTGCGCTTCCGCAGGAGCTTTTAAAATTTTGGTATAGGTTTTTTTTTTCCTTAACTGATCCTCCAGTTAGTTCCATTTCTGGGGCGAAGCTGAGCACTAGGGGCATAAGCTCCCGCGGTGATTATTAACATGCTTTTCCAGCCCATATCTTCCCACCTCCGGTCACATGAGCTTTCGAGAGCCCGGTCCGGATCTAAACAATTTTTTATGACTTTGTTATCCGGCACATTGGGGATCAAAGCTGTTAGGAGTATATGAGTTAAGTGTTAGTGAGTGAGTGCATTTAAGTCCTTTCATAAATTGTACTCACACACTACATAAATCAATTATCTGTGTTAGGTTTAACTAACACCCTTTAGCACTTTTCTCACTTTCCCAAATAACATGGTATCAGAGCTAGGCTCTCGGAGGCTTTTGGACAATACTCTCTTGATTGATTGCCCCTTGTGCTTTGAGCGAGCCGTATTTTGTTGTTCGTTGTGGTCCCTATGTTATGGATCCTTTGTGTAGCTCTCCACGTGCGGGTCAGTTGTGGGTCAAGTGTCGCATGTGCAGGGGAGTGTTAGAGTTTATCCCATGTTGGTTAATTGTCACCGCCAAAAGTAATCTATGAGTCTGTGCGGCCTCTTCACTCATTGCCAATTGATTTGGACTTGGATGCTTATACGAGTTAAGCACTAGTGAGTGTTTGAATCCTTTTGTAACTTGTGCTCACACACTATATATGAATCAATTATATGTGTGTTAGGGTTAATTAACACCATTAACACTTTTCTTTCTCTCCCAAATATCAAAATCTATGGCCGCTAGCGGCCCTATGACCGCACCTGTTACAAGAAAAAATCTCATGATAGTAAATATGGGTCCTCACCAACCATCAATGCATGGCGTTCTTCGACTCATCATTACTCTGGATGGTGAAGATGTTATTGACTGTGAACCAATATTGGGTTAATTACACGGAGGGATGGAAAAAATTGCAGAAAACCGAACAATTATACAATATTTGCCTTATGTAACACGTTGGGATTATTTAGCTACTATGTTTACAGAAGCCATAACCACAAATGCACCAGAGCAGTTGGGAAATATTCAAGTACCTCTTAATTAAAGGTGGCGCAAAGTGCCATATGAACTGGGATGAGAGACAAACCCCAAACCAAAGGCTTCCCTAGCCCTTGGCTGTCAGGCGACTACCATTAGTAAGCCTACTATTGAATTAGTTTGTATGTTGGATGAGACATACCACCAGACTAGTAGCAGGGGGGTTTATATATCATATTCCCAAGGTATTTTTTTATATTCGTATTTCTTTGGCATTTGATCATCCAACAACTATGTAATCCCTTGCCCAATTATTGTATTCAAATGCCAAATGTGGTTCCACAGGTTTTGTAGTCGGATCCCATGGCTAATCCAATCAATCAAACATGCGCGACACTGATCAATATATGCATGTATCAGTGGAAGATGCTTGTTTTAATTTTCTTTGAGTATAGCTGGTGTATGTTCTTGCTGATTTGTTGGTATTTGTTCCTCATACAAACGTAGTCCTTTTATCTTTAATGTGAACAACTTTCAGTTTTGAAATTAGAAATTTCCAGTTATAAAATGGTGAAGGTTTCTCCTTGTTGCTTAATATGAAAACAGGAAAATGTACTTATAGTTGTTTACCATGGTTAAGCATTTCCTTCAAGCCGATTAATCATTCTTATATTAGGGGAAGTTAAACTATTTGGGGACTTCCTACAACAAGCTTCTGTATCTTGGTATTATTTTCCTATAATATACATGCTAAAGAAATTTTGTTTTATGATTGAGCAGAAGGGCCATGGTATCCCAGATTCCATTATTAAAGAAGTTAGGAATGTGACCCACAAATTCTTCAGTCTACCTTATGAGGAAAAACTAAAGATTAAAATATCTCCCGCAGCTGGCTACAGGTATGCTTTATGGAACAGCTTGTAACCTTAAT
The DNA here is from genome assembly GCF_030253575.1 of Rhododendron vialii. Lineage (NCBI taxonomy): Eukaryota > Viridiplantae > Streptophyta > Magnoliopsida > Ericales > Ericaceae > Rhododendron > Rhododendron vialii. The sequence continues at coordinate 10,203,661 of NC_080564.1, read as the reverse complement.
TTTCCCCCCTCTTAGAATGATGTTATGGAATCTTTGCCTACCTAATTTGACACTGTGATGACATTTTGCATGCAGAGGATATCAGCGGATTGGTGAAAATATAACCAAAGGCACCCCTGACATGCACGAAGCCATTGATGTATGTTTTCCTTAACTGCATTGGAAGTTATGGTGTTTTCGTAGCCAATGTAAAAATTGATTGCTGGAATCAATCATGGTTCATGATGAAGTTAAAAAAAAATGCAAGAAGCCTGTAGTGCAAGCCGATGGATGTGGGGAACTACTATTCAAAAAAATCTGTTGCAATACAATGTCACTTAACATTGTTCATGATGCCATGATACTGAAGTTCCATGAAGGTGCACCGTTTGAGAAAAATGTTTACTCATATTTAGCATTGTGATTCTAATCGAATTGGAAAACCTTTTGGATTTTGGGGCTGCAGGTTTTTTCACATGCGGATATTGATTTCTTGAAGGCCTAAACATAATCATATAGAACAATTGCAAACACTAATCACCGTTTAGACGTTACATTTCAGAGCAGTGGTCCTTGGATGTTTGTAAATTATGTGTCTCATACCGTGGGTTCCCTTCTCTAACAAATGTCATTCAAAGTTTCATGAGCAACAGATGATACTTTTCAATTTGAGTAGTTATATATTGGGGACATGATTCATTAGTTTTTTGCATTGGGAATAGCTCCCATGCTTTATTTGGTAGTGGTAATACCGCAATATTTATCTATTTTGTTTCTTTTTCTCTTTTTGTGATGACAGTGCTACAGAGAAGTGGAACCAGGGATGTTTGGTGCTCTGAGCAAACCTTTAGAAGCACCTAATCAATGGTACTTGGAATAATGATTTTTATGTGGAATTTCCATCTAAGTTACTGCTGACCAAAAGAAGACTACCTACATTGACAAAATTCTTAGTCCTTTCCTATAAGGCAACTGTCCCTTTCTCTCGATATAAGATTTATGTGGTGCTCAATATGCCTTTTGAGCTGCGATGATGTCCCCTACCTTCTAACTTTTAATAGTTTAGTATCTTGTCATTAGAATGTGAGGATATGTGGGTTGCTTAGCAGGGTAATGTTAATCTACCTCAATTAAGGGGTGTACTCGCAGTGTTATATGGGCTCTTTAATTTCTCCTATTGTTCTCATCCCATTTCATAGGATGTGACAAAGAAATGGCTACAGGTGCCTGTCTGATCTCTATACCCAAGTTAGATAGTTGGGGCCTCAATTTTTTTTTACTTTTGTTTGAAGAAAAAGCAGCTTATATTTGGTAGTGAAGATAAATTCGTACTCTTTCACATAGATGAGAGATGGTACTCCCATTTGTCCCCTAAATCTCATGTAATTTCATGTATAGAACTAGAATATAACATAACTGCATAAGGCAGTAATCCCGGTACCCAACATTTCTATTAACATCCCTACAAGCTAAGGGTTCAGCGAGGTCTGACCCAACCACAGCTTGTACTCGTCTGCTAGTCGCAATTCCATGTGGTGTAGTGAATTATAGTATATGTAGAGGAAGTCTTGAAATTTTGTGATGGGAAGAAGGAACTTCAAAAAGGGATTTGCGCTTATTGACACTCTCAAATCCGAATACGAAATCCAGTTTGCAACCCTGAGTAAGTCGCAGACTCTTGATAGCTGTTTCTCTTTCAGTACTGTGCATGGAGAAACAAATGTGCTTATATGTCCTTTTTCTTCTTTTTCCTCTTCTCCTCCTCCTTCCCTTGCTTCTGTACCAGTGTGAGTTAATGGAACACATGGTTCTCGTTAGGTTTATAATAGATGTTCATCACCTATTAGTCATCAATCATCATTTAGTTTTGATTCTCTTTAAATAACCATCTGATGAGACTGTAAACTGGATACCTTTTAAATTTGCCAAATTTTGTTAGTCTTTTTAAGTATTATTGGAGTAGGATTACCGCGTCTTTGTTTTTTCGTTGTAATGCACCTTGAGTTTTTGTGTATTTCTGGCATTCAAGTTCCATCAACTGTTTCTTCTTGCAGGCCAATCAATCCTCCAAATCTAAAACAACTAATGGAGGAGTATACTAGCATATGTACAGGTGCTTTGTTACTTTTGTTACTGATAGTAACATTTGGCAGTTTCAAATGGAGTGTGTCTGTTTATGGTTTACTAATAATATAGTTAGCAAATGTGGACAGATCTTTCAAGAAAAATAATGAGAGGAATCGCTCTAGCATTGGGTGCAGCAGCAGATGCATTTGAAGGTAAAAGAGCAGGAGATCCATTTTGGGTGTTGCGCATAATTGGTTACCCTAAAGTATCCCATGCAAATGGCCATGACATGCCAAAAAATGACATAGGATGGTAAATGAATTTTGCTTATCCTGTGCTTGCATTTTGTTTTTTTTGGGGTTTTATCACTTCCTCATTTTTCTAATTTCTATGTTCTCATGGTACTTTGTCCATCATTCTGCACACTCTGGCCAAACATATTCAGTGGAGCTCACACTGACTACGGTAAGTTTTTACTCTAGTCCTAATTGTGGAATATGGTGTTGATCTTGTTCATCGGTCATAATTTCTTATGCTGTTGCATAACAGGTTTGTTGACATTAGTTAATCAGGATGATGATATAACTGCACTTCAGGTATGGTCATTGAGTTTTTTGAGTTTCTTCAGTTACAAGCCTCCTTTAAAGTCTAAACTTTTTCTTTTCAAAAGAAATCTCTCTTATGAATTTATATACTAACCAAAGCATCTGTTCTAAAAAACCTGAGGATGAATTCTGTTGATTGAAGTTTATAACTTTATGTAATACAAGATTCTAGGAATTTGTATGGCCTGGTGTGTTCATTTTCATACTGGTGTTCTTTTAGCAACTACGCATCATCTCCCAATCAGTTGCTCATTTAAGTATCATAGATGTGACGGTTTATGGCAAATAATTGATCGGCTTGCTTAAAATTTTGGGTTTTGAACACCCCCTCATTTCGGTTCCATCAACCCATTGCTGCCTTAATTGTTGACCTGTTTCTAACACTGTCAAACCACCATGAGTACCAGGCCGTTGCTTTGTTTGTGCTTCTGCCGCACCTTGTTTTCTATACTGCTTTGCATAGTTGAATCAGGGACATTGGGCTCGAGACCCAGAGACTGGGTCTGGTTTTTACTCCATTCATAACATCTGCTTCCATAAGACCTTTTGCATGTATGGGAACAACCAAAAACAGTAGCCTCTTTCTTTTTAACTTCCAAGATGCATGTTGGTACATCATTTTTGGTCTTTTCCACTTACTATTTTCCAGCACCCATACTAAATATCGCTGATTGATTATCGCTCCTTTGCTTTACTCAACGTGTGATCCTAACAAATTTTTGTAGGTGAGAAACAAATCTGGTGAGTGGATATCAGCTCCTCCAATCCCTGGCACATTCGTTTGCAATATAGGTGACATGCTAAAGGTATGGAACTTGGCACACCTCCCCAATATTTGTTAATGTCTTTCCCGTGGAGAATTTCTCTTAAAACTTAGAGAAAATTGCAGATCTTATCAAACGGACTCTACGAGTCAACTTTGCATCGAGTCATCAACTCCTCTCCAAAATATCGCGTCTGTGTGGCCTACTTTTATGAGGTTACCTCATGCTCCATTAATGTCCATTCTTTTTTTCTTTATTTTTCACCCCCTTTTTCTAAAGTTATCCTTTGGAACAGACGAATTTTGATGCGGCAATAGAACCCTTGGATATTTGTGTAAAGAGGACTGGAGGAACTAAGAAGTTTGAAAGAGCTGTTTATGGAGAGCATCTAGTTAGCAAAGTACAAACCAATTTTGTGAAAGAGGATGAATTAAATTCATGATCTTTCGGTGTTTTACAACGAACCAAATAGTACAATGTTCGCTTCCCAATAGGATTTGTCTGTTGCTGAGATGTGAAATCAGTTTGGTTGTATAAAATTAGGGAAATGCTATGGTGTCTACCCTTGCGTTGTCTCCGTTATGCGTTTTTTGTTGTGCCTCTTGTGGTTTCGGTTATGCCTCTTGCGGTTTTATGTTATTCCTTTGATGAGATTGAGTTACCAGAATTCAGACCGATTATTTTTCTGCCAAATTTGTATAGTAATTGTTTTCTTAACTCTTATTCCCCTAATTTAAAGGGTGCACATCGGCTTGCATCACCGCCCAACCTAGCCAGATTTTACATGGGTTTTGGGATTGGTACTTCAGGCTCACAGGATTGGGCTGGTTGAGTTCTTAAGACTGTTCGATAAATGGGATGGACTTCCAATCGATAAAGAAAATAAACAAATGGGATAGACTAGGAATTATAATACTAGTATAATTACACGTTAGGACTCTAATGTTTATAAAGATAGGTTTTAAACACTTAAAAAAAAAAGTTCATGGGTTGGAGTGAGGTCCTCCAGTCGATCCATACGACTTGTGTGGGTTTTTCAAAAGGTGTGCAGGATTACACCCCGTCAACACATTTTATGTGAGCTTAATACATTTTAAAACTATATCAAATGACATCCGATCAACGTGAATTTTTTAACATGGCTAATACTCTCAACGAATTCTAAAAAGTGAACGGTTCTGATCGTTGAGATCGTCTAAAACTAGACGGGACTGGACGCTCTTGAAGATTGGATAGGAGCTGCCCCCGTTCCATTGGGGTAGAGCATTTGTAGGTTGTGCTATGGATAACTTTTGGACCTTTTATAACATATTAAGGTCCCGTTCCATTAAGGGAAATACGTTGCTTATTTTTTGAATTAAAAGTAGAGGTGTCAAACGTGTTTGTCGTGCCGTGCCGTGCCATTCAACTTTCGTGTCAACCGTGCTTCGTATCGTGCCGTGCCGTGCTCATTTACTTCATTGTGCCATGGCGTACCGTGCCGTGCCGTGCTTTAAGCGTGCCTTGCTGGGCCATTTTACTTTATCGTGTCGTGTCGGGCTGTGCTTTATTAAAATCGTGTCGTGCCGTGCCCGATTAATTAATCGTGACGTATCGTGCCGTGCCTTTTTTTGTCGTGTCGTGCCGTGCCTTTGTTGTCATGTCGTGCCGTGCCTTTTTTATCATGTCATGTTGTGCCATGCTTTTTTGAATCGTGCCGTGCCGATCCGTTTATTTAATCGTGTGTCGTGCCCTGCCAGAATTAGACCGTGCCTGTGGTGTACAAATGTACAATGCCCTTTCAATGTTCATTCCGATCTAACCCAGAAACATAGGGCTAAGAAGGGTGGAGCTTCTCACAATCGTTTGATTTGTTTGAGCTCCATGTTTGTTGTATGAAACTCATGTGCATCAATTATCGAACGTTTCCAAAAGCATTTTTGTACAAACGATTTGTTTGAGCTCCATGGTTATTGTATGGAACTCACATGCATCAATTATCGAACGGTTCCAAAAACATCTTTGTACAGATCTATACACAGACGTCTACGTGTAGCGTTCCTATTTTGGCTAAAATAGTATTCATATACATCATTAGGTGTCTGTGAATTATCATCTCCAATTCATTCAACATATACTAACAAATTATGTGACCTTTTAAAACTATCCAGTGATTTCAAAACATCTCATAGTCCAGAAATATCCAAAAATGACAAAGTAAATAACAATATAAATTAATCTTCAACTTGTTCACCAAACAATTTATTTGAATTCAGCGCTTAAATTTTTCTCAAACAGCTTTCCTATGTTAACATGTTTTCAATTTGAAGTTTTGTCAAACAGAATACCTTCTTGTCTAGCTTAGTGTTCACTATCCTCATGCATAAGCTGATGAAAGTATACTTTCTCACTTGATTGTTTCAATTATCGCTCTTCGTGCTTGATACATACACATGAATCGTAAACATACAGGGATTGAGGAGTCTTTTTCCCTTTTATCCCCTAAATTATACACCTTTTTTTCTACTTCGTCCTCAAACTATTTAAACCAAATGTTTTAGCCCTCAACTTTCCAACCGTTATCTATTTGATCTAATAGATAACGGAATCCCAATTTTCGAACGGAGAACTGGTCACATGATCAGCACATGTGTTCTTCCCCACCAATGTAAGGGCAAATTTGCCGTTTCACCCAACCCAACCATCTGGCGCCAAATCCAGATGGGTTTTCCTCCAATTTGAGCAAATTTCATCTTTCTCTTCCTCTTACCCCATCCCCAGCCGTGGCCATGCCGTCATCTTCCTCTTCCTCTTCAAGCACCCTAAATGAATACCCTATTTGTTTCCTTGTCAAATTCCTCATCTCCTTTTTTTATCTTTTATGACTCCATTCTAATGCTTGTTAACCTTTAAAATAGGGTTTTTCCATTGTGTACCAGCGGCATTCTTGCCTGAAATGCATGTTTTGATTTAGTTTTCTCTCAAATTTTTGCTGTTAGTTCTCTTTTGATGTGGTTGCCAGCCCAAACAAGCAAAACAAAAATGGAAAAAGTAGGAAAATAGCATTAGGGAAGTAGAGCTCTAGTTCACTCTAGTAGCAGCCATTTTTCCAATATCTGAAATGATTTAAGCAGATTGAACTGATAACTGCTGTGATCTAGTCAAAAAAAAAAAAATTTCCCGTAATTGACCTAGCAAAAACCGTGTCAGTTGGTTTTTTCCTTCTTGTTTTTGTTCTTCTGTTTGTGATTTTAACAATCAAAACAGTAGGACTAGAGGCCGGGCATCACGCATGGTAATGAAACAACTCCACCAGGCCAACTTTCTTTTATTCACGTTCATGTCTCTTTGATGGTATTCACCAAGGAATTCCATTTCGGCCCAAATCACCCAATTTTTTGTATAGATGCACTAAAATTAAACGTTGTTGAGCTTTCATCAATGAAGTAACTAAGAGGGAGAGAGGGTGGGATATTACTGAGGGATGGAATGGTTAATATGCCCTTGCATTGGTGGACTAGACAACATGTGCTGGTCATGTGACCAGTTTTCCATTCAAAAATTGGGTTCCAAAATCTATTTGACCAAATGGATAACGGTTGGAAAGTTGAGGTATGAAACTGGTCGTTTTAATAGTTTGAGAACGAAATAGAAAAAATACGTATAGTTTAAGGAATAAAAGCCAAAAAAAGAACAAATAGAGAGAAACTTTGCTTCTCCATTGGCAAGTGAAACAAAAAGAGCAAAGGCATTTTGCTACACAACAAAAATGCAACCATTTTGTCCCTTTGGGGACATCCGATAAAATTGGAACAATATTGGGAAATGCACCAGTTCTGTTACTGACATTTGAATAGTGAACACTCTATAGTGGAGTACAAAACTTCTCAGAGCAAGAAATCATTCAGTCTGATATTACTGCTACACACAAAACAAAGAACGGATCTACCATGACATTACTGGAGTACAAATTAAGACCACCTCTAAAAAACATCCCGAATTCAACAAATCGACTGTCGGAGAAAAACTCTCAATTATCGAAGAAACTCACCTAGTCAAGAAATATAGAATGTTAGTAATCGTCCCAACCAAATCTCAAAAGGGTGGATGGAGTTTCCAAGACATAATCACCATATAGGAAGTCCAAAGATGCAAGTACCTTATGTGCTTCTTTCTCATATACCTTCTAAATTCTTCATTTGATCAGGTAGCTATAAGTTACTAGAATTTGCTGACTAATGTAAGTGTAAAGCTCTCGCATGTTGTGCAAGCAATTCATGCACCAATTCCATTTGCCTGTATTTTTCCCACAGGAGTGTCTTTCGTATAAAGCGGTATCCTCACACCCAGCTCCCTAAGCCGATTCACCAGCCCATAAAGAAATTCGAAAGTAAGTATCGATTGGGAATTAAGGTCCTCCCTCACACACGGTTGAACCCTGAACCACTCTCCCAGCAACTTGTGCACATGAGACCGGATCATTCTCCATGGCACAGGATACTTCTCACAAAGCTTCAAATACTCAACCACTAAATCTGCTTGGTCTAGTTTTCCTCCTTCCTCGTTTCTTCCTTTGCAACCCCGTACCCATTCAGCCGTTTGAAACCCAGAAAAGAGAGCTGGGTTCTCAAGTAGAGACTCCGCTGAGAGCACCCCATCGGCTCCAGTCTCCTCCAAACAGCTTGCCACATCATCCATGTGCCTTATATTCCCATTCGCAAGGACTGGGATTCTGACAGCATTTTTGACAGCCCTTATGGCACTCCAGTTGGCACGGATTTTTTTGCCATCCTTTTCATCTCTTGTACGGCCATGAACTGCTAAGAGAGAACAACCGGCATCTTCCAACATCTTGGCATAGTTTATTGTATCTTGTAAATTCGGGAAAATTCGTATTTTGCATGATACTGGGACATTAAGGTTGAGAGCTAATTTTTCTACTAGAGACTTGATGAGTGGAAGATTATCCATTAAAAAAGCTCCATAGTTCCCCCGCCGAGCAATACGTTGAGGACACCTGCACATAAGTAAACAGTCAACTAATAATGTAGCTGAAATTGTCATTTTCTAAAGCACCAATTAAATGGCGGGGGGGGGGGGGGGGGGGGGGGGGGGGGGGGGGGGGGGAAGGAATGACGGAAGGAGTAAATAGGTCATTAGTTCACTTTTTAAGGATAATGTAGTAAATTCACCCAAATAAAAACAAAATCAATTCCCTAATAATCATGCAATCTTGTGGCAAATATGTGCGATGAGTAGAAGAATCTAGTTTGGATGACTTTTTGCAAAGTAGTGACAAAGACAGTATGTCACAGCAAAATACTGATTTTTTTATTTTTTTATTTTTTATCAGCACAGCAAAATACTGTTAGATGCATGAATGCATGACATATATGCGCTTTGGTAAGTTCAGGAAGTATTTTACAGACATCAATAAAGAAACATCAACCAATATAACACATTTCAATAACCGTTATTTGGTTCATCGTTATCAGACTACTAAAAAGATGAGAATCAGTATTAATACCTGCAACAAACAAACTAATATTAAGCCATAGTTACATATTGGCAAATGATAATGCCACGACAGAATTCTTTATTGGCACCAACATTGTTTTCAAATTCCTTTTTTACCCTGAAATCACACATAGGGCCTCTCTACAACGTCTCAGCTGCCTCCCAAGAAGCACCGCCGTCCCGTCCGAATCCCAAACTCCGACCAACCTCTCTGGGACACGAAACCTAAATGGATTGAAGAACCTTCACAATATCAATAAAGCTCCACACCATGATCTATGTGTAGTTGTGTATTGTACCCCCAAGGTTCTGAATACCGTTTCGGACATGATGCCGGATTTGTCACTGGAACAGTACATACCAGTACCGGTATGTTACCGGGTACCGTTTCGGATTTGTCGTTAAAAATATAAAATATATATATACATAACCTTGTTTTTACCTAAGTCCTGGAGTACTATTACTCCTACAATTTAAAAAGGGGAGTGATTTTGCCACTCCCCTTTTTGTTAATGTCACTCCCCTTTGTGTCTTTATTAGATGATTTGTTTTGTGAGAGAAGGGGAGTGGCATTAAAAAAAAGGTGAGTGGCAAAATCAATTCCCTTTTAAAAAATCAATTAGTAACATTTATTTTTAATAGTAATCAATAAGCTTTCCCAAACGGTGGGCTCAAAACCAAAACCACTGGTTTTCAAACACACTTCCATGCAGAGAGAGAATGAATCGGCGTGCGTTGTTTCCCCTTTTCAATATCTGAGATGGCGTCCGGCTCCTCTCTCTCTCTCGTCTTTGACTATGAAGACTCATTGAGATTGAAGAGTTTTACAGCTTCAGTAAACTTGCGAAACAAGACAGATCTTCCCCCCCCCCCGCCCGTTCCGATCTGAACTTCAGCTCTGCCCGTTCTCCATTTTCCTTTCAGTTTTTCCATTTTTTTCACCAGTACGTACCGCCGGAATTCGAGCCTTCCGGTACCGGCCGGTATCGCCGGAAAATGACGGAAAGCTAGCCGGAACGAAATCAGGCCTTTATGATACCGGTTTCTTTGCAAAACGGCACGTACCGGCCGGAACGAAACGAGATCGACTACCTTGATTGTACCATATATTCTGGTTTCATTACCAACAAAGCACCATTTTTTATTTTTTTTTGTGTATTACAAGAAACAGAGCACTGACAACAAAAATCTGACCAAAGATGTTAAACTCTATAGTCTATACAACTTGTCTCCGTCTTCTCTATCACCTCATTCCCCTCCATGTCTGGCTCTCTCGCACCTCGTCACGTCAGTTTGGTTATCCATCTCCTAAATCGCAAATCGAAACCCAATCGCCTTCTTTGGATGGGTTTCTCAATGTCTTATCTGTACCAACCTCTTCCCACCTCTGACATGCAAGTATGCCGATATTATCATAGCCCCCAGGAGATATCTCAGTCTGTAACCTTCAGAAGTTCCTTGAATCGGTGTCGGTTGAGAATTTCAGTCTTGCTGTAAAGGTGTCAGTTGAGAATTCCGGTCTCGCTGAAGGTCTCGTGTTGTTAGTCTGAGCTTGCTCATTTTGAATCAGAGAGCAAGAGAGACGTGAGAATCAAGAAGAAAGGGTAAGATTCAGAGTCGAGAGAAAAAGTCAGGATCGTGGTCCTTGCAAGGGTATAAAAGACACCACTTACTGTCGTGGCACTAAAGTTCTCTGTCGTGGCATTATCTCCTCCCTCACATATTAAACTGCGGATATCTCATTTCCTTCGAGTGTTATTGAGCCTTCAAGCTTGAAAATACAACCATATTAGGATTCATGTCATAAAGATCTAACGGGTTTTTACGTGTTGGCTATCAACTACCTAACAGAAAACCATCCTCCTCTATTTGGGCTTGGGACCGGTTGTAAAAAAGATAAGACTCTAAGCACAGCATAGGCGGAGTTAAGCTTGAAAATAGAACATAAACAAGAAAAAAGTGTAACTGACCTTTAAAGCTTCTAGAGTAAGACACTCAAATAGCCTCCATAATTTGTTCATAACATCAATGGTTCAGCGGAGTGTCAATGTATTTCTAATAGTTAGCTTGACCAATAGCTTCCAAATGTCAATCTTTATGTCGTTACTAAGTTAGAAGGAAATTAAGCCTAGAGCTTGTGTTCAATGAAAAGCACTTGTATAAAAAACTAAAGTGAACTTCAAACAATTATCATTTTTGTGGGGTGGCTTAAGTTGCAGTATTTAAGATATCAATTGGTTTTTGCCATGCAACTTTGAAAAGAGGCAAAGGACGAAATGTATTACCCCAAGTTTATGTCCACATAATCACAATAAGGTTCCACTCTTCGAGCAGCTTCCAATAGAGTATCTGGATCATTGGCACAGAATTGGACAAATAATGGGCGATCCTCCTGCAGTTTCAATTTATTAGATGCGGGAAGAAGCGGATACAAATATATCAGGATTCAGGAACACAAATCTGTTGATAAACTTTCAAAAGTATGGCGAAAGGAAATCACATTTCAACACCTTATATTCTATTTCATAGGAGATCACAAGGTGAACTGACAACCTCATACATAAGCCAGGACAAAACGTTTTTGTTCTCTTTCAAAAAATAGCCTATTTGAATCAAAAGGGCAGTGTGGGGAAGAAAATGAAAAAAAAATAAAAAAAATAGCATCCTTTGTGATGTGTTTTGTTCTTCGAACAGGTAATTCAGCTTTTGTTATTCATATGCAACCCCCTTCGAGGACCCGATATGTAAATCTGATTGAACAAATTCCAGCGGAGGATAAATCGATTGAACAAACTCCATCAGTATTCCCTTGTACCAGTTGAGAAATCAGGCCCAAACCTAACTCTACCCTTAAAACTTAACTTGCACTCCAACCAATAGTTACAACTGAAATAGGCATTAGGAAAATGAAGAGCCCGATGACTGTAATCGCTTCTATCTATTTGTCTTAGAGTTGCCAAATCTAGCTAAGAATGTAGATCCTAAGATTTTCAATCCTCTTGTGACATTATGTGATTCCATTGATAAGGACTAAGGAGTAAGGTACTACTAGAGGTGGCAATTCTCAAACCAAACCCAATTCATGTATTCAATTTGTAGTACTTGGATTACATTGAACCAAACCATATGTAAACGGCTTTGAATGGGTTTTAAACGATTTCCAAATGGTTAAGTGGATGTTCAAAATGGTCAAGTGGATCTTTCTCTCTCCTTTGGATTTTAATCTTTTAGATGGGTTCAAAATTGGTTAAGTGGATGTTCAAAACCAAACCAAAAAATTAGAACGCATGCGATACCTGATTATTTATTCGAGAGAACTAAATCCTGCGATTTGTATTTTTACAATTCAACCTACAGGCATCTCTTAAGTTTAAAAATAATTACTTTTTACGAACCACGTAATGGTCCAAAAATGCGACACTCGCTCCTTAAGATCTAATTATGGAGGGTTCCAGAAAAACCGCAAAATATGTCTGTTTATGGTTGTATACTCGACCCCAAAATGAAAATTAAATCTGGTGACTGAATCGTAGGTCTGTCAAAAAATTGGGTTTTTGGGTTCATGTACACATATAGGGTCAAAACAGGTTCATGGGTATTATCGAACCGTATACAACCCGTCCATAACTAACCCATGGGCCATGACCATCACTAACCCATCCAAACCTGACCCAACCCGTCCATTTGCCACATCTAGGTATTACATTCAAACTACAGTTACAATTTTAAGAGGATAACAAACAACTAAACTAATATAGCATCACATATAGGGGCAGCGCTATGTGAAGGTGAGGGGGTTAAGCTGAACCCAAATCTTTTAAAAACTTTTGCTAGTTATGTCGAATTGAGCCCTCAGCATTTCACCTGAACCTCTTACTAGCATTTGGCTTCCAAAGAAAATTATATAATTGTATGGAGTACTATAATTTATTATAACAACAGATACTTGTCTATCAAGTGGCTCTTGTTTTGATCACTACTTTAAGCTCACTCTTTGAGTATCTGTATGACCAAACAAAATCATGACAGCCTACCATTCTTTCTCTAGTTTATACTCTCAAAAGTTTTCCCTACTCACTGCCTTCATTCTATACAGTCTTACGATTCTCTACCCCAAGCCCCTATCAATACAAGTGCTAGTACTAATACAAGCCTGCCTTGAGGTAAGCAATGATTATTGCTCCACCCCACACCATTTGCCCATGCTAATTCTCAGATCTCTAGCCTCTTTCTCCTTCACAGTTCACACACACACGCAAACCATTCATCAGTTCATCCAACAGTCACAAGAGGCTTGATTGCTTGAACCAAACGAAACATTTCCCTACTGCCGCTTAACCGAACAGACTGGCCTTGCACATCTAAAAACCAAATGCATTACAGCAATAATCAATCTAGCAGCAGAGAAGTGCATTTTTTTCGCCCCGGCTTAGGTTGTGTTTGGTTTGATGAATAAGTGGAAGGATAAGTGGAGAGGAAGAAAAGATAAAGTAGTCTGCTTCATCACACTGGAGAAGGTGGAAGTAGAAATAGTTATTTTCCTTTTTTCTTCACCAATCCCTCCACAATCCAAGATCCAAAAGCAGCACTGCTAAAATCAAATGAAAATATTATTTGAGCCCTAATGTTCACTTAGATTTCCAATAGTACCTTTGGTTTGGATAATTGGAAGGTGAGAAAGGGGAAGGAAGCAAACTAATACAATTTTTGTAAGTTTGTCACCAAATCACTAATAATCCTTTTTTTTTTTTTTAATCTTTTCTTACCAACAAGAATTCAATCAAAAGGGTTTAGGGGCTGCAAACGTCTCCGCATTAAAAACGTGTTTCGTGTTTTATTCTTGTGTGTTGACAATCAGATAGCATACAAAGGGAAAGCTGCCTAAACCAAATGGTTATTTTCTCCAGCGAAAAAAACACTGAGAATTTGCATTCACGTACCTACAACAGTCCACAACTCAAATTTCTCAGATACCACTGCTGTGAGCCGGTAACTATATCTTTTTGGTATTACATAGAAATGGAAGTGCAGGTATGTACCAGTCACCTCCTCCAAGGAGCATTAGCACATTACAACGCACCACTATCTCCAGGGATCCACCACACCTATGTTGGGACCGAAGCTAAGATTCCATACCCACATGTGGGTGGTGTCAGAAGTATGTTTAGCCTCGAAAGGGGATTCGGGACTTGAACCTAGCCATGTCCTACCAAGTCTGAGTTTCCACCCTAACTGATACTAGCGGTGACTATATAACTAATTGCAAATGTTCAATTAAATTCATAAACACGAACATACACGTAAACATAAATTTAAAAGAACCTTGCAAGTGGTGATCTCTTAAGACCTATACTTCTCATTCTCGGTAAAGAGGCGTAATATACTAATTTCCAGGTTAATTAAGAAAAATTCTATGGGATTGGCCCTTGCATATCTCTTGAGTGGAAAATTTTTCTTAAAATTTCTACATGTGGGGTAAAAATCCCTAAAATTTCTAATTATCAACCATTTTTTAGATTGCCCGTATAAAATTTGACGGCAGCTACGCACATACACTCGTCTATTCTTTGGAGCTTGCAAGTAGCAACATATACTTATAAAATATTTTTTTTTACTATGAATACAAAAATAGACATGATTTAGGCCCCTACCAGACACAAATCGTGCTTCCAACCTAGGTCTTGTCCTACCAAGTCCGAGCTTCCTTCCTCATTGATACTAACGGTGACTATATAACTAATTGCAAATACAAAAACACATATGCGTCTATAAATGTACAGAAGTACCTTGCAAGTGGTGAACTCTTGACACCTATACTTCTCGGTCTCCGTAAAGATACGAGAGTGAAGCATGGGAGTGTAAGCAGCCTCAGCCCCATACTTTCGGCACAGCATTCGGAAAGGAAGCTCGGAGTTGTCAACCATGGGGGCCACAATCAACTTGGGCTGGCCCAGCTTCTTCCAGTGAGCCCACGCCCTCTCGATCCTACACTCGCCGCTCAAGTACCCGCTCGGATTACCCAAATAACAATCCACTTGGTTTTGGTCGGGGTGTTGGGTGGGTTCGGAGCAAATTCGGTCGTCGTCGTCGAAGGCGGCGTCGGTGGCCATGGAACAGGCGGTTGGAGAGAGAGGGGAAGTGAGAGAGGGGTTTGTTTTGGTGAAGAGAGAGAGAGTGGTGGGGAAGGAGGAGGGTTTGAGTCTCATGAGGAAGGGACGGGAAGGGGACCGCGGCCCATCGCCGCCACGGGGTTAGGGTGGCTACGAAGGGGAAAAGCGTTCGCGGCGGTGTTCGATTGGATGTCTAGACCCTGTTTTGTTAAAAGGCGTAGGGTTGTAATTTGGGTGGGTTGGGTTGGGTTGGGTCCGACCCTGTCACACGTAACCGCCAGCGAGTGAGCTTGGATTGGGAAGCGTCGGTTATGGGAAATTTTTGGGCGCCAGACTGCCGAGTGGGCATACATGTGGTGTCCGAGCAATGCATTCAGACTGTTCATTTTAATTTTGGAAGGCTCGAGAGAGAAAGAGAAAAGAGAGTGGTAGGGTGAGATGAGAGAAAGGGTTTCAATCTGGGTTGTCCAACATACTTTTAGCTGGCCCGGATACGCTGCACGGCACCACGTAGACACAGTCACGTGATATCCATCCGGTACCCAAAAACTTCTAATAAATTATAGATTATGGACTAGTTTGGCTTAATAATTCTTTCCGGGGTTTTTTTTGTCTTTATCGCAGATATTTTAATTGTTTTTATCTTTATTCAATTTTTTGTAGTTTGGTCCATAATTATTTACTTTCCGAATTTCTATCGTCGAGACGAATGAATAATCTACAAAAACTTAACGCAAAACTAAATTTAAAAACAAAATAATAATCCTTTCAACCAAATTAGGCCTAAATCTCGGAAAATGTTTTAGCCTTCCACTTTTAGATAACCATGCTTCAAAGTTCGTCTTTTAATGTTTTTTTGAAAATTCTACTGTGAGTATTTTGAGCATTAAAAGATTGGATTTCAAAATATGATAAACAAATAGTAGAGTGCTAAAATTATTATTTTTAAATCTACTTTAGGAGATGTAAGTAATAGATCTATAAATTTATAATAAAGGCCAGCTTAGGTCATTCACAGTGGTATAATAAAAAATGGATAACCAAAAGTTGATACATCAGCTTTTGATTATTCACTTAAGAGATTGCTAAGCTTAACAATGTTGAGGTTCACAATGGTCACTTCTAGTCCATAACCAAAATAAGGGGTCCACTACAATTTCACACAATCTCTCTCTCTCCCCTTTTGTTTCCCGCCATTCACTTCCCTCTATTACGTTTTTTTTGGGCAAAAATATATCGAATATATGGTGTTCTTCCTAGAGTTATCTATCAAAATAACACCGATTTTTTTTCCCTTCATATTCCTATAACCTATATCACAAATCCACCACTCTCTTAATCTTTCAAAAAAAAAAATCAGATGTGTTCTTAAATTTGGAAAAGAATGCAAGGTTCTTCCTCTTTTTTTTTTTTTTTTGCAAGGTTCTTTGTTTACTCAACCATAGGGGAGGAACAAAAAAATGAATAATCACTTTTTAGTCGAAAAAATCAATTTTCTTTTGCTAAAAAGTGATTATTTATCAAAATACTTGGGTAAAAGTAAAAATAAAAATAAAAACACTTTTCCCAATTCCTCTCGTTGAGACGAATCAGTAACCTACAAAAGTTTGGCGCAAAACTAAAAAATGCGAAAAAAATTCAAATAAAGACAATTTTCAGATTTAAGTTAAGTTTAAGTTAAATTCATAAGAATGCAACCTAAAATAGAAACGTAAAAGAAGAGTAAAATACCTTAATCCAGCAACGATGAGTTAAATTATAGATGATCGAGAAATATGAGCTTTACTTTTGGAGGAAAAGAAAGAGAAACAGTTTGTGGTTGAAGTGAAGAAGAGAAGAATAAAATTGTAGTTGAAATACGTGTATATATAAATTTTGGAACTAGTTAACTTATGTAGTGTGAGGTTCAAAATTTTGATTATTGAAAAAAGTTGCTAGTTTTGGTTATCCAAAGCCCAAAATTTGATTATTTCTAAGGATGTTGCTAAGTTTGATTATACCATTGTGAGCCATTTTTTACACAAATATTGTTAACTTTAACAACAATTGTCTTTTAGTTATACCACTGTGGATGGCCTTAGTTGGTCGCTCTTGCATTGATTAATGAGAGGTTAAGGAGACAAATTTGTTATACTCACGTGTAAGATGGCCACTGACCTCCACATTTTGTGCATGTTTGCTAGACTTCGACTCCGCTATTAGATAAGTTAATTCTAACACATGATTTGAATCGTTCATTAATCTTTAAATGATGTTTTAAATAGTCTTTTAAAAATCAACTAAATCTAATAATGCACTATCAGTACACCATGGTGGCTACCCATAGTTTTTTTTTAAGAGTTATCTAGGCCACAAGAAGCAATGAACTTTTTGAGATAATTCACACTCATATTTGTGAAGATCTCATTCCATATATTTTTGACAAAAATACCTTATCATCTTTATAGATGACTTCTTGCGTTGTGGTTATGTTCATCTAGATAATGAAAAGTCACATGCCGTTTACATCAATCGAGATGCAGTTAGATAGAAATGTCAAAATAATAAGTTCAGATAGAAGTGTGTGAGTTTTATGGTAGACATGATGAGTCACAACAAAATACTGGCCCATTTGCTAAACTTTTAGAAAAGTGTTTGTGCCCAATACGCAATGTTTGGTATGCCACAATAAATCACACATATAATTGTGTTGCTGAGAGACATAATTGTATGTTTATGGGTACGGTTAAAGTATGATAAGTTCTTGAAATACATATTTCCTTGTGAGGAGCAGCATTAAAGACTGCATTTTATCTTTTAAACAGGGTTTCTAGTCAAGCGGTCCCGACAACTCCTTTCGTGTTATGGACCCGTAGAAAGCCTAATTCAAGTCATTTACATATTTGAGGTTATATACGAAAGCTATGATATATAATCCACAAGAGAAAAGATTAGACTCTAGAACAATTTTTGGATGTTTCATTGGCTATTCGAAAAATTCTATGGGATATACATATTTTATTGTCATAACCACAGTATGGGGATGGTAGAAACCCATAAATGCAAAATTCGTAGAGAACGGAAAAAATAGTATGAGTAAGAAATTAAGAAGGGTGAATCTCAATAAAGTGAGAGTTGATATCCCAACAATCCTTTCTCATCGAGCAGTTGTTATTCTTCGAAATTCTCAACAAATTGAAGAGAATGAACAGCATACAAAAAATGATTGTCCACTCCATGAATATAGCTATTGAAAATAGTGTGAGTAAGAAATTAAGAAGGGTGAATCTCAATAAAGTGAGAGTTGATATTCCAACAATCCTTTCTCATCGAGCAATTGTTATTCTTCGAAATTCTCAACAAATTGAAGAGAATGAACATACAAGAAATGATTGTCCACTCCATGAATATAGCTATTAAAAATAGTGAAGAACCACCATTGAAAATATTGTTTAATCACCACAACCGACATTTTTTAGAAGATTTTAGAGAGAAAGAAGATCTGCCATTCCAGATGATATGTCAAGTGTATTTCCAAGAATCAAATTTTGAGATTAGGATCAAGAAGGACCAGGTTTCGTTTACAAAAGCCATGAATACTGACGATTCTACTAAATGGGTTGAGGCTATGGATTATGAGTTGAGATCATGAACAAGAGTAATGTTTGAGACCTCATTGAATTGCATGATAATTGCAAGAAAGTTGGTTGAAAATGGGTCTTTAAACCCAAATGTGAAGCAAAGGCTCAAACAATTTAACGCCAAACTTTTTTTTATTGACAATTTAAGGCCAAACTTGTGGCCAAGTGTTTACTCATTAAGAAGGAGTTTACTAGAAGAAGACCTTCTCTCATGTGTCATAGAAAGACTCACTTAGAATTATCATGGCCCTTGTAGCTAGCTCATTATTTATAGATGCGTCATGTCCGTATAAAATGGTCACTAATCTTGCATCCACAAATGATTGGCAATCCCTTAACCTTTGGTAGCAAGAACTTTTATCTCAATTCAGTACCCCTCTTATTCAGTCGCGGTGTCACTCCAATAACAACAACAAAAACATATCAGACAAACATGATGAATTCCAAAAAACAAAATATACCATATTGTTTAGCCATTTTTTGGGTAAATTAAACCACTTTATAAAGCAAACAACCTCAAACCAACAGAGAATACAAAACAGACTCTGAAAAGGTGTTCGAACAGTGAACACCATAAAAGGGAAAATCTTAAAGCCACCCAGTCCCACTTACAAAAGCAAGACAAAACAGATAACAATCAAGGAAAAAACAGGCAGTACACAACTAGAAACTGAAAATCCTAGAACTTAAGCCCCAAACAGCATACATCAATCTGGCTTATTAGTACGCTGAAGGCCTCTCCAAGAGCAAAGACATGCTCTAACTTCTGCGATGATGTGAGAACTCAACAAAAGAGCAGGAAGAGATTTTCCTTGAAAAACTCTGTTATTCCTTTCATGCCAAATCCAATAGATCGAAACTGCCAAAGAAAGCTTGTAAATTTTGCATCGAAGTGAGGCTCCACTCATCCGAGAGCATACCCAGTCAATTTTCCCCGACAACCCCAAAACTGATCGAGTAATATGATTCTTAGACAGAACCACCTGCCAAACCTCCTTAGAATACGGGCATGAGAAAAATAAATGTTCATGAGTCTCTACGCCATTTAGGCACAAGCTACAACCGGCAGTAGTCCTCAGCCCCCAACTACACCATCTATCCATAGTCGAAAGTCTGCCCAAAAAAGCAATCCACACAATGAACACCCACCGAGGAACATGGTGAGGAAACCAAACACATCCCGCCCACCGAATAGTGGGATACGACACCCTCAAAGCCCGCCAAGCAGATATGGCAGAGAACTGACCATTTCTAGTAAGGGTACAACGCACTGAATCAGAAGTAGTAGTATTAGGAACCAAAGTAGAAGGGGTTTGGGCTACTATTTCCCTTGTAACCACACTCCGTGGCCTCAGCCACTTCCAAGAACCATGGTGAATAATAGAGGATACCTTAGCAAGTAAAGATCTCCCCATATTGGCATCACCAAATTTCAGATACATGGGGCCCAATGCATGCCAGTTATCAAACCAGAGATAGGTAGAGGAACCATCACCAATAGTATATTTAATCCCAGGTTGGACTAGGTCCCTAAGATGAAAAAGCTTCCTAATGGTCCAATAAGCCTCAATAGGAATTCTAATTCTCCACAAACTTTGATCTTTAATATTGTAGGTATGATACCCCAGTATCTCACCCTTCACTTCAACAGGATTAGTTAACCTTGTACCAAAAGCATCAGTCAAACTTAAAATTTTACTTCTTAAAGAATGAGACTTCATCTTGTGGTGGAAGAACCTGGTATTGTGGTCTCCTAAAGCAAGCCATTAAATTCTAGATTTCTGTTTTTTGAATGACTCCTCTGCTAAACTCAACTCCACAAACCTTATATGTAGAATCCTTTCCTCTTCGATAAGGGCAGCATCATAAGGACGTTGAAAACATTGCTTTTGAATAGAAGCCAACTCCTGTCTAACTTTGTCAACCTAGCCCCCAATATGAGAGAAAAACTTTTTATTGAAAGCCCTGAGAACTAGTTTCAATCTCACAAGTTTCCCATAGAACTGAGAGTGTCTAGAGCCTCTAAAAGGCTCCCTCCAAGACTTCTGCAATTCATCCTTGAAGTTGGCATGTTTTATCCAAAAGCTAAAGAACTTAAAAGGAATCTTTCTAGGAATTTCAGGCTGAACATCCACTAAAATGAAGCAATGGTCAGAAATTCCAAGTGGCAAAAAAGTTGTTTCAGATTCTGAGAACTTATCCAGTCAAGTAGGGGAAATGAGAACCCTATCTAGATTACTCTTCCTATCTCCAAGGCCCCCCCTTTTATTGGACCAAGTGAACCACATCCCTTTGAAAGGCATATCATCCATACAAATATTATCAAGGCAATCATTAAATTCCAAAGCAGCACCCCCATCAAAACCAACTAGACGTTCAGAAAGCCTTCGAACTACATTGAAATCACCTAGTTGAATCCAAGGTACATCACCAATAGAAGAATACAAAAATCTCATTTCCATCCAAAGCTGTCTTCTAACAGACAACAAATTATGGCCATACACATAAGAAACATAGAACATACGTTGATCAATAGTAAGTACCTTAACCACCAACAACTGAGAAGAAGAATGAATATCTACTGTAAAAAGTTGAGGATCCCATCCCAAAACAATTCTTGCAACTGAATCATTATAAGCATTATGGAGAAAAGACCAACTAGCAGGAAAACAGCGCTTGACTGTATGGTCAATGTTTTCAGGCCTTACCTTGGC
Source organism: Rhododendron vialii (assembly GCF_030253575.1). Classification (NCBI taxonomy): domain Eukaryota; kingdom Viridiplantae; phylum Streptophyta; class Magnoliopsida; order Ericales; family Ericaceae; genus Rhododendron; species Rhododendron vialii. The sequence goes on along the minus strand of NC_080564.1, from coordinate 10,182,306 downwards.
CTCAACAACACCCATCATACCCAACCTATGAACCTTGATCATGGAGTGAACTTCCTTCTGTTTCAGGGGATCATTTAAACCCCTGATGTTCCAGGCCCCCAAGCTAATTTTGGACATAAAATCTATGGTTTAGTACCACCCCCCACCCCCTTTTTTGGAATAGGGGGATCAACTTTCCCTTTGCCTCTACCCCTACCTTTTTTAGTAGGCATAACAATTTCAAGGAGATCAGGGGAATCAAGGGGAACTCTTGCTGCTAAATCAACCCCTTCAAGTTCCTCCTTACCAGCTATATGATCAAGCTCAGTAACGACAGAGAAAGAGTTGCCACTCCGAGCAATAGAACATTGACCCATATCCAAACCTCGTTCCACAACAGGAGGAAACACACACTCAGGAACAGTAGCTGCAAAAACCACAACCTGCTTCCATTGAAATTTCTCTGAGACAGGCATAAATAAATCAGGAGCCAACTGTGTTAAAATGACCTTTTCTGTAGGCGGAGAACCTTCTTCAAGAGAGGCCAGAGCACATTTCCTAACCCATTCAGTTTTAGGCTTTGTCACCTTTGCTTTAACAATACACTGATCTTCAGAGTGGCAAAAAACATGGCATTCCAAACACTTCACAGGCCGCCAAGGGTACTTAACCCCCACAGTTGCAAAGAGGCCACAATATTCCACATCAACAGTTTCTGGTTAGACAGATCCGACTTCAACTTCAACACACAGTCGAGCATAGCTAAGCCTTTGACAACTCTCTATTAAAGCATCAGCATAGAGGGGTATTCTTGTAGCACTCGCTATATAGCTCAACCCAGCTGCATTCCATAAAACCAAAGGAACTTGATACAATTGAACCCAGATAGGGACTTTGGCAAATTGCTCCTTCCGAAGCTCCATCTGAGGAGTCCATGGTTTAAGGACCAGGAGTTTATCCCCAAAAAGCCAAGGACCAGCAGCAATGACCCTCTTATGAGCATCAGCTTGTGAAAATTGAAAAAGAAAAAGCCCTGCTCATTAGACATAACCTTTTGGATACCAAATTTCTTCTAAATCCGGAAAGCAATATTCAAAACAGCACCAAATGGTAACTTCTTATCCAGAAAATACCCGACTACACAATTATTCCATTTAGCGATCCCTGCCTCAACTACACCCTCAAGAGGGCACACAGTGACCTTGGCTTCCTTAGCCTGTGGGGGATGGAAAGATAATTTCATACGAGGGCCACCAGGATCGTGTGACGACATCAGTCCAAGTAGGTTTAGGACTAGCAACAAAAGGCACATCTTCAAATGGCTTCGTAGACTCCAATTCCTTACACAGATACTGAATTTTAGCATTAAGAGACTTAATCTGCTTAGCGATTGGACTATCCGTATCATCTATACACAAGTGATCTGTATTCTCCACAATAACACGTTTAAGATGATCGATAATATTGCCATGATCACCAGAACCAAAGACCAAACCCTTAGGTACAGGGCTCAAACTAGGGTTACGACCTAACCGAGAAGAACAAAGATCAGGAAAATGAGTTGCAAAATCCATGAGCAAGAAACGAGAGCCTTACCAGAACAATCAGAGAGAGAACGAGGAAGAATCAAGCAGAGAACCAGAAGAGGAAGAGCCCCACTCGATCTCGAGCTGGAATCGCCCAAATCATCTCGCCCATGATCAGTGTGATTTTATTGTTTAGCTATTACACAAACTAAACGCAAAACGAGTTCATAACTTTGTCATATGGATACTTAGAGGAAATCTTTCATAATACGCCATGCAAGTTGTCAAAATTAATGATAATATTCATGATAAAAATCAGAGAAAATTATGGTACATTTCAAGAAAAACCAGTAAGTTTAATCAAAACTAACCAAAATCAGTAAGTTAACCTAAAGTCCAAACGATTGGTGTAAACATCATGAAAAGTTCAATAAATTATCTCGAGTTGAGTGTTAATTTCATGGTTAATTCTACAAAACAATCACTTTAGAGCAAATCATCAACCGCACCACATTTGGATGATATACCACACGAACATTCCAAAATCAAAACCAGAACTCCAAGAATATTAATGTTCAAAAAGAACACAAAAAATTGTGTGTCTACCATATGAAATTGCCTCACATTGTTTCGCATGCACCAATCGATTCATCAAACCAACAATAAATGGGGGAGAAAAACAAAGGAATTTGGGATAGATAATTTGGCCTCGTAGAATTGCCTTCTTCTTTGCCGCTACGGTTTTCCCGAGCATTGAAGGATGGCGATTAGAGGAATAGAATGATTAGAATCACGTTTAGAATTTAGAGGATTTCGGGTCCAGCGTATTACCTAGTGGCTTTTGAAATGTGATTTGGGATGGAATATGGTAAGCGGTGTTTCAAAGATTTTTTTCCTTGTTAATTATATCCCCATAATAACACTTAGGCCCCATTTCAAAAACTCAAATAAGTACTTAAAAAATAAGGACCTATTTTCAAACTTAAAAATAATAGGCTTATGAAAATAATTTTTAAATTTTTTTTGCAGAGTTTGATAGTTCTCGATTAGAACTATCAAACAAAATCTATATTACATATTTTTTTTTATTTCAATAAGCCTATTATTTTTAAATTTAAAAATTATAAATAAATATTTATTTTTTAAAGAGCCTTTCTGAAACGGGGCCTTAGGACTTCCAAGCTATGTTTTCATTCCAAAACTCTACGCCTACATATGGTATCAAAAAAGATGGGCATTTAATGGCACTATCGAGTTTATTCCAATATATCGGGATAAAAACAAAGTGTCTCGACGGGGGGAGGAGTACTTGTAACGACCCTGATTTTTGGTAAATAAAAATTTCGTTAAATATTTAAATTTTATCTTAATTACTTGGATTTGCTACTAAAAATTTCTTTTTAATTTTTATAATCCGTCATAATTAGATTTGAAACTTATAAAATTATATCTTTCACGCCGAGCAATCTAGTCATTTTCTAAAGACAAGTATGCTTGTAGAAGCACTCGTATTTTTTTTCTAGTGAGTTAAAATAAAATCTTTAAATTATATTTCTTGGCTAGAAATCCTACTTGGCAAGTAGAATTAGTTTCCAACCAATTCGTTAGAAAACCTTAATTACCGTTTCAATCTAGTTACAATTTCCTAATCCTAGATGGACCTTTTTGACCGTCTTTGAGCCTTTTGAACCCCCGAACCCTAATTGAACCATTAGACTATAGGAGTAATCATTTTATTCCTATGTTTAGTCATTTCACTTTACCTAGCATCATTACTTACCCTACCTATTGGATAATAAAGGCAAGGGAAAACTTTAACCTTTGGTCCATAAATGTTAGGGAAAATATTATCCCTTGGACAATAGATTCCCATGACTAGTCATATCAAATTATCACCAATATTCCTTTACCCATTGGTCCATAATTGTTAGGGGAATTTTTATCCCTTGGTTAATCGACCTTTGACTTGCCAATAAGGCTTTGATTTGACCATACAAAATCATGGGCCAAGAATCTCATCATTTTGCTTCCAAGACTAGTTAACCTAACCATGCATGCATGCAACCCTAAGATTTTAGCCTTAAACCTATTAATCCTAGACTTACTTTCCTAGACACTCATATATATATATATATATATATATATATATATGTGTGTGTACCAAAGAGAGAAAGGGGGGGGGGGGGGGGGGGGGGGGGAGAGGCCGGATGGGGAGAGAGAGAGGGTGTGTGTGTGTGTGCAAATTATGGACACTTACACAAGCAACCTTTATAGCCTTAAGCCTATTTTTGACTTGCCAACCCATTTCTAGTCTTTCAAAGTACAAAGTTAGCCAATGATTTCATTCTTTCTTGCAAGCAACCTCCCCATAGACTTGACAAGTCCAAAACCCTTCATGATGACCTAAAGATTTGGCCAACAAATGGAAGTGACAAGTCATGGAAGACTTTGCATGCTTTCAAGCTTGATTGGACATGACAATGGAGCAAATCCATGGGAGGAAGGAGAGAGAGGGGGGCCGGCCATAGAGGAGGGAGGAGGAGCTCAAGTGTTGGCTATAAATAGCACCCCATGCCTTCCATTCAATTCACACCATCACTTCTTGCTCTCACTTCTCTCTAGAAACCATTTCTGTTTTTCCAGGCAGCTTACTGCCCTCCACGAATCTCTATTTTTCTCCAGCTTAAAGTAGTTTTTAGAACCAACTCCCTTAGAGAAAGTTGTAGAGCACTTCGAAACCTTCAAGTTAGACCCAAGAACCATCCAAATCAGTGAAGAAACGACAAAGATATTGGCATCCGAAGTTCAGTAAAAATCTCGGATTTCTATTTCCAGACAGCATACTGTCTCTGCCTTTATCACCATTTTTCTCCTACCTAAAATAGTTTCTAGGATCAACTTCCTTCACGAAAGTCGTAGAGCACTTCGAGAGCTTCAACTTCGACCCAAGAACGATCGTATTCGGCCAAATATTGACCAAGTTACTGCCATCCAAAGTTCGGTCCAGATTTGCAAGTTCACCGCCCGTAGAAAATCTTCCAACTAGCTTATTCGGCCCCGACTAAGTTTCGGATCAAGGTAGATAAATCTCTACTCATTTTCCCTAGTATAACTTTAGTTATTTTTGTTTATGATAAGGCAAGTTAAAGTATTAGGAATAATTAGCAAGCTCGTTTTACAAAATCTTGAAATGACATTACGATCATGTAGATTTTCTCTACTCACTTCCCTAAGTATAAGTATAACCCCTTGTTCCCTAAACTCTACGTATAGAATCGTACGTTAGAAAGTAGAATGTTCTTGATTCAAAGTATCAATATCTTTATCGTTTTCCTTAAGTAGATAAGGTTATCTATTGTTTGGTTTCAAGTAGATAAGGTTATCTATCATGATTATCTCGCTAATGGAAGTACGAGCATGTTGGATAAATGACTTTGTCTTAAATAAACATATGTTGTATTGAATTTCTCAAAAAGTAAAATAGAACGATTTTCGAAAGATAAAAGTTTAACGCTTGATTTGAAGTATTCATATTTTGATCTTTTCGAGCATGCTTAGTAATATTGAGTTAAATAATCTTGCTAGTATAGTTTCAATGAATGAGTTATGCTTATTTTTGTGAAAAGTCCTACCGCGGAGTCTATGCATGAAAACGTGACACGGAAATCGAGAAAGTTAGAAACGTGACACCTAGGGTGTGGTTAACAAAAAGACGTGTTTTGAAAAGGTGAAATGTTTTGGAAACCGCAATGTGGCCGGACATGGTAGCCCATTGTGTGGTGTGTGTTTTGTGTGCCAATGGGAACCCGGTGCGGCGGAACCATTGTGAGGATACTCGGGAGATCGGAACGGCGGAACCGAGGTTGGGTGTGTGGCTTGGTTATCCGCGTTACGGAGCCAATGCGATTGTGTGCCAATGGGAACCCGGTGCGGCGGAACCATTGTGAGGATACTCGGGAGACCGGAACGGCGGAACCGAGGTTGGGTGTGTAGCTTGGTTATCCGCGGTACGGAGCCAATGCAAATGATTTTGAAAGGTTGGGTGTGTAGCTTGGTTATCCGCGGTACGGAGCCAATACAAATGATTTTGAAAGGTTGAAATGTTGACACGGTCTACGATGAGTCGCGTAGGAGAAACACAGAAATCTTGGACACCAACGATAGATGATTAACGAATGTGGATGTGTCATTGTTAGCTGTATATACATGTATCATGTGGAAATCGATGATTGTATAACCTGTTGTTTGTAAGTTATGGGTTAGCGGGTATGAGTTTGTTCTATTGAGCGTTGTAGCTCACGGTGTTACCTTTTGGTGACCCTGACATATTATATCGGTGGCGACGCGGGTATAATGTGTCAGACTCCTTAGATGAACAGGATAAGATGTACACCGTGGAAGCTTTTGGAGCAGAGGAGCTTGCTAGGATGGAAGAGCAAGCAGAGTAGTGTTAGGAACCCTAGTTTCCTTTCTTGTTGAATAAATGTACCCTTTCCTTATGATGTATTTATGATGTAATAATGAGCCAGACTCTCTTTATTATATAATAAATGCCTCATTTAACGTACCCAAAATTCGGGGCGTTACAGTATTACTATTTAAGTGCCACACAAGTTATTAGTATTTTATTTAGTAGTAAAATAAGTGTTTCATGATTTTAATATACAACTAAGATTTATAACAATTTCCAATATGCTCAAGGCGATTTGATAGAAGCAGATCCTATTTTTTTAGTATTTCTTTTTCTATTAATTAAGCTTAAAACAACGTCGTGTTGGGTCTCTTTTAATGAAGTGCAATCCTAGCCATTTGTAATAGGTAAATGAGTGAGGCGGCATTCACATGCCACATGAGACGATCATATGAGAAAGTTAACCAGTAGGGATGCACAAGGTTCGGATTGGTCCAATTCTTTAGAAAACCAATAACCGGACCATTCCAAACGATTCTAAAAAATTATGAACCAAAACTTAACTAATATATGTGTGGAATCTAACCAGAACTAAACCGCAAGACCGGTTCGATTTTGAATCAGTTCTGATTCTATTCAATTAGCATCTAAACACTTAGGATTTGGTAGGGTAAAGTAAGGATTATAGGAAGGTATTCTGCTAGAATAAAAAAGGAAGGAATTAGAAAAAATTGAAAAAATATAAATGAGGGGTTTGGTAGGGTAAAGCAAATCATGGAATTTGTGGAATGGATAAGTATTCGAGTAAAAATAAATAAAATTGGGTACACTCAATACTCTTAAGAATTCTTAATGGTTGGGTTCCTATAAATATACTACTAGTATATTAGAAACTTTTTTAACAAATGAGATTTCTTCTTTAAATAAATTAACTTTAGCAAGGAAAAGATTAACTTACCAAATAAAATAAATAATTATATATACATATTAATTTTTTAAAATAGTTCTAAACTGTCCGATTCAGTTCTAACCACAAATCTTTAATTAAAAATCAGTAATCAAACCAAAATTAACGATTCTTATTTTTTTGGAACCATAACATGACCAATGAACCGCAGAACAAGACCAAATACGATAGTTCGGTCTGGATCAGACCGATTTTGTGGTTCGGACGGTTTTCTTAAACACCCCTATTAACCAGCGATCCAAATGTTGCAGTAACTTAGTGATTATCGTAAAGTCAATGATAAATTCCGTAAATTATGCTCGTTGACCACAAAATTGTTGAGAAACTTAAGGGAACGTGAAAATGATAGGCGCAATCATAAATAGTACTATAACCTAGTGGACGGCTGAAATGTAACATTTTTTAGTAGCTCCATGGCATCCTCGGAGAGAGGTTTTGGGTTTGCAACCATCGATTTGATAGAAGCAGATCCTATTTTTATTTTTGTTCTTTTTTTTGTTGAGCTCAAACAACGCCGTATTGGGTCTCCTTAATGAAAGTGTGATCTCATCCATTTAATTAGGTAAATGAATGAGGTGTCAAGCATTCACACGCCACACGAGACGATCATATCAGGAAGTTAACCAGCAATCCAAATATAGGAGTAATCTTGTGATTATCGTAAAGTCAATGGTAAATTCCGTATATTACGCTCGTTGACTTCAAAATTGTCTTATTTATTTATTTATTTATTTATAGGCAAATCACTCAAAATTGTTGAGAAACTAAGGGAATTACATGAAAATGATAGGCGCAATCATAAATATAATCTAGTAGGCGGCTGAAATGTAACATATTTTTAGTCACTCCCTAGTCTAGTTTTATGCATTTTCGATCTTCCCGTTTTTTAAGTAAGGTCAAAGCCATAGTGTGGAATTAAAGTTCACCCTATCCAATTGACATTATACATACTACTATGGAGTAATTGACAGCTATAATCTACGAACTATGATCATGTCATGCGATCCAAAAATAAGTACAATGGCTCCCAACAGGATTTTACTTTGATTATTATAATCGTTCAATTTGTATGTCTCATTGTAAACTATATAAAAGTAAAAATTTAGTTTAATTGGTCGATAAGTCTTGACTCAGTTATACTTTTTATGAACAAGCAATGGACATAATCAAAATGGTGGGAATTCCAATGGACCTTTTTTCCGGATAAAATATACGAGTATTTGTTGGCATAACATTCGATATCCATGTAACTTTCTTTTTTACATATGCGATTTCGACATTGGCACTTTTAAATGAATGATTCATATTCTGAGAATAAGATTGTGGTGATCAATCTCGTTTCTATTCACAAAGGATTACATTGAAAAAAGCATGCTTATGTGTTTCATACAAATATAATTGTCCCCATGAAGTTTTGGTATAGGGCTGTATCTCTGTTTGTAATCCTGTGGAAAGAAATCAGTATGAAAATGGGTATAGCTCAAGAAATGAACATTAAATTGTCTCGCACATCACACCGTACGTATTGTATGAGAAAATTAGACATCTGTTAGCTCAAGATGTGGTGGACAAGGGGTCTTCGTAGTGTGCTAATACACAACGGAGGTGTAACAATTATGGGTAAACTCCACTGATATTCCATTATCCTGATATGAATTGTTTTTAGTATTTGAGGGGTTTGCTCAAAACTACATTTAAATCGAAATTAAAGTTAATCAGTTATTGAAAAATCACATGATGATTATAGATCTTACCGTTGGTTTGTGAAATTATACCGAGCATCCATTGTTTGTAGAGTTTATGCTACTTGTCGAGATGCTAATCATAGTAGATCAATTCATTGTTATTTTTGGATAACCAATTCAACGAGCTCTATAAATTGAATGGTTTTTTATCACGACGGTTTGATCTCGATGAAGCCCACCAAGGCGCAATAAGTACACCTCATAGCGGATTGATGTACAGACAATGATTAAAAAATCGGATCAGATCGACCAGTTGAACTGGTTTAGAACACGACGGTTTAATCTCGATGAAGCCCACCAAGACGCAATGCACCACGTACTGCATTGACGTACAGTCTACAACAAAGGAACGAGTAATTATTTAGTGGTCTTAGAGACCCGTCACGTGATACCCCAACTCCCTTCTCCACCGTACATTCATTTAGGGTTCATACACTCGGTAATGAGCCCCACACAAACGTGGATAATTTTGATTTTCCAAATGCCAAACGTGGTGTTGAATAGTCCGGTGAAAATGACAATGATGCGTGACTAGACGGGACCATTTTACACGGAAGGGTTGACGTTAAAGGAAAGGCAAAAGGCCAAAAAACATCGTGGGACCCTCGCAATTTGCCCATTTTGACTTTGCAACACTCTTGAGATTTCCCACTTGGAGTGTGGTTTAAGTCCCCTCATCTCTTCCCACCAACCCTCGCCACCCCAACCAATTTCCCAGTAACCACACAGAAACAACAGCTATCACACTAATAATACAAAATGACCGACCCGGTCAGCAGAGAGACGCCTCTATAGTTATATCGCGGCCGTTTATCTCAACAATTAATTAGTCAATATTTTAAAATGACTCGTTCTGGATTATTTCGAGTAACAGTCTTCTAAAATATTTTTGAAAGATCGAGAGGGAAAGTATGAACTCTCTCTCTCTCTCATTTTCTCTCTCTACATGTAAATTCAGCCGCCCGGCCCCAACAGCCAACTTCCAACCTTTTTTTTTTCTTGGTCAACCGTCCCTAACACGACAAGTTCCACCAAAGTCTTAATCCATCTTTGAAATATTGACCCAATCCTTTCTCCTTTCTTCCAATTTCTACGTTTTTAATCTCTCTCTATGCATAAAGCAAGAAACAGCAGTGTGCGATAATGACTAATGAATTATAAAGTAGAACTGAGGCATCCGAAGATAAAGCAACCACTAAAGAAATTTACAAAAAGAAAGAGAGAGAGAGAGAGAGAGAGAGATTAAAAAAAGACCATAGAACCCACTTTCTTTGTTTCTACTAACATCATACCAAATCCACCATCTTTTTTTTTTCCCCCTTGCTTTTCCTTTTCATCAATCTCGTCAATGGGATCACAGTAATCTAGACAGAGAAACGAAGAGAGAGAGAGAAACAGGGAATCCAAGTAGTATTGTACAAGGAATAAACAACTAATAAACTCACCAATTAAAATCTCCTTCGAGATCCAGAGCTGAGTTGAGTCATTGAACTCAACTCACCGAGCTAGTAGATAATTAGATGATTGAGGGGAGAAAAAAAAAAGAGATTATTATCCTAAATTAGGAGGACTCCAAAATAAGACCACTGGTTTCAGCGACGGATAGAGAGTGGTTGTGCTCGCCTTCGTAGGTGACAATAAGCATCGCTGGATCGTCCAAAGCCCTCTCCACGTGTTTACGCGCCGGGCATCCCCTCACGCTGCTGCATTTATAGTAACCCCTGTTTTTTCAAAAAATAAAAAAATATGTAAACATTGGCGAAAATTGCGCATTCAAATTTTGTTAGTTTTATTTGAAGCGTATTTTGAACAAATTTGTTTCCGTAAGAACAAGATAAAACGTGAAGTTAGAATGATCTAAGATTTTCCATATGCTTTATGGTTACATTCTTCTCATCCCACGATCATTGGTATTTTTAGATAGACGTGTAAACATATCCGAAAAAACCCAATAGCGAGCAAACATACATCTGGTATAGAAAGATATATACACATTTATTTCAATTAGCGCGCAAACATATCCCCTAAAAAAAAAAACCCAAAATGGCAGACTAAGAAAGTAGTAGATGGGACTACCACTCAATTTGATTCATTAGTCAGGGTAAGTTTTCCGTAAAAAGTTTGTCTAGCTGAAGAAATTTAGAGAAGTTGTTCCACTTGTATGTGAAGAGAATGATCTGGCCCATAAAAATTCATTCTTTTATGAGCTTTAACCCGTTTAGTCGTCCTTTCATACACCATGAAAAACCCAGCCTAGATTCGGATCAGTCAAACACGGTTTCAGAGAGGATCTCGTTTATTTGCGTAAAAAACTAGCCATGTTGGATTGAGCAGAAGGTCCGTCTACTATGGTCCCGGAATCTGAACCCTAAAAAAGTGCAAAGAATTTGAAGTGTGCGATCCTGATTCACTTGATTCGAGCATTGGACAGTGGATACACATACACACGTCTAGGTGAATTTGGAGTTTTGGACCGCGTACAGGATATGAATAGGAGTATATACGCATAAGCAGAAAGATCAAAATATGAGTTCTGGAGAAGCATTTCTTCCAATTCTGGGGTCTTCTAAAAACAGTTGTAAGCTGAGAAAATTCTACTACGAGCAGTATATTACGTTTGTGGACAAGGGTAAAATAGTAATCTGGAAACACAAGTCAACGGCTGTACAGTAGTAGTACTTGTCTTTGATTGGTTGATTGATTGAATCGTTCACACAATGCTGAGTCAAGTCTAAATTAACCGAGTTGAGTGACCCACTCAGTACGTACCTTGGATGTGGAGAGCCTTTAATGGGTTTCTGACCGTACTTCCTCCACGAGTAATCATCCGGTGGTATGTCCGCCATTTTCGAGCTTATCGCCGGAACTCTTTCCACCCTCTTCAGCCGCAGCTTTCTGTAATAATAATTCCATAAAACAACTCCAAATAAGAGTGCGTTTGGGTTGGGAGTATTAAAATTGTAGTAGTATCAAATTTTTTAACTTAATTATTCGTACAAAATGGAAAAAGCATAAGATTATAGTAATTGTGTACAATATGTGAGTAACTGATATAGAACCAAGTCACATAATTCTACACGAAGACGAGCGCCAGCCGTACTAAAAAAAATTACTAGAGAATTGGAGCGCAAACGAGAATCGAAAGTCTCATCGAAGGGCCCAACCGAAGAATTATACTAGTATGTGACTAAAGAAGGGAGAAACAAACCTCTTCTTGGAACAATGGCATCGGCCGGAGGACCCACTGCACTTGCCGGAAGCAGCGTTCTCCGACGAACTGCACTTCCGCTTCAACAACGGCGGCTTACCGGACGAAGACGCCTGAGACAGATTCGACACAACAAACGGCGCGGACGACATCGGCTGCTGCTGCTGCTGCTTCATTTCCGTCTCCCCCGTCAACGACGAGTTTGCTCCGGAAATCGCCGGCGAGTACGAGAAACTAATCACCCTGTTCTTCAGGTTCGGGTGGGAAACCGCCAGAGGAATCTGCTGAATCGGAGTCGGGCAATAAACCCTGGTCTCCGGGCCGTCGTATCCCTCGTTGTGTTGGACCGGAATCGGGGGGTGTGAAACCAGAGGGGCTCGCCGGAACCTAGCGTGGCCGGTTTGGGTGCGGCCCAGGAGGGAAATGACCCGCTTGAATTTCGTAACGGCGATGTCGGCCACGGCTTTGCAGTCGGTGTTTAGTTCCATGGACGAGTTTCGGTCGGAATCAGGAGGAGAGATTTGGGACTTGGATAGGAGCCGGATGAATTTCTCGACGCTCTCGAGGCCCGACGCCGCCTCTTGGACCACGGCGTTGTCTTCCAGTTTGGTTGCGAAGGTGTTGTTTGATCTGTAGGTACCCATCACGAGCTCCATGGCCATGGCGGCAGTGGCATCAATCGGGGGGAAGAGAGAGAGAGAGAGAGAGCGCAATGTTGGGTTGGAAGTTGGCACAAGTACTCGTGAAGATGTACGTATATCGGTATATGTATTCTCTCTGCGCTCTCTCTCTCTCTCTCTCTCTCTCTCTCTCTGGTGCTGTAGAGGTCAAAGGATGCCATCGTCGAGGGTAAAAGGGTCCACATGCGGTGACTAATCCCATCGGATTTCAACCATCTTCTTTGGTCAAATTTAGGTATGAATATGATTAGTCGCCGTGTCAAATTTGCCTGTCGCCATGTTAGAAAAATGCTACACACACAACGGTTGTGTAAAACACAACACACAATCAATCTCTAACCATTCATGACTGTAATGAATGGTTAGGATTCGCTCAAACTCTTCCTCATAAAAGTTAAACTTATCCGTGGAAGAGTTTTTTTAAAATTTAGACTGTCCAAATACATCTAGATGGTCAGAATTACACACACAACCAACACAACGGTTGTGCAAGTAGCATTTTTGTGTTAATATTTACTGAACAAAAAGTACAAAAAAATAAAAATAAAAAATTGCTACGCGTACAATCGTTGTGTTGATTGTGTAACTAATTATGGCCGTCCAGATGTGTTTGGACGGTTCAGATTTTTAAAAAAAAATCCACAGAAAAGACGAACTTTTTCGAAAAAGAAAATTCTGACCATAATTTACAATAATGAACGGCTAGAGATTGATGGGGTTGCTTGTTGGGTTTCATTGTTATGGGTGTAGCACCTTTGCAAAAAGTGTCCAAACACAACTTCTTCCCCGAACAACTCCAAAGAAGAAGTGTGTTTGTTTGGAGGCATCCGATGTATATGAGCCCATGTGTATCGAACAAATGCATTCTATTCTAATAATATGTAGAGGGAGAAGAACTTTTGGTGTAACCTGTTTTTAAAGCTGCCTAATCAAAATCCAAGTTTTACATTTGATTTTACCATAACCTAATCAACCTCATGGCAAAATAGTAAAAGTCACTAAAACTCAACCACGCACCTACTCGACCCCTGGAAAACACTACTGTAACAATCAGTACCAACTGACCTATTAATCATTCGTCTAATCACATTGCTTAAAAGATTAACCTCAATTTATTAGTAACCGGAGGGGCTTTACTTATATTCCATTTTATATTTCCCACATCCACCTATGTGAGACTCTTTTCATGGTAGTGAGTTCTCACAACTACCCACCCACATTCCTAACCCCCAAATATTTTGACTTGTATTTTCACATGCACACACAAAAAATGTGCGCCAACCGCTTGTTGTGTTTTAAAATTGTACGAATAACATTGCTATTTAAAGAAATGCAGAGAATGACAATGTTGGAAATCAATACTACATTCTAGAAACTCCTCTACAATCCAAATGTGAACTGTATAAGGTATATTGGAAGCTACACGGCTACACCACACACCACGGTTCTTACTTTAACGTTCAAAGTTATTTTGATGTTTTTAAGAGGAGATTTCCAACACTACTAGGTGCGGATCAAAAAAACACTATTAGGTAGTAATATTATATGTAGTCAAAAAGTACAAAAGGAAAAGATATTCTTTATTTTGTCTATTCAGTATTTCATCTATTTATTCTAACAAAATTTCTTATTTTTTCTATTCACTCAAACGAACTTAGGGCATCCACATCTCTCTATTTACTCTCCTCTTTAAACTAAATTAGAGAGCCAAAACAAGAAAAAACATTCAAAACCCCCCTTTATCAGCCTCTCTTTCTTCCTCTATATTTTGAAGAAATTTTAGTTTTGCTACAGTAGCTTGTTTGGATGGACGAGCTATTGTTCACTTGCCTCTAATCTCTCTCTCTCTCTCTCTCTCTCTCTCTCTCTCGTGTTCTGTACCAGCGCCAGCAATAAGAGGCAAGGGAGACTGGGAGAGTTTTTTTTTTTTATCAGAAGGAAGAGTTAAATGAAGTATTTAATTGAGGTGGGTTTGATTATTTATTGAGAGGATAGTGAGAGTAAAGAGTCTGAGGTAGTAGTTATTTTAAAAGTAGATAACTAAAGTAATAAAGTGACTTTTTGAGGTGTAAATTGGTCCAAAATGTAGAGAGTCTGGTGCGGATGCTCTTAACCAAATATACTAGAGAAATCTTTGAAAGTACATTAAAATGAGTAAATTAGCAATGGCACTAGGGCAAAAAATAAAGGAAATTGCAAGTAGCCAGCCACCTCCACTTGCAACAGGACCAGAGCAAAGGTAAAAAACTCAGAAAAAAAAGGGCCATGGCTAGCTATTTAAGCCAAGAGGATCAGTTAAAGAGTCTCTTGGAGATGCTCTAATATTTGAAAAAAAGATTGCAACACTGATTTTAAAAAAAAAAGGGGAGGTTCTAAAGATAAATGTGTTTTGATATATATTATATCAAACGATATATAGTCAACATGAATGTTACTGAGTTGATGTTCTCGACAAGTTATATATCTCAACGGTTTTGATAATCAAAATAGGCTGGGAAAAGTCAACAAAGGACGAAATTGGATGGTGAAATCTATCAATTGAAATAAATAGGATCAGATCCATATAAAGACTCTTTTATGAGAAAGTAATGCCAGTAACCCAACTTTATAACATAGATTTTGACGCACCTGTATCCAGCATCGTCCAATGCACACACAAACATTTATCAGATTTTTCTAAACACAAATATATCCAGATTTGTGACCTAAAATTATATTCCTAGACTTTTCATTGATGATTGAAGGAGGGATTCACACAATCATCAGATGGAGTGTGTGAGTGTAGAAATACGGGAGAGGACCTCTCCAAAACATTAATTGTAAATCATGTTCCGATCTCAGTCAATATGATTTAATAACACATTTACTTTTTTTCAAGATATTTGCAAATTGAATTGAAAACCATTCATCTCCATCGAGTCATATCGATTTGATTTGATGCTACATCGATCGAAATCCAATCAACATAATCTTACACGAGTTATCTTCATTATGAGGCTTAAAATATAAACCGTTCCGATCATCCAAATAAAGTAAAGGATTCATAATAATTCTAAGGATAAATTATAGTAAACCCCCCTCAACTAACACCCGTTTCCGAGTCGCCCCCTAATGTTTAGACTCAAACACTTAACCCCCTTCAAGTATTGTCTTTTGGTAATAACCCCTTTCTGTCAACTAACGTTTAAGATTTGGATGGAATATACTAGTTTAAGTAGCACATGACCGAATAAATGAGAACTTTTTGACAAAATTACCTTGTTTTGTCTTCCACCTTAATCAATGGCAACCTTCTTCCATACGTTATTCAGAAAAGGGAAAAAAAAAAAAAAAACCCTACTTCCATTTGCACCACCACATGCTCCACACCCACGTACCGATAACTCCAACAGGCGACTTTTTTCTCTCTTTGCTCTTTTCTTTTGTTCTCCATCTCTAGTCCTTTTCGATCACATATTAATTCACTGGGGAAAAAATCTCTAACCGGTAGATAAAATCTTACAATTGCATTTGTTGGAGAAAAAGAGGGTTGGAGATTCTAGGTTCTTCAAATACGGGTGGGTTCAAATTCGAGAATCATGGGAAGCTCCTAAGATCATATTTTTAGGCAAGGCAATTGAAAGGATTTGGTGAGAAAGATGTAGGATGGGATCAAGTTGTCTTTTTAGTAGGATTCAATATTGATTTTTCAATTGTTTTGTAGTGTATCTGATGCTGCATTTGGAGTCCATTAAGATGACATACAAGGGCTGGTTCGATTGCCATGGTCATGGGGTAAGATTTCAATTCAGATCATTTGCTCGACATCCTTTAGGTCTTGCCGAAGTTGATTTCGATGCAGCTTGAAAACAGTACTTACAAAGATGGGAAAATTCTATAAAATTATCAATTTTAGAGAGAAATTGTGGGTATTGGGTATGATTCTTCTTCGTCTTTGTCATGCCTCAGGAAAAAATATTCTCCGTTGTGTAGCTTATAGGAGCATTGTTTTCCTTTTTACCAAAAAAAAAAATCCGTATTGACTATAAACCACCAATTACCAATTCCTACCACCACAACCATAACCCACCCACCAATTATCTCCCACAGAGAGAGAGCTCGGTGGTTTTTGTGGTGAATGGGTTAAGAGAAGAATGAAGAAGCTGGTGGTGGGTGGGCAAACGAGTAAATTATGTTATTACGTTAACAGCGTTTGCCCAATTTACAATTTCCATACTTGGAGGGGGTTAAGTGTTTGAGTTTAAACAATAAGGGGGCAACTCGGGAGTTGATCATAGTTTAAGGGGGTTTAATGTAATTGGCCCTAATCCTAACAGAGCCAGCCGTCCAATCTAAAAAATGGCTGAAGAGGATCATCCGGTTGGAATTTTTGTCAATGAGACTGTACCCAGACTGTGCAGTACTAAAAAATTTAGCAATGTTTATTTTTATTTTTATTTTTTATACCCTAATGCTAAGAGTACTGACCTTTGGGGTACCAATAGGCATGCGGGACCCATTTTAAATTTCGCACAAATGATTCGAGCCATTCAATAAGTGTTAAAAAAACCCAATTGGGCCATAACAAAATCATCTCAATCCGATATATGGATGTGTTCTATAACTTCGATCCAATCTTCTATTTTTTTCTTTCAGAATTAAAGATCTTGTAATTTAAATGAAAAAATGGAAAAATTGGATCGAGCATATACACATATCAGATTGAGCAGATTTTTCATGATCCCCTTGAAATTTTTTAAACAAAAATTTACTGAACGGCTCGAATCATTCGTATGAGATCTGAAATAGGCTCTGTTGGTACCCGTCGGTAACCCAACGGTCTGTACCAATAACAGGGCTCTTTTTTTGACAGTATATATAACTCCTCTGAGAAATCGTGTCGGGTGCATTGACCATTCATTCATTGGAGGTCCCCACAGGACGAATTGGTCTAAAGCGATGGTAAGACACTTTTCTTTTACTACTATTATTATTACTTTACTGGCCGCGATTGGTCAAAGAAGTATTCCACGCCGTCCGATATGCGGACATTTGGAGGATTTTCGTTGTTTCTTACGCTGATACACTCCTAAAAAAATTTGACTTTCTAGTTCCGTGGACCTGGAGTTTCCTCCGGAGTCCGGCAGTCCGACAATGGATCCTTTCCGGTGCCTTTGAGAATGGCTTATTTTCCGGCTCTACGCGGGCGGGCAGATTTTAATGATTGAAATGGTTCATCTATCATGTTGAGAACAACGGTCAATCCAAAAACCCTGTTGATTGAATATATATTGATGTTTTTTTTCGAAGTACACTTATGTTGAGGAAACTAGGTTTCAATGAAATTCATTTCTTTCAAGATAAATGTGCATACTGTTAATGTGATTTTCTGTGTGACAAACATTTTTGACAAATTTACATAATAAACAATTTTGATCATCAAAATTGGCTGGGAAGGACTAGAAAGTGCATGGACTAAACTATTCAATCCCTCATCCATTTTTCAGACCCTATTTGTGGGGCTATCTTGAATTCCACATAGATGATCTAAGGCTTTCATTTTTGTAGAGAAGAAAATTTAACTTCATATGTAAAAAATTAGTTCAATGAAGTGCTTGCTCAATTATCGAATTCTTAGTTTCGAATTCTAGAGTATGAATCTTGAATTTAAATTGGACAAATTGATAAGCAACACTAATATCGAATCGAACTCATTGTTACATGATAAATTAAAAATTTATTCTCTGTAAAATGTTAAAATGGATACGTCGAACCCTCTATCTAGAATTTGAGCTAAGCCCCACACATGGAGTTAATTGCACTCTCTTTACTCACCCTTGGTACAAAAGTCGAAGTTGCGGGTTCCACAATTTTTCGATAACCGAACACTAAGAAAATTTCAAAGAAGTATATTTTTCGTACAAGCCTGCGAAGAACAATGAGTAATTATTCAGTAGTCTTGGGGCACGGTCATGTGGTGTCCCAATATCTTTATTCACTACGCATTTTCGTCGGATCCAGTACTACGTGTAATGAACTTGAAGAAAATATATGATGAATAAAAATGTTAGGACACGCGACCAAATAATTTTTCGAGGCCGATCAAAAAAATAAAATAAAAATTCGAGAAGAAGCTTTGAGTGCCCCTGGTTTCAATTGTGTGGACCAGCTTAATGGCACCAATTGCGGAAAAGGTGGACTTGTAGCCCATAAATAAGCGGATATTAGCCCAAGATTCCCAAAACGTGTGTCACGGGATCACAGGGAGATGTTCTGTTCATGTGGGAATCTCTTTTTTATTTTTTATTTTTATTTTTAAGGGATGGAATTTGCTTCCTTCGCCTTAACCTGGTATATTAATCTAGTGTTTTTTCATGTATAGACTTTAGTTTTCAAAAATAATAAGAGTATATTTCTTTCTCTGATTTCTTTCTTCCTTTTTCTTTTTAAACCGTTATTATCTCTCATCACTATTTTTTTCCCCTGTCAAAAGACTCAAAACCCTCTCAAGCCTCAACACAAGGAAATTTAGCTCAAAGCTACAATAGTAAATGGGGACTCAATTATTTTCTGATCCCATCACTTCATTGACTTTCCCTCCCCCTCTCCATCCCATTGAGCACCCAATCTGAAAACTGAGCTCTTAGACTAAAACTCTTTTTCATGAGTTGCTGATGTACTTGACGCTGTATTTTCTTGAATCTACCAAATTGGTTCAAACAAGAAGCTTGTAGCACTCATTGTTGCTTTCAATGCTCTGAGTGCAATCATATTATCTTTACTTTGGTGGTGTCTTTGCCCTTTGCGTATATAGGATTATGTGTTTCAGTGTGTTTGTGTTTATAATCAAGTTCTAGTTTGATGGTCGAATCTAAACTTTAGGTTTTCTTTCCAAAAGAATATTCAAATAGAAAACATGTATGAAATTTAAGCATTTCTTGGAGCTTGCCAGTCGATTGCATTTGTTCGAGAAGGTGGGAAGAAGCCAATTGAAATAATCCATTAGGAGAAAAAAATTTAAAAGCACTTGAAGGCATCTTGCAACTTTCATGTTTTTGCTCGTTCCGCATCGGCCACTCAGATACATTTTCAAGTACACTGGGCCTATATAAGTGCAAAAGCGTCAGGAGGACAGCGAGCAATGACATGATCACCTAAGCGCCTGTTCAAGTGGCTGGGTTATGTTTTCTTTATTTACATCCCCAACATGGTCTACTTCTGCGGCTCTGCCTTTTGTTTTCCCCCTCAAGAGTGTTCAACTCTAATATACCTATCTATGTCTTACCACATAATCTCAGCACCCACATTTTGGCCGCATTAATTTTCTCTGCCTGTCTCTATTATACACCTGAAAGTTTGTCCTGAAGAGGATGACTGCTCTGACAGCTAGTTTACTCTATAGTCCTTTCAATTCCACAAGTATGCGTTAACAACACAAAACTCCATGGACACTCCTCCACTGAAACATCGGGATTTAATTCTTTAAGCAACTTCACTAATCCTTCCTGTTCACTTATTTAAAATCTATTTTTTTTTCAAACTATATATTGTTAATGCAAATTTTTATCTATTTTTCGTTTCTTTTTGTTTTTCTTTTATTTAATGACGAGACGGGAAAGAGGTACTGTTTTCCTCAAAAAAGCAAAATTAGATATTGTGGGCGTGTCAGGACTGAATTGCAATTCAACTTGCTTTTAGGCCTGAATGTCTCAATCTGACTTCTATCAAAATGATTGTGTACGACCTAAGGGGTAAGGCCGTATAATGGTTCGTGATTTTGCCTTTGACGAACAGGACTTAAAATTTCCTGACAAATGGAAAGAAACAAGATGAAAACAAAATTTGAGAAAATTCCATTAACAGTTTAATGAAGTTGGATACAAGGAAATAAAAGGAAATAAACTAGGCTGAGGCATTATGAACTGAAAGGTAAAATGATAATTGGAGATAAATTGAGCTGGTTAAGCGATGGGCTTTGATGGTCGTAGACCCTTCTCTAAGTCTTCATTTCTGGTATTTATGGGTAGATGTTCCCGCTTCCTTTAGGCTTGAGCTGCATGGTTGCCAAGTGTCCCACTCCAAGCTTGAGTTGTCTTCATGCATGGATCCCATGTGTCCCCGGTCTTGCTTCATGCTTAAGAATAACAGCTGTACAGGTCTTGAGGCCTTCCTTTTTGTATGAAAACTTACCAGAAAAGGAATCTCGGACCCACCAAGGTTAAAGGCCGAAATGCCCTTTGCAAGTAATCAAGACTAAAGGCCATTTTTGTTGACTTAGAGTCCTTATTTGTGGGCCCTTTGATATTCTATGGATTTTTTTTATTTTTTTTACATAAAGATCTAGAGCAAAAAGAATTTATTGGGATGGAACTCCATTTTCTTCTTTTACTCTCCACGCACCTATCGAAAAGGCAACAGATCCGATTGACCAACTTCTGCAGACCTGACTAAACAGCTTCTCAAAGAAGGCAACTAGTTGAAGGCCCTATTTGTTAACTTTTTATCCTTGGGTGATGTAGACACCCCAATCCAGACCTCGAAGGTTCTTTAAATGCCTCGATGATGAAATAAAGGAAACGATGCCTTCAAGAGCTTGAATGTGGACTTCCACAACCCAAAAAGCCTAAAAAGCCCTAAAAAACCCAAAAGCCCAGAATTGGACCTGGAACACCATACAGGACGCCACTATACCGCACAACATTTCTGGGAAAAGTTTTGACTGACTCAGAAAGTTGTCGGCCACGCTTATTTAAGCCACAACTGAAAAACAGCTTGGCAGAAAATACTGTTTTTAGCCGGCGTAGAAGCCACCTCCTCCTTTTGCATTGATACTTCTTGGCTCTTGCCTATAAATACACCACCATCTAGTTGAGAGACACTCCTTTCATTCCTGAGAAAGTTACCCTGACAAACTCTGGACCCGTCCTCTCTCTACACTACCCCTTCAAGTCTTGAGAAAGTTGACATTTTCTTAACACTCTTTCAAGTTACTCTGACATTCTCTTAACACTCTCTCTCTACAAAAAAATTCCATTCTTCTTCTCCTTCAAAGCTTAGTACACTGTTAGCTTTGGAACTCCACCGTTCTAAAGCTCTACACCCATACTCGTCCGTCTTCATCCAAGCTCAAAGCCGAAGGTATAAAGTAAGTTTTCTTGGGCTAAGCTCGGTCTTAGCCCTGAGGAGAGCTTTCTGCAGTCACACTTAACTTGTTTGTATTAAGTGTTGATTTAAAACCATTTTGAGAAACAAAACGACAACCGGTTACTATACTGGAAACACTACACCGTGCGATGTTGTGATACACCGTACGATGTAATGGGTCCAACGTACGGTGTTCTTTCTGTTTGTCATTCGTCTATTTCTACTCGCCTTGATCATATTCATCCACTGATAGTTCTGCTAATGTTACTGAGAGTTCGTATAGGTACATTTCAGAAATGGAGCTTTACCTAAAAAACCATGCTTTTGTTTTCTTAAAGAAGTTCTATGATCATTCTCGATGATCAAGTGCATCAAAAAGGGATTTTGCAAGCTAGTTTATGGAAAAATCACTAAAAATGATAAATAAATAAAAATCTATTTTGACCAGTGGTTTGCCTTATCCTGAAAATACAAAACTGTACTGAAAAGTGCTTGAAGCAACACCGTATGATGTAGTCAATACATCGTGTGAGGTTTTGGGTAATAATAGTAGGCTGCCAGCGAGAAGTTATACCGCTCGGTGTACCAGAATACCGTGCGAGGTATTTTGTTACGCTGTGCGGTGTTGTTTGTAATCAAGGCAGTCTGTTATTAAATTGTTATCTTATTTCTACACATCATTCATTTGCAATCTACTATACAACAAGCACCACGGGCACACCACTGTGATATATTCAATCCTATGTCCCATTCCCTTATGTGTTTATTAAAAGTTTAATTTTCCAGACGATATTTAAAGTTTTCCCCTTTGAAAATGTCAAGTAAAGACCGGTTTTTACCGGGCAAATGTGGTGCTTTCTCGGATCATCCATCTCAAAAATTCGGGTGATGACTTTTGTGGTGCGCCGATCGGGGAGCCCACAGTTAGTGGGGCCACAGGTTGAAGCAACTTATTCCCTACTTCTCATCCTACCAAATTCATTTGGATTTCTTCCATATTGGGCCAAATAGGCCCACACCCGAGAGATGATTTTGGGCTTCACTTTAATTTGGGACGAATAAACATAAGAATGGGCTTATGGGCCCAGATCTGAAAAATGAATCTGGGCCTTAGGAGGCGTTCTTGTGGACTTAAAATAGGAGCTAAACTTATTTTGGAACTTATTTGGGAATAAGTTTAGATCAAGTTTTCTTCTAAACTTATTTCTCCTAAAAACTTAATTGGCCTAGACAAACACAATTACAATATTGCCCTTTTCATTTTGAAAACTTATCCACATTGAAAAATACAAGGGGGCATTTTTGTCATTTCACGAGCAGTCATGGGCTTGTTTCAGAAGCGTTGACCTAAAACTTATTTTCATCTGTTCGGCTAAATAAGCCAAGAGGCTTTTTTTTTTCTTTATTCAAATTTTTTTCGCATTTGTTAGTTTTTCGTCAATTTTTTGGGAATTATTGTTTCATCAGGATGAAAGGAATCTAAAAAGTAAAAAATTACGATCGAAACCTAATTTTTTTGAATAAAGACAAAAATAAGCCAATAAGTCAATTTTTTGTCTTTATTAAAAAAATTGGATTTCGATCGTAATTTTTTACTTTTTAGATTCCTCTTATCATTAAGAAACAATAATCCCCAAAAAATTGACAAAAAAACTAACAAATGCGAAATTTTTTTGAATAAAAACAAAAAAATAAGCCAAATGGCTTATTTAGCCGAATGGCTAAGTGAACTTAATTTGGGAGTTATAGCTCAAAAATAAGTCCAGAAGAACGCCACCTTAATCAATTGGGCCATTCTCTAGATATTAATGTGGCCCATTAATCTCGAATTCAATTAAGCCCTTTAAAATTTAACGGCCTAATTATGGTCCACTGCTAATTCAATCAAGGCCCAAAAAATAATATTTTCGGCAACTAATTTACCAATAAACTCTATTTTCAAAATTTGGCAAAAAATCAGTGTAAACAAGTACATACTATAAATCCAAATCCGAGCCCAACCCGCTCCATTGCTATCTATAATTGGGCACACCATAAGATGAGGGGGTACGTTAGCATTTTCCTTGGAAGATTGGTTCACTTTAATTTATGTAAGAACCATATCGATTCTTTATACAACCAATTGTTATTAGACCTTTGTTTATTTATTATCACTTGTGTATGATATAAGGTGCAGTACTAAGTGGTTGAGATATTGCACGAACTTCAAAACTTATTAGTGGATTACTTTATCGCATATATTTAAAATCTAGATATAGATTGTGATCTTAGTGTGCAATGAGCAACTATATATTTACATTATCAAGGACAGATCGATGTAATGTTGTGTAACAAAAAGAAATGATATGATACAGTCCATGGTTACATTAAACAAAAGGGAAAGTCTACAATACACACCTCTTAAAAATGGTGTACCATATGCACATATTTTATGGTTCATTCATAACATTTTAGTGTGTTTCATAATTTTTGTTTTAGAATTCATAACTTTTCAGCAGTACGATTCATAACATTTTGGTGTATCTCGTAATCGTTATACGATTCGTAACTTTTTAACAATATGATTCGTAACATTTTCTCTATAATTAGAGTAATATTTTGGGGGTGCATATGATACAAATCTAAATAAGAGATGTATATTGTAGTCTTTCCCTTAAACAAAATGTCTATCAATGTGAGTCCTCGTATATAGGTTTTAATAGATTGAGATATTTCAGAGATTATACGAAAGGGTTTTACAACTGTCTCCCGCGAATATGGACCATGTATTACAAGATTTTGTTCCAAGAACCCCAAGGGTAGTGCAGTTGGTTGGTCAATCAGGGCGGAGGGACTTATCACCCCGAGGTCCCAGGTTCTACTCCTCTACATTGCGAAAAGCCCTTGGGGCCACCCCATGCGTAAAAACCCTTTAGTTTAGCAAAGGCTGGTGAGGGGCTGGAAAGATTAGTCCTATGGTGTGCGTAAGTTGGCCCAGGGACCACTTTTCATTACCAAAAAAAATAAAAGAAAAAATATTTTGTTCCAAGATTGTTATATTCATTAATAATTGTAATCACCACCAACTTGATTTTAACAGTATCATAATAAGCTAATGGTGTCCGGTTTCCACGCCCCTGTGACACGTGAATCCAATTTCTTGACATACATGAAGGATTGGTTGGAACTTAAGACCATAGATTATCACCTAACCTGTTTTATTATCACCTAAACGTGACCATGCAAAACCTACATGCTTTTTAAGTTGTTAATTTGTTTGATTATGAGACAACATTGTGATGATCATGGTAGACATGCTGATTACCTAAGTCACATTATGTGTGTGCAAGCAGTGGCGGAGCTAGGATTTTCGATAAGTGGAGTCAAAAATTTGAACTATACGTAATTCATGAACGAAACCCTTGATTTGTTTTGAGGAACGAACAAACTAATGCTACGTTTGGAAATTTTGTGGCTAGAGATTCCATTTTGACTCCTTTTTTCCTCAAGTACAAAACCTTTATATGGGCTGAGGCAAAAATAAAATTTAAAGTGGGGTCAAATTAGTAAAAACGAGATAAAAATTATACATATCTCTATGAAAATTTGGCAGCCAGTGGGGTGGTTGCTCACCCTTGTCTCTATGTTCCTCCACCACAGTGTGCAAGAATGTAAGGGGGATCATGAGCGCAAAAATATCCTTTGAAAAATTTTCATACTACTGTTTACAATTTATGAGAGTGAAGATTAAAAGCTGGAGTGCGTGTAGAATGAAGCTTGAGAGTGGACGCGAAGAATCCTATTAGAAAATCATGTGACCTAGACGATAACACCATATAGAATAATATATTTTAACAGGGATTTTAGGAAAAATGTTTTCATTTGTATGTGTAGAGCATATTATTTCACCGAGCTACTAGTGATCAGAAAGATTTACTTGTATCATATCCAAGGTTTATTTGGGGGTGTTTCTACTTACTAAAAACACTAAAAATTCAACGCATTTTATCATTTCGTTTTCACTAACAAAAAAGTTTCAACATTTTATCATTCCGTTTTCACAAACAAAAAAGTTGTCCACAAAAACTCTTTTTGCTACAGTAACTCTCTATTCACAAGTCCATCAACAACTTATTAGCTATCAGAAATAACTTGATATTTTTCAACAACTTATTCACTACCGGAAATAACTTGATATTTTTCAACAACTTATTCACTACCAGAAACACCTAACAACTTCTCAATCACAAATAAAAATCTACAAATTTTTCGCTACCGAAAACACTTAGTTATACAATTATACATTCATTAATGTAAAAATCACATTTCACATTTTAGGCCCAAAAGAATACCCATTTTCATGGTTCCAAGTTTCAAAACTATCAAACCATGGTCCCAATAAGCAAGTATCCCACAAACATGGTAGCATAGTTAGACAATTTTGCACTCCCTTCTGCACAAAACTCAAAAATCATATGCGTGTGGAGCAAGTTAGATAAGAGCAAGTCACATATGTATAAGGGCAAGCCCCAAAGGCTGACAATACATATTCGTCAATGAGCGGTTATTCGGCTAGATTAGGGTGCAAATCTTATAATTATAAAAGCAAATGAATAACTACTATGGTTCAAATCATTATAGAATAGGGTAAATCTCAGATATCACCAAATCTCAAGGGGTTGGTCTAGTGGTCAAAATTTGGACCATTTGAGTTTCTTCCCTCCTTAGGTGTTTAGTTTAAAATCAATTAAATGCTATCAATTTTTTTGGAGATAGTTCATACAAAGCGTTGTTGTGAACTTATTAATTGTGACTGTTAGTAGATAGTGGAATTGATTTCATGATTAATGGAAATATGCTTAAACGGCCTAGACACGTGAATTATCGAAAAAAAGTTAGATATCGCCAAACTAACATGACATGTCGACTTTTTTTAAAATATAAAATCCCTAAGCTACTCTAACCTAAAGGGTAGGGGTAGCGGATTGTGAGGTTCGCAATCATGAAATGAGCTTCTCTTACCGGAATAATTATTTAGTAGACTCAGAGTACAAAATAGTGTCCGTGCTCCCTCTTCCATAACATATGGGATCGACGAGATGGACCCACAAATCGTATGTGAGTCCGGAATTTTATGTGACAGAGGGTACGGACACTATTCCGCGCTCTGCAACTTTTCGGATCCAATGGCTCATAGTTTTTTTTTTTTTTAAATTTTGGACAATTTTTTTTCCACTAATGCTGTTTTAATCTCTCCAGTGACTAGTTGTACCAACCTTTAGTTGTTTTAGTGCTTTGCTACTGTTGTTATAATTTTCTGTTAGAGAGCAACTGTTGTTGATTGTGGAGTACTTTTCTCGCTGTTTTTTCTGCAAGTTCAACATAAACATATGAGAGTATTTTTTTTAGTATTAAACGAAGAATCTTTTGATTAGGTGGTGCTGACACGAGTAACAAACCGGAAAAGCGAAATTAATTCATGGTCCTTACAATTATGCTCTATTTGGTTTTAGATTCAAAAGAATTATTAGTTAATTTGATCAAATACTTGCCCATATTCTTAATTGAGCTCAATTTTTGCACAACCCTTGTCGAAATTAATTCAAACAAAATGAACGATTCTAACCATTTAAACATAGCGACCCTCACTTCCCAAGGGGTAAGTAAAAATTGCTATGCACCAAGTCCCCGTGCCTATTTAGTTACAAGGAAAAGATGAAAAATGATGATAAAATTAACTTTTCTGTTACTTTTTGTTTGTTTCTTTTTTTTTTTTGGACATCCGTTGAAACTAATCTACTCTATCAAAGGAAATTAGAGATGGAGATAAGTACTTATGAGAATCGAACTCTGCTCATGTGCATAGTAGTATAAAGGAGGCACAAGTTGCATTGCACTCCATTTTTTATTTGTTCAGTTACCAAAAAAGCTATAAAATTCACAATTCTCGGTAAAATAGGTCTTACCAAAATGAACAACTTTTAATTTTATTGCAAGATTTTTTTGTTAAGAGAACACACAGTTAAAAATAAATTCTATTTTTCTTTACTTTATTTTACCCCACTTCACTGTTTTTTTAAAATTCTACTTTTTCAAACACTATTTCCGACAAGTGAAGGGAGCCTAAATTAAAACTTTTCCTTCTTCCAATGCGTTCCTAAAAAAACGTGACCACCCCAACGATAATGAAAAACAAAATACCACTCCAGTAACTTTCGGAGGAGACATGACCCTAGCCTAGCCTAGCCTAGCCTAGATTAGATTTGCTAGTAAAAATTCTGCAAACTACTACGAGTATTACAAAATCTTGTCCGAATCCCATCAAAAATTAATAGTACTACTACAAAGAAAACTTCAATTCAAGCGAGTAAAGTCGTAAACCCAAAGAAATCTCTGATGATTTAAACAACACATAAACAATAAACCCAACAGCTTGACCCACCACCACCAGCTCCGCCTTCCCCCACCCTCCCTAGGCCTCAACCCCCTCCCCCCCCCCCCCTCTCTCTCTCTCTCCATCCACATTGACCTAATCGAATCCCAACCTTCTCAGCTACTTACATACTTCAGAGAGAGAGAGAGAGAGAGAGAGGAAATGAAGCTGTCGGCGTTGCACCAGAGCTACCTCAGCCGCCGCGCCAACAGCTTCCGAGCATCGTCATCGCCCTTGGACCCATCTTCCCTCGACGGAGGCCTCAAATCAATCTTGTGGCTGGTCCTCCACGGCCTCTGCTGCCTCGTCAGCCTCCTCCTCGGCTTCCGCTTCTCCCGCGTCGTCTTCTTCCTCCTCTTCTCCCCCTCCTCCACGCCCCCCACCGCCCTCCTCCACTCCACGTCGCCGTTCCGCCCCGCCTCCCTACCCGTTCAATCTCTGAACACAACCGTCGCCACTCCGGGCAGCAGAGTAGTGGTCGGGCGGCACGGGATCCTAATCCGGCCCTGGCCCCACCCGGATCCAGTCGAGGTCATGAAGGCTCACCGGATAATCGACAGGGTTCAGAGAGAGCAGAGGGTTCAGTACGGGGTGAAAACCCCTAGGTCTGTCATCGCTGTAACTCCTACCTACGTGCGGACTTTCCAGACTTTACATCTGACCGGAGTGATGCACTCGTTGATGAATGTGCCGTACGATCTGACGTGGATCGTCGTCGAGGCCGGCGGAACCACCAACGAGACGGCGTGGTTGGTCGCCAGATCGGGGCTTAGGGTTGTCCATGTCGGATTCGAGGAGGAGATGCCGGTCTCGTGGGATGATCGGCATCGGTTGGAGGCTCGGATGCGGTTACGAGCGCTAAGGTGAATTGACTTGACCTAATTATCCATAGAGTAGGCAGCTCATATTTTATAGAGTCTGTTTGGATGATTTTCGAATGGAAGGATTTTGTATTTTTTGTTCATATCCCAATAGCTCAATTTTAGATTTTATAGTTTTTTTTTTCTCCAGATGGTCGGACGGATGTTAGTTAAATTCGATTACTACTAGGGTATCGAAGTTGTTCCATCAGCTCAAACCCAAACCTCCTAGCACCTAACTACCTAAGTACTGGTACCGGTGCACGACCAACTGAGCTAGAAGCCCTTGCCTTAGATTTGATAGTTTACAAAGGGAGTATGATGTTGTGTTCAGAGTTGTATCATGATGGATTTGAAGAAGCTATCATGCTAAATTTGTTTTCATAAGGTTATGCTCAAACCTGATATATTTCCTTTTGAGTTTTTGAGCATCAAGTAAGTAACTTCATTTGAAATCCGTGTCTATTTAAATGGAGCATAAGTTTATTCCCTTAATTTTAGAACTATGGTTAGGAATGAAATTAATGTAGTAGGATTGTGATGGAGCAGAGTTGTGAGAGAATTGAAACTAGAAGGAATCGTGATGTTTGCGGATGATAGCAATATGCATAGCATGGAGCTCTTTGACGAGATTCAAAAGGTGAAGTGGGTTGGCGCTGTTTCGGTGGGCATTCTTGTACATTCGGGTGATCCCGAAGAAGAATCATCGGTGGCTCAGAAGGATGATGTAGAGAACTCACCTATGCCAGTTCAAGGTCCAGCTTGTAATTCATCCGACCAGTTGGTTGGATGGCACACATTTAATTCATTGCCATACGAAGGGAAGGGCGCAAAATATGTTGGTGACGTGGCCACTGTGTTGCCCAGGAAGCTGGAGTGGGCTGGGTTTGTGTTGAATTCAAGGCTGCTCTGGAAGGAAAATGAAGGTGACAAGCCAGAGTGGGTTAAGGATCTAGATACAGTAGGTGGGGATGCAGAGGATATCGAGACTCCCTTATCTCTGCTGAAGGACCCTTCTGTGGTGGAGCCTCTGGGCAGCTGTGGGCGCAAGATTTTGCTTTGGTGGCTCCGTGTTGAAGCTCGTGCAGATAGCAAATTTCCTGCCAGGTCAGTGTTTTACTATCCACCTTGCTTTGTACATTATTGCTCCACAGCCTCCGCTTAGTCCTATTAATGTATCTGCTAATGATGTTATTTAGCTTTGTGATATAGCTCATTTGCAATCAGCATATCATCGATGATCTTTTTTTGATGATAGTAGTATTTGCTCATAATTGAAGGCGCTGTATTGATGCTTTCCCATTACGTTCATGCACCTACTGTCTCCAACCTAGTTGTGTACGTGTGAGTTTAGAAGTATGAAATGCATGAACTGAGTCAAAACAATCTATCATTCAACTTCTATACACGCCTCAAATAACCTTTGGTCACAATCTTACCAAAAGGCATTGCCAGACCTGTTGTTAATTAAGCCACTATTGTTTTTGTATGCCTACTGTTCCGTGTACTGATGTCTTCCTAATTCTGTGTATCTTTTTTTTTTGAATTGTTTCATCCATCCCTTTACCAATATTTGGTCGAGTTGGTTCATTGAATGGCCCTTGCTTTGTCATTTGGTTGTAGAAACTGTGTTCATATGTTCATGTTTCTAAGGTATGGCACATCTCGTGTCTAGGTAGTTCTCTGAGTTATGTTTGGTTGAGTGTTTATCATTTGGTTGCTTTGTCGTTTGGTGGGTTCATTTGGTTGCTTTGTCGTTTGGTGGGTGGGTTCATTTGGTTGAATGGCACTTGCTTTGACATTTGGTTGGTGAAGTTTTTATTGTATGAATATACCTATGTTTGTTGGAACGCAGATCCTTCCGGAACCAATGCTGTAAATTCTGGTACGAAAAGGGTAGACTTCAGGGATTGCTTTTTCACCCGAAACAAACTGGTACCCAAACTGATAAGCTCCTACGAGGACGGTTTCTCTGAACTTTCCCAACCAGTGGGAAGGTTTCATTTTTAAAATCGAAATACCCGCTTGGTTTCAATTTGGTTTGGCATAAGGAACTACCGCGCCAAAGCTGGACTCAAACAAAAACCAATCTGAATAATACTCTAGGACTTCTTAATTACCAATCACAAGACAAATTAATACATACATATGTACCTAGTTTCATAATTTCTTTTCCAGCTTCTATAGTATAGACCTAAGGTGGTGGTGATGTTGTCTTGGGCACGGTGTTGATGTTATTTTGAATGTTAGTTGTTTATGAAAATTAAACTTCTTAGTTATTCTGCTCAAGGGACCTCCCTTGAGGTTTATGACAAATACATCAACCTCCCCAGGTTTTGAAATGCCACTGCCCTCCCTTTTTTTAATTCTATTGTCAACACTCTTGGTCCTTGTAAGCTGCCATTGAATCATTAACAGAAAATTATAACATCAATATTGTTCAATGTTCATCATTTTATGCCAAGGTAAGCTCGCACACATTCGAACTACATCCAAAAACCAAACAACCTTTTTTTCTCCTCTCTTTCCGCTCTTCCCCTTTCCCGATAGCCCCTTTACATCACTGGCACTCTTACGCTCAACACCACATCAAATGCCGCCACCCTCCTCAGTAATTGCCTCTCTCTCTCTCTCTCTCTCTCTCTCTCTCTCTCTCTCTCTCTCTCTCTCTCTCTCTCATGTATGATGGGTTTAAGAGACTATCTATATAAAAATTAGAGGTTTTCTGCACACTACTTGCTTTATTACTTTCTATATCTGTCTCTGAGTGTATGGTTTTTTAATGTCCAAAAACAAATTGCTATCTCATTGAATGGGCTGCCAATTTCGGCACTGCTGCCTAGGCTGATCAAAATATTGAAAACACCATTATATTGGTTAACATACAGATTTATAGAGGTATCTATGGTTTTTTAGGGATGACATCGTGACAGTAATTAAATTACATAAGGTCAATATTTTTCTTCACATTAGAGTAGTAGGGCCTATGGGTTTGGTCAAGAACTGAAGACTGATATTTCGAGTAAGTTGTTCAAATAAAAAGCTTTGTGGGAGTGTGTTAAAAAAAGTGGCGAGTTAAACTAGAAAAGTGGAATTTGAATAGCTATTTTATTGGCCTCGGTGCAGTTGTGTGAAACAATGTGTGCTTGTCCAGAGTATAAAAGTACCTTGCATCAATCGCAAACTAAACGATTTGTTTGCATGGAGAAATGCGTACATAATCATTTAGTAGGATAAGTTTTACTTAGCCACCTTGTGGTCTGGGCTATGTGCGAATTACCTACCTGCCTTGTGAAATAGCCACTTCTACACCTTTGCTTTGTGGACTAAAGTGTACGGTAACCATTTCTGTGAAGCAAAAATAACTTGTTATGCTGCAAAAATGCCATTTTCTTCATCTTGTTGATTATTTCATTTTCATAACTGGAGGTTACTTTTACTTTTTATTTTATTTTATTTATCATCATCGCTTTCGCGTTACTTTCCCTCATAGATTAGCAATATTCTATCAGTTGAACTGTGCCCAGATCATAGGGTAAGAAAGATTATGGTGCCCCACTGAATCCATAATTTTAGCCCCTCATAAGCACGAAGTTTTGAGTTATATTTGAATCCGAAGGCAAAGAGGTCCTGTAATGTAGTTTGGTATCATAGGCAGCGAACATACTAATTCTCAATATCAGGCTGAGAAAAGGTCCGAAGGTTTTTGATGTCTGACTGCGAGCAGTTGAACAATAAGTCAACCTTTTCCTATCCAAGGACAGTAATGTCTCATGTATGGCTGAAAAAAACACTTGACTCTATTCCGTTTGACCAAAAAAAATGAAGATAAAAACACTTGCGACTTTTTTAGTAATCTGTAATTTTTTTTTCCTGGGGATCAACTCTTCTTCAGCAGACGGATGCTTAGCTTCTCTTGCCAAACCATTTTGGTAGATTGGTACTTCTATGACTTCATCATGATTCACCAGCACCTTACAACGAAGCAAGTGTTTTTAATCTTGCCGTCTTGCTCTGTTCCATGATAATTTCCCACATTGGTTTTTGTTGCTGAGATTCTCTGCTTGTTGCTAAAATTAACTTCTTTATCATGCAGATGGATCATTGATACCCCAATGGAGGTCACAGTCCCATCAAAACGCACTCCTTGGCCAGATGCTCCTCCTGAACTTCCATCTAATGAGACAACGATTACCACTGAGGAAAACAGGGAGAAGCCTGGTACAAAAACTCGACCGCGCAAATCAAAACGCAGCTCCAGAAGTAAGAAAAAGCGTGAATCAAGTGTGGTGGATACACAGGTCTCAGCTAGGAATTCTGGAGCACAGTAAAAAAACCTTGCTAGTCAAGAATGTTTGAGAAATATACAGTTGTGCAATATGGCCTTCACCCTTCAGCATCAACAAATTCAAAGACAAAGCCAATCTTCTTACCGTGAACTCAACTCAGAAGGGCATCCGTTATGATTTGGTGAGTTGATATGTGCATTTTGGTTTCTGTTCCGCCTAGTTTCCACTTCAATTCTTTTAATCTTAGTCATTGGGTGTTCAATATAGATCATGGAAGGAGTATGGTGCTAGTGGTTTACTTGTATTTACCTTTCGAAAGCTTTATACCCAGGTTTGTAGATACCATGTACCTGTGATGTTGAATGCCGCAGAAACAATACTTGTAATAAAGAGTTATTTTAGTGCAAATGCTTTGTTGTTGTAGTTTTTGCTGTTTGTGAACATCCAATGGAACAACCAAAATGAAAAGCAAAACTTCACGACATTCTCAGAATAAATACCCAGAAAATAAAACATGTGGACCATATTTCTTTTCTTGTTTGACTCTAATGATGTAAAATCCATTTGATAAAAATAAAGAAAAAAGAACTAAAATCCATAAGAGCATCCGCATCAGCCTTAGCAAATTTTGGACCAAATTAAACTTAAAAAGCCACTTTTCTATTTTACCTAGTCACTTTTTTCGAAGTACTGTGCATCCAACTCTATTCTAACTTTATTTTAGTAAAAATACTTTTTCTTTATACTTTCAATTTAATTTTTTTAATTTTTAATTTTCTTGGTTATATTTTCTGACCAGATCTATTCTAATGACCACATTTGTAACGACTATATTTCAATGGTCATATTTTTTGTAACAATTATATTTGTAACGACTATATTTCAACGGTTATATTTGTGAGCTCAACTCCTGTGAATAGGAAGTTTTTTATTTTTTATTTTTATCATCTATGAATAGGAAGAGACTTGTGTAGTATAAATGCTTATAACGTATGACCAATAAGGAATACATGAAACCATTAATGAAGTTTTTATTCTAATTTGTGCCTCGTTTTGAATTTGACAATAAGCTCCTCTCTAATCCTTAAAAAGGATTGGGCCGTTCTGTTAGGTATATTGTGGGCCCTTCCCGGCCTACTCCAGTAATCGGAACCATTCTTTTTTTTAAAGCTCGTCGAGAACATCATCCACTTCAAAATCATGTTTACTGAATATCAATTGATATGTTTTGGGAATGCGTTTATGTTGAAATTGAAATCCAGAATTGGGGCCAATTCTTTTAGACATAAATGCCTTTCAAAAACATATCAAACGTTATTTGATGAACATGATATTTGGCGTGGCCATTTTTTCAAAGAGCTCTAAAAAATAAATGATTCCGATCATTTATAAAGAACCAAAAAAGACTAACAAGACTAGCCTCCGATCATCACAATGGGCCGAACAAGACTGCAATTAAAGCAACTAGAGAGGATCCTCTTCCAATTAAACACTAAACAATAGATAATCTATCAAATAGACAAATCGCAAGGCACATTTGATAATATATTTTTCAATTGAACCTATGAAACAAGTGTTTTTTTAAACGCGTGTTTCGGTGTTTTAAACGCGTCGCTTGCTTAGAATTCAATAGTAGTAGGTACTGTATTATGGTATGCGGAAGTGATGTGAACCATTTGTACAACCAATATGAATACGACAACTTCTTAAGTGTACTGGTGCTTCATAGCCCTGAATCACGTTCTCTCCACCTTTATGATACTATTTCAGAACAAAAAATAGAACTACAAAAAGGTTCTTGGTATCATGTTCTTGTACTGTTTTCCTTCTTATCCTGACTAGCCTAACCTTGACTTTGTATGTAGATGGGGCACATGTCATAATGGTGGGTCAGCCAGAACTTGGCAAACATGAATAGATATTGTGATCAGTTGGCACAACAAACAAACACGTTTTCTTTTCTTTTATTTTTCTTTTTCAAAAATACAAAACAACGAGAAAAAGATCAAATGAAGCAGCTCTGGATTTTCTCTCATTATTAAAGCCCCTGACCTTGTTATAGGATCCATTGAGAAGGACGTTGCATGTAAAAATTAAATATCAGAATTAGTTGGCTACTAAGGGTCACATGATTGACTCAAATTTATTCGGACTGTTGGTACTTTGAAATAGACCGTTCATTATCAGTGAAATGAACTTGATTTGACCGTATGACTATCGATGTTCGATCAACTTTTTCTTAGATGACTCTGTCTAGCTAGCCCTGCGTGGTGAATGACTGAAATCAATGAGGTGCACTTGTAGATTGCTGAGAATCTCAATCTACTATGAGCCCCACAACTAGTCCCATTTTGATGATTTTGTACGCCCTAGAGTGTAGATTGGCGAGAAGAATCAAATTTATCTGATGACAGTAATCTCATGATCGAAGCACATTTTTGTAGAGAAAAAAGAAAAAAACAAATGATGAAAATGAACCATCTGTTTTGTTTACAATTTTGGATAACTCCTTGGAGTGAGAAAGGAGACGTGCATAGACACATAAAATAGTTGAAGTCCCACATTAGCTAAATTGCGTGAATATTTAACCTCACTAACGGGGGCTCAACTAAAGTTGGGGCAAAATCCTTTATGAGCTGACTCTATAAAAGTTGATAGTACAAGTGAAGTTTCGAATATGAAAACTTAGAAGGCAACAAATTTCTTGCGTTCTTTTAGACTTATAAGTTTGGAACTTATCTCGGTATTTTTTACTTTTCGTAACTTTTTGTTTAGCTTTTTGACGTAATTTTAGGGGTTAATCGTTCGTCTTGACGAGACGAATTGGAAGAGTAAAAAAATATGGACCGATGTTGAAAAAATTCAAATGAGACGGCACTTAAGCTCCAAAAGACAGCTGTTTGATACTTTTTTCATTTTTAGTAAACTTTTTTTTTCTTTTGGTCATAAGTTTGTATACATTTTAGACTCCTCTCATCTTGACGGATGATTAATCAAAAAAAAAAAAATTCACTCGAATCTAACAAAAATTCAAAAAAGACGAAAAAAACACACAAAACGAAGAATAAGTTGAGTTTAGAAGAACTCAGCCTAAAGTCTTAAAGTTTGATCACCTAAGGTTATGAGACAACTAGACACAAGTCATTTGCTTGTTCAAATATGAGTTGAAAACTAACCATTTCTTCCTCACAGAGGGGATAAAAAGTGGAAGGAGAGAATTTAAGTGCCAAAAAGCAATTAAAACTATAACCAATATACAACTACTAATAAATTATCAAGTGGGGCATATAGTATTATCCTATTTCCAGCTTGTATCTGTCCCCACCTCCCCCGTCTACTTATATGATAGGAGTATAATCTAATCACCCCTTAATAATTATTAATAGGTGGGTCACCACGAGAAATTTTTCAGTGCCGAGCGGGTATATTTCGCGTGGTGTCCGCTCGACACTTCTGAGCTATTCAATGCACTTTTGGATGGTTCAGATTGAAACATTCTCTCTCCTTTCACCCTTCCTCTTTCTCTCTCATTTTTCTCTCTCCAAATCTGAACCGTTCAAAATTACATCGAATGGCTCGGATGTGCCAAGTGGGCACCACCTGATACCCACCCACCCGGCACTGAAAAATTTCTCCGTCACCACGGTCCACAGGTCAGATGTGAATCCATTAGCTAGGACCAAGGGAAGCTTCTCTCATTTGTAATACCAAATAAAATAAAATAATTCCCAATGAAAAATGTACATAGTTTCATGGGCCGAGCTCTTTTTTAGTTGACACTTTTACGACCAAAAACTCAAATTTGCATGTATTTTTTATTATCGAATTTTACATTTATTTACTTAATTTCTCGAGCGTCGGTAGTTGTTAGTCAAGTGAACCGGATGTGTTATTGACACTTTGCAAAAGGAGGATTTGGCTCAAGCAAAACTGTTTTGCTCAGGAGTATGTTCTTGACAATTTGGAAGAAGAGGATTTGGCTCAAGGAAAATTGTTTCTGCTCAAGCAAAACGGGTTATTTTGTCTACATGAAAATTTGATAAATACATACCAACCCATTAGATCATAAATGTGTACCGACGCCAAAATAAAGTCCAGAACTCATATCTCTCATCTCCTAAGCACCTCAAAGACTAGTGAAGGTTTATCAATACATATGCTCTAAAGGATCATCTTTGAGGGGGTTTTCTACTACAACACATTCAATCTCTATGCAAAGCCTTTCGTGAAGTTCAAAAGGCGATTCGTTTGGGAAGCTTGAGGATTTAAGATTCGGCGAGAGGTACAATGAATTTTATGTGCAATATGAATTTTATATGATAGATCTCAATTAGTTCTAAAGATATTGTAGATTAAAAGATATTAACCATTTAAAATTTGCATTGGAGATCGAACCAGACCATCAATTTGGAACGGAGGAAGTATTATACTAGGTGTTTTCTCATATCGATCGAAATGATATCAGTCTCTAAAAAGGACTTTGTCAAACCAAAAAAAAAGTCTCTAAAAAGGAACGAAGGGGATCCTTTCACTTATATCAGCTATTCCACACAGCACCATGTTGTTGGTTCAACAGATAAGTAGTTTGGTTCAAGTCTTCATATCTGTTTGGTGGCTAAACACACTCTTTCGTGCTTGTGGCACACAATGAGACCTTAGCTTCGACCCCGATATAAGTGTGATGAATTTCTCTTCAAAAGATTATGTAATAGTGCTGAGGACAATACTCCTTGACAAATATGTGGAGCACTACTTATCAAAAAATAAAAAATAAAAATAAATAATATATATATATATATATATATATATATATGTGGAGCACCATATTTACGTATCCATTTTAGAAGATTAAAAAACAAGGTATCCTGCTCAATGTCGTTTGTCCTTTTAAGAATTTATTATAGCTTAGTAAAACTTGTGTTTGGTGAAAAATAGCTAACCCAACCAAAATGATAATTATAGCAACACAAAACCTTAAAGCCCAATACTCATCTAAAACACGTTTCCAATTCCAAAAAGAGGAGGGTCCATTTGGTAGTGGCGGCTCCAAAAATTTGTTGCAGGGTGTTTAAAAATTACTTTACCTGATCTACAAGTTGATCGATGAACCAACAATATATGCGCAAAATGTCATACATTAGCATGAATAGTGCGGTAAAAAAGCACAACTTTTCTTTTAAAAAAATTATCTACCGCACGAGAACTTAAAAATAAAATATTTTTCTCAACAAAAATTCAAATTTTCTAAAGTTCTCGTATTACGTAGTGGACAATGTTTTGAAAATGAATGGAGTAAATTTATGAGCTCTCATTTGTACTAATGTTAATTGGTTTATTAATCTATTAATACCCTTTGAAAAGAAATAGTGACGAGGTTAAAGCAGACTTTTTTGAAGATATGCTCTTTCATAGAATGTTATTACTAGAATTCGAAGGAATATTATTCAAATTAACGGAATTTTGTAAAGTCTTGGAGGATATTTACATGGAGGTTAACACCGTTGTTAAATGCCAAAGGTTGGGGTGTTCATACTGACCATCCTTGGGCCAATGTAGGGCAGCGCCGCAGCCTATGCCATGTGGGCTGCCTAATTGGATTATTAGCATATGTATATCAACATCAGGCCAGTAGTGCAAGTATTATTATCAGTCCCTTTCACTACCATGATGCTTCTTCCAACGTGTTTCTTTTGCCCAAAGCAAGCGCTTTCTTTCTAGGAATGAGAACTCCAAAGAACAATCTTTTTTATGCTTTAGAGGAATCATTCTTAGGCAAAAATAAATAAATTTTACCCAGAAGACCAAAACATCAGTCTCTATTGCCCCAAGAAAAATGGTTGCTGTGTTCAACAAAGAGCTTCTGAGTTGGTACCTCATCACCCTCAAACTCAAAGAAACCGTAGAAGCCGGAATCCAAAACTTACAAAGCCCTACCGCCGCCGCCCGATCCATCGAATACCCCTCGGAACAAGAGCAATATCATCTCGTGAAACAGCAGCAGCAACAGCGGTCGGACTCATTGCGGATCGTGATCAGCGAGGACCGAAACGTCGACAGTGTCGAAGAGGACGAGGCCAAGTCACCGGAACCCGATTGGGTTATTAACATCAGGGAAAGACTAGAGCAAGCCCGCCAAGAAGATGTGGCGGGCGCCTGGGGAAAGCTGAGCATTTACAGAGTCCCCCAATGCTTTCGAGAAGGCGACGAGAAGGCCTACATTCCCCAGACCGTCTCCCTGGGGCCGTACCACCGCGGCAAGAAACGCCTCCGTAACATGGAACGCCACAAGTGGCGCGCGCTGTACCACATCCTCAAGCGTACCCGTCAGGACGTAAAATTGTACCTCGACTCGGTAAAAGAGCTGGAAGAAAAGGCGGTCGCTTGCTACGAAGGGCAAATCGGCCTCGCAAGCAACGAGTTTGTAGAAATGATGGTTCTGGATGGTTGCTTCGTACTCGAGCTTTTCCGAGGCGTCACCGAAGGATTCAAGCAACTTGGCTATTCGCGAAACGATCCCGTTTTCGCAATGCGTGGATCGATGCACTCGATTCAACGTGACATGATAATGCTCGAGAACCAACTCCCTCTTTTCGTGCTGGATCGCCTGTTCGGCCTCCAGTGCGGTCTGCCTGACCAGAGAGGGATGGTGGCAAAGCTAGCGATCCGGTTCTTCGACCCATTAATGCCAACGGACGAGCCGTTAAGCAAAACTGACCGGAACCGTTTAGAGTCATCGCTCGGACACGTCGCCACTTTCGACCCGTTTTCAGAGCAAGGCAGCCTCCATTGCCTCGACGTTTTTCGACGAAGTATCTTACAAACAGGGCCAAAGCCTGAACCCCGTATCTGGATCAAGCGATGGTCCCATGCCCGTCGGGTGGCCGACAAGCGCAGGCAGCAACTGATCCACTGCGTCACGGAGTTGAGCAATGCGGGAATCAAGTTCGAGAAACGAAAGACCGATCGATTCTGGGACGTGAGATTCAAGAACGGGATTCTCAAAATCCCAAGGCTCCTAATCCACGACGGGACGAAATCGCTCTTCCTCAACCTCATTGCGTTCGAGCAGTGCCACCTGGACTGCAGCAACGACATAACCTCGTACGTGATCTTCATGGACAACTTGATCAACTCACCCGCAGACGTGGCGTACCTCCATTACCACGGGATAATCGAGCACTGGCTCGGGAGAGACGCCGAGGTGGCAGACCTGTTCAACCGCCTATGCGAAGAGGTGGTTTTCGACTTCAACGACAGTTATCTATCGCGGTTGTCGGAAGAAGTGAACCGGTATTATGACCACCGGTGGAATGCTTGGAGGGCTAGCTTGAAGCATAACTACTTCAACAATCCGTGGGCGATCATTTCTTTTGTTGCTGCTGTGGTTTTGTTGCTGCTTACTTTTGCTCAAAGCTTTTATGGGATTTATGGGTATTACAGGCCTCGTTAAGAGGATCTGCAGTTTGTATCTTTGAGCCCCTTTGATTTCATCTTTTTATTTTTATATCTCCTGAGCTATTCTCTCTCTCTTTTTCTTTTTCCCCTTTCTTTCTAAAGAAGAAGATATATGTTCCTTCATTGTTGTTTTCTTATAGCTGTTGAGTCGGGTTTTGAGACAATTTTCTGAAAAGATATGTACATTGTTTGTGTTTCATGGAATTACTTGGGAAAAATTACAAGAACTGACTCAAAGTCAGCCTCTCTCTCACTCAAAGAATGAATTTAGCAACTTTCTGATGGAACTTCTGATTACTGTGTAGAAAACAGAAACGGGACGCCTCCAGTATATACTCAAAGGAGGACCTTTGAGTTGCACGGGAGAATTAAATCCACGTAACCGCTGGACTCTAGAGGTGCCTCGTCCAGATTTGATGAACAAAAGTGACTATGTTCGGTTGCCTCGGGAGACCCTCCGAATTTCCCAAATCCATTCACAAATTTTCCATCATTACTTATGGTAATGGATCAGTATTTTTCAGCTCAACGTACTTGCATTACTCCTGCAAATTTTCATCTGTAACAAGATTTGGGGAATAATAATTACTGGGGACCTCTTTGTGACTAGTAATTTCTATGTTAATAAGCTAACAATCGTCTGAGCCTCTGGTAAACTTGATAATAATTTTGGGGAAGCTAAGCGTGTGTATGTGTCACAAAATGTGGTGCTTGCATAGGTTATGAGGCAAAATACATATACTACCGCATATCTTTTTTTTTTTGGTAACCGAGGAACAACCACAGATACTATCACACATCTTGTAACCACAGATAAATCACGGTTCACGGCTCGCATGTAAACTGGATTGCTTCAGTATTCGAAAAAACGTTTACTAACGCATAAACGGAAATCATCCAAATTACCAACACATCACAAATGCAGGTTTCTTATTCATTAGTACTTCAAAACAAATGGTTAGAAAAAAGGTGCCAGGTGAGTGCATACAAATCTAAACTTAACATAGCAAAGAAACTGAAAATCCCACCTTCTCTAGCATTCCTTAATACACATACGCTAGAAATTAGAAGTCAGAAGAACAAATTAGTGAGAGTGTCATATTCCTTCGGTAGGAAGGGTTGTTTGAGATAAGGTAGTTCGTTTTAGTCCCCTCCGAGCTAAATATCTAAATAGGACAATCGATAGCTTGCCAGAGAATTCAGGGAGGAATGTTGAAGCTATATTTCTGTTAGACAAATAAATAAAAGTCCGTTAGTCAGCCGTTAAAAGAGTTGTTGAATGAAGGCAACAATACAAACTACCTGAAGTTTTAATCTCTAGGAAGAAGGCTTGCGCTTTCAGCAGAAGCTGCTGCCCTAACATCGTACCTCTGAAAGGAAGTTTTCAGAATTGAGAACGAGAAGCTAATCACAACCATATTATACCAACAATGAGTTCAAAAGCATAAGATGGAAATACCCGTTTTCCAAAGGAGAATGGAACATATCTGTGCTTAACCATATGCATTATCTGTTTCTTCATGGTAAGTGTGAATAGCAGCACCCAGTAGAAAAGTAGTATTGGCCAAAACACTGGCACATCAAATATGCGGAAGAACGTCACCACAAAAGCAATGCAAAAGGCTTTTGTCATTGAGTACCTTAAGAAACAAAAAGAACGGGAAAAAAACTAGTCAATCAACAAAAAGAAGAGACACTGATCATCAAAACATGAATTTATGAAAAGGGATAAACCAAAAGCAATTGAGTGAGACGTCTGATCTATCTTTAGTGAAAAATCTGAAAAATGATCCAAAATATCTAACAAATTGGAACCAACGTAGTCAATTGAGGATGCATATATCCCATATTTAGTGCAAAAATATGTTAAGAAAAGTAAAATAGAAGAGAGCGTACACCTGGCTAGTACCTATTAATAGGTGTCTCATGTCTATCCGGAACTATAGCCCTCCCAGACATTAACAAGAGTGAATACAATTTGAAATAATAATGATAACTAATATAGAAAAATCTACTGTATAGAGTTTTAGCATCAATTACAAAATATCCAAAGTTTTCAACCATATAACATGTTCAACAAAACAAAAGAAAGTTACTGTGGGGTTCTGGTTTGATCAGTGTGAGCTAGGTTGATCCTCCGGTTCATGCACAGGTACCGTCCTCTCCGCCCTCAGGTGTCCCGTCCGTCTTCCTGCTCCAAGTGACTTGCAAGAAGTCGCAAGGCCAGCCCCACAACCCTCCAACGATCAAGTCAGTCTGTGGAGAAGGAGGAGCAAGTGTACTTCACTAGGAGCGGCGTACCTTTTTAGGGTTTATACTTCACCTTATGTGTTTATGGGGCTGCCTGGATGAAAGGAATCGGGAAAGATCTGGGATTAAGGGGTCATCAATTTAGCTCCAAAAATGCTTGGGGAAAGGTTGCATGGCCTTTCGGCTTATTACAGTCATCATCAGGTCAGATTAATTGGGTACAAGCGAGAAGGTAGTCTCCCATGGTTGTCATGCGAGGAGTTGTTCGGCTGGTGCAAGGGTGGTCATCGGTGATGGAAGAGCTCGAGGGTGGTCACCGAATGCTGGGAAGAACTCACTGGAGGTTAATTGTGTAGGCCAGATTTCCTGAAAAAGGCGTAAGGCGATACACCAAAAACCATAAAATGCGTCTAGTGTGCTGGGAGAATTTTGTCCCAACACGATGCACACGCGGTTCGCAATTTTTTACCTTCGGAATGCAACGTATCGTGTGATGTGTATTGCAAATCCTAATACTTTGCCCACACTGACTAGAACCAGTGTAACTATTTACACATGACTATTGATATCTGAAAAGGGAAAATTTTGCATGCAGGTTAGAAACATCCGGTAATATTAATTTGACAACTAAAGTTAGCTTGCTAGACTTGGGTCGCAACCACGAAGACGGATACCCAAAAAACTTTCTCATGCCAAAGGTGTAATTGCAGCAACAAAAAACCTACAGAAATATCTACAACCAATGTAGTCCATTCTCAACCACCGTGTTTCTCAAGGGTTCGTATCAACAATAATTGGCTCTGGAGTAACACTATTGTTGCTTTTATTGACCATATTGAGAAGTTAAATAAAATAAAGTTACCATTCTAGGTAACAGCTTGAAGCTTTTATTTAAGTTGGTGGTAAGCAACTCATTCAACATGTTATAAGAACAAGTTGAGTAGGTGGAGCTCTTGGGAGATTGACAAGTTCGAAACCATGAAACATAACTAGGGATGCGAACATGAATTCTCATATCATAAGAGGGAACCTTTGAGGTAAACAGGGATGACCGCTACAAATGAATTCCACATAAATGTCCAATGAAGGGGCTAGAATTGACATTTCTATAGCACATGGCCTAGTGGAATTGAAAACCATAGGTCGTTTACAGTTAGCCAGCTAATCAACCTGGAATCAAACCCTGGCAGCCCCTTCCCCTTCCCCTTCCCCTTCCCCTTCCCCATCCCCATCCCCATTCCCTCCCCCTTCTTATAGAGCAGAACAGATATTCTTTTCCAAACAACTAAGCTGCTTCCAACTGATTTGATAGAATATTGAAGTCTCAACAAAAGTTTCCACAACAATCTATTGCGAATTCAAGCGATCTTCATTCTCTACTCCTCTCTATCTAAAAGAGCAGTAAAGAATTTTGTACAAATATAACCACAGCTTCTAATTGAACAAAGTGAAAAAATGCAATCTTTATTGTCTCATAGAACTATAGAACAAATGCTAGCGACTTTAATTGAGTCATCAAGTCTGTTAATCAAAGTATACTCCAATTTACCAAAAAAAGAGAGGGTTATATTCATTCCAATTTGAGTACAATAGAGACCGATATTGCACCAGTCTCCAATCTGATAATAAAACAGTTTGACCTAATTCTGCAGGAGGGGTCGCCTACGTGCGGAGGCTTGTTGAGAATACAATGAAGTTAGCAGCTTGAACTCTAAGATGTGTTTGTGGTCAACTACTGAAACAGATCCTACTCTACAACAATTATATGCTTCAATACGGGGGAGGCCCTCCTTGACAAGGCCCAAGGCAAAGAAGTGCACTGCTTTTATTGAGTTTTATACGTTCTCTATGACGGTCTTTAGACAAGAAGACCACTTTTTCGCTGGGTCCTTTGAGTAAGGTGTGGCTATTTTCCTTAGACTTTCTGACAACGGCTGTTCTTTGGTAGTACCTTGTCAACAAAAATCTAGTTTTGGG
Organism: Rhododendron vialii; assembly: GCF_030253575.1. NCBI lineage: Eukaryota > Viridiplantae > Streptophyta > Magnoliopsida > Ericales > Ericaceae > Rhododendron > Rhododendron vialii. Next base: position 10,137,424 of record NC_080564.1, on the reverse strand, counting down.
GCCTTTAAAGATCCTAACACATCACGTAGTGTAAAAATATGAGGCCTTCAAAAAATGAGGACCATGGGAAATTGCCTCAATTGCAATGCTATTGTGGCCTTGCCCTGCTTCCATATTCAACAAATCACACAAAACACATCATCCACACATCTCAATCTCCACGGGAAGCAAACTAACCATCAAAATCTTTGCTTTTTTAGCAAAGAACTACAACTTTGCTAAACGCCACGCACATTACAAAACAGATAATCTAGAACACAAACTAACAATCCAATGTGTACCAAAACTTCTAATTGAACAAATATAACCACACCTTCTAACTGAACAAAGTGAAAAAATGCAATCTTTGCTGTCTCATAGGACAAACACTAATGACTTTATTGAGCCATCAAATCTGTTTATCAAAGTGCATCACCGACTGACCAAAAACAAAACTAGGTTACTTTATCCCAATTATCGTAAATTAGTGAGCGATATTCAATCGGTCTTCCATTGGATAACTAAAATAGTTTGACCTACTTATGAAGGAGGCGTTGCCCGCATGAGGAGGTTTGTTGACTGTACAATAGCAATTTGAACTTTAAGATGTCTTGGTGGTCCTCTACTCCAACAGATGCTACTCTTAAGCACTTATATACTTCCATACAGGAGCGGCCATAGGAAATTGCCGCAATTGCTATACTATTGTGGCCCTGCCCTGCTTCCATATCCAAGAAATCGAACAGCACATCATCCCCGCATCTCAATCCCCACGAGAAAGCAAACTAACCATCAAAATCTTTTAAAGAGTTACAACTTTGCTAAAAGCCAAGTACATTGCAAAATAGATAATCTAGAAACACAAACTAACAATCCAATTTGTTCCCAACCAACTCAACACACTAAACCCTATCGTTTCAATAGGAACTGAAAATATCCTCACGTCTCCTCAAGACCAATTAATCACGCTTTCACACACTTGTTTGACTGTGTTTAAAACCGATTTTATTTTTTGGTAATCCCCGGGCTAGCTTGCGTGCATCTTGGACTAATCCCTACAATCCCTCCCACAACCGTTTCACATGCTTAGGTGTCCTGGGCCAACTTGTGTGCACCTTGGACTAACCCCAACAACCCTCCCTTCCACGGCCGTTAAAGCATGGGGTGAGGTAGCCCCAAGAATTGTTGGCAAGGAAAATCGAACTTGAGACATTACGAAGCCTAAAACCGAATTCAATTTATCATCATTCATTTCCAAATTTTCCACGTAAAACGAAGAGAGACACGCACCAGAATTTGAACTCGGGGAGGCGGCGGACGAAGGGGCGGAACTCGTCGGAGCCGCGAGTGGGGAGGGAGGGGTCATCGGAGAGGTCGTGGAACTCGGGATCAACCTGAGGGGAGAGAAACGCGATGAGGAGGTTGAGGACGTAGATGCCGAGCGCGTAGGACACGATGTAGAAGCCCTCGACGAAGAACACGCGGACGGCGTAGACGATCGCCACGGCGGCGAACGCGAGCCATCGGTGGAGGACGAACGGGGTCGACTTGTCCAGTAGGTGTTGGAAGCGTCGGGACGCGGCGTGGGTCCACCGTGACGCGGCCGCCGCGGGGGAGTTGGAGGAAAGGTCGTCGGAAGTGCCGCCGACTGTTCCGGTAGTATCCATGGGGGACTATGTGAGGGTTTGTTTGGTTGATCGATTCGTCGGTTTTATCTCTCTCCTGTGTTTTGTGCTGAGAGAGAGAGAGAGATGCATGCGATCAGAATTTTTTTGGGGTCGGGCTCCATATAGGTTCATGATTCTTTATGAGAGCTGCTTTTCCCCCCCCCCCCCCCTGACACCCCACCCCCCCCGGCCCCACACCCCATTTCCCATATTACCCCCTCCCCTCCCCCCATTTTACTTCTCCTGCCCCTCCCTCCTCCCATTTACTTTTTTTTTTCTCTCTTCTTCTCCTGCTTCCCCCCTCCCTCCATTTACTTTTCTTTTTCTTTTTCCCTCTTTATTTTCTTTTTGTTTCTTTTCGGCTGGATTTTTTTTTGTCGTTTTTTTTCTCTTTATTTCCTTTTATTCCTTCCACTTTGAATCTTTTTTTTTTTTCAATTATTTTCTTTATTTGTTTCTTTTCCCATTTACCTCCCTTCTTTTTTTTTTTTGGTTAACTCAAATTCTATTTTCAATTAAGATTACAATTAGTGTTCGGGAACTAATTACGAAATGTATTTTGCAAACGACATACTAATCCAAAATACAAATGTTATATTTAGGATTACTTTTTTTTAACTATAGTACAATTTAATAAATTTGTTAACTATTATTTAGCATAAATCCTCTTAACTGATTCAGTAGTATGTTGCTTCAAATCACGTCTCTACTCCATAGGATTGCAAATGGCTGGTTTCTATTTTTTTTATAACTAAAACAGAAACGTTTTAGGGGCTTCGTAGGGGCTACTGTGCCAATGAGGGCAGTTGAGCCCCCCGGGTCCCACCTATTTTTTCATTTATTTTTTTATTTAATTACTTATACCTTATTTATTTAATTTCTATAAATACACCATTTGTATATTTAAAAATATAATTCAAGAATTAAGTGTTTTAATTTTCAATTCAGTTAAATCAGAGCAAAGATCGTTTTTATTATTATTTTATTTTAAATGGTCATAATGAATTTTTTGGTTTAAGGCCTTTCAACAAATACCCTAAGACTCATTATTTAGTTTCAAAACTCTCTTAGGGTGTCCATTGAAAGGCCTTGGAGCCAAAAATTTACTAGATCCATTTAGGATGAAATGATCAGAAAAATAACAACTTTGCACCGGTTCAAACGGATTGAAAATTGAAACACTTATTTTAGTAACTATATTTTTTAATCTATAAAGGTCAAAAAAATAAAAATAAAACAGTCGGATAAACATGATCAATTAAAACACTTTTTTTTTCTCTCAATTACTTTACAAAGCCTAGAATTAGACTTGAACCTATTATTAAAGAGAGAAAAAAATTCAAACTGGAAAGAACGAAAAGGAAATAAAATGAAAAAAAAAACGAAACTGAAAATAAAATGAAAAAAAAAAAACGAAACTGAAACTGAAAAGAAAAAGAAAAAAAAAAACCAAACGGTAAAGAAAAAAAGAAAGAAAGAAAGAAAAGAGAGAGAGAGAGAGAGAGAGAAGAGAGGGGGGTAGAATGGGAAAAGAGAGGTGGGGCCGGGGGGGGGGGTGTGTCAGGGGGGGGGAATAGCAATTTTCTTCTTTATTCAATCGTGCACCGGTTTGGATAAATAAATAAAAAAACAAAAAAAAAACGTGCACCGGTTTGGAGCCGGTCAACCATTTTACATTAAGGCCTAATAAGTAAATGATTTTTTTTTTATTTATCATTATTCAATTTTTTTGTTGTATTTGTTAGGTTTTTGTCTATTTTTGGTAACTTTCGTGCTATACAAAAAAAGCATGGTCGCTAGTTGTTTCGTGTTGCGGGTTGCTCTTAGTATAATAGTATGCATAGTTAGCTTTTTATAAGAGCGTTCTTACCGTATTAAAGTGCGGACGTTCTCTTTTCTCCTATTTTTTGATCAAATTTTGATGATCTAAACCGCTCAATGTGTTCATAACATGATTTTAAGAGTTCTCGCTAGAAATTAGCAAAAAAAAGATCGGGAAAGGCTTCATCCGAACGGTTTTTATTTGAATCGTTCGATAAAAAACAAACAAAAACTGCTCGGATGAAGTCCTTTCCGGTCTTTTTTTGCTGATTTCAAAAAGGTACTCTTAAAATCACATTCTGAACACATTGAGCAGTTCGGATCATCACAAATTGGTCAGGAAAGGGGCGTCCTCATTTTAATACGGTAAGGACACCCTTATAAAAAGTTTTGTGATGGTATGTAATTAATGAGTTGGAAGAGCTTATTCTTTACAGATCTTGTAAGTTCAGTTCAGCTATAGATTTATGTGACGCAAATTAAAAGATTTGACTGCCACAACATATTAGATTATGTATATACACTGATACACACACGAAAAAACACGATCGCTGGTTGTTAATTGTTGAGTAATTACCAACGTGCTCCAAACAAAAAACATGCTCGTTGGTTGATAATTGTGGATTTTTGATGCTGATAAATAATCAAATATGGATTAACTTTCATACATAAGTTGAGGAAACATCTTTCTACCTATTAAATGAATCAAAAAATAAAGCTATTTGTAAACTAAAAAACTACCCACGAATGCTATTGCAATACCACTTGCTATTCTAGTATACCACTAAAATACAACCGGGAAAAAGATTGGACCGACTAAAATATAGTAACAGTGCACTAACCAACTAAACAAATATGGTCGACATCATTAAAGCATGGTAATAACTACACACCTATGTCTGGAAGTAGCATTCATTCTCACTTCTAAATTATATATTTCTTCCGTCCCATTTTGTTCGTTCATTTTCGTTATTCGTGTTGTTTTTTAAACGCATATATATCTCAATATACAATGTTTTTCATAATTTTAAAAACTTTGTATTATAGACCTAATCGAGAACTATCAAACAAGATTTATATTGCATATTTTTGAATATTTATATTGGAAGATATAAGCAATTGAAAACTTATGTACAAATATCAAAAAAAGGACAGAAAATGGGACGGAGGGAGTATTAAGAAAAGAGGAATCCATATACCCGTAATCACATTATCGCAAGAGAACTAAAAAAAGAAACAAATGCATATCATTACATCGTCTGCCTTCAACCCACGTTTTCAAGGAAGAACATAGCTGCAAAAAGCACCAAAAGATAAAGGGAAGATGGAAGAAAGAACACCTTCAAATAAGAAACTAAAAAGCACAAAGCATTTCCAAAACAAAAGCTAACCAAAGATATAAAACAATCGATAGCGGACCACTAAAATTGCAGAAGGAAATTATTGGCCCTTCTCAACCAAAGGCTAACGTAGAAAGAGCATTGGATTAGATATTCACTTTGCTAATTTAAAGACTTGAATAAGCAAAAATCCCATCGTAACCCATGAAGAACAGAGTAACTGTTGGGATTAAACGCGGAAGCACCCAAGAACCGAGATTCGAAACACAACCACAATCACAACCAATGGAAGTACAATGAAAAATAAAATAGAGAGAGACACGCAAGAATTACGTGATTCGGCAAAACACGCCTACTCTACGGAGAGGATCTCGTTCTTTCACTATGAGAGAATTAGTACAAGAGAACACCCGAGTTTGAAAACCCAAACCCAACCCCTTATACACCCCCACTCACCAAGAACCCACTCTCACACCAAGCACAAGACTTGACACTTGCACTCACTGTTTTTCACCTCACCTCGCTCTCTCTCTGCCAAAAAGGAATTCCCTCATGACATTATATATACATCTATTGACCCATGCATTAAAAGCATAATACATGTTCCCATGAGTGAATGGAAGGTCACACGGCAAAATGAGCCAGCTAGCACAACAGCTAGCACTCTGGGAAAAACAGAAACTGAACCATGTGCAAGACTTTGAGAATTTTCATTTATTGGGAATTTGAACCAACCCAACAGTAACAAGCAAAAATTATATCAAAGCAACACATACATGGCCGCATACACAATGTTTAGAAGTTTTGTGAAAAATCTACTTGGTTGGGGGATAAAAATCGTCAGGGCTAGGTATTCAAAATTGGAAAGGCTAGGTTTTCACAAAATGAGTTGACCTTACATGCCAGACATATCAACCATCTCAAACTTTGAGGGCATTCTTTTATGTTTCTAATACAGCAAACTTGTGGAATCATGTAAATCGCCTGGGCTAGGGTATTCTTTTCTGACCTCTAATCAATGTTCCTAATACCATATGGAATCATTTGACAGTATGTTGGAGATTAGAGCAAACCATAAGTGATCAATTCGGAGTAACTTCGTGAAAATAAGACATCAAAAAAGTTCCTTAAGAGAATTCTGCCCATGCACTAAATTCTAACTTCTACTCGCAGCAGTATCTATTTCATTAGGCATACGTATCCCAAGCTAATCCTTGAGGCAAAGGGTTTGCGCTGCCATCTCATTATTAAGTAAATCATCCTACAAAATTCACATGAATAAGTCATAAGACAGGAAGGGAATTGCAACAACAGCTAGAGAACTTGAAATAAGCGCAAGTTGTAATTCCATTACAATCCAGCTTGTTATCACCTGACCCAATTTTAGGAAATCGATCCAACCAGACATCCGAGAAAGTTCAAAATTGAGGCCTTTGTCATATACGTATGCACATGAATGCCTGGAATTAAGAGAAGAGGTTAGTCTATGATGTTGTGATCTTACGCAAAAAACATTGAGTAACCTGAAAAAGATAAATTCTCTGATAAATCTAGCAAGAATATACTGCATTCCAGAAAAGTATCAAAAGAATTCAAAGAAAAAGTACACACAATGGTGGCACACATGAAATGCGAACCAAAGGTAATGTTGTTTTCGGTAAATGAGGAACTTTGTAAAACAAACAGGCTCAAATATCCAAGAGGGTGTACCCTTTGAGGAATTTGACATTTCTTACTAAGCACTACGCAGCAGAGAAGATCTGCCCATTTATTAATGGAGGACTGAGCCTTTTGTCCTCAAATAAAAACCAATCTGGTTCAGCAAATAAGCAGGAGTGATGTTACATTGGTTCTCGCTTGCTGGACAAGGAAATACCATAGCAGCACAAGCAATCTTTCTTTAGAGTTTAGAATATCAGGAACAATTTCCCGCCGCGTCACATGAATGCTTAGGCTTTACAACACAACACAGCTGACCATAGGCACTGTCATTGTTAAGGCTCGAATTTGACCCCTTGACAATGGACAATACCTTTGTGTTAGAGACAAGGCAATCAGATTAGGCTTCATCTCTCTAAACTAGGAAACCAAAGTTACAACTGATTAAAATTGATTCTCAAAGGGGAATATAGCTTCTGTCTCTGTCATCAAGGTAGGGAAATAAGGATATGTCCATACAGCTAAATACATCCAAAGGCCACCTTTCCCAGATTATGCAAATAGTGGCTAGGACCTTTGAGGGAATTTGACAATTCTTGCTTAAGCAGCAGATAGGATCATTTATTTATTAAAGGGAGAACTGAGAGCTTTTTGTCCTAACATAAAAAAACTAATCTGGTTCAGCAAATAAGCAGAAGTAATGTCACATTGGTTCTCAGTTCTCTCTTTCTAGACACGGAAATACCATAGCAACACAAGCAATCTTTCTTAAAATATCGGGAACGATTTCCCAATGCATCACATGAATGCTTAGGCTTTACAACACAACACAGCTGACCAAAGGCACTGGCGCACTGCTATTTGGTGAAGGCTCGAATTTGACCCCTTAACAATGGACAATACCTTTGTGTTACAGACAAGGGAATCAGATTAGGCTTTATCTCTAAACTAGGAAACCAAAGTTACGGCTGATTATAATTGATTCTCAAAGGGGAATCTGGCTTCTATCTCTGTCATCAAGGAAGGGGAATACGGATGTCCTACAGCTAAATACATCCAAAGGCCATCTTTCTCAGATTATGCAAGCTGCCAGAATATAAAAAGATGCTCATCCAGTACGTACCTTTACTTGCTTTCCTTTGACATTTCAGATCGATTTACTTCTCTTGTTGATTCATAGGAACCCGAGGGCGAAGACTTATCTCCTCAAGGCTTTCTGCAGGCTGCCACCAAAGCATTGCAACATCAGCAATTTCCTTAATAGACAGATGGAGAAAAAGACGAAAAAAACACTATCCTTCTTGGTACATGCCTACATGGCTGCATCCTTCTCTTGTTAAAATTCAGCCCCAGGTTAGAATCGGGTTGAGGAAAGGGCCTTGAATAAAGAAGGCCATGCTTTAACATGTCTGAGTGTTATAGTGTTGCATGAACCACCAACTTAGCCACCCAATGCTGCCACACTGTCATTACAACGTCAACACTAACAGATGTTTAGGCAATAATAAAATGGGCCTTCCTCCTTGAGTAGGTGGTCACATGAGCAACTGCCTAATAAAATCCCATCTCACGTACAGACCACAGACTGAAGTTTTACATTCTGTAAGGTAAGTTATGATGATTGTCAAAAAGTTGGACCGCAAATTGGAAAATAATAATAAGAAAAACAGAGTTAGATGATCAAGAGGAACCAAATTCTAAAGCTTCGCAGTCTGGGGTCTCTAAGACATCATCAAACAAAATCAGTACTCCCTCCATCCCAGTTTAAATGTCTCCTACGGGAATCCATGCATTTTCAAACCCTGAAAAAATATATTTCTATACGTTAAATTTTTTTTAAACCAAATTAAAGTTGTACTAAAATTTGGCGAAAAAAAATAAAAATAAATAGAAATAGATTTTTTCAGGGTTTGAAAATGCACGGATTTCCGTAAGGGACATTTAAACTAAGACAGAGGGAGTAATATGTTCAAAGAAGTCTGCAAATAAATACTCAAGGACACTGTAATTGTGGAAATTCATAGAGCATTGCACGCATGAAAAAAGAAGAAGAGATAAGTTCCTCTTACGTGGTGCAGAATCAGCATCTTATAAAAACCCAAGTGTGGTCTCTTCTATTCTTTCGATCTGGGGAGCATGGCATCTAACACCTCATTTTCTTCCATTCCAAGGACTGCAACTAACTCTCCTCTTGGACTTCTTGTGTAGAGTCTTTCTTTGGCTGCTGGGGATGGCATCTTACTTGGGGCTGCTTCGTTGCGCTGATCCTTGACTTGAGGCCCTTTCTTGGGGTCTTGACTTCTCTTGATTAGCAACTTCTGATCTTTCTTTTCTAGTTAATGCCTAACTAAAAGGGGAGTGGCCTCTCTCTTCTGCTTTCAGGCAAGGGGGTAGCTCAAAAGTCAGATAAGTACGTTCTGAAAAAAAAGACATTAAGGCAACTAGAGCTAGGAATGAATGCAGGTTAAAGCGACTAGTCTTGATTTGATTATCCGCAGTGATGGAATTGTAGTCGAATTGTGTGTGCAAGTTAAACAAGAGGAAACGAACTAGAAGTAAAAACAGAGCAGATGAAAGAAAGGAGATAGGAATTAACTCAGAGAGTAACTTGGTAGTTGGTACCTGGTCACTCCATTTTGTATTAGTCTTCAATTCAACTACTGAACTGCTAACAATAAAATTCCACTAAAATTTCTGGTGAGGCTCTTAGTATCTTTCATGATTCTCCAATAACGATATTAGGGCCTTGACAGAGACTAAACAACAATGGTGAATTGAGTATATTAACAAAACTCCACTGAAAGTCAAGACATGCCAAATTTTCCATCTATTGATAGTAGTCAGAACTCAGAAGCAAGCGCTTCTCCAAGGAAGCAACTACAGTGGGTGGAGTGAACAATGAATTCTAGACTATGACAGCAAACTTCGCACAGGACAACTTAGTCCAATTAAGTTTTCGATTACTGAAGGTCAAAACCATATAGATAATGACTATTGAACTGCAATTTCCACTCAAATTTCTGGTGAGGCTCTTACCATCTGTTTTTGATTTTAATCATTTGTTCATTATTCTCCAATAAGGATATTTGGGGCCGGACAGAGACTAAACAACAATGGTGAATTGAGTATATTAACAAGACTCCACTCAAAGCCAAGACGCGTCAAATTGTCAATGTATTGAGAGTAGTCAGAAACACAAGCTTCTCCAAGGAAGCAACTACAGCGTGCAGAGTGGCTCAGTGGACTATTAATCTTAGACCACGACAGCAAAATTCTCAAAGGAGAACTTAGTCAAATGAAGTTGTCTATAGACGACAAAAACGATTTAAGAAGCCATGGAAGGAGCCAAGCCAGTAGATCGGCCCAGGTATCCCTTAGTCTCCAATGGAGCAAGCATGCTTTAACTTGCGAGAATGGAACTTCAAGTCACATGGTATATGAACGGCACAGAATACCAGCCTGCCGCATGAGGAACAAAAAGATAAAAATGTTAAGCTTTAGATTGCATCAAAGACCACTAACAAACTAAGTTGCTTATTGTTGGTCTTCTCATTCCAAAATTCCATAGTAACAGTAGACCAAGACAACAATGGAAACACAACGGATAAGATGCCATAGACATTACAAATTGTACGGTAACCTAAAACGTTAACATTGGATGCACGGCATTTGTGTCCATAAAGCCACAAACTGGCAGTGATAAGTATTACAAATTTCATTGACCTAGAGAAAAAAGTTCTGCAGGTTCAAAATACAACATGATTACATAAAGTCGGGCAGAATCCAAAAGAAAGTTACAATGAAAAGCCAACATCATCAGGTGGACTGACACCCTGAGTTCTACAAAGCCAAACAAAATCAACACCAAAAGAACATACAAAATACTAGCAGTGGGAACTGAAAGCAAATGCATTAGCACAAGTAATCGACAAGGAACAGAAACGAATTTCTCATAGCAATTTCTGCACTCTAAAGTGAATGCCATAAACGAAAAACTTGATAAATTAAAGTTGACCAAAGAAAGTAAGAAACCACCAAATAGAAGTACCCAATGATCAGCCAACAGAAGAAGAAACCTTGTTCAAACTTCTTGTTCAGAACATTCAAGAACTATCATTTGAGCCGGAACCACCGTTTGACCACCTCCTGAAAGTGCAAGCTACCAGACTCCTACCTCCGAAAAGCCCCAACCTCGACCTGAAAATCGATGGCCGCCAATTACTGCTCGAAGGAATATCCACAGCCGCGGAAGCACCACCAATAGCGCCGCTTACTTGGCTCATCACCATTGGTGGAAACTCTACACCATCTTCTTGTGCACCATCACTAGCACTTGCATCCAACCCATCAGCTTCAACCTCACACACATCCAGATTCACCATCAACGATCCCCTCCTCACCCTCAACCAATCCGCGAGATCGCTCGTCACCCCCCTGCACTTCTTAACCTTAATCTTCACCAAATTCGGACACCCCCAAGCGAAAGCCTCAATCCCCTGATCTGTAACGGGACACCCCTTAATACACAGCTTCTTCAGCGCCACGCACTTCGAAGCCACACACGATATCTCCGCGTCCCCAATCGTCTCGCTGCCGCACAACGCCAGCCTCTCCAACCTCTGGCAATTCGTAGCAACCGCTTCCAAACTACCAGCATTCAAATTCACACCAATAAGAACCAGCTCCTGAAGGTTACCACAATGCTTACCGATTGAAATGAGCCCTTCGTTTCCAATTCGATTCGTCCTCCACCCGTCAATATGAAGCTTCCTCAAGAGCTTACAGTGCTCAGCGACACACACGATCCCTGAATTCGTGCACTCCGGAGTCTTGACCAGGTGCAAGATCTCGAGGTCAGGAAAGCCCGAGACCGCCATGAGCCCGGCATCAGTAACCTGGAGCCTCTCCAAGTGGACTTCAACCAAGCAGTTCTTTCGACGTCCAATATCTTCCAAAACTTTGTCCCAGTCGCCCAAGCAACGCAGCAGCTTCAAGGTCTTCAAGTTCTTCGCTCCCACGATCAAGGGGCCGAAGCTCGGCCCGTTGTAGAGCTCCTTGAGGCATATGGTCCTGAGCGAGGACGCGGCGAGGCCCGGGCCGACGGGGGCCTCGACGGCGTCGTTGACGCCGCGGAGGCGCTTGACGGAGAGCTCCTCGAGGGAGGCGCAGTGGTCGAGGACGGCGTTCATGCCCTTCACTCCGAACGCGCACGATCCGCAGGAGAATTTTTTGAGGTTCTTGCAGTTCCTGGCGAAGGCGGCCATGCCGGAGTCGGTGAGTTCGCGGCACGCGCGGAGCTTGAGGCGCGTGAGGTTCTTGCAGCGGAGGGAGATGAGGGTAAGGGCGTCGTCGTCGAGGCTGACGGATCGGCGGTCGCAGCGGAGGGCGAGCTTGGTGACAGCGTCGAAGCGGGAGAAGAGGGAGGGGATCTGCACGAGGAGGTTGGACTGGGCGTTGAGGGACAGGCGGTGGCGGCTCTGGCCCTCGATTTTGAGCCAGTGCTTGGAGACGAGGGAGGCGTTCTTGCGGTCGCCGGAGCTGAGGAAGTGGAAGATGGAGGCGAGGCACTCGTCGGGTAGCTCGGAGATGTAGTCGTCTACGGTTCCGATGTTACCGCACTGGTAGCCGTCGGGGTCCGTCATTGAGTAGTAGTAAGTCTCGGATCGGGGCGTGGTGGTGCGGTGGTGGTGGTGGTGGGTGGGGTTGGTGGGACTTGGGCGGTGGGTTGACCCGGGGATGGAAGAGGACTGGCCCATCAACGTGGATGGGGATGGGGGAGGTTTGAACTTAGGAGCAGAGTTCGAAGAAGAGGCCGGCGGGGTTGATGCCCGGATTAACCGGTGATGATGTTTATACGGAGTGGTGGTACTAGTGTTTTATTGTGCTGCTAAATTCTTTAGGCCCGTCAAATGGGTTTAATTTCTGGGTTGATTTTGTTTTCTCATTTCTTGTTTAGTCTCCCTCTCTCTCTCTCTCTCTCTCTCTCTAAAATAGTCCAAATCCGCCTTTGGGAAAATGGAGCTTGTAATTTCTCAATCCGTCTTTTTCAGCCACAAAACGTGACTTTCCATTTCCACTCTAATTTCGTGACTCAGGGAGAGGGAGGGTTTAAAGCAAGTGGATGGAAACAAGTACTCCGTAAAAGTCGATTTTTTGAATTTTATCTTAAGTACTTTTAAAAGTATAAGAATAAAATTCATAATTTTTTACTTCTCTTATTCATCTTGATAAGACAAAATAATAATTCACAAAATTTAACTCAAAACAAACAAACGTTAAATATAATTGAACAAAAACTAAACTCAAAACGTCCAACACAACCCCTAAAGCTCTTCGAGGAACAACGCCTGAGATGTATTGAGATTTCAGAAAAATATTTTAAAATTCGTAAGGGACCATTTGATTAGCCAGAAAAATATACTCCAATAGAAAGTGAAAATGAAATGAAGTGAAGTAAATGAAAAAAATCGCATCCGTTTAATTAGAATGAAAGTTTTACAAGAAAATAAGGAAGTCAGAGTAATTATTGTTTGATTCTTACAAGAAAATAAAAAATTTCAACACTTTTTTTTTTGAAAAAAGTAAGGCAAGTTGTCTAGCTTTAGAGGGTTATACGGAAAAAATTTCTTTATACTTGCTACTTTCTAGAGCATTCTTGCTAAGTAGACATCAAAAAGGTATATTTTTTCCTCTTTATTGCATTTTTTTACCATTATGTCACTAATCATACGAACCCTAAAGATGTACTAAGTATTAATATTCGGGAAATTTGTATGGAAGTTTTAATTTATTTTGTATTGTATGCCTATTATACCAATCCTAGTGGCATGTGGATTGTGGTTATCAAGCTCTGGCTTTAATTAAAATTTCTGTAAGTGAACGGTGAGATTGGTCACTCAAAATTAGTCGAAATATGTGTAAACTGATTAAGACACTTGAGTTATTAAAATAAATGTTTAAAACAAAATATTTGGCATTATGTGCCTATTATTCATAGCCTAATGGGTTGTGGTTACTAGTTAGAAAGACCCTTAACATAAGAAAAAATGCTAACCTCCGTTTATTAAGCACGGGATAATGGATAGAAATTATCAATATTCAGAAAAATGTATTGATAACCATAAAAGGTGTATTAATATCAAGATTTATTTGTCATTATATATTTATATTTATTGTCCTCTGCCTAATGAGTGGTAGAGAATAGCGAGACCGAAAAATAATAGGTAGTGAAAATGCCAAAATTATTTTTATTGGTACCAAAGCTCCACTGCATAAAAGTCTTGTACATTGCACATGGTACAAGCTTTTTGTGCACAAAAATTTTGGCACTAGCAAAAACAGTTTTGACAACAAACAAAGTCAAGCGAGAGAGTAGATTTGTCGCGTAAATTCTGTCGGTTAAGGAGATCCGATTTGTCGCGTAATGAGATGTCGTGCGTGGAACGGCGTGCGAAGGAGCAACTCCGCGGCGATTGAAGTTTTCCAAAACGGAAAAGAAAATGACCGCTACAACTACTTGTCGTGTTGAATGTGATTCCCGTTGAGCGGAAGTGGACCGAAGGCAAATTTATTGTTTTGTGTTGCAGGTGATTCACATGTTGATTCATCTTTACCATCTAAAATCGGATTCTTCGTATTTCGAACATCTTGAGCTGAGTGGAAACAACTCTACGTTCGACCAATCTAAAAACATAAGAACGGGCTACTGGAAAAAACGTGGATTGATTGAGCATTTTAATATTATGCAAACGAGTCGTAATTTGACGGCGTAACTAATTGTTGTTGAGGGATCTAGATTCGGATGATTTCAAATCCGAGAACACACAAGTATTAAGGATTCGGTCAAAGATCTTAGGAAATGATATATACCTTCAAGAAATCTAATAATCTACTTCTCACGGATTATATATTGGCCAAACGCTACCGTCAGGCATTGTACAATCCTTAACATAAAGATACCACACCCTTCATCTCCTTCCACTAACTTGATCGACAGAGAGTTCGTGATCGAGAATACCGCTGAATTCTTGAACTCGTTTTTTGACTTACTAATTCACATTAATAATTTTGCGAAATACATAACATGTAAGGACTCGTTTGGATGAGGTATTAGGTTTGGAAGTATTATGTAAAAAGGGGAATTGTATAGTAGAGAGTATTATGTAAGAATGGTGGGTCCATATTGATGTGACAGAGGGATTAAATAATACTTGATTTGAATGAAGTATAAAGTGTGGGGATAAAATTGTTTTGTAGCTGAATGAAAGAGAGATGGGGTATTATAAGGGGGGATTCCACATTGCCGGCTCCCACCCTAGCCATGTGTAAGCACCCCTTGGGGGGTATTAGGGGAGGTTATGGAGGAGGGGTTGGCTTGCCAAACCACGCCGTAGAAGAGGGCTCATGTATTAGAAGGATGTATATTACAATACCCCTTTACTATTGTGGCATCCAAACAGGCCCGTAGGGTAGTCTAAAGGTGTACAATTCAACCCTCCGAGCTTAGATTGACTTTAGGGCTACCCAACCTTACAAGTCAAGCTAGAAAACAATGATGTACAAGCAAGACAAAACCCCCTACTACTTCTACTTCTACTATACATATTCCTCCAAAATGAAATACCGTAATTTTTGGCATAACCGAACCATTACAAGCATAACCAAAATCAATTATATGTATAATCAAGGCATACATATAATTGATTTTGATTATGTTTGTAATGGTTCAATCATGCTAAAAATTACGGTGTCTCATAAAAGTGGAGAGACACCGAAGTCATTCCCCTGTTGTTTACTACAAAATTAAAAAGGAACTGAGGCGGGGGAGTGTGGTCCAAAGGCACCAAACTCCTAATTGCTTTTCCTCGAACGTGGGGCATTGGAAGACAAATTGTTGAATGGTTTGTGGTTTCGAAATCAACGTTCAAAATTTTTTTCCAGTTCAACCATTGTCCGAAGACATTTCGACGACAGGGAGATTCCACATTTGGACCAGTTCAATTGATTTAAACCGACGGTTCCGCCAAATCTTTGGCTGTATCCAAAAATTATGCATTATGCTTTTGAGATACTAGTCAGTATCGACCAATACTAGATAGTACCGGATTACTTTTAAATTTTTTTTTTTCTTCAAGTACAGGACAATACCGGACAAATACTGGACGGTACTGGACAAATACCAGAATATTTTTTATTTTTTTTGTTTTAAGAAGTGTATATTATATTATAAATTCTTTTAGGTAAGAAAATAATACTAATAGCAATCAATCCGAAACGGTACCCAGTATCTCACCGGTATCAATACGTATCGTACTTGTAAGAAAATCGGTACTCTAACTGGTACGGTATTCATAATCTTGTTAGAAGCTGCAGAGTCCTTATCAATTCATTAATCAGAGCCATTGAGATATTCTTACATTTTGGGACGAGTGCTTTTGAGGGTTTCAAAAAGGTTTTTTTTTTTTTTTTTTTGACAAGTTCAAAGAGGTTGTTTACTTGCCCTTTTTTCTCATCATACCCCTGGACTATTTTTTTGGATTTTAATATTCTCATTCAACTTTTTAGCGATGACGCTCCACTTTATTTATTTTGTAACTTCACGTTAAAAGTAGAGCACCGTCAGTAAAAAGTGAAGCGCCAAAATCAGTTTTTTTTTTTTTTTAATCTTTAAAATATAAGAAGAGGAGAGAGAGAAGAGAATAAATTTATCTCCATCTTTTATTTTCTTGTCATTTCGTTTTTTCTAAGCAAACCCTTGCATAAATATATATGAAATGAGACACCACAATCGGAATCATATTCAAGTCTAACTTTTGATTGGAAAAGTAGTAACTTTCTCTAGACACGAAGAGGGGCATTCCCTAAGAATGTGGCTAGTTGTTTATTTCAGCATATTCTACATCGTCCATTTGCATGCAATTGCTTTTACTTAATAATATGGATTGTGGAGTGGAAAGAAGGAAAAAAGAAAAGAAAAGAAAAGAAGAAGAGATAAAAGCGGGGCAAAAAGAAAATAAAGTAAAAGAAATTAAATCCTTCTCTTTTGTTTGGTTGCCTAAAAAAAGTGACCACGTATGGATAATTTCATGTTGCTTTTGCTTTTCTTTTTTCCTTCAAGATCGGTGGGGCATTCGAAATTTAGAATCACCATTAAGCAGGGGTGATAAACGAGCCGAGCATGTGATTGGATCAGGTTTAAATTTTCAGTCGAAATCAGCTTACATATGTTGGAACGGCTGGGCTTCCAACTTAAGAGGTCTTTTCTATAGCGAACTTCGGACTTTAGAAGTTCATGAAGGAGGGTTTGGACTTAATAGCCCTAGGGTCTGTCTGATTCACTTATTTGTTTGTTGTAAAAATATTAAAACAAGGTAATAAATTTTTTTGACAACTTCCACCAAAATAAGGAAATAAGCATCTATAGCAAGAAACAAAATAAGAACTGGTAACCAAACAATTTCTTGATGCTAGCTTGCTCATCATCTATTTGGAACAGGCAAATAATTAAGCACTTTGAAACAAACAGGCCCTTTAAACAAATTCCTCACTGGACTCAGCTTCCAATGACATGCCCTGAGTAGTCCTAAAGGCTATTTAGCACTAATTTGGACTAAACTAATTAAATGAAATCATTTTTGTGGTTCTTACATTATGGTTAGTTTCAGATTAAATTTGCTTACTTTTTAGATTCTTCTTGACGGCAATAACTTAAAAAGTATAAAAAATTATGATCAAAAGTTAAGAACGTTAAAGTGAAGAAAAAATAGTTTTCAGTCTCGACTTTTCCTTTGGGCTCTGCTCACGCGTTCATTGGGTGTTTCGGAGACGGGGTGCGGTAGCGCTTCGTGCCTGGGTTGCTGATGTCTCTGGCCGTTTATAAGGGTCGAAATAGCGGCTTCTTGGTGGGTATCTTGGGGTTCCAGAGGCGTAGGTAGTCCGCCGCGTAGTTCAATGTCCACGTTTTCTGGTGGTTTTGTTGCAGCCTGGAGTGGCGGTTGGCTTGGACTTGTGTCTGCAGTTGGGTTAGGGTGTTTGGTAGTGGTGTTTGGGTTGGGCTCGGTCTCTCGGGTTCGGCTTGTCCATATAGAGTGTTTGGACTTCGGCCTTTTAGGTGGACTTTGTCCTAATGGATGTCCCTTGATTGGTTTTTTTTTTGTCACTTGATTGATTTCTTGTCAATTATGGGTTTTGGGTCTCAGATTAGGTAGACTTGTTCTTTTGAACATGATGTGGTTTCCTTGCTTTTAATGTCTTGTAACAATTTCAAGATTAATGAAATTCTTTTGCCTTTCAAAAAAAAGTGAAGAAAAAATAAGTCGATAATTTTTGGACCATTTGCCTTTTTTGAGCTTAGCTTTTTAAAGCTCGGTACACAACTTTTTACATTCTAATGTTTCTCATTGGGGAATGACTTCGGTGTCCCCGGTCATTTTGGGAACACCGTAACTTTTGACATAACAAAATCATTATGAGCATAACCAAAATCCATTATGAGCCTAACCAAAACCATTATGAGCACAACAGAACCATAGCAAGGCATAACTTGTTTGTTATGCCTTGTTTGGGTTTGGTTATACTTTGGTTGGTTTTTTGGATATTCCTTGGTTATGCCTTGTTTGGGTTCTGTTATGTTTGTAATGGGTTTTAGTTATGCTCATAATGGTGAAGTTATGCCAAAAATTACAGTGTTCCCAAAATGACCGGGGACACCATAGCATCATCCAGTTTCTCATTGAGATGAATTGAAACAATAAAGTATTTTGAATAAAAAAAACTCTACTAATTTGCGTCATTTATAAAATAAATAGTTAATTTAGGTCAATCTCACTCTAAAAATGTTCTCGTACGTCTCTCCAAAGTCTCCAATGTCATGACGATGGTGCTAATGAGACGTTTATCATAAACAGAATTTTCACGGTAAATGCTTGACCCGATGGGATGATAGTGCTAATCCAACTTGAAATCTTCAGACGTTTGTGATATCCTCTTTGACCGATCGACAAATCGGAAAACTTGTCGCAATCAATCAATCTGTCAGCTTGATATTTAGCATTGCTTCTCGAAGATTTTAAGTGCCGTCGATAATGCGCTTTGAGACGTTTTTTTTTTTGCTCAGCAATGCGCTTTGAGACGTTGCGGAGGAGACTATGGATGTCGGTCGATGGTTGAAATACGACAAAGTCACTCATGAACAGTTTGCTTTTAAAACTTCTATGCGTTTCGTAAGAGGGAATGTACGCCAATTAAGCATCATCCTGATTAGTTAAATAGAGTTATTAATATGGAACTGATTAATATAGATATTAAGATTGATGATGAAGCTCAAGATGGTTTCTGTGTTCTTTGACAGGATTGTATGAGTATTTTGTTACCACCATACTTTACGAAAAGGATAGTGCGTACTTTCATGGACGATGTTACGTCCAGTCTACATATATACCTCATGATGTGTCCCAATGAAAATCAATTTGCGCGCAACCTATGAGTTGGTCAGTGGTGTAGAGTTTCTCATGGGAAACAACATGGCCTACAAGACTGTTGAGAGTTAAGGGTTGTGGGGGTTTGCAACAGCAGTTTCATAATCAAAAGGTGTTTAATTCAGATTTGACTCTGTTATGGTGTATGCAATTTAGGCATATGAATCATGTAGTCAAGCTCAAGAGTTGGTTGTGTGCGCTGGATTAGTCCGGTTAGCAAGTAATTGTGGGCGGTTACAAGCTCGAGGATGTGGTGGCCGGGGAGAGAGAGCGGCGTCTACTGCGGTGTTGGCTTGAAGAAGTGGCACTAGTGCTATAGCCAGTTAGGGTTAGGGTGTCGAGCTGGCGCAGTTTGATGAAATTGAAAAAGTAGAAGATAGCTAGGGTTTTTTTTTTTTTTTTTTTCATTTGGCAACGGAAGTTTACTTTGACTAAGTTCTCTCCGCGGTATCGTGACATTTTCAAATAAAATGTTTGGGGTACGCCGGTCGTTTTCATAGATAAAATATGAAACAAGTGACACTTTAATTTACAAGCATGAGTGGACTATTTCCATAATTTTGAATATCAAGTAGGGAATGTGCACATGAATTAACCCGTTTCAAAAAAAGAGTCAGCCTGGTCCCATATCAACTAGCATGAGAAAGGAAAATGAAATTTGAACTACACCATATTAATTGTCAGACTGGATCTATGGCCGAATGACATCAATGGTTCAGCTCACCTCCATAGGTGCGAGCACATGTGTTAACGTCCTGGGGTTGGAGCCAATGGCGGATGGGAGAGGATCCCGTCCAGTCTCACTCTCCATCCAGCCCGGTCTAGTTTTGGACCATTTGTGGACCCTTCCCAGGTTCAGAGCTCGTCGAGAGCATCGACCACGCCAAAAATCACTTTGATGGTATATCGTTTATGAGAACAGAAGAGAATGGTAGGTTGGAAACAGCTAGAGAAGATTGTTGTTATTATTGAGTATTATATGAGAGAAATTGCTAAAACTTCAAAAGCTGAGTCCTCTTCTTTGTTTCTAATTGATGATGAAAGCTGAAGTTGGGAAAGTCCAAATAGCGTAGCAGTTAAGTTTCAAGGAACCTTGGTCTAGTCAATCCTCTGTACCATATATTTACAGTCTGAGAAAAGAACAGAGAAATTGTGTAATGTGTTTTCTTCTTAATTATTTTGATTGCCAAAAGGAAGTTGCATAGGGTTTGTTGCGATCAAACTTGTGAATCTTACAGCTCATGCTGCGACAAATGTGCCTAGGCTGGGAGCTATGAAGCACAGATACTTCTAGATGGTAGTCGTATCCGTATCGTGTCCATATCTGGTACCGATACTCCTTTTTATTGCAAATATGTATTTCAGAAGTATCCACAATAATTTTTCTTTTTTGAAGTATCGGATACTTTTTGTATACTTCAAGACAGGTAATGAATTTTTATGAAATAGATCGTGACACTTCTTGCATAGTGGTGGAGTAAAATTGCTAGGAATAATGAAAATGATAGATTTGTAGCACTCAACTTACTTTTTAGTTTAACGTATCCTAGCCGTACCCGTATCCTCTTCTTCTTCTTCTTTTTTTTTCGTTTTTCTTGTATCGTCGTATCCATATCATATCGCGTCTGTATCCCATATCAGTATCCATACTTAATAGGCTGAGAGAGTGAAGAAGGAAAAAAAGAAGTTGCCAATCCTTTGAAGGGGGATTGATTCATTTCTCCTCTCCTCTCTTCTTAACTTTCATAGTCAATTTTCTGTACAATCATATTACAAAAATCAAAGCGAATGCATTTGGAAACATAGTCTACATAGACAAAAACAAGTTTAACATCATGAAGTTGATGGAATTACATGTGTAATTACGTACGTAGCAATTAAGCTTATAGTAATTAAACTTGACCAAACTTATTGAAAATGACATTGTAGATAAGATATGTATTCAGTGACAATAATGCTGCACTTGATTATAGGTTCATGCCTTTCTTCTGGTAGGCCTGACGGATTGAACCCAACACTTCAACAACAGCTTAAATTATCCCTGCAGTCAAACACAAGTATATACAAAATACTCCTGGTTAACTCAATACATATAGGGTCTGATGGTTTGACCAAATATGAGTGGGGATTGGACTATTGATCCAAGGAGATCACATATCTGGGGTGTGATTAAAATTTTTATGAGCTGGATTAATTATCCATCGGATGCATAGGCTGAGTTCTTGTAAACTTTTTTCTCCAAAACTTTTTTGATTTTTTTTTTTTTTACTTTTTGCAACATTTTGTTGAGTTTTTTGCCGTAATTTTTTTGGATTAATCATTCATCTCGACGAGAGAAATCAGAAAATTATAAAGATGTGAACCGATGTTGAAAAAAATTCATAAAATATGACACTTGCAGACAAAAAAAGACAGTTGTTTGGTCTTTTTTTCATTTTTAGTGATTTTTTTTTTGGAGCAGTGCTACGTGCACAGCAGCTGCTACACAGCAGCTGTGCACAGACCCCGTTTTCTCCCTCCTCGGGTCGCGCAAAGATGATCGGAGCCGCTCATTTTGTTCAAAATATGTCGTTTAAGGTCTCTGTAAAAAATGAACTTCGTTCGATATCGTTAGAGGTGTTAACAAAACACCCAAAATCACTTCAGAATTTAGAGCCTAAATTCTGAAGTGATTTTGGGTGTT
Organism: Rhododendron vialii; assembly: GCF_030253575.1. NCBI lineage: Eukaryota > Viridiplantae > Streptophyta > Magnoliopsida > Ericales > Ericaceae > Rhododendron > Rhododendron vialii. The sequence goes on along the minus strand of NC_080564.1, from coordinate 10,115,799 downwards.
TTGTTAACACCTCTAACGATATCGAACGAAGTTCATTTTTTACAGAGACCTTAAACGACATATTTTGAACAAAATGAGCGGCTCCGATCATCTTTGCGCGACCCGAGAAGGGAGAAAACGGGGCCTGTGCATAGCTGCTGTGTAGCAGCTGCTGTGCACGTAGCTTTTCTGTTTTTTTTGGCTTTTGGTCATAACTTTTTCCATTTTAGAATCCTCTCGTCGAGATGGATAATTAATCCAAAAATATGACACCACTCTAACAAAGATTCAGACAAGACAAACAAAACACACAAAACGAAAAAGATAAAAAAAATAAAAAATAAAAAAGAAGAAGAAGTTTACAAGAACTCAGCCATAATCTCACAATTGTGGGACATATATGCTATGAGAGGTGTAGTATTATTAATGCGATCATTATTGACCCGATGAGATCATGAGATAATAGATCTTATCGAATCATGTATCCTTTCACTGTTAGTCTCGTCAAACAAACGGCCGATAGAGGACTTAAAATGGGGAAGTTGATGAAGGGATGCTAGTTTAACTTGCCTTGCCAGAGATATTGCTGGATAGCCAGTCAAGACCCTCGTAGAGTCCTTGCCCAGAAGTGGCACAAGTACTCTGGATATACCTGCATCATATGCCAGTACCCAAAAAAATGTACCTCTAATTAGAACAAGAAATCTGAAGCCTTGAATTCTTAGCGGACCTAAGTACAGATTATCGAAAAATTTAAGCTCAAGTAAGACGTACCAGTGTCGTTGACGAATTGAGTGCAGCCCGAGTTTATCAGTAATTTCAGAAACATTCATGGCATTTGGAAGGTCTTGCTTATTGGCAAATACCAGCAGTATAGCCTCCCTTAGCTCATCCTGCAACAATAGAAGCAATTTAACAATAGAAAGTGAGCAAAAAAACAGAGGAATCTGTAGCGGGCCAAAATAACGGCTCGTGCCCATGCCGAGCGAGTCCCGAACCCCCGCAAACGGTCCGTGCTGGTCCGAACCTGGTCGATGGTTCGGCTCAGTCTGTACTGACGTTCAGCGGAACCTCCCCAGAAGTCAGAAGAAGCCGTCGGCAGAACATGCCGACCCTTTGATGGTCGGACTCCACGTTCGGCCTTGAACGGACGTGGGGACCATGCTGTCAGCTCACCCACGTGGGAACAACAACCACGGCCATGATGACAACCGTGACGTCATTCGAGCGGTTACGTGTTTAGATAAGGATGAGGGCACGTAAAGGTGCCAGCTCACCCCATAAACGGTTACAAAATCCAAACGTGACGGAAGGGTAGCGTCAGCCGACACGTTACAAGCACATATACAGTCTTGGAGGCCAAGCTAAGGGAAGCCCTATAAATACCCCTCTATGCCTACCCTAGTGAGGTACATTCTTAGATACTCTAAAACCCTAGTTCTTGGCTTTCATATCTGAGCAACTGTACTCATCCTTGCACCGGAGGGCCATTCCGGAGATCCTCCGGTGTGGTCTTTTAATCGTGCTTCCTTGTGTAGGCTAGGTGAAAGCCAGGAGCCACTCTCAATCAAATCACGGTCAAGGAAGGAGTGAACCAGATTCATCAGAGCCCCACAGAATCACAGATGGAGTTCAGTCATTGTCGAATGGCGTACTAGTTTTTTTTTACCTCGTTCAACATCCGATGCAGCTCGTCTCTAGCTTCTAAAATTCTGTCCCTGTCGTTACTATCGACGACAAAGATAAGGCCTTGGGTATTCTGAAAGTAGTGCCTCCACAAAGGCCTAATCTGCGTAAGATGAAGAGCGACAAGGTTAGTTCTCATTGCCTTTGGCTTACAACAAGATTCTTTCATCTTTTGTGTACTTTTTGCTGGTAATCATAGATTTAAGGAGTTCAATTTGAAATCGTAGTGGTTGAATGGGACTGAGGTTAGTCCTTAGTACCTTATCTTGTCCTCCTACATCCCAAACAGTGAAGCTTACGTTCTTGTATTCCACAGTTTCCACATTAAAACCTGGTCCATGAATCCCAAAAATATGATTAGGGTCGTTGAATTTATAAGGTGGAAATGTAAAATGTAGAGACTTGAAAGCTCTCAATAACATAACATAAACAGAAGTTGAAAATTACTAGTGAGAGGAAAACAGGAAACAAGTTATTTGGTTGAAGCAGAGAAAGATAATAAACCCCGTGACGCAGATGGAGAGTACATACCGATTGTGGGTATGGTAGTGACAATCTCTCCGAGTTTCAGCTTGTAAAGGATAGTTGTTTTTCCGGCAGCATCAAGACCAACCATCAGAATCCTCATTTCCTTCCTCGCAAAGAGTATCTTTAGAAGCCGAGATATTGTCATACCCATAGTTGCAACTGATTCAACAAAAATAGTCAATACAACAGGAACAAAACATTAACTGATTCGTATGAAGAAAGAGCAGCCCTGGTTCACTTACACGGGAAATTTTGAAAGAGGAATCTACAGACTCAAGAGATTGAGAAAGGGAAGAAGGATTGTATATCAATTGGTTTGAAGGTTGCTTAATTTGTAATCAGTTAGCTTTGGACATGGTCTAAAAGGTGGAATGGAATAAGATACTTACAAAAGTGTTGGAGGAGAATAAAGGGAACTTTGTTATTCTTCACTTATTGTGGCAACCATGACCACATATCTGGTGCTTGTGATTCGAAGAGCTAGTGATAGCTGAGACTTTTTCGGGCAAATTGGTGTTGCGAAAAAGAAATGCTGCTAAGCACCACTTGGGGAAGAGCCTCTGTGGCCCTGTCACATCCTTCTTCAGATAATGTATTACACTTCCAAATCGATGAATTATTGCGCATAAGAATCAAATCAGATTGGTTGATATCTAGGGGGGATGGGTGAGTAACGTGTAAGAACTTGGCATTGTCTGTGTGCAAAAAGTTAAGTAATTTCTCTAGGGAAAATGTAAAAGCAGAAACAAGAAAAGCCAGTTTTTATGTTCCAGAGTTGTATGAAAAATAAACGAAAGTTCGAAAAGTGATTGTAGAAAATTGAATTATGCAGCTTCAAACCCTGATGGCAGTATGGGTCCAGAAACACTGAACATCATGATAGATTAAGCAATCACAAGACAAGGGTGATTTCTCGCAAGCATAAATTCCTTCATAACTTGTGACCATTAGGTTCATTTCACAATAGACACAATCATCTAACAACCAGATTTAAATACAAAATGATTTGTGCCCCTAGTATTGCAAAAGAAAAAAAGAGGGCATTAGAATTGAACCGAAAAAGTAAACCAAGAAACAAATGAAATATCAATGGATACGAGACATGATAGGAGGATAAAATAAATGAACAAACGAAAACATGAGCAAAATCACTTTCCATATGAAAGCTTATACACTGCACATGGACTCATCCATAGATCAAACCAAAGTTCAAAAAACGCAGTTCTTACAGATATAGAGGACCAAGTGTGTATCAGGCTAATACAAATAGAACCATGGAATTTTACACCAAGCAACTACGCCCTGAAGCAGAGACACTTTGCATTATTCCTAGTCAACAGACAACATAGTAGCTGGAGGAACTTTGAAACATTGGAACTACAAAAACCAACTCCCTTGCAAAGTGGATGGAATCATGGCGTTACTCCTTGAAGTAAGGAGATGATCAGTAAGTCACAAGGGGTGATCCGCTGCAATGGACATCAGAAACATCAGAAATCCGTTGCCTCGGAGATAATGTAGTATTGGCTGCAACATCAACATCGACATTGATAATGTTTTTCCTCTTTTGAGTATCTGACTTGGACCCTTCTTCTGCCACCTCAGAAATGGGACTCAACATTGAAACTTGATTCTCATGCTGAGAGATCAAGGCTTGAGCTTCAGCCACTGCCGATGCACTGTCGTCTGTAGCATATAAAATCCTTTTTATTGCTTCAACTACCTGCAAACAAACAAAACTAAAATAATTACACAACTTTAATCAGAAAACTAAAGGTCCTTAGATCAAATGACTTGAAAATCATTACAGGCAAATTCTCAATCTCAGGAAACTGGCACACGATCTCAATATCCCTCAACTTCGCAAAGTAGAAGTCTCTTTCTTTCTCTAAACTATCAATTGACAACTTCAGTTCCGTTATCTACATCAAGAGAAGAGCATTAGACTTGCGAAGTGTTACACAAAATTTTCTTTGGAACAAACTGAAACTACCTGTTCGTCATATGCAGGCCCTTCTCTAGAGGAAGGTCTAGAGGCCTTTACAGATTGATTTGTAGCAATGGCATCATTCCTCCGAGCATTGTGAGAGGTCTGAGTTTTGGAAGCAGCAGTTGATGACTTGGTGGAAGATTGTGAGGATGCAGATTTCTTGCTCCCTTCTTTACCTCCTTTCGAAGTCTCTCTCCTTTCCAAAGGATTGTAACTGACATTGAAAGAAAAGAAACAACTCATCAACATGCATTTGGCCTTCTGGAAAAGGTAAGACTTCCAACTATTAGAAAAAACTAAACAACTTTCTATCCACGAGCATCACAAATCTAAGGTAATCAAACAAAAAGTAAAACAGCAAAATTTGGATCAACATTAGATAGTCTGTACCATCTTAACAAAATATCAGCAACAGGAATGACAGCATTAAACGGATTCAGTTTAACAAAACAAACAGGATAATACACTGTTAACAATAATAGAAAATGAGATAATAGTAAGCCAATTTTGAACCTGCAGACAGCAATCAGAACAAAGCAATGCCACTATCTTGGGAGTTTCCACCAAATCCAAGTAATTAGGGATTCAATTTCTCAAATCTCAACCATGAATTGTTTTAAACTTATTCACCAAACTCAGGAAGCCATATTTTCAAAACACGACTTGAAACTTGATAACTCTATTTGTAGCCTACAAAGGTGTCTTTAAGTAACCACTTGGGTTTGGAAATAACTCCTATTTTGACCTACCTGGTATAATAGAAATCAGATAACCCAAACCAAGAGTGCATTTTGTATCAATGCACCAAAAGGGGTCTTCACAATGAACCATAAAACAAAACACAAGAATCCCAACTGCTATAAAGACTTGTCTACAATAAGCGCCCTCTACAATTTACGTAACCACTCCGATACAGACTAGTAACAGTCCACTTGGCGACAGAATCAGCAAAAGTAAAAAACAAGGAATAGAGACTACTCAGAAATACCAATTGTCAATACAACTGGATTCATGGATGAAACAAAGGGGTTAGAAGCGTACCTGTGTAGGACACCTCCATTCACCGAATCGAAGTACCACTTCATCCATTGCATAAATTCCAGATTATCCAGGGGCCTTCCTTTCACTAACTTGTTCACCTCAATGTGCTGCACACCCAAAAACATTCAATATCAACCAACAAATCCCCAATTAGTTCAGAATCTTCAGATGAAACAATTATTGTTGGGTACTAGTCCACTAAAGTTCTCCTTCTGTAAGTTGGCAATACCCTCATATTGTTGGGTCCTAGTCCTGTAGTTCCCCTCAAGAATCCCTCTTGTATTGTAAAGTCCCACATTTTTTCACTCCATTGAGGTGTTCCTCGTGTGCCTCTTTACTTGAGCAAGCAGTTAAAGTTAGTCATGGGTCTAGACTCTAGTGTTTATGGTTGTAGATGTGCTTACAGGGGCAGCTACAGGATTTTAACTCAACGGTGACCAAAATGTAGGAGTATAAAGAAAATTATGACACAAAACACTAATATTAAATTTATCATTAATTTTTCTTGAAAAATTATTGGTCCTAATTTACTTTGTTTTTATTGAGCTATATGATCAACTTTCTTACAGATCTAAGTGAAGTTTCATTAACAATGGACTTCTACAGATGATCTAGTGCAGACAATATTTAAGAAAAATCAAATTATCTGCATTCTGCAGAATTATAAAAAAAAATTAGCACATTTTTTGAACCCCCTCAGAGGCTAGTGGAGCCGCCCTTGTGTGCTTAATCTTTGTATTTTCATCAAGCATTGAGCTCCAGTGGTAGTGAATCGCCCAAGCGAATTCAACCCGTTTTGAAAAGGGAATTTCAGTAAGGATGATCACTCTCGAGCAAAATTGGGGTTCTTTTTAAAGCATAAGATAAGAAACAAGAAAGATTAGTCGTGCCCCAGAAGCTAAAACGTCAAGTAATAGTAGTAGTAGTAAAATTAGAGACAAATTGGGGGTGAATAAAGTTCCAACCTTGGTGATCTTAAGTTTGTTAAAGACGTCTTGAAGGACCTTGTAGTTCTGAATCATGTCGTACTCGTTCTTCGCGTCAAAGTTGACCTTGTGCATCGGCACCATCCCGGGGTGAACCGCGTCCATCAGCTGGCACTGAACCGCACCCGAACACGCCTATCAAGAAAATCAACACATCCAAACCTCTTATACAAGAAGCAAAGCACGGCACAGAGTTGGAAAATTGATATTTAACCACAGATTGAAATCTTGGAACTGGGGAAAAAAAGGAAACAAACCTCTTCGACTTTGGAGAGGTTGAGTTGCAGAGTCGAGTTGATCCACGACAAGATCTCCGATCTGCCCACGAAGTACGCCGATTCCATCGTCCCGGTGTTCGTGGCCATCTCCCTTGCTCTCTCAGCGTCTCGCCGTTCTAGAGAGAGAGAAGGTATGGGTTGTGTGTGTTTGAGAGAGAGAGAGAGAGAGAGAGAGGGGGGGGGGGATGGGGTTTTTGAAACGAGAGGAGAGCGGGATTTTACTTTTTGCCCTGTTCGCAAATCGCAAAAGAGTTCAAAAATTTGAGGGCCTTGGGAATGGACTGGCCTCCTAAAACAGCCCTATTTAGCCCACATGGGCTGGCCACTGTAATCACAAGCTAATGGGCCTGCCAGAGGAATCTTTTTTTTTTTTTTTGAATTTTTTATCACCGTGTTAAAAAAAATGTTACGATGTTGTCTTCCTTTTTTTTTCACAAAATACAAATCCATTCTTTTTGCCTATCCTTGGCTTTATACGTTGTTTAAGGCGTTAGTGTTTTTTTTGGGCAAAAAATAACATTTTTATTCCAGAAAACTTATAACAAATGTTACATCGAGAAGGAATAGGGGAGAGGAATCCAACCAAACGTTAAACACCAAAAAAAAAACAAACAAACAAAAAACACCCTAAATGAGAATGAAACCCAATGAAAACATATCTTTACGGCCAATGGCAGACCCAGAATTTGTCGCATGTGGGGGCACATTATACTAATAACCTTAAGCAAAACAGTGAGGTGACGGGTGACGACCACATAGACGAGCAACCGGCAACAACAAAGTAAATCAAGCGTCGAGCGAGTTCTCCCCTTCGAGTTTTCTGTGTGGGTTTCTCGTTCTCCCACTCATTTTTCCCAAAAAAAAACTCATTTTTACATTTTAAAAAAAAACTATAAATTTATAAAAAGGGGGAGGGGGGAGGGGAAACGTGCCCCTTACTCGATCCTTCCCTGCTTACGGCCCAAATTCTCGTTTGTCAACAGGTGGGGTCAACACTCAACATCGTCTTTTGACCAAACAAACTCAAATTAACAGAACAGGAGTAGGAGCACCACGTTTATAGGTGGGGACAACACCCAAACACCACGTTTAAGGCGTTAGTTTTAAAATAATGTCTTCTCAATTTCAACTCAAGGATCAAGATATTCACGTTCGAAGGCTCTTCATGTGGTCTTTCATGTTGTGCAAAATACTAAAATTAATCATAGTCTTATTTGGCGATATTGAGCACTATTAAACATCTGTTTCATGTACAACATGTGCGCTGCACTAGCTAGTACAATTGACTACATCAAAATTTTAGTACTAGTATTATATAAGTTCCTCTTGTAATCAAACTAGCTAGTTAGCTATATCTTCATAAACTGACCGACTGCATTGATCTCAAGCCGCCCCTCTCTTTTTGTTCACCCATTTTTCGGTTTCATTCCACTTGGATTTGTGAGAAATGATGAGGGAAAAAAGGGCAGAGAATCTCACTAGGGTGGATGAATAAAAGAGGTGAAAAATGAAGAGAGATACAAAGGCACGTTTATTTGTTAGTACTATGTTATATACAAGGATGGGATCAGGGGGTTTAGCGGCGGCGACCGCCACAACAAGAATTTTAGAAAATGCAATTATTATATGTAAAAAAAAAAATTAAGCTCAACTTATATAGCCTCGCCACCATTAAATTTTTTTAGTATACATTTCGCTACTACTAAGATAAAATTCTGGTTCCGTCCTTGGTTATATACTAGTATATGGGGTTGTGCTTCCGCTAATCGCTATTTTGTCCCTTTAATCATTGGCTTATGCTTTGGTTAACCTAAGTAGTGATCTTATTGATGGTTTCAGCACTGGTACTTTGTTGTGACTAAAACCTACAAGGACGGTTACGGTAGTACAACTTCGTTCTTTTCGCCTCTCAAAAATATTATCTCCAAACTTTGACTATTTCGGGATTCGTGGTTTTATTTTTTCCATTTTTAGTGACTTTTTACCAAATTTTCTATTTATATCTTACTTTTTGAATGTGTATATATAGTGTACATCTATTCCAAAAAAAAATGTTAAAATAATTGATACACAACCCTATAAAACTTTATCTTAAAATTTGATTTCAAAACTGATAAACAAACAATTAAATTTGATTTTCCAATATTTCTTACCGCACTGATGAAATTGGCGAGGATTCCCAATCTTTTCTTTTCCCGCAATTTTCACCATCCAAATGGGGCTTTTGTTCCATGCAACAAATTGAACCACTGTCCAACAATATATACCTGGTAGTACAATATTTTGCTACTGCTTCTTGTTGCTTTTTTATGACTCCCGGTAGCTTAAGCGCACCTCAAAAAAAATTTACAATACTAATTCTCCTATCCACTAGCCAGGGTGGATAAAAGCTGTGAGAAAATCTGTATGAACTTGTATCACAAGAATTGATATTTTCGGGAATAAAAGTTGCACTCGTTCGCGAGGGGCCTTGCACAGAAATGGTCTTATATCACTTATTAGTCCAGTGCTTGGCCCATTCATTTCACCATAAGCAATAGGTTGAATTAATTGTCACGTATCTTGCATAACCATCTCAATTTTTGTCAAATATTTTGAGCTATATAAATCGAAGTGTCCCGAGCACCTCAGAATTAAGAATCATACATCCAATTACATACACAAGAAGAATACAGGGTGGACCTTCCAAAGAATTACGGAGTATTATTTAAGTACATGAATGTCCCAATAAAATAAATGAAAGAACTTGAAATTAATCAATGGGAATAAAAAGGAAAAAAAAAAAAACAGACCATAACATCACATCTCATGATTGCCAAAGTAGAACTAGAGTTAATATTTTTTTTTTTTTTGTAATGTAGAGTGTCTCAGGCCAGCTTGTTCGCACATCGAACTAATTCCTGCAGCTCCGCCCACCGCCTTTTCACAAATCAAAAACACGTACAGTTATTGATTTCAGTGATTTGTGCCAGTAACAAATTTGTTTCCTTGTCCAGGACTCGGACCGGAGTCCTTAATTCCTCCAAGAGTGCTGTAACTGTTGGTAAAATGGTGTCCGGCGCCGGGACTTGGGCCTGAATCCTTAATCCCACCAAGAGATAACATTAACCCTTCAAGATTATGCGTACCCTTCATCATAACATTGAAGGGGCGAGCTTGTGTTGGAGAGAGAATCAAGCTAAGCGAAAGAACGAGGAAGCAGAAACCGAGACACTTGGCGTGCACTCTGGCCATTTTAGAGAGAGAGAGAGAGAGAGAGAGAGAGGGAGAGTTAATTTCGGTTCGAGTTGGGATTTGGAGTGTGATGAAGAATGGAAGATCTGGTGCCGAATTTATATCGAAATGGAGGGAGTATGCATGCGCCATTCAAACGGAAGTGACTGTGAAAAAGGAAGCAACGAGGGAAGTTCTTGGTTCCCAGGAAAGTATTAAGGCATGTGCAAAGGAAAAAATTGAGAAATATTGCGAGTCCAAGTTGAATGCCTGAATGGAGAAACATTTGGTATTGAATTGTTAATTTCTAATGGCGGCATTTTTTCACAGGAAGAAAATGTCTTGGTTAGCAGGGGACCAGAGACCATGCTAGTGTTGGAAATTTGACCTTGGACCAATACTGAGTGCAGTGCAGTGCAAGGCAAAATGATTTCTTGGAGTTCTTGGATATTTCAGATAGTTAACATCTAAAGAATAGTCATAAGACTCCTACTCATTGCAGTTTTGGCTATGAGCAGAGATGGAACCAGAATTTTATTTTAAGGGTGCCGAACATGTACTGTGTGTGTGTATATTGTGGCTATTAGAAATAGAAAATTGGATTAGAACATAATTAATATTTCTGGGTTTCAAGAAAATCAAAATAGCTAGCATATCAGAAAAACTATATGATAATTGATAAATGAGGTTTCTCATGTAGAGTGGACAAAAATAACATTAATTTGAACGCAATTTTATCTATTAAAGTGTGATAAGTAGTTTGAAGTGTGTTTGACGCTCTTACATATCATTAATGACCTTCATGATAGAATTGACATCAAAATTCTCTAACAACGTATATCTCAATGTATGTGATGAAAAAAAAAACTTGCCAAAATGACGCAACGGAATTAACAAGAGATTAGTTAATATACTAATCCAAACGAATAAGAACTCGAATATACAAGCAGTTCTTGAATCCACAAGAAGAGAGATAAACTCAAAGAATATTATGGATAAAAAGTTTAAGTACGAAATTAGGTTACAACCCTTTTTATAAGGCCTAACCCTGGAAACCCTAAAAAACATGCCGAAAAATAAAGAATCTCGAAAATTAGGGAAACTATAAAAATTGGAAAATAGGAAGAGAATTGGCCGAAGCGCAATTTTACTTCAGCCCACCAAGTTTGGGCCCAATCCGAGCTTGTCCTTAATTTGCCAAATCGGGCAGTCCTCAATTAAGACCTTCTTGGACTTACGACGGTCCAACTGATCAAGGAATTCAACAGCTACTTGTTCTACATCACAAAAAATCACCATTCATCCCATTGCACAATCTAGTCTTTACAAGTTTCATAGCTCAAAACTTTTTTCATCGTACGGAGCATCTATGTACATGGGTGCAGGCAGTGTTCTAAAACAAGAAATTAATCGGCGATTAATCACCGATTAATCATTAGCGGAGTCTATCCGATTAGGTCCGACTAACGATTAATCGCCAATTACTAATTAATATGCACCGATTAATCGCTCGAAGGTGACCGACCGCCCGACTAGCGCCTAACGACTTTTAGAACATTGGGTGCAGGTACTAACAAGCAAGCGGAAGCCTGACCCTGCCTAAAAAATGTATGATAAATGATATGGACCAATTTTACTCTATTATGACACCAATTGCCATTGCCATGGATAAATAGTACATCAACAATTTCTCAACATTTATAGTTGAAAAATCAAAGTTAGTTTTCAAATATCACCTTTACGAAAAAATATATTATTCCTAATTGGCTGCCCTCAAGTTGAAATCATGACTCCACCCTTTCTTTCTTTCTTGATAACGGAGAAACAGTCTTACAGCGAGGCCACTAAATGGACCCAACTGTGCAACCCAAACCTTCGGGGAGCTAGCACAGCCACACCAGTCACAGTCCCCCACTTACTTCAGGGTACTCATCCGGTGGGAAATCGAACCCCAGACCTTGAAGAGTACTCCCAAAGTCTGGGCATCCGGCCGAACCATTGGGACAACCCCTAGGTGTGTCATGACTCCACCCTTATGTATAGTAATAAATACCGGGAAAACACTTTTGTTCATTGCATGTCCCGTGTGGGTGAACAAGATCCCTCATATAATTATTTGTCAAAACAGCAAAATAGGTCCCATATAGAGAAATAGATCCTCTTCAGTTTGAAAAGCAATGTATCGACGGTTGGGTTTTTATCTCCGAATAACGCGGTTATTTGAAGTGTTGACGAACTCTATAAAACAAATTATCCTAATCATAAAAAAAATGGTCCCGATATGTGGCCCAAACACCTGGCAGCATCAAACTCCAATTCCTAGCTAGTTATGGAAAGAAAGACCATTAGCGATTCTTCCTTGTGTGATTGTCAGACAAATTGATCTTTCGATCTTGTAGTCATAATCCCTTGTCCTGGGCTCCTATTAGTGGGGGAATAATTAAAATGTTTTTGTGGGTTGCTTTTCATTCTCTCTTCAGGGAAGGCATCTTATATTCCAGTCCACTCGTTCTTTTCCCATAGACAATGGTTCGTTGTAACCATCACATGTGGAGATTCATTTTCGTTTGGCTCCATTCTTTGGCAGTCAAAAGGGTGGAGGAAGAGAAAAAACTAAAGGCAAAAAGAAACATTTTACTCTCCTTGTCATTGATTGTTATGGTTCAAAAAAGTACACACACCTTTGCCCGATAATAGAACCTCAAATGCTGGAAGAATATAGAAAGATTGGTGTCCAAGGAAAAGCCTTTTACAAAGGGTGATCGACCTTGGCTAGCTTTTCCATTTGAATAATAGACTCGTCAATAACCTTTAGAATCTATGTGTTCAACTTACTTAGTACTGTAATTAACTTAGTCTTGTACTATAGTTGAACATATAGTAGCCACACAACCAGGACACAATGATGATGATCAAGACCGTTGATTTCGTTGTGCTTGTTGATCACATCATTCACGTAAAATTTTAGCTCTATCCAGTTTTGAATACCCTACTTGATAATAAACTAAGTCTTGTGCTGTAATTAAATGTAAAGTAGCCACACGAGTGCGACACAATCATGACGATCGAGACTATTGATTTTGTTCTACTTGTTCATTAGATCATTCAAATGAATTTTTTGCTCGATTGGATTTAGAAAGCCACTTCATTTTGACACAAATTCATTAACAAAATGGTATTTTCCTCGCAATAAGATGTTTGTGTTATAGTGTAATTATTTTTCTTCAGGCGCCAAGAGTAGTGACAAATTTGAACACGTAAAATTTTACGCACTATCATTCCCTCCTCACAACTTTCCCAATTTTTTTCCTGAACTTCCATTCCGTTCTCACGAATAACCTTTAGAATCTATATGTTCAACTTACTTAGTAATTAAGAGGAATCAATCTCTTGACATGATGATCGAAGAAGAAATAAATCTCGACCCAAAAAAAAAAGTACTCCTGTGAAGATGGAAGTTTAAACTGCCCAGCTAATCCATTCCAAAAACAGAACCAAAAAAAAAAATTAAGCATCCCATGGAAATACCCTGCCCTCTTTGTGACCTTATTAGTTTTTTTTGACATACGGTATATATCAACGGGGGAATCAGAGGCTATCTATAGCCCTGAAACCCAAACCTACTCCCCGTGGAACTTAAACTCAGTGACCTTATTAGTTAAACAGGAGTCTTATGGATATAAAAATTTAACTAAAAGTCTAAAGCTAAAAGGAATACCAAAAAGTGCAGGTTAATTTATAGCATTGAAAGTGCAATGTGAATGGCTAATTAAAGAGAGGTGAAGAGTTAATAAACATATTTTATCCCACCTCCTAAGATAGAAAATGAAGATTCAGTCAAATGGCCGGAATAAATAAGCTAGGCTCCACTTTTGAAGAGCACTTTTCACCGTCCAAAGCAAATCCTAAAAATAAAGTCGGTAGCTTAGGCCATGGAGATGCTCATGCAGCCCCGCAACCACCTTTCTTTTCCAGCTCCACTTGTTATATATACACATATTGTAAGGACCAATTCAGAAAACACTAGTTTTCGCGTGTGTAGGTGTATGGTAACCAGAAATGGGAGAGAAGAGAAACACTGCTTCGATGTTGATGGTCATGGGTTTGATAGCGGCGATCATTGCGTTTACTCAGCCAATTCTCATCAACTCTAGAGTACTACTGCCTTCCACTTCAATGGCCGAAAATCAGATCGATACATCTGATGAAACCATTCATGGGTTTGAATCTGTTGGAACATCTTCATCTCTTGAGTCATTGAGCAGCACAGACAGGCGGCAGGTTATGGTGAAAAATCAAGTGTATGTATTAGTTTCGGGACCAAGCGACAAAGGAACCGGCCACAAGTAAGTTCAATATCCGTTTCGAGTATTTTTCTGTTTGCTGTGGATATGTACTTATTGGGAGGCAAAGTATTCACGTAGTTTTGTAATAATATTAGTGATTACAGGTTTAGGCTAGTACATTTTAGGGAAATTACATGTAGTTTTGTATGGGAGATGTTTCCAGCTGAAATCAAAAGCAATACTAGTGGAAATTGGTAAAGATGAGCAGTTCTGTTTTTCTGCTTTTAATTCCGAACACCTTCAAGAAAAAGAACTCCCAATCGCTAACAAACAAAAACTTAAGAAATTTGCATTACCAGACCAATCCCTCGCAGCTAAAGCTCAGATATAGTCTGTTAACAAAAGTTACAAAACTGCTTGGCCCAATGCAAGCATAGTGATTCTGTTTTCACACTTCTAATTTGCTAAAATTGAAAACAAAAACACCACACATCAATCCTCAAAACTGGGTTAGTTAACATTTCTTGCCTCACAACTTCGTGTATGTTTCCCCACGTCCAAAATGTACACTCAGTTGTGCGATTGTGCCTCAGAGTTTACGAATTTCGACATTCATGTAATTGTGTCAGTTTGGGAGGTGAAATTATGAAGAGTAAATATCAGCCTAAAGCCAAAGAAAAGTGATTAGGGTATTGCTCGGTCTCAACTATCTGGTCGGAGGGCAGGCAGTCGCCGAGGATGGGTTGTAGGAAGCCAATTATACAAAAGAAGGGGGGAAAAAGGAAAATTATTTTTTGTAATGGCTATTAACAATATCAAAAACTGATCTAGAATTCTTAACAGGAGTATGCCGGCTACACCATATTACCTTTAGTCCTTGAATCAAAGACTCATCTAAACCTCCGGATAGATCCCCTCGAAGACCTGAGGACAAAAGGGACACATGAGTAAGAAGTTGAAAAGTGAAAAAACCAAAGGGTGTTTTCTAACACATTCAACACATAGAGCAAGCTAATTGAAATTGTATTGACCAATCTCTTAAAAGCAACAAGTTTTCAAGACATAAGAAACGACCAAATAGGATGGCTAACCATAGCCAATGAAAATTAGGGACCTTGGCTATCCAACAACAGAAAAATCCCCCCGTCCCTCACTCTCTCCCAATTTCTTGACACTAATGAAAATAAGAAAGAAACAGTCTCAAAAAAAATTCAAGAGGTGCAGAGAAGAAAGATTGAAGGAAAAAACATGGTGACTTCCATGAGAGGGCAATTTGAAGCGCAACACGGTGGAAGTGAATGTGTTACCCACAAATAACAACCTGCTTTAAAGATACTAGCTGTGCTATGAGGATTTCCAGACTTAACATGGTAAATACTCCCTCTCTCCAATTTCTGACCCTAACAACATTCGATCACCTTTCAAGCATTTCCAACAGAACATGAACCTAGCATGATCCACATAATCGGTAATAACGAATAGATATACGAAACCCTCAATGCTATCAATCTTAAAGGAAGAAAACAACCAATGGACTAAACTATATGTTGCCACAATTTGTTAGGCTAGTAGCTAGCTTCTGTTTTTACGAACTCATGCAATTTATGCTACTCTGCAAAGATCGCTGCCAAGAAAATGGACTTGTAATCCAAAATAAAAACCATTCCGCATAAAGCAAAAAGAGAAACTTAGAATGATAATGCCTCAATTGTTAAATGGAAAGGTTGCTACCAACCCTCCTTGCCAAGAAAAAAAGAGGGGCGTATAAAGAACACTTGGTAAAAAATGAAGATATATAACTCCATCTGGGGCCATATAAAGAACACTTGGTAAAAAATGAAGATATATAACTCCATCTATCTGTCATTCCATGTATTGACTTAAAAGACTAAGAAACTATTCATCAACTTTTAAGTGTCCATCCTCCACATGAATCAAGTGCTTGATTATCCAATTTTGACAAAAATCACCTTGCTGGTTCATGAATATGACTGTGTGAGTGATTGTAGAACGTATAACTCACCCACTTCCACAAACATCAATCCCTCTCTTGGTTACATGATTTTCTTATTTTTCTGTCCTATTGTTTACTTTCTTTTTTGAGTAACGAAGTTCAAAAATTAGAAACAAAGCAATTAATGTCCAGGTTCTTGGCCTAAAACCAGCAACACTCCATGGAAATCTGCCGGAAAACTTATAAGAGAATAGATGATTTAGCATGTTGAGAAGATAAATGTATTACAATAAAAAATGGTGTAGTAAGCAGTTTCAAATTAGTTGTCGTCCGGATAATTCAGAAGAGAAGACATAGGAAACAGGACCATACCATCAAACTGGATTCATGATCAGAATTCTGTACAACCACCAAAACCTAACTGGAAAAAGAGAGAAGACCACAATTAGAATTTAGAAATATAAGTCAGAGAAGGAAACCCATAAAAGAAAATTCAAACAAAATTCAATATTAACGGTATATGTACCTGGACAATTGATGGAACAGAGTTGCCTTCCCTCATCCGGACAGAACTAAATGTAAGGATTTAGTTCGGAAAACCTGAAGATGGTACCGTGGTGCTGTGGGTTCCATGGGAGACCAAGGGAGAAGGGGGATGGGAGAAGGGGGGTTTGAGAGAGGGATAGAGATAGAGCAAATAAATTGTTTTATTACTCGTGGCCATGGGTTTTGATTTGAAATTTGAAAGCATGATCCTGTTTCAGGATAAACAGATTTGTACACGTGAATCTCCACGGTTGAAACATATTGGATGACTTGGGTCTGCTCTTTAGATGAGAAGGAGCAAATAAACGGCCAAGATTTATAGAGACCATCTCAACCAATAAGAGAGTGACACATACACACTTTAGGGGGAAAAAAAAGTGCTGTTTTATTATAGAGATGTAGAAGACATTTGAAAAAGTGACTTGCTTATGTAGAAAATTAACTTTTTCTCCCAAATTTAGTTCAAAATTAAGGAAGACCGGTGCGGATGCTCGTTTTTTCTTTTTTGCATCAAAAAAAGAGCTTCATAGATATATAAAAGAGTCAATATAGGAAATAACCGAGTACAGACCCAAATACTAAATACAAAGCAAACAAGAACAAGAAAAATTACAAGTTAAATAAGGGAAATACTGCAAATGTGGACTGATTGAGCAAGAAAGCATAAATCAAACAACAAGGGGGCTGCAATTGTTGGAACTCCTTAATGCTTTCTCAAAACTCAGTTAAGTCCAATATGGGCTGAGATGACCTAGGCCACTGCGGAAATAATCGTCCCACTAACTCCACGACCTTGGAAATCATTTAAGATCAACGTGACCACGGCCACCGCATTCTAAACACAAAATATTACCAGTTCCACCACAACCTAAGCATCGGACTTTGACAATGATGCCTTGGCTTTCCAATATAGAGTCAACATATAAGCCAGAACCAGAGCAAGTGCGGCAAAGGACAGCCCCTTTGGCTTGGCAATCAGGGCAGCTGGGGTTATCTCCAATTACTTTCTTTGCTAAAGATAAACCTACTGGCGTCTCAATTATCTCCTCCGGTATAGCCTTATCATAACAAAACAGCGATTCAAGACTGCTTCTTCGCCTGTGAGCATCTTCAACTGCATTACACAAAGCCTCGCCGCGAGAAACGGCACCGTTGTTGGAAAGGGCATCGATTGTGGTACTGATGGGTTGTCTCCCTTTGAAACCAAACAACGAATGCCTTTGAAGATGAGGCATAATGGGTGGAGACAACATGGTGAACACTGATGATGAAATCGTCCTCATCGTTGAATCAATTTTCAAAGCTGCTTTTCCAGATTGGAGGGGAAACAATTTCCGTGCAATAGTTGATCAGGTGGAATTTTTTTGTGAAGAAATTAAAAAGGGTTCATTCGAAACACAGTTGCAAGAGTTGCGGAGGAATCGATGGTTTTATATGTATAGAAATGGCAACTGGGAGAATTGGGCGGATATGGGCATTTCCGTACCCGATATGACTACCCTACCCGAATCCGCCCCAATAACCGGACAGTAGAGGGGACTTCTCCCATACCTGAACCAAACAGGGTTCGAGTATTCTCCGAACCGAACGGGAAACCGAATCTCTCCCTTAAGCGGTCCAGTCAAGACCAATCAAGCAACAAAAAATTGATAGACCAAACCAAAATAGACCCATTTGAACTACGTCATTGATTTTTTTATTATTATTATTTGCAACAACGTTATTGATTGTCCAAATTCACAAGCCAGCCAATTCAAAACAACCAACTAACAATACATCTAGAGAACTAAATCCCATTTATACAACAGTTTCATCTCAAACTGAAAAACAGAGAGAAAATCTAAGATGAACCAAAATCTCAACAAATACTGTTAGGGAAGCACAATCAGTTTAAGAAAAAGGTCTAGAGCAAACCCTACTTCTTCTTAGTTCAAAACAACCAACTGATTATCTACAAAAAGAAACGAATCCCATTTATACAACAGTTATTGCTAACGTAGAGAGAGAGAGAGAGAGAGAGAGAGAGAGAGAGAGAGAGGAGAGAGACTTACAGCCGGAAAACTCAGCAGAGGGAGATCGACGACGACAGACGAAGTGGTGATGATCGGCCGCGATGGCGGACGGAGAAGACGATGGGGCTGGGGTACGGGCGTGGGTGAATGTTGAATAATAGGAGTAGCGTATAAAACTGATTCAAGGATTTCCGGAGGAATCGATGGTTGTGTATATATGTGTATATATACATATGAAAATAATTTTGTTCCTCCACTTTTTTTATAGATGCACTCCAAAATTTTATCTCTAATGTTTTAAAATACGCATAGCGCATTTGCAAATATATATTCGCGCCGGGCTCCACTCGAAGTCCCGAGCAAATAATCGCAGCCATTCAATCTGTTTAAAACATAATGTTAAGAGTTTTCGTAATAAAAAAGTAAACTCATTCGAGTATTGATAAGGACTTGATCGATTCATTTAGTTTTTATTCTGTAATTTTAGAGACAAATACCAATAGAGTTTTTATCGATATTCGAATGAGTTTACTTTTTTACGAGAACTCTTACAAATATGTTTTAAACAAATTGTACACTCTGATCATTTGCGCGAGACTTTAAAATGGGTTTTCACACAAGTTGAGTGTCATTTTATGTGTCAAACTATGTGTTAGCATCATATAAATATAATATATGGGGCTGGTTCCCCGCGTATGAAAGTCAACACAAGTTTTGCATTGTGCTCTTTTCGGAGTTTCACGCAAATAATCGAGGTCGTTTGTTCAATTTGTTTAAAACGTTTTGTTAGGAATTCCCGTAAAACTCAACTTATTTAGATAACGGTAAGTGCTTAATCGATTTATTTAGTTTTTATCTTGTCAAATTTAAGGACATATACCATCAAACACTTACCGATATCTGAATAAGTTGAATTTTACAATAACTCTTAATAATAGTATATTTTAAACAAATTGAACAACACTGAACGTTTGCATTGGACTCCAAAGTGATTTTGTATCAAAATTTGTATCGAATTTTTTTGAGAGGAGTCAGAGGACCGTCGCGTATATAGATGGGGTGGAATAGAAAAGAAGCGGCCGGCGTTACATTTTTAACCTTTCTTTATCAACCAGTTTCAAAAGTTTAATTTTGATCGGTCTTGTTATTGTCAGTCTACTGAGCTGACGATAAGCATATTAAAAAATAAGAAAAATACGTATTTCTATGTTTTTTTTATACCCTTTAATTCACATTCACATACGCATTATTGTCAGCTCATTAAATTTATTTTAAAATTTTTCAATTTTGATTTGTCATTTTTCGAAAACATTCGAAACAAAACCTTAACGAACAAAAGCAGGCTCCTTAAATGGCACCTAGATGGCTAGGTGCCATGAACTGATGGGCAAAAGATAGCAGTGAATATTTATTATTTTTTTGTTACTTTATAGCATTCCCAACCGCCTTAACAAAATTTTAAGCAAATTAGTTAGAAAACGTATTTTTCTGGTTTAGTTAGCCCAAGTTTTTACACTATCCAACAGCCTAGCTTTTTTAGGTTAATTATTATATTAATACTCCATATGCGTACAACCCGGATCTCATCGCCATCACAATTCTCCTTCTCCGACATCGACGTACAAACTTCTGTCTTAAATGATAGTGAAACCCACGTCTCCGTCTCTCTCTCTCTCCCTCTCCCTCTCTCTCTCTAACTGAAATCGAAACCCACAAATCCTCTTCTCTCAAATCCCACAAATCGGATTTAAAGATGATTCGTACTTCTGGGGCAAGTTTCCGTCGATTTCGTAACCACAAATTTGTCAATTTTCGAAAACTCCAGCAGTTCGGCAAAGTAGAAAATAGTAAAATAATATGGGGCGAGTGATCCGTACCTTGCTGGTTCAAGCGAGGTACTGTAGCTCCCAAGCAAATTGGCGTGGCTGGAGCAAGCCTCCTGGGTATGTGATTTCACCGGTTTTCTCGCCACTTTTGTCAATTTTTGGGCTGGGGCGAGTCTTTGGAGATGGTCTTACAGCTCGTTTGGAAGGAGGGTTTTCGAGAGAAAAGAAAGGGGACGGACGGAGAAGGGATTCTCTCCCTCGTTTGGAAGGCTCAGGAGGCGAAAAAGGGTGAGAGAATGAGGGAGACAGGAACCCCCTCACACCTCAATTCCGTTTCTCACCAAAAGTGGCAAGATTCCGGGAGAAAGGGAGAGAGTGAGGTGCGTGGGTGAGAGTAGATCTCACTCGGGCAACTTCCGGCAGCACGTGTGGTCCACCCTTTCATCAGATCGTTGTCGTACTTGCACCGTTGTCTTCGTCTCGTCAAAGAGAAGCTACTTTTGTAATCAAAACTGAGTTTTGAACATTTTGATTTCGGACCAGTCACCGGAGATGGGGTTATAGTCGCTGGAGATGAAGTTCCAGTCGCCAGAGATGATATTTAGTCGCCGGAGAAGAGCGAAACAGAAACTTTCAGGTCGTCGGAGATGGAGTTGAGGTCGCCGAAAATGGAGTTGAAGTCGCTAGAGATGTGGAGAGAGTTTGATTTCTCACGATTGTTTGGATGGGTGGGTGAGAAATCACAACCATTTCTTCTCTTTTCTCACTAATAAAGGAGACCACTCCTTTCTCTTTTCTTTTCTCACCTTCTTTGCCAAAGGGGCTGTTAGTGCTTCAATAGACTCCCTAATATGGCTTCCAAGGTTGATGCTTAACCTTCAAACCTCGCCTTCAAATGAGATTGAGAAATACCCCAAACGTAGAGCTAGGTCGTCGGTAGCATAATAAACCGGTAAGACTGGGATCGTACCATAGGAAATTCGCAAGATAGCTTAATCGGATTGTAAGTTTTAAATGGTAGAATGCAGCGTTCAAGACGACCAACTTGGTGATGCTTTGAAACGGTGAAAATTGCCAAGGCAAAAGACTAGGAAAATGCTTAATAAACTAAAAGAGGCAAGTCTAGGGATCGTCTAACCCTTGACTTAAGCCGTTACCGGTTCTCGATTATAACTCAGGCAAGAGTCACGACCACGTGCTCAAGCTCGAAGAATTTAGCTTTAATGACTTCGTTTAACAAAAGATGTGATTACACGGAGACGAACCAACTTGTTTTTAATATTTGTCGAACACATAGGAGGCCACGAGCCCTCGGTAAGCTTTTTGCCAAGACCGCTTGGCTAAACATCTTACCAAGGAGTTAACACCCCTTGTTTAGACCAAAGATGCAAGTTAAGCTCTACTCCGAAAATCATGATTTTAAGCTCGAGGACTTGAGAACCAAGTAACCACCTAAGTACTCGGGAAAGATTACCCCGAGACTTGGCCTATCGACTACTCACACATAGCTAAAGCATAAAAGAAAGCATAAAAATGAGACATGATTTTTAACCGATAAAAACGAAACAAACTTGATATTATAAAGGATCCAAGTCGTACGAACAACTTTAATTAACGAGAAATTAACAAACGAGAACAAACTTACTTGAGTTCTATGGAAATTACTCTTGAAAAGCTTAAAAGAACATTAATGGAGGAAAAACTAAAGTTAATAATGTGCTAGCTACAAAAGAGAGAGATGAAGCCCCTATTTATACACCATGGGTTTCTCTCTCATCAAATATCTAAGAAACATACTATTAAAGGCAAGTATTCCATAAATGGAAAGTCCAAAAAGTAACAAAATATCTGGCCGAGAGCTCCCCGTATCGATACAAATTATGTAAAGTATCGATACCACATCGCTAAGCTGAAAAGACCAATTTCCCCGTAACGCGCCCGTATCGATACGGTTTATGGCCGTATCGATACGGAACTCTCTGCCTGCCCAATTAACCAACGCGTATCAATACGGCCCTTAATCCGTATCAATACGCAGAGCTTATCTTCATAAAGGAAAGCTAGCCTCCAGAACTTGACACCCGACGACACTGGCTTGCCCGACGCTTCTCGCATTCGTTCTTTGGTCACTTTGGCACAAGTTCCACCGGGCGATGATACTTGAACTAACTTGGGGGTTGGCTTTACAATCAAAATACGCCTTTTAAGGGCGTTTTGCCTGAAACACTTAACAAACTACCTTACGAGCAATATTGAATAAAAGCGACAAATAATAACTAAAAACACTTCTAACTAACGGACTTAAGCACCACGATCAAGCAATCTTAGGTGCTTATCAGTTGACTCTTAATTGGTACACAAAGTTTAGGGAGAAAGTTCGGAATGGAGAGAATAGAGAGAAAAGTCTAAGGACCTAGGGTGTAATAACTCCATCATTATGACCTGGCAAAGAAAAGTCTGGCACGACATTTACTAAAAATTCGACAAAAAGGGTTTTCAGATGCTCTCGGCTACGGCAGTTCATGGACGTGGGGCTCTCGATTGGTTGAGTGGATTTTTTTTTACCATTTCGATCATGACTTCATCAATTCATACATTTACGATTTCTATTCTCATGGCCGGCTAAACTCGTTGTCTAGGGAGAAGATGAAACTTCATATTGAGTAACTCTGTTTATGCATAGGATTTTGGTTTATTATTCGAATCGATTGTATGACTATTAACCTGTTTTGTTTTGATCAACATCTTTTGGTCCAGATTTTCTGACTTATCTGGTAGAAAATGAGCCTCGGACGTACCAGGAAGCAGTAAGTTGCCCTGAGGGTCCTTTGTGGAAAGAGGCCATTAAGAGTGAGATTGACTCCATACTACAAAACCATACGTGGGAACTGGTGGATTTGCCACCAGGCAGTAAGCCTCTCGGCTACAAGTGGATCTTCAAAAGGAAAATGAAAGCAGATGGGTCAATTGAAAAGTACAAAACTAGGCTTGTTATCAAAAGATACAGACAAAAAGAAGGCCTAGATTACTTTGATACTTACTCACCAGTCTCAAGGATTACTTCCATCCGGATGATCATCGCGGTCGCAGCTTTGCGTAACCTTGAGATACATCAAATGGATGTAACCTGAATAGCGATTTAGATGAAGAGATCTACATGGAACAACCCGAGGGTTTTTCCGCTCCAAGCCAACAAGGGAAAGTATGTAGGCTTGTTAGATCATTGTATGGTCTAAAGCAAGCACCAAAACAATGGCATGAGAAATTTCACAATGCTATGTTGTCAAGTGGCTTCAAGATCAACGAATGTGACAAGTGTGTTTATGTCAAAGACACAGACGAAGGGTACGTCATTTTGTGTCTCTACGTTGATGACATGCTCATTGTTGGTAGCAATGAAAGGGTCATTCAATCTACCAAAGATATGTTAAACTCAAAGTTTGACATGAAGGATATGGGCCTTGCAGATTTCATTCTGGGTGTCAAGATCACCAGAACATCTGTCGGACTTGCATTGTCTCAAACACATTACGTTGACAAGATTCTTGAAAAGTTCAACTCGTCTGATTCAAGTGTCGCAAGAACCCCTGTGGATTTAAGTCTACATTTATCCAAGAATGGGGGGGAAGGCGTATCTCAATTAGAGTATTCTCAAATAATTGGGAGCCTGATGTACCTAATGAGTTGTACAAGGCCCGATATAGCTTATTCAGTTAGCAGATTGAGCAGATACACGAGTAATCCAAGTCGTGATCACTGGAAGGCAATAGTCAGGGTTCTGCACTATTTGAGGTATACTCGTGATCTGGGGTTGCACTACACCAGATATCCAGCAGTATTGGAAGGGTATTGTGATGCTAATTGGATATCAGATATGAAGGACTCAAAATCCACAAGTGGATATGTCTTTATACTTGGTGGTGCAGCCGTTTCTTGGAAATCCTCCAAACAGACGTGTATAGCACGTTCTACAATGGAATCAGAGTTTATCGCTCTAGATAAAGCATCTGAGGAGGCCAAGTGGCTCCGTCAATTTTTGGAGGATATTCCAAGATGGCCGAAACCTGTGCCAGCAATCAGTATCCATTGCGACAGTCAATCTCCAATTGGTAGGGCACAGAGTAATATGTATAATGGTAAGTCTAGACATATTCGACGTAGACATAATACCTTTAGGCAACTACTCTCAAGTGGGGTTGTCGCTATTGACTATGTTAGGTCAAAGGACAATATTGCAGATCCACTAACCAAAGGGTTAAACCGAGAGTTAGTTGAGCAAGCATCGAAAGGGATGGGGCTAAAGCCACTACGCTTATAGTTACCGCGAGGGTAGCCAACCTAGCTGACTGGAGATCCCAAGATCTAGGTTCAATGAGACTATCTTACGCGAGTAGTTGAGAACGATCACTGAGGAGACTCGGTCTCCTGCCCATTCCTATGGTGTAGAACAATGATACCTGTAATTGGAAAGAGGTTAAGCATTGCTTTTAATGACTCCTATGAGCTGGATTGCCAGGCGGGGTATAGCAGGATACCCTTTATAGGAAGGTCACCTATGTTAGTATGAAATGGGGCCGCTTCTTTGAGAATTGTGGTGAAATTCTCGAGAAAATACTCGCAGAACCAGGTAGGGGGTGTCATGGCCAAAATGAACCCAACAGTGAGAGCTGAACTACGTCAGGAGAAGTCCTGTGTGACGTCTATTGTCTCGGTTTACATCGGCGGCGGAACAGTTCAAAGCGGGACCGCACACTGGTTTGCCAGTAAACCCGATAGGCTATCACAAGGGAAGGTTCCAGGCCAAAAGCCACCTATCCTATGCAGGAATTATCCGTTGTCGCTCTCTCGGATCAACTTTGTACTCTACGACTGCCAATTCCATTCATGGGGGGGGATTGTTGGAAATTTTACGAAATTTCAGATGAATGAAATCGGGGCTACCGGAGGGTCTCTCGAGGCAACCGAGCATGTACCGGGTTCGTTGTATCTGGAAGCCCCGTAATCAATAGACGTATTGATGTGTGGGATTTCGTAACTTCTGTAACCCCTGCCCATGATGGTGTATTCATTCCCGTTACCTCCCTCCTTGATGGCATAAATCAATTTCTGAATTCATTGTGCAGAATTCATTACAGGAGTTATTACCAATGGTCTTTTGCTATATATATGGTGTATCCCGTTTTGTTCAGAGTACAAGCAATTCCACAATCCTCCTGCATATTCTGAAATTCGTTTTTTGAGAGAGAAAGGCAGACGGTAGTCAGTTCGCTAAGGCGGTTGACGGTGGTGTTCCGACGGCTTGCGGTTAAGCCGAGCCAACCCTGGGAGGAAGACGCTGAACTCGAACCTACAACACCGACGGTAGGCGGCGAATCTTTCTTAAAGAGACTGTGGTATCACACAGGACTCGGTTTGTTTTTCTGGAAAAACAGTTTGTATCTCGACTGTTCCATTCTGTTTTGTAATTATATTATGCCTCGATTATGTAATTGTTACAGTATCAATGAAAGTGTTCTCTGGAATTATATGTTACGCCGAAATTTTCCCAACATTTTCAAATACGAGTTATACAATGGTTTTCATTGATTGTGATTGAAGTTCTAAGATAGATTATGATTGTAAGACGGATCGTGCCGTTAGGCGGCCTGACCGTGCTACTGAGACGGTCCATGCTATGGGACAGTCTATGCTTTTTAACAAAACAATTATTTTCTTGACGATTATCGAAAGGGTTTGCAAGTTCTAGTGATAATCCCTTCTGATTCGAATAATTAAACCTAGCCTATGTATATTATTATTATGTGGTCGGAGTGGATTCGAAACCCTAGATCTTTTTCCCATCAACTTTCAAACTCTTACTTTAATTGTTTTCTTTATTTAATCAATTCTCAAAATCAAATCAATCCAACTTTTTATGTCCAAATTAATCTAGAAGTTAATCGAATTTAAAGTAACTTAGCCATACTGTCCCTGAGGATCGACACTCGGTCTTGACCACTATTCTACGGAGTAGTAATTAACTCCAAGTTTTTATAAATTTATTTTTGACTCGAAACGACGCGGTCAATGAGGTCCCCGCCAGCTTCAATCTCATTTACCTATGACTTAACGTTGTGTTTTCTCATCAAAGACCACACAAATTTGTATGTAATATACACATATGTATGTATGTTTACGTTTAGAGAGAGGGAGTCGAGCTAATTTACAATTATTTTTTTATTAGTCTGAACTAGAACTCTAACTCATAGGGTTTGTTTCAGAAAACTTTCCGTGTGGGACAATTATCAACCAAACATCAAAAAATAAAAACGAAACTTTTATTTTTTGCAAAATTATTTTACATGAATTTTTTTTTACGTCAGAAAATATTTTATGAGAGCTGCTACTGACACAGACTAATTGTGCACAGATTTTGAGGTCCCACAAAACACAATCCGAGCCGTTCATTAAATTCAAAATATTTTTTCAATGGCCCCGCAAAAAATCAACTCAATCTGATACCTATAAGTAATCGATCTAGTCATCTATCTTTTTATTTAGGTCCAAACCCGAATGAAAAATTAGATGATTAGATCGAGTACTTTTAGGTATTGGATTGAGCTAATTTTTCGCGAAGGCTCTTGAAAAAATGTTTTAAATTTAATGAACGACTCAGATCGTTTGTGTACGACCCATGATGGCCCCTACATTAATATATGTGCACAATCTATGCATATTAGGCCCCGTTCCAGAACACTTTCTTTAAAAAAGTACTTATTTCACATTTTCAAACTCAAAAATAATATAAATGAAAAATAAATTTTTTTTTTGCACCGGTATTAAAGATCTCAATGAGATCTATCAAACAAGATCCATATTGATAGAAAAATTATTTGCATAAGCACATGATTTTTGAGCTTGAAATTGCCTTCTTAAAAAATTAAAAAATAAATTTTTAACTTTTTTTGCACTGTATTAAAGTCAGCACAATTAGTTTGTGTGCATAGACTTTCTGATATTTTACTTTGAAACAAACAAGCCCTAAATCCACAAATTCTTAGCACACAAAATTGGACTTCATTTAAGCTTATCATGTCCACCTTAGACTTATTGATTCAATTTTGGAGCAAATGTATTGGGAATGCACTAGAGATGCTCCAACTCGTAAAGTTCGACTATGTAGATTCTAGTATATCTACTTTCTCTTCGTATTTTATTACCAACCTTTGGGCTAAAATTTGATGTCTTTTTGCCAAAGTATTATTATTTTTATAATATTTATACGTAATTCAAGTTAAACTTTTACACATTGTTCGTTTCGACGAGAGAAATCGAAAAAATACATGTTTAATTTTCAGTTCTCATCTTCGAATTCTAATTTCATCATAAACCCGTACAATTTTAACCTCCTTGTAAGAACCAGCACGGAAAATTTGAACTTTTGATTTGCCATCTATATTCAAGAAATAATTTTTTTAAGAAAAAACAAGAAATTCATTTCTCGAAGACATTCCAAACATTAATGATTAAACATTCCGCAAGTGGTTTTCCCCAGCCCATTGTTTTTCAATCGTACCAACTCGGAAAGTTCGGGAATCTATTAGTACGACTATTATTGCTCAGGTAAAAGTGCTTGAGACCCATCAACTATACAGATTTCCTTAATTATAACTGTTAATTAATTAGCTCATTTCTGTCAAAAAAATCGTTAATATGAAGAAGTCAGCGTGCACAATTTTTATCAATGAAGGAGTCAGAGCTCGTTCCAGAACACCTTTTTAAAAAATAAGTACTTATTTCACATTTTTAAACTAAAAAATAATGTAAATGAAAAATAATTTTATGATTTTTTTTACACCGTATTAAAGATCTCAATGAGATATTTCAAACAAGATCCATATTGCATATTTTTAGATTTCAATGAGCCCATCATTTTTGAGCTTGAAATTACCTTTTTAAAAAATAAATATTTATTTCACATTCTGAAACGGGGCCTCAGTATGTGTGATTTTTAAGAGGTAAAATCGCTATTTTTCATAATTCTATTAACAAAGTTAACTAGTTTTTTATTTCGTATAAACGAGGAGATCTATACGGATCATTTTAAACAAGTGTTTATTTACGGCATGTAAACAATATTTTCTCTCAGTGGCGAAACCACGCTAGGGCAAGCGGAGTCACGCGATCCCGCTGAGTTCCAAAATATCTCTAGAGCAGTTATAGTTTTGAGGAGTATTTCGTAATTTTGTCCCAAAAGATAATATTTTTGCCCTGAAAATCCCAAAAAATTATATGTGTGATAGATATTTGACCCCACTGCAATCAAATCCTGGGTCCGCCGCTGTTTTCTGCTGCTATAAATAGTCTTCCCAACTTGTTAAGCATCAACCAATCGTCTCATCTCGCCTAGATCCAGAAGAAAAAAACCGAAGTTGTGCGTTATACTAAAAGTCACCATCACCATGGCGGGTCAGTGGGCGGCGACCAAACCTAGCCGGAGCGACGACGTTCTGGACGACAACGAACAAGCCAGAATAGCTAATCAGGTCAAAGCCCAGTTCGATGCCATCGCCCCAAAGCGACCCACCAAACCCAACCGCAGCGAGTCCGATTCAACCGCACCACCCGCCCCTCCTTCCGACCAAGACGTCCCACTTCCCGAGTTCGAAAAGCTCCGATCCCTCCAATCCCAATCTCAAGTTCGTCTCTCTCTCTCTCTCTCTCTCTCTTTGATAACTCAAGTATTTGGGTCGATTTACACACACATCAATTAATCCTACACAGTCTCTCTGTTATTTTGAACTGGACTTGTTTCATGATGCTATAATATTAATATATACTACCTGAGTATGTTTCGTTTTTCAGGTTATATTTTCAGGTGCAAATGCTGGCCAAGACGAGTTTGTAGAGACCCAGTACTACAAACAACTGGATTCCGTTGACAAAGAACATCACACGGTATCTATATATCTACTCTACTCTGCTTTTCTTGTACTAGTATCTTTATGTATACTGATCAGAATATACTGCACACGTATGTGTCTCTGTGTTAATTTTTTCAAGATTTTGCGTATTGAACAGATAGGAACTGGGTTTATAAGGGTGAGTAGCAGCGGAGGAGGTGGAGATGGGTGTGATCTTCAATTACTCAATGGCTATAAAAATGGTGGAGTGAGAGACATGGTTTACTTCAGAACAAACCCTGCGACCAACGACTGGATTCCTAACATCGAAGAAGACGATCGGGTTACCTGTTCCTCTGCGAAGCCAAATCGAAGCGAGAGTGGTTAGATCCGGCCGGCAGAGATGGGAATTGTCGTGCTCCTATCAAACTTGGTTGTCATTTTTATTTTTAATAATAATAATTACTGTATTAATTAATGTTGTGTGCATTATTGGAAAGGCAACGGGTTAAGGGATAAGGATGAGTTTGGTGGAATGATTAAAAGAATTACTATGAATGGATGTGTTATTTAATTAAGTAATTACGAAGCACCGAGTCACCCGACTTTAATAAACGATAAATGATGATGTTCTTGTCCATTATAATCCCAATGTTGGTTTGGCTTCGTAACTTTATTTAATGATGATAAAAGCGTTGGACTTTGCTGCGTGGGGGTGGTTAGAACAGTGTTTGCTTTGAACTCTGCTCTCTTGTGTTCTCTCCGAACTCGGGGTGGGTGCTGCGCAACGTGCTGCGCGGCCTTGCCAGCATCGGTCCGACGATCAGAGATGTCCACTGCGTGGAGCTCATCGAGTACTGTTAGTGTACAAAAAATCAACCCGATCAAATATTGTTAAGTGCCTCATCGGAATACATATAACTTGAAAAGAATGGGTGTTTCGTATGCATTAGGATTCAATTTTTTTTTCAAGCTATATGTATTCCGATGAGACACATAACAGTATTTGATCGAGTTGATTTTTAGTACACTTGTAGTGTGTACTGGACGAACTCTATACAATGAACGTCTCCGATCATCAGACCGATACTAGCAAGGCCGCACAACACCCACCCCAAGTCTGTTCTCTCCATACTCTTTTTATGGCTCCCATTCCTAAGCTGGCACCAAGAATCAAAAGTGTTCATTTCATAGAATTTGCAATTAGGTACGGCACCAAGAATCGAAAGTGTTCATTTCATAGAATTTGCAATTAGGTACGTTCGGGTAAAAAATCAGATTCATCGAACATTTATAAACTTGAAAACAAATCTCACATTTTGTATCAAACTTTGGAAGCTTGTTTTATATAGTCACATAGCTTTCCATTTTGTGAAACAAAATATGATTATTCATTTATAAATGTTTGATGAATCTAGATTTTTTTTTCACGAAAACAGTTAACTACGGATTCTAAGAGATGAACAGTCCGGTCCTTGGCATTGCACAAGAAAAGGGTGGAGGAGTATGTTGATGAATTGATCCATGGTATGATAACCCTACAACATCATTCTCTAATTGAAGAACAAGAAAGTCTGGAATTGAATTGAACTTATAATCACCAAGTCCTCATGTCGAGCATCGTTACATTGTGATATGCGCACTGATCTACACACTGATATATTTCTTTATAAATATGCTCTACGGTTGCATTGTTTTGTTTTAAATTTTGATTTTTGCACACGTGCTTAAAACGTTAAAACTAAACTTTGAAGTTTTCTAACCATTGCTATTGAGCTTTTTGCGGCGAGATATTCTTCCTCTTTTTATGTTTTGATCTAGTTATATTAATAAAAGTTCTACAATGTTGAAAAAAAAAAAACCATTGTTGTGACCTCACTTGAGTTTCTTATAATTGTACTGCCATGTCTTATTTTTACTAATAAGTACTCTCTAGACTTCTTGCTTCATTCAAACTGACACAAACTCAGTTAGTTTTCACCAATAAATGATTGAAATGTCATTGCAATAGTAAGTGACCCAAAAACCTACGGTTTCCACCCCCCCCCCCCCCCCCCCCCCCCCCCCCCCCCCCCAATTAGAGTATTAAATGTTGATAATCAATTTGATTTTAATTTTATTGAATCCATCGAATTTAGTACTAGTATTGTTTTTGAGAATTGATTTCTACACTTTCCTCTTTGATATCCACACTCCCTTATTTGTTGTTTTTTAGTAGAAACAATACATATATTGTCAATTTTAAAATCCAAAAAAGATTATGTGGTTATCAAAAAATAGAGTATATAAATTAATTTTCTTACTCCCTTCGTCCCAATTTGTTTGTTCAATATGAGATTCTAACTTATTAAGGAAGTACAATGATTACACTCAAAATGTTTTGGATTTCTAAAAATACCCTCACTTTTTGGGCAATTAATGAGAGTGTACATTTCTCAAAACATAATTTTTGAAAAAGTGAAAGGGCATTAAGCATATTTTTCTTAGTCAACCTCTAGTGAGACAAATAATTTGGGACATTTTAAATAAAAAAGCAGACAAACAAATCAAAACAGAAGGAATATTTTTGAATGTGAATAATATCTATCACTTTATGTGCCTCGTTCTTCTGTTCTTCTACCAACCAGAGCAATAGCGGATAAATGGATCATAGCTTACTCTAAAATGGTTTAGGTGATAAAAGAGGTTTAAAATTCTGGCCACGCAATCAATGCCCTCTCAGTTTTGCCTCTCCACAAAGGTAGGTTGGAATTTGGAATTTGCTGGGACGATTTGAGATCTCTACAGTGACGTCCAAAAAATTCTAACTTGGTAAATCGATCCCCATCAATTTTGTGACAGTCTCGTTGAACGGTGAGAAATTGTGAAATGAGAGAGGAGAGTTATTTCTTACTCAATCTCATCAATTTTGGTGAGAAATGAGAACAGTCAATTAAAAAAATTTATTCTTGTACATTTACCTGTATTTTTCACAAAAATGGTCAATGAGCGATTTGGCTAGATATCATACCGTTTTCTTCTTTTAATACTAGTATTTTTTTTGTAATCTACCAATTATTTAATATTTATGAAGTATCATGTTGCATTGTCAAGCGGTACTCTTTATAAATAAAAGATCGTCACCACATAATATGGATCATTCCTTGTTTCCTAAATATCCAACAATATTAATGAATTCTAACGTCACTACTACAAAATTTGTTAGTGGTTATGATTACCACGTAGCCACCTAGGCGACGCCTGGTGGTACTCCGGAGTCCGGAAGTCTCCTGTAAACAAAGCAACCCCTCTTACTGCCAGGAGGGTTATTTCATGTAATAGGTATAAATCCCCTCCTAGAATACGGTTCACTGCAGTGGGGACGATTGCAACGTGAGAGGATGAGATATACCGATCTCCAGCGGCCTAACCAAATCCTCGTCGGACAAAATGGCGAGAAATGGACGGAAAAAGAAGACCATCGCCAATTTATCCGTCACCAAAATGCGGTGTGGCGGGGTTTCCAACCTCGCTTGCGTCTCCCTCTCTCTCTCCCTTTGCCTTTCACTAGACCAATTCCAGAAAAACGAAATTGAAATCGTGAACTGTTTGATTCGTTCATCGTTGCCCGCCGTTGTCCATTGTCGATCGTGAAGTTATTTGGTGGCTGGTGTGTATGGCTGGTGAAGTGTCTGATGCGTATATGGCCGGTGGGGGCCGAAAAACGAAATTGAAATTGAAATCATGAACAGTGTTTGATGGGTATGGCTGGTGGTGAAGTTATTTGATGACTGATGGGTGTCATCGTTCAAATTGAAATCCTGACACAATCCCATGGGATGGGATTAGCACCTCCCCATGGTATTCCTATAACTCTCAATTTGGGGGATTGGGTGTTTAAGCAAACCATCGGAATTGCAAAAACGATTTGATTCGGACCGAACCGTCCTATTTAGTCTAATTCTGAGGTTAATCGGTCAAGTTATCGTTTCAAAAAAATAAGAACCATTAATATTGGTTCGGTTACTGATTCTCAATTAAAGAACCATGGTTAGAATCGAACCGGACCATTTAGAACTAATATATATAAAAATACATATGTGTATGTGCAGTTAAATATGTATTTGGATTTGGTAGGTTAATTTATTTACGGATGAAATTTTTTTGTTAGGAAAGTTCTTAATAAAGTTCTTATTTTTATTTTACTCATGAGTTATTTGGTGCTTTAAATTTTAATTTTATGAGTTCATATGAGTAAATGTTTGGATGCTAAATGAAAAGAACCGAAACCAAACCGGTCTTGCGGTTTGCATCCCTATGATTGGCAATCTAATGAAATTAACAATTCCAAGCCCCTTTTCCCACGCCAAACAAAAGAATTAAGAGTATGTACACCAATGAAAATATAAAAATGCTGATTAACAGTGCATTTTTTTCATTTTATCTACTCAAATCTTCCTCAACACTACATCAATACTATTTATTTTACCTAACTCCAATTAAAAAATATATTTTTTACTCACTTTTTATTATCTTTATTGTTTAAAGAGAGGAGGGAGGAGAGAGAGAAAGAAATAAAAAAAAGAGTATGAATAGTGCATAAAAAAATAGTGAACAACTATTCATAAATGCATACCTTTTCTTTTAACTCATCTGGTGTAGATTATTATTTTTATGTTACTCTTCAGATAAAATAATAAAAATATATATTTAAACTCATCTAGTTTACTTGCTCTAAGTATCTCCAACCCATGCTCTATTCCTCCATTTGAGAGTATAGAACTCCTCCAACTCATCCTTTCAAGCTTCCTCTATTTGAGAGGATGAAATTTTGATTCTCCATATTTAGAGGATGAGAGAAAATATAGAAGATCCCCTCTATAACACTATTCACATTTAAAATGGCATTTATATCCTTATTAACTTCTACAGCTGGTAGATGAACTACTACCATCATTGATGGGTGAATTTAATTCAATACCACACTTTCATCTATAAAACAAATTTTTTCTACCAAACAATCCGAGTTCTTCCTCTCTAAGAGCTGAAGTCTAGTAAAAATTATCCTTTCAAGTTTTCTTCAAAGTATGGAACTTGATGGGAAATCTTCCCAACGTGGCAGAGCTTTCCTAGTGGAAGAGGACAAAATTCTATATTGTGCATGGCTTGAAGTTTCTCAAGTTCCGGTGAAGGGTGCGAACCAAAGAAAGGAGAAGTTATGGAAAAAACAGAGGATTTGTGATTGGAGTAAATAGGAATAGTGATTTTCTTTAAAAATACTTTATGAATAAAATAGAGTATTGGATTGGAGATGCTCTAAGGGCATCTCCAATCCATCTCTATTTCTCCAAAATAGAAGATGGATGTGACACATTGAGAGAAGATTTTGTAATTTATTGCATTTTTTCTTCACTTTTTGTACTTTTTGGGAGAATCTTTGAGGACCCACCGTCCTTTTTAGAGTTTGGTCCTCCAAAAGTAAATTTGGTTCTCTAAAAATGGAGGACCAAAAGCAAATTTGGAGTATAAAATTTCTCCAAATTCTAAAAAGGACGATGCGTCCCTCAAAAATTCTCCCAAAAAGTACAAAAAGTGAAAAAAAAGAAAATAAATTACAAAATCTCCTCTCAACGTGTCACATTCATTCTTTATTTTGGAGGAATGAAGATGAATTGGATATGCTCTAAGAAGACCAACTGGATTATTAATCCAATCTCCCCTCCCAAACCTCCTATCAAACATGCCCTCATGCTCAAACCAAAATACAACCAAGCTGCTGCGCGAGATCACCTTCTGCCGCCATGCCGCTACCACAAACCAACACCGGAAACAGCCCAAATCAGCCCTTCCTCAGCTGCATCGTAACCCTCAAACAAAACCCTATTTCTGCATTTCATTCTCTATTTGGCCCGCTTCAAACAAAACCCACATGGCGCTAACCAAAATCTCAAAACCTCGGCCCCATAGCTGCTGCCCTCCAACGCCACAAATAGCCGCCGCTGCCGCAAAACTCCACATCAGCCCACATACGCCTCAAATCGCTGCCGTTCCCCTTGCCGCTGCCGCCGCTTCGTGGTCTCAAGCTTTATTATACAAAACAAAACTTTAAAAACAAAAAAAACCGCAGAAAAGGGACATTCGCCCACCATGGAATCCCAACCACCGGTAACGGAAAAAGAAGCAGCGGAAATTGATCCGTCCAATCGGTGGGGTTCACATCCTCCCAGCGCCTGGCCCTCGACACCCTAACGGACGTTGCCGCCAGGTACCTCCGCGCCCTGGGGGAATCTTCTGCCGCATGCTCCGGCCGCACCCACTCCAACCTCTACGACGTCGTTCGCGCCCTCGAGGACCTCGGCTCCGCCCACGGCTTCTGCGGCGCGTTGGAACGGGAGCCGAACGCTCCTCGCTTCCTCCCCTCTCATCGACCTCTCGAAATTCGTTACCTTCAAGAATCAGATTTCTTTCTCCCTCCTCTACCTCCACACTCTCAGCATTCATGGGAATTATCAATTTTTTGCAGTAATTCTGATTCGCGAGCTCGCATTCTGTTGTTTGGTTTTAGTAATTCGGGTTTTAGCAGCATTGCAGTTTGTGTATGTGTTACAGCTGAATGTCCTTTTTAGTCTGGTTAGTGAATTTTGTTCAGTCTAGTAACCTAAGGTCTGCTGGTGCTTGTGGAAGAGAAGGTTAGGGACCTTAGGTTTTGCTTGATTGAATTGTTCATGTTCGACGGGGTTGCTCTAGCGTTAGGCCAGCTTTGCGTATTATCAGGGTGTTTTCACCGTGTTGGTTCTCCTCTCAAAAATTTTATCTCCAAAATTTGTGACCTTTTCGTCATTCGTGTTTTTCATCTCTAGTGATTTTGTTCCAAGTGAAGAATCGTATGGCCAGAACATGGTTTAGGAAATTATAAATTAAGGGGGAATGTAGGAGATAATTTAGAATC
The DNA here is from genome assembly GCF_030253575.1 of Rhododendron vialii. NCBI lineage: Eukaryota > Viridiplantae > Streptophyta > Magnoliopsida > Ericales > Ericaceae > Rhododendron > Rhododendron vialii. The sequence continues at coordinate 10,079,664 of NC_080564.1, read as the reverse complement.
TAATATTTAGGTTAGATTCGTTTAATAACACAGTTCATGTATTCAGGATCATGAGGCGTGAATGGGCATATTCAAAGTACGACGTTCGTGCATCTTGGGGAGTGTGAAGATACATGTATGGATTTAATGTGTAGAGTCCAAGATGTATTTAAGTGCCCTATTGTCATGACCCAACTCTAGTAAGGGTCACATGACCGGCTGGTGACAGAATCACCAAGGCCTCCAAATGCATCATGTATCAGAGCATACTAAACAACATTTATAGAGAAATAACGGTATTAGACAACATTAATATGTTGACAATGGAGTTTATATACATGGTTGATTATAGAGCATGTTGGATGCAAATTACATGTAAATAAGTATACCCCTGACTGGACAGGACAAATACGGGGGTGCCGGCCGTGTATTTGGGCTATTTGATGAAACCAAGTTTTGGTAGGGTGTTGTAGGGTCCACACGTGGTTGGGGACTATAAAGATAATCAGAGTCACAGAAGATCTATTTATCTTAATTTCAGTGTACAATTCTAATTGTGTATATATATTGTTTTAAATTTTATTTAGATACCCTTTTAATGAACTGCTTGTTTTTGAGAATCGCTTGTCTCTACCCGTCTCCCCAACTCCCCATGTGCCGCTCTCTGCCTCAACTCTCTCTCCATTTCCCCCAAATCTAGTTTCTATCTCTAAACCTCAACTGCCCAGTTTCAAACGCTCCAGGGTTTCAAGAGTTTCAGCTCAGGTTTGGAGCAATGAAGATAAAAAGAACTCCGATGATACGGTCGAGGTGGAGGAGGACTTGGCGATTGACGGAGCTGTTTATCAGAACACACTGAGGTTGGTTGAATGCTCCATGTTCGCTGCGGTTGGTGGGTTAGCTGGGGTCTTTTACCTGTTGTTTTGCATACTTATTCTGATAGTTTCTAATATTTCCTCCGTCTACTTGTTGTTTGTTATACTGATTTGGGAGGTCCCATGACATTTTGCCAATTTGAAAGGTCAATTTTGAAATTATTCACATTTTATCGTTCCCTTTTGAAAATTAAATTCAAATTTCGAACTCACTGGTTGACTAAACGGTTCTTTAAAAAGTTGCAACTTTTAAAGTAAAAATATTTTGTCTCCTTAAATAGTTGGATTCCCAAAATAGACCAATATTATGCGGTGGATGTAGTATTAGATAATTAGACTATTAGCTGTAGTAGTGGCAAGTTAGTGGCGATACTATCTAGTTGTAGACTTGTAGTATCTTAAGAGATTCATACTTGATCTTTGCAATTTGTTTGATGTCAGGGTGAAGTTAACTGTGTCAAATGTAATTCAACGGGTTCATTACTTGCCCCTTGCTCTGTTGACAACACTGCAAAGGTGATTTGTGTTACCTTTTCCCCCTATTTTTGGAAAACAGATTTCCACTTGTTTCTTAAAGAGGGCTGGTACCGTTGATTCTTGCTAATGCCTGCTTCATGCGGTATGTTTGCTTACCGTTTCTCATCTTTATTTGTTTCTTAAAGTGGCATGTTATTGTTGATACTTGCTATTAGCCTACGGGTCCTCTTCTAAGTTGATTTTTCCTCGTATTGCATTTTGGTTCCTAACCAATACTTTTTTTGTTTATCTTTTGTTTATTTGCTTCCAAGGGACGGTAAATATCTTGTGTTTGAGTTTCTATTGACTCGAAATAATGTGCAGATATGGAGCTGAAGCATATGTAATTTGGTTCTCAGGAGATACATACCATGAGGTGTAGTCCTAGTGGACCAGGCACAAACAACCCTAGCCAGTGGTTTCTATTGGGAAGGTATGTTGCATATCATAAATTGCTACTTTACTAAACTCACTAGTTTTCCTTGAGCATTAATCTCCAACTCCACTGTTATTTGAAGTTGTAGTTTGACTTCATTTTGTTTTTCTGTTTACATTTTTGGGCAAGCAAGTTATCACTTGCCAACTCGAACTGCAAGAGAAAATTCTTGCGGGACTCTTCTTAGATTGTGTTTCGTTTCGGCGAGTAATCAGTTTTTGGTGTTAATTGCTGTGGGTTTTCATTGTCATTATGTTATGTTTTTTTTAAGGTTAGGTCTCTTGGGTTGATGGAAAATGTTTTGGGCTTCTAATTAATGCTTGAGTATTTTTTTTGCCGATAAAAAAAAAAAAAATTTGCTTGAGTTTTTAGTCTGGTCTTTTTTGCTTCACTTTTGGGTCTTATTGACCATTGGTGGAAAATTTTGATTGCAATTTACTATTGTGCTGCTCTTGTGTGCTTGGGCTAAGAGAGGACTGATATTGTTGAACTGATGTTATACTTGGGCTCCGTTTGTTTGGGTGTAAAATATTTTCCGGTAAATTATTTTGGGGAGTGATTTTGCCACTCTCTTTTATGTTAATGTCACTCCCCTTTGTGTCTATATAAGACGATTTGTTTTGTGAGAGAAGGGGAGTGACATTAACAAAAAAGAGAGTGGCAAAATCAATACCTATTTTTTGGTGTTTGGTTGTATAAAAAAATGGGGAAAACATTTTACATGTAAAACATTTTTCATTAATGGGATGAAAATGACTTACTCTTAAATTTTCCGTAAGTTATTTTCTGAAATGAATCCGTTGCCTTTTATTGCAATTCTCACTACTCAATTCCCTAGATCGTCAATCCTGACCCATGTTTAATTTTCTTATTCTTAGATCTATCTATCCCGCGCCCCCCCCCCCCCCCCCCCCCCCCCCCCCCCCTTACACTATTTTGTCAATTTCTGAAAATATTCTCTCTCTCTCTCTCTCTCTCTCTCTCTCTCTCTCTCGCTATTTTGTCAATTTCTGAAAATATTTTTCAGATGCCTATCAAACACCGGAAAATAAAAGTTTAAAGTTTGTTTTTTGAAAAAACATTTTACATCGAAACAAATGGAACCTTAATTCCTTGTATATTGTAACACTCTGTTCCTTGTCTATTAAAGATTATTTGTTTTGACATTGTTTCCAGTGAATCATTTGCCTCAACAGTTAAGCTTCTGAATGTTGAGCTGAGGAAACTTATTTGTAGCTTGAATGGCGGTACGGAACTTACATGGCTTTTTTCAAGTTTCATTTCAGAGAGAATGCATGTAAAAGTTCGAATAATGATCCGTGATTAGCAAATTGGGATCATTTGTCACTTTCTTGTTGGCATAGTAAGCCACTGTTCGGTTTCAATTTCATTTTGTACATCAGAAGTCTATCAGAATTTGGCATGATTGGTAATTTTGTTGCGAAGAGATTTAGAGATTCTACGTGCATTAGCTTAGGATTTACTTTATTTGATTGAAAAGTTGTGTGTTTAACTTATCTGTTGGGTGGTTCTCATTTCTTTGAAGACGTCACATGCTAGTTGCTACTATGCACGTGATTTTTTGTTTTTTGATGTTTCGAAGAAGCGAATGAGAAGGTGAGAACTCGAATGGGATTAGGGTTTCTCTCATATTCATAGTAAATCATGCCATTAGACCTAGGGCTGCATTAATAGGTCTCTGAATTGTAGGAAAATCCACTCCAGTATCATCATCTCTATTTTTATTTATTGCTAGATTGTAATTAGCTGTCCAAAATATCTTTACCAGGGTGCTATTGTTCCAGATTTTCTTAATTCATGCAAATGTCAGCAATACTATTTTTTTCTTTTATGACATGGAGCAGTTTCATTCATGAGCCCAACGACACGAAAAGGTATTTCAGCACCAAGACAAATTAGACAATGGCGAAATCCTACACAACCAATCTAATCATATAACATAAACTACAGAACCATGGCATTGTAACACCTATGCCTTTTAACTTGGGGCGAGCTTCATGCTCTCTTGGCACATGCTGCATTGCTTCATAACTCATTAAGTTTCACGGCAAACTAACAACCAGTTTCGGTATGGTGACTGTCTAAGATAAAAGGCAACATGTCACCCCAAAGTTTGGTTAGACTCTATAACCAAAGTGAAAGAAAGCATCAATAAATCCACAACAAATGAATAAAGACAAAAATAGAAGTAGAAAAAACTCTCTTAAACCAACCGAACTCTCCATTGAGATTCCCCAAAAGCGCCAGGATTTCTCAGATTTTCTCTCCTCCATGAAAGAGGCAGTCTGAAACCCTAGGCGAATGTAGAAAAAAATGGGTGATAAAATAATCCTTTTTTGGAAATGCAATACTAGAATGATGAAACCCAATTATGCCAATACTGGAATGACGATATCCAAACAAATACTTCTGTTGCATGCATGTTGTATTTGATTGAATCCAATTTTCCAGCATTCATTTGATTCGTGGATGTTGCAACAGTCATATGTCCAGAATAGAGAGTTACTGTGATGCTTATGAATTCTGAACTATGTTTTCGTACAATGGTTCGCGTGATGACCCTCGGTCATTGTAACTGCTTATGATTGAATATTTGTTGATATTTCCTTACAGATAATCCCTCTCTTTCTTGTGAAATCATTCTTGCACTGATTGGAGTTTACGTAAATGAAATTACCAGCGATCCTGTGTATTCCGTTGCTTTTAGCACCAATGGTGAGTATTTAGTCAGTGGATCTCTTGATAAAGCCGTGCACTATTGGTCTTTGAAAGAGCACAAGATCGTGAAAACCTGCACCAGCAATGGGGGTATTTTTGAAGTCTTCTGGTATAAGCAGGGGGACAAGATAGCTGCCTCTTTTGCTGACAACACTCTGGGCTTGTTCGTTTGGGGTACTCAAAATCCCTGCGCACGGTCCCCAATAAATTTTCTCTGACATTAGATTGTAGGGACTTGAAACTTTCTCTACTGCATTGGATGTTGGGGATTCTATTTCCGTTGTGAATAAAGGTGTTTGACTAATTTTATTTGGGATAATAACTTCGGCATTCATATTTCTAACTTTAAAATGATGGCCAAGCTGCTGCTCTGATCAGGTAGAGAGGTAGTTAATTATGCACAGATTTACTTGAATTGACAAAAGTGGAATAGGACTATTTGTTGACGGTATACGATAGTATCGTGCTTGTACTTGCATAATGTTGTCTTGAATTTCGCGGAACAGCTTGTGTCATTATTGTAGCATGGTTTATTGGGATTGGGGGACCAGCAGGGCCAGCATAGGTGCTGGCCCAACGAAACGGCACCGTTTGGCTCCTTCCCTTTTATTATTGCTTATTCCATGTTTGGTACTGCCAGTTTTGAGATGGAATGATTGGTAATGCTTCTATTTATGATGGATGTGTAATTTAAGGATGAGGGGTGGTATTTTCTTTTGGACAAGAAGTTGGAAATGCTGAGTAAATATGCTTTCTTTCCACTGTTATCTGTTACACGGTCTTGGGTAGAATTCAACACCAAAAGTTGGCTATTGGAGTAAGGGTATCCTCGTGTGTGTGTACTTCATATTATTTTGGTACCCAGGCGATCTGGGACTTCGCTTCACACTCTCCCTCACACGCATTGGGCTCACTTGGCACTACTTGCCGCGTGCAGGCTAGAGACATGCACGCTACCATTCTCAATACTTTGTCACACGGTTTTGTATAGAACTCAATCTAAAAGCTAGCTATTGAAGTGAGGGTGTCATCATGTTTACATACTTCATATCACTTTGATATCCAGACGATGTGGGACGTCGTTTCATTCTCATGGTATGAAAATTTGTTGGAGAATGAATGTTTGGATTTTCTTTGCAATGCTATAGATACAGACAAAGGTGCATAGAGTCGGACAAAGATGTGTTTGGAACCGTCCGACGCGCATGAGTTTCACACGGTGGAAATGGTGCCCCACACATCGGATGATTCCGAATACCATTCTGTCTATATTTGTGCACTTCCATCTGTGGCCGCAATTTTTTTGCTCCTGTAAAGGATAGTAATTAGTCTACAAATTGCTCATTTCAATGGCGAAACTTTGTTTGGCTGACTGGTTGAGGATGCATTTACCTCTGCTCAGTATTATAAATTCCTTTAAAGAGGTTTACAAGTTACAAGAATGCCTCTTGAAATCTTGATTCCCAATTTCCTAGCTTTAGGCATATGATTGACTTTTGGCAGTAACATGGAGGAGAGCACATGATTGAATATGGCAGAAGTTTTGGATTCACAAAATATTGCTTCCTGTGTTTGTAAACATACTTTGATCCTCTCTAAGTTGTATAAGTACTCCAAAAACATGGAATCACTCCACTAGTTCTCATCATAGACAATAGTTTCAATCATAGGTATTAAGTAATCTTCACAATGTCTGATGAACGAAAATATCATTTCTTATAAATTAGCTTGTTTTTCTTTGAAAGACTAATCTTGGCACTCCCGAAATTCAATTCCCCGTCTTTGTCCATGGATAGAGGCTTGTTTTTCCATGGATAGAGGCTTGTTTTTAAAGCCGATATGCTGCACGAAATTTCGATAGCACTACTTATGCATGAGAAATTTCTTTCTTCGGTAACTACTTATAGTATCATTTTATCAAGGAGAGAAATGGCCCAACAAGTCCAGTTCTGTGGTCACCAGGTACTTGTATTCTCCAGTCCTTCTGTTAAGGTTAGGGACTTCAAAAAGGTCCCATTGAAGTGTACGTTTATTGTTTCAGCACATGTGAGTGTTAGGACCGGTCCACACACACAGTCCCACACCAACAAGGCCAATTTCGTCCCACTCCCAACTTTTTCGACACGCGGCAACGCAATGTGGATCGGTTGTCGATCGTGCAATAAGTGATAGGGCAGTTCATTTTTTGTTTTTGGTCCCTGAATGGGAGTTCTAAGCAACTCTGATGATTGTTATTTAAAGCCACTTTAAGAATTTGGAGTGGCATGCAACACTGCCGACTCGCGGTTGGTCTTCCTTTTTATTTTTATTTTATAAAACTATTTTATAATAATTGATTGTCCAGGCCAGCTTGAGCACACCTCGACTAATTCCGAGGCGTTAAAGTTAAAGACCAAACAAATCTTCTAGTAGACCCGATGTTTGAAACATTTGGCCTCTATAGAATTCAAACAAGCTACATCATAGAGGATAATTTCTTACTTCCTCCGTCCCCAATTAGATGACAATTTTTGATATTCGTGTCAATTTCAATTCCTTATATATTTCAATATGAATCTTAAAAAATATGCAATATGGATTTTGTTTGAAAGTTCTTGATTAGTCATATTATACAAAATTTTCAAACTCATGAAAAATATTTGGAATTGAAAGATATAGGAAACGAAATACACAAATTTCAAAAATTGTCATACTTTTTAAGACGGAGGGAGTATTAGTTTTCTCACTCCGCCAAACTGGACTGTGGTTTGTCTTTGTTTTTGTCGTAAGAAATCCATTTGATGCCATATGCTGGCTTTGAAAAGGACAGATGCGAAATCATTGAAGGGACTTGATATTATTCCTCATAATTAGCAACACTTAATATTCAAGTATATCAACAACTTATAGTTTTTTTTTAATTATTAAATTTATAAGATAAGAGATATCCCAAACACCCAAACGGAATAACAATAATAATCAATCAGTTCATGCCCTTTAGAAAATAAACAAATTCAAGTGATTGGCAAGTGGGCCCTCCCCTTTATCTACTGGTGGAGGTTTGTGGACTGCAGTACGAGTGCAGTTTGCGCATTTTAGGACCTATTATGAGTGCATTTTCATAATCGGCACTGTTTGCATTTTGGAATTCATTGAGAACGTTGGTTGAATACCGATAATTTTTTGCATTTGAAACATTAACCTTAACGAAAAAGAGCTGCCACATCGAACCAATTTTTTTAACAAATGAATGTGGTATGATTATTGGTTTCCGTAGCTGGTAAAGAAGTTGAAGAAGAATGACCGGCGTAAAGGTTTTTATCAAATAACAAGATTGCCACGCGTCTTGGGAGTTAGAAGAGGCCTTGGTGAGTCATTCTTAATAAACTGACATGAATTTTGGCTAACCACGGGGAGGTGGCTTCAATTCTATTCTATATTCAACGACTCATTTTCGAAGCCATTGTAGCCGATGAGAGAAGCTTGTCAGTACTCACTAGCAAGTTGGTCTCTGATTTTTAATAAACTTCATGCTTGATGAAATTTAAAAAGTGAATGTTTCGTGATCAATGTAAGACGTATGTGGGACTCACTTGCATATATATTTTTTGAACGAGAAAAAAAAGATAAGGATTGCAAAATTTCTTTGACAAAATAAGGATTGCAAAAGAATAAAAGACCAGAATAAAGACATCACAACGCGAGAAAATTAAACATCCCAACTAAGTTAAGCAATTCAATATTCACCTCGATAATTTTGAAACTCATTTAATTTCCGATCAAGAGCACATGCAACTCACTATTTGGCTCAACTTAAATTGTTGTGAGAGAGAGAGAGAGAGTGTTTAGTGGTTGTGTAAAGCTAATATGGCAATGCCACCAAGACAGGGCCCGTCCTCAGTTTGGCGAAAATAGGACAACTGTAAAGCCTTGTGATAAGTGTCACTATTTATTTGGCATTTGGCAATAAAAAGACTCCTTTATTTGAGAAATTTTTGGGTGCCGGGTGGTACCACGTCACCCGGCTACTCGAGCGCCACATTTGAGCTGTCCAAAAGTGTATTGGACGGTGTTACCAAATTTTCTGATTTCAGTCCAATCGACGGAGAATGCCAATCAATGGGAAGCTGTTTTGTAATTTTGCTGGAATGTGGTGTATGAAAGGTGGAGTTTGGTTCCCTGTTGTTTTCAGGACTTCTTTAGAAACAAACAATGAAGTGGATGAAATGTGAAAGAAGAATAATAAATGGACTTTATTAATCTCCAAAGTCCAAAGTAGAAGTACAACCGACTAAGATAGTCGAGTGAACGATTACAAGTTACAATTACTCCTTGAAAAGAAAAGATAAAGGCCTGTTGGAGTTGATTGTGTTGTCAAAACTGCCACGATCTCAAGCATAAATAGGTTTGCCCAAGTTTGAATTTAAATCTCCCTCCCAATTCAGGGTGACGGTTTCCTTTCATGCCCTTGTAAATAACTTTCACAAAGAAATTATGCAAATAACTGCCACGAAGAAGCATGAAAACATGTTGCATAACTGTTCCTTTAATCATAGGACAACTGGAAACACACTCTTTTGCTACCTGTGATTCAATCGTCGAAGAAAACAATTGATAATAATCAGTCCACGGAGGAAATAAACTTTATATTTAATTAATCTATATAAACCTTATCATGACTCAATAATCAGATTAATTAATTTAACCATAAGTCTCAGTAATTTTTCAATAGTACCTTCTCATTTATGCCATGTTTCACTCAATCGACGGGGAATATAAGAAATTACAGATATGGTACAAACAAACGGTCCAGATTAAAACACTCTTTCTCCTCTCACCTAAACACTCTCGCTCTCCTCTTTCTCTCTCCAAATCCGAGCCATCCAAAACTGAAATGGACGACCCGGGTGCGCCATGTGGTATCCGCTTGGCACTGAAAATCTTCTCTCTTTTTTTGGTCTACAAAAACCCATCGGTTTAGTGCCTGTCGTAGCCCGTAGAACATCTCTTGTTGGTATCACAACTTCGTTTTCTTCTTCTTTCAAAATTGTTAAGTGGGATAACAGGAGTTGTTACAACATTGGCTGGCCTCACTAAAAGAAACCAATTGATGAGGAGATCGAGACATGTATGATGTTCAAGCTGTGAGTCATCAATCCAACACCATAATAATCATTACCCACGTTTTCCTAGTTTAAGAAGCTCCATCTGCAAATTAAGCCCCTTCCTTTTGAATATCCGGGTTAGCTTGGGCGCACCTCGACTAATTCCGGAACCCGAAAATTAACGATCATGCAAACCTTCCAGTGGCTCCAAAATTTGCGTGTTTGACTTTTGTAAAATTTCAACATGCGATTTTATGGAGAACAAACATTTGTTTGCTTTTTTATATCCACACGACCAAACCCTGTCTGCAAAGCACGTTGATGTGAGTCCATTATGAGAGAGAGAGAGAGAGAGAGAGAGAGAGAGAGAGAGAGAGTTTGTGGGTAACACATGCAGAAGTGCTATTGGAGTAGTATATTATTGATCAGAGTTTGAGTTGAGGACAAGTTTTCGAGAATAATTATAAGTGGTTGCGACTGGTGAGTGAATGTCTCATAGTACTGTACATATAAATAGCCCACTACGAGAAGAGACCGGCCCGCATCGATCTTCTTGTTAACAAATCCAAAGACAGAACAGCCTCACTGATTTGCCTACTTATACTTCTCTTCAACATTATTGCCTCTATCAGTTCTCTGTCCCCACCTTCTCCCCTCTATTATAATTCTATATACATCTTCATAGATATGTGGATTTTTGTGTGTGTGTGTGTGTCTATATATATATATATGTATGTATTCATTGTGTAGTTACTGGAAAGCTTTCTTAAGATTATGAATTCTCACTGATCCCTAGGTTCTACTTGTTGAAATCTCGTTCACTACATTTAGTGCTTGACTATTGCTGCCTTGAATTCACAAACCTTCCGTTTGACACAAGACTAATAAATACGAAAAAAATTTGAATAAAGACAAATCAAAAAGCCCAAAAAAAGGTAAGAGAAACAACACTAGAATGAACTTGATAGTTTTCTATTTTAACTGTTTTTTTAAGTCCATGCCTTGCTTTTACTTCACCAAATGGTCCTCCTGTCCATCAATCTCTACTGGACAAGATCTTGGATGGAGTTGGGAAAAATTTGTTGCTGCACCATGTCCTCCTGTCCCTCTCTCTCTCTCTCCCTCTTTCTTTCAATCAGATCCTCAGCTAGATCTCTTTTTCGTTCAATCTCTATGGACTATGAAATATCCAAGGAGTATTGGTCAATTTATTTATGAGGAGTATTCGATTCATAGTCATGGAGCTAGCACGCATATATCGCACCCCAACACCCTTTAGAATTGTATATAAGTAAGCTTTATGTACGTAGGCGGCCTACATTTTTTGAAAACTCAGGTGTTCGGGTCAGCTTACGCACACCTCGACTAATCATGGAGACTAATTCTATTGTCCGCTTGTGAGAGTCCCAATTAAAACTATAGCAAAAGCTCTGCATAAACTGACCCCAAAAGATTTGATAGCACTTGAGAGATTTCAAACGTAAAACAAACCACCGATCGCTTTTACATTACTGTGTGTAGATGAATGAATGAAACTGTAATTAGTCAAGTACTTCGCTAGTTCTATGGAAAGTCGGGTCTATAGCCGCCCCTTTCTCTTGTTTCTATCAACAATTTACACTAGAGGCCTCATAAGCTAACTGACTAGGAGATCACACAATGTATAGTAGTAGTACAGTATAAATGATCAAGGCCAAAGAAGAAAAGAACAAACACAGAGTACTTAACATTTGAAATCACCTATTTATAGAAGACAAGATTAAAAAGCATGGTGTGACAAGTTATCTGCAACCCCAACTAGGCTAATCACGTACGATTGGACACTCACTTGGTACTGCGTATGATCTCTCTGGTTGGTTTCTCATACTACAATTGTAACTCTAGCTTCTCTTTCTATTACCCCTCCTTGTAATTTCTTTTTATAATTTGTTGGAGTCAATGTGTGCGCACTATAATTAATTCTAAGGCGGCTTTGAAGTGAACGAGGCAAACTCCAGTGGCCACAAGATTTGAAATGTTTGGACTTGCTGAAATTCAACCTTGCAACCTCTTTGGGCGCAAGCCCTTTGATTGTCGTCTTATGCCACTCGACCAAACCCCATTGAAATTAGAAGACAAAACAAAGAAGACAAGTAGAGACTCCCTACCTTCACAGGAGTTGAAAGACCTGTTGGTGGGAACACATTAAAAAGGGTGACAAATATATAGATAACAATATCTTCCACTTCCTTCACATTATAGATACCCCCATTTCTGTCCATTAAACTCCCACTTGACCTATATATCCTTGTTATAACTCCATAGCCTTCCATTGATTCAACCCTCTATACCCTCATATGATCAACGTATAAAATGGTCTTCCAAAAGGAGGAAGAAGGTCATGAATCAGAAACACATGTCGACCATGATCATGATCAAACAGATCCACAACTTGATAATTTAGGTGATTGGTTGAGTCTATCCCTCAACTCTGGTGATCCCTTGAGTTCTCTAGAGGGTTGTAGCAATTCAAAACCGGCGAAAAACAAGTTATTTTCATGCAATTTCTGCATGAGGAAGTTCTTCAGCTCACAAGCGTTGGGAGGTCACCAGAACGCACACAAAAGAGAAAGAGGAGCAAATAGAAGGTTCCAGTCCCAGAGGATCCAGTCAGCTGCCACTGGAGTTCCGTTCATTTCTCCAGTGGCCGCTAGGTCTCTGGGTGTCCAGCCCCACTCGCTTGTGCACAAGCCAAGCAGAGGAGAGACTTCTGTGGTGGCAAGATTTAGCGATGCTCTTGCCACCACAGGGATGATGGGGCTGGGTTGGGCACCTTTTGAAGAAGCAATAGAGGTGTGGCCGGGCAGTTTTCGGATGGAAAAACTGCCTGAGCTATCCTTTGATCCGAAAAATCTTGATTTGAATCTAGGATTGTGATATATGCGTCATAATTTTCGTACCAGCAGATTTGGGATTACTTAAACTTGATGTTTGTTGCTACAAAAAATTTGCATTTTGGTTGTTCTGATTGGAGAAATTCTGTGAGTGGAAACCATCAAGAGTCTTGAATTTGAAGCTGTTAGTAAATGGGTTGGTTTGGACCGGATCCAACCCACATGTGTCGTCCACATGGATTATGTGATTGGGTTGGTTAAGAAAAATGAGATAGAGTACTCCTTATCTCTATCTGTTACGAGAGTTTAAAGTATAATAGATTGTTTTTATTTATTAGGAGACTTCAAACTAACAGATAGTTTAAAGTATAATAAACTATTTTTATCTATTAGGAGACTTCAAATTATTTTTATCTATTAGGAGACTTCAAACTAACAGATAGTTTAAAGTACGTATAATAGATTAGTTTTATCTATTACAAGACTTCAAACTCTTGGATCAGATATTTGAAACACACACTAGAAGCAATTATTAGACTTCTATCTCCCCATTCTCCTCAAAAGATAATCATCAGTAAAATATCTTCTCTCCAGGTTTTTTATCTAAGAACCCTAGGATTTGTGGTGTGGATATTAAGAGTATACTCTAGTAGTCTTCTCTACTCGGCGAGATTAGAAGATGGTGTTTGTATTCGTGTTCCAATTCTTGTTCGTGTTCACGGTTTATGCTTGTAGAGCGGGTCTCGGTTTATTGATCTTGGAAAGCTCAAAGTATTCCGCTGCACTTCATTATTTAAGTCTTATGAGATATACATGCTTTCGATAGATTTAACGGAAGCTGATAAAGCACAAATTTTGTTAGGGCGACAACCAGGAAAGGAAACCAGATGGAGTAAAGAATATATTGGAGAGAAAACTGCGAGAAGTAATTCAATGTGTGTTGCTCTACACCATTTCTACTGTCTCTTTCTTTCTACTTATTTCTTTTGAGTTTGTGAATCCTGATTCGGTCTAGTTGCTCCCCTGATACATATATAGTTGAAAATTATCCAGTCAGAAAAACCATGTAAATCTCTGTATTGTGCTTCCACTGTTTGTTGCTTGATTATAGTGCAATTGGGTGTGGCTGCGGGTCGAATTCGCAACATGGCAGATGCTAGTAAAAGAGTTTGGGCGATTTATAAGGGGTCTCTGACGTCTAAATATAGCTCCAAAGTCTTCTTCAAAATGGTCCCTTTGCTATCGTTCTTTTTCTTGAAAAATATTCACGAATCAATTTTCATAAAATATGTACACTTCTAGACCTTCCTCAATAACTATTCAGTGGTTCAATTCAAACATGAGGCGGCAATTTTCTACCGTTATTGCAAAGCAAAGAGATTTACAGCGATTGAATTATTTTTTGTAACTCAGGTGTCGGCAACCAAGTTGCTCGGTAAAATGTTGTTGGGTATTGACAGGGTCGGGTAGGCCAGGGAAGCACGTGCTTTGGGAGTCCAAAAAATGTTAAAAACGAGGGCCCCCAAAATTCTAGAATTCCTATATATATGTAATTATGGTCCAATTTTTTTTTTTTGCATTGAGTCTCCTTTACACAAAATAAGCCCAATTGAAATTTAGAAGCCACAAAATAGGCCCAAACGGTAGAATTACTCATTAAAAACACTTGGGCGATCACAAAAAAGAGAGAGAAAAGAAACGCCTGAGGAGTTGAGGACTATGGAGACTTAATTAATTAGTACGTTTGCAGCAAAAAGTGCGAGAAAACTAATTTTCAAATGATGAATTTTAAGATATTGTAATAGTTGCATTTTTTTTTCTTTTTGGATAACATGCTTCTATTTCGTAATAGTAAATCTTTTGTAATGGTTTTTTTTATGAGACTTTTTGTAGACCACTTTTGTATGAAAAATATAGGGAGGCCTCATTTAAGAGGTTCGCTTCCGACTTCCAAAAATTTATGAGCTGGCCTTGGGTATCTGCAACAAAGTTGCTGTGTCCAACTTACTTGCACCTCGACTAATCCGGAAACCAATCCCACCACCCGCTTGCGGAGTTCCGACTGCATTATTAATTTCTGTTTGGTGTGGGATAGTCGATGCTTCAATAGCAATAATAACATTCCCTTTTTGCACGGGCATAACAACTGTTTATGTTTTCTGGCAGCATTTCTGCGCGATTTGTTTGAAAAACAAAGGGCTCCGTCGGTCAGTTAAGTTCGTGAGCTTGAGTTTCCTTCGAGTGGCGTACAAAAATGTTAGTACTATTCAATTATGGGAAGGATTTGGCAGCTTCATATATTCTTTGAGTTGAAAGTTGATACCCGAATAAAATCCCCAATTCCGCTATTAAAACTTAGAAATTGGCCTGATTGCCCAGTCGTCACCACTACCACTCATGGCATGGCTATAGATGACTGCGAAACTCTAGTTTCGCCGTTAGCCCCAAGCATAGCCCTCACTAGAGAGAGTAGTGCTGATCGAACGAAGAAGGCAAAATCCGACGTTGCGGAATTCACGAGAGACTAGTTAGCGTACTAGTTCAAACGAGATAAACAACTCGTCGCAACGAGCAAATCTTGCGCACAAGAAAGAAAGAGAGAATCTCTGAATATTATTGATCAAAAAGCTTAAAAGTTTTTTAATTGAATAGGTTACAGCTCTTTTTATAAGACCCTAACCCTAGAAATCCTACTGTAAAAGAAATAATAAATCATGCCAAAACAAGCGGCATTAAATAAAAGATATTTCCTAATTAATTAAAATAAAATCCTAATTCTTGTAGACCAAGAATCCTAATAAAAGTAAAAATCAAAATTAAACTGAATACGGAAAGTTAATAATTCTAACCTAAACGGAAATATTCCTAATCAAAATCTTATTCTAAAACAATAAAAAAAAAATACAAAAACTCTCCATTTTTGTCCTACATCAGTCTCCTTTTCTTCAAAAGAACTCGACCTCGAGTTCTCGTTAAGAATCTGCCATCTTCCATGCCAAATAAACAGATACTTAGAATACTTCAATTCCTTCCTTAACTTGAAATAAAACTTCAAGAAAAAGTGTACTTGCAAAGATTGTTTCTCAGCATGCTTTAACTTGTTGACAAAATTCACTAGATGAATGTTGAGAACCCAATCAAATTGCTGCACTCCAAGAAAATCAACTAGAACCTTATGCTGAAGTTGCTGATTCTCTAGATTTTGATTTATTATAGAGTTGGTTGGCATTCTTGTGTTAGAAAATCGGATTTCAGCAACAGCCATATTTTCTTGTAGTGTTGTAGTCAACTCCATTGTGGGTGATTCTTCAAGTCCAAACTCACAAACCTCCAATGCAATATTATTTTGGTCCTCCGCAGCCTCATCTGAAATAATTTCAATATTCTCTTGCACACAAGTATTGATGCCAATTTCATCTTGATCATGAACTTCAATTTTGCATTCCTCTTTTTCGCTAATATAAAGGTCAACTTTCTCTTTATCATCAGTTTCATTGTACCCATAATGATTGCATTCTACATCGACCTCCATTGTTTCTTCGATATTAGGTTCAACAAATATCACCTTCTCTAGTTTAACTCGATCTCCTTCCTCTTCGGCAATCTCATATCCATCAATACAATTAAGAAGTGTCGAACTTGAAGTTGAAAGAGCATGGCTAGTTTGTTGACTTTCAGAAATTGCTTGGAATTTACTCAAATAACTCGTAACTCTTTGTGAAAAATATTGCAAATCAAAAGTACCTTGGAACATTTGTTTTGACTCAAGTTTTCTTTGGTATTCTTGATACAATTCCTGTCCATGATTTGATTGAAGAAATCTATCATTCATCAATCGTCTCATCCTGGGCCATGTCCTAATGGGTTGTTTATATTGTCGCAATCTATTGGACTGCAATCGTTCCCACCACGTAGAAACATAGCCATATAATTTACGAGCCGCATATTTGACCTCATTCTCTTCAGGAATATCCGTGTAGAACTCAAATAATTTATCTACTTTACGAAACCAATAAATAAAATTTTCAAGATGGCAATACCCATGAAAAGTAGGAATTATTGGTTCTACCTAAAAAGTTAAAAAGTTGTCATCTGTGCGATAAAATCCTTCGGACCTTGAATGTCGCTTCTTCGACTGATATCCATAATAATCATCAGGTAACTCATCTTCAGATCCATCCTCACTATCAAATTGATAATAAGAATATCTTCCGGAGATGTTTTGGTTAATAGGCTGGTTGTGGGCAAATCCTCCAACGCGGTTCCTATCAACTTTGTATTTAACAGATTGACCATGGGCAAATCCCTTGGTGCGAATTCTGTTAAATTCTTTACCACGACCAACGTCAATGGGTGTGTCTTCAACTTTGTTTGGTGTCATCGAACCAGGTAAAGCCTTGCTTTGATACCACTTGACGCAGCGGAACTCACGAGAGACTAGTTAGCGTACTAGTCCAAACGAGATAAACAACTCGTCGTAACGAGCAAATCTTGCGCACAAGAAAGAAAGAGAGAATTTCTGAATATTATTGATCAAAAAGCTTAAAAGTTTTTTAATTGAATAGGTTACAGCCCCTTTTTATAAGATCCTAACCCTAGAAATCCTACTGTAAAAGAAATAATAAATCATGCCAAAACAAGCGGCATTAAATAAAAGATATTTCCTAATTAATTAAAATAAAATCCTAATTCTTGTAGACCAAGAATCCTAATAAAGGTAAAAATTAAAATTAAACTGAATACGGAAAGTTAATAATTCTAATCTAAACGGAAATATTCCTAATCAAAATCTTATTCTAAAACAATAAAAATAAAATACAAAAACTCTCCATTTTTGTCCTACATCAAAATCTCTCTTGTTTCGCGGAAAATTATTTTGTAGTCTTGGGGCACTAACATGTAGTGCAATGCCCCAATAATACACTTATAAACCACAAATTTATGTGAGATAGAGTTCTTACTAAAGTAGTATGTACTTAGGGCATGGATGCGTTTAACTTTTGAGAATGTTATGTAGTCACTACAAGAAAAATGAAAATTAGTGACGAAAAAGTGGCGACGAAATTTAATTGTCACTAAATGAGTATATTTGGCGACGAAAAAATAAATTCGTCACTATTTTGATAACTTTCGTGACGAAATAATTTCGTCACCAATTATGCCTGTTTAGCGATGAAAATAATATTTTCGTCACTAAAGGTACCCATTTGGTGATAAAATACATTTTCGTCAACGAAAGCTTAAAAAAGGTGACAAAATTATTTTTCGTCGCCAAAGATAATCATTTGGTGACAAAAAATATATTTCGTCGCCAAATGTGAGCAATTTAGTAACGAAATATTTTTTCGTCACCAAATGCTTAACTTTGGTGACGAAAAATAATTTCGTCACCATTTTAACACTTTCAGCGACAAAAAATATATTTCGTTGTCAAATGGGTACCTTTCGTGACGAAATTTATGCATTGCGCTTTGTCACTAAATGTATTTCGGACATAACTCTTTACTAAAATCTCCGATTGAGATAATTCAAATTGGGTTTGAACAATAACTCAATTGCCTACAACTTTCATGTTTATCAAAATTGCTAATTCTAATGTTTAAAGGTCCAAAATTACATTCGAAATATATTTTCATGTTAAACATATGTGTTATATATTAGATATTTCAAATATTTATTGAAAAGTGTGTGTAGTGCAGTTGGTTGGAGCTTGCGCGAAAAACTCAAGGGACTCGGGTTCGAAACCTAGCAGGAGCAAGAAAGATGGATTTCTTTTCCCATATGAAAACATCTTTCGCAACGAAAAATTTCGTCACCGATTTCTTATATTAGTGACAAAAAATTTCGTCACCAATGTGACCCATCGGTGACGAATTTTTTCGTCGTCAAAAAGCACAATAAGTGAGGAAAAAAATTTCGTCACCAATTATTCACTTTTTAGTGACGAAATATATCGTCATCAAAAGGCACTATAGGTGACGAAAAATAAATTTCGTCACCAGGTAGGAATCCTCGACAACCTTTAGTCAACAAATTTTTTTTCGTCACCTATATTATTTGTGACGAAAAACATGCAATTTATGACGATTTTCATTCGTCACCCAATTGAATTTTTCTTGTAGTGAGTGTCGTAAAACAAAAAGCGTTAGAAGTACTAAAGCACCCAATGGTGTGCTAAGGCCTTTTCCCTACGCCTCTGAATTTGAAACTATAGTTCAAGATCGCAAAAATTGTGAAACTTTTTGAATTTGTGAGTAGGCTTCGAACTTACGAATGCTTTTTTGAAAAATCTTTCAAATTATGACCTTTGATTCTATGGTTCGCTAATTACTCTTGATGCAAAATCAATAAAATCGGAGCAACACACAACTACACAAGCTCTTTCTCATCTACAGAATTTGTATAATCTGAAATCCATGGCAACATTTCTCGTTCGATACACGATTGTCATATTCATATCATGAACATGAAATCATGTTAACCTGGCAGTTTATATCTTAACCTTCAAAATGTATTTTTTGCAATTTTTTGACATTAAAGGCAACAAGAATTGTATCAATGGTACTAGTTGAGCACTTATATACACAGCAAAAGTTTCAGTGTTTCACATTGTGATTTCGCCGTTGAGCCTCCAAAAAGGTTAGGGCAACCTGATTAATTGATGGAGTATATTCCTAACCCTTGCACTAGCTGAATTGAAAAGAACCTTCAAAAGGGCCTTACAAATGTTGGGGAGAAAGATATTCTTCCTTTTTTGGAGAAGACTATGGTACACTCCTCCAAAAATTTTGATAACAAAAGTTTTGGTTACCGAAAAATGCGTAACTGATCGTAAAAATGTGTAACTATTGAGCCAAAAAAATATGCATGCCATAAACCAAAAGTACTCGTAATTGCAGGGGAAAATGATGGTTAAGGACGTGTTTTGATAATTAATAGTACCCGCTAAGGACATGCTAAGGACATCTTAAGTACATTTGTTAATGCTGAAAATGTCCTTGGCGAGTATTAATTATCAAACCAACCCATAAAATTCATAAAACCAAACAAATCCAAACCATTCAAATACGGTTTGGTTTCGGCTTTGAACCACGGTTCGCTTAAAATTGAGATATCATCACTATAAACTATTTTAAGTACTTAAAATTATATTGCATAGATAACTTAAACTAAAAGTTAAATAGAAATTAGTATATTAAAATCATCAAAATTCACTAACATCAACCAACTAAATAATAATAGAATACATTAGAAAATAAGTTACCGGGAAAAAAGAATAGGAAATCACTTTACTAAGCCCAAACCGTGTATGTTCAGCGTAATGAAATTGTATGAATATGAAGTTTAAGAAATTAATATTGGAAGTGAAAGAAAAGAATAGGGTGGTGGAATAGAGTATTAGATAAGGAAATTAAGTTTATTAAGTATATCTAAATAAATTATATGTATATATATCACACGGTTTGGATCGGTTTGGAACCAAAACCATTAACGTAAATCCATAAACCAAACCATTTAACATGGTTTCTATTTTTTTTTTTTAAACCGAGACCTAACCATATTATTAAAAAACCCAACCAAACTATTCGGTTTGGATTAGTTTGGATTGAATTCACGTTTTCATGGTTATTTTGCTCACCCCTAGATTTAGTGTGGATTCTCCTATGCTTGGTTGGGCTGAATTTCCCAAAGACATGGGCCGTAAGAATTGAGGCACACAATACTGGGCTTGTCAAACATCCAATATATTGTTGACGCAACTTAGTTTTATGGATGGGGCTAATTGGTACACCAAAAAAAGTTGTTGCGTTTGCAGGATTGATGTCAAAATATAAATCACTCTCGATGCACCCATATCGAGCTCTCAATAAAAAATTTCTTTTACCGATCAGAAAAAAATGCTTAACCAATTAGAGTTTTTTTTAATCTTCTTCTCTTTCTTAAACGTTCGGGTCGTTTGCCGACCGGATTAATTTTGGATGGATATATATATATATATATATATATATATATATATATATATATATATAGTATGAGGGGAGATATGATAAAACGGAAGATGTATAGATATAGTGAGAATACGATACAGATGATTGTTTTGAGTAATTTATAGAAGAGGAGATATGGATACACTTAATTGGTTTGTTTTGGAGTGGATATGAGTACATGTATATAGAATTAAAAAAGCACGGTGTCATTTTCGTAATTAAGAAGGCAGATATAATAAACTACCTCATCCCTTATCCTTATTATATCTGCATGCAGGGGGACATATATAATATCTGGATGATATTATATCCATAATCTATGTATATTTTGGTGACAAACACCGAATATAAGTATTTTGGATGTACTATATGGGGTAATAGCATATCCGCCTCTTATATCCGTTGACAAACGGGACGTTAGTGTCAAACATTTATTCAACCTAGGTTGTAAATACATGCAAGTCATGAGAACAGCTTTGCTTGTTCCCTGCCCCCTAGAGTACAAGTGCTGCACAACCAAAATCCACTAGAGCTCTTTAATTGGTCGTACAAAAACGTTTGTTTAATTTGGAATCTTTTTAATTGTCTCGAATTCCTCAAAAAAATAATCTATAATTTTAGAAGATCGCAGATAGATTTGTTCTAACTAATGTAACTCCCTTGCTTATATTCTTGATATCGAATCAACAGACAGAAAAAAACCTATAGGAGTATTTAATTAAGAAGCTTATTTATAGGACTATATAAGTATCAAGTGGGGCTACAAAAACCTTAACCAAAAGTCTTGCAATCTCAGTAGTAGTTGATTACCGGAGGAGGGACAGGATACCTGCAATGGGAAATAGTGTAATGGCTGGCGAGTTGAAATTTCTGCAAGTGGTTTCAGATTAATTAGTGAGAGGACCACCACCATGCATTTCCTCATGAGCGCCGCTTTCGAGTATATGTGGTTTAAGATATCAGTCTTACATAACGGGTATAGTCCGTTACGTAACAACTTCGGACTTGTGGTGGGCAGAGTCTTGATACGATCGATATAGTGATGAGATCAATTTGAAATCGTAATTGTATTTTATCACAGAGCCAACACAATTTCACTTTCAACGGTGGTGGCATTTTTGGAGCCATTGAAAGAGATAGGAGAATGGTCATGAACGGAGTGAAGGTTTTTTTTTTTTGCCAAAACGATACGAATTCCATTAACCACACAACATATTATTTTCAAGCATGTCATTCCAAAATCGGAGAACCCGTTTGCACCTTTTCTAAAAGACCCGGCCCAAAATGAATGTATGGGCATATATAAACTTTGGAGGTTTTGGTGTTTTGTCTTCTGGTTATGAAACCAGCAGCGACATTACAACTACCCTAGCTTATGTCCCTCTGTGTTCTCCATTGATGTTTATAAAACAAGTGATAGCTAGCCACACCTATTCTTGCCCTAGCCTCCTCAGTATTGTCCATGTGATCATAATTATCTTGTGTTATATCCATATATATCTCCAATCGGTCCACCAATCGAGGCAATAAAAACGAGATGGTAACATGCCTTTGTTTTGTATTTAATTCCTACAAATTCTTGCGGATGGGATGAAGGTGGCACTAGTAGTAACCAATTGCAGTCTGAACCGCAAGAATTGAGCTCTGGCTTTAATTGAGCTCTTTACAAATGGGTTAGTTGAGGTGTGTGTAAGTTGGCTTGGACATCTAAGTTATCAAAAAAAACTTTCTTTCAATAATCAGTTTGTTGTCAGACACTTTGGATTATAATGCTGTTATATCCTTTTCCCTTTAATCTCTGTATTTATATTGTTCCAAAAATTAATGAAAATTGACATGTATGAGTTGAGATTTCCCAATGTTCTTCCCTATAATCATTACGTAAATTACAAAAAAAAATCTTAATTTGGGCATAATAGCATGTGCCCCTATCATGCTTTGTAACATGAAGTTTATGCTAGGATGAGACACTAAATCTAGGACACTACAAATCTACACAGGAGCAGGTGTAGAAGGTAACGGAAAATTGTCAAACACCATTTTAAACCCTAACAAATAAGATTTTCGATCAGTTGTTTTCTCCTCTATAGGTTGTGCAAGATTAAAAAAATAAAATAAAATCAAGTGTACGCACGGTAACCACTACCATTATGCTATGACGTTGCACTCTAAAACCACATCATTCCACCCGCTACTCTTATGGCGACCGATACAAACCTTGATTGACTTTTATAATTCTCGCCCTTTCATTCGGAATCTGAAGCTAGAGTGTCAGAAAAGTTACCACAGTGATAACTGGCTTGTGGCATCCAAGCATTCATAGCAAAGTTGTTTTTTGATCCTTTGATGTCGGTCTTCCATAGATGTCCGTCAATAGTGAACTACGTCTTCAATAGATGTCCGTCAATAGTGAAAGCTAAATACTTGTTGAACATGCTCTGACAAATATTTATTGAAATACGGAGTAATATTTTTCTGCCGAAACTAACGAAGTGTTAGTTTTTCTTTGTTAAGTTTTCAAACAAGTATAAAACCGAAGGGCGAGCCATGTGAATCGAAGCCAGGACAGGCTTGCTGCTTCCTGCCCCAACAAAGCATAACAAATCCCAAGTCACTATACTAGCTAGCTAGGGTCATCGGTGATGCTGATCATTTTGATTTTGCAAATACTCCGTAGTTTTAAGGGATTCCTCGATCCCCATGTTCCCCCCCCCCCCCCCCCCCCCCCCCGCACAAAAAAAAAGAAAAAAGAAAAAAGAAAAAGAAAAGAAAAAAAGAGGCTTTGACGTTTCCCTTCGCCAGATAATAATTAATCAATCATATTTGGAAGATCACAGTTGTTAAATTAGTGAAAACTAAGTAGGTATTTGCTTTAAAGTCTTGATTGATACAGAATCCAGAAACAGAAACAGAAACGTCAATTGACAGCTTAATTACGTAATTAAGACCATGTGATCATATATATCAAGTGGGGCTACAAACCACTTTAACTAATTAAAGTTAGTCACATGCATTATTAGTTGATTATTACCAAAGGAGCTATAGGGACAGATACCTGCATTAATTACAATTAATTAATGATCAGTACCTGGCCGGACGGCCTAAATGATTGAAAGTACTACTCCATTTGCAAGTTGTTTCTGGTTGCATGCATAGTGAGAGACCAAGAACATGTAGCAATAAGTCATAACATTCTACACTGCAATCTGTATTGATTTTTTGTTGTTCTTCGTATCTTCCATTTTAGTGAGACTATTGGAGATGAACATACCTATGACGATTTCAGTGAGATCATGCTATAGCATCTTAATCACCACTAGTAGGGTATGGTTTGTGTTTTTCAGAGATAACAGGAACACCCTGGGGCAATAAGCGAAATGACAAGCTAATGATAAAGATCTCAAAATTTGTCAAAATGTCATGTCTTCATTAAAAATTACTTCATCGTAATCACTGGTGACACTAATAAAACTCATGTCATGTGTGATGCTGTTGTGCTCTTGATACTTTTGATCTTTGTATTACTATCATTTTTAAAGATTTATAAATTATATGTAGTCATAGGAAAAAAAAAAAAAAACTAATAAAACCCCTGACCACCTAACCTTTTTTTATAAGAGGGACTCCATGTCTTAAGTATTTACCCATCAATCAGCCTGCAGGATCAGTTGTACTTCAATTGAAAGTACGATGTCATAGATTTTACCAAAAGGGAAAAAATCAAATTTAATTAATGTTTGAACTATGGCAGCGACAACACAAGTTTTGAAAAAAAAAAAATAATCGAAGCCCCACTCACTACAACAAATAATGGATTCAATAACGTTGTTTAATGGAAAAATGACGGTTAATGACGTATTTTGATAATTAATACCCCGTTAAGGACATTTTCAGCATTAACAAAAGTTCTCAGTATGTCCTTGGCAAGTATTAATTATCAAAACATGTCATGGGCCGTCATTTTCCCTTGTTTCATATCCCTCTGTCCCTAAATAAGTGTTTGACGCGCAAACCTAGGCCATTAAAAAAATGCATTTGTTTCGTTAAAAAAATCAAATTTTTTTCACAAATGAATAGATAGCAATGAGTTCTATTAGATTGTGAAAAAAAATTAAATTTTTTAACGAAAATATACATCTTTTGTAAGGCTTAGATTTGCGTGCCGGACAATTATTCAGGGATGGAGGGAGTAGCATTTTCTCCGAAATGCTATCAAATTTATCATTTTTCCAAAATTTATCATGTTCATTAGTGCAAGACCAATTTCAAAATTTAGTATTCCTATGTCTCTAATCTCATCGCTTTTGAAATTTATCACCAACATTAAGTTTATCACTTTTTCAAAACTTATCAATAAATTTACCATAATAAATTCTTCCAAATACAATAAATTTACCATAAACGCAACACAAGCAATAAATTTACCATAAACACAAGCAATAAATTACTATAATAAATTCTCTAAAATACAATAAATTTACCATAAACCCAACAAAAACAAGCTCCCATGTGTTTGAGACAAAGGGCACAAATAATAGTCGATTCCACATTTCAATCAAACACAAATTGCAAAAATAGTAAATTTTGGATCATGATGATAAATTTCAAAATCTGGAGTTTTAAAAAGCTAAAGATGCAGTCTCCTTCAGTGGATATGGAGTTGGGTTTTTTTTTTTTTGTAAAGGCAAAAAAAAATTCATTTAAGACGCCCACGAGAGATACAACTATTACTCTTTTATTCGTGCCATTTGTGTTGAACCATGGAACTCTCTCCAAAATCTGTCGTCATCTTATCCTACCGCATGTTATTGTTGATCCATCTTCGCCTACTATTGTCGATCTAATCACGTCTCAGAGAGAGAGAGAGAGAGAGAGAGAGAGAGAGAGAGGTTTCGGGGTTTTGTGGTGGTGATAATTTAAGTTTACATAGGGAATGGTTTTTGTTTTAAATCAGGGGTAGTAATACGTTTATTTTTTTGGTTTAAATTTAAACGTTAGGATGACAAACATAACTCATTTAAATTACAAGGATGAATACATAAGTAGGACTAAGGACTAGGACCCCTGTTTAATTTACTCTTTTTGAAGAAATTAAGAGTTACATAATGTTCACACTCAAATACACGGACGGTGTGGAGCAGTATTTTCAAACAGAGATGGATAGTTATAAAGAAAACACAAATACAAGTCCACACGCATGTGGGGAAGTGCACATGTAAAATAAGTACTGTACTAATATGATCCAGGAAACTCGAAATAATGTACAACCTTTTCACCACCAAAATCCATGCAACTTTAGAGATCAAAGAAGACATAATATTCAACCTTTAATTTCTTCAACACAAGCATCATTGCGTACAGATTATATATATATGAACTCTTACACAAGGCCAAATTGCCTTGTTTCCAAACTTGGACAAACGGAAAACAAAGACACTTTCCAAAGTTATTATTTATATATAGCTAACAAGACACAATTAAACAAGAGAGAGAGAGAGAGAGAGAGAGAGAGAGAGAGAGAGAGAGAGAGAGAGAGAGAGAGAGAGAGAATTGTCTTCACGTTTGGTTGGAACCTAATTGGTTGGTTGGTAGTCAACCATATCTTTTTGGTACTTTTGTTTCCTTGACGCCAACTCTGTGGCCATCAATGACGGCGTCCTGGGGTCCACTGTGGCGGAACCGTGCTAAAATGCGACGACACCACCCTGGAGTCGAGGAGTTCCATAATAGGAGTGAAACTAACACATCTCGGAACCTTATACTGATTGATAGAGGCGCCCCTTGAGATCGCATAGTCCATCAACTCCTCAAACGTTCCATTTTCCACCACCCTAATCTCGAGCGGCCCGATCGAGTTATCCGCGACTCGGCCTTGTCGATACACCGAGTTAAACGATTCCTCCATGGCCAAGCAGCACTGCTCCAAAACCTCCTCGCTCGGCGACTTTGCCGGATTCTTGGCCATTAACTCCCAGTAAATTACGTAATGCCCGGGGATCGTTTTCGTGTCCGCATAGCTCGTGTACTCCACGATGTTAGTATCGAATCGTTTCAAGAGCAACGAAGCGCTGTCGATGGCCGTCTGCAGCTCGGCCTCGTCGGTCTTGTCCGAGTCGATGCTGAGCAGCACGTTCTTCCTCCTTATGAACTTGAACTGGGGTGCCGCGTTGTGGAACGCGGTGACTCGGAGGATGTCTCCGACTCGGTACCGGCACAGCCCCGAGTAAGTGGTGATGATGAGCTCGTACTCCTTGCCGACTTCGACGTCGGCCAGGTCGACGAGCTTGGGCGGCGGGGAGTAGCGGGAGGAGAGGGGCGGGGCCGCGGTGGGGTCGTGGGGGAGGAACTCGAAGTAGGCCATGTTGGGCATGATGGTGTAGGATACGTCGGAGGGTTTGGACATGGGTTTGAGGTTGAGTCCGAAGTAGGACTCGGAAGAGGCGTACATGGTGCATGGCAGGGGTAATCCGCCGCTGAAGTAGTCGAGAGTTGGGATGTATTGAGCCATGGCCCCAGTCACTATCACCTCCAGGTACTTCGTGTTGGGCCAAATTCTCGTGATTATGCCCTCCCAATTCTCACCTGCGAATTATGTTTGGAAAGAAAACTTTTTAAATATTGTTACTATCCAAATATATAAACTACGGTTTTGAAGACCGTACTGGTTAGAGTACCAAATTTTTTATTGGTACGGTATGTAATGGTGAAATACCGGATATCCTTTTGGATTTATTGCTATTAGTACTATTTTTTCACATAAAATAATTTATGAGTATAATATACACATTTATTAAAATAAAAACAAAAACTAATCCGATATTTGTTCGATATTGACCGGTATTGTTCGGTACTTGTGAAATTAGAGTAGTTCAATACCATCTGGTATTTGCCGGTACCAACCGCTGTTTGAGATAGAATGAAATTAGAGGTGTCAATATCAGATTTAGACAATACCGGTACGTATTAGCCCATGCAATACGGAATTGATAACCTTGATATAAACGACATGAAACTGGCAATATTTTAAAATTATTAGGTCATCTTGGTAGATCCTTTAATTTGAAGTGATCAACCACTAGCTTGCGGAGTATCATTATTCTTTTTAAAAGTTTTTTTTACGATTTTTCCCACTCGAGCATTAATTCCTTTTGTATATGAGCCACATAAAAATTTCTTTAGTTAAAATTGATTGAACCTTCTCACCTTCGCATTCGTTAGTGATAACCTCAGCGAGTTGCGGGTTAGGTTTCAGGATATTTCCCATGCACTCCTTTATAGAAGGGTCAGTGATTCTAGGGCTAAGTTTCCCTGAGCTGATGTCTTCAGCGAGCTCTTTCCAGTTGAGTTGAAGGAACTTAATAGCCCTAACAAGGCCAGAGGCGAACACCGCGCCAATCCGGAGCACTTCTTCGCGCATAATGAGACCGCAAAGCATCTGAGTGTACATGCTCTGGAAAGAGTCGGAGCAGAGAATGGCCTCGTTAGGGCTCGTGTACACATTGTAAGGGTCGAACGGCCTTGTTTTGAAGTGCTCGCTCTTGTAGTAGCTAGTGAGGACCGGACGTGCAAGGAGGCCGCCGGGGGTTTTGGTTTCGGCCTTTACGAAGAGAAAGTATAGGCCCTTTCCCTTGTCTAAGCCCGGAACATATCTGCAGGAAATCGAAATCATTTATGAGAATAATTTTTTTTAAGAACAGTTTTTTTTTTTTTGATAACACAATGTTCGGACCAACTTGTGCGCACCTTAGCTATTTTTTTTTTTCTTTCTAAAGAACAGTTGGTATGATAATATTAAGTGGATATAAAAACAAGAAGTGTTAAGTACTCACAGGTTCATCACAGGCATGAGAAGGCTGTATAGTAATGTTCTTCGGTCCAGATCTTCATGAATTGTGGGCATCAGTTTTCTCTCACCGGCAGATGTGCCGGAACTGCAAAAGTTCGAATTCCATAATTAATTAACAAACGATAAATGTTTTTCAAGAAAATTTAAATGCAAAAAGCGATACAAAATAATAATAATATTATGCACAGTGATGTTTTCTTGAAATTATTAGTTAGAATGATGTAAGGTTTTAAATAACGGTATCATAACACATATTGTTACTCGTGTCACGGTATCGGAAGTATCAAATGATACGTTAACAGTTAACAAGATTCGATTGTAATGGTCGTGACTTTTTGAAACTCATTTTGAGAGAAAAATAATTAAATGGCAAAATCACTTGTAAGGTCGAGTATTGGCTGTAACGGTTGTATATAAAAAACGGACCGTTACGGTACGATAATCAACCTATACGCAAGTGATTTTCTCCTTTCAACAATATATTGGGGTATAACGGTATGAGAAGCTTGGAAAACCGTCACTCTACGTAACGCCAATTTTTAAAACCTTGGAATGGTAGGCATTTTTATAGTAGTCTTTACCTGGTGAGAAACTCGGAGATTGGGTGGGAAGAAAAGATGGGAGAGCGGTCACCGTTAGCCACGCGCATAATATCCGGCTGAATATCCTCGTACGTAACCACCGGAACCTTCGACTTGAACGTCTCCCTATCCGTCGCCCCGCGGAGCCCGAACCGCCCGAGATACTCCGTCTCTGCGTTCCGCCCCAGGATCTCCCTCAAAACCCTCTCCTGCACCGCGCCGGCGTTCTTCGTCGTCTCTTCGATGAACCCAAGCGCCTTGGCGTGCTTCTCGCAAGCCCGCGGCGGGCCCATCGGCAAAGGCAGACCCGATTCAATGGCCATACGATCAATGGGAAAAATTTGATGGCTAGTTGCAGAATTAAGATTTGAAGATGGCAATGTGGTTTTAAACACTTGATGAGCAATTGCTGGGTTTATATAGGGGAAAGAACGGAGCTGGTTTTCAAAGCAGTTACGTAAGTTTGGATGTCACGAGTGATGAGGGCATAGGTGGGTATTGGACTGAGTAAATACTCTGTCTGTTTGGGAAGGACTTTGACGTGGTTTTGTTTGGGGCCGACATCAGGTATTTTGCTGTTGGGTGGTTGCTCGCAGGAGAGGGGACAGTGGGGCCCTGCTAGCCTTGGGAAGTTTTCGGAAAGAGGGAAGACATGTGGAGGCCCATGTCTGGGCCAGCTCAGCTGAGTCTTTGCGTTTTATAGTTTGCCCACGGATGGTGACTAGCTGCTGGTTTATTGTCTAGGGGTGATTTCGATTCGATTTGGGGTGAAAATTTTGATAATCGATTTGGTTCGGTCAAAATGTTTTAAGGATCGATTCTGATTAGAATTGAGTTCGGTTTAGTTTGGGATGGGATCAGTCTGGTCGGCGATTTCGGTCTGACCGAAATATAAAATTTTCATTTAATTTAAAGTATGTATATGTAAAATATATAAAATATATATACTTGGTCGGTTCGGTTCAATCCGGTGAAAATTCCAGCCGATTTCGGCTTGGTTCGGTCTGGAAAAATTCCGACATCACCCCCACCGAAAACCGAACTGATCAGTCAATTTTTTCGGTTCGTCAGGTTTTGTAACACCCCTAGTTAATAGGGTGCAAACGAGTCGATCGAGCTTTATAGCGTTTGAGCTCGTCTTGTCCACTAAACAAACTTAAAATTTGAGCTCGGCTAAATAAGCTAATGTGTCGAGTCTGACTAATTAACTTAATGAGCCTCTTTAAACAAGTCGAGCTTATAAAAATGAGGGTATGGTCTATTATATTGGACTGGTGGCATATGCTTTGGGTATGCCCATTATCTCTGGCTGACCTTGCTGTGTGGTGGTTTGATAACGAGTTTCGTAAATTGAAGAAACACATTTGGGAAGCTTGCTTTTTCGCTACTATTTGGTCGTTATGGCTAACTAGGAATAACTTAGTCTTCAATAATGTTGTTCTAGTGATTAGGGAGGTTGGGGATGCTATTAAAACGAAAGTGGCAATGTGGATGAAAACCAAATTCGATATCAACATCTATACGGTGGAGGAATTTAAGGGATTCTTGGATGGCATTCGAAAGTTGAAAATCTAGTCGTATCTTTGAGGAGCTTTGTTTAGGAGTTTTGTTTGTCCTCCAACTCTCGGTTGGTGGTTTTTCTGTTGTAGCGTTCTTTGGCAGTGTAGCATTTTTGTGCTCCATGCCTTCCCCTCGATGTACCTCGGTCGAGTTTTATAAAAGTTTGCTTTGCCGATCAAAAATAAATAAATGAGTCAAGTTTTTGCGAGCCGAGCCGAGTTTTTGAGTGCTGAGCTCGGCTCATTTGTTAACTGAGCCTAAAACTCGAGTTCGGCTCGATTACTAAATGAGCCAAGCTAAACCGAGCCTTAGCACGCCGTCCCACAAGATGTCTGTGAGCAACTTAATTGGTTCGTTTGCAGCCCTGCTGGCGAATTATATTTGGCATTTTTAAACTATGGAGATGGCCACATGAGACATATTATAATCCTGCCAATCTAAAAACATAACCTTCCATGTCGTATTCTTTGTTGGAAATGGATCATCTCCTGTCCATATTTTGGGTTGCAGGAGACAGTTCTGATCGGGGTTGTTCATTTATTGTAATATATCAATGATTTGTATGTTTTTTTAAACTCTTACCGGAAGAGTTTATGAGAAAATTCGAACTATTGAATCTACCAATGAACGGTCTAGATCAGGATTGCCTCTTCCTATATAAAACATGGACCGGAGAGGATCCAGATCTTCTTTGTTCTATTTAAAATTCCATACTATTTTTAAGTTACATTGCAATGTCTCTCCGCGTAATTGTTCTTTGATTTTTTCCACACCGTTTGAGGATCTCAATTCGCTCTTTGAATTGGTTGAAAAAAAAAAAGTCAAAAAATTAGGCAAAGAGGTGCTTTGCTAATTGATCACACAACTACCAAAAATATACTCCCTCCGTCCCATAATATTTGTCCGGTCCACAAAACGGAGACGTAAAAATAATACAATTTTTGTAAGAAAAGTTGAAAAAAAATTCAACAATTTACTAGATCTTGACGAGTTTTTTAAACTTGTGAAAAAAATTTGAATTTTTTCTTGAAAGAAATATATTATTTTATAGTCTCCGTTTTGTGGACCGGACAAATATTATGGAACGGAGAGAGTAACTCCTTAAACAATATTGTAGAGGCCGGAGTATATAGAGATCAAATTCCTTACGCCTTACGCGTGCTACATGGGTATACTAGTTTACTCATTGGACATTTCCTGTTAGAATGTGATATACATCACCATTGAGTGAAAAATCAAACACTGTTATGTACTCTTTTTTTGGGTTACATAAATGGTATGTATTATTATACGTATGTAATGAACTCATCAAAAATAATTACGATGAGGTAGAGTTAAGGGCATATGATATACACTTAAAATAGGCTAGAATTTCATAAAACACTTCTTTATATTTTCGGGGTAAGCATGGACTCGATTGATTTGAATCTATAGTAAACAAAAACCAAATCATATGTAGTTTACGTCACTAAAAATTTGAGAACCAAATTGACCCATGAAAATATTGAAACCAAACCAGTTAACTATGGTTTCCGGTTGGAATCTCAATTCCACTATAGCAAACATAAATTAAAACTTATTCAAAAAAAAAGTAAGAAATTAAAACTTAAAAATGGTTAATTTTTTCATTGAATTTTTTAAATTAGTGCCTGACTGCCTGTGTATGTATGAAGATAACCTTTTTGAGTCCTTTGTATACACTAGTATGTACATATGCATGCCAAAGTATTTTGATGTGTGGTATCTCAAAAATGAGTTGTGCTATGTATTCCAGATTCAGTGGTGGAATGATAAGTATTCTATTTTTTTTTGATCTGAAACACATTTCATTAAAGCCAAAAATGGCAAATTACAGCGAATCTATCCAAAAACAGAGAAAGAGCAAACGGGCAACAAGCCATCACAAAAGAAAAGCTATGAAAATAGGTGACAGAGGGACATCGCCAAAACCGAGCAAACTAGAGGATAGGCCTTAGCACGTCTCACCGCCTCAAATGGTCGGGTCACGAGGGGCCCTCAGCATATCTTCTAGCCGCCCCGGCCTGAGGCACGCACCCAATCAGAGACAAACTAAACCGAACCGATGGAAACAGGAATACACAACAAACATGGAAAAAATCACAGCCACCATGGAAACTACCACTAATGCACGCCTGCCAAACCCCGGTCGAGGAAAAACCACCCGCCGCCATAGATGGAGGCACCGATTGGATCCTGAACCAGAGCAGTAGAGAGACATCTCTGGCAAGCCCCTGCTGACATGAGCAGGCTCCGGGCACAGGGAAACGAAGAAGAAATCCGCCTGGGCTAAAACTTCGTAACGCCGGCCCACAGCGCTGATGACTGAGAATCTCCCATGCGTGGATACTCCCCAAAGCTGAAGTTGGAACACCGGCTCCAGGGCCAAGCCCTGGCCCTTATGATGCAGATCTAAACCAGACCTAACCAAGCAAACCTAGCATTATTTGCCCACCACCACCACCCACCGGATCTGGACGACCAGACCGGTACAAACCCGGACTAGGGGAGACCCAGCCGGGGGAAGGGCACAACAGGCCCAAAAAACTAACCAAAAAACCTCTGCCCTCATACCTCAACTTATTGAACCACGCTGCTGCCCTAGCGAACTAGATCTGGTGGAGAGACGGAAAAGAGCAAGCCCTACAAAACGCCGACTGCGAGCGCCGTCGCCGCCGGAAGCTGCCTTTGCCGGAGCTCAATCAAACCCTTGCTTTGACCAATTGGAGGCTGGAAGCAGGCCACGAGTGGGAAGGAGAGGAGGATGAGTGAGGGACGAGGGGGGGGGTCACCCCCACCCCGGCTGAAAACTTGCTCGTAGAAGCTAGAGAGAGAGAGAAGAAAAGGATAAGGTTCTAGAGAGAGAGAAACTTTCCTAGGGTTCGATGAGAGATAAGTATTCCATTGTATCACTTTTGACTCACCAAATTTTTACCAATTCGAAGGGATAGAGAGATCTTAACATCTGGAAAGTTGGTTTGTTTTGTACTATTGGAAAAGAGAGAACGTAAGAATTAGATGCTTGAGTAGTTAATTTGTTCTGTACTATGAGAGAGAGAATTGGAAAGTAGAAAGAGAGAGTGGAACAGACGACAAGAGGAAAGTCCTTAGCGCACATTAATAGTCGACCAGGAGATCGACTAATCGATCGAAAAGGGTTCAAATTAGCTGGGTCATGTTCATGACTTATTAGTTCATTTAAGTTGATCCAATTAAGACCCAACTAAGACCTAATTAATAAATGGGTTAGATGGGTTATAACCCAATAAATAAAGGAGGAAGCTATGGTACATAGGGTATACCGTATGTCTAAATTATGACAATTTGTGATTTTCATTATGCCAATTTTTGATTTTCTAATGCATATTTATGATTCTAGTTACGACTTGTACATTAAAATTTACCTGTTGAACAGGTCATTAGCAGGTTACCCATAATTAAAAAATATTGTTATTATGTAACCATAATTATTCGTACTGAAATCCATAATACTTGTACCCTAACCAAATATATGCGTACAATATCAAAAATTAAATAATGTTACCACAAATGTTATAACAACACCATAAATTGGCATTATCTTACCACAATGAATCGTACCAAATTTTTTTGACTCGTATGATATTCCGTAACAAAATCAAAATATGTCGTACCAGAATCAACAATTGTTATGCCCAAGCCAAAAATATTTGTAAAATGCCACAAATTTTAGAAAATAACCACAATTATTATGACAACACCTAAAATTGTCATTTTCTTAACACAACGTGTCATATCAAAAGAAAACATATTTAAATACCATAAATTTTATAACAAACCATAATTGTTATGACAATATCATAAATTGACGTTTTCTTACCACAATATGTCGTACCAAAAGAAATTAATTAAAATATTCCGTAATAACACATGTCTAAAATACCACAAATTTAGTAATATAACCAAATTTGTTATGACAACACCATAAATTGACGTTTTCATATTCACAACGTGTCGTATAAAAAAATTCAATCAGAATGTTCAATTAACGGTAGTTATAATCAACAAAATATCATACCTCAAATTCAGTAATATAACCAAATTTATTATAACAACACTATAAATTAACGTTTTCATACTCACAACATATCGTATAAAAAAATTCAATTGAAATGCTCAGTTAACGATAGTTATTATTAGCAAAATATCATACCGCAAATTCAGTAATATAACTAAATTTGTTATGACAACACCATAAATTGGCGTTTTCATACCCACAACGTGTCATATAAAAAAAATTCAATCGGAATGTTCAGTAAACGATAGTTATAATTGACAAAATACAATACCACTAATTATTTTCAATTCCCGCCATATTATTTTTTTAAATTTTAAAATTTCCACCATATTGTCTTAATTTTCGATTCCCTCTACACTAATTTTTCGAATTCTTATTTGTCCCTACACAATACCTCAATAATTTAAACTAAAAATGAAGTTTTTGCACAAAATTTTCATCCAAGAAATTCACCAAAAAGTAAGTACTGTACCCAAATTTTCGAATACAACTACAATTTCCTCTCAAAATATTAGTCTAAATCAAATTCTTTTTCTACAAAATTTAATTCAAAAAATCAAAATTCCTTTGTGGAAAAATGAGAGGTCACGAAAAAAATAATTATCCAACTGTCTCAAATGCATACACTTTCAACACTAAAATGGAGTACAAAAAAATAAGTGTGAATATTAAAAAATAGAGTGTGAAAATTACTCTTTTTTTTGTAATTGGTGAAATTAATTATATTAATATCCAATCTTGTCAATATTTAGGGCGGTGCACTTAACAATTGGCACTATATATTTAACACATGGATCGGTGTCAAACCTTCGCCCTATGCGTACCAATTCAAATTTAATGGTGGTCCTTGGAACTAGGCCGTGGAAGTAAAATCTAAATAATTTTGTAAATTTATTGTCCAAAATTATTATAATCGACATTTTGATTTACACCAATGACATAGCTATAATATGATCTACAAGTGCACGCCCATCACTAGGACGGAGGCATTTGAGGCCTCTGTCTTCTCAAATTTTTAGCTTGAAAATAACGCCCTTGCATACAAGAAAATATTATATAATCAATAGCCTTTAGAATTACAAATTCTCAATTGTGTACCATAGTGATAAGGTGTTGAAGTTTGACATTTATCTAAAAGATCTGGGGTTCAAGTCTTAAACCCTTCGTTCCTATTTTTTTTTAAAAGAATGTTATTATTTTTTAGAATAAATCACATAGTTAGTCCTTGAAGTTTCATACTTCAACAAATCTCATCGTTCAATTTCAATACAACATTAAAATATAATAATGCACCATCTGAGCCCCACGTAAGGTGTTTATTTTATTTTTTATTTTATTTTATCAAAATCGTCTATCTTTTACATAATATTAATTAGGTCATTCGTATCAAGAATGAAGTTGATGGCTTATAGCTAGACACTTAATTGGATGAAAAATATCATTCTATTATTCAATTTGCGTGCCGATGATAGAGTTTCCTAAACTTGATTGAGACAAAAAATTACGTAGGTGACTTAATCAACAAACATAAAAAATTCAACGGATTTGATCGTCATTATTGTGTCACAGTCGCATGACTACATTACATTCAACTACAATAGAGGACTAAGTTTCATACCAAATATAAATTGACTGTACAATCTAAATGTCGTTAGTGAGTGTATTTTTAAAATGATCGATCAGGACTGTTAGGATGTTAAGTTATACAATATTTAATTTGTGATATTTTAGACATGTATTTTGTTTGGGTATAATAATTATTGATTGTGCAACGATATATTTTGGTCTTGTATCTAGTATCTTTTGATCGATTTCTTTTGGTACGACACATTGTGGTAAGAAAGTGTCAATTTTTTGTGTTGTCATAACAATTGTGGTTATGTTATATAATTTGTAGTATTTTACACATGAGAGAGAGGGAGAGAAAGTCAATGAAGAGAGAACAACCTGTTACCTGCTAAGCCATTTTTTTATTTTATTAATTGGTTTAATAAATAGGTGGTCCGGATTATTTACTTTGAAATCCAAGGGTTTAAAATCATGATGCGTACGGTACACCCCTTAATAAGGGGTGTGTACCATAGGACTACCCATAAATAAATGAGCTGGATTGGGTCTATTTTTTAGTGGATGGGTCTGAATTGATAAATGAGTTTGGGTTCAATTTATCACCCCTACTTTTAAGATACCATACATTTGTGGTGTACTCCAACAACAAATACCCTTTCACTTTATGGACAAATTGTAAAGAGAGAGAGAAGTGGGTGCACTACAGTCAGCGAAGATGAGAGGGAGGGACTTAAAAGAAACAGAATCCTAGACAAATGGAAAGAGTTAACAGAATTACTCATTCCAAGCTACTCCGGATTGTTCCACGTCATCAACAACAGAATTGCCCTGAGCGAAAAAATGATTTCTCAATGCTTGGCACAAGAATTGAACATTGGCGCCTTATCCGTGCGAAAACTTAAGCATGGCCTACTAACCAGCAGACCAGATGCATCATTCATGCTAGGATTGCGTCGAAATCAATAGTAATATATATATATATATATATATATATATATATATATATATATATATATATATATATAGACAGTCAGTCTCAAATGAGGGAGTCCTTATTTTAGTTAAAATGCGGACCTCCTCATTTCTCCCATTTTTCGATCGAATTTCGATGATCCGAGCCGCTCAATGTGTTCAAAACGTGATTTTAAGGGTACTCGCGAGAAATCAATAAAAAAATGACCGGGAAGGGCTTCATCTGAGCGGTTTTTGTTAGAACCGTTCGATAAAAAACAAACAAAAACTGCTCGGATGAAGCCCTTCCTGGTTATTTTTTTTATTGATTTCTCGCGGGTACCCTTAAAATCACGTTTTGAACACATTGAGCAGCTCGGATCATCGAAATTCAATCGGGAAAGGGAGGTCCGCATTTTATTAAAATGAGGTGGTTCTTACGGGAGACGGATTGTATATATATTTACATGGAAATTTTTTTTTTTTTTGGTTGTCCTAGCTCGGGGGGTTGCCCAAGCCCAAGGACTTATGGGACTTACCACGGGGTTGACATTGGAGTGACCTTAGTTGGGCTCCAAACGAATCCGCGTGAGACTCGTGCCCCCCTGGCATCACTCGTAGTAACCCTTTTCACAAACAACCGTGCTACTTGAACAGATGTTTTTGCACATATCATGCACATACATTTTTGTGGAGCCCATATCAGTGTCTCACAGAATGATCCGAAGCGCTCATCTTTTTAAAATATTTTTTGGAGGGTTCTTGTAAAAAATCAACTCCAACAGATATGGGTAAGGGCTTTCTCAGAATTCGTAGGGCAAAACAGAATGATTCACCCTACGATTTCTTAGAAAACCCTTACCGATATCCGTTGGAACTGATTTTTTACAGGAACCCTCTAAGAATATTTAAAAAAAAATAAGCAGTTCAGATCATTTTGTGGGGCCCGTATCGTGAGATCCCGATACGGGCCCCACAAAAATGTATGTGCATGAAATATGTAAAAACATCTATATGGAAATCATTACCGTTTCACAAATTACGTCGTACCTGCATAACAATTGCTGAAAGACATGTAGGCGGGCCCCATGTGGCCGAGCCTGCATAACAATTACGGACTTAATCGGTATTTATCACTAAATTTGACAGGATAAAAATTAAATGAATCGATCAAACTTTACTGAGATCGGAATGAGTAAATTTTTTTCGAAAACACTTAAAAACCAAATTGAACGGCTCCGAGTATTCGCGTGGAGCTTCAATTTTTTTGCCACTCGGCGTCCAATTGACGTCGATCCTTCACAAGCATTGTTCGCGTCGAACTTGATCTAGTGTGGCCCAGTTATTCAGCCAACCGGGTTTGCCAAAAGTTAAATACTTATATAAAAAAAGTTCACCAGAAAAATAAAACTGATCTTTAGGCTCCTCAGATAAAAATTTGAATTAATGAGAAAAGAGGATTCCTGAGTTGATTAATTGTTCTCTGCTCCGATAGAAAATTGATTTCGTTTGATTACTAGTACTAAAATAGGGTACTCTGCCTCCGGACTCAGCAGTTTGGTTTCTATTTGATGTAAGTAAACCTAAGGTTTCCTTCTTTTTTACCCAAAAAAAAAAAAAAAGAAACCCCTAGGGTTTCCTTGCATTCTTTCTCCTGCCTGAAAAGAAACAAAAATGAGAGATTTCCAGAGATAGGATATCGCGTGGAATTCCATACTTAATTGGAACAAATTCCTTAAACTGGTGATTTGAGATGTACTCCATTCATTGTGAAGAAAAGTGGTCGGGAGCAACGAAGGCTGTCAAATTCGTAAAGGATAATAATCAAACCAATCCAATCCAATCCAATCGGATGAAAATCCCACTATTTTTCAAGAGAGAAATTCAAAGTATTGGGGTTCTATCTTTCAAATCAAATTATTGATCGAGCAATCCTGGTTTCACGCTTGCTTGTTGATTTGGAGAGCGCCCAAAAAGTCGATACAGAAGATTAGATATTTGTCCGGATGAAATTTCGTTGCATTTTCGCCTCGTCGCCTTTTGCACAAAAGGTCATGCCCTTTCTTCTTCTTCTTCTTGTTCTTTCTTCTTTTTTTTTATTAGCAACAAAAAAAAAAAAGGAATTGATATTCATACTTCCTTCTTTGATGCAGGCGCTCCACTTTCAACGTGAAGTTACTAGTAACTTTATGAACACAGTGGAAAGCCTACATAAAAAAAAAGAGTGCGAATATCAATTCCTCAAAAGAAATTTATTAATCTTTGAAATATGCAGTTACAATATTAAATGAATTAATAAGAGCACGATAGCATTTTTTTTTGGTTAAAAGTTGAGAGGTAGTATTCATAAAAAGATTCCCATGGGAAAAAGTTTGGACATTCCAATAGAAATAACATATAAGCGCATAGATGTGATGCTCTACAAAATGAGAAGAAACCCCCCGAAGGAAGACAAACCCCCCCTCCCACCCAACCACCCACCCACTCAACCACCCAATTAAGAAGGACAAAACTCTCCGAAAGAGGACATTATTAAAACAAATAACAAAATAAAAGAAGCACCGCCGAGACATCTGTCGTCACTCTTTTGCAACCACCTTGATAGACTCGTAACCACCACCTCTGCTTCACAAAATAGGAACACAACATTGGGAGGTGGTCGTCCAGCAAACGCGGTAGATAGTGTTAGGTCACAGATCTGAGAAGATAGAGGCTGAGAATGGTGGTGGACAGCATCTTATCTGCAACCACTAAAATCGAAGCCCAGGAACATCGTTGGAAAATGATTTTGGCTAAAAAGTTCCCGATGGACGCCCGAACTTCAATCGTGGCATTGAGATAGAAAACGGTTCGACGGTGGGGGAAGAGAATAGAGGAAGAGAGATCTGAGGGACAGATCCCTCCCTTCCCGCCACTTGAGAAGGGGGGGAGGGGAAGGGCTATTGGTAGGGATGGCAATCCGCCCCGCCCCGCCCCACCCCAAACGGGGTGGGTTTTCCACCTCATTTTGGGGTATCGGATTGGGATCGGGGTAAAAATTTTCAAACACGCCCGGGTTCGGGTAGGGTTCAGGGCAAAAGTACCCCACCCCGAATACCCGTCCCGAAATTACCCGCCTCGGTGTATATATGTATATATACTTATATACATGTCCTTTCATTTTTTTAGCATTAATCGAAAAAATAATGTCTCTTTATTGTCCAGTAGCCTAATTGAATTTAAAAAAGAAATAAAAATTGATATTTATTGGGTTTTTTTAAAAGTTTTCTTCAAATATTTTTAATAAATTATACACATAAAGAAATGGAATGAATTATCTAAAATATTAACTGCAATTAAAAGTTTAGATAAAAATGACATGAAATTCCCAACTTTGAGAGTCGTAGCTAGGGATGTGTTATCTATACTTGTTTCTACTGTTGCATCCGAGTCTACTTTCAACACTAGTGGGAGGGTTGTGTCTCCACATCACACTAGGCTCCATCCGAAGACAGTAGAGGAATTGATGTGCGCTCGTAGTTGGTTATTGACTCTTGAATCTAAGGTAATACTAAATTCCATTTACTTTTCTAGTGTTTTGTTTTTACTTTGTGCAATTGAATTGGATAGATATTAATCTGAAGAACATATGGTTTATTTTGTTTCCTTTTAAGGTGATAATTCAAATGAGTTTGCCTCGGCTGTTGATGATGTGGACGTTGATAGCTGTCAATCCTGTGTTACGGTGGTTGAAGATTGATTTGGTAAGTTAATTATGAAATTTTTTTTTCATTAGTTGTCAAAACTGTTAAAATAAAATAGCATTTTTGTGGATTGAAATGGCTCACTTTTGTGTTTCTCGTTTTTTTTTTTTTTCAGGCTTACTTCCAACATCTGAAATGGCTCGTGTTTTTTTTTTTTTTCAGGCTTACTTCCAACATCTGAAATGGCTCGCTTTTGTGGATCGAAATGGCTCTATTTGTCGACGAGCCTTTTGGGGTTTTATTTTAGTTTCCTGAAATTCCTAGTTTAATTTGGATGAATTTGTTGTAAGATCTCTTGTCGAGTACTTGAGTTGTTGTTTGTTGTTATGTTCGGATACTTAGGAGTAGCTACTTGCTTAAGGTTGACACGTATTATATGGCTATTTATCTTTGGAATGGCTTGTGTATACAACTAATACAAGAGGGGAAGAAGTCTAGACTACAGAGTCTGATCCTGTGCTAGTCTTTGATGGTGGTGGTGCTTCTGAATCTTCTTATTTGGTTTGGTTTCCATTTTCTTTTCTGCAGGAAATGTCTGAGTTTTTCTTTTTGGGTTTCAAGGCTCATTCTTCTTCTTGTGTGATTTGCATGTTTGCTATTTTGAATATCAGTGGCTTGGCTTGTAGTTTATCTGTGTGGGAAATGATTCTTCAGCTCTTTTCTGGGCTAGATGTCCATTTTCATCTGCATTGTTGGTCAATTTGCAGCCAACTGAGTTTTGATTGAGAATTGAGGGGAAAAAAAAAGGGGCGGGGCGGGTAAACTCGTCACCTGACAGGGCAGGAATGGGGGAATTTTTCATTACCCGGCAGGGTTTCAGGACGGGGTCGGGGTACATCAAAACTTGCCCCACCCCGCCCCGTTGCCATTCCTAGCTGTTGGCGGCTAGGGTTTTGAGATTTTTAGAGAGAGAGCCCTGAGAGAGAGACTAATTATGAGAAGTGAGCATGATAGCATCACAACGGGAGAAAAACAACGCACCCATACTGAGTTGGCACCCACATGGACAAAATGGAGCTAAGTATCCAGCAAATACAAGCCTCGATCAGGGAATACCCACACCTAAGCAGGACCATAACAAAAGAAAACGCAAGCCCCAAAGGTTAATCTGATTAATTGGTCGGTGAGTTTGCTCTCTGCACAATTGTCTAGGGCTCAATTTTTGGGGTCAGACTGCAAGAAAATAATTTCTCGTCAATTTTCTAATTCACATGGATGGCCTGCCTTTGACCAGACCGAAAAAAAGATTAGTTAATTGAAGTGCGCGTAAGCTGCTCTGACACCCCTAACCGTCGAACCAAAAACAAGAGAAATCACAGACTCATCACCGACCATCGGCTACAAAAGTATCACAGATGCCAAAACAAGATATATGTTACTTTCCAACCAAAAAAAAAAAAAAAGACCAGCAGGTTGCACCAAAATGAGATCTGCAGAAACAGCAGGACCGTAGTCATACCATTTCCCTGTGATAGCAGCAGGGACGGAGCTAGAAATTTCATCACGCAGGGGCGATCATGCATGCGAGAAAAAAATATAAATATGCATGCATAATCATGTAAATACATTAAAACTCAAAATAACGTAAATAAATAAATCAGTTTAACTAATGAGATCAATCTTGATGTATGTGTCTTGTTTTTCTTTTATTAATTGTTCATCTTCTTCTTTTTCATTCATCATAACTGGACGAATTCGGTATATGGGCTTTCATGTTACTTAATTTTACCAGTCAAAAAACAAAGAATTAGTAGAAGTATAGAATAGCAATTGGGGAAAGACATACCTACAACTTAAATTTCACAAAAATTACTTAGGATTTCCAAAATTTCTTCTCCTCGATCCATCACTATTTTCTCGAAATTGCCTTTGAAGTCTTAACATTTGGGGATGTTTGTGCCAAGAGAGAGGGGGGGGGGATTTGGTGTGCCATTGAGATTTTAGGGTAAAAATAAATAAAACTCTAAAACGCTAAACCCATCTAACGAAAGGTGGAAGTTTATTACTTGAAGAATATTCACAATATTAATCCTATAGTTCTATTTTTTGTTATATTTTAACCTTAGCTTTTAGTAATTAATGTTGGTATCTTCGTATTTCAAAGATTACTATTATATTTTTTTTTCCAAATTCTACACAGGGCTGAGCCTATATACTTTCATAGGATTTTTTTTTACATATAATGATAGTGTTTCTTTTTCTTCTTGCAGGGGCGACCGCCCCTACTGGCCCCTCCCTGAATAGCAGCATTTGCAAGGGTCATTCCTTGTGTGATTGGGCATTTACGGAAGTTGATTGCATTGAACGTTACAATCTTTGAATTTCTGAAAGTGATAATACACACTGACTAGCTAGCTAGGCCGGTGGGAAGCACGTGCTACCCCATGTAGATCCGAGAATAATTTTGTTTGTTCTCGTTTAAAGGGAATGAATATTACCCTTCCTGTGATTTGTAGGAATTTTGTATGGAACCGAGTCATGGTGAACTTGTGAATCCATTTAGTAACTCATAATACAAGAGACTACATGCATAATAATATCTTCCCCAGTGGTATTATTTAATCTAGACATTTGAAATTCTCTCTCTTTATTGACAGGGAAAAAAAATAATCCTGTCACCTTAATTCGATTCATTTTTTCATTCCACGCAAATGAAACAAAGTACAACTAATCCAATATTATCCAAAATCTTATCTTTAATCCAAGGGCCCCACGTGTTCCCTTCATTGTAGTACTATTCATAGTCCAGCAGCTTTCATTAATCCTTCGAAAGCTCAAGCATCATATACGACATCAGTGTCGTACCCATCTAATTCCACGCTTCAGTGTCGTATCCATCTAATTCCACGATTACCTAATTTGTTTTGACGTAATTGTTTGAATACAGATCACAATTTTTGTAATTTGAGATGATACATGCACGCCAATACCATAGCATTGAAAAAATGCGCAAAAAACTCTCATGTTTTAGTCAAAGTTCTATCCAAAACACAAAGCGAGAAAGACCGATCAAAAGGACTCTTGCCAAATTTTTATTTATTTTTAAACAGCGAACCAAAAAATTTATTGATAAGAAAAAAGAATTACAAAGCAAAGTTCAAGTTAGCAAGAAACCAACAGAGCATCCAAAGGGCCAAGTTTAGAACACCAAAGGGATCTAAAAATAGGTATAAATATAACAATGAAGCCCATAAGAAATTCAAAACCCAAATACAACAATTAAACCCAAAACACCGAAATTCAAAAACTAAAAGGCATAACCCATAGAAAACATAGGCCTGGCCGGAGACTAACCCATAGACAACATGAGCCAGCCTAAAAAGCATTCCTACCCACCACCAACCGTAGCCACCTGGAGTGAGACGGGCCGCTGCCACCACCGTCCCCGAAGCCCGAAAAACAAACCCCTATTGCTACCCAGGAGAACGGCTCGACCACCCCATCACAGGCCGCCCCACCACAACCCACCCACAGCCACCAACACCACCCAACACAGCAACAATCCACCACTACGACGACTCAACCTCCACCAGCCAAAAGCTGCCACCCAAAATACGACACTGACGCGTGGAATTAGATGGATACGACACTGATGTCGTATATGATGCTTGAGCTTTCGAAGGATTAATGAAAGCTGCTGGACTTAGATGGAGTAACAATGAAGGGAACACGTGAGGCCCTTGGATTAAAGATAAGATTGAATAATATTGGATTAATTGTACTGTGTCTCATTTGCGTGGAATGAAAAAATGAATCGAACTGCGAGGACGAATGCCAAATCGGGGTTCTCGGTGGCAAGGACTCACGCGATGGCTTAGGGCCGTAAACGAATCGAGCAGCTCGTGAGCTTGGCTTGGTCTGGCTCTGCTCATTTAGTAAACGAGCCGAGCTCGAATTTTCGGCTCGTTTACTGAACGAGTCAAGCGAAGCTCGGTTCGTTCGACAAAAGCTCGACCCGTTAAAGGAGGCTCGGCTCGATTAAAAAGGTTTGTTT
Organism: Rhododendron vialii; assembly: GCF_030253575.1. Taxonomy (NCBI): domain Eukaryota; kingdom Viridiplantae; phylum Streptophyta; class Magnoliopsida; order Ericales; family Ericaceae; genus Rhododendron; species Rhododendron vialii. Next base: position 10,034,855 of record NC_080564.1, on the reverse strand, counting down.
AGTAAATGACTAAGCTCGGCTCGTTAAGGCTTGAGCCGAGCTCGAGCTCGCCGAAGCTCGATTCGGGTCAGGTCGTTTACACCCCTACGCGACGCCCAACCACCAGCCACCGCCGCACCTAGTCGTTAGGCACAGAACTAGAAACTCCCAGATGTAGAATCCGGTGGCTGAACGGAGGAAGGAAAGGAGGACGACAATAGAGGGTTCACTAAAATTGATTACAAAACTAGCAACCTTTTGCATAGTGCATGTCTATTATGACATGCGATGCGACACAATGAGTCCGTTTGATTAGCGAGATAATAGTTGAAAATGAAAGAAAGAAAAAAGAAATATATACTTTTTTTTGCGTTCACTTAGGAAGAATATCCTAAAAAGTGGTAGAAAGTGAACTTTCCTAGACAAGCTTCTAAGGGTATCCACAATGCTATAATAAAAAAATAGATAAACAATAATTGCCACATCAGCTTTTGAATATTCATTTAAGAGATTGTTAAGATTAGCAATATAAAAGTTCACAATGACATAATCAAAATTAGATAATCAAAACTTGTCTCATCACATTTTTAAACTACAAAAAAAAAAAAAAAAAACTACAAACCATAAACATAGAAAATATTTTTTTTTTCAAAAAATAGTTTTAAACTAATAAAAGTTAAATCAAAAATAGTTTTTGAATTTTTTTTTTTTAAAATAACTTTTGTGTAACTACAGCTTTTGAAAAATAGTTTTTATATAAAAAAAAGGTTTAAAAAAACAGTTTCCAAAACAAAACAGTGTTTTCAAACAAAGTACAATTTTTTTTTTGTATAAATACTATTTTTGAAAAACAATTAAAAAATAGTTTTTTAGTAAACTATTTTGTTTGAAAACATTGTTGAGAGAGAGAGAGAGAGAGAGAGAGAGAATATGAGGGTTCACTAAATTTGATTATTGACAAAAGATTGCTAGTTTTGGTTATCCAAAGCCTAGATGATAAGTGATCACCCATTCCACATCCAAGCAATGTTTAACATCCCCCTCATGGGCAGCTGCGTCTGAGGTCCGTCACGTGTGGCTTATCGTTGTGAAACATTTTTACTGGTCTATCATCGTGGGGTGTGAATTATGAATTTTATGTAATGTTTGGTGGAACGGGTCTCGCTCTGATACCATGTGGAAACCTTATAACTAACTCAAGACCAATTGACGATGAGTGGAGAGATCCCAAATGTCCCAGATGATAAGTGATCACCTATGCCACACCCAAGTAATGTTTAACAGTGAGCCATATTTTGCACAAACATTACTCCCTCCGTCCCTTATTTAGAGTCCAGTATTCTATTTTGGGCTGTCCTTTAATAAGTGTCATTTTGTAAAATTGGTGGGTAAAAGTTGGTACATTGTCTATTTTGTCTCTAAAAGTATATTCCATTTTGAAAAGTAAGTGAGTAAAAGTGTAATGATGATGGGTAAGTAGGAAAAGTGGAGGAAAAAGTTGATGTGAAAGGTATAATGATGATGTCTTTTTAATTAGTTAGAGTTACAAAGCAGGACACTTAAAAAGGAACGGACGGAGTATTAATTTTAGAAACCTATTACTTTTAATTATGTCATTGTGGATACTCTAAAGCATGAGAGCTTGTTTTACTTTTTGTCACAAAATGTGTAGAAAATCTTATTTTCTCGAGAAAATCAATAATAATTACTCTTACTTCTTTATCCTCTTCCCTCCCCATTTTCTCTTTTAATTTTAGCAATTTTATTCCTTCCAAACAAGGAAATCTTATTTTCTCTACTAGTATTTTCTTGTAAAACTTCCATTCTAATCAAACGGATGTGAAAAAAGGATAATTTTTCTTTTTCTTTTCTTTCACTTCACTTTCTATCATTTTCACTTTCTATTTTATTTTTCTCTCTAAACAAACGAACTCTATAGCTAGTGATGAGAGAAAATTGATGAAGTTAACATTGTACCACGAAATTAAGATTCAAATTGTTTTTATGTTGTGTGTTAAGGACCATGTAGTAACCAACTGAGGCTAGCTCAGTTGACTAGAACTTTTGTATCTCACTTGGAGGTCAGAAGTTTGAGTCATCCCACCTACATGTGGGTATTCTTTCCTTTGTATTTGTTGGAGTTATTTAATTTATTCCCTTAACGGAGCTTACAGTTAAGTTGGACTTATCATGTTAGTTCAGTTTTTGGGTTTGGTTATCTCGTAGACTCTCATCCAATAGATGTAGTGTCCCGTAATTTGTACTTTGTAATTCATAGATGATATAATAATCTCTCCTACCGATTGACGGAAAAAAAAAGAAAAAAACATGTATGTTCGACATTGTTGTACTCCTTGGAATATATACTAGCATCTCCAATGGTTCAAAAGAAAAACAACATTAAAAAAAAACCGACTTGGGTAACGGTCAAAAAGTTTCTTGTTCAAAATGTGTTGCACGTCGCTGACTTTTTCGGCATTAGGCTCCAATTGCCAATTGGGCTGTGGTCTTCATCCTTCTAAACTTAATTTTCTTCTTCGTTTTGTATTTTGTTCGGCTTTTTCAAATTTTTATTAGATTCGTGTGATATTTTTAGATTAATCATCAATCTCGACGAGAGGAGTCTAAAAAATACAAAATTATGACTGAAAGCAAAAAAAAATTTACTAAAGACGGAAAAAGTTCAAACAGATGTCTCTTATTTGTCTAAAGTGCCGTCTTATTTGAATTTTTCAACATCAATCCATATTTTTATACTTTTTGAGACGAACGATAACCCTAAAAATTACACCAAATAGCTAAAGAACAATTTACAAAGACTAAAAACTACCGAAATAAGTTTCAGACTTATCTATCTATCTATCAATATCCTATAGGAATGTGTGTGAGCCTCACAAGCCTCTAAACCCACCTTCCTAATTTTTTGGATTTTAATTTTTTCTAAAAAATAATAACCTAAACCCTCGGATCTAATTCTCTAGACCAACACCTGTACCACCCACATTTCTAGGGTGGGCTAAGCTCCACCCACTACCTATGTATACTTGAATGCTACTCTCAAGTCTGCCCCCCATGTTGCCCATTTGAAAGCCAAAAAAAATAAAGTTTTTTTTTTGGAACGGGAGTTGGCTCCAAGTTTGCCCACACCACTTATTTATATATATTTCCACCTTTTTTTTTATGAGTGTTGCTACAGGGACCGAATTGGGGGACCGAATTCGGACCGACGGCCGCCGGCGGGCCGTCTCCGGCCACCGGACGGCCGATCCGAGCCGTCCAAAAATTCTAAAAAACAAAACCGAGGGGCCCCACGCGGGAATCAACGTCATCCGAGGTGTGTAGGGTGCTTGATCGGAGCACCCATTTTCGTGTGTATATGTATAAAAACACGAAAAGGGGTGCTCCGATCAAGCACCCTACACACCTCGGATGACGTTGATTCCCGCGTGGGGCCCCTCGGTTTTTTTTTTTAGAATTTTTGGACGGCTCGGATCGGCCGTCCGGTGGCCGGAGACGGCCCGCCGGCGGCCGTCGGTCCGAATTCGGTCCCCCAATTCGGTCCCTGTAGCATTTTTGTTTTTTTATAGGCATATATATTCCCACCTCCAAACTCTAATAGTAAATCCCACATTCTTTAGAATTATCATTGCACACAATTCAAACATTCATCCCGACTGATGAAAACATTTCTAATATTCGTCCCCCACTAATAATTTCTATTATCAATCTCACTCCATGGTTTGTTGCAAGAATTTGTTCATGGAAATTTAAGCAGCAAGTTCGGTTTCATTTTTCACGAGAATTTGTTTGTGGATTTTCGAGTACCAATTTGTATGGGTCTAATTATTACGTGAATTTGTTCATGAAGCAAATACCATTTGCTCAAAGGTCGGTTTCCATTTCCAAACTACGTACCTACGCATTTACAAAGTTTTGACACGGTGCTAGCTAGGCATGTATTTGGCTGTGTTCTTCAGCTAGTATATTTGATTTAGTTCTTCGGCTCCATGTACCTGTATTCTTCGTCTCCATTTGCTACGAGAAGTTTGTCAGCGTAATTTTAAGTATGCTCCATTTGTTCCAAGAATTTGTTCAAAGATTTTTTAGCACCAAGTTCAGCGAGAATCTGTTCATGGATTTTTTGGTACAAGTTTGATTAATTGTTATGAGAATTTATTCACGTAGAGCATACCAAGGTTGGTTTTAATCTCCAAACTACCTACGCATGTAATTACTTCTTCTTCTTTTTTATTAGCGTTGTGCCCGTTCGATGCACAAGAAACAAAAAAAACCATCAACATAAACCCCATTTTTTCTATTGTTCCGTGCATTGAACGGGCACAACGCTAGTAAATTTACAATAGTGAAAAATAAGTGGATATAAACTTGTAGTATCAATATGGAACTCATAACTTCTGTGAAGGAATTCATATATAATACATGCCCATAAATCCACGACATCAACACTAAATTTTTAATATTTGTATGTTACTATATGAGTTTTTATCTTGATTATGTTTTATTTTTTTATCGGCAAAAAAGGATTTTTATTAATCATTGGAAGCGTTACAACGATTAAAAGGGATTCGAACTTGAAAAGGCATCACAACAGACAAGTCTAACATCCCAACGAAGTTGGCACGCCAGGCCCCGACAATCGCGGGCATCTTGAACCTCCGAGATAGAGTTGGCAAATGTTATGAACTTCTATGTGCAAATTAATGTTATGCATTTAAGGGGATTTAAAAGATTGCAGGTACACTCTCAAACAGAGATATACTGTACCATTTCCAGGTTAAAGATAGTGTATTTAATTACAATCCAATTTTTATACGGAGTAAGTTTTTCATCATTTCATTAACTTAAATGAAAAAACGGAAACCCATATATGTACATAGGAAATGAAAAACATTAAGACAAGCTTCAAATTAAAGATAAAAATACTCTCCTAGTGCTACTGGTTGCTAAAACTCCACGTACACCTCAACTGGGACTGATCCATGAATTCTCCGACGTGGGGGCGCCAAATTTTTCAAACCTTGAACAAAAATTTATAATCAAGCACAATAAAACAAAAATAGACTTCATCATATGAAAAAAAGTTCATGATTTGTATGTTTAATTTCAAATTGAAGTTCCTAAACATAAGGACAAAAACCATAAAAAAAAAAAAAAAAAAAAATCCAAATAACCTAAGAACACCCATACCCGGCCCACACCGAATAGCTCTTCCCTAGTCATATAATCCTTCAAAATATCATGGGCTCTCGCACTCAATCATCGCATTGCGCTTACGCTCTCAATTCTTGTTCTCGCTAATTTTAGTACTTTGAGATGAAACTTATAGACGCTTTCACGCTTGCGCACACGCATGCAGATTAGGCTATTTTCCCATATATAGCCCTCATCTTTAACCTGATGTTTGCACTCCCCAATACGCCCATACCGAATGGTGTGTGTCCTTCCAAAGCCCAGTAGTGTTACCTGCAAATAAAATATATATATATATATATATATATATACATCCATCTGTTATTCAACCAAAAACATTAGTAATTTGATTAATTTGGCACCAGTACAGTACTGCATAGATAAAATTGATAGTATCTGATTGGTTGAAAATTCTTAATTAGGGCCTATTCAAGTAAAGCCCAACTTATTAATCTCGATTGGTCGGCTGTTTGGTTGAAATTCTAGCTTAGGGCCTAGTCAAGCTCAACTGATCATCTGGAAGAGTTGAATGGTAAAGTATTATTTTTCTTTCTTTTGGGAAACATATCCAACGTACAAATTTGTATTTTTAAGCACAGTAATTTAGAAAAATGCACATACGTAAAACCGCACGCCATTTAGAGAGGTAAACAAAGTATGCAAAGTACATAAATATTCAACAAATTAGCTAGAGAAGTTAGTAAATATTCAAATCTTGACTAAGTTTTAATAGTTTCTTAATCTTTGTATTTGATGGAATTCTTGTAAGTGCCGGATGACTTATTAATTTGTTGACAATAGAATCAAAGCTATAGCCCCAAAAGCGGCATGCGAATATAATTAAGAAAAATACATGGCGGCCGGTACCTGGTCCTTCTCTCACTAATTAAAAATTCCATCAATTAGACCAGAAGTGTCACGCTATTCGTAATTAATTAATGCAGGGTATCTGTCCCTCCTTAATTTGGTAATCAATTACGCAATACATAACGCCGTTATTATTATAAGGTGGCTGTACCCCCACTTGATATGATCTCACATGGCCTTAATTAAGCTACTTAATTGATTATGTTGTTTCTGTACGTTTGTTTATTCGGTATATATATATATCAAGGAGCTAGGTAATTAACAATAACGCTTACATCTCCCTCCTCTTAAAAATCAGCTCAGCTGGATAGATCGATCGATGTCGAAAACTGATAAATCGGTTCCTTTAATTTTTACTTCAGAATTTTGGGCTGTGAATGAGCACTTTGCTGCATGTTAATAGTACTATAATGTTGGGATATCTCCACTTATATAAACGGTTAAGTGTTCTGTTGGATATAAAGCTTCTACACTTGCTAACCGAGAAGAACATAACCTCAAGGGGTTGGCCTACTGGTCTCGATTAAGACCTAAGATTTAAGATTTGCTCTCTCCTAAAATCTCATATTCGAAACCTCTCAGGTTCTATTAATAACTGAGATTTAAGATTTGGGATCAATTTATATAGAATTTTGCCCTGGCTTTAATTGGTACACCTTGCAAGTGCGCAGGGGAATTGGTCCCCTAAAGTTAGTCATAAGCTGGTCTGGACACCTGAGTTATAAGAAACTATGAACAACTTGCAAATTTTCCAATTAATTAATTAGACGTGGCATTTTGCATTGTAGAACGCAGGATATCTGTCCCCCCTCTGGTAATCAACTAATAACATGACTTTTTAGTTAAGGTGGTTGTAGGCCCACTTGATATGAACACGGTCTTAAACTAATTTATTATTATTTGTTGATTATATTTTGTTTCTGTTTCTTGAATCCGTATCAAGAATATTGAAATCAAAGAGTTGATTACTAGATTTTAACGAATCTAACGACTGTGATCTTCTAAAAATGATTAATTATTTTCTGATGAAGAGAAAAAGTCAGGGCCTCTTTTTATTAAAAAAAATATGGAGGAATCCGAGACATTAAAAAACCAAAATACGGAGTAAAAAGTACTCCCTCCGTCCCAAATTGAATGTCAATTTTTGATATCCGCGTCAATTTCAACTCCTTATATCTTTCAATATGGATCTCAAAATATATGCAATATGGATATTGTTTGATAGTTTTCGATTAGTTCTATTATACAAAGTTTTCAAACTCATGAAAAACATTATAAATTGAAAGATATAAGAGATGAAAAATGGCACGGGTTTTAAAAATTGTCATTCTTTTTAGGACGGAGGAAGTAGTATCTATCTGAAACAGACCCAAATGGACTTTGTATGCGGTGGTAAATCTGTACCATTAACCTTTCTTAAAATCAACCATGCAAACAACTCTTACGAATCAATATACTGGTGTTTCTTTGGAAATATAGTAGTAGAATTTTATGTGCTAGGGTTGCCATTATGTTTATTTTGAATAATAGAATTTTTTTGCCTAGCCTGCCATCATTTCGAAATAACCAAAGAGGACTATGCCAAAGCTTTTGATTATGACGTTCCTATTTTAAAACGGGAAAAAAAAAATACAGTATCTAGAAGAATTAGTCTAATTGGCTCTTGGGTCAAGAAGGATGCCGATCTGGTGGTGGGAATATGTTACTTTGTGGATATATTGTCTCCCGCGTGCGGAATTTTTTATATCCCGAGCTAAGACGCATGTCAATCATCACTGTCTACGTAATTGAAGGAATGAACATAGGAGCCCAAGGAACGAGTTCAATTTTGTTTACTAACTTTTTTTAGAGTGAGTGAACATTGCCCACTATGTCCCCGGTCTTATTTTGATGATCGAAACGGATCATCTCTTATTTTGACTAACCCTGTAAAAAATCAATGCAATTGGATATTGGGAATTGTTTGTTTAAATCGCACAATATTTTTCATATCAGATTCTTGTCAAATGGGTGTTCTTGATTAGTTTCTTGCCAATCGTAGGTTTAGATCTCGGATTGGGCAGATGACTGTTCTTTGAACACGATACTGGTTCAAGATTAATGAAAGTTTTTGCCGTTCAAAGAAAAAAGATTCTTGTCACATGTTTAAAATGAAAATTAGGTGATTTTATCAAGCATTTACTGATACCAGCTTGAGCTACTTTTTGCAGAAGAGTTAAAATATCATGTTCAAAGAGATGAACTGTTCCGATCATCGACATAGGACCGGGAACATGGTGTGGGTGAACAAAATTAAATTCCTAAGAAATGGAGGAAGTTATAGTGCAAAGAGTGTGTATCATAGCAAGGTTACATAACTTTTTTCTTTTCTATTTAGTTATATATTTTCAGTTTAATTTTATAAAAAAAAATCTATGGCACTACCCCTACAAGTTCCTAAAGTGAAAAAAAAATTCTTAAAACTCCTATATGTGTGGAAATATTCCAGAATTTCAGCTTATCAATCAATTTTTCTGTCGTGTGGATAACATTAAACATTGGTGAGAAAGGGTTCATTGAAGGAAAACGGGAAAAACACGACATGATGTTGATACACATGTCAAGCATCTGAGCCAGTTTGCCCACAACTTAACTATTTTTTCGGTGAAAGATTTCACGGGCCACAAGGCTCGATTAAAATTGGGACAATGATCATTGTGAACCGGCTCCACAAAGATTCATTACACCTTTCGAACTTAAGTCATTTGAGAGAGCATGCAAACCACACTGATCAAGACCTTAATTGTAACAGTGCACCGGTAAAATTAAGAACTGGACAAAAGTAATAGCTGTACAAAGTTGGAGCCATAACTTGCTAATTAAACGACACTAATCAACCCAAGGGTTGGCCTAATGGTCAAAATTTAGGACTTAGGAGTTTGCTCTTTCCAAAAGTTTCAGATTCAAAACCTCCACTACAAGAAATTCAAGATCTCCCAGCGGTTTTTTTTGCAACGGTTGAAAAAACCATCGGTATAGATGGTGTATAGCAACGGTTTTCATGTGACCGTTAGTAGATTATAACACTATAGCAACGGTTTTCATTAACCGTTACTAAAAACTGGACTATAGCAACGGTTTTCATTAACCGTTACTATAAACTGGATTATAGCATCGGTTTTCATTTACCGTTGGTAGAAACCGGATTTTTAAAAAAACGATTAAAAAAATCCCGTTAGTTAGTATAAATATTAAAAGGTGTATGATTTTTCACAAGTTATGGGCTAGCACAGTTGGTTCGCGCACACGCGCGCACACGCGAGGTCGGAGGTTCGATTCTCAGGAGGAGCAAGAATATTTCGCCCGCCATGTAGGCTGCCACGTGGGTGCCACGTCAGCGCCATGCGGGCAACATGTGGCTGCCATGTCAATGCCACGTGGAGGCTTACGTCACACAATGGTTGGTTTTTAAAAAAATGAAAATTGCCTTTAGCAATGGTTATAAGCGTTGCTAATGAAACCGTTGGTAAAAAAAATCTGTACCAACGCTCGTCAAAACCGTTGCTATACCTCTATAGCAACGGATATATTGCAACGGTTTGGCCGACGGTTCTCCAACCGTTGGTATAGCCTAAACGGGTCTCTACCAACGGTTTTTGGGTTTTTTGGCAACGCTTTCGACGTTGCTATAGAACGATTTTCTTGTAGTGCTCTCAGGTACTATCAACTAGGGGTGATAAACGAGCTAGCTAAACGAGCCGAGTAGGTAGTTGATCAAACTTGGTTTGAAAATTTAACAAGTTTCAAAAATATGTTCGAGCTTAGCTCATTTGTGAGACGAGTCAATCTCAAGTGGCTTAAATTTTTTATACATAATAAGTCGAACGTCGCACGAGCCGAGTAGTATCTTGTTCAAGCACAAACCAATATTGAACAAGCTTTTAACGAACAAACACGAGCTCAGGCTCGAGTAACTTGGTTCGTTTAGCAGCCCTACTATCAACTCCTTTGGGGCAAGTCCATATGGAGTTTTGTTTTGGCTTTAATTGAGCTCCCCGCATGATTGCGGTGGGATTGAACTCCCAGAATTAGTTGATTTGCGCTGCATACGTAAGGTGGCCCGATCCTGACTCTAATTCCTCCCTCCATGTATCTCCGTTATTCCTCGTGAATAAAATCAACAAAATTTCACTGTCAATGGAATATCAAAGTACCAACAATCCATCTTTGAGAGAGCATCACTCCTAGAAATTCCATCTCCTTGGCCCAGCCACTACAATCCATCTTTCTGTTCTTGTTCTTGTTCCTAATTTTCTTTTCTGTTTTTTTTTTTTTTTGAACTGGTTCTTGTTCTTGTTCTTTGTTTTTTTTTTTTTTGGTTCGACATGTGAAAACTTTTTATATATATCCGTTTAAAAACTAATTGGCAATGAATAGATAGGTCCCAACATTATATTAAGTGATCACTCATCCACTCGATCCCATGCAAGCAATGTGAGACTATAATAGGAGTATTTCCTTAACACAGCGATTAGGAAGTGTCCGAGCTAACATATACACACCTTGACTATTCCCTTCTCCATTCCGGTCAAAGGCAGGTCATCCATATGAGATTTAGGGATTCACAAGATATTTCTCTCTTGCGGCTTGGCTCCAAGAGGTTGTCAGGTTTCGAACTCCGAATATCTGGGTTTATAGCTCTTGCTGCTTGAACTATGTTGTTCTTGTTCTATTTGCTCTGGAGAATTTTTTTCCCTATTTTCCCCAAGCATGTGTAAGTGTAACCTTGACGAAAATGTTGGGATAAAAAAAAAACTTGTGAAAGAAACGCTCCCCATGGGGATCCGGGGTGCTGTAGTGCACCCCTGTGTACTGCATCTGTAAGACAGCCCATAGTCATCGTTCTTATCAACTAACAGTTCAGATTAAAAACAAAATTATTCTAGGGAAGAGTTAAATTCTTCTGGGAAAGAGTTTGTTTTTAATCTAAACCGTCAAAAACACTTTTGGACGGCTATAATGCCAGATTACACACAGCGCACTACAGCATTTCCAATCCCATGGGGTTTGCATGGCCCAAAGTCCTTAATGGGTTGGCTGGGGGAAATGGATCAGGCTTAACTGAGGCGAGGACAACGTAAAACCAGAAGGTCCAGAACGGACGGAAGCCCAGACCCCCTGCTCGTGGGCCGTACTTGTTTTAAATTCATCCAAACAAGACGTGTTTGCTTCCAAAAAAAGAGAAGAAAAAACGGCGGTGCTACGCCCACCATTCTATTTCACCACTCAGTATCTTACCGTCTGTTTTAACAATCAATTATCTGGATTTAAAAAAAAACTTTTCAAGTAATTTTTTTAAAATTCGGACCGTCCAAAATACTTTTGGACAATGAGATAGAGAGCGGTGATGGATAAAAAGAGAGAGAGAGAGAGAGAGAGAGAGAGAGGTGAATTCTGAGCGGTGGGCATAGAGTTTCTCAAGAAAAAAGGTTGTGTCCAAAATCAGGACCGATGATTTTACAGGCCCTACAGGACCGGCACAAATCATTAGTTGTATACCCGGACAACAAGAAAATAAATTATTTAGTAGTCTTGGAACACGATTTAGTGTCAAGATCTTTTCTAGATCCACATGTTTATATGGAACTCTTATATGTAAGAGTGGGCTTCTCACAAACAATATGTGGTTATATAGAAGATTGGTATAAGTCCAAAGAGATTAGTCGATGTGTGCGTAAACTGACTTGAATACGTGAGTTATTAAAAAGGATATAAAAAAGTAGTGCACTACATGACAGTACTCCAAAAGCACGTAACAGTTTTTCATAAATTTAAAAGATGGAAGAGTCAAGTTACAAATTGTGTTGTGGGGCCCGTAGCTTGGTCTTGAGCCTCACATAATTAACTTTCGTTTACGATTATATAATAATTAGATTGGGTTTCTCCTATATATTGTCTATATCGATTAAACAAAATGAAAACCCGAATTTCGAAACAGGTCATTCTCTCCTAAATACATCTTACAAAGTCCATTCATAAAAAAACAATGATTGTATGAAGTATTCGCAAATGCCCAAATTTGGACAAAAAAATCCGGCTCCACCGCCGGATGCGATCCGATATACTGTATCTAGCAGTTTTAATTATCCAGAATGCCTTGGAATTGGAAGCATCTATAACTGTCATTCTCTCTTTTGGTAGGTGAATTGTGTTATATAACTGAGACTAGAGAGAGAGAGAGAGAGAGCTCTCCCAACCTACCATTCAAACACAAAGCAATGCTTGGAGACAGGAATTTCGGTTAGCTACCAGACTATCTCGAAAGTGTATTAGTTGAGTTTCAGACAGCCCACCATATCTTCACTATTTTCCTCAACCCTGCTAGCTAGCTGCTGAAATAAATACCAGTCTCTGTCACTTTGTTACTCGAGTTTCATGCATTCCCCTCCTCGTTGCCAATCTCTGTTGCTGGATATATAGAGCAATTCTTTCTTAAATTGAAATTTGTCGGACCCCGGAATCTCTGTTACCGGCATTGTCGGCGGGCACTTTTTTTCTTCACTGGGTTGGGGAAGAATTAAGCTGATTCAGATTTCGATACTCCACTTTATTTCAAGGTACGTTTGTTTATCTGATTAAGGACACTATGTCTATATGGTTTTGTTGCCAATGGCAAGTTTGGCTTGTGAATATCAGAACAGACTCCTTTGAGCAAAAGCTTTGATTCTAAGGTAAATATGTAGGTATGAGAATAAATTATTTTGTTTCCTCCAAATCAATTACATTATGCCACATCGTCTAAACAATGGTATCAATTAATAGAATATGGCGGCATGGCGCAATGTAAATAATTTCATCTCTATAGGTACTTGAACTAAAATGACTTTGTACCAATGAAGTAGCATTGCTTGCTAATTTATCGATATTTTGAAGCTGTAGCAGGTCAGAATCTTACCTTTTAGATTAATTCCTGAAAAAGTGCTTTGACCCTTGAAAGTGATCTTGCTACCCATGGTAGTATTACTCTTCCCTCAAAAAAGTTGGAGAAATGGACGGATAGTTAGATTTGCTTATTATAGAATAGACTTTGTCGAGCGACTTGTGGGACCCATCAAAAATCCCAAATTGACATTCTTAAAAGTTCATAAGAATATCTGCTGATCATAGAGTAGATTTTATCAAGCGACTTGTAGAACCCATCAAAGATCCCAAATTGACATCCTTAAAAGTCCATCAAGAATATCATTCTAATGAAATTAAGTTGATCGGATATCCATAATTATTTGATCGATTCGTATTTGTGCTAAAGAATAGGCGATTAGTATATGGACCGCTCATTTTAGGGGCCCAAAATAAAGAACTGTATTATGTTATATTTATCCAGTACAACATCCCATACTTCGATTTATCCAGTACTATGACGCCTCATTTTCTTCTCATTTTCTTTTTTTTTTCAGCAGTAAATTCTATCAGTGATGCAAGTAGAGCAAGAATGCAGGGGTGAAACAGAGTCATAAAACATGTCTTCCAAAATTACCACAGACAGTTCACTCAAACTCGAATTGAACATCACACAATATGGCATTCTGACCAGACCTAATCAAGTAAGGCACCATACACATCACTTCTCATGTCGACTCCTTTTCGCGAATTAATTTAACACATGCTGAATTTTTGAACCGAATCCTGCAGGATCTTCGCCTCAGATGGGACATTGTGTTCTCGTTGGTGGTTCGTATGGTTTTATACGTCTCTATATTAGGTACGTTGTTTCGTGATCTGTTACCATCTGATTTAGGTTGTTTGCTCAAGACAGAAATTTCATAGATCAAGTTATAGTTTAGCAAATGGTTATCCAAAATGAAAGCGAACCATATCTAAAATTTTGCTAAATATTGTCAAAAGTTTTACCGAACCAATGGAGATGCTTTTAGTTGACAAGAAAAACGGTACAATAGCAAAATCGTTCCTGCCCGGAGTCCGGACATGATCTATTTTCTGAACTATGGATTATTATCGTCGCATATGTTGCAGTTTTGCTTGTGATAGTTGTCACTCTGATCTTCAAGTATCTGGGGCAATGTGGGAATGACGAGATTGTAGAACGAACGACAACAACCGAGAGTAGCCATTTGACGCCAACCAAGGCGATTTCATTCACGTATGGAACGTGTGATCCAGAAGAAGATCTGGAGTCCGGAAAGCGCAGTAGAAATTCTTCCGATGAGTTGTATGATGGAAAAATATGCATAATTTGCTACGATGAGCAACGGAATTGCTTCTTTGTGCCTTGCGGTCACTGTGCTACTTGCCATGTTTGCGCGCAGAGGTATGCATAAACATTTGAGTCTTATCAATTCGGTTTTTTCCCAAGTAAATTGAGGGACACAAGAAGCCTTACGAAAACTTGTCAATGCAGGATTATCGACGAGGACAGCAAAGCGTGCCCGGTGTGTCGAAGATTCATTCACAGAGTAAAGAAACTTTTCACACCACAAAATCAAAATGTGGCGGATTTTAGTAGGCAGAAAAAAATTGTATCTTTTGAGCGAGCATGAAAAATGTTCGATTAATATCATGTATGTGGACTGTGGCCCCATTCCACAAAGGTTTTTATTTTTTGATTTACGAGACATGTCATTCTCTCACAATACATCACCATTAATTCAAAAAATATTCCGAGTGAGCATGAAAAATGTTCGATTAATATTATGTATGCGGATTGTGGCCCCATTCCGCCAAGGTTTCTTAGTACTTATTTTTTGAATTAATGGTAATGTATTGTAAAAAAATGACATGTATTGTAAATCAAAAAATATATACTTACAAAATAAAAAACCTTAGCAGAACGGGACCGGAGTCAAACTTCTCATGAATGTCTTGTATGAAAGATGTTGGATGTCACCATTGTTTCAGTATTATTTATGCTAGGGTAAGATCCAAAAGATCTCATGCACGCTTCCATTTTTGGAAACTCTAACGTCGAGGATTGCTGACCCTATGTACGAAACTTTCTTGGGCCATAACTTGCAAATTGCTTTGAGCAATGCTATATTAACCACGTTTTGGATATCATGTGATGTGTCGCTATTATATTGATAAAATTTATTTCACTACATGACAAATAGGCAGGGTCGGCTCATACGTTTTAGAGTTCGAAAGCGAACCTCTTGAATGATGCCTTCCTATATTTTTCATACAAAAGTGATTAGAGATGGCAACTCAACCTGCCCCGCCCCGTCCCGATCGGGGCGGGTTTTTGTTGTGTTTTTTGGGGGTCGGGGGAAAATTGATGAAACCCGATCGGGGTAGGGTCGGGTTCGGGTTGACGTTACCCCGTTTGGGTATCCGCCCCGAAATCATTTTATGCATAAAAAACTATTTTTATTCTTGTATTTTTACCCTTAGAACTAAAATACCACATAAAATATTAATTATTTTTCCATTTTCCTTTTAGATAATAGATTTTGGTTAAATCATAAATTTTAATTGTTTGTGCTCACTTATTTTAAAATCTAGATCATATTTTCTCAATAAATAAAAAAAATGAGGGGAAGGGTACGGGGCGGAATGGGTAAACCCGATAGGGTCGGAGTGGGGGTACCCATAAATTACCTTGTCCGGGTTTGGGGTGGGGGCGGGGCTAAATTTTCGGGTCGGATCGGAGTGTGGCAAAACCCGCCCCGCCCCATTGCCATTCCTAAAAGTGATCTAAAAAGAGACTCATAAAAAAAAAAACTCTAATCAAGGCTTCAATCCTCCAATCACCCATGAATTAAAATCAAACGATTCAAAACCCCAAATAATATTATTATATTCATCACCATAAATAGAAAATCCTAAAAATTTTACCAATTAGGTCAACTGCTCAAGATAATAAAAAACTTACTTGGTAAAGGTGGAGAGTTGGAGATGGTAAAAGAGGGGTCTCAAGGAATTCTGTATGCAAGTATTTTTCATCTACGTCGTCGGTCATTGTCTTCCCTCCCCTTTGACTCCTCAAGCCGTCAAGCGTAAAGCATGAAGTGTTTGCTGTTTGCTACGTTTTTTTCTTCTTCTTTTTTGTTCGACCGCGTAATATATCTTCCTGCCGTCCCTTATTATTATTTTTTTTAACGCCTTAGTGTTTCTAATGAGTAATTCCACCATTTAGGTCTATTTTGTGGCTTCTAAATTTCAATTCGGCTTATTTTGTGTAAAGGTGCCTAGTGCAAAATTTTTTTGGACCATATATACATATATATATTTAGGGATCCTAAAATTTTGGGGGCCCTCATTTTTAATTTTTTGGGGGGGCCGGAAGCGCAGGCTTCCCCTGCCTTGGCCATAAGTCGGCCCTGCAAATAGGATATATTCCATGTATACAAGGGTGACACATTATGGCATCTTGTACCCAAATAAGGCACATTATACCAATACGATTCCTAAAACGATAACTCACTACAAGCTAGCTTGTCGGCACTCTGACAGCAATCTTCAAGAAATGATCATCACAATTCGAAGTGGTCATTTTATAGAGTTCACCAAGAACTTTAATTTTGTAAAAAAAAAAAAAAAAGTCAAGTTCATCGGAAATTGATAACTATATAGTCAACATGTGATTATGAAAAATGAACGGTCAGTATGAAGCAGAGAATCAACTGTAAGGCAAATCTCGTTTGATAATATTTTTATAAATTTCCGATTACCTTGATTTTTATGTGCACTTTCCACAAAGTCTAAAAAATTATCGTTAATAGTTTGTTTTTAGTCTGAATCGTTCAAAATATTTTTAGAAGACCAAGATTGGCCTCCATAAACTTTATTTACGAAACCTCTGTAAACATAGATTTTCCCTATAACAAGTGCCCCTGGGGCACAAGTTAAGATGCGATATATGTAGAATATTCACAAGTTAAGGTACAATAAATATGGAAAGTAGAATATATATGAAATATGCACAAATATCACAAGGAAACATTGATGAATGAGTATTTCATGTAATTGATTTGTATATTTTATTCTTAAATGTCCATATTAGTCCAATCTAAATACTTTGTTTAGGAATTAACTAAGAAAATCCCTAAATACTTAGTTTGGCTTTAGTCATTATGCAATGGGCCATTTACATAGGCAGAGGGCTTGTTTAATGGAATTTGATTTATACATTATCTAAAATGATGGAAATCTGTTTTTTTTTTTTGTTGTAAACCATTACTTCATTGACGAGACTTTCTAAATCTTCTTTCTATTAAACATGCGAGAAAAATTTCAAAAAAAAAAAGAAAAGAGAGGAGGGATCCTAACCATTCAACTCATAATGATTATATATTAATAACATTCATGCAAATATACGAAATATACAAATACGGAAAAGTGAGAATAAAAAATAAAAATCAATTACATGAAATAAATGTTTCCTTGTGATTTTTTTTGCATATTTCATATTTATTTCACCTTTCATATTTATGTACATATGAGGTCTGCCCTTTTCAACACAATGTCAATACTTATTACAATATACACGTCCAGCAAACCTACTCCCCTCTTCTAAAACCCTGTTTATTCTCTCTCTCTCTCTCTCTCTCTCTCTCTCTCTCTCTCTCTCTCTCTCCTCCTGCCGCCTTCCCCCCTTAAACCCTGTTTATCCCCCCAACAATGTCCGAACTCCCCCTCAAACCCTGTTCTCCCGCGATCGCCGAGGACGGCGAGAACGACTGCGAATCCAAATTTGACTGGGACTCACGCGGCCTCCAGGATCCCCGTCCGAAATCTGGACGCACTACAAGAAAGTCGGGCTATGCCAGCGGGTGGAATGGTCTGCAAAGTGCTGGTATAACCCAACACGACCTATACCAACGCTTGGGCAATGCGCTGGCGTAGAGGCGCTACTATAGCTCTATGCCAGCGCTTTTTGTGGGCGCTGGTATAAATTTATTTTTGCCAACGCTTTCTTTCCCAGCGATTTTAAGCGCTGGTATAACATAATTTTTACCAACACTATGTTCCCCAGCGGTTGCAAGCACTGGTGTAGACCTAAATGCACCTGGCCACCTCCACACTTTTACCAGCGCCTAAAAGCGTTACTGTAGGTTTAGTTTTTTTTTTTCTGTAAATAAAGAATTACTACTCCAATTTCAGCTACATCCCAACTAGTATAATAAATTATACTAGTCGCTTTCCCGGCCCATCACATATCGGTTCACTAACTTTTTCCAAATAACTCAAAAACCAAAATAATTCATTTTTAATTGGAGAAACTAATACTTCATATATGAAATGTCAAAAGTAGATCCATAACATTATCAACATTTAAAAGTAGATCAAACATGCCAAAATATTACAATCCAACTACATTGCAAAAAGTACATGGAATAGATAATTAATCAAAAGTCGACCATGCCATCCTTTACAAGATCTTCCCGAGATAGCTTTCAAAATGACAAGTTGAAATCATGGTTTTTGCTAGAACGTTCTATTACCTGCAATGCAAATGACGAAGAATAAGAACCAAGTTTATCTTTTAACTCCCATGAAAATTCATTCAAGTAAAAAAGTTGGATAACCACAACTAATAGAAGCTTTAAAACGGAACAAGCCAATGAACTGGACAGTTGCACTGGACACAACAATCAAGGAATGAGCTTCACAACAGGTAGCAGCTTTTGGGCTTCCTATAGCTTCATCCACATGATGCACAAAACACAAAAAATGTAGAAAACTATAGCAGCAGCTAACTGCTAAACAAGAGCAGTGAATAGCAGCAGTAGCGCAATCAGCAATGAGATACACCACTTTGATATGAACAAATGTAACAACAGAAATGCACCACTTGATTTGAACTCCATATGCAGTAAAACAACTGATAGGCAGTCAGAATAAAAACTGTAGATAGGCCGTATAATCAAAACAGCAGCAGCAACAACAAAACATCTTATACAGCGGACATGGGAATAGCAGGCAGCCATATCAGGCAACTACAAATTGGACAACAGGAGCATAACCATAAAACAATCAATAACAACAACAATGAAGAGCAGCAGCAACCAAAAGGGCACCTTATCTACGTATTGGACAAGGGGACACAGCGGGGACACGCCTAAATACGTAATGGACACGCTAGCAACTAATTTTCAGTTTCCAACAATATGAACTCGAATCCCAATTCTTACAACCATATATATTCCAGGCAAATCAGATCAATTTTCAGCCATTAGAGTTCAATTTCAGCATCTACAAGGGTGATTTATGCCTCTAAACAACATTTCCAGCAATTGCAACTGTCATTTCTTGCAAAAGATACAACTATAGACTTACAAGGGTGCTATGATTTCAATTCCTATACAATGTAAGAATGTACCTCAATCAGAATGCACCTCAATCAGAATATTCGATGTCATGACTTGCATGCGATGATCCTTGATGTGCTTGTGGAGAAATATGATCTAGGGAGCCATTGCAACTATCTCGAACCTAAGATATGCAAGGGAAAATTTGCATAAGCATCTAAACAATACAACTATATACTATCTTAAGTGTAACAAATTACAAATTTCATTAAGTGAAACAAATGTAATAACCTGTAATCTAGCATGCCTCATCACGATAGCCATTTGTTCTTTTAAAGTGCTCATTTCAGCCGCTTGAGATTGCACCTTGTCTTGTAGTTCACGTATAGTTTGTTTGTCTCTCATTCTCTCTTCTTCATCGGCCACACTAAACCGCTGGAAATCATTGCAAGTTGAGTGACTACTTTTAGGAGTAGGCTCAAACCCACAACCACAAACACGACCAGACCACTCTTTTTTATTAATCGCTTGAGAATAAATGTCATTCGGGGACCAATATATGCTGCCCTTAGAATTTCCTTCCAAGCTATTTGGAAGTAATTCCTTAATTTTTGCCTAAAAAATTGATACTAGTTTAACTAGAGCACAGAAGATGAACTAAAAACTACCAAAAAAATAGCGATAGACTATGGAGCACGGGTACCGGTACGCGGTACGGGTACGGGTACGGGTACGGAAAACGGCAAAACCCCAAAAAAGTAGGGTACGGGTACGGCGGGGGTACGGTGTATATATATATATATATATATATATATATATATATATATATATAATGTTTTTCTATTTTTTATTGCATAAAATGAAATATAAACCCATTTTACCAAACAAAAGCAAAATCAGTTCAAAATATGCATATCTATTAGTATTCAGAATTTCCGATACATATATACATATACATTACACATGCATACATTCGTACATATATACAAAGAGAGATTATTTCGATCGATAAAAAAAATATACAGAGAGAGACGAAGAGAAGAGAGATGGAGAGAGAGAGGGACAAAGAGAGAGAGAGGTGTTTATAAATGACAAATAAATTACATAATAAACCCACATTTTATAATTATTTACAAAAAAATCCCAGAAATTTTGAAAAAATTTTGGGCTAAAACGTACCCGTCCCGTACCCTTGCCGTACCCGTCCCGTACCCTTGCCGTACCCTTGCCGTACCCGTGCCGTACCCAAAATTACCAAAAGTACCCGACATAATTTTGCCGTACCGGGTACGTTTTTGCCGTACCCACGCCGTACCCGTACCCGTACCCGTACCCGGTACGGGTACGGCGACATTTTCGAAGTACCCGTGCTTCATAGGCGATAGATGAGCATAGAAAAGAAAAGTCATTTAATGCTAGTCATTATAAAATGGGCAAATTTTCGTACTCGTTCCTGTAGTTTTACGGTTGTCTCACTTTCGTCCCTCTAGTTTTAAAGTGCTCTAATTTCGTCCCTGTAGTTTGTTTTACGTTCCAAATTGGTAAAATCGTTAACACCGTTAACGAAACTAACGGAAAAAAAAAGTGTTCCAATTTTCAATCTGTTTGAACCGGTGCGAAGATTTTATTTTTTTGATCATTTTATCCTAAATGGTCGTAATGAATTTTTGGCTCTAAAGCCTTTCAACGAGCACCCGAAGACTCGTTTTTTAGTTTCAAGGCTCTCTTAGGGTGTTCATTGAAAGGCCTTAAAGCCAAAAATTCATTATGACCATTTAAGATAAAATGATCAGAAAAATAAGATATTTGCACCAGTTCAAACGGATTGAAAATTGGAACATTTATTTTTTTTTCCCGTTAGTTTCGTTAACGGTGTTAACGATTTTACCAATTTGGAACGTAAAACAAACTACAGGGACGAAATTAGAGCACTTTGAAACTAAAGGGATGAAAATGAGACAACCGTAAAACTACAGGGATGGCTACGAAAATTTGCCCTTATAAAATTTAAACTTGAAAAACATGATAACTCATACTATATTTGTAGCTGCAATGTCATTAATAGCATTCTCGTCTTTATCTGTGTGAGTTGTTACATACAGCTGTGCTCGGCTAGGTGCAAACCCAAAGCCTTCCTCCTGTTTTGTTACCAAGTCCATACATCAACTAATTGTTGAATTCAAAAAATATACCAAGTTGAAAATATGAAACAATAAACCAACTTCAAGTACCAATTCATGAGCATGTCGTGCATAAGATTTTGATCATGGACAACATTGAGGCTAAGCATGAATGAATTTGCACATTTCACACATGGACATAAGATTGTGCCCTCCTTTGACCCATTGAGAGAAGCAAAGTGCAAAAAGTCCATAATCCCTTGCAAATAGTCTCTAGACGATCTACTCTTCGTCATCCAAGTCTTATCCATTGGTTTAGTATTAACTAAAACAATGTAGGAAAAAAAAGTATCCAAGTAAAAAGGCGAATGAATTATCAATATGAATATCAATTAATCATCTTAGCCTACTATTTTGGGTATCAAGGCACGTAGAACATGATGGTTACTTTTATCTAATTCAATGGCATACAACAACGTAAGAAACACATGGAACAATTCATTCAGAATTACTCAATCACTTTACCATATTATTAAACTTGCTAGAATTAAATTAATCCTTGTGAAAAGTACCTCAAAAAAGTTCATTTGCTTGTACATCCAAGTCCTCCTCTGCCTCGTGAGGCTGCGAAGAGGTATGTGAGTTGGAAGGCCGTGAAGTTCTAGGCAAATGGTGAGGCTGTGAAGCTCTAGGCAAATAGGTAGTCTGCGAAGATCCATGTGGCTGAGTGGGTTTTGAAGCCCCACATGATTGGGCACGATTTGGAGATCCATGTGAGAGACTAGGTTGTGAATGTTGCTCTATTTTGCTAGTAAATCGTCTTTTCTTTGCCATGCCTATTCAAACAAACAGTAGAATAATAAACAATAATGGTCATTAATGCATAAGAGGGCATTAGCAAACTTCATGTAGCAAACTCATACTCAGCTAACTGTCTTGATTATGCAGGCATGGCTCCTTGCTCTAGTTTTTTTACCAGCAAGGTCAAACATTTTGATGCGTTTTGGATTAGTCGTTCATAAAGTGTTACTAGTTCACATAATAAAATACAAGTTCGCAGATGCTATCAATTTAACGAATTGCACAAAAACCAAGGGTTTCGAGTTTCTCAGACTGATTTCAAGCCCATTTTGGTCCACCAAACCTCAGAATCCGAAAGCAAGTATTCAAACAAAGTTGTAGAGGATCGAATCAGCTGTCCAACGCAATTTGAATCGAGTCTAACGAACATTGCATGTAAGAGTTATGCCCAAAATACGAACTGCTGTCTGGGAACAAAAACAGGACATCCAGATCTGGAATACAGATTGGACAATGGACGTTTCTGGGCATAATTTATGAGTATGAATTTCTGTTCATATTTTTTCTAGATAGTAGACTCAAACACAGAACTTTTGGCGCAAGAATCAACCAAAACGGAGCTTTGTAGAGTCCTACAGAATTTCTGCAAGATCTGTAAAAAAAACTTGAACCAGTCCGGCTAGGTGCAGAAAAGTGACGAAAATTAGGGATTTTCGAGGCCAAACTTCAACAATCAACAAGAGTAAGATCAACCACAATATCCACACATCACACTAACTCGAAAACACATAAAAGTAGTTAGATTTCCCTACCTCAAGCTTGAGAGCAACCCAAAGCTTCAAACCCAAACCCTAGCTTCAAGTCTTCCAATAAAGGGATGGCATGAGAGAATGGGGCTTAGTTCGGTGAAAAATGGTTAGTTCAGTGAAAAATGGTTAGAGTTCTAGTCAATGTCGTGTGTCAACGAACACCTCGGAGAAAATTTCTGTTGTACATTAAGTTGGAAATTCACCGAACTTATGTTGATACAGTTCCTGAACATATCTATCTGATGCTTACGGTGCAATATATATCCATGCTCTGTCACAGTATATTGAACTGTGTGTCACACACCTATTGTTGACCTGTGACCTACTCATGTGCGTTTTGCTGAATCAGCCGACTTCGCTTTGAATTATTTTTAGAATGATTTCAACAATCAAATAGTAGCCCAATAATCAAAAAACCCAACAAATCTCTGGCTATATAAACATACACATGCCAATACAAGAAATCTCTACCTATAGAACGAAAAACCTGGTCATTTGAAACAAAGATAAAACAAGATTCGTACATGCAGGGCCGAAAACCCACCTGAAGCACTACGTTGTACCTATTAATGTTGATTGAACTATACTATGATGTCAATAGGGAAAAAATTAAATCAAGGAATAAACTAGAAAACTAAAATAGGGGTGCTCGGTTCCAAGAGCGCTGGCCGAACACGGCGTGGTTTGCGACGTAACAAACTACGCCAGCCTCACAACGAAGCCAACATAAATCCTATCCAAATAAAAAAAAAGAAAAGGCAGTTTCATTATGGTGGTATACCAGCCGCCTGTTCTGGAACTTTCAGTTCCAATCGGCCGGTGGGTGCTTGCATGCTTGTGTGTGTGTGTGTGTGTGTGTGTGTGTGTGTGAGAGAGAGAGAGAGAGAGAGAGATGACTAACCGTTGGGAACGGACGAGGGAGGGCTTGGCGGATTGTGACGCACGGAGTGGTGGGGATGGAGGCCGTCGGGAGAGACGGAGGAAGGAGCTGCAGGAGAGAGCGAGAGTGAGAGAGAAGCGGGATTGATTTGGGGATTTCTCTTCAACGCCCTTTTGAGGGAGGCGCGAACGATTTTTAGGGATTTCAAGTATATGGGATTTCCTTCAGCACGCGCCAACAGATTGTGTTTTGGTGAATTAGGACCAAAAGAATTAAACGCCCTCGTATCGAGCAATACAAACAAACTCCAAACTTAATAAGCCAATTATATTTTAATAGTAGTCGATCTGAACCATTAGAATTTCACGTCTTACTGATTCCTTCATTATAACAAAAATCGAAGATCATCGGATATCAATGACCGCCTGATCGGACAATATTTGATACATCCCAACGCACTAAAGTATTGGATTGCAATACCCGCCCTCACCTGAGTCTTTTTTTATCGATCGGAACCGTCCATATTTTACATATCAGGGAGTTCATCAATCGTATATAAAACGAAGTTAATCGAGTATCGTTACACACTTAATCGGCCATACAAACTCATTTTTTTAATGAAATTGTGTCTTGATGAAGAAGTTTTTTAAATCCGATCGAGTCATTTTTTTACAAGAATGCTATAATCAACAAGGAAAACAAAAGCAACGGTCTGGATCGTCGTGATTGTATTGCGGTTGAATGACTACCGCACGTTCAAGTATAACACAAGATTTAATTTATTAACAATTATATTGAACGTATAGGATTTAAAGGCAATTACCAACTCAATTTTAATTGTGGTCGATTTGATCCGTTAGGATTTCAGAAGGGTGTGGGGACAAGTTGTTGCAACGGCTCAGATTTGCTTGATCCAAGGGTTGACGTTAGGGTTGTCCATCGGTCGGGTTTTTTCAGGTTCAGGTCGGGTTGGACCCGACCCGACTTTAGTCGGATTGTTAAAATGGTCACCCGAGCCCGACTGAAATACTTGTCGGGTTCCAACCGAACCGATTGCTCATTGGTTCGGGTCGGGTTCGGTCGGACGACGGGTTTGTACGGAGTCACAAATTCAATCACAGATCTAGAAATCAAAATCACAAACCAGATCACAATCACAATTAACAGCAAAATATTACAAAATCACGTTAACAATCACAGATCTACAAGAAAATGAGAACGAAAAAAAGATTAATAGTGTTTGAAAATAATCGAAGAACAGTTCAGAAAAATAAGAGGACTGAATAAGGTTTTGAAGTTTGAACAGTTCTTCGACGAGTAAGTCTTTCGGTCGTAAGAATCATTGTGGAGCTTGTTTCATGGATTACAGAAAATAATTGCAAACCTTTATTCTCTCTCCTCCTAAAAACCTTCGTTTCGTTCTTCTCTTTCTTGATCTCTGGGAACAACTGCAACAAGGACGCCGTATAGGAAGAGGTGGTGACGCCGCCGTTCGTCGGGCGGAGGATGGAGGAGAACGCCATTCGTTGGGTGGAAGATGGAGGAGAACGCCATTCGTTGGGTGGAGGAGTGGCCGGTGAAATGGAGGAGTGGAGGAGTGGTGTGCGCTGGGTGAAATGGAGGAGTGGATGAGTGGTGTGCGCTGGGAGTCGGGATGGGAAAGTGGAAATGGGGATAATAGGGTTTATTTTTCAGTTTTATAATAAAATCAGTTGGTCGGTTCGGGTCACCCGAGAAATGATCTGGTGCATCTGACACCCGACCGACTAAATGTGAAACTCGACTAAATCAACCCGAATCCGACCCGAATGACTAATCGGAACCGTCCGTTGTGTCTATTTTCGGGTCGGGGTCTGGTCGGGTGGTGGGGTGGGTCGGGCCCATGGACAGCCCTAGTTGACGTGTGTGTTTCAACTCTCTTAAGAAAGAGCCCACAATCTTTCAAATATTTCACAAAAATGTCATATCTTCTTTTTACCCAGCAGCTTCTGTCGATTGGGTCCCCCCCTCTCTCTCTCTCTCTCTCTCTCTCTCTCCTGTCATCTTTCGAATTCCTATCGAGATCTACAAATCCTGTCAGAAACTAGGCTAAGAAACATTTTTTCGATTATCAAAAAAAAGAAGAAACATTCCTTTGGAATTTTTAATTTATTCCGTCGAGCTGATTGAAGAAAGCTGTGTAAAAGTTGGGTTAAGAAAGTTCCGTGAAAGCAAAGGTAATTGGTCTAACAAATAAACCATTTTTTGAAAGCCGTGTGAAACATTCTTTTGGGATTTTTTTTGAGAGCTTTTGGTGTCTGTTTCTTTTCAGAGTGCAAGTAGTGTTTAAATTTCAATCTAGCTGCTCTTTCGGGTGGAATTTGTGTCTGTTCCAAATATTCAAAAAATTTGGGTGGTTTTTTTGGTGTGGGTGGGTGTGTTGTTAAATGTTACACATAATCGAGTTTTGTTATTTTGACTCCTCTTGACGTTCCATTTTGAATAATAGTTTAGCAGTGTAGTCTACGAGCTAGGTCCATATGTTTTCAGGCCCTTCTTTTTCTTTTTCTTCCTTCATTTTTCTGTTATCATGGGGGTAGTGCCGTAGGCACAAGCAAGCACTATGCATCCGGTGATCGCTTACACTGAGGTATTTTAACCAAAGCCTGAAGCTTTTTTCGATAGTCTGTTTTTTTCTTGCGGTCCGAACTAATTTTTTTTACTCCTTATATGGTTAGTTTATGGCGTTTGATAACTATTAGTGATTGAAATTACATTGAGATTTTTGATTTCTGGATTCTAATATGTTCTTTCATTTCTACAAATGGGTTTAATGTATGTGGTGGAGGATCCATTATAGTGCTATTTTAACTTTTTTACTTGGTATTTATTGAGATTCCATAAGCAAATTGATAGTTCTTTATAGCTAGCTTAAAAGTTTAGTCGGGGGAGTGTCGTACGCACGGGTAATTTTCTTTTGTGCCACTAAGAAAATGATCACATATTACATATTAATGAATGGGAAATTTTTATAAATGGTCCCTCTAGTTTTCATGAATTTTCATTTTCGTCCCTCTAGTATCAATTGTGTTACTTTTAGTCCTATAATTTGCATTCTGTCTCAATTTCGTCCCTCTCACTTACGGCGTTAATGAAACAAACGGAATTGGAGGACAAAATTGTCATTTCTCCTCACAGAGGGACTAAATTGAGATTTCATGCAAACTAGAGGGACTATTTCTATAATTTTGTTTTTTACTTTTGTTTTTGTAAATAAATTTAAAATACATCATATATAATATATTTCTCATCTCATTTTATAGTGAATAATAAAATATATGTTGAAATTTTGTAAAGTTTTTATTATATACATCACAAAAAATATGAGAAAATTCAAAAAACAACCCTTATGTTAATTGTCTTGGTCTTGTATTTTTTTTTCAATTGAATTTTCGCTATCGTTATTTTTTTTGTCATATGATTAAAAAGAAAAAGTTGTTCAGTAGTATTTAGAAATTTTGTAATTGTGTTTAATTAAGCAATGAAACACTATTAAATATTAAGAGATCAAATACATTAAAATATGGGTATAAGTGTATTTATTTTTGGACTTACTCATAAGATCACTCATATAACAAATAAACACGGATTTTAAACATTTTTTTATTGGGTGAAAAAATAAGAAGATTATAAGAACATGATACAAAGACATTAGCTAAGGGGTTGATTTGTGCATTTTCTAATATTTTTGTAATGTGTAATGAAATATAAATTTTTCAATATAGTTTGATTACCCAATAAAAAATAATTCAGTTGTC
Source organism: Rhododendron vialii (assembly GCF_030253575.1). Lineage (NCBI taxonomy): Eukaryota > Viridiplantae > Streptophyta > Magnoliopsida > Ericales > Ericaceae > Rhododendron > Rhododendron vialii. Next base: position 10,007,144 of record NC_080564.1, on the reverse strand, counting down.
AAATACATTTCTTATGGTCTTTTTTATTTTATTTGCAAAAAACAAAAGTAAAATGTAAAATTTTAAAAATAATCCCTCTGGTTTGCATAAAATTTCAATTTGGTCCTTCTGTGAGAGAAAATGACAATTTTGCCCTTCAATTCCGTTTGTTTCATGGACGGCGTCAGGGAGAAGGACGAAATTGAGATGGAATGAAAACTATAGGGTTAAAAATGATACAATTAATAGTAGAGGGACGAAAATGAAAACTCGTGCAAACTAGAGGGACCATTTTTAAAAATTTCCCTTAATGAATTGATTTAGTGTTTGAGCCACTAACTAGCAAGTGCCATTGGCACGGACAATTCCAACCGGGGTGCGTAGTGCCGTAGACACGGGTAAACACTAGTCGTATATAAAACGAAGTTAATCGAGTATCGTTACACACTTGATCGGCCATACAAACTCATTTTTTTAATGAAATTGTGTCTTGATGAAGAAGTTTTTTAAATCCGATCGAGTCATTTTTTTACGAGAATGCTATAATCAACAAGGAAAACAAAAGCAACGGTCTGGATCGTCGTGATTGTATTGCGGTTGAATGACTACCATACGTTCAAGTATAACACAAGATTTAATTTATTAACAATTATATTGAACGTATAGAATTTAAAGGCAATTACCAACTCAATTTTTATTGTGGTCGATCTGATTCGTTAGGATTTCACATCTCACTGATTTCATCATTGTCACCAAAAACGGAGATCATCGGATTTCAGCGACCACCTGATCTGACAACATTTGATGCATCCCAAGGCATTAAAGTATTAGATTGCAAGACCTGACCCCGCCAAAGTCTTTATATTTCGATATGAACCATCTATCTTTTGCATATATTTGAATTTATCATTCGTACCAAGAATTAAGTTGATCGGGTATCTTTACACATTTAATCGGACGATAAGTATCATCCAAAAAATAAATTGCGTCACAATCAAGGAGCTTTCTAAACCCGATTGAACCAAATTTTTATGATAATGATTTAATCAATAAGCAAAACGATGATCAACGGCCTCGACTATTAAAATAGTTTTGTTTTATTGAGATCTGCTAAATAATTGTACTCCCTCCGTCCCATAATATTTGTCCGGTCCGCAAAACGAGGACTATAAAATAATGTATTTCTTTCAAGAAAAAATTCAAATTTTTTTCATAAGTTAAAAGAACTCGTCAAGATCTAGTAAATTGTCGAATTTTTTTCCAACTTTTCTTACAAAAATTGTATTATTTTTAGGTCTCCGTTTTGCGGACCGGACAAATATTATGGGACGGAGGGAGTATCAAAGAGTATTAAAAATGTATAACATGTAGTAATATTATTTTTATTTTTTCATCCGGTGCAGTAATATTAGTATTAGATGTAGTTTTGTTTGTTCATAGGGTCTATCCCAGCGCTTTTGTTGGGCCGCTGGCAAAGGAAGTGTCTATGCTAGTGCTTTTACTAGGCGTTAGTAAATAGAGGTCTATTCCAGCGCTTTTACTTGGGCGCTAGGAATTGGTCAATCTATTCCAGCGCTTTTGCTTTGGGCGTTGGGAAAGCCTCATTTTAGCAGCGGCTAGAAATAGCGCTGGTGTAGACCTCCTATTGTAGCGCTTTTTGCAAGCGCTGGTAGAAAAAACGCTGGCAAATCCCAAATTTTTTGTAGTGACGTCTTCAAGAAGTACAAGGTCTCCGACGTCTCCTTGTACGAGGTCAACAGCCAGCGCGACGTAATTCCTGTGGGCGCGGAGGACTCCTTGTTCGAGTATGTTTCCCTCCGCCCCAACGGCGTCTACACCAAGTCCCAGCTCCTGAAGGAGCTCGAAACCCTCTCCGCCGCCTGGGGCGTGTTCGAGAACGTCGACCTCCTTGCGGGAACGCTCCCTGACGGAACAATCCGTATCGGAATATTCATCTTCTCAGAGCTCTCTGCTTCTGCCCCCTCACCCTTAAACCCAGTTATCCACCCCAATAATGTCCGAACTCCCCCTCAAACCCTGTGTAAACGACGACAAATCCAAATTTGACTGGGACTCACACGACCTCCAGGCGGACGCCACGATCCCGGTCCGAAATCTGGATGCCTTCAAGAAGTACAAGGTCTCCTACGTCTACTTGTACGAGGTCAACAGCCAGCGCGACTTATTTCCTGTGGGCGCGGAGGACTCCTTGTTCGAGTGTGTTTCCCTCCGCCCCAACCGCGTCTACACCAAGTCCCAGCTCCTGAAGGAGCTCGAAACCCTCTCCGCCTTGGGCGTGTTCGAGAACGTCGACCTCAAGGGCGGAACCAGGAATAAAATCTATCTTGGGCTAACCCAAATTACATATATATAAACCAAAAAGAGGCAAACTTATATATAAATACGTAAATGTTCAAAAATAAATAAAAGAGAAGTACAAAAAAAACGTACACTATCGAAGTTGTACCCTAAAATGTTTCACAAAATAGAAATCATCTATTATCAAATATGAGTAGATGTCTTGGACAAGATCTCTTTCGATGTACATAATTATAGAATCCACTAGAAAATCATCCTCCATTTTGTTGCGCAAATTAGTTTTCACATGCTTTCAAGTTCGTCCGGTTCGGAGTATCAGTCCAGTCGCCAATCAAACCCTTCGAGCATCGCTGTTGAAATCGTTGCTTCAGGCCTTCAGGGCATTTGTCTAGGTGTAATAGATGACAGAACGGGGATTACGATTGATAAGAGAGTGACAAAACGTAATGCGTTGTGTGTTTTTATCTCTGCAATTAGGCTAGGCTGTAAAAAATGGGTTGGGCTAAATGGGTTAGGCATTGTATGGGCTGTGTTTTTACATATAATTTTTTTTTTTTTTTTTGAAGACCACTTGGGCTACAGCCTACTGTAGCCCATACACAGTACCGCCCTTGGTCGACCTCATGGCAGGAACGCACCCTGACGAAACAATCTGTATCGCAATATACATCTCAGAGAGGGAGTGGCTGTCTGCCAATTCCATCAAGTGCATTAACGTGGGGTTATTGCCGCTGTCGCAGCCGATGGAGATCGATGAGTCTCAATATGACCGACGAGAGGGAGCAGATGGAGTACATTACGAGTATGGAGATCGAGGGAGTATAACAGGAGGGTAAATGAGGTGTCGTCGAGGCGGCTGTGTTTGTTGTTGCCTAAGGAGGTGGAGGTGGAGGTGTCGAGGATGTTGGCGGAGAACAACTCTGTGAATGACAGGTTGTTTCACAGGATAAAGGACCGTGTGCAGAAGTGATACCACGATTAGGGGTACGCGTGCGCACAGGTCGTGAATTTCGGCAACTTGAATATATACCAAGGACGTGGTGTGTGAGGTGGTGGAAGGGGATATTACCCAGTTGGTGATTCGGTTCCAGGACAAGCTTGGGAATCCGGTACTGGAAGAGAATACACGTCGGGAAGTCGTGGAGCAAGAGTTGCACAAAGAGGTGGCGATCGATGCTTGTTTTGATTCTTTCTTTAATTGGCATTGCTGGTTTTTTTTTTTTTTATAGTACTAATTTCTCACTGATTGTGCTAGTTAGCCTAATTTGTAGTTGTTGTAGTGTTAATTGCATAATTAGTTACGTAGCTAGCTTGCCATGATTGCCTGGTTTGTTCTTCGATTTTGATCTGGTAGAATTTAGTCTATTTAGTTTCCTCCTTTGTTGTGATTTTATTAGTTTGCCTTATACTCCTTCAAAGTCATGTTTTGTAGACAATGAGGTGTGGGTAGTGCAATTTTGGGTTCTATTGCAATAGATAGATGATTAATTAGATTAGCTATGACGAATTATGAAAAAGAATTTATGGTTTTTGTTGCTTCGCTCTTGCCTCATAGTTTCTAGTTCACAGTAAATTGGTTGATTCAATTCATGGTTTTCACACAGTTAAATGCCTGCTCTTGCCTCATAATCCAGCCCGCGACCTGATGAGAACAACGAAGGGGGATTGATTGTGGAGATAAAGCTCGAGGTACCTGAACAGGAGTCAGCACTGAGTGGAGTATTGTCACGCTTTTTGGTTAGTAGGCTCTAAGGGGGGTTTATTTATGTTTTAAGTAATAGGCCGTGTTCTTATCAACTTAACTTAAATTTGAAATTTTTGTCTTTATTTGAATTTTTTTCATTTCTTAATTTTGCGCCAAACTTTTTTGAGTTATTGATTCGTCTCGACGAGAGGAATTGAAAAGTAAAATTGTTTTAATTTTTACCCAAGTATTTTTAGAAATAATCACTTTTTAATATAAAAAAATGCGCTAACAAATGCGAAAAAAATTTAAATAAGAATAAAATTTTCAAATTTAAGTTAAGTTCATAAGAACACAACCTTAATAGGATCTAGATGAGTACTCTTTATCTAAAAAGTAAAGTTTTTTGTTAGGATTGGTTATATGTGAGTGTTAATCATTATCTAGTTTCTGGATAAGTATTATCATTATCTAATTCTCTCTCCGTCCCTAAATAAATGTTCGGACCACATATTTAAGTCTCTAAAAAGATGCATTTTGTTCGTTAACAAATCAATAGTTATCAATGAATTCTTTCAAGTTGTGAAAAAAGTTTAAAATTTTTTAACCAAAAAAATGTTTTTTTTAAAGACCTAGGTTTGCGGACCAGACATTTATTTAGAGACGAAGAGAGTAAATATTTTGTTAGGAGTAGTATCTGCATGTTAGTGTTATCATTATCTAGTTTCTTAGCTTATAAATAAGATCTTTATTCATTGTTAAAAAATTATATGCTCCAATTATTAATCCGTTTGGACCGGTACGAAGATCCTAGCTATTTTTTTTTATCATTTTATCCTAAAGAATCATAATTAAATTTTTATCTCTAAGACTCTCATAATCAAGCATCTGCTCTATAGCGCAAACACGGCCTTACGTGGCATTTTCCATCCAAATTTCTAATTTCCGTTATCGATTGGACTAAGTAGATAACCGTACGATAATTGAGAGGATGAAATTTTCAAATTAATAGTTTAGGGAAAGTAGAAAACAAGTGCATAATTTAGAGGATAAGAAGGAAAACAACTCAAAATGAATCGAAAAACTGTTTTCTTTTTCTTCCGTTGCACAAGTTCTTAAACATAAAAATACTTTGGCGTTCCTTTAAAGTGTTCTCCAAATTGTCTCGAAACCATGCTTATGCACTACCTTAGGTCATCCACAGTGGTATAATCAAAAGCCAATTATTTCTAAAGTTAACAATATTTGTGCAAAAGATGGCTCACAATGGTATAATCAAACTTAGCAACATCCTTAGAAATAATCAAATTTTAGGCTTTGGATAACCAAAACTAGCAATATTTTTCAATAATCAAAATTTTTCAACCCCACATCACATAAGTTAACTAGTTCCAAAATTTATATACACACATGTTTCAATTGGTATTTTCTTATTCTCTTCTTTGCCAACTCTATATCTTTTTCACTTTACTTAGAGCATCCGCAATGGGAATAATCAAATTCAATAACCAAAATGTGTCACGTCAGCATTTGATTATCCATTTAGTTCATAATCAAACTTAACAAACTTTACCTTCACATTGGTTATTTTTGCATCCCTATAAAAAAAACTCTCACAATACGCAATGCACCTATGTCCAATTGCAAACGAGTTTTAATCACATTCGACCACATCAAATTATTCGTCTCGATGAGACGATTCTAATGTGGGGTGTTTTTTAGTTTTTTAGTTTTGAGTTTGGTTATTGGGTTTGGTTATTGAGTTTTGGTTATTGGTAAAAGTTGTTAAAATTGGTTATGGAATGGATGGAATTTGATTATTTGCTAAAAGACTTGTAACTTTGCTTATTACAATGTGAGGTGTTTTTTTTAGCATTGTTGTTAAGTTTGCTTATTCATACCAATTTGCTTATTACAATGTGGATGCTCTTACAAACTATTTCTCTTTCTTTTCCTCCAAAAGTGAAGTTCATATCTCTCGATCATCTACCATTCAACCCATTGTCATCGGATTAAAGTATTTCACTCTTCTTTTCTGTTTTTATTTTTTCCCCTCCAAAAAAAATTCATAATAGGAGGGAAGAAAGTCACCGATTTTTTCCCAAAATTAAAGGAGGGAATCGATATATTTTTGCCCAAAAAAACGTAAATGAAGAGAAGTGAATAGCGGGAAACAGAGGGGGAGAGAAAAAGTGAAATTGTTGTGGACCTCTTTATTTAGTTATGGACTAAAAGCAATCACTGTGAACTTATGGACTAGAAGCAATCACTGTGAACCTCAACATTGGTAATCTTAGCAACATCTTAAATGAATAATCAAAAGCTGATGTGTCAATTTTTGGTTATCCATTTTTTATTATGCCACTGTGGAAGGCCTTAGTTACCATGGCTATTATCTTGCAAAACAAGATTCAAAGACTAGATCGAGAAATTAGTAAATACTACTGTATATCCAGAACCAGATGCATTCGGAGCTGTCCAACATAGATCCGGTCATAGATGTCTATGTCCAAGTAGTATTTGGTTATCATACAAAGATCACCCCCTTCTTTTAAGGGATCCCTTAGACTTATAAAATGTCGACTTTTAACATGAGTCGTTAGATTGTGTTTTTAATTGTCCGGATCCGTGGACAATTTTTGATCGATAAAAAATAGTTTTTTAACGGTCAAAGATTATCCGCGAATCTGGATTATTGAAAACACAATCCAACGGCTTTGGAAAGAAGCCTGTATTAATTGTTTTCTTTGTGCGGGATTCCTTAGTGGAATAGCAGTCCTGGTGGTTATTTTCTAAACCATACTTTGAACCAAGACGACAGCTAAAGATCGTAGTAGCACCTGCGCAGAAAGTATTATTAAATTGCCACTATCAGTTCTTAAACTTCTATTAATGTCTAGTTTGAATCTTAAACTAGGATTTTTGCACATGTTAAGATGCTCTAAAGAAATTGTATTTCTCCATGAGTTTGTGCATAAGGTTCTTATTCTTATTTTTAAGTAATTATTTTTCGTTTTACTATGAGCTAGACAGGTCATTTTTTCCCAATACATCACTTTTAACTTAAAAAATAAATACTTATTTAAAAAATAAATTCTTATTTTAGTTCGTGGAACACACCCCTAGCTTAGGGCATTTGGCAATACGACTCATTAAACTATTATATGAACCCAAATTAAGTTAGTTCCCTACATAGTTATTAGTTAGGCAAGGCCCACATAGTTTTACTACATTTTTACCTTCATCCTACACCCGTTTTGAATATCAGCCCCAAAATTATTATCACAATCAAAGCAATGCACTCTTTCATTTTTTTTCGAAAACAACAAAAGCCCAAACAAAAGCAATGCACTTTCTAAAACTACACTTTTAAAAGGTCTCACCATTGACCGACTTTGCGATGAACAATTTTGGAAAAATGACGGTCAAAGACGTGTTTTGATAATTAATACTTATCAATGATATTTTTAGCATTAACAAGTGTTCTTAGCTTGTCCTTGGTGGGTATTAATTATCAAAATACGTCCTGAGCTGTCATTTTCCAGACAATTTTCTAATATTGCCCAAGGAGAATAGTGAGTTCAAAGAGTTTAAAATTGTGCTAATAGTCTCGTACTCACCCCACAACAAACACGCTTCGAAATACAGTAGTTTTTCTTTTTTTCTTCTTAACAATAGGTCAATTTTAGTTCATCATGCTATTGCTCTAGGTTTACATAAAACTACATTGATCTCAGTAAAAGGTGATTTAGATGGGTATGGTTCCAAATTTTTTATTTTTTGGTAGGTGAAATTTTATAAAGGGAAATACTAGGGACACGTCAATGTGTCACACTTCAACCACGCCCCTCTTACATGCATGTGTGGAAATTTCACAATATATACTAAGGACCCAATCATCTCAAAGCCACCTATTATGAATGGAGAATTTGACAAATGACCAAAATAAAAAGGATGTTTCAAGTTAATGCCAGATAAAAAGGATTACAATTATAGTTTTCTTTGCGATGGGCCAGGGACGAGGTGGTACTTGTGGTATTTTGACTTCAGATGTATTTTATTTGGCAGTTTACTGGATGTTAAATATCCTTGGATGGATTACTTTTTATTGAATTTGAAAGCACATCACATTATGACAGGGTAACGTTTCGCAGTTTAATGAATCTTCTACTTATTTGATGAGATGGCTAAGAGATTATTTATGATTCAGTTTAGGGTATCAATTTAGGCCTCGAATTGTCTGCATCCGATCGATCCTGGTGGAAATGGCATTACAGAGAACTATAGGAGAGTTTATTTTTACTAAGTTTAATGACAAAAATCCAGGAGTCAAAGGGTTAAATGAGAGAATTAATGATGTAGACCAATATTTTAGTTATTCTATAAATATAGAATTTCTGTTTATTATTTTGAATTTAGTATTTTAGTAGGATGTTCCGTTTTAGCGTAATTTCCTAGAATATTAGGCTTTCTTGTTTAGGTTGATTCTATTTCCTTTATATTATTCTCTTGCTCTCCAAGATTTAGATTTTTAGCCTTTCTTTATTTTCTTTTCTTTTTAGTATTTCTAGGCTATCATTATAAATTAGAATGTAAGCCTTTGGGCTCATTAGTTGTTTATGATTGATTAATGAAAATTTGAGAAGTTTTCTTAATATCGTTTGATCGTAGGTCGTCGAAAGAGTATCTCTAGTTCAAACTTATTTATGATTGTTTTTGTTGCGCGTTTTTTCTTTTTCTGCACGCCTCGTTGCATCAATTAATTTAAGGAACAATGGGAGTTTAGTAAATCTTAAGGAAGCATAATGTAATTTCGTTGGTTCTTTTGAATAATTGGGGGTTTCACACTTCATGGCCTTAGTCATATAATCTTTCTTCAAAATGTTATGCGTTCTCGCTCTCAATTTTTGCATTGCGATTGTACTCTCAATTCTCGCTCTCACGAATTTTAATAGGTTGAGATGTGTTTCAAATATCCTTTCACGCTCGTGCTCCTGCACTCGTACCTGCTCACGCTTGTAAATTATGTGACTTGATTCACAGCTGCAGGTTGATTCTGTGATACAAAAAACAGCACCAATCAACCACTTCTTCCTTAGGAGAAATTTTTGGGTACTGAGTGGTTGTACTGTTGGCGACCTCAGTCATCTAAATGTGTTTTGCACGGCTCAGATGTACTCCCTCTCTCACTCTTCACACCCAACCACTCTCTCTCCTTTATTTGTCTCTCTAAAATTCGTACCATTCAAAATACATTACGTTTGGATATGGTACCTGACAGACACTTCTAAGTTGGATACTTTCATGTTTATTATTTTTTGAATAATTCTTTAACTTGTTGTCATCATTTCAGACGGACAATTTGGTCTAAATTTAAGTCACCGTATATCTAAAGATTTAATTTCAAACTCGACCTGTCTTAATTGGAAGAACAAAAATAAAATAAAACCGATGTGTAAACTTAAAATTTTAAAAAGGAAAACAGTAAGATTAAACATTTTGAAATTATACAATTCACATTTATCTACAATCTTTTCACATAAAGAGTATGTAAAATTAAATAAATCCAAAAACAAAATTATATATATATATATATATATATAATGAGGGACTTTCATTTTCCGATCAAATTTTGAAAATCCGAACCGTTCAATGTGTGCAGAACGTAATTTTAAGGGTCTACGCGAGAAATCAGCAAAAAAAATGACCTGGAATGGCGTCATCCGAGCAGTTTTTTTGAACCGTTCAATGAAAACTGCTCGGATGAAGCCTTTCCCAGTCATTTTTTTTGCTGATTTCTCACGAGGACCCTTAAAATCACTTTCTGATAACTTTGAGCGGCTCGGATCATCAAAATTCAATCGAGAAGAGGAGTCTCGTATTTTAATAAAATGAGAGATCTCTTACCGAAACTTAACTCATATAGAAGAATTTTCAAGTGAAGTCAAACACGGATGGTAAAACAAAAATTAAAATAAAAAAGTGAAAGCCAACGTGCGAGGCTCATCAATAGCTCCAAAAGGGTCCACAAACATTTGCATAGAATATTGGAACTGGCTTTGTCTGCGAGCGGCAGCACGGAAGCTTGTGCTACCACGGGGAACGCACGGCCAGGACACACTTTCGTCTGTTGCCCCCCGCACACGTGGCGACAAGATAGTCGGCTTTCCTCGTGCTTTCGTTCTTTCACAGGTCGAGCATAATAATATACTTAACGGGTCCACGTCGATTCGTAGCATCAAAGTAGTGGAGTAGTGACTATTCTTTTGTTCGTGCTTATGCACTAGTGGTTAATATAATAACTTAAAAAGAAAGGGACATTTCACTTTCACTTCGAATTGATGCTTTACCATTCATAGGAGAAGATTTTGCGTGTCGGGCAGTATAACGGATGTGGTATCTCGTCGGCGATGTTAGCTGTTTAAGTATTTTTCGGGTGTTTCAGATTTTAGAGAGAGAAAAAGAGCAGAAAGTAGTGGGGTAAGGGCAAAGAGAGAAAATAAATCTGAATCGTTCAAACTACATTTGCACGGTTGAAATCGCAAACGAGCACCACCGCGTGGTATCCGCTCGGCATCCAAAAAATTCTCCCATTACACGCGAGTCCACTTGGGACTATTCAGAGTTTTGAATAGTTTGAATTTTCTAGTTATGTACAAGGTTACAAAATGATGGATTTGGATGTTCTTATCTTTATCGAGAGATATTTGAGATGTAATAAAATGAACAAAAGAAGGGAAACGAGACATTTAGATGAACTTTCAAAAACAAGAAATTTACAATTTTGGGTTTCTATTTGTTCTAATGATTTGGTATTTGAGTTTAGTTAACTCATACTAGCTAAACTAAACTCAAACATCCTAACGTTAAGTTCAATACGAACCTTAGAATTTTTTTTCCTGACCATATAGTGTGAGAACCCATTTGGGCCCATATCGGTGGATTATGGAAATTCCATGTGGTATATAATCGAACACGGCGAGCAATTGTATAATTTGAGATTAACAATATTTGAGCCACGTGATTAGGCTAAGAGTTAGGCAAGTGGGCTTACAATATGAATCGAGCACACACATAAGATCCTTATAATTTGTTGTCAGGGATTCACTCAATCAACTTTGGGGTAATTTTTTATCTTCGTAATCTTAGGTTTCCAAATTGTAGGATTATATTACTTAATTTAACCATAATGATTGGTTTTATATACTGTTGGAAAAGGGGAGCTCTTCCCTCAAGTCTGGCTTCTACAATTATGGGGTTAAAATATAAGTAAAATGACTAAAATCTGTATTTCAGATTAGGATATCAAAAGTAAAAGAAGACAAGGAAGCAGGGGGCAGCAGCATGTGTCCAGTTTGTGGGCCCACTCCAGTCTCGCTCCGATGATCGGAAGCGTTCACTTTGTAGAGCTCGTCGAGTAAAACCACTATGCAAAAAAATCAGCTTAATTGGATATCATTAAGTTCCTGATCGGAGCCCATATAACTCTCGGTCCATGGGTTACAGTGGATTTGATCCAGTGTTTCGGATCCATTCTTTTCAAGATAAAAAGGTTTTGATCAGGCACTTAATGATATCTAATTAAGCTGATTTTTTGCATAGTTATTTTACTCGACAAGCTCTATAAAGTGAACGCTTCCGATCATCGGAGCGAGACTGGGGTAGGTCCAAAAACGGGGCACAGCAGCCCCCCGCTTCCAGAAGACAAAACCCTTGAATCACCAAAAATATAGGGGAATAAAAGCCTTATCCTCTGCGAAAAAATAATTGTTACTTTTTATTTTGCATCAATTCCACTTTTTTCACGTTTGTTAATTTTGCTCTTTTTGGCTTATTTCAAAACAATTGGAGTCTCGATCATATTTTTAAGGGAAAAAAAAAATTTCTTTTTTTAGGGAAAACTAAGATCACATTCAATTTGCACATACAAACGTAGTGTCCTGTACTTTTATTTATGCAAAGTGTGTGTCGTGTGATCCCAACTCGTACTTAGATTTTGTCTGGGATTCCTCTCCTTCAGTTCTGTCCAATTTAATTTTTTGTGGGATTGACAAGGCTCCAAATAGTGATCGAAATCGTTCATCTTGTGGCTCATATAAATTCAACAAAACAAGAAATTAAAAAATTCATATTCAGTTGATACCGATTGACCATTAATTGAACCTCATTTATCTTGGAACAAATGCACTGACCACACTAAATCGGATCCATTTCTCTCAAAATAAATGTATTTGGATAAGTTATTGAAGGATATCAAATGAACTTGACTTTTTAACGATTGGTTAACTGACGAGTTCTACAACATATATATTGTTCCGAGAAATTATTCGTTGCCCTTGGAGTAACACCTCATTTTTGGCAGATGGTGCCTTAAACCAATCAAAACCTGCCTTTGAACTTTTTGTCATAACTTCTCCCACATCAACAACTCCCAACGGCCATACACCCAAACAACACAAACGGCAAAACAAGGGCGTCCTAGTACCCCTGTCTTTTCATAACTTCTCCCACATCAACAACTCCCAACGGCCATACACCCAAACAACACAAACGGCAAAACAAGGGCGTCCTAGTACCCCTGTCTTTTCAATCTTGACGTCCTTTGCTATTTGCTTAGCCTCCGAACCTCGTCTTCCAATAAGGTTGAAACATTTCAAGCGTAAGGCTAGGTCGTCGGTAGCATAGTAAACCGGCAAGACCGGGATCGTACTACAGGAAATTCGCAAAGTTTGGATGTTTCGTAAATATTTTTACCGATACTGGATTAAACTTATTTTTTGTAGAGACCACAAATAAAATATTTTAAACAAAATGAGCGACTCCGATCATTTTTTTAAGACTTAAAATGGGTCCAAAAAGAAATTTGTATCTACTGGTACAGATTTTTGATCTGTACCAGTAGACTTTCTGAAAATGATGTGTTGCCCAAGGGCAACGAATAATTTCTCATATATTGTTCCCATCATGGCATCATTGTAGCAACTTGCAAGTACGACACGCAACCTCAAAAAAGCAAACTGGACCCGATTGAATCGGAGGACGGTGAGAACTAGACCAGAGTCCTCCCCACCCACCTATCATTGTACAACATGTCAGCACATTACCCTTAAGTTCACATAATGGCTCAGGGCCTTGCGCTTGGGGCCGCGGCCTTGGACCTTTACATTTTGGCAAAAAATGGGGCACTTCTTGGCAAAAAATGAGGAACTTTTTTCTAAGATAAGTATATATATTTTGTGTGCGCAATTATAATATTGACTCCTTTGGTGATACAATGGTAAAGTATTTGCTCTTTCACATAAGATGGTTAGGTTCAAATCTGGATAGGGTATTTTTTTGAAGTGTCTTTTTGCAAAAAAAAATTTCCCTTGTCACACAAATTGGGATTGCTGTGATATATGGATAAGTATTTTTGTTTATTATTTTTAAATTAGAAAATTTATGTAGAACACTATTTTACAACTTGACTTAAGCATCCAAATATTTTGGGCCGGCCCTGCAACACCTTTCGAGAAGTATTTGGGTGTCGGGCAGGTCGGCAATCCTATTTGTCCAGACCTATTCTGGAAGGTTCGGATTTTAGAAAAAGAAAAAGAAGGAGTGATGGAATGAAAGAAGAGAGAATAAATTTTAATCGTCCAATAAATGGTAAAAAATCGCCGACGAATATCGTCACATAATAACTGCTCAGCATCGAAAAAGTTCTCCTCAACTGCACTCCAAAATGACAAAGCTATATAGTACTATCTCGATGCTACGCAATCTCATACCACGATTGTGCGGTCGCACAAACAGGAGAGAGAGAGAGAGAGAGAGAGAGAGGGGAAAAAGTGGACTGGTAGTTTCTTTCACAACTTCAATTCCTTCCTCCCTTCTCTCTAACGACAGGGGGAAAAAAAAAAAAAAAAACCAGAGCCCAAACGATTCCTTCCCTCGACATTTCCACCGCCGTTTCCCACTAAACGATGCCGTCTAACGAAGAGCAACAACAACCATTGCTCACCAAAACAGAGGACGGAGGAGGAGGAGAAGAAGAAACAGCCTACGAATCGGACGAGAAAGTTCACGTCATCGGCGTCGACGACGACGCACCCGACGACGACTGGGCCAAGACGCCGCCGTTTTCATGGAAGAAGCTGTGGCTGTTCACCGGGCCGGGCTTCCTAATGAGCATAGCGTTCCTCGATCCGGGCAACCTGGAGGGGGACCTCCAGGCGGGGGCGATCGCGGGGTACTCCCTGCTGTGGCTGCTGCTGTGGGCCACCGCCATGGGGCTCCTCGTCCAGCTTCTGTCGGCCCGGCTCGGCGTGGCGACAGGCCGGCACCTGGCCGAGCTGTGCAGGGAGGAGTACCCGAATTGGGCCAGGCTCCTGTTGTGGGTCATGGCTGAGCTTGCTCTTATTGGGGCCGATATTCAAGAAGTTATCGGGAGTGCGATTGCGATTAAGATTCTGAGTAATGGGGCTGTGCCTCTTTGGGCTGGTGTTGTTATCACTGCCTGTGATTGGTAATCTCCCTCAACTCTTTGAATAATTGGTGCGTTTTTTTGGGGGTTTTTCTTTTTAATTTTGAATACTATTTGGTGTGGATATAAGATTGGAGGTTCAGAAGTGTTTAGAGTTTTGTTCATTTCTTTGGTATTTTCGTCAGTTACTGAACATGATTTGAAAGGTGTTATGTTCTTACTGGCTTTCGTTGTTTCTATGCTATCAAACCCTAACTGGTTTCGCTCTTTGTCGTTAGTTGGAGACTGGAGTCAATAATCATGTGCTACTACACAATTGCTTTGTAATATTGGAGAATGGGTCTGTAAATTTTTTTGAACGGCAAAAAAATTTCATTAATCTTGAAAATGTTACAAGACTTAATAGGAGCAAGAAAACAACATCATGTTCAAAGATTTCTTGAGATTTATTAATCTTGAAAATGTTACAAGAAAACAAAAAAATTTATGTTTTTCTTTCTTTCCGGGCCAGAAATGGAAATAAGATTTCTTGAGATTTATTAATTTCCTTACATGTTCTTAGGAAACAAACAAAAACTACATGAATTAATTGTTCCGTAATTTCTGAACCTGCTCTAAGTTTGTTATTTTTGGTTTTTGTTTCAGTTTCATCCTTCTATTTCTTGAAAACTATGGTGTGAGGAAACTGGAAGCGATTTTTGCGGTTCTGATTGCAACAATGGCAGTTTCATTTGCTTGGATGTTTGGAGAGACAAAGCCCAATGGGGTAGAACTTCTTGAAGGTGAGAGTATTTTCATTTTTTCTTAAATCAGCAATTTCTTTACCGTCTGGCCATTCCTTTGTGTGGGACCTGACAAATTACCCTATGGGATCTTCTTTTCAGGTATTTTAATCCCAAAACTCAGCTCGAAAACAATACAACAGGCTGTGGGTGTTGTGGGTTGCATTATTATGCCTCACAATGTGTTCCTGCACTCAGCCCTCGTACAATCTAGAGAGATCGACCAGCGCAAGATTGGCCGCATTCGCGAAGCAATCAATTACTATTCCATAGAGTCCACTATTGCCCTTGCAATCTCCTTTGTGATCAACCTTTTTGTCACAACTGTATTCGCCAAGGCATTCTATGGTACCGAAATAGCCAATAGCATTGGCCTCGTAAATGCTGGGCAATACCTTCAAGAGAAGTTTGGGGGAGGTATACCAATTCTGTACATTTGGGGTATTGGTTTACTGGCAGCTGGGCAAAGTAGTACCATCACTGGAACCTATGCTGGGCAGTTTATCATGGGGGGTTTTCTGAACATGCGGTTGAAGAAGTGGCTCAGGGCGTTGATAACAAGAAGCTGTGCTATTATTCCAACTATGATTGTTGCTCTTGCTTTTGATGCATCCGATGACATGTTAGATGTTCTGAATGAATGGCTTAATGTGCTTCAGTCGGTTCAGATCCCTTTCGCGCTGATTCCCCTTCTCTGTTTGGTGTCCAAGGAGGAGATCATGGGAGTTTTCAAAATTGGCCCTGTCCTCCAGGTACATCATTACTCTCTCTCTCTCTCTCTCTCTCTCTCTCTCTCTCTCTCTCTCTCTCCTTTTTTTGGTGCTTTATAGTACATTATAATTCTTATCCTGAATCTAGTGACCCATCGTTTATGTTGCTTCAAAAATGGCCTTTGTAGGCTTTTTCTGGGGATTGGTAACCCCTAGTGTTTCCTTTCAGTGATTTTCTACACTGAATGGATGAACCTGCATATGCTCCATCTACTAGTATATACAAAATGTTGTAGTCGCCTTTAGTTTGAAATTTGTGATCATTTGCTACCCACGCCTCTGATTTAACATTCCTGTTACCCTGAGTTGGAACATGCTTCTTTTAATGCTAGAAGAAACAATGAATTGGAAATATAGTACAATGATTAGGTTCTAGCTTTATTTAATCGTGAAATTTCATGAAAATAATGCTCTTTATACAATTGGTAAAGTTCTGTCTGCTTGTTTGCCTTAATTGCTCATTTGTTAACGAATGTCTTGATTTTTCATGCATTTGTTACATTGCAAGTGGCCAAGTGATGCAGTTGAGGTTGATAGATTCCTGTTTTTTGGTGATTTCATCTTCGAAAATGGAGTATTCAGATATATTCCTATGTGCCGGATATATAGTTTCTAGAGTGGAGATTTTATTGTGATTGTACTTGGTACTTCGTTGAGTTCTTTGCATGGTAAAGAAGATGTGCGTCTTTTTAACGTGCTTACTAGAAATTTGGGTGCATCATTCCCCTGTGCTAGTACTCTTTAATAATACTGCTAATTGCTTTGTGAACAACCTTATCAGTGCTTTGCAAAGGTGGATTCATGCCTAAAAGATGTCTCGCTCTCCCTGTCTGCATCTTTTACGCAGCTGTAGAATACCTTTTTGGTCTCCTTTTCAGTAAAGCGTGTCCAAAATTTTCTGTTTCAAAGCACATACATGCAAAGAGAGCTAGAGACTGGGAGAGATATAATGGTGATTACATCTGTGGCTGCATATTTGTGCTCTCTAATTGCCTTTGTCATTGACATGGATTTGGTCGCTATTGTCTTTCCTTTTTGTATTCTGCTTTTGTAGTTTGTAGGTCTTATAAAACTCAATGAGAAAATAATAACGAATTTATTTGTTTTTATCATCGATGAACTTTAAGCTTAAGCTGGTGAAATTTGACTTGATTTTGCAATTGTAGAAGTGGCTTAATGGATTCACATTGTTTTCCATTTCTCTTTTCTTTTTGACAGACGGTGTCGTGGCTGGTGGCTGCCTTGGTGATCGTCATCAATGGATATCTTCTGGTGGAATTTTTCTCTTCTGAAGTTAACGGGTTGTTGTTGACCTCTGTAGTAGCTGCTTTTACAGCCGCATATGTTGCGTTTATCATATACCTTATATCACGGGGCATTACCTTTTCAAAATTGTTTGGCCAATTACCTGCCAAGAGGATAACAACCACAGGAAGCTGATCGATTTTTCCAACACGTAGTGTCAAATGTAAACTACAGATATGGGGGTGAACAATACAGGTCTTACATATATGCATGGTTCTGGGGATTAAACTTGGACTCTGATGCAGTGGATTTCGATTGGACCTGGTGCCCTTGGGGGGAAACAGTTGTATTCTTTTGTTGGTGGAACGATTACCTTGTTTTTAACTTCATTCCATGGATGATGGAAAAAACTGAGCAACGAATTCTGGGTAAGATCCCAAGCAGTGTATTGTGTATCATATGTTAAGAAAGTTGCTAGATGTAGCTGTAATACCCTTGTTCCAACAAACAGAAGGAAAAAAAATGCTGTAGTACTATGCCTTCTAATGGTTGGCATGTTGGGAATGTCCAACTTGATTTAGATAAATACTAGGTGCTGTTAGTCTATAGTTTCCATACACTTCCGATTTCTTTTTCATGTGGAGTGGAAATTTTATTTCGTAGTTTGTGCCTGGTGCGAGCCTCTTTTGCATTCGTCATTTTTGGCATGTAGGAATTTTCATTTTAGGCAGCTGGTGGAATGGAAATGGAAAATCACGAAATGAAAATGTCTGGGCTCAAATATAGTCTGAAATTTGTTGTGTGCAACATGAGAGGTTAAAAAATCTGCTAAGGAATGATATCAAAAGATCGACGAGTTTCCAATTGTTGTTCAAAGGTCTTTCTGGACAATTTCTTATCCAAGCTTCCCTCTTATAATTACTACTGCCATTTTGTGTTGGTAGTAGTCCTTTATCAGGATTCCTTCATCTGAGTATATTTTTCCTGCTTGGTTATGAAATTAGGCAGCAGTTACGATAGAAAAATTCTACTCAGGATACATCTATAATGCTTGGTTTAAAACAGCACACATCTATAAAGCTTGGTTCAAAACATCACACGTGAAACGTTATTCGAGATAAACTACGCGCCTGCAACCCTGTTTATTGTGTGTCATTCTATTGTTCGTATCTGTTGGCTTATTGATCTCATCTGATCGTGTGCTTTGAGGGTATGAATGATTTCTGTAACTGCAGACGTCTTGACTAGATTTTCATGTTTTTTAGCATGTTGTATGGATATTTCATCTCATTTGAATATTGCCAGAAATGAAACTCTGCATACGGTGATCTTAGAAGCTAATGATTGGTAACTTTGCCTTTGTGATAGTAACATTTCACACCAAATCATGGGTTCTGAAAAAGCTTTGAATCGTATCACAGTGACTGCTCTATTATGATTCATTATGTGAAGGATCTCGAGCCTGTCTCTCTCACCGAATGCAGCAATGCTTGTCTGAAGTTCCAATCAAATTTTTGTGCTCTGTTGCTAGGCTTGCTACAAATACTGATTTTCCAGTGTCCGGGTAGGCGGGTAATAAATAACCTTTGAGATCCATAGATGGGGAAAACGTTACCGTGTCCCACGCAAAGGTATGGTTTAACCTGTTGCAGCTTATGTTCAGTCATAAACTAGTTCGGAGATCTCTTGTGTAACAAAACAAAAAAACTCCCATCCTTCACCTAATGAAAGATGTCCTAAAATACTGCCTTCCGGGCCTTACTCCTTTGGCCATCACTCTGTTCTAAAGTTCTGTGAGCTCAAAGCAGACAACCTCAAGGTTAATCTAATGAATTTTGCCCATGAAAATCTGTCGTATGAAAAATATTGAAAGCAAATACAGAGGAAAAATGATATGTTCGGGTGGAATGGGAATCACCTGTGCAAATTGCTTTACGTTATCCGTATTCTGAAAAAATTAACTTCTTCGAAATAATAATGTAGAGTACACTATCTACCGGTTCATTATCTATTTATGTGAAATTAGATTGAATCAAAGTCTACAGGCATTGATGGTGAAAAACATAAAGACAGAAAAACATAAAGTATGTTGTTGAATGAGTTATTGGTGTTTTTAATAATCAAATTTAATGTAAAAGTCCCCAGGCAAAAAAAATTTGTTGGTGTTTGATTTAAGGTTGTCTTTTGGGGAATCCTTTTACTTTACTTTTTTTTAATGTTTGAAAATTTGTCTTTCGCAAACAATTTACTCCAAAGTTCCATCTTTATGCATTTGATGGTTGGGTACTGCTGAATCTTAAAGATTTGTTTGCACACAAAATATTAAAGTTAAGGGCATTTTCATCTAAAAATAATAAAGTTTAATCTTTCAAAAAAACCCAATATATTGTACTTATACAACATCCTATACTAGTAACTCGTTTAATAAGAATTAACACATGTCTTTGAGGCACGTATTAACAAAACTCAAAATTGATTACCAATTAAAAAAATATAATTAATTTTTCATCGTGTTAGAACAGAACGAGGACTATTAAATTAGGGCAGAAGTAATTATACAGATGTAAGCTGGCAACTAGGGCTGTAAATGAACTGAGCCGTTCGTGAACTGTTCAAGGCTCGACTTGGTAAAGGCTCGTTCGAGTTCGATTCATCTACTAAATGAACCGAACCTGAACCTCAACTTTAGGCTCGTTTCATAAATGAGCGGAACATGAACGCAACAGTATTCGGCTCGATTAGGCTCGCGAACCTGAAGTATATGTGTATCATGGGGATTTTATAGTTATATAGTAAAAATTTTAAAACTTGTACAAGTCTAAACGTTTACAATTACTAAAAATTTACTTATGCATATGTTTTTATATGTATATGAACATATTTATGTACATAATGAAAATTTTATTTGCAGTTTTAGACCTGTATAAGAACATAAAAATATGATATTATTGAATCGTTAAGGCTCGTAAACAAACTCGAGTTCGACCCAAAACTGGGCAAGCTCGGTTCGAGTTTGGCTCGTCATAATTTTCATTGAGTTCGGCTCAAGCTCGAGTTCGCTAAAAAACTTAATGAACGAATCTAAGTATTCTAATATTCGGCTCGATTCGGCTCGTTTACAGCCCTACTGGCAACGAAGATTATGATAATCTTGTGTTTGAGTTTTTCCATGAATTAATATGAGATTGCTTTGAACTGCGTCAAGTCGGGTTGGGAAGTCTTTTTCTTCGGCCCCGCTGGTATCACCTCGCCCGGAGGAAAGGAAAGCCCCTCTCTCTCTCTCTCTCTCCAATTCCAACGAGGAGAGAGAAAGAAACCTCCTAGCCTCTTCACTTCTCTCGCTTTGGATCTCTCTCATTTCCTCAATGGCGCGTCCAACGTCACGTTTCCCCGCGACCGTCTTGATCCTATTTTCCTTCCTATTCAACCCCTCCGTCGTCCTTCTCTCCTCCTCCGCTCCACGTATCTCCGACGAATCCGCCTCCCTCATCCTCCGACCACCCCACGGCGGCGGCAACCGCCACACCATGTTCCTCCCCCTCTTTCTCTCCCCCCACGGGAACTCATCCGCCTTCGCAGGCGTGAATTCCCGCCGCCATCTCCACGGATCCGACCCGCTACGGCCCAACGCCCGCATGCGCCTCTACGACGACCTCCTCCGCAACGGGTAAAACCACTTCCATTTGTTCATGCGTACGTAACTATGTGTATGTAGATATGGTGGAGTATTTGAATTGAATTGGATTTGATGTTGCAGTTACTATACCACAAGGCTGTGGATCGGGACTCCTCCGCAGAACTTCGCACTAATCGTTGATACGGGGAGTACTGTTACTTATGTTCCCTGCTCCACTTGCGAACAGTGTGGCAGACACCAGGTGATTATCTCACTCTTGGATGTTAAAAGTTTTGAAAACTTAAAAGAGTCATGTAATCATGTCTAAGACATGGAATTTTAGGTTTTAAATTTCGTCCTCTCTCCGAGCAAAAATC
Source organism: Rhododendron vialii (assembly GCF_030253575.1). NCBI lineage: Eukaryota > Viridiplantae > Streptophyta > Magnoliopsida > Ericales > Ericaceae > Rhododendron > Rhododendron vialii. The sequence continues at coordinate 9,985,907 of NC_080564.1, read as the reverse complement.
ATGGCTCCGTCCTATTACTCACATAGTGGACCTAGCTCGACATTACAATCATTTCTTGCATTTCCATTTAGAGATTTAGAGTAAATGGTCCAAGTTTTCACTAGCATAATGAAATACCTGTATGCCCTCCACCTCTAGGAATGAATCCCATGTTTCAGATCGTATTCTTTGAGTTTTCAGATCCTATCTCAAGTCTTTGAGTTTAAAGACCAGTCTTCTCACATTGTCATCCATCATCCAACTCTCTCTTATAGTTATCTTCCGTCACATTTTGTCTCACTCTTATGAAATTGGTTAAGGAATAACAACACAGTCTAATCTATTAGAATGAGGAATCAATTAGAGACAACAATGAATAACACGGTGCAATAATAAAAATCAATGCACCTTCTTGATATCCTTGCACTAAAATCAGACGGCAATGCATTCGATTTGATAAGGATATCAAGGAGGTGCATTGGTTTTTTATTGTTGTATTGTGTAATTCACCGTTGTCTCTAATAGATTAGATTGTGTTGTTATTTCTTAACTAGTTTCATAAGAGTGAGAAGATGTGACATAAGATGACTATCAAAGAGAGTTGGATGACAATGTGAGAAGATTGGCCAACTCAAGGAATTGAGATATGCTCTAAAATGGGATTCATTCGTGTGAGTGAAGCTGTGAAGGGCATACAAGTATTTCGTTCTGGTTGTGAAAACTCATAATATTTACTCTAAATGGAAATGCAAGAGATGATTGTACTGTTGAGTTAGGTCCACTATGTGAGAAATAGTCTTTGGAGGGACGGAGCTAGGATTTACACGGAGAGAGGCCAAAATTTAAAACCTAAAATTCCATATGTTGACATTATGACATGACTCTTTAATTTTTCGTTACATATACTTGAAATTTAAGCATGAAATTTGAATTTAAAAGCAATTAATAATTTTCCGTGTTTCTGTTTAAGTGGATCAATGTGGATTGGACTTTTACTTGAGGCGTGCACTTTAATGTACCTAATAAGTAATTCAATGCTCAATTCGCTGGGGTGGGATGCCGTAGAACCAACCTTTGTAACAATGTAATTATGAGAATGATGTATTCTCAGTTTCATTTCTGAACTCTGGCATAATGTGATTGCTTGCTGTGATTTTTGTTTTAACATCATGATTGTACACTATTCTGTTTCTTTCGGGTAACGGTACATGACATTCGACATCCGCTTCCTTATTGGATACTGTTACAACCAGATGAAGGAATGAACGTTTTCTCGAAATTATGTTTTTGTGCAAGCTGTTTGGTCATATATTTGGCCACAATTCGACCTGGATTATGGATCGAAAGGAATTTTTTACACAGTAGATGCTCAATTTGTTGTTTAGAAGTGTTCAAAATACTTGAGTAGATATGTATGCAAAGATCAATAGCCTTATATTCTTAAGATTTTACATGCTTCATTTTTTGTCTCTGTGTTGAGTCGCATCAATTACTCACCAGGATCCAAAGTTCCAGCCCGAATTGTCAAGCACCTACCAACCTGTCAAGTGCAATATTGATTGCAACTGTGACAATGATAGGGTGCAATGTGTTTATGAGAGACAGTATGCCGAAATGAGTTCTAGCAGTGGTGTGCTTGGAGAGGACATTATGTCCTTTGGCAATGAAAGTGAGCTTGTACCCCAGCGTGCTGTTTTTGGTTGTGAAAATGTAGAAACTGGCGACCTTTATAGTCAACATGCTGACGGCATAATGGGTTTGGGTCGTGGTGATCTCAGTGTCGTGGACCAACTAGTTGACAGAGGCGTGATAAGCGATTCCTTTTCTTTGTGTTATGGGGGGATGGATATTGGTGGTGGTGCAATGGTTCTTGGTGGCTTTTCTCCCCCTGTTGCCATGGTCTTCACCAATTCTGATCCTGTGCGCAGGTATGTTTTGTAATATTAGTCTTAGATGAATAACAGTTACTGTATGGCCCTGTTTGTTTGTCCGGATTAGGGCATCGTACCGAACTACAGCTCTAAGGGGAACACATATCTTGTGTTTGTTTGGACTTCTGCAATCAGGATTAAATATCCATTGCTTGTTATGTCCCACAAAACATAGGATATACAATGCTATGGTGGTGCGGTATTATTATCTTTTCAAAATCAGTCCACTGAGCTTCCTTTTGTCCTATGCAATTTATTTTTTCCCTTCATTGTTAGTCCGGTTAAACAAACAGGCCCTATATGTTGGATACATCTTACACATTTACTCTAGTCTTGGGATGGCAACAGTCCATATTACAATATTGAGCTGAAGGAGTTACATGTTGCTGGGAAGCAGTTGTCTTTGAACCCCAGAGTTTTTGATGGAAAACATGGAACCGTCCTGGATAGTGGCACTACTTACGCTTACCTACCAGAAGCAGCATTCCTAGCATTTAAAGATGCTGTAAGATCCCCTTAATTTAAGCTCTGCATCTTCAATTTGTTTTGTCATTTGAATTTTATTTAATTAATTTGGTTTCTGATGGTGCATCTAAGTTCAATGTGTGTTTTTGGCTGCCTCAGTCCTCACATATGGGTCTATGTAGCCATTCTGTTTGTGTGCCTGCATGTGATAAATCATGTATCATCTGCACATTTATGTGTCTGTGTGCAGTGCACTGTGTGCATCCATTTATTTGTGACCCGCCATTTGGTATTTGCTGAATATTGGTGCTTTCTTTCCTATTCGTATATAGTTTGCTCTTTGACAATTTGGGGCACTGTTAGTTTTTCCAGTTTTTCTATTAGGAAGCATCATTCCTTGCTAATTCAACAATTTTATATTAGCAATTTATACTTTAATGCTAAAAAGCTCAAGTTGTGCTTTAGCTTATCATTTGTGTTTTTCATTTTTTTTTTGCCACATTCAATTATACAGGTGGCCATTGGCGCTTAATTGACCTCCATATTTTTGTCATGATATTTTCTGGTGTTTGTATTCAGATTATAAAAGAACTCAGTTCTCTCAAACGGATTCGTGGTCCTGACCCCAATTATAATGACATTTGCTTCTCTGGTGCTGGGAGGTTGTATTTGTATTCTATTAGTTTGCTTTCCTTTTGTCTTTCGGGTACTCCCTGTAATGCCTAACCTTTATGTTTGGTCCAGTGACGTCTCAGAACTCTCAAAATCCTTTCCCACCGTTGACATGGTATTTGGCAAGGGACAGAAACTGTCACTATCTCCTGAAAACTACTTGTTCCGTGTAAGCATCTGAGCTCTTCTCTGTTATTGTAACTGGCCCTCGTGAAAACAACATATTTTGATGGGCCTCAGACGTCCTTGCAACTGTTTATTTGATATGCAGTGACTGATTTTCTTTCTTTGCTTTATCTTGTTACATGTCGGCATAAAGCATTCAAAGGTTCATGGTGCCTACTGCTTGGGTATTTTCCAGAATGGCAAGGATCCAACCACCTTGTTAGGAGGTATTTTGTGATTTGCCAAATTTGTGAAAAGCAAATTCTCAGCAAAGTATTTGTGCCTTTTTTATATCCGTTGTCATGAGATGTGCGGGTATAATTTGGGTAAATAGCCTAATTAAAGGTTAGTAGACAAATATACCAAAAAGCATGCAACAACACCAAGAAAGGACATTGATTCAACTTGATCCGGCGAAGTTTGGGCAATGGTTAACAAACATCATTGTGAAAGGAGATTACAGCTACGCAACTTTTTCCCCAGAAATTATTTAAAATGTAGCCAACCTTATCCCGAAAGAATTAGAAACCTAGATGCAAAACATTGGAAGATGGAACAACAGCAGTATAATAGCAAAATCCTAACAAACAAATTGTGGTGCCTTTCCTAACAATCTCCTCAAAAGATTAAATCATTGACAAATATCCTAATAAAAAAACAACGAGAGGGAATTGTCAAAGTTTTTTTTTTGTTTCTTAGAGGAACAATAAGAGAACTCTTAGAAGTAAATCGAAATTTATAGTTCAGATTAAGAGAAGAATAAAAATCAAGTGAACGGAAAAAAGAACACAATCCTGTCTCACAAACATGCTTGTCCCCCCTCCTAACTTGTGTACAGTCCAAATTCTCACTTGTTATCATTATGGTGCTAAAAGGAATTCGCTTTCAGATCAGGATTAGGAAACTCTTTTGCCACAAAAAAGGGCCCATATACAAAGCATTAGGAACAGAAGATTAGCGTGGTTCATGTTTCACATACCATAGAAGTACGTAACATGTGAAGAAGATGGGATAACTGTCAAAAAAGAAGATTAGAAATTCAAAGAAGAAGAAGATGGAAAAACTTCCAAAAAACATGAAGATAAGGAGTTCAATTATAGACTTGTAGTTCTATCTTTTGATTCCTATTTTAAAGTCAGCGCTCTTGTGATTTTGTTTTTGTTTATAAAACTTGTAGGAATCATTGTCCGCAATACTCTTGTGATGTACGACCGTGAGCATGATAAAATTGGTTTCTGGAAAACTAATTGTTCTGAGTTATGGGAAAGACTTCACATTGCTGGTACTCCACCACCCATGCCGTCAACTTCTGACAGCACAAACTCAACTGCACCGGCTCCTGCTGGACCCCCACAGCATGATTTTCCTGGTAAAATAAGCTGCGCCTTTCAAAAGACCCTTGTTGAACTCAACTTGTGTGAAATTATAGCATTTTGGTTGATTTTATAGCCCTAAAGCACTTCTTATTAGTTGTTGCATTGGTGGTGCTGTCCATGGTTTGTTATTAGAGCTAAAATTGCCTCCATTAGTGGTGGAAGGAAGAAATGTCTATGCAATATAAATCTAGTTTTCCCAGCAGGAGACAGCTTACATCCTTTCTTTACTTTTCTTCAATAAACTTCTTTCTTAGTCAAATTCGATAGTAATTTTTTCAATTTGTTTCTTCCAAATTTCCATTATTGAAATTCATGGTGGTTGGGAGATTAAGAGTATATATTGTGATACTCATACTGGTGGTTGGGAAATTCACAAGTTCTCTTTACTTTTCAAAAAGAATTTTTCAAAAGATTCCCTCTACTTCCAACATTTCTCTCTCTATCTCTCTCCACTTATTACCCCTACTGTTTTTCAAAAAAAATTTCAAAAACCAAACCAAACACAGCATTTTGTTCTGAGTTATGGAAAAGACTTCACATTGCTGGTACTCCACCACCCATGCCGTCAACTTCTGACAGCACAAACTCAACTGCACCGGCCCCTGCTGGACCCCCACAACATGATTTTCCTGGTAAAATAAGCTGCGCCTTTCATAAGACCCTTGTCTAACTCAACTTGTGTGAAATTATAGCATTTTGGTTGATTTTATAGCCCTAAAGCACTTCTTATTAGTTGTTGCATTGGTGGTGCTGTCCATGGTTTGTTATTAGAGCTAAAATTGCCTCCATTAGTGGTGGAAGGAAGAAATGTCTATGCAAAATAAATCTAGTTTTCCCAGCAGGAGACAGCTTACTTCCTTTCTTTACTTTTCTTCAATAAACTTCTTTCTTAGTCAAATTCGATAGTAATTTTTTCAATTTGTTTCTTCCAAATTTCCATTATTGAAATTCACGGTGGTTGGGAGATTAAGAGCATATATTGTGATACTCGAACCGATGCTCTGGACTATCAATGAAGGAAGCATGGTAATGTGCACAGAAATTGAATTGGGTCTCTTGGCCTGCTCTCTTTGATGCCATTTGATTTTGATTTGGGGGTATGGTTCGCAGCAAAATAGGTATAGGGGGCCACTGTTTTAGTGGTTTTCTGAGAGCAGCCACTTTGAGCATATTGCTAAAGGTTAGGTCTGTCTCCAATCTTCCCCCACGTATACCCCAATGATTGGGGACTACATGGGTTCTGTTGTTGTTGTTGTTGTGTATAACTTGATTTGAGTAGGTGACCCTGTGGAGGCTTCTGTGTAGTCTCTTAACCAATTTTTCAATATTACTGGATGTTAAATGCTTACATTTGGAATCCAAACTGAGCTCAAACTAGCTCTTGCATTTTGAAGCACATGACAAAGGCAGTTATTTGAAGTGTGTGATTTGACTTTATCCACATCTATGTATCGTAAAATTCCTTCTTGAATTGATTTGATGTGACGTACTTTCACATGAACTTTGGTGTACAGGACAGTTTCAAGTTGGACTAGTGACATTTTACATGTCTTTGAGCGTCAAGTATTCAGACCTGAAGCCTCATATGACAGAACTTGCTCAGTTCATTGCCCAGGAGTTAGATGTTAATACTTCACAGGTAGCTTTGATAGAGACAAATATATCACCATCTGATAGCAGCTTCTTGTTCCACATTTAATCTAGTTTGTTTTAGTAGTCAGATATTGTACATTGAACTGTGTCTTTACCTCAGAGTGCCTATCTGGCATGTATCTTTTCAGATCCAGTTACTGAATTTTACAGCTAAAGGAAATGATTCCCTGATAAGATGGGCCATTCTGCCAGCAGGATCTACCGAGTACTTTTCTAATGCCACTGCAATGGTAAGTTTACATTTCAGAATTGGAAAGATTGTGTATAGAAAACTGGAATCATTTGCTTAGTAAATATGCTAATTGGCAGGGTATTATTGCACGGTTAGCTGAACATCGTGTCCAGCTTCCTGATACTTTTGGAAGTTATCAGTTGGTTGAATGGAATATTGAGCCCCCACCGAAACAGTGAGTACTATTCACCTGCTGCAGTTCTCTTTTCAATATGTTCTCATTTTATGTTTTTATGGATCTCTCTCTGGATAGGGGAATTTAGAATAGGCTATTGGAATTGTTAGTATATGTTTCGTACGAGTTCAATTCAATTTTGAGCAGCTACTTTAAATTTGGCTTTTACATGCACGTTCTCCCTTTTTCCTTTTCTTTTTCTATAACGGGTTTCCCTTTTCACTCAATTTTCAAGGGATGCTTCTTAAAATATCTTTGAAGGGTAGGGTTTGTACATGTTTTCCAATAAACTTAAAAGTTATGAGAATTTTTGACTTAGGCATATTACCTCTTTACCGATGTCTTGGTAGGTCTCTCTCTCTCTCTCTCTCTAAGTAAGGCTATAATAAGAAACGCATGAATTGGTTCTAGGGGTCTTAAAGAGAGAATGAATTGGTTGTGAAACTACTAGTGAACTCACTTATCTCCCAAGAGGAAGGAAAGCCAAAAAGAAAAAAGAAAAAGAACCCGGAGACAAACATACAAGACAATAGGTATGGTTGGTTTCACGAAAATGTTGTTACAATAGAGAGTGATTAGATCTTGCGCATCATTTCGCATTCCAAACAACAATGATTAGTGTGTGAGGGATCTAATGTCTGTTTTGCATGTAGAAGCTTCAACAGTAGTGAAGTAATTATAATAATACAAGTTGTTATACTTATTAACGTGTACTCTTCTTCCTTTCACATATTCATTGCCCCCATCCACGCAACCCCCCCCCCCTTCTGTTGGTTATTTTGCTGCTTCTATTCCACCTGTTTTTTTTTACTACACTAGGCAAACCGCTGTTTGCTTCCCTAATTTATAGAGATTCACATAATATTTTTCAGGTCATAACTCCTCCCTTTTTTTGTTATTCATATAAACGTCTTCGGTATGATGCAGGACGTGGTGGCCGGAACATTACATGGTTGTGGTCGTATCAATCGTTGTTGCATTAATTCTTGGATTATCAGCATCCGGGGGATGGATTATTTGGAGACGGAAGCAACAAATGCTTAATTCATATAGGCCTGTTGATGCTGTTATTCCTGAGCAAGAACTCCAGCCTCTGTGAACGCAAGTTTTTCTTGGCCTTATACATCATGTATAGTGCAGTCTAGCATTTTTGGCTCCCAAGTAAGGATGGTTGATTTCCGAAAGCCCAGATACCAAACTGATCAAAATTTCGCCAAGGGAGGATACATGCAAACTAACCTTTCAGGGCTTTATATGATGATTTATTAATTGAAATAGATTTGCAACAGGGAAATTGCTTACATGTGTGAATATTCTGAGACATCATAGAATCAAGGTCTGATCAATAGGCAAATGGTTTTTCACTTTTGGAATTTCGATCCGAGTGGCTACTCATATACAGTTGTAGGAACATGTGTAGTAAGGCAAGGAACTGTGCTGGAAATTACAGAAATTTGATCCTTCTTTTTATTTTATAGAATTTGTTAGGGCTGTTAGGCCTGTATTTGGATAATTGTTTGGGGAATTTTTAGGAGGCTTGTCTGCGCTGCAGGATTTTCCATTCCGTATTTTATTGATGTTTACTGAATTTTCTGGTCAGCTTCTCATCGAGTTCTTTGAGATTAATGATATATGTAGTAGACCGAAGTCCCCAATGTATGATTAGAAGACAAGAGAGTGGACGAAGAAAAAATGACGAATTTGGACGCCCAAGGACAAATAAATGGCTTTGCCTTCTTTCTTTTTTTTGTGCGCCAAATTTGGCTTGATAAATGGCAGTCATTTTTTCGGTTTCAGAAATGCCGACCATTGAAGCTCATTTCTTGAGACTAATGCCAAATAATGATCCATTGAAGCTCATTTCTTGAGACTTAATGCCAAATAATGATTTTGGCTTGAGAGATGGCTTACCATTAGAGATGTTCAAAATAGGTCTGGCCAAATTATTAGACATAATGCATTAATTTGTGTAAAATGGGTGTACTTGTTAGAATGATTAGGTAGCTAACCCCAGGGATTGCCTGGGTGGTCAAGGTGCGAGACTTACACATTTGCTTCCTTCTAGTTAAGGTCTAAGATTTAAAACATTGCAAGTGATATTAACTCTTTTGAGGTGCGGAGCTTTGCATTGGTTTTAATTGAGGCTCCCACAGTGGATGAGGGAATGGTCTTTCAAGATTAGTGGATGTGTGAATGAACTAGCTCAGATACTTGAGTTATAAAAAAACAAAATTGGGTACTTGAATTGCTATTCTTGTTGCTTTCGATGTTAAAAATCAATGACATGGTATATAACATAGAGCAATGTGCCATCCTTATAGTTTAAACAAAAAAAACCTCGAAGTAATCTAGTAGGGTAATTAATTTGAAGAATAAATACGAGCGTACAACTTGATTAATAACGCAATAGTAATAAAGATAAATGACACTAGTTTTAAGATATGAGATTTGATTAACGATTTGGGTTTTCCTTCATTTAAGTAAAAGTCGTGCCAACGGCTCATCCATTGACACGACTCGGGCATACGTGTTTTATTTCTGCCTTCAAGCTAATTTTCGAGATAAACAATAGACTAAACAAGCCGAACAAAATGAACGATTCAAAATAACTATTTAAACTTGACATGAGCCAATGCCGAGAGCTGAACAGGGTCCCAAATCCCTATTAATAAATACTTGAATTTTTCACTCTCGCTCTTAATTTTAGTTCGCTATAATAGTTGCCAATAGTTATAAAATGACCCAATGATAAAAAAAACAATATATATATATATATATATATATATACAGTTATTTTCAAATAAGGAGGTCATTATTTTAGTTAAAATAAGGACCTCCCCATTTCTCCCATTTTCCGATTGAATTTCGATGATCCGAGCCGCTCAATGTGTTTAGAACGTGATTTTAAGGGTACCCGCAAGAAATCGGCAAAAAAAATGACCGGGAAGGGCTTGATTTGAGCAGTTTTTATTTGAACCGTTTGATAAAAACATAACAAAAACTGCTCGGATGAAGCCCTTCCCATTTTTTTTTTGTCGATTTCTCGCGGGTACCCTTAAAATCACGTTCTGAATACATTGAGCGGCTCAGATCATCAAAATTTGATCGGGAAAGGGAGGTCCTTATTTTATTAAAATAAGGTGGTCCTTAGGAGAAGGGGACTCATATATATATATATATATATATATATATATATATATATATAATGACCGTCCATGCCTAATACAGAGTATCATTTTTAATGGGAGCTGCTATTTGCAGCCCTTTATTTTCTCTCATAACCCACTACATTTCTGTAGATGGTTGTTGAAAATCATACATAACATTTCGGTAAATAGCTGTTGAAAACAAGATTATATTTCAGTAACTATACGTCGAAAATATGTTCAACTTTCGGTAAACAACTGCCGAACATACATTTTCGATAAATAGCTGTTGAAAAAAATATTATATTTCGGTAATTGGATACTGAAAATATATCTCAATTTCGGTAACTAACTGTCGAGTATAATTGAAATTTTTTAACGAATTATGAGAGAAAATAAAGGGCTGCGAATAACATTGCTCTTTTTAATAGTTTTTGTGCATCTGCTAGACAAACTTTATTTATTTATTTATTGATCAGTATGAACTTTATTCATATATGCGTAGTTGCTTTTGCATTCTGTTTGGGAGTATGCATTTTATATTTTATTTTTTATTATTTGTTTGGTCTTTGTCCTGACCGTCTCCGGTCCGTTTCTTGTACTTTCTTTTTCTTTTTATTACTCCTCCCGTTTGGATTTAATTGTTCTTAGTTCTATTCTAACCGGTTAAAAAATAGATTATATTTTTAAATCTGTAATGAATTTCATATCAAATATGGATATTGTATCATAGATCTTGATTAGTTCTATAATAAAATATTTTCAAAATCAAGTAAAATATTATAAATTAAAAGATATAATCGATTAAAAAATGACACGAACTCTAAAAAAGAATTATTAAATTCAGAGAGAGTAATAGATTTTTTAAAGAAAATTCTAAAATCAGCCTAATAGGCTGACAATAATAAGTGTGTAAATATATATTAAAGAGTGTAAAAAATACACAAAAATATTTTTTTTTATCTGTTAATGTGCTTATCGTCAATCCAGTGGGGTGTCAATAGCAAGACCGATTTTTTAATTCTTCCGCAAACAAAAAAAGAGAGAAAAACAGAAGGTTTCAGAAGTATTAAAGAGACCACGACTTCCATTTGCTGTTGTCTTCGCTCGATTCTGGTACTTCTGGACTTCTGGTAATCACTCTCTCTCTCTCTCTCTCTCTCTCTCTCTCTCTCTCTCTCATATCTTTGTTTGATCCATGTATGAAATTTGCCGTTGATAAAAAAGAAAAAAGGTTTTCATTTTCCGATTCTGAATTTTCCTCCCATGCTTCGTGATTGATCATCGTCTTCTGAAAAATTCCAATTTTTGGACCGCCAAACAAAGTCCATCTGAATTCTCAAAATAAGAACCCATCTGGACTGTGCATATTATGGTTTCTAGATGCCTATATGCAGGTTGGCTGCAGAATTTTAGTTATGATGAAAACGTATGTAAAAATCCTTGTAGACATAACATGATATTAAATAAATTTATTTATTTATGTTGGCCGAAAACTTATCGGCCTAATTTATTTTGTTTGCTTGAACTTTATGTACCTAATAACAAATTTAAGTGGATTTTTATTTACTCTGAATTTGCACGCATGATCAAATGCAGACAATATTTAAAAAATTCAAATTAAAAAAAATATAAACCTTTAGTACGGATTTTTGAACTCAGGATTCGCTTGAACCATCTCGAAATGAAAAATTATTCAATGCTCTTGGGGTATCTCCTTGTGGAAATACCCAAACTCTTTTTACTATATCACACGTGGTCTCTATCACAAAGTGCATAGAGCCGACACAAATGTGTTGTACAGAAGGGCACAGAATAATTATTCATCTGTAAGACAAGTGGAGTGACCCCTACGTACCAAGTTATTATTTAATAGTCCGGGAGTACCGTCACGTAGTACTCGGACCACTTTACAACCACGCGTTCTTGCAGGGTCCATACACTTAGTAGTAGACCCCACAGGAATGTGTGGTTGTAAAGTGATCCGGAGTATCACGTGGTGGTACTCCTGGACTATTTGTATAATTTCACCTACCTATACGTGTATTTTGCTGCTTATTTGTATTTCGGTCTACATGCTTGATTTTTCCGACGACTAGTTGTTTCCAAGTCGTCGTTTCTTTTGTTTGGCTGCATGCAGTCTTTCCCTGCCTTTCCTTCTTGGAAATTCTGTTTAGGTAATTCACTTCCTGAAAGGACTAATGTATGTAGCAAATATCTAATTACGATTTACGCGGTGACTTTGAACGAGCAAGATGAGAAGTAGGTGTATTTTTCCTATCTGAAAAATTTAATCAGGTTAAGTTGGTCTGTTCTCTGGCTGAAACATGAAAGTTTAAAAAGATACGGGTAGTGCTTCTGTTTTAGGATGAAAGTGAAATAAGAAAGATTATATAAATCAGCTGAAAGAGGGAAGGTTTTCTCCCATAGCTATTTCTATAGGTCCTTTGTGGTGTTGTTATTGGAGAGTTGAAAAGACTAGTGCCTTGATCAGCTCAACCGCAGCAATGCGAGTTCGAACCGCTTGCAGTAGTTGTCCTTGTGAGCTAGATGCCACGTCTGAGGGAACCCTTGGTCAACTCGCACCTTAGTGGGGCTGTGGCGACTAGAATGTCCTTTCGCTGGGACAATGGCTATCTTGCACGAGCACCTCCCGGCTTAACATTACTCAGCTGTTAGGAATTCCTATGATCATGCGACTTATGCCCAAAGGGGGTCACTGAATAGGTCGTCCTTTACTAACCGATGTAATGAGCAAAAAAAGAAAAAGAAGAAAAAAAAATAAAAAAATGAAGGCCATGTTTTATCAGTTCCTTTCTACTTCGCTTTAAACCTGACATATGGTTAGGATTCTTAAATAGAACTATTCTATAGGATTATTGCTTAAGTTCAATCATCCTACTCAAGAGTTATAAATCTATATGCAAAGGTTTTTTGAAGATAAGAAAAGTTCTCTTCCCTAGGATTTATAAACAGTGATACACAGAAAGAAGCAAGAAATCTATGTCGGTATATGAATGTCCATATGATTAGCACATACTCTACGATAGCAACTCCTATAAAATAACTGAAATGCAAGTACAGCTTATGAGTTATGGAAATAGAAACAATCATATTTCATCAAATTTTACTTAGCAAAAGAAAACTAAAGAAATCAAAGTAATTAGAGAAAGCAATCAAAATAATCAAACACAAATTAAACAAGGCAATCACCCTGACCTCGACTCCCAACCCCGAGAAAATGACTTACACATGAGGATGATTGATGGTGCCAGCATTGCTCAACATGCCACTGCCAAGCTGCGATTACTGTTGTTTGGAGTGTTCCTTTTGCGCAGGTTTGCAATCGTTTAGGGTACCTGCTGATTGGAATTAAAAGATAAATTACTTGAATCAGGACAATTGCAAAAGTAAAAATTCTGTCTGATGGAGAAAAGAATGCTAGAGTATTGCAGTTATCTTTAAGCTTCTCTGTTGAAATCTCTTATTTGTGTAGGCATTTTTTTGAGTAACGATGCCATTGTTCTGTCTTAAATGAACATCATTTCTATTTTTATCTTCCCCATGTGAATAATTCGCCTGTATCATGTTTCTGGTTTTTGAAAACTCTCAATAATCTGTTTTCTTCTTGACACAGGCTTGATGGAGATATCATTAACAAATGTAGTTCTCAACAGCATCTCTTCTTTCTCTGAATTATCATCTCATGACAACATAACTCATGAGCCAGCTCTGAAATATTACCGAAAAGTTGAAGAGATATTGAAGTTGTTAAAACCAGTGCTTGATGTTGTTTTTGATGCTGGCATAGCATCTGAAGAACTGTTCCAAAAAGCATCTGCAGAGCTGGGACATACTGTCAATCAGCTAAAGGAGCTATTTGGAAATTTTCATCCATTGACGAGTAAAATCTATTTTGTATGATTTAATATTTATATGGCATTTTAAGTTTCTGAATTCTCGAGAAAACAGATCTATCTTACTCTGACATATTTAAGCTAAAGTACTCGAACTGATCATGTTGTGTCAACATTCTCTTGCTTAGAGCATCTACAATGTAATAATCAAAATCAAAAGATTGCTAAGTTAGCAATGTGTGCTTAAAAAAGTGCTCACATTGTAATAATCAAAGTTAGCAACCTCCTAACCAATAATCAAATTTGGGCATTTGAATAATCAAAAGTAACAATGTGGGACTTCACATTGCTAACTTTAGCAACCCTCTAAATGAATAATCAAAAGCTGACGTGGCAAGTTTTGATTATTCACTTTTGATTATTACATTGCGGATGCTCTTAGAAGATCTACAATTTGATCAATACTTGATTGCTTATGCCCTTTATTCGATGTAGAGATTGAAATTTAGTTACAACATCTATCGAGGGGTGAATGCTTTTTTAGATTTTAATGCTTTTTTGTGTGTGTTTGTGCTCTCTCTCTCTCTCTCTCTCTCTCTCTCTCTCGTATTTTTTTCCATTATTTTCCTAAATGTTCTGTTCACAGTTTCCCAAGTATGACTGATACAGAATCACAGATATCTGTAGCTATTTCTTCCACTGCCTTCTTGTTCTGGCAGTTCTTCTAATCTAGGTTCAGCACCTTCTTGTTCTGGCAGTAACTTCACTTTTGTGTCGTATGTTTGTCCAGGGTGTCCACTTTTGTGCTTTATGTTTGTTCTCCTGCCATCCTTTCACTTGCGTTTGTAGCTGTTTTTTCTTCTTCTTTCGTTTATCCTTTTTTGGCTCTAAGTCTATTGAAAAGTTGGTTTTAGCAAGTGGCAAATTCGTAGCGGTTTTAGTTGCCCTAGTAGATAGTGTCGATAGAATTGAGAGATTGGTGGAGATGTGAGATCTGTGGTGATGAAATTATGGTAAATAGTTTTGGTCATGTGGTAAAGTCAAAGATGCTGAAGAGATTATGGAGAGATTGCAAGGTGAAGATTTTTTGGGTGGTGGTTGATTTCCAGTGATGGTTAGTTGAAGTTGTAGCATACGAGATCAAATATTGTGCTGGCATCTCTAAGTTGCCAAAAGCTGTGGGCCACCATATTGGATGGTGGGGCACATTCATGGTAATGGTGGTAGCACGGGCTGTAAGGATGGTGTTGAAAGTAGAAAGCTGTGATGGTGGCGGTGGAAGGTCATGCAAGGTGGTGCATTCTTGATGGATAAAGAAGTGTTTCTCATCTCTTTTTGTTATAGTGTTTGGATTCTAGGTTGTTGCTTCCAAAGGAGGTGGTGGTACAGGTAGTGTGCTGGAAGTCGGAGTTATAGGTATTGGGAGAAGTGTAGAATTGATTTGGACATCATAGAAGGGAAGACACAAGACAGTGGGGGAGTTTGTGGTGGACCTGATGTGAGTAGTGCAATTGCAAGTTTCGAGGTGGTGTTGATATGGCGGTGATGACCATGGTAGTGTTAATGTTTTCCTGATTTCAGCATTTTCCGTGCGGTTGCTTTTTCTTTACATTGTTCCGGTTTAGGATTGATGCTTGTTCATGGGCTTGCACCATTTTATGCATGAACTTTATTCCTGGATTGTCAGTGTAAATCTTGTGCTATAAGGGGGTTATATCTATTGGTTGTAATGTTCAACACATTCCGATTCATCCTCTTAAAGTTGCTTTGATGCTTTCCGGGCCCAATTTTAAACCTTATGGTTTCTCTCCATCTGTTTGCACTGAGCATACCCGAAAAAATTCCTTCCGACTGGTACATCGGTTTGTCTCTCAATGGAATGTAAAACTTAGTGGGTTAAGTTAGAATATATCGATATTGGTGATTTTGACCTGATACTTCCCACCTTGTCCATGAGATTCGTCTTGCATTTTAAACACCTCTTTCCCACTTGAAAACAAAAGAGTTGGTTTTGGTTTGAACTTGTCATATGACACTGGCCGTGTGTCTGTGGATCATCATGATTTGTTTTGGTGGTTGTTCCTAGAGGACAACCTAGATTTGGATGCACACAAGGTGTTGAGTTGGTTTTTGACTAACACACACTAACTTTAGAGTTGCTTTTGTGCTGAAAACTCATTTTCAACCTAATCATGTTTTGGATAATCTCTAGGTTCTGCAAGCTGAAACATTGATATCAAAGATTTGGCCTTCCATTGTCGAAATTTTCGAGTGGCTGAAATATTTTGATTGGCTCCGTCTTGAATTGAATGCTTCATCTCTTGAGGTAAAGATATTTTCTTGTTTTATGTTATTGTTACCTTCTTGAGCTATTATGCATTTAACATGCCTACTATCTTCTCTCGTTTGAAGCCCCTTAAGTATATTGTTCCTTAGACAAAAATCCATCTTTAGAACATGCTAACGTTTAAGTTCTGGGTCTTTACTAATTTAAAGGCCAGCTTGAATTCTTCTATGAGAGTTCGATGAGGTCGACTGTTACACGACATGCTGAATTGCTTGGCACGACTGTTTGCAGCTTTGTGTGCAGAAAATCTTACAAATTGGTGTGGAACAAACACCAGCTATTATCAGTCAAGCCATTAGGGAGCAAGTGGATGGCTCTGGACCCAGCTCAGAGAGTTTGGCAAAATTTGAAGATCATCTGGGCTTAAGGTCAAACCTGGAGCTTCTAATAGAAGCTGTGGCCCTGGAAAAGTTGAAGGAGAATGCAGAACAAGCTGAAGAGAATTGTGAAGCGGTCTATTTTGATCAAATGATTGCTCTTGTTACCCACATGCACAAAGGACTTGTTATGATCAATGATAGGTCTAACCCTGTTCCCATACCTGCTAATTTCTGCTGCCCTCTTTCGCTTGAGCTGATGAGGGATCCCGTTATTGTGGCTTCGGGACAAACCTACGAGCGAGGTTTTATCAAAAAGTGGATTGATCTTGGGCTCACTGTTTGCCCTAAGACACGGCAAACTATGGTCCACACAAATCATATTCCCAATTACACTGTAAAGGCGCTAATTGCAAATTGGTGTGAAAGTAATAATGTAAAGCTACCTGACCCCATGAAATCCATAAGCTTTAACCGCCCTTGTTCAATTGCATATGCTGAGAACATAGCCTTAAGGATATGCATATCCTTCCTCATTCAAAAAGCAGCAAACCTGAGTCAACTCGGTCTAATGGTTCACCTGGAAATAACCTAGTTTCATCATCTGCCATTGAAGCCCAAGTCAGGAATCTTGTTGAGGACTTAAAGGGAACTTCATTTGAAGTGAAAAGAACTGCCACAGCTGAACTTAGGCTTCTTGCGAAGCATAACATGGATAACTGAATTGTGATCGGTTACTCTGGAGCCATCAACTTGTTGGTTGATCTCCTCCGTTCAACCGACGCTAAGATTCAAGAAGAATCCGTTACTGCCCTCCTCTATTTATCGATTAATCATAACAGCAAAACCTCAATTGCCCACGCAGGTGCGATTGAGCCTCTAATTCATGTTCTAGAGACAGGTACCCCAGAGGCTAAGGAGAACTCAGCTGCTACTCTTTTCAGTCTCTCAGTTATTGATGATAACAAGGTCAGGATCGGGAGGTCAGGCGCGATAAAGCCTCTGGTTGAGTTACTGGGACATGGGACTCCTAGGGGTAGGAAATATGCAGTCACTGCTTTGTTTAGTTTGTCAACATTTCACGAAAATAAGGGTCGGATTGTGCACCAGGGAGCTGTGAAGTACCTTGTGGAATTGATGCACCCCACAGTTGGGATGGTTGATAAGGCGGTTGCTGTTTTGGCAAATCTTGCCACCATTCATGAGGGAAGTGTTGCGGAAACTAAGGATCAAACCAGAACACAAACACACACACAAACACAGAGACAAAGATTTACGTGGTTCTCCAAAATCGGGTACGTCCACGGGGGGCAGCCAGATTATATTTAGGAGGAGGAGGATTACAAATCACTCAAACTCACACTCTCTCAAACTGATACAAAATCAGATACGTTTCTGATTTCCCACTCTCTGGTCTCTCACTCAAGAGAGATACAAAAAACATGGAGCAAAGCTCGAATTTTATAGGCTGTGCAAACTTCACTGTTCATGGCCATGCGAGGATCAATGCAAATCCACGCCTGAGATTTTTCCTGATTTGAGCGTGGCTTGAGAAATCTTCATAGGCTGCCAATCTTTGACTTCAATCACCCACATGGGAGAATGAATTGCATTCAATGCAACCCACGCCAAATCTTCTGCAAATGGGCAGATCTTTCCATTGTCAAGAAAGACTGCTAGTCTTTGACAAATGAGAATGAAGCCAAATCTCAACAATCTCCACCTTGGCGACAATTCTCCAAGGTCCGCTGCTGCCCCCAATGCGCCCTTAGGCGCTCTGAACCAGAGAGATGTTGATCAAGTCCAAACAATGATTGAACTTGATCCCAGTAACAACCTTTGTCAACATATCAGCTGGGTTGTCTGCAGTGGCAATCTTTTCAAGCAATATGTCCCCTTCTTCTAGAATTTCCCGAACAAAGTGAAAACGGACATCTATATGCTTTGTCCTGGTATGGTGCACCTGATTCTTTGCCAAATGAATGGCACTATGACTATCGCAATAGACATTGATGTGCTCCTGTTTGGCACCCAAATCACCAATCAAACCCTGCAACCAGATGGCTTCTTTTATGGCCTCAGTCACCGCCATATATTCAGCCTCCGTAGTAGATAGTGCAACCGTGGACTGTAAAGTCGAACGCCAACTAACTGGTCCTCCTGCCACAGTGAAAACATAACCAGTAGTTGACCGCCTCTTATCCAGATCACCAGCGTAATCTGAATCTACATAACCAACTGCAAGCTGATCACCAAATTTCTGATCTCTCCCAAATTTTAGGCCAACATTAACTGTTCCCTGAATGTATCTGAGAATCCATTTCACGGCCTGCCAATGACCCTTTCCTGGATCATGCATATATCTGCTAACCATACTGACAGCGTGTGAAATATCGGGTCTGGTACATACCATTGCATACATCAAGGATCCCACAGCGTTGGCATACGGAACTTGGGCCATCTGTTTTCGTTCCGCATCAGTACGAGGTGACATCGAAGCGCTGAGCTTAAAGTGCGGGGCTAACGGTGTACTAACGGGTTTAGCTTTGCCATCTATGCCAAACCGTTGGAGTACAGTCTTCAGATACTGAGTCTGCGATAAGCAAACTGTGCCCTGCTTCCTGTTGCGCTGAATCTCCATCCCAATGACCTTCTTTGCTTCTCCAAGGTCTTTCATTTCGAATTCTGAACTCAGTTGTGCCTTCAACCGAGAAATCTCCACCTTGCTCTTAGATGCAATTAGCATATCATCAACATATAAGAGCAAATAGATAAAGGAACCATCCCGAAGTTTACGAAAGTAAACACAATGGTCAAAACTGCTGCGAGTATACCTCTGCGTAGCCATAAACTGATCAAATCTCTTGTACCATTGTCGTGGCGACTGCTTTAGGCCATATAGTGACTTGCGAAGACGGCAAGCCCAATTTTCCTTTCCAGAGACCTTGAAACCATCTGGTTGTGACATATAGATCTCTTCGTCCAAGTCGCCATGCAAAAATGCAGTCTTAACATTGAGTTGCTGTAACTCGAGGTCGTACTGCGCAACCAAAGATAATAGAATGCGAATCGATGCATGCTTCACCACTGGAGAGAAGACCTCATTGTAGTCAATCCCTTCGCGCTGAGCATAACCCTTTGCCACCAATCTGGCCTTATGTCTAACACCACCCTTGACCGAACTGTCCTCTTTGTTGGCGTAGACCCATTTGCATCCTATTGCTTTATTCCCTTTGGGAAGTGGTACCAGCTCCCAAGTCTTATTCTTGTGAAGAGAACTCATCTCCTCATTCATAGCCTGCTTCCATTGAGAACTGTCAGAACCTGAAACGGCCTCCCTATACGTATTCGGAACACCTGTGATAACCGGAAGGGCGTATGCAACCATACCATCATATCGGGCAGGTTTTCGAATCTCCCTCCTCGGACGGCTAGTAGCAATAGACTGTGTTGGCGCTATAGCCTCGGGAACTGAAACATCATCAGACTCAGAACTCGAATCTGAAACATCACTGTGGTGCTCCTGTGGTGGCGAAATGGTAGGAACTTGAACTACAGGAACCTCTAGCTCCACCTGCTCTGACTGCTCCACCTGATCTGAACACCTTGGAATGGTGTTAACCTTTCGAGAGTTGGTTTGAAGCATGGCCGACTCATCGAAAGTAACATCTCGGCTGGTAATAATCTTCTTAGCCTCCGGGCACCAGAGTCTATAGGCCTTTACACCTGGAGTAAAGCCAACAAATATAGCCTTCCTAGCTCGAGGATCCAGCTTAGATTCTGTGACATGAAAATAAGCAGGACAACCAAATATATGCAGCCGATCGTAATCAATCGAAGATTGACCAAAGTATACCTCCATGGGAGTCCGTCCGCCAAGTGCCTCTGACGGTAGCCTGTTGATCAACTGACAGGCATAGGCGACTGCCTCTCCCCAAAATACTTTGCTCAAACCGGCGTTGGACAACATACACCGCACCTTAGTCACCAAAGTGCGGTTCATCCTCTCTGCAACTCCATTTTGCTGTGGAGTCTTCGCGGCGGTGAAATGTCGGACTATCCCCTCCTCCTGACAGATTTTGAGAAAGGGATCTGAAGTATACTCACCACCGTTGTCTGACCGAAGTACCTTGATTTTTCTGCCAGTCTGAGTCTCCACCCTCTGCTTCCAACGAAGGAAGGTGTCAAGGACCTCGTCCTTGCGTTTCATGGGATAAACCCATACTCTCCGTGAAAAATCATCAATAAACGTGACAAACCACCGTTTGCCACCAAAAGTTGCTGTCGTTGTGGGCCCCCAAACATCTGAATGAACATAATCCAGAATACCCTTCGTACGATGAACTGCGGTGCCAAATTTGACCCTGGTCTGTTTGCCCAGAACACAGTGCTCACAGAATCCAAACTTCCCTGTCTTGGCCCCCTTTAGGAGACCTTTCTTCACCAATCCTTGTAAAGCTTTCTCTCCGGCATGACCTAGGCGCATGTGCCAGAGTCGGGAAATGTCATCTGTAGCATCATCTGAGCTGCTGTTGGAGATGGCTACTCCTCCTGTAACTGTGCGCCCGTCGAGGAAGTATAAATTTCCCCTCCGAGTGCCTTTCAGGACCACTAATGCACCATGGGTTACTTTCAGGGCTCCACCTTCTAAAGTAATCTTGTAACCTTTTGCATCCAAGGTTCCAAGAGAAATCAAATTTTTCTTCAAATCCGGGACATACCGGACATCTGTCAAAAGCTTGGTTGTACCGTTGCGCAACTTGAGTCGGATTGTACCTATCCCCTGAGTTTTGCAGGCATTGTCGTTGCCCATCAAAACTACGCCACCGTCAATCTCCTGAAAGTTTGAGAACCAGTCCCGATGGGGACACATATGGTAGGTACATCCCGAGTCCAGAATCCATTCATCTGAATTCGTGTCTGATGAAACAATCAAGGCTGACGCCAAGTCGTCAACCTCTCCTCTTGCAACATTCGCTCGTTGTTGTTGTTGTTCCTTGATTTTGGGGCAATCCTTCTTCCAGTGCCCCGTTTCATGACAGTAAGCACACTCATCCTTTGCAATCTGCTTCCTATCACCGGATTTCTGATTCCTTTCAGCTGATTTGCCTTTTGACCTGGACCTGGACTGTCTCCTCCCGGACTGTCTATTCCTCGATTCAGTCCTTCCCCTTACTGATAGTGCTGATGAAGAGGGATCTCGATGAACTTGTTGATCCTTCTTCCGTACCTCGTTGTTAATCAAAGTAGAGCAAACGTCATTAAAACGAATTTCATCTTTTCCATACAGTAAGGTAGTAACCAAGTGGTCATATGTATCAGGCAAAGAATTTATCAACAAAAGTGCCTTATCCTCATCGTCAATTTTAACATCAAGGTTTTGCAAATCGGCCAAAATTTTATTGAAACTATTTAGATGTTCGTTCATTGACGCACCTTGTTGATACTGAAAACGATACAGGCTCTTCTTCAGGTAGAGTCTGTTCTCTATGCTCTTCGTCATGTACTTGCTCTCTAATTTCTGCCACAACTCCTTGGCTGAATTGTCCCTCATGACGGAATACTTGATGTCTTTGGACAAACAAAGACGGATCGTGCCACAAGCTTGCCGATTAAGCTTGTCCCAATCGGAGGTGGACATATCCTCAGGACGATCCTCCAAAGTGAATTCCAAATCTTGTTGATTTAGAATATCCAAAACTTCGCATTGCCACATGCCGAAGTTAATTGTGCCATCGAACTTATCCACTTCGAATTTGGCATTCGAAACCGAGCTCCTCCTCATGTAGGAACTGACCGAGGGCTCGTCTGAAGTCTTCTTATCTGATGATTTGTCCATAGGTGTTGAAGAAACAACACTAGGGCTCTCCTCGTCAATGCTGGACATCCAACGAAGTCAAAAACGAGAGTTTTACCGCTGAAAATACTCCCAACAGATTTTTTCGGAACGGAAACTCGAAAAACGGGGCACGGGGTTGGATCTGGAACGTCGAGATAGTCAAAATCGACTACTCACGGGCGCAAAACGGAGTTCGGACGCCTCCGAAATCACAGAAAAAAAATCTGGCAGTTTGACCATTGACCAGCCACTGTACCGCTGACTGGACTGCCACGTCAGCGTTGACCGGCTGACGTGGACAGTTGACCGCTGACGTGTCACCAAAATGGGACCCTTCTTGCTGACGTGGCACCGCCACGTGTTCGCTGACGTGGCTGCTGACTGGGCCGCTGACTCATCGCCTAGTCAGCGTTGACTGCCCATGTGGCGTTGACCGGCACACGCTCTCCACACGCCAGCGTGTGCTCTCCGCGTGCCAGCGTGCGCTATCCACGCGCGCGCAGATCTGACGCGCTCCGCACGCCCCACCTTTGACCGGCGCGTGCTCGCTCCTCCGGCCACCTCCGGCGACGTTCCGACCACCGTTGTGATCGTCTCAACAATCCGAATTTGGGTCTTTGATCAAAAAAAAATTCCGATCACTTTTCGGAACTGGGTTCTATCTGGACAGAACTCGCGGTGAACACGCCGCCGTCGAACGGAGCGTTCTGCTTCTGTGGTGCTCGGTTCGCGACGGGCCTTGGTGCGTTGGAATCGTCTCGGAGAGACGCACGAGACTCAGTGATCAAACTGAGTTTTTGATCAGAATTCCGTGACTGTAATTTTCTGGACAGAAACGGAAAACAGAGCCGAAACAGAGTTTGTGTTCTTGGTAACCAAATGCTCTGATACCAATTGTTGCGGAAACTAAGGATCAAACCAGAACACAAACACACACACAAACACAGAGACAAAGATTTACGTGGTTCTCCAAAATCGGGTACGTCCACGGGGGGCAGCCAGATTATATTTAGGAGGAGGAGGATTACAAATCACTCAAACTCACACTCTCTCAAACTGATACAAAATCAGATACGTTTCTGATTTCCCACTCTCTGGTCTCTCACTCAAGAGAGATACAAAAAACATGGAGCAAAGCTCGAATTTTATAGGCTGTGCAAACTTCACTGTTCATGGCCATGCGAGGATCAATGCAAATCCACGCCTGAGATTTTTCCTGATTTGAGCGTGGCTTGAGAAATCTTCATAGGCTGCCAATCTTTGACTTCAATCACCCACATGGGAGAATGAATTGCATTCAATGCAACCCACGCCAAATCTTCTGCAAATGGGCAGATCTTTCCATTGTCAAGAAAGACTGCTAGTCTTTGACAAATGAGAATGAAGCCAAATCTCAACAGGAAGGACTGCTATTGGTCAAGAGGGAGGGATTCCAGTTCTTGTTGAGGTTATTGAGTTGGGTTCTGCTAGAGGGAAGGAGCATGCAGCTGCTGCTCTTCTTCAGCTTTGCATTAACAGAATAAGATTCTGTAGCTTGGTCCTTCAGGAAGGAGCTGTTCCCCCTTTGGTGGCTTTGTCCCAGACAGGCACCCAGCGAGCGAAAGAAAAGGTGTGGGTATTTTTTATGTGACGTGGCATCTTTGAAATGTATGACGTACATGTGTTGACACTCCCGAAATGAGTCGTTGTAAAGGATATGTGTCTGTCATTTTAGTTAGGCATTCATGTCGGAAATATAATGGGTATTCATGTTTAACCACAGAATTCTTGACGGAAGTCTCATGTCATATCTAAAACGATATGCAACGCTGTAAACACAATTTACCTCGAAAAAATAAAGATAAATGAATGTCATTATTAATTTTTTCCAATGGCCTGGTGTCCTTAGGATCAGAAAGAAAGTATCCTTGAGATACGAATAAGTGAGCCTCACGCATAGAAACCACCTACACACAATCCATGTACCCTAATCAATGTAACATAGGGTGATGACACTCAATTTTTATTTCGAATGATGGGTTTCTGCAAAGCCACCGCCACATCATTCTGATGGGGGATTCTTTTTGAAGAAAATTCTGGTGGAAATAATTTTCCAAAAGTTTACGTCTTGCGACTCTCTCTTGTTCGTTTATCTACAAGTCTTCTTTAAACTGATGGAATAAGTTTTTGATGGGTTGCAGGCTCTGGCATTACTTAGCTTCTTGAGGAACCAGTGACATGGAAATGTTGGGCGGGGCTGAACGAAAAATGGCCTTTGGATGTGACCAAAGTTTAGTGGTAACATTCCATGTTGTGTGTAAATCTTATGGTGCAAGTAACAGACATGCATGGAACTTGTAATTACTAATTATTTGATGTCTCTTAATTTCTGAAGAAAATAAGTACGGGGAAACCGAAAAATAATCGATGGTGGATTGAGTTGTCCTCTCATGATTAACAAAAATCTGAATTCGAGCAGTTTCATTTTTCTTTTGCAACGTAACACCTGCAAGTTTAGTCATTGAGCCTTGTGTATTGTGATTTCCGGCCACATAATTGCAGATAAATAATAATTTGCGATCTACGAATGTTGGTACTATTTCTTCTTCCTTTATTGTTATCATGATTGATTTTGTTGTCATCAGTGCCACCGTTTATGTAATGTGAACCTCTGCTATACACATTCCCCTTTTGGACGACATACAGGCGCAAGCAATAGAATACATGTAGGGGTAGATGTGTATGTGAATAGATTTTTATTATGCGCGTCTGTGTGAGGGAGTTGTAGCTCAACCTCTAAATCTCAAACCCACATACGAGCGCACGCAAGGACTGTGTACCATGAAAGATGTAAAGCTGCTTCAGAGAAAAGAGGAAAAAACAACATGCTACTGGGGATAGGTATGGAGTTCCAACTCCATGCGGATCTACATATCGTCGGACCTTTGATGGGCATGGCTAACCTAGTAAGGCCTGTATTATCCTGGATGGTGTGTGGAAGCGCAATTCAAAGGCAAGGGGGGCTGCAGCTGGGGTTGCATTACAAACTACAACACCTTAGAGAGCCGCTTTCAAGAATGTTCCTTGCTGTAAGCTATTGTCGAGAGAAATGGTTCTTCACAGAAATGGTGGAATCAATTGCATGTTTGGAGGCTATAAAATGGGAATTTGGGGATTGTTGCTGTCCCGAGCCATTCAGTCGAGATGAAATCTGAGCCGTCCATTGCGAGCATGAACCCGGTCACCCGGGTTCATAAAATGGGCAATGCAATTTAATCACTGTATACACGATCCAGTACTAGAGCTGATAATTGGATTGTGGGTCTCCAACCACATTGATATGCACACCCAGACTATTACAGTATTACACAAATATTAACCCCCTTCGTTTTTTTATTTATTTATAATATCCACATGGTTTTACGTGTCATTTTCAATTATCTATAGCTGTTAATGTATATTGCTAAAAATATGCAATATTGACATTGTTTGATAGATCTCAATTATTTTCATAAGACAATCATTTTAAAAAAATATACGTCGAGAGATATAAGCCATTAAAAATGATACGTAAAATCGCATAGACACTTAAAAAGGGATAGAGGGAATACGTTTTTATCCCAACATTTCCTTTTTTTATATTTTTCTAAACAAATAATGTCGTTTCACTTTGATCCTGCTTTTTTCTTTTTAAAAAAACGAGAAACCCGCCAAGGGGAAGCTTTGGGCTAATTGGTTGCCTCTGTAGACCACCTCCAATATTGTTGATTTGCTGAAGTTTTTTATTCCCTCCACCATTACCATCTAGTGGTAGGTATAATTTGATGCTATCGACTTTTTCTCATGTATGTATTTGGAAATAGAGTATAAAATTATTCGCACCTTCAACCGCATCAAATCCCGTAAAAAAAAAGGAACGAAACAGCATAAAAAGCCCTACGAAACACCGGATTTTTTTTGCCTATCTAGCCAAGATCCACAGCGGATGTCGTAGAAGCTCTGGTTCACTTTTTATTGGATGGCTCAGCAGATATAACTACTGCCCATGAGTAGGTACCAGTGTAAAGCTAGCGAGATATTTTGATAAAAAAATTATTTAGCACATTTGGGTATTTTAGTTTTGGTAATAGGTAGAGAGAGAAATAGGGTAATGATTGGAGAGAGAGGTAATGAGTGGAGAGAGATAGAGAGAGAAATGGAATTAATAATTGAAAAAATAGGGTAATGATTGAAGAAATATATAAGGTAATAATTGAAAAATAAAATTAAAACAAAGTAAATATGCTAAACGAACATGACCTATGTCACTCTCCTTCCCCCCCTCCCCCCTTTTTTTGATGTATATTGTATTTGGAAATAGAGTATAAAAGGTGATTTTGGTATAATAAAAAAAAGAAAAAGAAAAGACACTTCCCTTTCTTTTTTCTTGTGTAGGCTTGCCAAACAAGATAGGTAAGAAAATGTTAGAAACCATACTCCATTTTTTTGTTTTGTCACCTGGATGAGGAATCAATGAACAGAAAGTCTGGTTCCCGAAGGAGGGATCCCGGATTCTCGATGGCGCGCCGGGCCCATTCCGGCCCCCAGACGGCTGATCCGAGCCGTCCAAAAATTGTAAAAAAATAAACCGAGTAGGCAATTGCGAGAATCAACGGCATCCAACGTGCGTAGGTGGCCGATCCAAACACTCCATTTTTGTGTGTAATTCTTTTTGAAAGGCCCATTCAATTTTTTTTTATAGAATTTGTGGACAGCTCGAATCAGCCGTTCGGTGACTGGAGTGGGCCCGGCGCGTCATCGGAAATCCGGTCGGGATCCCTCCCGTCAGAAACTGTAGCACCTCTCATCAATGAATCATAATCCTCATTTCTCACCTAACCATCCAGAGGGGCAGAATTTTTTTTGAAGTTCTTTTGTTATTTTGTTCTCATGGCGAACAGGTTCGTCACGTTGCCACAACATTGTTCTGTGGAAGCAGGAGGGCTGTCACAGTTTGGCCCGATTTTCTTGGCGTCCAGTTTGTGAAGCTGGGTTTTGTAAATACTCTGCAAAACCAGGAACTTTTTGCTATTAATTAATCAAAGTCTCGTTCCAGTCAGTAGTCCTTGGATCCACTATGAGAAAGTCAGAGAGGATGTCAAAAAGGAAAAGTTACAACGACCTCTAAAAGAATCACCCGTATGCGGATACAAAAAAAAAAAAAACCCATATCGAACGTATGTCGCGACATGATTGAAACACATTTGTCCCAAAAAATTTCTCTCAAATTCATACTTGTGGTTAAGTCTTTTTTTTGAATGCAAACAAAATTTTTTTTTTGGTTCATGTCCATCCTTACATCTAATTAGGCTAATTTTGTGAGCTCGACAAACTCGGCATGGAAGATGCTGTCAAAATGGGCCCATATCATGATCACAATAGGTCTCCAATCTCAATTTATGGATCTTTGGTTTTTGGCTCCCACTCTTATTAATTTTGCTTTTACAAATTTTAGTACTCCAGTTTGGGGCTGCTTTCTTAAAAGACGGTGTCACCCTTCCAGCTGGACCTAGAAATACTAACTAGGTAATTTCCGAGGACAGTCACCAGTCTAAAATCAATTGTGAAGATGACCAATGACTTGAGACCATGACGAAACAAAAAGTAGACTCTCTTTATCAAAGAACAAGAAAGTGGGAGATTTCAGCTGTATTAAAGGGGGCAAAAATAACTTCCATGACTCCATTAGCTGCTCTCTTCGCTCCTTTTTGGTAATCAATCTCTCTCTCTCTCTCTCTCTCTCTCTCTCTCTTTTCTTTGTTTTATCAGTCTAGGTTTTCATTTGCCGATTATGATTTTCAAGTCTCGTGCTTTGTGATTGATCATCATCTTCTCAAACGTTCCAATTTATGGATTGCCAAACTAAGACTGTGCATAGGAAAATTGACGGATTTGAATTTTTGAATCGACTGAATTCAGTTGACCAGATTGTGCGTGCCTGCAACTTTGCGTATTTTGCTGCTTATTTGGGGCTCGATTATCGGGCAAATTTATTCAGGTTAAGTTGGTCTATTATCTGGCTGAAACTTGGAAGTTTAAAAAGATACCGGTAGTGACCTGTGTTCGGAAGAAAGTGAAATAAGAAAGATAATAAATCAGCTGAAAGAGGGAAGGTTTCTCCCATAGCTGTTTCTCTAGGTTTATTGTGGTGGTGTTATTAGAGAGTTGAAAAGACTAGTGCCTTGATCAGGCTTTTGGGGATTACCTAATGCATTCAACCGAGGCAATGCGAGTTCGAACTTCAAACCGCTTGTGTTAGTAGTCCTCGTGAGCTAGACGCCATGTGTGAGGGAACCCTCGGTCAACTCATGCCTTAGTGAGGTTGCGGGGATGGGAATGTCCCTTTGCTGGGACAACAGCTATCTTGCAAGAGCACCTCCCAGTCCCTGCTTAATATTTCACAGCGGTTAGGAATTCCTATGATCATGCAACTCATGGCCGAAGGGGGTCACTACGTTGGTTGTCCTTTCCTAACCGTTTTAATGAGCAAAATAAAAAAATAAAAAAAATTGAGGCAATATTTTATCAGTTCCTTCCTACTTCGCTTTCAACCTGACATATGCTTAGGATTCTAAAATGGCACTATGCTGTAGCGTCATTGCTTAAGTTCAATCATCCTACTCGAACGTTATAAATCTATATGCATAGATTGAAGATTATAAAAGTTCTCTTTCCTAGGCATTTCTAAATAGTGATAACACAGAAAGGAGTGAGAAATCTATGTCCGTATATGGTTGTTTATATGATTGCCACAGACTGTGTGATCGCAACTCCTATAAAATAAGTGAAGGGCAAGTACAACTTATCGGTTATGGAAATAGAAACAATCAAATTTCGTTGAATTTTACTTAACAAAAAGAAACTAAATAAATCAAAATAATGAGAGGAAGCAATCAAAATAATTGTACACAAATTAAATGAGGCAATCAGCCCGACACCTGGACCCCAAGAGAATGAGTTAAACATGAGGATGGTTAATGGTGCAAGCATTGCTGGACATGCCACTGCTAAGCTGCGATCATTGTTGTTTGGAGTCTTTCTTTTGTGCATCTATGTATAGTGGCAGGTTTGCAATCATTAAGGGTACCTGCAGATTGGAATAAAATAAATAAATTATTTGAGTCAAGGACAATTGCAAAAGTGAAATTTCTGTCTAATGGAGAAAAGAATGCTAGAGTGTTGGACACTTGGACTTTTCTATAGGCTTCTCTGTTGGAAACTCTTATTTGTGTAGGCATTTTTTGTAGAACAATGCCATTATCCATTCTTATACCAACATTGTTGCCATTTATGTCTTCCACATGTGAATAATTGATCTGCATGTTTATGGTTTTTGGAAACTCTTATCGATTTATATATTATGCCTCGATCAGCATTTCTTGAAGCCTTAAAATGTTTCCGTCTCTCGTTTGTTTTTGATATCTTCTTTGCATGAGTCTGCTCTCGAAGTAATTTCTGTCATTTCAGCAATTCAGGTGGCTTCACAATTTGTATATTGTTTAGATATCAATGTATTTCTTTCTTTTACAGGGTGCAACATCTAGAAGATTTGATTCTAGTCTCCGAACATGAGTTTAATCTCTTGAAAATCTGAGATCTGGTTTCTTCTTGAAAGAGTTTTCTC
This sequence comes from Rhododendron vialii, assembly GCF_030253575.1. NCBI lineage: Eukaryota > Viridiplantae > Streptophyta > Magnoliopsida > Ericales > Ericaceae > Rhododendron > Rhododendron vialii. Next base: position 9,956,111 of record NC_080564.1, on the reverse strand, counting down.
CTATTTAGGGTTTAATCTAGTTTGTCAAGGATCAGCAATGTCATAAAGAGTGGACGTGAATAAAATTGCAGGTTAGTGATGACGTTTCTCGCTCTCTTTTTGTTTGTTTGGTGACCTGGTTATGACTTGTGTCAGTACTTCGATGGTTATATGTTAAATATCTGTGTTTCTTTTCAGTGTAATACATTTTATAACTCTTTATGGGGATGACTTATGGAGCACTGACACACCTAGGACAAGCGACACTCCGAGGACATGCAAAATACGTATGAACATGCCACGTATGAATTCAATTTTTTTTTAATGGTGGGACATGCTTTGGGGGGGGGGGGGGGGGGGGGGTTTGTAAGTTTGAAAGTTTTTCTGCATGTAAAAGTTTATAAGTTCAAAAGTATTGGGCTAAAAGTGTAATATAAAATGCATGTATATGTATATAGGCATACACCATCAGTGGATGACACATTCTATAGGAGCCCTCGCCATAGTTGTCAAAGGCGCGCCTAGGTGCACCCCCAGCACCTTGCGTCACCGCAGGCGAGGTGACTTGAACAAGGTGCAGTCAAGGTGCAAAAAAGCAACAAGGCGAGAAAAGCGACGAGGTTCAAAAAAGCGCGCTCCTTTCAAAATTGACCAAAAAAACACGTTTCTCTCTTTTCATATGTATATGTAAACTACATAATACATATACTCATATAGTCCTATATATAACACAACTTGTTTGTTCAATTATTTTCAAGCGTAATTATTTTCAGAAATAATTTAATTGAAATATTAGTATATACTATTTTTCCTATGGTTTTTGCATAGCTGCGCCTTGCTTCAAAAAGGCGCGCGCCTCGCCTTGCGCCTCTTCCCTCAGGCCCAATAGGACTTTGCGCCTCAGTGCGGCTTTCGCCCTTGACAACTATGGCCCTCACTTAAAATATCTAGTGGTTATAATCTACGTTTGCATAAGTATAACCAATGACATAAAGATTTTGTGCCCCCGCCGTATCCGTGTCCCCATTTTTTAAGAATTTTCATGTCACGCTACTGATTAAATTTTTATGCTTAAGTTTTCTGTAACATGCATGTTTGATATTCTAATTCCATAAGTTCCTTACCTTCTTAGATATTAAGCTCGAGGTCCCATATTTAACTACTACTTTGCATTTGATTCTAGTCTTCATAAATCATCACATTATTTTTCCGTTAAAAAAAATCTTCTCATTACTATGGCTTATTAAATTGTTAACCATCAACTCATCTAAAAGCTTAAGTTGTTAGAGAGAGGGGTAACTTTATTACTCATACCTTCAACACGCCCCCTCACGTGTAGCCATACTCTCCTCCATAAGCGGGCTAAACATGTGTAAATATTTTAATATTAGGTAGGCGGAGAGGTTCGAACACAAGATCTATTGCGTGCTCTGATACCATATTAGATAACCATTAACTCATCTAAAAGCTTAAGCTGTTAGAGAGGGGTAAGCTTAGTACTTATACGTTCAACATGGCTAAATTACCATGACTTCACTTTATTTTGCCGTGGTGGGGGGGGGGGGGGGGGGGGGGGGGGGGGGGGGGGGTGTGGAATTTTATGTTCGTGAAGAAAATATTGTGTTGAATAAATATAGATGGATTTACAAGAAGTGGGGTGATAGGTCAGTAATTGCCTAATGCAACCAGTCATCTTATCTCCTCTCTTTAATAAGTTGAGACCACCATTGTGGAACCCCAATGTTGACCAGACTACTGCCTTATCTTTTGAGAAAAAAACTCATCAAGGGAAACAAAACACCTTAAAGGTGGCGAATCCTACATACCACTTCTATTTAATGTTAGAGCAGGGTAAATCTCCGGCTTGGTCTTTTTTGCCATGTGCCAAGCATCTCATCGAGTCCCCATGCATCAATTTCAACGGGACTCGACATTCACGACTGACCCCGTCAGCTTTACTTTCTATGGTTTTTTGGTGTTAGTAACGCATACACGTCATTCATGATCATAGCATGTGCAGCTTCAGTTTGAAGCTACAGAGAAGAATGACTTTCCTTGGTCAATCATTTGTATGACTACATTTATGCCGTTGTGGGGTCTGTTAAAGATTCCAAAATCCTTGTTATTTTCATTTTCACGAGAGATGGAACTTTAACTTTCATTTTTAGCATAAACCTGTTGATGAAAATACTAAACAGCTTGGGCAATGAGGCCCAATGTGTGCTGCTGTAGTTACGTCATTTTGTATGCCGTAAGGTTCATTTAAATATATCTCCGTCAATTAATGGGCTTCTTTTGCCACATATTCAGTGCAAGTATGGGAACTTTTCTCTTAGCTTTGCTTCTGGTAGATTTTCCATCTTGTCTGTTCCTCCTATTTGCAATTTCATTGTCTTATTTATGTTGGTGGCTTAAAGTTTTTCCTTCATCCACATGACTGAAAACTGATAATTATTTAGTAATCTGTTTTGTCCTTGACACAGGCTTGATGGAGATATCATTAACAAATGTAGTTCTCAACAGCATCTCTTCTTTCTTTGATTTATCGTCTCATGACAACATAACTCATGAGCCAGCTCTGAAATATTACCGAAAAGTTGAAGAGATATTGAAGTTGTTAAAACCAGTGCTTGATGCTGTTTTTGATGCTGGCATAGCATCTGAAGAACTGCTCCAAAAAGCATTTGCAGAGCTGGGTCATTCTGTCAGTGAGCTAAAGGAACTATTTGGAAACTTGCATCCATTGACGAGTAAAATCTATTTTGTATGATTCAATCTTTCTACAGGCATTTTAAGTTTCTGAATTCTCTAGAAAACAGATCTATCTTACTACATGACCTAATTAATCGAAAATACCGGAACTGAGCTTGTTGTGTGACTGTGTCAACTGTCAAGTGTCAACATTCTCTTGCGTAGAAGATTTACAATTTTGATCAATCCTTGATTTCTTATTCCATTCATTCAAGGTAGAGATTGGAATTTTTGTTACATCTATGGAGTGGTGAATGTTTTATTAGATTTTAATGCTTATTTTTGTGTGTTTGTGCTCTCTCTCTCTCTCTCTCTCTCTCTCTCTCTCTCTCTCTCTCTCTCTCTCTCTCTGTTATTTTCACTGTGCGTGGCCGTGGTATTTGTTCTGTTCTCAGTTTCCCAAGTTTGACTGATACAGATACTCTTTTAATTTGGTCCTTATTCTAGAATCTGTAGTCATTTCTTCTACTGCCTTCTTGTTCTGGCAGTTGCCTAATCTAGGATCAGCACCGTCTTGTTCTGGCAGTAACTTCACTTATGTGTCGTATGATTGTCATCCAGGCAGTTTCACTTTTGTGCTTTATGTTTGTTTTCCTGCCATCCTTTCTCGTGCGTTAGTAGCCTCTCTTTTTTTTCTTTATCCTTTTTTGGCTCTAAGTCAACTGAAAAGTTGGTTTTAAAGTGGTCAATTTGTAGAAGTTTTAGTTGGCAGAGTCCATAGTGTCGATAGAGTTGAGAGATTGGTGGTGATGTGAGATCTTTGGAAATAAAAGTGTGGAAAATGGTTTTGCTCTTGTGGCAAAGTCATAGATGCTACTGAAGAGATTATGGAGGGATTGCAAGGTGTAGATTTTTTGGGTGGTTGTAGACTTCCAGTGATGTTCAGTTGAAGTTGGTAGAATATAAGGTTCCAACATTGTGATGGTATCTCTAAGTTGCCAAAAGCTGTGGCCCACCAAATTGGATGGTGGGGCACATTCATGATAATTGTGTTAGCACTGACTGTAAGGATGGTTTTGAAAGTAGAAAGCCGTGATGGTGGCGATGGAAGGTCAATTAATTTAGTTGGTGCCTTGGTGCATTTGTGACGGTTAAAGAAGTGTTTCTCTTCTCTTGCTTTGTTGTTTGGATTATAGGGTGTTACTTACAAAGGAGGTGGTGGTAGTGGGGTGGTGCTGGAAGTTGGCATTATAGATATTGGGAGAAGCGTTGAGTTGATTTGTACATCATCAAAGGGAAGACAGGAGACAGTGGTGGACCTCGTGTGAGTAGTGCCATTACAAGTTTCAAGGTGGTTTTGATGTGGCGGTGATGACCGTGGTAGTATCGATGTTTTCCTGATTTCAGCATTTTCGTGTGGTTGTTCTCTCCTTATTTTATTCTTTCAATTGGGGCTTGTAGGTTGCATGGACATTGTTCCAGTTTAGGATTGTTGCTTGTTCATGGGTTTGTACCCTTTTATGCATGAACTTTGTTCCTGGATTGACAGTGTAAATCTTATGCTATAAGAGGGGTAATATCTATTGGGTGTAATGTAAACACATTCCAATTCATCCTCTTAAAGTTGCTTTGATGCTTTCCAGGCCCAGTTTTGAACCTTATGGTTTCTTTCCATCTGGTCCCACTGAGTATACCGGAAAAAATTCCTTCCAACTGGTACAGCGGTTTCTCTCAAGAGAATGTAAAACTTAGTGGGTAAACTTGGAATATATCGGTATTGGTGATTTTGACCTGATACTGCCCCCCCTTGTCCATGAGATCCCTCTTGCATTCTGAACTCCTCTTTCCCACTTGAAAACTAAAGAGTTGGTTTTGGTTTTGGTTTTGGTTTGAACGTGACGTATGACACTGACAGTGTCTGTGGATTATCATGATATGTTTTGGTGGTTGTTCCTAGAGGACAACCTATAATTGGATGCACACAAAATGTTGAAGTGGTTTTTCACTTTAGAGTTGCTTTTGTGCTGAAAACTCATTTTCAACCCAATCATGTTTTGGAAAATCTCTAGGTTGTGCAAGTTGAAACATTGATATCAAAGATTCAGGCTTCTGTTGTCGGAATTTTCGAGTGGCTGAAATCTTTTGATGGTCTCCCTCTTGAATTGGATGCATCATCTCTTGAGGTAAAGTTATTGTCTTGTTTTATGTTATTGTTATCTTCTTGAGCTAGTTTGTATTTAACATGCCTAATGTCTTCTCTCGTTTGAAGCCTATTAGGTATACTGTTCCATAGACGAAAACCAATCATAGAACATGCTAACGTTTCAAATTCCGGGTCTTAACTAATTTAAAGCTAGCTTGACTTCTTTTATGAAAGTTCGATGCGGTATACTGTTACTGGACGTGCTGAATTGCTTGACACGACTGCTTGCAGCTTTGTATACAGAAAATCAAACAAATTGGTCTGGAGCAAACATCAGCTATTATCAGTCAAGCCATTAGCGAGCAAGTGGATGGCTCTGGACCCAGCTCAGAGAGTTTGGCAAAATTTGAAGATCATCTGAGCTTAAGGTCAAACCAGGAGCTACTGATAGAAGCTGTGGCCCTTGAAAAGTTGAAGGAGAATGCGGAGCAAGCTGAAGAGAATAGAGAAGCAGACTATTTTGATCAAATGATTGCTCTTGTTACCCACATGCACGAGGGCCTTGTTAAGGTCAAACAATCTGAGAGCTCTAACCCTATTCCGGCACCTGCTGATTTCTGCTGCCCTCTTTCACTTGAGCTGATGACGGATCCAGTAATTGTGGCTTCAGGACAAACCTATGAGCGAGGTTTTATCAAAAATTGGATTGATCTTGGGCTCACTGTTTGCCCTAAGACACGGCAAACTATGGCCCACACAAATCTTATTCCCAATTACACCGTAAAGGCACTAATTGCGAACTGGTGTGAAACAAATAATGTAAAGCTACCTGACCCCACGAGGGCCATAAACTTTAACCACCCTTCTTCAACTGTGTATGACGAGAAGATAGCCTCGAAGGATGCATATATCCTTCCTCATTCAAGAAGCAGCAAACCTGAGTCAACTCGGGCTAATGGTTCACCTGGAAATAATCTAATTTCATCCGGTGGAGTTCATTGCAAAGGAACTTCTTCATCACATCCTCATACTTCTGCAGAGGGTTCCCTGCCAACCCTGCCTGTTATTGCTGGAAATGGGCATGCTTTTAACTCAGGAGAGCAAAGTGTGGCGTCAAGCCAGGACTCTGTTTCATCTTCAAGAACAGAAGTTTGTAGTGCTGGAGGAGATAATGAGCAGTTAGCTCAATGCCACTATCGAAGTGCCTCAGTCTCCAGCATGCTTTCCGGTGCAAATATCTCACAAGGTATGTTGGATAATGGCAACGAGGTATCGTCACAGGTCACAGCCTACAATAGTGATACTTCTGGAGAGCTAACATCGTTAGAGCAACAAGTTACTACTACTACTACTACTTCTACCTCAACCTCCCCAAAGAGAGAACCAAAGTTTCCTCGGAGATTAGAAACGAGATCTAGAAGCCAAACAATGTGGCGCCGTCCTTCCAATGGGTTTGTTCCGAAGATAGTTTTGTCTTCTGCCATTGAACCAAGGGCGGATCTTTCTGGGGTTGAAGCCCAAGTCAGGAATCTTGTTGAGGACTTAAAGGGAACTTCATTTGAAGTGAAAAGAACTGCCACAGCTGAACTTAGGCTTCTTGCGAAGCATAACACGGATAACCGAATTGTGATCGCTAAATCTGGAGCCATCGACTTGTTGGTTGATCTCCTCCGTTCAACCGACGTTAAGATTCAAGAAGAATCCGTTACTGCCCTCCTCAATTTATCGATTAATGATAACAACAAAACCGCAATTGCCAACGCGAATGCGATTGAACCTCTAATTCATGTCCTAGAGACAGGTACCCCAGAGGCTAAGGAGAACTCAGCTGCTACTCTTTTTAGCCTCTCAGTTATTGAGGATAACAAGATTAGAATTGGAAGGTCTGGGGCGATAAAGCCTCTGGTTGAGTTACTGGGAAATGGGTCACCTAGGGGGAAGAAAGATGCATCCACTGCTTTGTTTAATTTGTCAATATTTCACGAAAACAAGCCTCGGATTGTGGAGGCTGGAGCTGTGAAGTACCTTGTGGAATTGATGGACCCTGCGGCTGGGATGGTTGATAAGGCGGTTGCTGTTTTGGCAAACCTTGCCACTATTCCGGAGGGAAGGACTGCTATTGGTCAAGAGGGAGGGATTCCAGTTCTTGTTGAGGTTGTTGAGTTGGGCTCCACTAGAGGGAAGGAGCATGCGGCTGCTGCTCTTCTTCAGCTTTGCATAACCAGTAACAAATTCTGTAGCGTGGTCCTTAAGGAAGGAGCTGTTCCCCCTTTGGTTGCTTTGTCTCAGACAGGCACCTCACGAGCAAAAGAAAAGGTATGGGTATTCTTTATGTTATGCGGGATCTTTCAAATGTATGACATACACATGCGGACACTCAGGAAATGAGTCAGTGTGTAGGACATGAATCTGACATTTTTAGTTTGGTATTCGTGTAGGAAACATAATCGGTATTCAAGTTAACTACACAACTATTAGCAAAACTCCCATGTCATAAGTAAAACGATATATGTAATGCTGTTAACGCAATTTACCTTGAAAAGCAAAAGCAAAAGAATATATAATTATGATTTCTTTGCAATGTCCTGGTGTCCTTAGGATCAGGAAAAAAGTGTCCTGGTTTCCTTGACATGAGAATTGATGAGTGTGACACTTAGACACACACCCATAAGCAATCCATGTACCCTAATCGATGCATCATGGTGATATACAAACAGAATTTTTATTTTGAATGATGGGTTTCTTAAAAGCAACTGCCTCATCATTCGGATGGGGGATTTTTGAAGAAAACTCTGGTTGGAAATCATTTTCTGAAAGTTTACGTCTTATGCAGCTCCCCTGGTCGTTTATCTAGAAGTCGTCTTTAAACTTATAGATAAGTTTTTGATGAGTTGCAGGCTCAGGCATTACTTAGCTGCTTCAGGAACCAGCGTCAGGGAAATAATGCTGGGCGGGGCTGAACAAAAAAAGACCTTTGGATGTGACCAAAATTTGGTGGTAAGATTCCATGTAGCGTGTAAATCTGATGGTGCAAGTAATGGATATGGAACTTGTATTTATTGAATGGCTCTTAATTCCGGAAGAAATAGAAAACGGAAAACCAAGATATTGATTTATGGAGGGTTGAGTTATTCCTCTCATGATTATATCATATAGTAAATTAATGTGACTCTGAGCATTTTCTTCTCTCTTTTTTCCCCAATACCTGCAAATTTAGTTGTTGAGCCTCTTGTAATTTGATTTCCGGCCACATATTACAGATGAATTATAGTTTTAATATATGAATGTTGAAACTATTTCTTCTTCCTTTACTGTAGCCATGGTTGTTTCTGTTGTGATCAGTGTCAATGTTATTTAATGCAAACCTGTGCTCTAGAGATTCCACTTTTGGATGAAAAAAAGTTACGAGTAATAATAGAATACATATGTAATTACGTACAAAATTTTCTTTATTTTTTGTACGTGTAGGTAGGATTCATGAGAGAGAGAGAGAGAGAGAGAGAGAGGTTGCGGATTGCAAATTTGCAATTAATAAGGGAATAGAGAAGAGAGGAGCTTTTGAGAGTTCGTGCTCAACTTCTAAAACTCACAAACCCACACTCGAGCTCTTAGGACCGGGTGTCAATGAAGATATAAAGCTGCTTTAGAATTTGGCTGAAAAAATAGGTAACGACACCATGCTACTGGGACACGTATGGATGGGATTGGAGATCCAACTCCATGCGGAGCTAGTCAGCGTCAGGCCTATGATAGCTGATCGTGTGCCCCTTTTTTATCCCCAGGAAAAATCAAGATTATATTGAAACAAAACCACTTACATGTGCAGAGGGGCATACCCAAGAACAAAGCAATACAAGCTAAAGCATGCTAAACCACAGGGCAACCACCCTTTTAAGAGCAACAATACAGATCAAACTAGAGAGACTCAAACAACAATCATTGAGAATCATAAACTTTACTACTAATGGACCATTGAGAACACAGGAGCCTATTAGTATCTGACTTCCTAATGTTCCTCCGACTATTACTACATACATCCCTTTCAATTCTGACAATCAAGAGCTCAGGGTTGCCACTTATGTTTGAAAGATTCCGAGCATTTCTCAGTTTTTGGTTCGTGCAGGTGGGTCTGTGCTTGGTTTTGCCAATTTGATGTTGGTGTTGATGTTTGTGGGGTGCGCGGTTTTGGCTTTAGTACTCGCAGCTGGTTGTACAGATTGAGGAGCTCCTCTTTTTGAGGTCACTGTTGTTGCTCAATTTTATCTCACAGCCTCTTAGGATCTTTTTATTGCACTTTTAGTTTGTTGGTGGTAGTTTTTTCCCCTTATTTACGATGTGATGTGAACTCCGGCATATGTATTTTTTTTTTTTTAGGAACCGGCATATGTTTTTGGTATGAATGAAGTTCTCATAGCAGACCACGCAAAAATAACCTAATTGTCAGAAGGTGGTAACCACACTTTTGAGTCATATGATGCAATAAAAAAAAAAACAGCTCATTTGATAGAAAGTCGTGACTACCAATTCAACAACTTACAAACCCGCTCTATTGCTCGAAGCTCATTAGGTAAGCGATTGGAAGGGGCATGAATGTTGTGTTCCTTCCAATCGCTTGCCTAATGAGCGTTGAGCAGTTGCTCCTCTCAAGTGGACTGCAGTTGTACAATAATCCTTCCACAAGGATCTTTGCTTGAGCTGGGGGTTCTCCCTTAAAAAATTTAGGCAGTAATCAAGTTAGATAATTATGAGGTTGGGTTAGGTGTTTTTTGTTCCTCTTGGTTTCCTTCGTTGCTCCTCTCACGAGCTTTTGGTTTTTCTCATTGTTTAAGGACCGAGTCCTTTTGTATCATGGGTTTTTGGTTTAATAAAATTGACTTTTACCGAAAAAGGAAAGGAAAAGAGGTTGGTTCCTCCACCTCCTTCACGAGCGTCAAGCAGTATGGCTAACCTAACCTGGTAAGGCCATGAAAATCGTGGATAGTGCATGGAAAAGTGATTCGAAGACCCCTACAACTTGCGATTGCAACACATACTATAGCACATCGGAGCCGCTTTTAAGGATGTTCCTTTGTGTACGTTGTGTTAAAAAAAAGAAAGAGAGGAGCATGGTGCTTCACAAATATTGTATGGAGGCAATAAAAAGCGCGATGCAGCAGGATCTAGACCGAGTAATATCACGGATCCAATGGAGCTGGTAATGGGATTGCGGGACTCCGGCCACATTGACATGACACTGTAATTCCAGATATTAGGGTTTTACTAGATATCATTTCTCTATCATCTTTTGTAAACAAATTAAATGGGCAGGCCAGTCAAATATGACGTATGTTTGGTAAACGTCATTTCAATTTGATCCTCTTTCCAAAGAAAGTAACCAGCACTGGCCAAGCGAGGAAGCTCCGGCCTTGGCACCTCCACAGACCACCTCCGTTGATAATTTCCTGAAGTTCTTTTTAGAGTGAACGGCTTAACCATAACGTTTTTTTGCTAAGCACTTTAACCATAGCGTTGCCATGACAATTGTTCTATGGAAGCACGCAGGCAGGCAGGCAGTAACAAGTTCAGCCCGATTTTTTTGGGTGTCCAAGAGTTTGTGAACCAGATACTTTTCACTCCTAATTAAATCTACTTCCAGCAACTTGTCTTTGTTTACGACCTCTAATAAGAAAAAGTCGAGAGAGGATGGAAAATTGAAAGATGGAATGAAACTAAGTCTCAATAATTTTTTTTGTTTGTTTGGAGGAAAGTCCTAATCTATACTACTCTCTTTTAAATGTACGAAGGTGTTTCCTCTTTTTCTTTGATGTCAAAAATACCCCTGCTAAAAGGAACAATTACTCCACTACAATCCTACCGGAATACCGAAGGTCGTGTTATAACGGAAGACCGCGTCTGTTGAATGACATGCGCCTCTTCGGGAATCACCACAGCCTTCGAACGTAAAGGTTGCATACGCGACTCTTGGATTAGCAACATTGAGGGAAACAAGGGAGCATTTCTACGGTAACACCGTCTGATGCCAGACGCAATTCACACGCCACAAATAGTTGTTTGTGATTAGGTTCGGTAATTTGATGTGGTTCTTCATCTTGTTATTGCTCTTCCATCTCATCCTAACAACATCGACAGTAGGATAACAATGGCCTCCATCACTCTGTTTCTCATGAACACGAGTTCACATTTGTCATAGCAAATGGGTACAAGCAAGTGCAACGAAGATGTCTCCGTGTGACTCCATTTCTCTTCCTTCGGTTTGGGCGTCATTCTTCATTTTTTTTTTCCAGCGAGAATGAAAATTAGTTTATTATACTTCTTTTGAATTTGAGAATTCAGGCACTTTGTAGAGATTGCACGAAACCTACCAATGATCTGGACGTAATTTTTCAGAAAATATGTGCAAAGTGTCCCCCCCCCCCCGTATGTATGTATATGTTTCGTCCTCCACTCTTTAGGAGTTTTGTTCTTCAGATTACGTTTCATGAACTTACCAATGACCTGGACGTAATTTTTCAGAAAGTATGTGCAAGGTGTTCGACAAATTGCCTGTTAGAGGTGTGAGATTTTTACCATCTCTTAAGGAAATATAATCTGAAGTGACTTTCCCCCTGTATGTATGTATATGTTTCTTCCTCTACTCTTTAGGATTTTTGTTCTTTAGATTATGTTTCATGTCACGCTCAAATGGTTTCGTTAACATTGTGAACAAATCATTCTAAGATTATTCTAATTGTGAGGGGTGGCTAAAACAGTTATCTTGAAACTCCTTCGCCAACCGTCAATCTATGCATAAACTGGTAAAGGAACTTTAATATATTAGTTGTTTCATAGTTTTAATGTCTTGTTCTTGTTCCACACTTGGTCCCCCAAGCATGATGCATAAGCACCGAAACTGAGATCACTGAGGGGTGGATTTTTCCTTATTAATGTATTATTGTTGTCTTCTTCAAAAGTTGAATTAATTAATTCCAAAACTTCATAATCTTTTTAGCTTTGACACGATTTTTCCTGTAATGATCATGTCAAGGTTTGAATGGAAGGACAACTGCTCACAAAATTACATATCGAAGGGCAGAAAACCAGCCACATCTACCAGTTCATAGATTTTCAACACAACGACATCGTTTGGAAAAAAAACAACCAAATGGAGAGACGACGTCTGCTAGGTACTGTTTCTTCCTCCATTTCATTTTCCCCCAGACTTTGTTTGGAAGTTTGGATTCCCCTAAATTAGAAATCAAATGCTATGGACTCTGCATCTCCAACAAATGAGAAGCCATAGCTCAGGCCAATCCCCACTTCCCAACCATTTGGAAGGGGTACACTAAAACAGTCATGGTACCAAGAACAAAAAAAAAAAAAAAACCCTCTGTTTACTCCCAAATAACAAACCGAATATGAAATTACTGTCCATAGAGACAGAGGAGAGGGGGAGGTTCCCTTGGCGACATATTTAGTCGTTTATATTGAGATAGGAACATTCATTTTCTTTAGCCTCTCTTCCTTGTGACCTCATAAAATATTTCTGAGATTAATATGGTTTTGGTTCAATTTTACATTGGACTTGATATGCTGTGTCAATGATCCATTCAAACAAACATCACTATTCTGATTGATTTTGCTATAAATTGGGCAATAGAAGCAGATGAATTTTTTTTTGGAGAGATGGGTTTGTTGGGATAGAAATGAAGTTTGACAAGAGAGGGAGAGAAGGTGGGAACTGGGTCTGTAGTCAGAGAAAGAGATATGGGAATGATTAATTGGGAAAAAAACGAAAAGGGACGTGGTCAATGTAGGGTCGCCGTTTAGTTGGTTTTATTCAAATGACACCATTGGATTTAAAGTTTATATATAGGCTGCAAGACGTGCCTGGTTTTCTACCCTTGGATGAGTTAGTTTGTGTGTTGTCGCTCTTCATCCAAACCTTGACATGATCATTATGGGGAAAATCATGACAGAGGATCCGCAACTGAGGGCCTAAGGGTAGGAGCCTAAGCTGTCCTACCCTTCTGATTGTCAGATGCAACACTTCACCTTCAAAATGGAAACCTATTCTGCCTGGTTTGTTTAGATTTAATGTCGCTGGATCTTCTCCCAGCTAGGTCTTACCGGTGTAGCTGGAATTTTCTGAATTATGAGGTTAAACAAGTTCCTTTCTTCTCACCATTCTTTTATTCTTTGGTTCTTTAAGAAAAAATAATGTGGTTGAGCTATCTCTAAATTGCTACTTGGATTTTTATTACTTTATTCACTTAGGCATATAATTTTCCAGTGCCATGAAGAGATCACTAAAGCGTTTGACCTTCCGGAGGATAGTCAGCATCTGCTGCATTTAAGTTCTGCAAAGCGACGTTTTTGGCTTACAAGTGAGATTAACATTGCAACTGATGAGTTAGCTAAGATGGAACAAGAACAATGTAAGCCGTAAATGGTAACTTGCTATTTTTTTGTCCACTTTTTGAATGTTACAATTGTTGGTTACAGATATCAAGGGGGCGATGTCTCTTTAGCACTATGTTACTATCAAACTTCTGAAACTTCCCTTTTGCTTAATATAAGCCACGTTTTGTTCGTCGACTGTATGGATTTGTACAAATGGTAAAATCCTCACTTGGCTTCAGCATACCTTTAGAAATATACGTCAGGATAGCGAGTGTTCTAGATGCCAGATGCATGTAAAGGATATGCACCATTTATTCATTGATTGGTGCTTTGATTTGAGACTTTTGGACTAACTTCACAGTTTCAGCTTCAGGGGACACTAAACAATTACAGGACGCCAGAACCAATGATTAGAGGGAAGCCTTGGAATGTTTTTTTATGTGTTGTTCTTCTATGATAGTTACGGTTGAGTAGAAACAAAAGTAAAGTGTTTGACAATCTGAATAGCGCTAAGCACAAAACTGAGACTTAACCAACAAAAACCGAACAAAACCTCGCATATTTACATGTTGGTTGCAAATTTCTAGGTAGATGCAAGTTGAGGTTGAACACTGATGACAGTTTGCAAGGTAACCTTGGGTTGGCTGGTCTTGGATTTGTCTTTAGGGACGAGAGGGCTGCTGGATGTTCTAACTTCTTAGAAGGTTGGCTAATGTCATGACCTGGAATGCCAAACTTAGGGGCATATTTCCTGGTCTGCAAATTGAAGAGTGAACTTGATCAAAGGGTGGAGCTCCTTCAAATTCCCCCTCATAAGGTGCTAGAGGACGAATGTAAAGAAAGCATGGCAAGAAGGAATTGGACTGTTGGCTATATTCCACGGGAGGGAAAGATGGGCCTCTAGCAGGATACACTTGTGGAAATTGAGTTAATTTGTCTTAAGGAAGTTAGAGAGCTTCTTTGAGCTGAATTTCACCAAAATTTGTAATCGTTGACTTTAGTTTATCTTACTTCTACCCTGTAATTCCAAAAAGAAAAAGAAATGATGCGTTGTTTTCTTTGTCATCTTATTTGGTTTCGATAATGAATGCAAAACGAGGTGGTTTTGGCGTGGCACAAGTTACTGTACACAAAAAATAAGAAGAAGAATGAAGCATATAAAACAAAAATTTATGTTGTTCACTTTGACCGGTTAAATGTAATGTTATAGATTTATCCACGCGCAAAGCACGTGCAACTTTACTAGTATCAAGAAAAGGAACAAACACTTTCTACTCAGAAAGTTTAAGTATACTAGCCAAAAGACAGTTGGACCCTCATAAAACAAACTTGTCTCCGAAATGGCCAGTCAAATGAAGTCACACAATTTGAATTCGACCACATACCGAAGAAAATGGGTAAAAAACATATAAATAACATGATGTGTACATAATAACTAAGAAATTGTATTCTAAGACAATTATTGGAGGAAAAAGGGATGAATGAAAAATAAATCCACTGCAGTTTCCTCCTGAGAACAATATACAACAAGCATACATGTAATACATAAACAAGCTGCTGAGAATATGGACAAATCTCTCCTAATTTTACCTCGATCTCTTTACTGCTCCAAGACGGGTTAACCAGATCAGGGAGAATCATCGGTTAGAATGTGTTGCTCATTACTGCTCATCTGTGCTGCACAAAATCAAATTATGTGAAAAAAATTGACAAATTTTCCAACACAGGTTTTCATAATTCATGAAAGTACAATAAAATTATCCCATGAAGTTTCGGTTTTGCGTGGCACACAGAATGAGTTCATCATCATTCTTCAGATTGAATAGCATTTGAAAGTTGAAACGAGTAATCCCAAGGTCAAGGCTTCAAGAGCAGGCAGGAAACCTTATTGTAATTTCAGCTTTCTGAAATGATACAACCGTGTGTGGATATGGGTGTCTTTAAACAAGTGTTCCTACATAAAACCAATACCTATATTTAAATTCTTAGCAGAAGACGTTGCCCATATGCCTCCAACCGCACGCAAAATAAGGAAATCATATTTGCCGTGCTATTATTTTTTGTTTTACAGTTTCCTTTAAATCAAAATCTAGTTAAACGAACTGCAGGGTTTTCAAATTTCCACCAAAAAATAATAACCTTTCATTTTTCATTGCACATTCAGATGGCCCTTATGCATGACCTAATGATGCAGCTCCCTCACCTTGTGTATGAAAAATGCTCAGTCAGTGTAGGAGCTGAGGGCAGCCACAACAGATCCAATTGTTTCAAAAGTTGATGCAACGTCTGGATAATCTTTCCAGGACGTAGTGACCTTCAGAGATGGATACAGCCAACTTTTTACCGAATCAACAAAGGAGTTTGGATCTAAGTTGAGAATAGCTTCCCAATCCACCTGCAAACCCTCGGGGATGCTCCCAGTGAACTCCATATTAGCAGCAAGAAGCAATCCAAGCAAAACTACAAACCCCACAGCAGCAGAGCCTCTGGAAAGCGGCATAAAATTGTACCTGAAAAAAGGATTAAGTTCATCTATGCAAAGAACCAAATTATTTCGTCAAGAGAGAAAATTTCATGGAATGAAAATAGGATTGTTTACCAGTAATATGTCATCCTCAAGATTGAATCTCTCACATTTTCAAGCATGCTGAAGTCAGTGGACCCATATGTCTCACCACAATAAGCATTGCACAGAGCCTGCATTTCGACACAATTGGGTACATTCAAAAGCAAGGTTGGATTTAGACCATGCAACCTTCAAAAAACTGGCGAAGGCAGTTCTTGGACGTAAATAATAATAGAATAATCTCTGCTAACTTCGTATTATCGAAAAGCAAATAAAAAAAAGAGAGGAAAATAGTAGAAACAAGACTATGGCCTCTCACCCTTTTGAGATTTGTTGGCATTGCAGAGGAGTGTCTAATCTAAAAGTCAAAATAAAACAAAATAAACTTTAACCATCACATTTATGATAACTGATGTCATAAAGTTACTCTTTTCCACAGTCATATACCTAGTTGGGAGTATACCAAGGGTAAACCCACTCTTCATCAATTTGTGGATCTATCAGAGCTTATTCTCATCGAACTGTGTACAGGACCTTTTTGGTTAGTGGCATCTTTTGGTATATGGGTTGCATCCGCTTGATGGTTCTTATCCTATATGAATTCTATTACCTTCTGGGGAAAAGAGAAGATCAAATAATGTTCTGTTGCTAATTGGATATCACTTATGATATCCTATAAGAGAAGGATACATTATTAGGTCAGCAATTTCATCAAGAAAAAGGAAAATAAATCCGAAATCCAACAAGGTACACAGAGAGAGAGAGAGAGAGAGAGAGAGAGAGAGAGCAGGACTCCTTCCTCATTAGAAGTTTCACTAAGAATGAGGAAGTTGTTTTCCAATATTTTCCTACTTCTTTGGAAACCTATTTCCTAACATTGTTGAGCTTTAAAGAGAAATATTGAATCGAAATTTCCAATTTCCTCATATTCCCCTTGTTCACAGAGGAGGAGGGAAAAATAAAATCATAACACAGATCAAGTACAATAGAAGGCACAGTGGTCCATTGGTGTTTAGCTGCCTTGCACTAGGCAAAAATGTAAATCAAGTCTTGAAGTCTTGCATGAACAAAAAGTATCACAGCCTACAGACGGCTTGACGGCTCCTTCACACAAAATTGCCAAGGAAGTGGGAGGAGGGCACGTTGTGTTGCGTATTGATCAGTAGTATGTGCTGCATTAAGTATCCATGGATGTCAAGTCACCTTTTTGCCCCAATACAAAATCAAGTCCTAGGCCATAAAGACATTAAGGGGGAATATTATTTCAGGATGACAGCAAACACTGGTGAATTTCCACCTTTTTCCGAGTGCGAGCATACACTGGTGTTGCAATTATAATGTAGGAGACAAAGGCGCAGACTGCTCAAGGAGGCTAAACTTAATCATTTTTTATTTTCTTTTTGTGGATAAGTGAAGAAGGCTAAAATTCCATACCTCGGGAGAGTTATGAAGACTAATGAAAGACTACACTATTTGACCAAAACTGCAAAACACCTCAAGATACATGATCTTTATGAAGCCTTAGGTGATCTACTTGACATGACAAATCAAGCTTGACTAGCTCCGCAAACATGTAACGTGAGTAAACCACCCCAAGGAAAAGATATGGTCAAAACCTAAAACACAATTTTTATCTGACGTATGTTATTGCTAGTACGCTGATATGGTGTATCAAGCTTGACTAGTTACAGCAAAAATATAACACGAGTAAACCACCCCTAAAGCAAAACCATGGTCTGAACTTAAATCGCAATTTATATCTCACTTATGTTTCTTGCCAGTACGTTAATATGGTCTCAAGCGCATAAAATATTTCCAGGCAAGGCAGAAAAAAACAATCCTAAAGTGGAGAACAATTGTACAGCTTAAATTTCATTCATATCAAGTAAATTGACAAAAAGGAAGAGCCATTAGATTAAGTTTGAGTATGCAGTCAGCCAGTCACATACCTCCCATGCCACAGTCATTTCAGCTTCAAACTCTTCCCATCTGGAAGGTGTACAAGGTGTTCTAATGGCGAAGTCAAATCCATGTTCTCCCCTAGAAGAATCATACGATGAATTCAAAACTACCAATTAGATAAATGATCTCAATCAACATAGAGGGCAGAAAAAAAAGAACTTTTTTGAAACCTAGGCCAAAATGAAGTTGAGAAATTACATCTTCACAAGAGTGATCCTGGTTCCTTCAAGACGTCTCCTAAATCAAGGCAAACAATAAAAAGATCATTCAGTTAACGATCAGAGGATTGATAAAACAACTCTCAAGCACTGCAAACATGCTAGTATAAGCAATGACAGAATTGCAAACTCTGTAGGCATGATTACCCCTCAACCGCTGTACTGCTGCACCAAGTAGCCAACCAGAAGTCCTGACCTACCACTCTGTAAAGATCAGAGCAGGATTCTGCATTCATAATCTGCAGGTTGTACACGTGTTATCACAGCTAAATGCATTCTAGAAGAGGAAAACAAACTACAGCAATCAGAGGGTGTTTGTAACAGAAGAAAAAGAGTTCAAGAACTGTCCTGACTACTTTAATACTAGAGAGTGCATTTTGAAAACTACACGCTACAAGCAAAAAAATATCATAGGCAGTAAATACAAGAAGAAGAAAAAACTCTTTTGATTGCACTTTGCTTGCTTGCATGCTCAAAAAACAAACTATTACTTTGCTACCTTTCTCTGGGTTCCTAGGTAACTGGTCCTACTCCCCAAGAAGAGTCATCAAGAGTAAGGGATACTTATACAGGAATCCTGCTGATTGCATCAACTTTAGCAAGACGCTAATGTTCCCATATCTGGTCCATAAACATTACTTATTAGTACCACACCCTTACTGCTGCACCACGAATTTCTTCGCCAACCTAAGCTTTATTTTACAAACCTCCAAAGCCCTTGACCAAATAAGCTCTCAAGTCATCCCAAACAAGGTTTCCAAAATGAATACATGTCGTGAATCCGTTTTATCATTTTATGAACATATCGAGATACGCATCTGTGTTGTAAGATGTATCAACAAGAGAACAAATAAGTTGAAAAATAGTAATACCCAATATAGAATATGAAACGCATTGCATATATTAAAAAGAAATGTTAATGTTACATAACTTGCATCTTCAAAAATAACATTTTCTAATAAGAAAAAGTATGGCATATCGTATAATCAAACAGGCGTGTACGCAAGAATATTCAATTAAACATAAGCTACGTCCAGAGATACGTATCGGTTTTACTTCTAATATGTGCTGAATTGTAAGATACCGTACATTATGTGTCACAAGATCTATTTTAACATAAGATATGTTTAGTCTCTATGTATTGGTTTTACTTGTGAACGTACTGAATTGTATGATCGTGGATTGTAAGATTTTGACAACATTGATCCCCACAACAAGCCTGATTTCGAGACCACTGCCACCTTCCCTAGATTAAGATTGGAGTTCCACTCGACATACTGATACTTAGAAAGTGTGAAACATTTGATACTTACTCTACATACAACGAGTCGAGAATAACTTAATGCTATTGTTCAATTGATCCTCTTCCTTTCCTTATTATGCAGGAACCTCCTATGTGGGTGGCGAATCCACCTCGGAACCTCATTCCCACGCTCCTTCCTAGGAACCTCGCTCCCATTGAGAAAGGAACCCACTCCCAACTAGGATAGAACCTCTTAGGCATATAAATCCCAAAAAAAAAAAAAAAAAGACGCCAAGCAAGAGAAAAGACAAAGTAATGATAATATTATAATAAAATTAACTTAAATTTGCTCAATTACTTAATATAACCATAATATTACTAAGTCGCTAAGACAATCTTTGCAATTGACATGAATGACGCATAATAATATTTATTTGCATTACATACTGTCATGTATTATTCCTAAACGCTCCCCATCCCGAAAGAGGAGCTCCTATAATCCTCCGCCACCGATCCCGCCCCCGCCCCCGCTTTGTGCAACTAAGATATGGAGAACTGTTGGAATCACATATTAAAATTATAAATATTTTTATGTTTTGCAATTTAAGTGGTAGAATAATATTTTCTTTTTGACATTTAACTATACTAAAATACATAAAAATATTTATAACTTTAATAATTTTTCCTAAACAATCCCGATGGCGCTCCCACACTTCTATGATCATCCCGGCCCCCGCCCTGCTCCCGCTTCGTGCAACTAAGGGATAAAGAAATGTTAATATAGTCCAAGAGAGTTTGAATTAAAAGATGACATTTCACTAATACTTAATTGCTGCGAAGCAAGATAGTAATTCTTAGGGTAGAAAGAAGCCTATTAGCACTCTCATTCCACCTGCTGTAAAGTTGGGAAGATGGAAAACAGTCAAGAGATAAGAGCAATGATCTCTGCAGTGCAAAAGACGCTAACGAAAATGATATAACTCACCTCTTGCAGTTTTCCATCCTTAGATAGATCAATGAAAGTATCTCCCTTGCTGTAGACATGCATTTTTTCCCTAATTACAGCCTTTGCAACATCTAAGGTTCTGCAGCATGACAATTAATAAGCTATCCCTTAACCTCAGCTTTAGAACACAACATATGTATGTTTCTCACCTTTCATAATTTGGAAAGTAGCGAACAACTTTCGCTTGCCCAAGAATAAGGGGCGTGTGAGACCCAAATCCTGAATTGAACTCCTCACTAAGTAGAAGAAAAGCCCGCATCCACATCAACAATCAACATATCAGTAAAATAGAAGTATTCAAACCAAGGATACAATCCTCATAATGAATAAAACAGCTTTCCAAAAAACAAAAATCAACCTCCAGATAAATATAGCTCCAAGAATGCCAAGAGTTTTCACACATTATCAGAAAATAGAAAACCGAAAAGACACAGGATGCTGATACAGCCAGGGAAATTTTAGTTTTTGCTATATTGATGTATCATTCATAATCGAGTCTTGCCTTCACCATACGGACACCTTAAAAAGTACTCTTATATTTTGGTCCAGGTTCAACCATTCAATATGGGATATTAATTTATCAATCTGGCCAACTTGAAGAAAAATAAGCAACCAACTATTTTTCTTCATTTGCAAAATTCGCAACGCAAACATTATTTTGCAATTAACCATAGATCCTTTAAAGCCAAAAGTTCCTTGAATTCTGGTCTACGAAATTAAAGGCGTGCCATGCTTGTATCCCAACCAACCTTTTAAGGATATGATTTTTTGCTACCATGCCGTGGGGAAATTATAGATCCATGCATGAAGAAATTACCTTAACTTGTTCACCCAGAGAACTGGGTCACAAGGTTCCGAGATCTGTCTCCATCTTACAGCCATTGAATAAACATCATGCCATGATATTGTAGCACGGCCCGAAGATCTATCCAAGGTAATTCCATACGAAGTTGATGTTTCGGAGGAACTGCTAGTACTACAACCAGCACCACCTCTGTTCTGGCTAGGAATACTGATTTTTTCCTTTCTTCGGGCTTTCTTTCCATATTTTGATGTGATTTTATTAGAATGTTTCCACTCTCCTTGCAAAGAACGCCATGCCTTTGACACCTTTTGTGCAATCTCAATAGCAGCTAAGCCAGCCATACGATGCTGGTAGACATAAAATAAAATTTATAATCAATAAATGCGATACTCAAAGTAACACTCAATAATCCAAAATGAAAAATTAATACACTGCCACATCAGTATCAATTTAGGTCAATAATATTATAGAAAAGTCCTACCTTTTGTTCCAATGCAGAAGACCATTTCAAAAAAAGTACCTACTTTTTGTTCTAACGCAGAAGACCATTTCAAATAGAGATGGTGCATCCTTGACATGTCGAAAACATCCTTCCATATAAAGTTCAAAAGAAGACAAAATTCCGACTACAATGGCAAACAAAGCTTAATTGAAAAAAACAATTAATGAAAAATTACAGACCTTTATGCCTTTGAATTCGAAGTTCTTACTGCCTCATCGTTGAAATAGGGGCATTCATGAAAAGAGAAAACGGGAGAGAAAATGCTAAGGTTTGTTGGATTAGCAAAATGAGGTCAGCAACCCCCACTAAAAAAATACGAGGAAGGTTCAGACCCATGTATGCCAATTGCCAATACAGTTCCCCCAGGTGGAGGAGTCAAAACTATTTTTTTGGGTCACAATTCCAGTATGAGTATAAGAGTTGTGTTGAGTGGTCTCCACAAATAAAATAGGGTAACCAAATCGACATGACACAAATGAGCTCAACCAAGGCATGAGATCTTTTAGCGGCTTACAAGACCAAATCCCGCAAGAACACCCACCATGTTGGGCGCTAGTGGAATAATTGGAGAATTGGGTAGTGACACATTGTGTGTTGGGATAACCAATTCGGTGGTACATATAAAAATGACACGACATGAATGGCAACTGACAAGTACCTTAGCAACAAGGACCTTGCATCAGCTTTTTGGAACCAAACACACAAACCTTCAGGCTTCAGCATGTTTGAGCAATATCCTGGGTGGATTTGATATTCTGATTTTCCATTCACTGATGGGACTAGTGTAATACTTGGCTTTGTAAGGACAGATGGTGAAAATTATGTGAGGAAGCTCTATCGGATTCTGGAAAGTAAACCATGTCTTCATGGTGGTAATCATAATCAACCTAGATTTCAGTTATTAAAGTTGATTTCATTGGTGACGACCACGTGGTTAGAAATATTCATTTCAAGTAGTTGATGCTGAGAAGAGCAGCGTACAAAGTGATAAAAGCAATGCAAACTCGAGGAAGAGTTTTTTTAAGAGAGAGGGTATCTGATGTAGGACAAGATTCGAAGAATTAGCGTTGGGAAGTTCTAGAATGTCTCCTTTAAAATACTACAGTCAAAAGATTTATAATAATATTCACAGTTACATCCCCTCTCTCAAATAATAAGGTAAGCTCATTGGATCCTCCTCATACTTTCTCTTTGCCTGTCTTGTCATTTTCCTGCTGCCGTTGGGTGGTTCTGCGCCAAGTGCAACCAATTTTCAAGCCAACAACTGACTTAGCAACTGGTCTTCTCCGAAAGGTAAAGAGTTAATATCCGACTTAAGTCTTCCTAACTCTAGGAGCAGCGGGTATTCCCCAGTTGAGAGCTTTCGCCCTTCCAACTCTTCTCTAGCTGGCTGGTGAAGCATGAATGAAGCATATGACCCAGAATTTGCATCTTGCCTATACAAATATGAGGTGAGAGAAAATTGTGGGAAGAAGATATCTATGGGTATTGGCAACTAACAGTTGAGTACAGATACGTATAAGGAGGATTGTAATCTTGTGGGAAAATATAGCTCTTTTATGAATTTTCCAATCAAAACAACTGAGGTTTTAGTATTCCTTGTGTTCAAGATGTTTACCTATTTCATTTGGATCAAGAATTTTTATGATAGAATGAGATCGAACGAGCTCATCTACTTGTATGATAAACTCATTCTTTCCGCAACTACACTACGTCATATTGTAAGAAGAACAAAAACACAGAAACCTTTTCACTAGACCGAATGTCACAGAGCATAGATCTATTATTGTAGCGCAAGAAAATCATGTTGGAGTAGGTTGTGGAGGGTAGGGATGTTGCTAGAGGAGAATAGGAATGTTGGTGATTGATATTATTTTGATAACCGACGGAAGGTCAATATGTCTGTGGATAATTGCCACATAGTGCATATAAAGTCTCATCATACTTTACTACTGTTTCTTTTCCACTCAATTTGTCTTTACTATAACAAGGACCCAAGTGTTTACGATCTTTAAACAATTCCCCCACGTAGAGAGAGTTTTCAAAATTCACGAGTCCTCCCAAATTACTTTTGTGACAGTGAAACCCACACCCATTTTTACTTCTACCAGTGTCCCCACTCCCCATATACTAACTTTTGGAGACTTGGGGGATCAGACAAAGACGAACACGAGTTAAAAACCCTTGCACCAGAGTAGATGTGAGATAGACTAACTCAAATGAATATAACATCTTACTAGATCCTTACTGCACAAAATATGGCCTTTTACCTTCCCCTTTGATTAACGAATTTGTATAAGCCTCAATTAGGTCCGAAAATGAGCGATGGGATCACTAGTTGGAAACCCATCACTTCCATAAGGTAAAGTGTCAACTAACTTTAAAACTACGAGAAGGAATTTTTGATAAGACAATTCTAGTTATCAATGAAGTCCAAAAGGAAGGACCACAGTCCATAATCGAAGGCAAAAAGGCAGGAAAGGGAAAACAATAAGAACCAACAGTTATAGACAAAACATAATTCTTCATTTTCAACATAGATCACCTGACGCTTATTGGGCAAGAAGCCAGGGCAATTATATTGAATATTCTTGCCGATAGAGTCTGCAGCCTGTATGAGAGCAGTCTTCTGCTTTGTGACAGCAACATCTTGCTTTCTCAGCTTATGTTTCCTCAGAGATTCGCGTAAGGGTGGTTGCCTGTAAACCTTCTCACACACATCTTTGGGGTGCAGCCTTTTGCACCAATACTCCTGAATAAAAACATTAAACAGATGCCATAAGGGAACAATTCCAGAACTTTTCTTGTGTCTTTTCCTTTTACCAAAACTTATAAAGCACAAGGAACGTTGTTTTTTTCCCTTCCCAAAGCATTGTGAATCCTGAAAAATCCATCATACGAGATCTTGTACTAATAGAAAGGTTAGATACTCCAAATAAAAAATCTCAACCAAAGCACATTGAAGCAACACTGATAAAATAACCCACAGCAATTCAATTCTCCAAGCCCCATACCTAATAACACGAGGTACAGATCAAGGTACTAAGACATGGGACAAGTATGATTTAAATTTCAAGCAGAATCACTTCAGATAGTGGGGATATATGTTTTGTTTGGAATGATGTAACCGGTTATTTTAGGTCAGTTAATATTCAGACCTACAGATCCTTTGAGCATGTTAAGAGTTTTTAGGACAGACGCTGGCGTTGGTAAATGGTCTAATTTTTGGGTCAAATTAGTGGAATTGGGATTATCTGTGCAATATAAGCTCTTCAATAGGCTTAATAGTACAAGCTTCAAAGTATTAAATTTGAACTCCTGGTCCTAGAGTGCTTAGGTTGCATCATGAACACCTAGGTATAAAGCTAACAAAATCGGAAAAAATAACTGTATTAAATATAGAGATTACATAAGTCATCATAAGCTGCAGGCCACTCAAACTCACATTCTGCACCAGGAAACATAAGATCTTGTTCGGTTAAGGGTTTTGGATTTTGGATTCTAATCATTATCCTATTTCTCTCTCAACTCATTACCCCTATCTCAAATCATTACTCTCATTTTTCTCTCTATCTCTCTCCAATCATTACCCCTATTTCCAATCATTACTTTATTTCTCTATACACTCATTACCTACAAATCCAAATCCAAAATCCCAAAACGAACGGGGTCAAAAAGTTGAGACTGATCAGACAACTAAACGCTCATGCAAGATCCATTCAGCTACGTGTAACTTTTTATATCTTACAGTGCATAAATATACATTGACCCATTTTTTAACTCATGGATCCATCTCCAGTCTAGCAGAACTAGAAGTCTAAATCTATCAAAACCTAAAACCTAAGTAGAATATAACAGGATGGTAACCTTAAACTGACAAATAATTGAACTCAGATGAAACCCAAACTTAGTAATACTCTTTCAATTAAGACTCAAAAGCCAAGACCGCCACGCCAAGTTCATTCAGGAGAGGATAAACAGCTTACAAATACTCTTTCAAGTAAATGAAAGTGCTACTTCAGAATCTGAAATAAACCATTGGAGAATGAAGTCATGCATGAGGAAGCCCAATCTTAGAAAGCGAAGCAAAAGCCAAAAAGATTCTTTATAGAACCCCTTGAGGGTGAGCACTCTATGAAGAAATTCCTTTAGGGTTGAACATCCATTGGAATTGTTTGGGGGTTAAACATCCTTGAGAATTCCAATGGAAATCAGGATTCCAAATTTGACAATTGCAGCACACTTCAGAGAAGAAAGGAATGACCTCTGCTCTGAACTGAAGCATGAAGTAGCTAGAGGAAAAAGACAGAAAAAGAAAAGACAAATAAGGCACATACAGAAATCTTCATCTTCTATTACCTTAAAGAGGGGATCAATATCTGCATCGATGTCAAACCAACTGAACTCGCTAGTGATCTTTGAAGCAGTATAGAGAGCAATTTCTTTCTGCACGAGTAGTCCACAGAATTCTTAATTGTAACAACAAAAATAATGATAATTAAAAGTCATTGTAAACCATATAGAAAATGCTACACGTAGAAATTTTATAATTACATGCAAGAAACCTATAATTCATCCATGTAAATAGTATAGCTTATGAAATCATTACTTGGCAAATATAAATCTGTGTCACATTTCTATAGCAAGCTATGTGCATATGTAAACATTCATGACACAAATGACTATTTGAAAAAAAAACATTCATGACACAAATGATAAAGACGTGTAGAAAACTCCATGCTTTACAGTGCGCCCCTATATATGTCCAATTATGGATGATGGTGGTTGGGTGGCGAGCATGAAAGGTTGAGCCAAACCAATAAAAGTGATTGAGGTGAGACTTAAGCACAGAGAGAGAGAGAGAGAGAGATACTAACTCCTGAAGCTGTGTAGTGTAAAAATACATCTGCAGTGAAGTGCTCAACCAAAGAGGGAATCACCCTTGTGAACACTGGTGGACGAAGTGGAAGCAATAATCTCAGCTTTAGTAGAGCAAGTAGTGGGGAGAACCAATGGAGGTGTGGAGAGGGAGAACAGAACCTCTAGGCAGGAGAATGATGATTAGCCATGAAGGAGAAGTTTGATCGAGACCTAAATATGTACTTTATGTATTACTGTATGTAGTAGTACTGTCTTCAGAAAAATTATGTACCAAGGGCAAGAACCTGGACCAGCCGAGCAGATCATCTGGTTGAACCTGTCCAGCCCGGCCAGTTTTAAAACATTGGTTTCAGGAACTATCTCATAGCCACACGCTTTAATTTGCAAAAGGAGAAACCAAATATGATTGCAGAAGATCGGAGAAAGAGTTGAGGGAGAAAGAACCCAGCACACATGCAAGAGAAGAAGGAAAGATTAGTAGGGGAGATGAAAATGATCAAAATTGCACTTCTTTCCTGCTTCATTGTTTTTAATCCAACGAAGGATTGTCCATGTAACAGTGAAGAGTAAAACTGCTTCAAAGTAAATTGTATCTTTATTCATTTCATGTACTTACACTATCACAATATCACTATGAGAGGCACGTGTAAAGGCCATAATTTCATTGAAATTACCATACAGTTAAGTCATCATCATCATGAGGAAGAAACAACGGGATGAGAGATCTATATAGGTTCTGTACACATATCCCCATCATAATGGTAATATTTCAAGATAATTGAGACTGCAGAAATGCTAAAATGATAAGGCGAAGTGGACCAAAGGTTTCAGATGGATACCGGTTCAATAAGTAAATTATCAGCCAAACTTGGAAACCAAAGTAGAGGACAACTTTTACCATTGAATATCATAGTCATGGTTTCATGCACAATAAGGCACATTAAAGTAGTTTGGTTTGGCACTATATTCACAACCATGCAATGGATAAAAGAAAACTTAAGTTTTATATATATAAATATATGTATGTATGTATGGATGGATGTATGTATGCACATATATATATGTAGATATGTATACTATTAATCAAACCTGATAGAAGGCCAGGCATTGAAGAACAAATTTTTCCATTGAATCTAGTTCCAAATCCAAAGCGGCATCATAATCTTTTACCTTCATCATGAAACAAAATGTCAGTCCACCAAAGCAAAGACGAATGAAACATGATGATCAGTAT
Source organism: Rhododendron vialii (assembly GCF_030253575.1). Classification (NCBI taxonomy): domain Eukaryota; kingdom Viridiplantae; phylum Streptophyta; class Magnoliopsida; order Ericales; family Ericaceae; genus Rhododendron; species Rhododendron vialii. The sequence goes on along the minus strand of NC_080564.1, from coordinate 9,928,502 downwards.
TTCCAATAGGAAAACAGAGAAAAACATCCCCCAGTACCGCTTCTTTATATTCTCCAATAGCATGGTGGCACGAGGCTCTTAAATATAAACATTCGATGTTTGAGCTCTCCAGACTCAACCCAAGTGATAAATCCTTGATAGCATTCCTTCACAAGTCAAGTGAGACAGTTAGACCATAGAAAAAGACCCCTATTGGAAGAGAAAGAACATAATGCTAACAGAATCAAGCATTCTGCACAACTAACTACAGAGATGGATAGTGGAATGGGAACTGTATGCAGATAGAAACTGAAAAAGGTGTACATAGAGTAAGCACTCTGTCAGGGTTTCAAAATGATGCAAGATCTTTAGACCTGGCATTAACGATCCATGCGGTTGAAACCTTAGCACGGGCAGAAAAAGGAAAATCTCTAAGATCCAAAGGGAAGGACAAGGTCTCCTAGATAAAGGAAAGTGCCTTCATGTGATGTTCGGTTGAGTAGTAAAGAAGAAGGAGATTGGGAGTTTCTTAGTTACAGAAAGTTGAAGGGCTGGGTTTGATGGGTTTTACACGAGGGGAGATAACTGATAAAGGAAAAAAGATGAGGGAGTCTTCGTGTATTTTTCTCAAACTCTAATCCATTTATGAGATTATTGTCCGGTCCAGGTGTCTATTATCACTATGAAACGTAGAAATATACTCGGGGCCCATTGCTGGTCAGTGGTAAAACATCTACCAAGCATGAACTGTGATTTTCTAGTCTCAGGCCAGCAGCTTTGTGCAAATTACACGAGAAGTTAGTTTGATCCAATTAGCCCCTCCAAGCGCCCAAATGGAATGTGTTCAAACATGAGACTAAAAAAGATATGATTGTGGCACAAGGTTAAACAGAAAAGAAGAAAAAAAAAAACTGGATACCACCTAATAGGAAAAAAAAGCACCAACTAATGGGACTTGTGTGGACGGTGAAATAACATCACGAAGACTATTCACTGAGTCAGTAGTCGCATTAGAATTACACTTGGACATATCCAAAGGAGAGAAAGAGGAAACATAAGTTGGTGGACAAGTTACCTGTGCTCTCCCAGCCCATGGAGTACAAGTCCACGCAAGTAATATGCTTTAGCAAACCTGTGAAGAAACATATTACGATTCTGCAGTACTTCAATATAGTGTAACCCGAAGAACAATCACAGAAGGGAGCAAGCACCAAAAGATCAGTGTGGACCATAAGATGGAAACATTGCAGACCTACATCATCACAGTTTTCTCCCCAAGCATAAAATGTGCTAGCCAAATGATTTTGTCATGCTATGTTTAAAAAAATTGATATTTTATGGACAGGAGGAGATTTAGTCCGGTGGAGAGAAGCAGAGGCTCAGCTTCTGCGCCATTGGATTTCTAAGAAACTATAGGGGAAGTCATAGAAGAGGGTGGAAGGAGTTTAACCAACCTGTTACGCTACAGCTTCTATGTACGCCATTATTAGAAGTGGCAAGGATATTATGAAGAGGTGACAGGTCTGGATGTAACAGGTTGCATTGGATTCCAATAATTCTGGGAGGATGATGGTTGGAAAATCGTTGGTTGGGATTTTTTGGACTTTACTAGGGAACAGTATCCGAAGCAGGAATAGACGCAAACATAATAGAGAAGGCTACTTGATTGCAGAGTTGGCTGGCTAGCTTGATCGGCATGATAAGGACGGAGCACGAAGAGTATGATGTTACAGAGATGCTTTCATACCTTGAAACAACATTACATGGACTTTTTCTCATCAGAAAAGACAAGGATCAAGGTATGGGGTATGTATCGAACCCTAGTATAGTGGTACCCAATAAAGACAATTGGATCCAACAAGTTTCTAAAACATTGAAGAAGAAATAACAAATATCTAATCTTAAAAATTTTGAGACAATGACATAGATTGGTAATTGAAATCGATTTCCCCCTAAATCACAATTTAGTTTTAAGTAGGCTCCTAGTCGTAACTAATAACACCAGGTATCTGAATGAGTTAATACATATCTACCTTCCATCAACTTGCAGAACCTGCTGAAGGCATTCGAGAGCCTTTTCTGAATTTGCTAAATCTTGGTGGAACTGCCAACAAAACCAAAATTTAAAAACAGCTGTTTGATAACTGTGCCACAAAACCTTAAGTTGTTAGAGATTCAGCCCAACAATGTATATCAAGCAATTCAATCATTCGACACCCTCCTCCACGTGCAACCCCATCTTGGACATGGAGATGCACACGTCCATATACATAAGACAGAGTAAATGCCTACAGAGAAGAATGCAAGAAAACCAATGCAAACAGAGAGATGATCCAGGACATCTTAAATACAAAGCTCCCATACAATACCATGCTAAGTCACTAATTTCACCATAAGCTTAAGCTGGTAGGAAAAGTGGTCCAACAATGTGTATCAAGCTAACCAACAGCAACACTATTTGTGAAGTTACTCGCCATATAACATAATTAAGTGAACTGTTTTAACATCCACACAAATGATGCTGTTGATGAAGATGGAACGGTAAAAAATAACTGGACCCTACCAAGCCAATAAAAGAATCAGTTACCCCTTAGGAAGTACTCTTAACATTCAGTATGGGTCCAAAAATCAGCCATGCCAACATGCTTTCTTACTTGAACTAAAGAAGCATAGTGAAAGGTAAAAGTCCAAATCAATCCAAAGACCACTGTGCAGTCCATATGTTCAGTCTCATAAGTATATTTATAAGGCACAACTAATTCATCATAGATATTCAACGGTTAAATGAGTTTTACAACAGGCCCTTTGATGAAATTGCTGTGGAGTGGTTACACAAATCTCAATAGGCTTTGCAAACCAAAACCAAAGGCTATAGGTAGCACGAGCATCAAGAAATCTTTCTGGTCCAAAAAAAAGTGTCCATGTGGTAGACGAGGGTATTTTGGTAATTTCAGAAAATCCATTTCTTGGCAGCAGTGGTCATTCAAGGGTCATCATGAATTTAGTAGTTGCATGAATATGCATTTAGATACATTAAACACATGTTATCTAGACTTTTGGAAAGTAGAATAGCCTTTTACAGGGCTTATAAATATCAATGTAATGTAATCATTCATTTTATGAGTGGAGCTGATTATTGAATTTGGTTGTAGACAAAGTAGAGGCTGAGGTCATCGTGATTGGGGTCGCAATCCTTGCAGAAATCGCCTAACCCTTGCGAGGGTGAAGTACTCTTTTCTCTCTCTTCTTCCTTTCATTCTTTCCTTTCTTCTTCTTTGTGCACTTACCCTAAGTACTATTCTTGTTTCCCTACCCAAAACCACCACAATTCATACGGTAGGCGGCAATGTTGAAGTGTCCTAAAACCGTCCTACGTCACCCTAACTTTCTAGCACAACTACATCATCAAACCAGAAGAATCACAACTGCTGAAGATGTGGCCTAATCCTCCGACAACATAGATGCACATATATCGTGTAAAAGTAGCTAAATAGCTGTACTATGATGTCGTCACCACTCACCAGAAATCTGACATCCATTTTTACTACCAACGCTATAGCCATTATTTTTCTTTTTTGGCACAACAATAATGTATCATTCCACTGTATAGCACGAAATATGTTACCACAACAGAGCAATGCATGTAATACAAACAGCTACAATATTCTGTCCCCATATGTACAACATAATTCTATATCACTAACAGTCAGCATCAGAAAGCCAAATGAAATGGAAAAGTACGTGTGAGACAGGCCAAGGAAGAAGACTCAAATAGTGTTTGGGGTTTTTCATTTATGTTGCTCCGTTAGCAGCAAATCAAGTGTATTCTCTACTTCCCTTTTTCAGTAGACTACATTGCTAGTTGCCCTAGGCTTCACAACTTAAACAATGTATGTGGTGTTTAAGAGGTGAATTATGCGGTTTATTTATTGAAAATACCTGTGTTAAGTGAGCCCATGCCTCAAGGAAATTTGGATCAAGTTTAATTGATTGCATGTGTGCCTCCTCAGCCCTTCTATATTCACCAATTGAAGATAATGCTGATCCCTGTAAAAACCAGAATTTGCTTCATCAGTATCATAAATATATAGATATTAACCCGTCAAAGCACATGAAGTGGACCCTCGATTGTAAAGTTTTTAAAATCACGAACTCACCAAATATGTGTAAGCTGATTTGTTGTCCTCATCAAGCTGTACACAAGCAGATAAGTCTTCAATAGCAGCATTAAAATCCTTAAACTTGAAATTAACAATCCCTGCAATAATTCCAAAACTTATGTTACTTACGTACATGGAATTCTCCATACCACCTTCTGCTGTATATCATGGAACGCCCATAAGCTTCTTGTATGTTATGCACAAGCATTGTCATCCTTTTACCGTTATGTAAGTTTATAGTTAGTAACCATTAGTAATTTACAATATTAAATGGCAACGGTCAGATGCAGCATTAATAATGATTTCAAGGTCATCATCATACACTAAATTTTATGAAAAACATAAAAGCTAGATAACTGTTTTTTTATCAACTACAACCAAACTTATGATCTTTCATTCTTATCTATTCATGCTCCTGATAAACACACCACCTGCATCTGTATCTAGAATGACTGTGCCAGAAAAACTAAGAGAAGACGTACACGATCAATCTATAGCAAAAACAAGAAATAACCAAGCCAATCCCCAGTTCAAATATAGAAGGGGATTGCATCCGCTTATACAAGAGGTGAAAGGATTCCTGAAAAGTGGAAGAGCTGAGTTCAGCAAGTTACCCCTTTCGTGTAATATGTCTGCTGAATTTGGCTCAAACTCCAACGCCTTAGTCAAGTCTGAAATGGCCTGGTGACAAAAAGGTAATTAAACATACCAAACGATCGCATATAAATTATGTGCAAGAACAAGCACTTAAACTGTCTTCAATGGCACTCAATCTATGGACCAGGTCAATGCAGTCAAAGCTACATTAAAATTACAAAAACCCATCAATCATGTCACTTGTGTTTTTGGAGACGGCCAGATTTTATATAATTGCTTTACATACTATATTCCCAAGTTCAAGGAATACAATTTTCCGACCTCTTCTAGGGGGACTTCATGAAGACCATTGACAGGTGGAACAAGTCGATTGGAGAGGATGATTGTCCTAGTTTAATTGGAAGGATGAAGTAAGGTCCGTGAAATATAATCTTCCTTCAGAGTTTAGCAACTCTTGGGACATAGAACTCATCAGAATAGGGTAGAAAGCAAACAAAGAAGCAGATGACTTAATCAGAATAGGGGTTACAATTCTACAGCATCTGTACTCATATTTACCTTATTGAAGGAGGATTTTCTGGTTGATGTAGTTCTCTTTCTATCTATATTCTGCTTTTGTTTGTAAATGATTTGTCATCTTTTATTCGTGTCTTTCCCTTCTTGTAAGTACTCAAAAAGAAACAAAATGACCTTTGACACTCAAGATCACCATAACCTGCATTCAGCTCTAGTTACTTAACCTCACAGTACTAAATACTGGTTGTCAGGTATCATATCGTACTATAAATAATGTGATTTTGGACCCCCGATCTCGAAAGTTTACCTATGTATCAGCCGATACTGTCGGTTTTTTATTTTGGGCAATACATGGCCATAACAGTGATACCACACACATTTATCCATTGTTAGAAACCTTGCTGACCCCTTTATTTCAATTCTTCAAAAACGTTATAAACCCAAACATCTTCATGAGCTCATCTACCATCTCAGAATATGACTGTACAATCATCCAACATCCTAATGTCAAATTACCTCGTAACAATCACCTCCAATATTTACCACCAGACTCAGATATTGACAAAAAGAATTGACTGCCTCCCTCATCTCATAACATTGACAACTGCTTGAAGTGGTAATATACAGACAACATAAATCTACTCCACATCACCACCGAATCAATCGTAAGTATCCCAAGCACTGTGGAGAGAACTACTGTACATTTCCTACATGAATTAATGGAGAATCTATGTGTGAGCTCTGAAACAACTACCGAAATAGCGGGAAAAAGGAAGTATAAAAGTCAATGTCCTAAACAACATGCTAGCTTGTGATCTCATTCATGTGATTAATACTAGCTGGGTAAATGCAGTCTGCAGAGAGACAAAAGTCGAAACCAGAGAATGAAGAGAATTTCAAGTATAGACGACAAAATAGATCTGTAAAAAAATACAGGGAAGAAACCTCACTTTTTTTTTTTGAATGGCGAAAAAGGATTTTATTAATCTTTGGAAACAAATTACAAAGATTAAAGGGACGCAAAGCATAAGGCATCAAATCAGAGCAAGAGCATACCCACAAAAAGGCGCCCCTCACACTGATAATCAATTGCCGCCAGGGCCCCAAAAGGGAAAGAAAACCAAACCACAGTAGCCCAATATAGACAACGTAAATACTAACCACGCCTCATCTAGAAATGCTCTTTAAAAGGATGTCCCAAATCTTGGTTATCCAGGATTCGTTCTAAGTTGGCCACTATATTTTTCCTGGTGCTCCTGTGTTGAGGGGGAGTATTGTGATGGATAGTTCCATATGCATTTTAAATAGGCTGAAGTTGCTTCATCTACTCCCTAAGATGGTGTTTCCTTGTACCCAAATAGATAGTCTATAGCGACATCTGAATTGCTATCTAGATTATTGCTAGAACCAATTGATTTTCGGGGAAGGTTATCGTCATCGTTAGTACAACTTATTGAGTTGAAAAGAATGAAAGAAAAGACAAAAGTTGCAGTTGTATCCAAAGTTCCCTAGCAAGGTGAGGCCCAAAATGGAATTCTGGAAAAGGCAGACCCTGACAAGTGCCATGGTTTGAGCTTGAATAATTGTTCAAACACTAGCACTTGAAAACTTCCTAGATATCTAGACTTGCAATAAAATTCTCAAGTTTTAACTGAAAAGATCAAGTCAGATAATCATAGAGCATTACAGAAGTATTGTAAGTTTCTAACTCCGTCGCATGGGGAGATTCTAGGATTCAAAGCACAGAAGATTGTGAATGTAAACAGATTTTTACTGAAACCACAAACTACAAGATTCTAAAGTTAAAGTATCATTGGAGCTTCAACTGTTTTAAGAATCGATTCAGGAACTTCATGAATATGCAGAGATTTTGGGCAGAGTATAAAATGAGAAGCTCTCACCTGGACAGATTCCCCCAAGGCAGCCCGGGCCTGCCCTCTACGTTTCCATGCCTCACCAGCTGATGGATTCGATTGAATAGCCTAATACAAACAACAATCCTATGTCATCAAACAAGAAAAAAAAAAACCATTGCAACACTGACTTAGCAGCACGCATGCACATTAATTTTGCAGTTTTTAGTACCCTTGTGAAATCAGCAATAGCAGCATCGAGTTCCCTTTGGAACGCATATGCCGTTCCTCTTCCTATCAGTGCCTCAGGATAAGTAGGATCCTCGTTTAGGATCTGTGCATATAATACTAAAGATTATAAAACTCATGATACCAGATGATTAACAGAGTTACCGTTAAGTAGGCCCATAACACCAACAATAAGGAAAATAATAAATGCCACCCGACAAGGGAAAAAAAAAAAAGAATGCAAGGAAAGAAGAACTGCTGCAGAAACATATCTCAAAGAGGTACAGACCATTAAGGCAACAATTTAACAATTTAGGCCAAAAGAAGTCTAACCTGGTCAAAGATGGATATCGCGTGAGCATATCTCCCTTCATTTACCTGCAAATGGACTAGATTATATAACCAAAAAGAGCAAATATGGAGCATCATCATTAATAAATCAATTACTATTTCTATATAAGTAGACTGTGCAACGAAGCGATGTTATTCTGTCTAATACAGAGTACTATAGTGAAACAATCCATTTCTTTTTCAGATTTTGACAGGACAAGTAAATTTCGCTGGACGCTTGTTAAGGAACTACAGTAATGAAGCTTAAATCAGGAAAAAATAAGATTGTCCTCCCAAAGACTTTCTAACAAATAGCAATGATGCATCACATTCACATTCAACTGGAAATTATAAAAACTTCAAAATTATTCACTTTGCATCCAAGTGATATGAAATTATCCCCTTGCCGAAAACCACAGAACACACTCATGCAATTAGTGAAAACGATTTAGTAAGTTAAATATACACACGTGGCCCCTGCCCAGGATGTATGATATACATACTAGCTCTAGCATCCACAAAGAGATGTACCATAGACAGCTCTGTATTTGTATCCAAACTTATCAATCCTCCAGGTAGTGTATCATTTCTTTTAATCAGTAGGTTACTAAGAAACGAGAACACTCGAGCGTAGCTGAAATGAGAATGTTGAGATGGATGTGTAGTAAGACTTTGAAAGAGAGAATTTGAAACCAGAACATTCGCGGAATGATAGGAGTAGCACCACCAGAAGATAAACCAAACCAAACCAAACCGAGCCTTATGTCCCAATCACCAGAAGATAAGATGAGAAAAAATAGATTAAGGTGGTTTGAATATGTTTACGTAGATCGACCGATGAGGTAATTAGGAAGAGTGATATGGTAACAGTTGAAGCTAACACTAAGGGGAGGGGTAGGACAAAATTGACATCGGAGACGGTAGTTCAAAAGGATCTAGGTTATTTGAATATTATGGAGCACAATGCCCTCGATAGAGCTCAATGGAAAAACGGATATATGTAGCCGACCCCAATTGCTTTCACTGGGACTTCAGCCTGTTTGTTTTGTATTGGAAGGTTACCTACCAGTACAGTAATTGCCGGCCTACCTTTTGGACATATCACTGCATGCCATGTTAAATTTGAAATACATATTTTTGCTTGTCAAATTTTCAAATTCTATAATGTATCTTGTTTCCTCCGACCAAAAATGTAGGGTCCATTTTAAGTAGTCAACGAGAAAAAATTGAGCTATCTCCTCATTTGCCCTACGTTCTCATATTCAAATTCAAACACGAAAGTGGGGGGAAAATGAATTCGAGTTTAAAAAGTAATCATAGCATTATCAAAAAGGAGGGTGATTTTGGAAATTCATTTATTTGGAAGAGCAATGATTGCGTTCTCTGAAAAAGTTGGATTCGTAAAAAGGGACCAACATTTTGGGACGGAGGGAGTGATATTATATTGCTTACAGGAAAAATCATTTTAGCAAATTATTGAAGTGAACACAATACTGCAAAAATGATACTCTGTATGCAATAAACAAATCTTCTCCAAAAGGCAGTGGGCCCAACATTACAAGAGAGTGATATGAAAACCTTACTTCTGCAAATATAATGTATTTTGATTACAGTTGGTCTTGTCATTGCATTTCAAAATGGTGACATTATGATATAGATAGTCTCCTTATCTTACTGATTAGTCAACCTACATCTGTGCATAGAACTCTGAGTTAGAACAAAATGTGCATCTCATAGCTAGAGAAACTGACGGAACTCAGAGAATTAGTCCGACATGGATGGAATGACCAGTAACAGACAGGGAAGCAAAACAAGCTGATGTGGAAGTCAATGTGCCTCATTTTTCGATCAAAACAGAATGTATCGTATCAGGCCAATCAGAAAGTACAAAATGAGGTTGATTCCTATAGCAGTAATACTGCAATGTATCACAATACCAAGGAAAGGAGAACATACCTGTGCAATTCCCCTTGATAATCGGAAATCTACGCTTATTGACTTGGCCTTCGAAATCCTAGCAACAGAGAACTTCTTATTCTTCTTGGCTTCATCAACTAAATCATGAGATTTCTCGCTGGGCTTTCTGCGGATCTCAGATATACTACTTGATTTGCTGCTAACGACAGGTGATTTATTGCATGTATCACTTAACTCCTTACATAATTCCGATTCCTCAGCCAATTTGCTAAGAATGCCGTAAGTTTCATTGGGCTGGCTACTATGGGCTCCATTGGGTAGGCCATTACTGGTTCCGTTTCGTTGGTCAGCAAACTTTCCGTTCGTCTTGATTTTATCACTTGATTCATTATGTATGTCACATTTACCATTTGATTGGCTGTGCATCTCAGACATATCATCTGACTTGCTGCACAGTTCAACCGCGCCGCTCAGCTCATTGTTTATATTGCAGGCATCACTTGATTTGTTTGAAATAGCAGGTGCAGCTTCAGATGCAGGCATAGAAGAGTCACATGACTCCATAGCATGGTTCTCAGAAATTTTCCCATTTTCTTTGGCAACAGAGAGAAGCTCAGATGCAGGCACAGAAGCCTCACATGACTCCATAGCATGGTCCTCAGAAATTTTCCCATTTTCTTTGGCAACAGAGAGAAGCTCAGATGCAGGCACAGAAGCCTCACATGACTCCATAGCATGGTCCTCAGAAATTCTCTCATTTTCTTTGGCAACTGAGAGAAGCTCTTCCAGTTCCAGCAATTGCTTCAAATCTGAAGACTGTCCAAGAGCATGTTCATACCCTTGCTCCCAAACCAAGAAAGCATCCTCTTTCCTTCCCAGAGCAGAAAATGCACGACCTAGTGACAGAAGACAAGAATAAGCTCATGAAATCACGCAGGATCCTCAAGTGAGAGATCAATTTGAAATCATAACTTTTCACTACAACAGAAGGATAAAATTCAAAGAGAAAAATAAGAATGATAAAAAAATTAATTTCAAAATAAGAGCATGGTCATCAGATCAATGTTTTCCATTGGGTCAACAGGCCAACCACAGGTGCAGGTGCAGCTCTCAACCTAAATCTGTAAAAGGTAAAAACTTTCCACCTTTAGCAGGCATAGGTACTGGTTTCCATAACCTTTTCTCCAAGTCATTAATTTCAAAACCCGACTTGGAAAGTCCCCAAAAATTGAAAGAGTATCGACCCATGTGATAAGAAAAAATGCATTCTGAAGATAGGTACTCTTTAAACTCTACAGCACACAGTAGGATTCCATGGAATTATGAATCCCACATGAACAATTAGGATGGGAGTTGAAGGTATTGTAGGTTCAACTTGGATGTAACAATACGTGTAAACAAATTGGCGTCTAATTTGATGAAATTGAAACAGCAAGGTAAAGGAAATCCGCCTCAATTAGGATAATGCAAAATCTAGTAAGAAGTATCTCTCTAGCATCTACTCTACTATTTCCCTCTCCTATCCCAACTCAACCCTTAGACAACATTCCCACGAATCTGTGAATTGAATTCCATACAAATTCTGTCCCTGCAAAATTATCAGAAAAATAATTTCATTAACAAGTGTATCTGCTATCATATTACCATATACATTACACCTTTTCATTTTCAGAGTTATGCCAGGAGACTACCAGAAAATCGAGACAGCAAATGCATATGTTGTATTATGCGCGTACAGATGAAGAGTATCCTTAGTATGTATTTTGCTTGTGAAGCTGAAGAGCATCTTTAGTATTTTGATTGCAAAACACATAATCTGAAGCACTGATACTCCAAAAATGGTGGCACATGAGACTACTGGGTAATGGAGGCATCAATTTGCTATTCAGTAATGTTGTTACACAGTAGCCGTAGCCACATCAGTATTCCTGTTTTTTAAAGTTTTCCCATACTAGTAACCGTGCTTCATAGACAATATCTGTGCACAGAGTCTTCAGTCATGCAAATTATACGGCATTCCATAACCAGAAGTAGGGGCAGCTACACGAAAGCCATGATCAGGAATACCAACATATGCCAGTATGTAGGTGAGTTCACGCTATTGTCTAAACAGTATTTTCGGTATTTTAGTCCAAAAATACATACAAATCAAGACAACTCATTTCCTTTAACTTTGTTGTCTAAATGGTATTTTTAGTGGAAACAAGTGGTACTTTGGCGTCTATCCGAAGACAAAAATAAAAAATAGAATACGTCATGAACTAGTAGGCATCAGTTTCTCTGTTGATACTTCAATAGATTGAGTTACTGGATAGTACTAACACCAGCCAAACTGTTTGACATATCCTTCTAGTTGCAAGAACTAAGCTTTATTCCTACAAGGCTAACTTTCACTCACTTTGCGTCCCACACCAACTTCGCACAGTGATAATTCATAAAATGCACCGAACATTAAATTCGAACTCAAATCATGCGATTAAAGGGACAATCATAAGCATGTCAACTACCAAACTTCCATCTAAGTAAAATCCTGCATTCAGAATCAGACATTCGGTTGCGAATTTCAAATTCTGCGTCTTATCCAATTCCAAATTTTCTTTTCCCATTCACGAGAAATTTAAAAGTAAAAGATTTGGATGATCGGAAAAAAAAAAAAACGACCTTTGAGAATGTAAGCTTGAAGCAGCGCGGGGTCGAGCTGGAGGGCCTTATCGCAGTCCTTGATCACGTGCTTGTGGAGCTCCAATTGACTATAGCAAAACGCTCGGTTACTGAAAAACAACAACAACCAATTCCAAATCAATCGATCGGACCAATTCATTTGAAAATCCACAATTGAACGGAAATATCAGAGATTGTGCGCGGACCAGATGTCTTGAATGGCGAAGGACTGGGAGAGAAGGGAATCAAGGACGCGAATGGCCTTGGACCAGTCTCGGGAGCTGCAGAGCTTCGCGAGTTCGATTCTCTCCGCGATTGCCGGCGCCATCCCACAGAGAGAGAGAAACAAGAAGCAACGGATCAGGAGCAGTGATGGCTTCAATCCTCTACTTCTTTGTTCGGATCGAAGGGAAATGATTAAAAAAAGGTCGAGAGAGAGAGAGAGGGAGGGAGGGAGAGAGAGAGAGAGAGAGCGAGAGAGAGAGGAGTGGAGAATCTGGAAATGAGTTCGAAGGAAGCGATGAGGAAAGGGGAGAGAGAGATAGAGCGAGAGCAACGATCGGTGGTTTATAATCGGCTAAATCTCACTTTTATTCCCTCGACTATTCAATTGTGTCTAATTTAGTTCTCGATTCATCGATTAAACCTATTGAATCCTTGACCATTCTAAATCGATACTCTACGTCTCAATTTGTTTGTCCACTTTTTGATTTTTAACGTCCCAAAATGTTTGTCGGATGTGATTTCGTCTTGTTTAAGTTCCCTTAGTGCCCTCTCTATTTTAAAAAATAAGCATTGGAAAAATGAGACATTTGGGTTATTGAGGGAGTTTTTTGGGGTAATAAGTAGAGAAAAAGAAAAAAAGTAATAATTGAAAAAAAAAATTATAGGAGACCATGTATATAGAGAGATAGGGTTGAGTATAGAGAGATAGGGTTGAGTCTAAGATTCAAAGTGAACAAAGTCCAAAACTTTTTAAGAGTAATCATTTTGTTCCCTAAGTTAGAGTTTCAAAGTTAGACAAACAAATTGTTACAGAGAGAATATCCATTTGGTCTAATTTTGCATTTTTCGTCTATTTACTAAGAAAGTTATTTTTCATTTTATAATATCACATAAACTTTTGTTCTCAAATATAAATAATTATTAAATTAAAATAAATATTTTTCTAGGGACAATTATTATTATTTTTTTGTATTATGAAAAAGGGAAAAAGTAGGTTTTCCCCTAATATTTTGTCCATACATACACAATATATATGTTATGCACCTAATTGGCAACAAATCACTCTCATTAACTACTAGACTAAATGATGATAGTAAGCTTTAATGTCGAGCCCAGCAACGTAATAGTTGCCATCATTCTGAAAATAGATTGGGAATCCAAAATGAGACTAATGCCCCGTTCTGCTAATGTTCTTATTTTTTAAGTACTAATTTTTTGCTTTACGAGATAGATCATTCTTTTACCTTACATCACCTTTAATTCAAAGATAAGTACTTATTTCCAATTGCATATCTATTTGGAAAGTTTAGGATTGAATAGGTTTAATTGATAGATTACGAACGAAATAGAAATAAATTGAATAATTCAGGGGATAAAAGTAGAATTTAGCCTCTCTCTCTTTTCCCTGCTCTTTTACACGTGTCCACCGGTGCCTTACGCTTTCGTCGAGCCAAGTAGTAGTACTATTCACGAGTGAGTGCAATACGACGCCGTTCGCATCCCGAGTCGGGCGAGAAGTCAATGCCACGGATTCCTTTAACCCACGTTCACTAGTCTATCTACTTGTGGATAAAATCACTCCACTAATATTAACCTAACATGTGGCCTTTTTTACTTTCATTTCATTTCTTCATGAGATTATTATTTACGCACTCTTTCATTTCACTTTATTTATGTAAAATTACCAATTTATGTTCTCATGTTAAAGGTTACTATTTAACTTGATATGCACTCAGGCCCGTTCCAGAACACCTTCTTAAAAAATAAGTACTTATTTTATATTTTCAAATTTAAAAATAATGTAAATGAAAAATAATTTTTCAATTTTTTTTGCACTGTATTAAAGATCTCAATGAGATCTATCAAACAAGATCCATAGCGATGGGAAAATTATTTGCGAAAGCACGTGATTTTTGAGCTTGAAATTACTTTCTTAAAAAATAAGTACTTATTTATCGTTCCGGAACAGGGCCTCAGTCTAATTTTGGGTTCCCAGTCTATTTTCGAAATGATAGCGATTGTTACGTTGCTGGGATCGACATTTAAAAATATATATGCGAGTAGACAAAGGGTGTGTAAAAATAATTTTTGTAGCGAAACTCACTGATGTGTTTGAGAGTGTACAAGGCTCGAAAAAGGAATTGATATTGTTTTTTTTTCAATACAAAGAAAAGCAGAAATTTTTTAATTATAAATAAATTTCAAACCTCACTTCAAAATTCTATATCTGAAATGTTTTAATTTGTTCTTGAAAATAGGAAGCTTTTCTAGCTAGTTGTTTTGCTCCGTAGTTAGTTGAAGCAATAGGAGGAGCCGAGGAGGGATATATACTTTTTCAAGACACCGGCCACTTTAGGGCTACAATATATGACCATTACATGAAATTAATTCATTTTTCGTCCAACGCTTTGTTCTAAGAGCTAGTAAAATACTACTCCCTCCGTCCCTTTTTAAGTGTCCTGCTTCGTAACTCCAACTTATTAAAAAGACATCATCATTACACCTTTCACATCAACTTTTTCCTCCACTTTCCTTACTTACTCATCATCATTACACTTTTACTCACTAACTTTTCAAAATAAAATCTACTTTTAGTGACAAAATAGACAATACACCAACTTTTACCCCCCTAACTTTACAAAATGGACACTTATTAAGGGACGGCTCAAAATAAAATACTGGACACAAAAAAAAAGACGGAGGAAGTAGTTAATCTCTCCTTAGAGGTAGTTTTTATGACCCAAGGGAGCTTATCTGAATATCTCAAGTTTTATCCAACTTAACTCCTCCATGTTAGAGATTTCCCTAATAGTTGATGAACTGTTATATTTTGATCGAGGCAATAAAATACACTCTAACATTTTGACAAAAACAAAAACAAAAAACAAAAAAACTCCTCCATGTTATTGGGAGCTGATCACAACATATGATGCTATGTTTAGATTAGATGTGTAGGGCTTCTGTTTTTGTGTTTATAGTAAAATTGACTCATCCATGTCCCATTGTTTCATGCTTAATACTTCCTCCATCTCGATTTGTTTGTCCTGTTTTTTACTTTTTAAAAGCGTTTGACCTCTAAAAAAAATCGTAAATAATTTTTAATTCGTAATGTTTTTAATATGCAATATGGATTTTGTTTGGTAGACCTCAATTAGTTTTATTATACAAAATCATAAAAAATATTATAAAATGTAAGATATAAGTATATTTTTGAAAGACACAAATTTCGACAATTGGATAAACAAATGAGGACGGATAGAGTACAAACTTAAATTTAAAGCTAGTAAAACTCTATGCGCATTTCCTTTATATAAAAAGAAAAAGAAAAAAACCCTCTATCTGTGTGTTTATATCAGTGGTACAAATTCTTTTCTGTAACGATCCGCTCCATCTTTGTACAATATTATTCGCTTTGGACGCCCAAAGTCCATAAACTTCCCAATAGGGCACCCATCCCTGGACTACCCCAGGATGAGCACGCTTAACTGTGAAGTTCGTATGCGCTTTGACTCGCCCTCACGGGCTTAAAAAGGCATTGTACAAGTAGGAAGGATCTTTTCTTATAAACCATGACTTGTCCCCTCCCGTCCGGACGGAGCCTGCCATCCTGCAATACCGCCGGCCACCGGAAAGCGGGGTGTCACATTTTCGGTCACAAACATGTCCTTTTTTATTTGTTGCAACATTGTTCAACTAGCTCCATTTTTTGTCCTTATTCAATTTTTTTTGTATTTGTTAGTTTTTCGTCAATTTTTTGAAGATTATTGCTTCATCGTGACGAAAGGAATCTAAAAAGTAAAAAATTATGATCAAAACATAATTTTTTTGAATAAAGACAAAAATAAGCCAATAAGCCAATTTTTTCGTCTTTATTCAAAAAAAATTGAATTTCGATCGTAATTTTTTTACTTTTTAGAGCAAGTTTATCAGCTACTTCAAAGTAGCTTTATAGTTATTTTGGCTTACAAAAAGGGGGAAAATACCCCTGCAGCAGAGAAGGAAAACAAGGAGGTATTTTGCCTCCATCTACAGTTATAAGCTAAAAATGGCTTACAATTGTTTATAAGCAATCCATTTTTTTATTTGTTTTCTCTCTCTCTTTCACTCTCTCTCTCTCTTTATTAATATTATTTTAATAAAAAAATAGGTAAAATAGATTGTATTGGTATAGTGTTAAAAAAATATGTGTAGATAAAATGAAAAATATGCACTATTCAAGAGCTTTTTAGCAAATGACTGGTAAACTTGCTCTTAGATTCTTCTTGTCATGAAGAAGCAATAATTTCCAAAAAAATTGACAAAAAACTAACAAATGCGAAAAAAAATTAAATGAAAACAAAAAAATAAGTCAAGTAGCTTATTTAGCTGAACGAGATGGTTTTTTTTTTCCCCTTTATTGAAGATGGACGGTCTTTTCTAGAAGCCGTCGAAAAGAAATAGAGGAAAGAGTTAAAAATAAGACGGGAATGAGTGGAAAGTGTGGAGAAAATTTATTGTTTTTAATACTCCGTACTGTATTATGTTATTTTTTCCTCTCTTTCTTCCTAAACTAAACAAAACAAGGAAAGAAAAACTTTTTAAACTTCTTCTTCCCTTCTCTCGTTTTCCTCATGTTCCACACAAACCAGGACCAGGAGATTCAAGATAGGAAAATGAATTGTCTTAACCCAAAATCAAGTAGATGATGGTCAAGTATACGTCAATATAGAGCCGGCTATGAGCTAAAGTTTGTGTTGTGGCTGCTTTAGGCTTTCAAAAAATTCTGAATTAGTTATAACTTATAAGGGTCTCTCCTACTTTTTTATCCCTCATTATAGTCTAACAAAAGAGACCTCATTTTTAATTTTCGCTTGAAATCTCCGAAAAGTCTGGCCCGACTCTGCGTTAATCAATTCAACCGAGGCTATTGCTAATATTCGTATCGTAGCTACCCACTGCACACCCACCCACACCCACCGCATACCCCACCCACAGCACACGTGTGGGGCTCCCTCCGGGCTCTGCACGGATAATTCGAGCCGCTCAATAATTTTTTTTTAAAAAAATCGAGTGGGCCTTCGTAAAAATCGTCTCAATCTGATACGTGTAGGTGCTCGTTTCAATCTTCCATTCGTGAACAGCTCGGATCATCTGATTTTTGGAAGTTTGGATCGAGTACTTACACATATCGGATTGAGACGATTTTCACGTAGGGCCAACTTGGTTTTTAAAAAAACAATTATTGAACAACTTGGATCATCCGTGTGAGGTCCGGAGTGGGCCCCACATGTGGTGGGTGTATCATTGACGTAAATACTCCATTTACAGTGGTACTGTGCAAACACCCAATAATTTGAAGCTACGTGAACACACGTGGACATATATAGATGCTTCCCCCGCATTGCAAGCAAAGAAGAATTGGAGACTAGCTGAAGCTACGTGAACACACGTGATCAATTCTAAGGAAATTCCTTAGCATTGATCAGCTGAAGCTTTTCTGTGTGGAGCTAATTTTGCAGGCACATTTCGTAAAGAAAGCATGAAGTACTATCGGACTGATATCAGCCCCGTTTTGCCTTGGCCCGAAAGAGTCGAATCCTATAAAAACTCTACCACCGAGCCCGAGGTTATAGTTCAAGTGGTTGGAGGAACTAACATAATGTTACTTCTCTCCCACCGATTTAGAGTTCGATACTTGGGATCAAATAGTTGGGAGAGGAAACTCCAATTTAATTTACATTTCGATGGGGGCCGGTTTGGTGACAGAGCCTGCAAACGTGGTAACGGATCAATATTTTCTCTCCGACCGTAATTTCAGTCCGAACACTCTGAGTAAGGTTGGTTTGCCAGATGATCAGGGGGTCGCTATGCTAGTTAAATCCAGCCCACTCTTCAAACTAGCCAGCAAAAAAAAGGCTGCGATATACCTGTCCGAACATTCTGGTGAAATAGATTGTCATGTCTTCAGGATTTGGACGGAATTTGCCAAGTTCAAAAATAGGGGTAGTAGGGTCACACTGTGTATAACGAACCTCTTCTCATTCATTTGATTTGCCATCTGGTTTCAACATATTTCAACGTTCTCTTGGGATCTTACAAGCTCATAACCAAAACCAACCAAAACGGCCCAACCGAATTGAATAAATTCAATCAATGGGTGGGGGTTCTCTGCCAAATTGGTCGGTATCGATTATAGCCGTTTGGTGTGAAAAGTGGCAAAAAAAACCCACTGAACCAAATCAATATTATTCCTACTAATTAGAACAACTAGAAGTACTACAGGTATAGTAAGCTCCGTACAGCAGCCGCGTACAGATTTATTTTGTGCCCGTCTCAGGTTTTACAAAGATGATCGAAACCGCTCATTTTGTTCAAAATAAATTGTTTAGGGTTCATGTAAAAAATCATCTCAATCCGATACCGGTAAATGCGTTTACGAATCATCCAATTTTGCTTCAGAAATTCATGCCAAATTCTGAAGCAAAATTGTATGATTTGTAAACGTCTTTATTGATATCGGATTAAGATGATTTTTTACAAAGATCTTAAACAAAATATTTTGAACAACATGAGTGGCTCCGATCATCTTTGTGGAACCCGAAACAGGCACAAAATAGATCTATGTGCGGTTACTGTCCAAGGTTTGATGTACCCCTAGCATTTCTGTTAGAACAACCACGTCTTTGATAATAAAACAAATCAAAAAAGTCAATTGATTTATTTATTATCACCCCGTTGCTCTCATTATTACATAAACCGGATTTTATATATACTTCCATACGTACTAGAATAAAATTGGTCAAGGTTTGAAAGAGATGTATGTAACGGTCGCAATATCACACATGTAAAAGAAAAAAAAAACACTTCATTGTAAATTGGTATAAGAGCATCTCCAATTAAGTATGTCAAATTTTATGTCGCCAAAATAACGAATAAATTAACAAATAAGAGGAGCTTCAACTTTTGTGTCTTTTGGGAGAAATTCTCGTTATATTTGGCCTGAACTGCTTCTATGCCATTTTTAAAGACAAGGCAAGTACAGGTTGCTTTGAAGGAGGATAAGAGGGTAATTTCACATACCAACTCACCTAGGCAATTGCTAAGGCAAGTACAGGTTAACTATTGTGCTTTACTTGAATTTTTTTGACCACGTACCGTTTAATACATCAAAAAAAAGTTCAAAAGAATAATAAAAATATATATCATACATTACTATTTTGACACTTATTATTGGAAGGGGGAGAGCTTGAGGTCAAATTAGGCCCCTTTTCCACTAAAAAATTTACATTGTAATTTATTGATTTTTGTGAAATTATTCATATTAAACTAAAAAATTTTGTCAAAAAATAAGTTGTTTCCACTAAAATAAAACATTCAACACAAATTCTCTCACAAAAACCCAACACATTTTCTACAACTTTTAATTTAGTGGAAACAACTTGACTACAAATAGCTACTAGAAGTTGTAGCTCACTGAAAATGCCTCTGGCTCGATTGGATGCGGGATGAGTTTTAGGGGTATTATTTATAGATGGGAAATAAGATAATAGGGGGTGTTATTTATGGAGGGGGGATAAGCTTGGGTAAAAAATTTGGTTTGGATGAGGGATAAAATAGTACTTGATTTGGATGAGAGATAAAACGGAAGAATAAGGCTGTTTTGTAATTGAAATAGAGGGAAAGAGGGATAAAGAGGGGGATAAGCTATGCCCACCGCAAAACCCAACCATATTTTATGGCCCCAAAACCGGCTTAAGGCGGATTAAATCGGAGGGGTGCATTTTGTGCCATCCAAACCAAAGCAAGCGTGAGATTCTGTGCATATCCGGGCGGATAAGCTATGGTCCCTTGCTACAGCTGCATCCAATCGTAGTGGCTTACTGGCATACAGGGATTTCAACTTAAATTTGGCATCTCCGAATGTCAAATCAACGTTAGAGATAGCATTCCCCAGCTGCCTGTTACCTAACCGTCCAAAGTTGTACATGGTCCCCCCATGCATTGTCACATGGACTAGTTAATTTGCTTCCCATTTGGCCTTCCAGCTTCCACATCAAATTCATACAAGTTGGATTTGGACTAGACGGAGTCATGTGCTCAATTGACCACACAATATGGGAAAATATCACACAGATATAATCAAACTGAGAGTCTACGCACGGAATTTTAAAACATAACTTCGGACACAACTACGTCCGAAACTGTTCAATGCATGTGGAGCCTATGTGCATCGAACAATTCATAATAAGTGTTTTAAGGTTATGTGCATAGCATTGCTCTCAAAACCTCCAAAAAAAAAAAAAACTCAGACGGCAATATCATAACGTATATGCCGGAGGAGCACCGGAACCACCACATCTGGCGAGCTCAACTGCGGGAGGTGACCGTCGGTGGACATGACCTCGACGATCGACTCCCCGCCGAGGTTCTGGTGGAGGTACTCAGAAACCACCACCGGCACCGCCAGATCCTTCAGGCTCTGTATGATGTGGCACGGCACCATCACCTGGCACAACAGATTCCTGTAATCGCTCTGGAATATGGTCTGGCCCACTCTTAGGGCTATGTCCGGTCGCATGTTGAATAAGGTCCGGCTAAACTCCTGAACCGCCACCGAGTCCATGTCGCCGCCCACCGCCAACGGCGCGAATCCGGAGCACCACGCTTTGTAGTTCGAGGCCATCGCCTCGAATAGCTGGTCTAGGTCTTCTTGCTCAAATCCTCCGTAGTAATCCACGTCGTTCAAGTACCTAGAAATAAGAATTCACTACAATTAGTATTAGTAGTAGTAGTTTATTAATTTTCCTTTCAAAACACATTTCTAAGAGCGTAATTAATACCCCGTCTTTTGACATCTTCGCTAGCAAGATCTTCAACCTTCTCTAGATTTTTGGTTTCCGGATTGGATGTCATGGAAGAACTTTGCGGATCGCTTTGGATCGCTATATTCACCAAACGGAGGTGTACCATGTTACGGAACACATGTTTCAATTAGCAACTCGTTAGGGTACCAGCGTTCCTAGTAAGATGGATTCTACTACCATTAGATCCTAATCCCTAAGTGAAATCTAAACAAATTGTGTTCAGTTCAACTCGAACAAATTAATGCACTCAGAACCTAAAGAATAATCTAATAGAGTACTCATGAAGTTGAGCAATTCCAATTGAACTTGAAAACCAATTGAGTCCATATCCCGCAAACGGGCAAGTGGAATCAAACAGAGATTAAAAAAATCGAGCATTTCCATTTCTAGATCACTACATGGCGTTGCAGGAGTAGATAATTTCAGATTCAAACCACGCTTTAATCTAAAACTGAAACAAAATCAAGAGTGAACTCATCCTAAATACTGTATTTTTGGGCTAAAATACCGAAAATATCATTTAGACAATAGCGTAAACTCATCCTAAATGATATCAGATTAATGTAGTTTTTAGTGTGATTGACGAGTTCGAGCTCCAAAAAGTTAACATTTCCGGTGAATGAAACGACCCCGAAAGGGCCAAGAATGACCGGATGACTTTCCCGTCCAGTAGATGATCCAGCTCCTAATTTAGATTACAATCTATCATGAGCTCAATTGAATTGTCAGCTAATCGATGAATAAGAATAATGAATTACCTCGGAGAAGCAGAGATCATGATAATCTTGGAGAACAGATCAGGCCGATTCACGGACGCGATTGCACCAATCACAGCCGAGACAGAGTGCCCGACAAAGACGCACGACTCGACCCGGAGCTCTTCCAGCAGCGCGAGCACGTCGTACGCGTACCCCTCCAGCGTAGCGTACCGCTCGAAGTCGAAGTACTCCGGGTTGGTGGTGCCGGCGCCCATGTTGTCGAACAGGACCACGCGGTGGTCGTCGACGAGGTGGGGGACCAGGTGCTTCCACACCGACTGGTCGGTGCCGAAGCCGTGGGCAAGGACAATGGTAGGGCGGTCGCCCGGGCCCAGCACCTTGACGTTGTGAGCTTCTTCCACTATGCCCATTGCTGGTTGCGGTGTTTTCTGTTTTTCTGTGGTGGGGTGTGTGTGTTTTTGTGCTGTTTTTTTTGCTTTTATATGGCTTCTCTGCAATCCAGCAGAGATGCGATCCAAGTGATCACAACCATCGGATGGTATTTTTAATGGTTCAATTTTTTTTTCTTCATATTTTTACCAATAAGAATATACTTTTACCGATAAAAATATCATCAAATCTGAATCATTAATTATCAAGATGAACTATTCAAATTAAACTGTGCACACGCTTCTTTGCAAATCCTTCTGCTTGATGTTGGATGGGTAGTTGCCTAGTTGGGTTGCTGTTTTGGGATTTTTTTTTTGAGTGTTTTGTGGACTGCTTTTGTCCACGAGTACTGTGGGATACTGTTTGCAGATAAGATTATTTTTAGGCATGAGTGCAAGTTGGGGGATCGGGCGTGGGCACTCTCTCTGGTGCATCTTTAGGCAGATTCCTATCGTTCATCTAGATAACTACTGGTCCAGATATATTTGTTATATTTTATAGATAATATTCAACTTTAACTGATAAAAGATAATAAATATATTTAAACAATTGATTTTCGAGATAAATACTTGTTTTTCTTAACCGACTTCGCATAAAGCGGTCTTCAACAATAGGTTTAATTTTACATAAACGTAAAAGAGAGGTGTAGCCTTTTCTAAATATATATTGGACCTTACACTAATTTTTTTTATATTATATTATATTCCCACTACTGTTTTTTTAGTATTATATTCCCATGACTGTTTGATGTAATGTTCCCAATAGTGTATTAGCATAATTGTTTAATCATTCTAAATCTAGCATTGGAAGTCATTGTTTGAGGCAGATGTGACGTAGGTCTAGTTGATATTGTAAGTCAATTAAATTTTTTTTTTGTTTTTATTCAATTTTTTTTTGTATTTTTTAGTTTTTCGTCTATTTTTTTAAAATTATTGTTTCTTTATGATGAGAAGAATTTAAAAAGTAAAAAATTAAGATCAAAATTTAATTTTTTTAATAAATACGAAAAAATTGACTTATTGACTTATTTTCGTCTTTATTTAAAAAAATTTGAATTTCGATTGTAATTTTTTACTTTTTAGATTCCTATCGTCATGACAAAACAATAATTCTCAAAAAATCGACGAAGAACTAACAAATGAGAAAAAAAATTGAATAAGGACAAAAAAAATAAGCCATTTGACTTTATAATGCCAAACTAGGCCTTATTAGAGAGCTAATGAGAAATTGAGATAATAAAGTAATTTGTTTGGCCTAAGCTTAGAGCATCCACAGTTGAATAAGCAAAACAAAAAATTGTTAAAGTTAGCAATGTTGAATCAAAAAAGTGCTCACATTGGAATAACCAAACCTAACAACTCATCAAATTTTGGCTCTTCAACAATCAAAACTAGCAATATTTTGTCAATAACCAAATTTTATCTTTCAATCAAGTACCAACATTACACAAAAATATTTTCTCTCTCTCTCTCTCTCTCTCAACAATGTTTTCAAAAAATAATTTTAAAAAATTATAACTTCCAGATTTTTTTTTCCCCAGAAACCATTTTTTTACAAAAAAAAAATTCCAAAATTTTTAAAAACTATAAGTAAATATAGTGTGTTTTTCAAAAAACTGTTTTTGAAATTTCAAAACTCTTTTATAGAAAACTATTTTTTTTACACAAAATCTATTTTTTTAAAACTGTATTTATAGTTTTTAAAATTTCAAAATTATTTGTGTAAATACAATTCTTTCAAAATTTCTCAAAATTGTATTTATAGTTTTTAAGTGAACAAAGTGTGTGTTTTTTGAAAAACTGTTTTTTGTTTCGAAAAACTTTTTTTTTTGAACTGTTTCTAACATAAACTATTTTTTTCCCCTTCAAAAACTGTTTTGTCAAAAAATATGCGCGAAATAAAGGGAAAAAGTTTGGAGGGCCCATTGATTTTGATTATAGGCAAAAAATAACCAATGTGAGATTTGACATTGTTAACTTTAGCAACTTCTAAATGGATAATCAAAATCTGATGTGACATGTTTTGATTATTCACATTTGCTTATTCCACTGCTGATGCTCTTAACCATTTATTACAGGGAGGCTTAATTATTCGTCCTAAAAGCCCTCCAGACTTATGGTTTCGTCCTCCTATTCTAATCTATTTATGATTTCGTCCTCCTACTGTTATTTATACCGTGAATGCCCTTTTATTGTTGGTATACACACACACACACACACATATAGCGTGGAAATAGGGGACGAAATCATAATCTCTTTCGTCCTCGCGAGAAACCCGTTGCCTCTGGCTACCAGTTCTACATAATTCTCGCGTGCACATCCCGAGATTGTCGTTGTTGATACTAATCGTCCATATCCATCTTAAACGGAATCCATCAATTCGATTTTGGAGCTCAAAATTTTCCAAAAACTCTAGTCTGTATAAACCCAAACCAGTCGAAGAACCCAATCTCGTCCGTCGTCCGTTTTTTTGAATACCGACGGCACACAACGGCGAATGCATTCCCCCGTCTTTTCCGAATGGGGTTTTTTTTGCAGAAAAGTTCGCGACACCCAAAATCAATCGTACGTGTTTGAAGCCACCAGCGGAGAAGAAGGTGACGAAACCGACATGGCCAGATTTCATAAGTCTATCCCTTAAACCCCCTTATCTTCTTCGGGTTTTTTGTTTGGATTTGCCGGTTGGACTTAGGTTATGTGTATAAAACTGATTTGTTTATGTCCATTGTGCTAAATTTGTTGTTGTGTGTCGCAATAAGGCATGAAATCAGTGGAGTAATCGGCTGGATGTCGTGATTGAGTGAGATTGAACCCGTTATTCATCAAATCATGATTTCGTGCTCCTATTTTAGTTTTTTGCTGAGTGTTCCAATTAAGATTCATGCTGATATTCATGAATTCATGATTTCGTCATGAAGTAGATATGTCATATTTTCCTAAAAATATCGATTTCTTTATTGTGTGTGTTACATTCCATGATTTCAATGTTATATTGTAGGGATGGCAATTCGAACCAAACCGATGGGTACCTGAACCGATAACCGAAATTATCCCCGAACCATAACCGAATTTTTCCCTGTGGGTACGGGTATGGTTGGCATAGAGGATACCCAAACGGGTTTCGGTTCGGTTCTGGTTCAGCAGATACTCGAACCGAACCCCGACCCGAACCCCGAACCAAAGTAGTAGTAAATTACAAAATTACCCCTACCTATATATATACCCATACGTTTTAGGGTTTTCCAAAACTCCAGTCTAATTCTCACCCACTTCTCAGACTTCGGTGATTGAGAGGGAGGCGGCGATTTTTCCATTTTAGATCAGATCAGATCTCTCTCTCTCTCTCTCTCTCGCCCGTAAGCTCCCATCTCCTGCAACTTTCGTCTTCTTTCTTCGTTACAGCACGTCGTTCTACAGGCTGCGACAACCATCGTCTTCAACGACTGCGTCGACCATCGTCGTCGTCTTCTTCTCCTCTCTCGTAGTCGTCTTCGGTTCAAGACCCTCCATTTCTCCAAGGTAATCTTTCTCTCCCTCTCTCTCTCATCAGTTTACAACTTCGATCCAAGACTAAAACAACTGGAGCTCTTACCTCGAGCCCACCCGGCCACACCCATAAGGAGGTGCTTTTACAACCATTTAACCCACTAAAAACGAAAAGGAAAGGGGTGAGAATCGAACTCTGGATCTAGCCAGTGACTTACCGCTAGAACACAAGATAGGATTTATGAAGTTTCAGGCTTTTATAATTTATATTACTAACTTGGACTGGAGGCCCTATTTTTTTCCTTCCTTGTCTGATTTTTTCTTCCTTGTATGACGAACTAAGTATTTTCGGCCACACCCAGCAAGAAATAAAAACCCTTTTCTTGTTTGATCTGTTTGAATACCAAAAAAACAGTAAAGATTTAAGAGGGTCTTACATTCTTGATACGCCTAACTTTTGATTTTAATCATAAAAATTCTTGTGTTTACGCACTTACTCATGGATTTCGTTCGATGTGTGCATATGGGATAGTGTACTGGGATAGCTTTTGTGGAAGTTGTTTTCGATCCAGCAAGTGCCCTTCCAACATTCCAGAATCTATTCTCTCTCTCGCTCTCGGAAAGTGAACAGTGAGTCATTTACTACCCAATTTCTAGTAGTTTATGTGTTAGTAGCTTGTATTTAGCTTGGTGGATACCTCTAACCTGATTTTAAGCCAAACCTGAGGTATAACGAAGCTAGGATAAATATTGAGTTTGTTTTTAGTTAGTATAGTTAGTTTTATTTGATTGCATTGCTTAACCGAGGTGGTAGCATAACCCTCGCATATTCTGTTTGCTGAGTTGAGGTGGCGGCCTTGCCCCTCCAGTCTGTTAGTTTGTTAGTCTGTTAGCTATTTATTTGATTGCATTGCATGAACGTTAATTTTTTGCACTATAAGAAACATGTCCTTGGACTGGGAAACAACCAAAAATTGAAATTGCTGATATATTCACTTGTTTATATCACTTGTTGTGGACTGCAATACTGGCGTGTTCCACTTGAAATTGCTAATATTTTTTGCTGCTAGCATTTTAGGATCTCAATTTATGTAGGCGTGTTATCAACTCATTTCTTGTTTTAATATCCCCCCCAAAAGTCAATATCAGATTAATGGAATGCATTTAGCTGTGTATTTTGGAAGCTTTATATGTTGAATCATTCGGTGTTTTCTTAGGATTAAAGATGTCTGAATCTCCTGTCAGTTCAAGTGCTCATTCAACAAATTCGATTGATGCTTCTGGTCCTTCTGGACCATCACAACCAACTAGTAACCCCTTATAATCAGATTCTCCTCTCAACAACCATACAAGTGAAAATGCGGATGAAGAAGTCGAAATACTATTAGATAAAGATAATGACGATGACAATAAAAAGCTAAGGAGTCCTTATTGAGCTCACTATAATAGGGGTGAAAATTGCGGGGGTTTACAAGGCCATTTGCAAGTATTGTGGAGCCAAAATAAATGGAGAAACAAAGAATGGAACCTCGATTTATCACAACACTATATTCGGAAACACCAAAAGAAGGATATCATGAGGCAACAAGTTCTAACAAACAATTTCATAAACAAAGATCGTCCTCCGCAACTAACTTCATATAGCTTTGATCATGGTATGGCACGGAAAGAACTTGCAAATGCCATAATCATGCATGAGTATCCTCTTTCAATTGTGAACCATGTTGGATTTAAGAGGTATTCAAATGCACTTCAACCTTTATTTAAGGTGCCGTGTAGAAACACAATGAAAAGTGAAATATTCAAGATTTATGAACACCATAAGGGGAAGACATTGAGTTTGGTGGTGAGTAATGCAAATAGATTGACTATCACAACGGATATGTGGACTTCGAGTAATCAAAAGAAAGGCTTCATGGCTGTCACTGCACACTTTATTGACGATTATTGGACTTTGCAAAGTCGCATTTTGAGGTATTTCTAACTAACATCGTTATCTTTATTCCTTTATTCAATGTAAATTTTTAATTTTTAATTAAATATCAATGTTACATGTTAGGTTCATATATATGCCATGTCCACATACAAAAGAAGTTCTATGTGACCAATTGTTAAATTGTTTGATGGATTGGAACATTAATAGGAAGATTTCAAGCATAACGGTTGATAATTGCTCTACCAATGATGCCATGATTGATCTTTTGTAGGACAAACTGTAATACCCCTAATCTTTAATTATGTTTTAAGTTAATTATGTGTTGTGTTTTAGGCTTAATTTGCTAGCTAATGAAATTGGAACATAAGTGGTTATAGGTCACACCAACACAGGATAGTTTTTCTTGTAATCTGTTAAAATGAAGGAAACTAACGTGTAATATTTCCCCCATCCTCATCACACGTAGAGAGAGAGAGAGAGAGAGAGAGAGAGAGAGAGAGAGAGAGAGAGAGAGAACCGTTCGGTGAGAAGGAAAAAGAAGAAGAAGAAGAAAATCTTGGAGATTTCTTCCTAGACTTGGATTGAAGCCTAATTTGGTAAGTACATGCCTAGATGAGTAAAATTTCTTGTTCTTGATGTTCAATTGTTGCTAGAAGTGCTGAATCTAAGTGGGTTTAGGGTAGAGATTGAAGTTTGTGTTGAAAACCCATGAACCCTGTTTAAATTCTCAGAAATTAACATGTTTAAAGTTGGTGTAATTCATGAATTTGGTATATTTGAGGCAGCCCATGAGTATGCTCTGGTTTGCTCATGTTTTTGTGAAGTTTCTATATGAGTTTTGATGTGAATTTTAGAGTTTTACCTCAGAAATTCGTATAGCTTGTGGGTAGGCTATTTAGAGCTCCAACAGAATTGAATTTGCCTTGTTCTTGAGGAATTTTTCTCACCATCTTCTCGACCTTAATATTTTTTGATATTTTTACTGAAGATGCCTGTATGTGTCTAATTTACTGTGTAAAATTTTCAGAACCTGATTCACAATGTGGAAGAAGTTAAAATTCATTAACCGACCTGCTGTTGTGGTATCTGCAGTGCTAACAGCATTGTCGCACTTTACGGGAACCGCTATAATTTTGAGCTCGGGCGATGAAATTGCGATCCGATTTCTGATTTTGAAACTAGACTCATAGACCTAAAATAATGCTTGAATATTGTGTCTTATTTATTCTTGTGCAAAGTCAGATTTTAGGTTAAAGGTTATGAACCTGCAGATTCTATGACTAATTTTTTAAGGCTAGCTATCTAATTTCATATTCTTACCATAGGACCTTATGTTCATTTAAAATAGGCTTGTTTGACATTCTCTAATCATGTTTTGTTGCCTAATTGTCTTAGGAGGTTCGGGTGACACGTGGATATGAGGTGAGTGATTAATACCCAAAACACATGGTTTGTTATAAGCTTTACGCTTCAATGATGTTTTATAATTTGATATGAACTCCATAGAATATCAATGGAAGTGGACATGTTTTATATCTATTAATGGCATCCTCCCACGTCCCAGCTTGCTAGGGGACACGTGCCAAAAGGCTAGCAAGGCAGGGCTATTATTTCGGATAACGAAAGATGTCTTAACTTATCCACTACCGGGGACGCCTGGTAGACATGAAATAAATAAAGGATGTGCATTACTATGCTATGTTGCTATGAGAAATGATTCGTTTTTTTTAAATGGTTTTATCATTGTCCATGGAAAGCATGTGAATTACGTATTAATCATTCATACGAGCTTTGGCTTATGAATTTTCCCACCTTTCAGGCAACGGGACATAGAGTGGTGGCGTGCAACTCTTCTTTTGGTCGCACTAAGTAGATGTTGGCTTGTAGATAGGGAGTTGTTTTTGGTGAGCATTTTTGTATGTAAATATGCACAGCTCTGGATGGTTTGCAATGTAGAGATCCTTGTAAAGACTTTTGGTTTGGCATATGTAATAAAATAGAATTTGCTTCCGCTTGTCGTTAATTAAGTCCCTTTAGTCATTTGCTAATGAGGTGTTTAACTTTAATATGGCCTTAGTGATGTGATCACTGGCGCCTTGTTGTGACTAGAGCTTTTAGGGGCGGACTAGGGTCGTGACACAAACTTGATAGTACATCGCATATGTTGGGTGGGGAATTGTTTCATATGCGTTGTTGTGCGCACATTCTTAATCTTATTGTTAAAGATGGGTTGGATGTTATCATGGTGGGTATTGAGAAAATCCGAGATAGCGTAGCTTATTGGACAATGTCACAAAAAAGGGAGAAAAAATTTGAAGAAATAGTTCACCAATTGAATGTGGGTAGTACTAAGAAATTAGGACTTGATTGTGCGATTAGGTGGAATTCAACATTCTTGATGCTTCAAATAGCCCTAGTTTATAAGGATGTGTTCAATCACTTAAGCAAACGAGATGCTCAATATCAGTCCTTACCAAGTGAACGTGAGTGGGGGTTTGCTAAAGATGTTTGTCAGAAGCTCAATTTTTTTTTTAAGGTGACAGAGTTGTTTTCTGGATCTAAATATCCTACTACTAATCAATGCTTTCCAAATATATGTGAGATTATACTTGAATTGAGAGATTGACTCCGTTTTGAGAATCAGGTGATTAGGGAAATAGCCAAACGAATGGTGGAAAAATTTGACAAGTATTGGTCTGTGGTAAATGGTGTTGTGGGGGTTTCTGCTGTGTTGGATCCTAGATACAAGATCAACGTGTTGGAGTTCTATTTTAAATTATTGTTTCCAACAACTTATAAGGAAGAAGTTGAAAAAGTTCGTGCACTTTGTTATAAATTGCTTAAGGAGTACCAAAGTCCTAGTTCAATGATGGAGGGTATTGGTGACTCTTCTTCCCAATTAAGTTTCATTGAAGAAGAGTCGCTATCAAAGTATAATGTCTATATGCTTAGGGAGTCGAAGAGAAGTAGGACAATTGATACTGCAAAATTGGAGTTGGTTCATTATTTGTCGGAAGCTGCCTTGCCAAAATCCGCGGGATTTGATGTCTTGAATTGGTGGAAATCACATGAACCCAAGTATCCAATTTTACAAGCCATGGCTAGGGATCTGTTAGCTATTCCGGTATCGACGGTTGCTTCTGAGTCTGCATTTAGCACGAGTGGTAGGTTGGTGAGTCCACATCGTAGTAGACTTCATCCCGATACGATGGAAGCCTTGACGTGTACTCAAAATTGGTTGTGGGCTAACGAAATGAAAGGTAATCAACTTAGTATCTTGTATTTTTCTACCTTTAGTAAAATAAAACTAGTATTTATGAATTTGTTTCTTTAATATTTGTTAAGTGAATCTACATCAGGGTACGCCACTATATATGATGATGCGAAAATGGAGAATTCGTGCGTGGCTCGTGAGGTAATTGTCATTTGTCTTACGTTTCTTGTGGTTTTAACATTTGCAAGTATTGCTCATATTAATTGAATTTTTTGTTGTCCATTTAAACATATATGAATTCTACAAATGAAGTTGGCATTTGAAGCTTCAAACGAAGTTATTTTGGGGGAGTTATCTTTTATGTTCTACTAGCATGTCACTACTGCAGTTGTTTTTTTTTGGAAGACTATGCGTGGCCTATTTTTTGTTGGGTGTGGTTGGATAATTAGAATTTGTGACTAAACTTTAAGTTGTATTATTGTGGTGTGTGATCTGTGGATGAACTTTAAGTTGTATTATTGTGGTGAGTGGTCTGTGATGGTTGGATGCAAGAACAGGAACAGTGGCTGGATGCAAGAACAGGGTGTCATCATTCAGAAGATATAATCTTGTGATGAAAACTGATAATATTTCGGACCATGTTGTAGTGGCTCTATTAGGTTCATGTTAAATATGTTGGAGCATGTTTTGTAATGTTGGTTTTATTTTGGTGTTTAATTTCTGCTTTTGTGGCCAGTTTTTTTTATAAGCCAATATTGATAATTTTTCGGTTGAAAACTGATAATATTGATAAGTCAATATTGATAATAGTGACCAGTTTTTTATAATGCTTGAAAACTGATAATATTTCGGTTCAGGTCGGTTCGGGTGAACATATTATTCTAATTCCATTCGGTTACCCATTCGGTTCGGGGATTACCCGATAACCGAATGGCTCAGAAATGGATTCATTCTTCCCTCCCCGTTCGGGGATTGGGGCGGATATGGAACTATTTTCGGGTTCGGAGATCGGGTACGGAATACCCGTTTTCCGCCCCGAATGCCATCCCTAATATATTGTTTATGTCGTATCTTTTTAAACTTGATTCGATCTAGACTAGGAACGGTAATGTAACATTGTAACCGTCATGATAACTTAACCATGTAATGTCATGGTAATTTAACCATTTAATCATGTAACAGTTTGAGTATGTTATTTTTTTTGTAATGGTAATTTAGCCATATTCCGTAAAACACTATACATGAAAATATGACTTTTGGCTCCTTCGATAGCAAATTTGTTCACCTACGTCCTCGCATGCGTCATTCTGGTAATGGGTTTGAATTCTTAAATGAAAAATTATTGGTGAAGTTTTGGGTACCAGTAATTTGTCAGAGAAGCTAGGGTTGATGATAAAGTATGAGGTTTTATTGTACTGGAGACCAGGTTCGGTGGGTTTGGTTTTGGATCTATGATGGATATATTGTGTCCTGTTTGGCCTACTTGGATAATGAAGAAAATATGCAAACATGTGGTCATCTTATCATGTTATATTCATAAAAATATTGATTCTGAATGCTATATGGTTTATGTCATGTTTTTTTTTTTTACTTGGTTCGAATCCAGATTAGGAACGGTAAAGTAGCATTGTAATCATCATGGTAATGTAACCATGTAACGCCATGGTAGTTTAACCATGTAGCAGTTTGATTATGTCATGTTATTTCCTATTTTGATGGTAATTTAACCATTTTTCTAAAAACAAAATCAGTGGAAAATATGATTTTTTATTGTATGGTTGGCCAACTTGATCAATGAAGAAGTAATGCAAATATGTGGTCATGGTATCATGTTATATTCACCAATGACATTATGGATGCTAGATAAACCGTGTTGCATGAAGTAAATTTGACAACATGAATTCATTGTCAAGTGATGCTAGTAGGTGATAAATTTACCATTTTATATTGGCCAAGATTAGTCTACTTGAAAATTAGCCAATAATTATTTGTCAGTGTTTCATAATATATGGTCATTTTATCATGCACATTATAAACATGGTCACTGTATCATATCTGGTTGGCAACATAATCATTTATTTGCAAAATAATCCACATTGCATGACATAAGTTTAACCAATACCAGTTTTGAGTGTAAACATTCCATGTTTCATACATTATCCAGTCATGAAACCTTCATGAACAATCACCAAATTTACCTTACTTTTTCTGACCTAATTGATTGTCCTATATTATTTCAGGAGTTACGCCTAGTAATGTGGAAGGAAGAGCTAGGTTGAAACAAAGAGAAGTGGATCTAGATGATGCAATAGTTGAAGGTACGCCACCTTCGAAGATAAAAGGTATCAGACCACAAGAAAATCATGATGTGGAAGGGTCCTCAAAGATTTACACAAGATTTGAGAGTGTAGCACGAGAGATTAAGGCTAAACAGTCTCGACTTGATGTGGAATAGTCCGTGCAGAAACGCACAAGGGAGAAATACGTGAAACAGAGTATCGGGCAAGTCTGGATATTATTTTGATAGTTTGCCATGTACTTAACTGGAGTGTCTATTAACTTTTGGATGGATACTTTTCAATTGGTATAATATAATATGTGCATGTGGTTTTATGTAGTTGTTTCATTACTATTTTAATTGGCATTAGGAATGTATTAATTTGATTGTGGGCATTTGAGATATGGGCAACTGATTATAAAATATGCTTGGCTCAGGACCATATATTGGCCAACGTTTCATGGTTAATATACCACAAAAACTTGTAGGTAACATGATTAATTTACCATATAGGTAACATGGTTAACAATATTTTGCAATGATTGATAATGCTGAAATGTTCATGTACGTGTTCAATACATGTTGCACAGTGGAATCAACGGAACGATTCTTGATGAACAAGGCTTTGGCCATCTGCTTTGTGGAATATAAATGGAACGAGAAATCAGTGGAATTTTCTTTGTTGGAAATTTGAAATTTTGAAAATCCTCATCCCTTCTCCTGTTTTATCTCACTTAATTCCATAGATGCTTCCATATTCAACCTATTTGTTTCTCATAGATTTAAGAAACAGTTTTCAACCCCCCCTCCCCTATAAATGTGTAAATGTATGTATATTTAATATAAAAAATTAGTCTAGGGTCCACTATAGAGAACTTGTAACCCAGTTAGTCCACTTCTAATGTTTGTAACCCCTCTAGTCCACTAATATGGTTTGGTAAGGCTTTAAGTCCACTTCTTTTAAAAAAGAAATTAAACCAAGACAAAAATGTCCTTCTATATAAGCTGTCATATAGAAAGAAACCCTAAACCACAAACAAATCTAGAGCACAACCTCCTCTTTCTCTCTCAAACTCATGGCCTCCAAGCTCCGCTCTCAGTCGCTGACCTGATGTCCCTCCCCTTGCCCACGATCGCCACCGTCATCGGCCACGCCTCTGCTGTCGACGATGGACGGGCTCATGATCAACGTGACCTGTTACTACCCAGACTCGGCCCAAGTGCAACGACAAAGAGCTCCAAGCTTGGTACACCGAGTCCATCAACGTGGGCCACGCCGACCTCCGCCATGAGAAATGGGTAGTCCTTGATTAGGAGTTTTTGTCCAGTACTGCCATGCCCCTAAATCATTCAATCAAGATAAAAACGTTCGTTGGTTATTTTGGTTTTGCAATACTAACAGTAATCTACTTTTTTCCATCCCCCGATGTCCCCTAATCAAATCATTCCCAACAAATCTCTCTCTTTCTCTCTCTAAAGAACCATCTGTTCGTGAATGGAAGCAATCAGAAAATAAGCCACCAAGCTGATTGTTTATGACAATTTTTAGAGCCCTACTTTGATCCATGTAAAAGTTCTTGTTTTTTAGATCCGTTGGAAAGTCTTAGTTGTTAATTCTGAATTTTTTTTTCTATCGATTCATGGTGCCCAGGTGCGCGAGGTCCACGAGAAGATGGTGAGGGTGGAGGTCTTGGAAAGTCTTAGTTGTTAATTCTGATATTTAAGGTTATAGTCTAATTCTTGCACTAATCTTGAATGAATTTGGATTTTTGACTTGTTATGTGTGTGGAATTTGTAGTTTCAGTCAAATTATATAACGTTATTCCGTTTTTTCATAAACATGCTTTAAAGTTAGTTTGTCTATCGTATTAAGAAAGTTGATCCTGTCTTTTATTTGTTTTACTGGAGAGAAATCTGGAGTAGTAAAAACAAAAAATATAATATTATAAGAAGGTTGATCCGGTCTTTTGTTTGTCTCGTGTCCGGTTATCATCAGATTTGGAGGTTTTCGAATAAATACATAAGGTTGTATGTGTGTTTTTCCTAGGGTTAAAGATCTGAAGTGTTTTGAATAAATATATAAGGTTATATTTGTGCTCTTCATCAATCACCTATTGATTTGGTCCGCGCAGCGGCCTCTCCGACTTGCTTTTGATATATTTAGAGTTTTTTGAATAAATATATAAGGTTATATGTGTGTTTTTTCTAGGACTAGACATATAAAGTTGGAACAGATTGTGTTTTTTGAAAAAATATATAAGGTTATATGTGTGTTTTTTGTGCCACACATATAATGTTGTACATTATAAAATTTTTATCACTCATATAACGTTAAAAAATCAATACAAGAAAAATAGGAAAAAACAAAAAGAGAAATTTGTCACATATATAACGTTAAATATTAAATGTAGCGGGTTCAATAAAAAAAATCAAGAAAAATGAAAAAATACGTTTTTTGTTACACATATAACGTTATATGTGGCGTGATGGCAACGGCGACGGTGGTGGTGGCAGCGGCGGCCGCGGTGGTGGTAGCGGCAACAGTGGTGGTGGTGGTGGTGGCGGCGGCTTGATTGCAACAAAAACGAAAAAAAATGAAAAATATATATTTTTGTGTTAGCCAAACAAGACCCTTGTTTCTTAGGTTGGGTATTTTTGTCATTAAAATTATTAGTGGACTTAGTGGGTTGTGAAACTTAGAAGTGGACTAGATGGATTTAAAAAGTGCTATAGTGGACTTATGAAAAATTCTCCCTATTTAATATATGTATATATAATAGAATAAAGGGTAATAAAAGTAATTTACATATTGCAAGGATGAAAACATAAGCATGAAAATGAGCAGATAGATCTTTTTCCGTCTATAGGGTAAAGTCCACTTTGACCCCCTATGGTTATTGCCATGTGCGGATACCCCTCTCGTGGTTTAAAAGTGAGCACATAACCTACCTGTGGTTTCTAAAAATGAGCAGATAGATCTTTTTCCGTCTATTTTAATGGGATGTGTTATACACTCGCCTTGCAAGCGTGTGAGGCAGTGAAAATACATGGATTTAGGACCATTTTGCCCTCAAATGTCCACAAAAATCCACTCTCTCTCTCTCTCTTCCATAATCTTCCCCATTTCTTCCGCCCATCACATGTTTTCACCATTTTTTCCGTCAAACCTTTAGCATCATTACAAATTCCAAATGATACCCAACGGCCACCCAGTCATAACCTCAACTTACCATGGCGGACTCGTCGGAATCGGTTGCCAACGAGGTGGAGGCCCATCTTTTCTTCTTTTTCAATTTCTTCTAATTTTTTGAGAGGGTTTGACGTCGCCGGAATCGGTACAGACCTCGCCTCAACTCGACTTCGTCTCAAATCCCGCCCTCCCAACGCCGACCCACCAGTGCAATCAACTATAGATTCCCCCATCCCCAGATTCCCCACGGTGGTGATTCCCATCCCCGGTTTAGAACTACAGCCTTGCATTACCCATCCCCAGATTCCCCCACGGTGACTTCAACCTATCTCTCTCTTTGTTCAATTTTTTGAAAGGCAAAACTGTGCTTGTATAGTTATATATATACAAGGGCATATTAGACATTTCATCCTTTCCGTTAACGGCGTAAGCGTTGAACCCCTTTTTAGAAACCACGGGTTATGTACTCACTTTTAAACCATGAGGGGGGTATCCGCACATGGCAATAACCACGGGGGGTCAAAGTGGACTTTGCTCAATTGGATATATATATATATATATATATATATATATATATATATGACACAAGAATGATAGCACAAAAACAATTAATTAGCGCCATTCTTGCACAAATTTTCTATGGAGTTACCGTTCTTTCTTCTCTCATCGAATGTATGAGGACGCTTTGATTTGTCCTTTTCTTTTAAATACAGATCTTTGATGCTAAGGCTCCGTTTTGGAAACCTTTTTAAAAAATAAGTACTTATTTGTCATTTCTCATTCAAAAAATAAGAAGGGTCATTCCACAAAATTCAAATAAAAAGTTCCTTTCATATTTTCAAACTCAAAAATAATGTAAATGAAAAAAAAAATTAATTTTTTTTTGCACCGTATTAAGGATCTCAATGAGATCTATCAAATAAGATCCATAGTGGTAGGAAAATTATTTGCGTAAACACATGATTTTTGAGCTTGAAGTTGCCTTATACAAAAAATAAGACTGTTGCTATGATAATGGGCGCCGGCGGAGGAAAATCCTATCGGCGGCCGCGCCGGGCTGTTTCCGGCCACCAGACGGCCGATCCGAGCCGTCCAAAAATTCTAAAAAAAAAACCGAGGGGCCTAAGCGGGAATCAACGGCATCCAAGGTATGTAGGGTACTTGATCCGAGCATCCATTTTCCGTGTATATATGATCAAGCACCCTACATGGAAAAGGGGTGCTCGGATCAAACACCCTACACACCTCGGATGCAGTTGATTCCCGCGTACGCCCCTGCGGGTTTTTTTTTTTAAAAATTTTGGACGGCTCGGATTGGCGGTCCGGTGGCTGGAGAAGGCCCAACGCGGCCACCGGTACGATTTCTCTCCCCGGCCGGTCGGTACCTATATAAATTCTTCCAAAATAAGTACCAACCTTCTTATTTTTCGGAACAAGCCTTCTTTATCACACAAAAAACAAATTCTTATTGTGTTTCTGGAACACAGTCTAAGTAGTCTCTCTTAAAAAAGGTGCTTAGGAGATACTTTGATGCTTAAGTAGTCTCTCTGAGTAGAAAAAGTACTCAAGAGTAGATCAGATTGGAAAGTACAACATAACTTTTTTAGGGTTTTATCTTTGTTATTACTGCTCCAATATAAAGAGAGCTGGCCTCCAAGCGCCTCGTGTTCTCATAACGGCCTTGTGATTGTAGTGTCATGCATGATGTTGGCGACGGCCGACGTCAATGCCATGTCAGGTCGTCATGCGGCCCAGCTATGCCACGGTTGCCACCCTAACATCTGCATAGCGATGATTCGATAAGATCATATGCGAGTGGGTGGGCCAAATGTGGTAAGTTTCGGCCCAATAGTCGCACGACCGCGGTACGATAGACTGACCTGTTTTGATATCGTCCGTTCACAAAACTCCATTGGGCTCCCATTTGTACGAAGGTGGAAAGCTTATGACCCAAATACTATTAGTTGGTGGGGAGAGGGTGACCTTATGCTTTTGCCTATGCATTATTTGGGTCGAATTAGGGCTGTATTTGGTTGGACGAGCCCATGTGGCTCGTTGCTCAGTTCTCACCATTGTCATTGTCTGAGCAAATTTTTATTTGCCAACAGTTTTCGAAAAACACTTTTTCCACCTATCTTTCGTGGAATTTATTTTATTTTTTATGAACAAAGAAGGGAGTGATGGCGTTGTCAAATGTGTCCAAATTATTTCACTAAATAGGAATAAAATAGGAAGTGATGATGGTTTTTATTTTAAAAAATAAATTTTGAAATGTGCTCTAGAAAACTAATTCCCGAAAACTACTAAAAAAAATCCCTAATTGGTTTGAGTTGGTTCTTCTGGTTAGATTTTATTCCAATCTTCTCCTATGATATTCACGTATGGTGCAATTCTTTGTAGATGTCTGCAATTGAGTTTGACAACCGAAATACTAATTGGGCTATGAAAATTGTACTGGTTATTTTCCTACACGGGTTATGAGATCACTATGAGAGGGCATCTTTTCATTTTATTTTATTATTGCAAACAGTAAAAAAAATACAAATATCTAAATTACAAGAAACATGATACTAAGGCTCTGTTTGGTAGGATGTAAACTGAAAATGTTTTTCGTGTAAAATATTTCTGGTGTTTGGTTGAATTCGAATATATTTTTTTTTTGGTACAAATCTATAGGCAATAGTTCATTTAATTGGCCTAGTATGTGAGTAGTTGATGTTTGGAGAAAGCTTTGGAGAGAGATGCTGGAAATTGATGTGTACAGGAGAGAGAGAGAGAGAGAGAGAGAGAGAGAGAGAGAGAGAGAGAGAG
Organism: Rhododendron vialii; assembly: GCF_030253575.1. Taxonomy (NCBI): domain Eukaryota; kingdom Viridiplantae; phylum Streptophyta; class Magnoliopsida; order Ericales; family Ericaceae; genus Rhododendron; species Rhododendron vialii. The sequence goes on along the minus strand of NC_080564.1, from coordinate 9,889,131 downwards.
AGAGAGAGAGAGAGAGAGAGAGAGAGAGAGAGAGAGAGAGAGAGATGCAATGAACGAATAGGTACACTGGATTCGAAAAAACAACATATCGGGTTTTCCAAGGTAAATCATTTTACCGCCAAGGGTATAAAAGATTTTCCCAAAAAAATTATGTAAAACACTTTTGGCAAAAATATTTTACGTCTAAACAAATAGGTCTAAGTCTTTACAGTTAGTTCATAAAGGAAACAAATATTCCCACCCCAGGGGAACGTTTGATCAATCTTTGCTTGTGGTAAGGATTTTTATTTATTTTTCAAAAAAATTGTAATAGCTTCATTGATAGAGAAAACAAAAGAACACAAGATAATCATATAGGAGTAGCATCCGTCCTTAATTAAAGAACTAGAAAGCCACAGACAAACCACAACTACATCTTCTAACCAAAGAATGGGCCACCTCATTCGCACTCTTACAAAAGAAAACTCACATGGATTAAAGACCCAAACAATTGTTGCAATGAAGCTGCATGACAAGTCCATTGATCTGGTTCGTCATTGGATTGGCGTCACCACCGTCTTCCTTTGTTAGAGAACCATCACCACCACCACCACCACCACCAATCTGAACCGCTATTTCAGTGATTAAAGTATACAAGAGCGGCCAATTGGGCCAACTCGAGTTAGTTTACTTATTATTTGATTATAATTTTGTAGATAATTAAGTTTCTTAAAGGAAAAGAAAATAATTGAAAATCCACCGTTTTTCCCTTTATGAATCCGGCCCTCAACTAAATAGCAATGCCACGTACACAAATTTATGTGCACAAATATGTCTTGAACCGTCCGATACACGTTGACAATATTCATTATTTTGCGAATTATCAATCCCGCGTACATAAAAGTTCGATACACATCCGTACGTGAATCTATCCGCGCAACTTTTCTCTAAACTAAAAACAGTAACAGCGCCCTAAGAATTTGAAGTGGGGTTCTTGAAAGCAAAGAGGACGAGTTCCATCAATTTTCAACGTGTGATCCATTATGGCACTTAATTGGTTCACCTGCCCGGCCAACTGCAAAAACGAATGCTTTGAGCTTTCGTTTTCTTTTAGTTTGCCAGCTGCACCTCATATACTTTAAGCCAATGAATTAATGCACTTCCCCAATAATCACGACAAAGTGTTTCGAAGAGTAATTTCTTCTGTTATAAAGCTTTCATGCTCTCATCCTGACATTCTTCTTCTTTCTTTTTCTTTTTTTACTTTCAATTTAGCCTCCTTTTGTTTCGATGTAAGTTACACTGAAAAATATTTTTCATGTAAACGATTTTTTTACAAAAACATAGTACTCCCTCCGTCCCAAATTGTTTGTCCGGTCCGCAAAACGAGGACTCAAAAATAATACATTTATTTCAAGAAGAAATTCATAATTTTTTCATAAATTAAAAAAACTCATCGATATCTAGTGAATTGTTGAAAAAAATTTAAATTTTGCTTGTAAAAATTGTATTGTTTTTACATCCTCGTTTTGCGGACCGGATAAACATTATGGGACGGAGGGAGTATTTCTTTTTAATTTTAATTTTTCCGTGTTTGCATGATTGACATGAGAGTATTTTCTTCTGAGGTATATCATTGGGTTTTTTTTTCTTCGTTTCTTGTGTAATTTTGCCACTTGTCAAGCGAAGTGTTGTTTTGATGGATGGGTTGGTGCTGTGAGGACAACGTGGAAAGGAAGCCAGAGGAGTCAATAAGTGTTGATGGTTCGATGGACTTCGGAAAATGACTTACCGGAATCTCACTAGCATAAGTCATTTTACCCGCCTTTGATGGAAATCATTTTCCCTAAAAAAAATTACACAATTTGTCAAACCAAACAACCAAAAATGAGTAAAAGATTTTCCTCAAAAAAGTTTTATGTCCAAACAAAGGGGCCTTACGTATTTTTCCTTTCAGAAAGCAAAAAGCCTACTTTTACTTGACTTTTCAATTGACTACAAATCAGTAGCCTAGAACCAATTTTGGACTTAAAATTGAACTTAAGTAGCCTAGAACCAATTTTGGACTTAAAATTGAACTTAAGGGTCTGTTTGGATGGGGGCTATCGAAAGGGTATTAGTAATATTCTCTCCTAAGACTATGGGCCCATGGTTAAGCCATGGTTTGGGAACACAATTGAAAAATGCAATTGGAAAGTCATGAAAGAGTATAAATGGAAAGTCATGAAAGAGTATAAATATACACACACGTAATTGGAAATGAAAAATATACGTAATTTATAAAGTGAATACACGTAATTGGATCCAGTCAATCATTTCCCTACGTAAATACAGTATGTAAATATAGATCTACTCCACACAACACCTCAAACCCACCCATGCCCCTACCTAACCCCATCCTCTGCAACACCTCGTGTAATCCGTCTGCCGCCGCCGCCGCTGTCAATCATCACCAGTCCGGCCGTACTCCTTCTCCTCCTTCTTCCCCAACCTCCTTCTTCTCTGATGTCGACGATCTCTGGGAGGTACCAGTACTCCTCCTCCTCCTCCTCCTTTTCTCTCTCTCTTCGTAATACGTTTTCTATTTGCCCCTAATTCCTCCAACAGTTTGGATGGAAGAGAGATTAAGGGCAAAACAATCATTCGCCTTCCCCATATCACCCCGCATATCCAACGACAGGGGTACCCCCTATCGTTACAAATCCGGGCGGAGGGGAACGTCGACCAAATCCAGGAGAAAATGATGAACTTTTTCCCTCTCCTATACATAGGAGATAGAGTCGGGCCTGGACTCCTTATCCAGGAAAGGGTTATGCGGGGTCTTAAGGACCCAGCCAAACAGGCCGCATCTCTCTTCCATTTTAACTACAAAATAACATTATTCCCCAATTTTATCCCTCATCCAAACCAAGTACTACTTAATCCTTCCGTCACATCAATATGAGCCCGCTCTTCTTACATAATACCCCATACTATCCTATCTCCCATTCATAACTAATACACCCAATCCTTATGCCACATCCAAACGGGCCCTAAGTTTGGAGGTTAGGGCCTATGACTCCCATGGGATATCAAGATCATGAGTACGAGCATTATTATTATTATTTTTTTAATGAATCGTTCAATGGACTAACTAATTTAGCAAATTAATTTTATCGTCCAATGGCAAGGAACTTAATTAAATTTAGGACAAAACTCTGTATAAATTGGTAGTACGTACGTACGCGCATGAAAATCGAACATGAGTTCAAGCAATATAAAGTAGCTGCAGCCTGCATGCATGGTTATTATTTCATTACTTCCGCTGCCTTGACATAATAATTTCTAGACCTACACTCCATAAAAGCTTGTCCAAATGATAACCTTTTTGGATTGAGATAATGATGTGTTTGGCCTGCATTATTAAATGGGGTAGTAGTTGCTTACCTTGCTGTCAAATTTAGTGCCCAGAATTTTAGTTATAGTTACGTCAATGGAGGTTTCTTGTCCAACATTCTATCGAACTACATTTATTACAAAATGAATGGTAAGTATTAGTCCACTTCTTATAAGAGCGTTCTTACCATATTAAAATGCGGACTTCCTTTTTTCTCCCCTTTTCCAACTAAATTTTGATGATCTAAACTGCTAATGTGTTCAGAACGTGATTTTAAGGGTATCCGCGAGAAATCAGCAAAAAAAAAATGACTGGAAAGGACTTGATTTGAGCAGTTTTTATTTGAATCATTCGATAAAATATAGACAAAAACTGCTCGAATCAAACCCTTTCTGGTCTTTTAATTTTTTTTACTGATTTCGCGCGGGTATCCTTAAAATCATGTTCTGCACACATTGAGCAGCTCGGATCATCGCAATTTGGTCGGGAAAGGAACGTCTTTACCTTAATACGGTAAGACCGCCCTTGTAAGAAGATTTGTGTTGTAAGTATATATCACCGGAAAATAAGCTTTGAAATAAATGTATCTAAATAATTAGGTCATCATTGACTAATTATTTTTACGCTGTAGTGAGCAACAAACTCCACAAATTTCACCATTAAGGTCATGAGGTCCCGTTCCGGAACGTAAAATAAGTACTTATTTTGTAAGAAGGCAATTTCAAGCTCAAAAATAATATGTTTACGCAAATAATTTTTTTATCAATATGGATCTTTAATACGGTGCAAAAAAAATTAAAAAATTATTTTTCATTTATATTATTTTTGAGTTTGAAAATATGAAATAAGCTGCTTATTTTTTAAGAAAGTTTCTGAAACGGGGCCTGAGTCTGGCGATGATCAAATCTGGGTGGAGCGTGCGCTAGTCACGGTAGTGCGTCAACCCCATAACAAGGACTCTTCTTGTTCATTGCAAATTCCAAAGAATTAATCTGATTGTCAAGACCTGAAATATAGAAACTTGTTATTTTTTGCGAGCATCTCCAATGGAGAGCCACTTTGAGATTCAAAGTCATATTTTGGCTTGAAGACCAAAATTCGATCTCCTCAAATGGGGTGCCATTTTGGGAGGGAAAAAAAATTGGATAGGCCACTTCCTTGGCCTAATTTAGCCATGAAAATGGCCATGAAAAACTCGAACAGGGGAATTTCTGCAAAGTAAAGCCGAACGGTCGATCCGGTCATTTATCTCGGCACAGACGACTTGGATTGAATCTGAGTGCATACAATTCTGAATCGTCCATCACTCGGTTTAGATTTGAGTCGTCAATTGCCGAGATAAACGGCCGAATCGACCATTCTTCACCCGTTTTATAGGGCACTGCTTGGCAACATCCAAAACTCCATGCCCTTCAATCCTGAGTCAGCCCCTCATTGCCGTTGTCATGAATTTACCTACGTGACTCAAGAAATTCAAACTCCTGTCGCACCCAACATGCACGCCTCAACGCACCACACCACAGATCGAAGCACAGAGAAAAAGCATGAAAAGTTCACACTTTATCAATCATGACAAACACCACCACCGCCAATGATCATATCCACCCCTTCACGCCTCCCCTTCTCCTTATCATTGATCCACTTAAAAGTACCACTAGAAAATTCAACCCCCGTGATAAAATTAAAAAACATTCAACCCCAAAAGCAAAACTACTCCTACTTAAAATCACATTAATTAATTAGGATAAAATAACTAACCACTCAATGTAAATATATGAGGACTACTCTTTTTGAGTTGGAGCTGAGAATTTTACAAGCTATTAAAACGTAGCTCATTCCGTTTCGCATTTTAGAGATAAATGGAGTGATTTACATCGTATAATATCAGACTTAACAACCAAGGCAATTAAATTCTGACGTACCAAAAAAAAAAAAACAACCAAGGCAATTGGCTTGAAAGTTGTGTAGATGTACTTTGATGCAGGGAGGCTTTGAGTTCAACTCCTATATATAGAAGGAATGTTGATACGCATGCCAAATCTAACAAAAGACGTTGCACAAAAATGGCTATATCTCACGGACCTAAAAACGATTGCATGTGAGAGAAATGTTAGATATATAACTCAAATGTTAGTTCAGTCTGAAACGAGTGACCCGTTAATATAATACGAGAATCATATCATTTTCATAGTCTATTACTAATCACTACTACAATAAACCATAAAGATCACAGTAATTGGCCGTGATTGTAAGTTTTTCATCACACTCCTGCAACCGTGATGGATCTAAGTGTGATTGTAAGTCACTCTTTTTTATCATGGTTATAAACCGTGATTGAAAGAGAGAAACAATCACGGCCAAAAGGCATGATCGTTTCTCTTTTATCACGGTTATAAAAGGTGATTGTTTCTCTTAGGCGTGATCATTTCTCTTTTCTGGGTGTGATTGTATGTCACTTTAGATCACAGTTTATAACAGTGATTAAAAGTTCAAAATGATCACACCACCATAAACAGAGATGAAAAACCATTGCGTGTGATCTTTTTTTTATATCTACTAAACCATCTTTTCTTGTCATTGCCAAGTTTCGAACCCACGCACCCTTAGTTAATTTTCCAAGCCCTTATCACTAAGCTAGCCAAGAACTTCTGTTACATTAGGAAAACAAAAATATTTATACTTACTTCCTAAAGTGTGAAAACTTTTTTTTCTCCTTAAAATTTGCTGAATTTTTTGAAATGCAATTAACATGATATTAAAATATATAAAAATACATATATAAATATTGTTTAAAATTTTTTAAAAATACGACAACAGATCTTTTGCCAATCAAAATTAGTTGTTGGTCACCAAAAAAATTTCTTGAGGCGAAAAAAAAAGTTTACCTAATGTGTCAAACGTATACTGGAAAGATATCCAAAATAACTAAATTTCACTACTACAATAAACCATAAAGATCACAGCTCGTTCAGGTAAAAATCGGGCACTAGCGGAATAGTCCGCCCATCGTTGAAGAAACAACTAGGCACTGGTGGAACCTAGTTGTGGGATTTGTCTTCTCTCTCACTCTTTCTCTATCTTTCTTTGGGCGTGAAGATGGATGAAACGTAAAGATTTTTTGGGATGAGTGTAATTAGGGCTTATTTTCTTACCTTTTGTAAAAAAAAAAAAAAACTTTTCGAAGTTCTTAAACGATATCGTTTTCTCACATAACTTTTCAAAGTCTGCTTAAATAAGTACTAGCCCGCCCACGTGGAAATTCAGATTGCGACCTAAATAGATAGGTTTTTTATCTCACTGTAAGAGTGAGATCATTTCTCACTTTTTTTCGCGCTAAAGTTTTTTATCACGCTACAAGGGTGAGGTCATTTCTTTTTTATCTCGCCACAAAAGCGAGATCTTTTATCTCATATTTTCCGCCCTAAAATCTTTTATCACGCCGCAAGGGTGAGATCTTTTCTCTTTTTTATCACGCCACAAGGGTGAGGTCTTTTTTCTTTTATCTCGCCATAAGAGCAAGATCTTTTATCTCATTTTTTTTCCGCTCTAAAATCTTTTATCACACTGCAATGGTGAGGTTGTTTTTTCTTTTATCTCACTGCAAGAGCGAGGTTTTTTATTGCGTGCTAAAATCCACTTTTTATCTCAGCTTTGGACTTAAACTGAGATAAAAAATTTCAAGTACCACTTTTTATCACGCTTTCACTGAAAATCGTGATCTTTGTGAATCTCCTTAGCGTGACGCATATCTATTATTGTAGTAGTGAATAGTTATTTTCGAGATTGAAGTTAAAGTACTTCTCCACTTTATAAACAACGTTACACTCGGCACCCACAACGTCATTACCAAGTCCTTAGAGATTCCCAGAGGAAATTAAACAAATGAAATCAATCAGTTTAAACTAGTAGTAGTAAAAACAGCACTAAAGTTCTAAAAGCATAGTAAAAACAAAAAGCTGAAAACAACAAGAAGCATATGCTTTGCAGTGCTCGATCCGATCGACAATTCAATCTGGGGCGCCTGCGTTCGAAAGCTCCTTTAACCATTCAAACGTCCGATGACGCGACACCGTTTGCTTCTTCTCCTTCTTCGTCTTCCCTTTCTCCTTTTGATCTTCCTCTTCTTCGACAATAACCACCCGTAACGGCATCGTTGTTTCCACCGCATCCACCGAGCACTTACAATCGCCGCCGCCGAAAAACCCACCGCCATTGTTGCCGAAAAACCTCTGCTTGTTTTTCTTCTTCTTCTCCTCACTACAACTGTTACTGCTGTTGCTGCTGCTATTGCTATTCCGGCTACCAAAACCACTCTTGTTACCATTTCTACTTCCACTCCTGCTTTTCAGGCCTTGTAATTCAATCTCCGGAGTATGAACCAAACCCACACGAAAAAAGCTCCATATGTGAGATTTCGGGACCCGGTTGCCGGAGTACCGGGAGCTGGGTATCCTGATCTGGGGCGACGGACTCGGGTGGGAGTGGAACTGGTTGAGGACTTTATGCTTGTGATTTGTTGTTGTTGTGGTGGTGGTGGTGGAGCTGCCGCTGCTGGACGAACGGAGACTCCTAACACTGCTACTTCTACTATTAGTAACGCTGTTAAGCGCCGTTATTGAGTGGAAACGGTCCATGGACTCCGACCGCGAGATGCACCGGCTAGGGGTCCGGCTGAAGGCGGCGCCTTCAGAGGATACAGAGTGGCGAAGTGGGATAATTTGGCCTCGGAAAAAGACATCGTCCGCAGCGCACATTTGTGGTTGTGTTAAAACAGAGCCAATCAATGACTTAAAATCGAAATCCTCTTCGGGTTTGATTGGTCGAGCTTCTTCTTCTTCTTTTGTTGGTTGATGGTTTTGTTGATTGTTGATGGGGAGATCACACAGTGACAGTGCTTCTTCTTCTCCTTCTTCTTCGATTTCGTCTTGTTCGATTTCGGTCGGTCTGGGATGTGCCCATTTTGCTTCGGGAGAGTTTATAGCCATAGCTCCACTTTGTGAGCAGAGGTGAAATGGACGGTGGTTTATATAGAGGGAAGAGATAAGAGGAAATTTGAATATGATGAAAGATAAAGGAAGAGAGACTAGTGGATAAAAAGAAGTAAAAGGGTCTAACTTGAAGGATTAAAATAGAAGGGAAAATTGTGGGAGGAGTCAGTGCAGGCTATCCAAAAACTATTCAGCTGTTCACATTCTACCAACACAGCGGTGACACATTATATAGTGTCGAAAATGTGATACTCCGATATAGTCACCAAAACATTGGTGGTGTACAAATTCAATTGTATCCGAAGCTGTCTAAGATTATAAAAAGAGAACAAAAATAAGGATGGTAGAAGCCTGATAATGGCACCTCAATATTGTAAATTTAAAGATCTTCCAAAACACAAAATCATAAATCGTACAGGGGGACAACTTTAACTTTCATCCTTAATCAAAAAGATGCTTTTGGAAATAGACCAAACTTTTTTTTTTTTTTTTCCCAAATGCAAAAGTGGAAATTTGCATACCATACGTGGCTACCGTAGGTTGCACTAGATCTTTTTATGGATTGGGATCCAAAGGGAATTTAAGGTTAAAGTTGGGTGTATTATGTTATAGAATCATAGATGATAGATATGGACTATGGAGGCGGTGGGGTCTGATCTGATGTTTACAGAGGGAATTCTGTGATTTTGTGGCGTTGGGGATATTGAATGTTATGTCATGGATCGCTTGTGACCTTGAGAGCGACAGAATGGGACTAAAGGATCAATTGCAACCTCTTACTTTCTTTTCTTTTCTTTATAGTACTCCATCAGCTAAGAACACCCAAAGCAAGCTTTTATTTTTCGCATTTTGGTTTTTCATATTTCTCTAGTGAAGAAATTTTAATCCTCCAATCATACTTGATTAGGGTTCTTCAAAACAAAGAACCGCTTCTGATTGTTCACATTAAAGTAATTATCATCGTCTTATCTAAAAATTAACTTAAGTTAGAAAGATGAATCTTATTGCTTATATCCACAATAGAATGAAAGATATATAGAGTAATTTATATACTGCAGCATTCAATTTTTCTGAACACAAATATACGTGGAAAGGTATTCAAAATGAGACCTATGATTAACATATTTAGGCAATATATCAAATTCAAACTTTCAATTTTTGGAGAGAAATGATGAGCATTTGAAGAGCAAGAGTATAAATGGGATTATGGTTGGAGTGTGTGTGAACAGTGATATAATATAGTCTCTAAACATATGTCTAATAAAAACATGATTTGGAGTTTTCCAAATAAAGATTAAGGTTGCTTAGAATGAGAAGTAAGAAACAATTTCCAAGAAGGAGAAGCATAAAAAATTTTCCCACTAACACTTCGGTGACCATATCTAAATATCACATTTTTTATACCATGTGATGTGTCACCATTGCATTTGGTAGAATATGCTCCAATGTGCCAATGGAATGGTGACACATTACATGGTACCTAAAATACGATGCTCAGACATGGTCAACATAGCATTGCTTGCCGGCCACTCTCTATTACTCCATCCGTCACAATTTAGGTGTCCACTGCGGTTCTACGTGATATTTTCAATTGCTTGTATCTCTCAATGTATATTGCTAAAAATACACAATATAAATCTTGTTTGATAGATCTCAATTTTTTCTATTATAAGACAATGATTTTGAAAACATAAAACACAATATATACTAACAACCTTTCTTTTTTACCATCAAAAAATGCCCAAAGAGCTACAAACACCAAAAATCCAGAGTCCTTCATTCGGAATAATCTTTTTTTCGGTTTACCAAAAAAAAAACTCAAAAACTTCTACAATTGCATTCGACGGGGTTTCGCCACGTGGTGCCCAAACTCCTCTCAACACCACATATTTTCGTGGGGTTCACACACTTAGCGGTGGAGTACTCTACAAAAATGTATAGTGTTTAGGAATATTAATGAAACACCACGTGGCGGTGCCCCAAGACTACCAAGTAATTTTTATACAACGTGTGAGGTGGGTTCCAAGTGAGGAAATAATCTAACGTGTTGTGGTCATCAAATTATAATGGGTGATGTTTTAAGTTTTTAACTTTCATGGAGGATAGGGTGGATTTTAAATGGAGAAATAATCTAGTGTAGCGTCATCATCATATTATAATGAAATTATTTATTAATTTGAAAAAAATAGTACTATAATATTAGTTTTTTTCTTCTTCCGTGGGTCGCCCAACCCCGCTACTATGCATCGTGAATGCCAATAATCAAAATCCCCAGTTTTTTTTTTTTGTATGAAATAAGGCCCCTTTCCACTAAATTTCCTATTTTGAAAGTAGTTATTTTTCTTTTTACGAGACAGATCATTTTAGCAAAATACATCAACTTTTTTTCACAATACATTATTTTTAATTTAAAAAATAAATACTTATTTTCTTTAACCGAACGGGACCTAATTTGATTTCTTTTCAGTGAATCATACAAAATCGATTGTTCATGATACAGACATTGGGGAAGATTGGGCCCATGCATGGCCGCCCAATTATGTGAACTCTTATACAGGGCCTGTCCAATACGAGTATTGTTGGGCTTGAACCAAAATATCTTGGGGTTTTAGAGGCCGGCCCTTTTTTTTTTAAAATAGTTCTCTATACATTATTTTTATTCAATCTTTTAGAATAATCCTGAACCATATTAATTCGGATAAAAATATTCTTGACTATGAGAACTGGGCTATGCATATTTCACATAGTCTCACCACACACTAAAATACATAATTCACATAGCCTCAATACACACAGTTCATATCATTCATCACAAGTTCACATAACCGAAAATACACAGTTCATATAGTCTATCCACACACTAAAATACACAATTCACATAGCCCCTACACACAGTTCACATAGCCCAAATACACAATAAAATGCATTAAAAAAAGTGTTACAAAACAAAGTAATTTAATTGGGTAGACGAAGACAAAGAAGAAGATGGATCTAACCTTCAAAGAGATGAGAAAAACATAATTGAACTTACAGGTGTAGAAATATCGGCAAATATATTGTTATATTAAGGCTCCGTACGTTCTACTAAGATTCTTATTTATCAAATACTTATTTTAGTTAGTAAAACACATCCTAAGAATGTCAGAAAGAACGATACCAATACATAAATTAAAATTATACCACCATAATAGAAATTGTAGCCAACAAAAATTCCATGACTATCCATAATCCAGTTATTGGATTTCCCAATTATTTGCCTTCCAAATAGCAACTATAAGAAAAGAAACACAGCCCTGTGTGAAGAGAATTACACCGAGGAAGAAAAACACAATCTTTCTCTAGTTTTTCATGTTTCTTCTTTCTCAGTGAACAATGTCAGGCCCCAATATTTGCTGAAAATTAAAGAAAACATCTTCAAAAACATATATTTATGCCCCTTCGAGGAAGCAGAGCATCAAATAACGTCCCCTTTCTTTATCCCAGTTCAACTCCAACTAATCGCAATTGGACTTCTAACAACATGCTTTCCATCAGACCATGCGATGCTTCCGTAGCTGAACGAATTCGATGGCATCGCAGGAGCACTAAACGTCGTCGTATAAGACTTCACTTCATTCAACTTGCTGAAACTCAACGTATCTGGATCAACCAAAACCCCGACTAGCGTACTTCCCGAAATAGTAATCGACACATTGTATGTCGCTGCTGGCCCGACATTCGTAAGTTTTCTTGTGTATTGCACCACCGACTGTTTGCTGGCACTTTGGAGAGGTACAGCAAAGGAAGGGTAGTTGAAATTAGTAAGACTGTAATCCATTTTGGGGTCACACTCGAAGCTCTTCCTGGCGAGTATCTGAATTTGCTGCGGAGTGTAGTTTAAGGCGCATAGAAAACCCAAGTAATCATCGACGCCCAAATCGTAGATGAGTCCAGGGTTGAGTGCTTTTACGGGGTCCACTTGTCCAGAGCCGTAAGCAAACGACGTAGACGGCTTTCCCGTGTCACTATCTAGTAATGGTTGACTATCGTTATACACGGCATACGCAGTGGTCATTAGGGCCGAGCGTATCGCGGCGGGGCTCCAGTCCGGGTGCGCCCCCTGGAGCAAGGCAGCAAGGCCGCTGACATGTGGGCACGCCATAGAAGTACCAGAGATGATGTTGAACTCCACACGCCTATTGTCTTCTGGTATTCCGGTGGGAGACGCAGCACCTGACCAAGCGGCCAGGATGTTGACACCGGGAGCGAGCACGTCGGGCTTGAGTACTTCTGGTGTGATTGGGTTTGGCCCCCTCGAACTGAACGCCGCAACTACAGGCGACGGTTCGATCCCTACCTTAGTTCCCTCAAAACGAATGGTGGCTGTTGGATTCGGATTGGAAGATAGGTAGCTCTTGATTTTGTCTCCGGATATTTGACCCACCGCCGTAGCCGGCAGTAGATGGGCGTCCGCTATCAGCTCCTCGCCGTTTGCCGCCAAGTTGGCCAAAACCATCCCGGCCCCACCGGCTTCTTTAACAACGAACCCTTTCTCTACCCGAGGACTCACCCCACGATCACACAACACGATTTTACCTTTCACTTTTTCGGGTATCAACGTACCCGCGAAACAAAGATTCCCGTTCACCGAATTACTCGCATTTGCAGCATAAATGAAGGGTAGCATCTTCGGGAACGAGGCACCTTTGTAAAGTGACACGCCCGGGAGTTCCATTCCGTTTCCGAGCCTAACATTCGCCGGAAAATCACGGTCCAGGGTGCCGGCGGCGACGGTGGTAATCCACGGCGCCACGTTGAAGACAGTAGATGGAGCGGGACCCGCGTTACCGCCAGCGCAGGAGACAAAAATGCCTTTCTCCATTGCCGCGAAAGCCCCGATTGCGATTGTGTCCGAGAAATAGTCCGTCGCCTCGCCGCCGAGAGACAATGAGAGGACGTTGACCTGGTCGTCGATGGCCTGGTCCATCGCCGCTAATATGTCCGAGCTGAAGCAGCCGCCGAGCCAGCACACCTTGTACATGGCTACCCTAGCGCGCGAGGCCATCCCCCGCGCTGTTCCAAAGGCATAACCGTACAGACTGGCGCCCTTGACCGATGAGCCGCCTGCCGTGGATGATGTGTGGGTACCGTGACCGTCGTCGTCGCGAGGTGATTTTGATTCTATTGACGTGTTGATTGGGCCATTTGCGGCCTCGTAGCCTTTCAAATAATACCTAATAAATATTAAACAGATCCAGCGGTTTCTATTAAAAATATGGCATATAAACGAAAGTAAATTTTCCAATCGTTAGATTAATTTCTGTTAATTTTGTAGTCATCAGATCATTTTTTTTTTGTAGCCATCAAATCATTTTTTTTAAAAGATACAAAGAATATTCTTTTAATAAATCTATATATATCTACCCTTACTTTTTAGGCAATGCATCTTTAAGTAAATATTGCATTTTATGATCAAATAAAGAAATACACATAATTAAAATGGTAACAGACGCTTTTTGGTGATTACAACTGTTGCGTAGAACAGTTGGGTAAAATGAATAATTTTTTTTTTTAATTTGAGACTTACATTTCAATATGCTTTCAAGCACAAGTATTTGCTAGTACCTAGTAAAAGTGATAACTCGTTATTAGAACTTGAGACAGCTTTCCCGTCATCCTTTTTTTGTTTCGATTTGGTTCCTATAACCGTTGTAATTTTGATTGGGATTCGACAAAAAAAAAAAAAACTGAGTCAGTTGGGATTCGAAATTTGATTTTCTACGATACCTTGCTCCAATTAGCTTTCGATTACAATTGGAGGAATTGAAATTGGTTCCGGACTCGCACTCCCCTTTCCAGCTTTTTGGAACGGGCCCCATTCCGCTGTCGTTAAAACTCTTGCTCTCAGGCCAAACGCCGGTATCCAACATTCCAATGACAAGTTCACTCACCGAGTCTAACCCAGGGAACAACTCGACGCTCTCGTAAAGGCCGAGGAACTGAGGTGTTCGAGTCGTTTGAAGCTGGTACCTCGTTTCCTCCAACACTGAGACGACCCCTGGTTGTTCTTCCAGTGTTTCGGCTTCGTCTGGTGTCAGTCTCGTGGAGAATCCATGCACCACGTTGTTGTACTTGTAGTGCATCTTGGCTGAGTCGGACACCGATTTGAGCGACGAGTGGTACCATTCAGCATGGTCTTTGAAATTCGCCGGTATTTGGAATTTCTCCATATGGATTATATAAGTTTTCTTTTGTAGATTGTTGTTTCGTCTTTCTGCAACGGACACGTGGCTGCAGAAAGACATAACAACTACTAGTGGGAAAAGGAAATTCATCAATGTCGATGATTTCTTCCCCATATTTCCTGTTCCTGACCTAGAATGCAAAATCGGAACGGTTGATGTTAAAGACTTCTATGCTGTTAATATATGGAGAAACACAACAGCTTTCAGATGTTGGAGGAAACAGTCGACATGAGATCGGGCTGAGCGGCCTGAGATTTTCTGCCGGCCTGGGATCGTCAAGATAGTCAAATGAGGAAGCGTTCGTATGTTCGCTAAAAAAATCAATTAAAAACAACGGAAAGATAATGTCGACAATATATAGTAATTAGCATAATAATTTCAAAGCATAGACTATATTAGCGTTGCTTCAGGCTAGTAAGCAAGTACGTACGTTTAAGATTTTCCCGGTCATGTCATAAGATAAGAATTTTTCAAAATACTAAAGAATTTACAGCTAACATCTTTGTCATTGAATCAACCAAAAAACAAGTACGTACTAAGATTTCCCATGTCATAACTTCTTTCTCCAATTTGTTTATTTTCTCTTCATGAAAATCCTTTAAATACTTTTAGTCTTGCCGCCTCCATGTTATTTTATCGAGCATCATGGGTGGCAAAGATCCATCTTTTGTGTTTTTTTTTGTAATGGAGGAACAGCCTTACAGTTAAACCACGAAATGAACTTGATTGCGCAATCCAAACCTCCTGGCAATGGCGGAACTGTTTATAGGCTACCATGGGCTGTAGCCCATGTCATTACAACGGAAAAAAAAAAAAAACTCTATATGGAAAATTGAATCTAAGTAATTTTAGCTCAACCCACCATCCAAATGATTTCAGTTGGCAATATCTCGAATTGCGAGGCTTTCGTAAGTATTTTCTTATTATGCAGAGCACAAGTTGGTGTGCTTAGATTTGTAATGATTCAATTGATGCAGAGCACTGGCTAATTGGCTTAAAATATCGGTTCACACAATCTTACTATTTTAGGTTTAAATTATAATGGGACAAAAAAAATGGAACGTTTTTTGAGATTTGTTGACGTGAGATTTGTTGATGTCAAAGAGTTTTTATGGGTGCATTTTTTTTTATATTGTGCATGTTAAAGGCATCACTGCATTAACTCTTAATAAATAGATATCTGATGTCCTCACTTGTTACAATCCGGACATTCGCAATATGCGAGGTCAAAGGTATGATGGTGCTACCAATATGCACGATGCATGAATTGGATTACAAGCCTTATTTCTTAGAAATTGACCATATGCATATTATATATATTATTTTGCCCACCGATTTTTTTTATTAGCCCAGGGCAGAATCAAGTTTTGGTTCTGCTCTTGCCTCCTGGGGAGCTAATGCGGCCACACCAATCATGGCCCCTACTTACTTTAGGGTACTCATCCTGTGGGGAATCGAACCTCAGACCTTGAGGAGTACTCCCAAAGCCTGAGGCATTCGTCCAAACCACTGGGACAACCCCTGAGTGTGTGATCCATCTTTTGTTGATAGCAAGGGTTAAACTTGTTTTTTGTATTTTGATTTCTCGAAGTATTAGATCGATAAACTAATCAATTTTTTTTCTTTTTGACAGATTCTTTTTCACCTCTCTGTGAGATTTTTTATTTTGTAAAAAATTTCTTTCTATTAGTAAAGGTAGGCGTCCGAGTCAAATAACGAGCACCTCGACTCATCCTGGAATCAATTCCACTGTCCACTAGCGGAGCTCCAAAATTCCTGGCTCCACCATTGTCTAGATGCATCACGCTTAGAATCTTATTTTGTTTTGAGCAGCGAAAAAAGAATTCTATTCATCAAAGCAAAGGATACAAAGATTTTTAAGGGGACACAAGCAAGATGCATCGATCACAATAGATGAGGGAATAGCATCCCATAATTAATTAGCTGTAGATGGACGTACCCCTTCAGAATCTGATTGCAGCAAACAAAGCTCCGTTGATACATCAGTCGGACCAGACTTCACACCAATTTTACAGCATCGATCAAACAAGATCACAGCAGCAAAAAAATGTTCTAAGAAATTCATGTAGCCAAACTCTTGTATGAGAATTTCTTGTATAGCAGCATCGGTCAAAGGCAGCAGAGCCCCATCATCTGCTGCGCAAGACCATACAGTTACTCCTTTGGATCCAAATATTCATGCGAACCAAAGAGGTAACCCCACCAGATGGGAAATTTTTTCACTGCTCGGTGGGTATCACGTTGTGCCTGTTCGGCGCATTCGAGCTGTCCATTGCGTTTTTGGACGGCCCGAATTTGGAAGAGAAAAATGAGAGAGAAAGTGTTGGTGTGAGAGAAGAGAGAGGGTTTCAATCCGTGCCATCCAAAAGTGTATTAGACGGCTAAATGTATTGAGCGGGTACCAAGTGGGATATACCCACCCGGCACCGAATTTTTTTTCAATATACACAAGTGCAAATAGAAATAAAGGCAAAGTCTACTTTGACCTCCAGTAGTTTAGTTCATGTGTAGATACACTCTCTATGGTTCAAAAGTCTACAATAACACCCTTGTGGTTGATGAAATGTGCACATAACATCCAATTCCGCCCATAATTTGGAATAACTCAATTTAAGTTGGTTTTCAACATTGAAAACTCCAATTAGCAAAGACAAAGAAGAAGGAGAAGAAAATGATAGGAACACTTTGTTAATACTATTCCATAATTTCCTGACAAAGGTTAAAAAACAAAGTAATTCCATTAAAAGACGATACAAAAACATGAAGGGAAAGAATTAATTACACTCTGTACACTGACAAAGAAAAACACATCTTCTGCCTAATTTCCCACACGTTCTCTGTCACAGAACAATATCAGACACCAAATCTGGCTTTTCCCAATTCTTTCTCCCAAAAAGAAAAAACAGAAAGAAAACAGCTTAAAAACAACCATCGATGCTCCTTCGAGCCAGTAAAGTGAACCGAATCACATTCCCTCTTCCTGACCCGTTCACGTCCAGGTGACCGCAATCGGACTTCCAACAATGTGCTTTCCATCGGTCCACTCAATACGTCCATAGCTGAACGAATTCGATGGCATCGAACTAGCAGTAAACGTCACCGTATAAGACTTCTTCTCATTCAATTCACTGAAACTCAACGAATCCGGCTCAACCGAAACCTTAACCGACTCACTTTGCAAACTAACCGACACATTGTATGTCGCCGCCGCTCCAACATTGGTGACTGTTCGGGTATACTTCACCACAGTGGAACCAACGCTACCGCTGGCGCTCCCACCACGACCCATTACAGCGCTTTGGAGAGGTACGGAGAAGGAAGGGTAGTTGAGATTAGTGAGACTGTATTTCACTGTTGGGTCACAAGTGTAGTTCTTCCTGGCGAGTGTGCTGATTTGTGCAGCGGTGTAGTTTAACGCACAAAGGAAGCCCAAGTAATCGTTCACGTCCAAATCATAGACGAGTCCCGGATTAAGGGCTGACACGGGGTCCACATGTCCAGCACCATGATCGAACGGCGTAGATGGCTTCCCACTGGCAATATCTTGAATCGGTCTACCATTTTTGTACACAACATAGGCAGTGGTCATTAGAGCAGAGCGTATGGCAGCGGGGCTCCACTGCGGGTGGGCTCCCTTCAGAAGGGCAGCAAGGCCGCTAACGTGTGGGCAAGACATCGAAGTGCCAGAAATGATGTTGAACTCCACGCGCCTATTGTCCGTTGCTAAACCTGTCGGCCCTACTGCACCCGACCAACCCGCTAAGATGTTGACACCTGGTGCAATAATATCAGGCTTGAGGACTTCCGGTGTGATCGAATTCGGCCCCCTCGAGCTGAACGCCGCCACCAACGGTGAAGGCTCAATGCCCACTTTAGTTCCCTCAAAAAGAATTGTGGCGGTCGGATCGGTATCTGATAATAGGTAACTCTTTATTTTGTCACCGGATATCTGACCCACTGCCGTAGCCGGTAGCAGATGGGCGTCTGCCACCAGCTCCTCCCCGTTCGCAGCGGTGTTGGCTAAAACCATCCCGGCCCCACCGGCTTCTTTTACAACAGCCCCCTTTTGAACCCTTGCATTTACTCCACGGTCACACAACACAATTTTACCCTTAACTTTTTCAGGAATCAATGTGTCCGTCATACAAAGATTCCCGTTTGTGGAATTAGTCGCATTTCCAGCGTAAACAAAAGGTAACATCTTCGTAGGCAGCGAATCACCTTTGTAAAGCGACACGCCAGAGAAATTCATTCCGTTTCCAAGACTAACATAGGCTGGAAATTCACGGTCCAAGGTTCCGGCCCCGACCGTGGTAATCCATGGCGCAACGTTGGAAAGGCTGAACGGACTCGGCCCCGCGTTACCAGCGGAGCATGAGACCAAAATGCCCTTCTCCATCGCCGCAAAAGCTCCGATTGCGACACTGTCTCTGTAGTAGTCAGAGCCACCACCGCCGAGAGACAAGGAGAGGACGTTGACGTTGTCGTCGATGGACTTGTCTATGGCGGCAAGTATGTCGGAGCTGAAGCAGCCGCCAATCCAGCACACCTTGTACACGGCTACCCTGGCGCGAGTGGCCATGCCTCGCGCCGTTCCAGTGGCATAGCCAAATAGGCTTGCACTGGCTACTGATGAGCCGCCCGCCGTGGTTGATGTGTGGGTTCCGTGGCCGTCGTCGTCTCGTGGTGATTTTGATTCCCTTGTTTCATCGACTGGACCCAAAATGGCCTCGTAGCCTTTAGAGAAATACCTGATGCAGATTTGTCACAGAATTAAAATGTGCACCATCCATCAAATGCTTACACGGCAATTGAAAAATCAATATGTGCATTCACCCCTAATAATTTGATGTACATTCAATTCTAACAAAATCAAAATGTGCATAAACCATTAAAAACTTATGCAGAGATCGAGATATCAATAGCTCTTCAATTCCCATAGGGCCTCGACTGGACCCAATGTTAAAGCATTCAACTCAAAATCAATCTAAATTATAAAATAGAGTGATATCTTAAAGGAATATTCCAAAATTTATGTACATATACAAATAATAGCACCTTTTTAGCCGTTGGATTGAGTTTTCAATACGTTACAGCCTTTGAATCTTACAACATGACATTTTGGTAAATACATTACATTTGAGTGGCATTTTAGTGAGGGAGGGAGGAATCCCAAATACTCCATAAAATTCTCTCTCTCTCTCTCTCTCTCCCTCCACGTAGGCAGTAGAAATGGGTTGGGTGTGATCCGACGAAGTAGATGACGGCCACGATGTTCCTGCAAAATCATTGATACTGCTCTGTTTAAACCAATGGTTCCCATCTCTAGCTTCTTTCATTCTCATGTACTCGCTACCTTTTTTTATGTTGCAAATAAGGTGTTTGATGGAATGCCCAACACATATTCGGTGAATCTGTAGTAATGAATTGATTGTTGTAGAAGTAAACTACCTTTTATTCAATTGTATGTATTTTGGAAAATCTTTGGAAGCAGGTAATGGCTATTGGCCATCCATTTAAGTTAAAAAATGTGTAAGAGCATGCAGTGTGTGAATAATAGTTCATGATTGAGTGTTTCATCCTTTTTTTTCTTAGGTATAAGGCTGCATAAATCAAAAACACCAAATTAGAAGGGTGATAATTTCCGTCCCCTACTCTTATTGCTTTCTTAATTTTATAAAACCAAAAGGCCAAAACCAGTACCAAAAAGAGTTTCCATTATTATTTTTCGTTCCCTACTGATTTAGTTGATTTAGAGAATTGGTTGGTATACTTAAATTTTAAAATGTTGCTTATTACTCCTATAATCTTACTCTTGGACAGAGGTTGATATATTGGGTTCAATGTCCAGTATTTATATGCAATGTGCTGATTGTTCGAATTGTGCCTTCAGACCACTAACTAGCAACGTGCCTTTAGGTACGTTACGCCGTGCCTGAAGGCACGGGCATGCATTAATGTGGGACAAACTCTACCACTCCCATCCTGACTTATCTATGCCTTTGGGATGAAATCGGCAGGCAAGGCCACGATTGAGCACATGCTCAGTTATACACTTGGATTTCAGGTATTGTCAGGGGCGGACCTACCTTGGGGCACGTGAGGTCATATGCCTCCACGCTTTTTTTTAAAAAAATTCCTGAATTTGTATATGTATATATATTATATATGTCCAACATATGCAAGAAGTTAGTGTTTGGTGTAGTGGTAGGTGGCTCTCTTTAAGAAATAAAGGACGTGGGTTCGAGTATCACCCCTTTAAGTTTGTTTTTTTTTTTTTTGCCAAAATCCACTAGAACTCTTTCACAACCAAGGTTTCCCCCACTTCCACGTCTCCAATCATTTGTATAGTATTCAATATACATCCGCACATTGTATTTGTACATTTTGGTCCCTGAAACTTGTAATTGTATAATTATTTTTGCCAAAATCCACTAGAACTCTTTCACAACCAAGGTTTCCCCCACTCCCCAACGTCTCCAATCATTTGTATAGTACTCAATATACATCCGCACATTGTATTTGTACATTTTGGTCCCTGAAACTTGTAATTGTACAGTTAATAATAGAAAAATAGATGATGAACATGTGATAATTTTGTTTTATCGCATATAGTAGAGGTGCGCAAGTTTGCCTAAGTAACTTATTATTAAAATACATATATACTTTAAAATTGTTACATTATCATGAATGCTAAAATTATTTTAGTGTGAATGTGCTTAATTGTAACTAATATATTACGGCGTTACAAAGAAAATTAGTGCCCCCACTATCTCAAATTTCTAGGTCTGTCATTGGGTATTGCAGTGGTTGTAACCATAGAATTTTTTTCCTTAAAAGAAATGCTATTAATTAACTAATGTGGGACAAACTCTACCACGTCTTGCTAGTGCGTGCGACCACTAACTTACACGGGATCGCACTTGGAAAGGTAAACAAAGGATCCGTAACATTAGTATCCTAACGAACAGGTGCACAACATCGGGACAAGCTCTAACACCCAATATGGCTTCGTAGCCTCTAGAGAAGCACCTGATGTAGATTTGTTACAGAATTCAAATTACATCAGCCAACAAAAGATAAACGTAATTTGGTGACGAGAGTATGACTTCTCACCAAAAATCCCACCATTTTCGTTAGATTTGGTTTTAAGTGAGTTGGACTGAGCTATCCTTTCTTTTCTCACCAAACCTCATCAATCAAAGGGCCAGCCCAAAATCAGAAGATCAACAACTCTTATTTCACTCACGAAAAGTCTACCAATGCAACTCCGGACACAATTGCATCCGGAGCCGTTCGATACACGTGGACCCATGTAAATGTGAATCGAACCCGTTCGATGCATGTGAATGTGAATCGAACGGCTCCGAACATAATTGTGTCCGGAATTGTGTTATAAAATTGTGTTAGCAACATTGCTCTTTTATATCAAAAAAAAATTAAAAAAAATTGTACAATTGCTCTTTCAATCATCCTAAAAGTGAAAAAGAAACAAACTATAGTATTTGGGTGTAATGTATAATTTCAGATCATACCTTGCTCCAATTAGCTTCCGATTGCAGAAGGATGAACTGAAATTGGTGCCGGATTCGCACTCCCCTCTCCAACTACTCGGAACGGGCCCCAACCCGCTGTCGTCGAAGCTCTTGCTCTCCGGCCAGACACCGGTGTCCAGAACCCCGATGATGACGTCGCTCATCGAGTCCGACTCGGGGAACAAATCGGCGGTCCTGTCGAGCCCGAGGAACTCGGGGGTCCGAGTCGTGTGGAGCTCGTACTTCACTTCCTCCAGCACCGTCAGAACGCCCGGTCGATCCTCGATGGACCGGGCTTCTTCGGCCGTCAGCCTCGCAGAGAACCCGTGCAGTACGTTGGCGTACGTGTAGAGGATCTGGGCCGAGTCGGACACCGATTTGAGCGACGAGTCGTACCAGTGAGTGTGGTCGTCGAAACTCGCCGGCATTTGGGATTTGGCCATGTGCACGATGTATGTTTTCTTCGGTACGTGGGTTTTCTCCACTGATGCCACGGACACGTGGCAGAAACATAGGACGACCGCTAGCGGTAGAAGAAACTTCATTTTGCTGTTCTGGAGCTGGAATGCAAAACTGGAATGGGGGAAAAAGAACTTCACTTTGTTACTGTAATATAGTGTGAAAACAGCAGAACAGCTGGAAACGAGGTGAAATCATTGAGGAAAAGCAGGGGAGAGAGAGAGAGAGAGAGAGAGAGAGAGAGAGAGAGAGGGTGGGGAAGGTGCTGGTGTTGTCTGGTTCTGTGAATGATTGCGTCAAAACAAAAATCGAAACAGGCTGGGAGAGAGAGAGAGTAGTACCTCATCGAAGATGACCAGCTTTCATCACGTGTACTCTTCCTTTTTCATCACTCTCTCTCTCTTTCTCAATCACTCCGTTCGTCCCAATTTGAATGTCAAATTTTGATATATGTGTCAATTTTAATTATTTATATTTTTCAAGATGAATTTCAAAATATATGCAATATAGATCTTGTTTGATAGTTTTTAATTAGTTCTACCATACAAAGTTTTCAAACTCATGAAAAATATTATAGATTAAAAGATATAAGCGATAAAAAATGACACAAATTTCAAAAATTGTCATCTATTTTGGGACGGAGAGAGTACTATTTTCCCTTTGATTTTATTCCTCTTTTGAGCTTTGCAGGAGATTGTTAATCTCTACTCTCAAGGGCCTCAACTACTTCTTTCTCTTTTTGTGCTTTTGCAGGTGAGTGAATAGAAGTTCTGATAGGCACAAGCGTTGGTCTGGTTGGTTGATTGATTTGTGCACAGATACTATTGATTAGGATTTTATTCTTAGGGTTAGGCCACGAAAAATTTTATTCTTGTAAATTTTCTAATCTCAGTGCCACCTGACTAGAAAGAGAATTAGTAGAGGTGTATGTAAGATAATCCGAACATCCTGATGGTCAAAAAAGAAAAGAAAAGAAAAAAAAAAAGAAAAGAAAAAGGTCGTGTCGTGGTTTCCTCCTTTCTTTGTTTTTTGGTGCAACGGAATTCAAGGTTTTCCTCGTTTCGGCAACTGCAGAAGTGGGTCCGATCTGTATAGTTAAAATCTTGTGGAGTTCCAAGACGGGAGTACATTGCACGGATTACGTGTGGTTTTTGTGGGTCACGGGTCTCGGTAACATTATAATAGTAGTAGAGTATCTTATCTTAAACCGAGTGGGGTGGGTGGTGTGAATTGTGATATAAGAGCCAGTTTGATAACAGTGACAGATGGATGAGATTCGTAAGTAGATGAGATTATAATTGAGATTGGTAATGAGAAGAGAATATTAATGAAAATGAATTGATAATAAGTATGTTTGTTTGGGATGAGATTAGATGATGCGATTGGATTAATAGAAGAAATTGATAATGAAAAATGATTGATAATATGAAGGAGTTAGGATAAGACTATCAATCCCAAATCCCAAATCCCACGGGGCATTAACAATACCCCTTATTACCCGGATTATTCATCCCATCGGACTAGCAGTCCAAACTATTTTTGGTTAACAAACAAGAAAAATTCTAAAATCAGCCCAATGGACTGACAATAATGAACGTGTGAATGTGTATTAAAGGGTGTATAAAATACACAAAAATACGTATTTTTCTTGTTTTTTAATGTGTTTATTATCAACCCAGTGAACTGACAATAGCAAGACCGAACAAATAAAGGCTTCATAATCCCATAGGATTGATTATCCACTCCCAACATGCAAGAGCCTTATCAAACGGGTCCTAGAAGTTATAACCTCCAACCTACCTACAAAAAAGCAAACCAACAAAAACATAAGTACTCCTTTCACGGCGGGTTTACTGTTTAGAGCGAAAGTTCCCATGTATCTTGCCCGCAACATACATTTGTACTCGTATATATCTCATGTTACTTTGGCGGTGTATCGTGCATGCACACAAATATGCACATTTTGTATATATGTATCGTGGCGCATGCAACATACAATTATACAAAATTTGAAGAAGAAGAAGAAGTGATGTGCAGTGAGTACTTTAGTAGGAAAGGTTCTGGTCAAGGAGCTTTATAAATTGAACGGTTAAGATGAGATAAGATAATGTAAGTAACGTGGGACTGATATCGGCAGGACAGGGTGATGTGTAGAGTGACGTACGTGTCTCTCAAGAGTCAGGAGTAGTACTACAGTATTACTCTTGGGTAAAACACACACAATCCTGATCCCTATTGAAATTAGGGGAGTGGGCCCCAGTGGATCACATGCACCGTTTTGGGACGAAAGGATTTTTTCCGACAGATTTGTTTGGATTGAAAAAAAATTCTCAAACCCAAAAAATACTCAGGTGTTCCACTCTTACAAAAAGTTTTTTTTTTTTTTTCAAACGAAAATAATTTCAAACTCAAATATAATGCACATGAAAAATATTTTTTCAATATTTTTTGCACCGTTTAAAAGATTTTAATGAGATCTATCAAACAAGATCCATATTGGTAAAAAAATTATTTGCGTAAATATATGATTTTTAAGCTTAAAATTGCCTTCCTTTTCTAAAAGTTTTTTTTTTTCAGAAAATGGAACACCCTCTTATTATTTCTATTTCAAATTACTACTCATCTCTATTTTCAATCATTTTTTTCTTGATCTCTCTCCAATTATAGCTCTCATTTTTCCTTTCACTCAAAATCTAATAAAATTTTTCAAAAGCTCATCCAAACACAACAAAAATAAGGGACAAAATGTTCAACAGCTTCTGCGTCGGATTTGAGTGCTAGTAGTAGTGTTATATTATTATACTATGGGATTGGTCTCTCCGCGATGAATTTAAATACGTAAAAGAAATTGCATGGCTAGCAGACGGGCATGAGTGTCGGATACCGACAGAGGGATTCTCTCTTTGTTTTTTTTTTGATCAGCAGATTCTCTCTTTGTTTGAATACTGGAATTTTATACGAAAAGGCTTCTTGCACCGACCAAACCCTCACCGGAGCGTACCGACGAGTGTACGGGATCCGCTCTGAATCCTGCATGAATGATCTTTAAATTAGGAAATTGAAATCTACACTCTCTTTTTTCACATCTACACTCCTTTTTTTGTCTTCTAGCAAAAAAATTACATACACTTTCAATACTAAAATTCAAAAAATGAAGTGTAGATGTGAAAAAAGAGAGTGTAGACTTCAATTTCCTAAAACTAGTGAAGGAATCATAAAAATACGCACAATAATATTTTATTTTTTATTTAAAAATTATGTGTCTTTTCATAAGACTATTTGTAATTTGAACAGAGGAATTTAATTACGGTATAAATATCAACATATAAGGCCAGTTTGGATGACGTACAAGAGAATAAGATTAGTTATGTGGGAGATAAAGAGGTGGGGTCCACTCTTATTTGTGGTTTGTTATTAATTAAAACTCCCGAATGAGGCCGAAATAATACCCCATCCTCTTTCATTTCAACTACAAAATCACCTTATTCCTTTATTTTATTTCTCATCCAAATCAAGTAGAGTACTATTTTATCCCCTTAGTTTTAATACTTCATCCAAACCAATTTTTTTTATCCATCCTTCATAAAAAATCACATCAATGTGGATTCACATTCCATAAATAATACCTCATACAATTTTATTCTCCTTCATAAATAATACCTCTAATCTTTATTCCGCATCCAAACGGGTCCATATAGAAAACAGATACATTCAGCTAATTAAACTATCCAGAGCCAAAGCCATACGTACGTGCATAGAATTTTTTTGAGGGAAAAAGAAACGCAACTTATATCGATAAAATCACACAAATTAGATGTTCACTGCCCTATTATCTCGGAAAATAGATCGATAAGACAGAGATCTAAGATTATCTCCAGCAATCATTAGGTAAAATGCCTACGCAAACAACTAAATTCTAATTTGGCTTGCCACAAAATACATTCTCACCCCAAGAGCTTAACAAAAATGACTATTCAAATGACAAAACTAATTTTGATCCAAAAAAAGAAATTCACAAAACCCATCAATTCCTCTCGCTATCCGAAACACTTTTGTGCCTCCTCCATCACACCCATCACCATCTGCCATACCCACCTCTCTCTCACACACAAATCGGCCATACCCATCATCAACTGCCACACCCATCTTCTCCAACGAACTTATCGTTTCACAAAACTCATTTATTCCTCTCGCTATCCGAAACACTTTTGTGCCTCCTCCATCACACCTATCACCATCTACTGTATACCTCTCTCTCACACACAAATCGGTCATACCCATCACCATTTGCCACACCCATCTTCTCCAATGAACTTATCGCCACTCATATCGGTCCATCTACCTCCCGATCTCAGCATCACCAGCCCACCCACATCCTAAACTCTATCTCCAACTTCGAAACATATTAAAATCAAACTGAAAACCCACAATCAATGCCATAAAACCAGTGGAGTGAATTTCACGATCAAATCTTGTGGCACAGAGAGAGAGAGAGAGTGAGTGTGTGTGTGTGTGTGTCGCTGGGCGTGGTGAATCACAGTAGCAAATGTTACATTGCCGATGAACGTGGCAAGGCAGTTGGGAGGTTTGGTTCGGCAAAACCTCTAAGGGCATGTTTGGATGTAGGTAAAAAAATTGGGGTAAAAAATATGAAGGGGAGATAAGATAGTAGGGAATATTAATTTTGATGGTTTATGAAAGGAGACAAAATTTGACTTTGTTTGGATGGTTTATAGAGTTGGGAAATAAAAAGTGATGGATGATGAAAAAAAGCTGTCAAATAACCATTTTGTCCATATGCAATGTTAAATTTATTATGTATTAAAATAAGTATATAATAAATTCAAAAATTAATATTACCCACCGGCCACCACTGCCTACATTTACTACGTACTATTACCCAACCTTTCTTTTTTATTTTATTATGCTTCTCTTCTTCCCCATGAAACCGAAGGGTTTCAGAGACTCCGGCAACGGCAATAACAGGTACATCTTCTCTCCTCTCCTCTCATTCTCTCTCTCTCTCTCTCCCTCCCCCCTCCCTCTCTGTCTAGTCATCTCTCTCTCTCTCTCTGTTTTTCAAAAAAATTGAAAAAATAGGGTTAGTTGCAGAGATGGAGGGGAGGGGGATAAGGAAGGGCATAATCGTCCATATACCACCATCCACAGTTGGATAATTTTTGGGCAAGCTGGGGGTGCCCAAAAGTTATCCCCCTCAACCCCTCCACAGCCGAATAAGTTTTGGGGGGGGGGGGGGGGGGGAATAATCTGGGAGCAATTTTGGGCTTCCAAATGGTAGATATGAGACTTATCCCCCTTTATCAGGGGTGAAAAGAAATCCGAGAGGCTATATCCCCGTCCAAGTAGGCCCTAAAGGGAGGAGATGCCTTTTGCCGAAGTTATTGGAGATGCTCTAAGAGCGTCCACGTTAATCTCTCTACATTTTGAACTGAATTACTAATGATCAATCTCTCCAATGATGAATCAAGTCCTGCATGGAGCCCCAATAATAGAAAGAGAGAGGGAGAGAGAGGCTACAATTGCACCTCCAACCTTATCTTCAAACAAACCGTCAAATATAATGTTGATTTGGCAGCTTCAAGTTTACTTCAAATTTGGCAGAAGTGTCAAATGATTTTTTGAGAGAAAGACAACCAGGGATGGTAGAGGCTCATGGCTCACTCTCACATGGTTTGGGTGGTCAGGAGGTCATAGGTTGACTTGTGCTACCAAAGCCTTCTTCGAACATGATCCTCTTGTGAAGCCCAGTTGTAGTCCACTAATTTTTGGTGGGACGATAGTTGTTATGTATAGCTCTTCGTTCATTTTGGGTCCCGCGCGCCATGGATCTGGAGTCTCTATGGCCATGCTTAGGGAAGGATTGCTACGATCGATTAGCCCTCCTCCACCTCATACATTAGCATAATAACAATCGAGAGAAATAGATATATATAAGTAATAAGTGGAGTGAAAACTTATATAAACTTATGCTGAAAGAGAGGTAGTGGTTCTAGGAACTCCGAGTGAACAAAACCTTCAATATTTGAATTTATGATTTGGATATATATATACACACACATACTAATAATAACTATGTGATTGCACCGCCTAAACGCTTAAAATACCCTCATATTTTATTGTCCAAAATAACCGCCAAAACAAACATAAATACTTGCACCTTTACATCATATTTTACTTGAAATTTGGAATCTATCCCTCATTATTAGTAATTATTAGTCCTCTTGCTTTTTCTAGTTTTTCCTGTAAATTGCCTTTGTAGGCCATGCAAGTACTTCACATGGCTGAATCAGGAATTCATTTATACCCCGTTTCGTAAAGGAAAATAAATACTTATTTTTTAGAAGGTAATTTCAAACTCAAAAATTATGTGTTTACGCAAATTATTTTCATATCAATATGGATTTTATTTGATAGATCTCATTGAGATCTTTAATACGGTGCAAAAAAAAAATTGAAAAATTATTTTTTATTTACATTATTTTTAAATTTGAAAATGTGAAATAAGTATTTATTTTTTAAAAAGGTGTTCTGAAACGGGACTTTTGTCACTTATAGTATGTTGGATTGTTCCCAAATTATTGTCGTTTGTTTCTTGCACTATTTGTCCTGGAGGACCTGGACCACCAGAAAATGACAATCAACTATTCCATCTTAATTCCTATACATCTAGAACATGCTCCCAGCTGGGACAAGTTGTCAACAAATTTATTATGGGGAATTGATTGAGGGTAAAATTGTCATTTGGTTCTTCTCCAGAAGGAGTAATTATTCAGTGGTCTTAATTGGGGCACCGGCACGTAATGCCCCAAGTCACCCTTCTCCAATACATATTTTTGTGAATTTATGCAGTTATTAGTACTGAGCTCCACAAAAATGTGTGGTAAAAAAAAATATTGAGGCACCAAATTGCGGTTCTCAAAACTACCAAATAAATGCATACCAAAAGCACCACGGTACACCCCCTAATATTATGTTTGTACTTTTCGTAGAGATTAACTTCATAAAAACTTGGACATTACCCTCACTTTTTTCTTACCAACCTTAGTTTATTAACCTAACCTAAAGTGCTTTTTTCCCTTCTATGATTCTATCTCAGCTAGATATAGCCTCCCCAACGTCACCCTAAGCCGCCATATTAGATAGCCTTGGGAAACTGAATCCTCAAGACCCAGTAATGACGCGTACAGATTAGACAACAAAAATTGTAAAACCCTATAAGGCGAAATTAGGGTTTTACCTCAACTCTCTGCGACACGAACGCTGGTTGAACTTGTTATAACACGCCTTGCTATAAACCACAAATACTGCTCGACCGTACCTTACAATCTTCTATCGTATTATAAAGGGCTACAATAGAGACCTAAGGAATAATAAGTCTGGGCTCCTAGTGTAAATAAGAAAACCTAATCCCACCAAGATTATATTTCTTATTTCACTAATTATAATTCACCCCACTATAGAATTATGATTGCACTCCCGTCCTTATCTCAATTATATTACGAGCTCCATGATATTAAATACTTATTAATCTCTCAACGTTAAGATTACAGATATCTGTTGATTAAAATAAATTACTAACACCCCCTCCCCAAGCTTCACACACATGCAGGGAGAGACCTCGATCTGCGGTGGAATTAAGCTAATGTTCAGATAATCAGGGTTGAACAACAATGGCTGCTCGTTTACATATTGTTGCAAGAGGTTTAGAGACTTTATTTACCATATTGGTCTCTAATGTACTTAAAATTATCAACTGAAACATAGAACAGTTGCATGATATGAGATTGAGAGAGATTTCGTTGTCTTTTCGATTAAGTGAATATATGTTTACATCAAGTTGGATTCTTGTATGTGTTCTTCTAACTAAAATAAGTACATATTTTTTTGGATTAAAAGTGATGTATTATGAGAGAATAACTTGTCTCGTAAAGCGGGAGATAAATACTTAAAAACTAAGAATCTTAGCGAAACGGAGAATCTTAATTAGCAGAAATAAGTGCTAGAGTTATGTATTAAAAATATTAATGATTTTTATAAAAAAAGAAAGAAAAGTCATATAACGGTGAAAAAATAATCTTGAAAACTTGAGGAAGATTATATGATACTCCTTCCGTTCCAAAACTTTAGTTGTTACGAAAAGTCATTTTGTTTATTGGAATAGAAAAATAAAGTACTTTTGCGTGAAATTTTATTAATTTTGTTTGTACCAATTTGAAGAAGTAATTGAAATCTTCAAAGTTGGTGAGGAATAAATTTAAAAATAATGCACGAAGATTCTTTATTGTTGATCCAAAAGTAGCACGACTTTTTGAAATAAGTATAGCAAGTTCATTGCAACAAAGTTTTCCTTCTCTTGTTTCAATCTCTTAATTCGTAAAATTACTATGAGATTATTCAAATTTTCTTTTGCAGCTCAGTGGAAACAATTTCAACTCCCTACCCCGCCCCCCCCCCCCCCCCCCCCCCCCCCCCCCCCCCCCCCCCCCGACTTTGTGGATGAAAGAGAACAAAAAATTAATTGTTAAGATTTTTGGAAGAGTATAATTAATGTGACTGTGTTTGCAATGAGAAGGAAAAAGTTGTGCATTGTTGGCGCTCCAATTTATTTGTCATGGACTCCATAAAGTGCTGGTGAATGTCACAGACAATTAAAGCCAATATATTGTGCTTGAGTCGGAAACTTTTAAAACACATTCCAAACGGTAGGGACTAAATGTCTGCAACTTGGGATTTTAGGTACCAAAATGCCAATTGTCCCATTCATTGGCGACCAAAAAGGTAAATTAGCCATGCATATAACGGACAAAGCAAATGACGCCTTGGTTGGTGACCTATTAAACACAAATTACAAACTTCAGGGATTAAATATCTACAATTGGTACACTAGGAAACCAAACTGAAAGTCGATCAATACATCGGGGACCAAAAAAGTAAAAATAAGCCGCATTTTTCTTTTCACGCATTACTCTATCCACTAACTAAAATAAATACTATCTTTGTCTCTTATTTAGAGTCCAGTATTTCATTTTGAGCTGTCTCTTAATAAGTATTCATTTTGTAAAGTTAATGGGTAAAAGTTGGTGCATTGTCTATTTTGTCCCTAAAAGTAGATTCTATTTTGAAAAGTTAGTGAGTCAAAATGTAATGATAATGGATAAGTAGAGAAAGTGGAGGAAAAAGTTGATGGAAAAGGTATAATGATGATGTCTTCTTAATAAGTTGGAGTTACGAAGCAAGACACTTAAAAAAGGATGAAGAGAGTACTTAATAATGTATTGTGAGAGAATGACATGTTTTGTAAAACAAAAAATAAGAACCTTAGCGGGGGCCTAAATTCCAAATCCCAAACATGACACATACATATGCTACAATTTTGGACAAGGTTGTGGCATTAATTTTGACATATTTTGCTTGACCCGAATGGCAACTTATCGTGTTTCACTTTCCTTGTTTACATCTTGTTATCCAATCTTGCCATTTCCTCCAAGGAAAAGTTCAAGGTTAATACTGTCAAGTCATTAGCTGTCCAGGTAGACTTCTTTAAGTTTATGCCAAATTGCCAAGAAACCCCAAATGTGTTAAAGTGACATTTCAAGTAGGTCTGTCAATAGGTCAGATCTGATCCGGATTCAACAAATCCGAATTCGATAATACCCGAATTCGATCCGAAAACTTTTTTACTTCAAATATTTCCGAAAAAAAAATTTCAAAAATCAAAATAAAAAATAAAAAATAAAAACACAACTTCTTAAACATTTTTTTTTTCAAAATAAAAAATTTACTGTTTTTTTAAAAAAAATTTTAAAAATTTTAAAAAAATAAAGTTCGGATTCAGATTGATAGCAGATTTAATCCGAATCTGATCCGATCCATATTTGAATTACCGAATTCGGATTATCGGATCGGATTCGGATCTGATCTATTGACAAGCCGAATCTCAAGAACATTTGTTTATTAATGCTCGATATCGATAGGTGATTATTTCTGGTTACTGGTAGCCAGCTGTGTGAAGAGCTGAGCACTATCTATCAACAGTGGTATGCATGTGAAGTTGGGGA
Source organism: Rhododendron vialii (assembly GCF_030253575.1). NCBI lineage: Eukaryota > Viridiplantae > Streptophyta > Magnoliopsida > Ericales > Ericaceae > Rhododendron > Rhododendron vialii. The sequence goes on along the minus strand of NC_080564.1, from coordinate 9,856,470 downwards.
GAGAATCCAAAACAAGGGTGGCACTGTGGATTAATCCTAAATTTCATACCAAGATATATACAGTGAAAGACTCGAAGGGATACTGATACGTAGGAAATAACCTCCCAAGGTCAGCCCATATCAAGAAGCCTAGCACAACATGAAGGGTCATGTAGGGGACCTAGTGACATGGAGCTTAGCTTGAAGAACTGATCGAGCTCAGTGGACCAGCCTAAGGGCAAAAGTCATCCCAAGGTCAGTCCAAACCAAAGAGCTCATGAGCACAGCCTTAAAGGCTCGAGCTAGAGTCCCAAGAACATGGAATCTAGCCTATAATAGCTAGCCTCTATTAAACCAGTCCAAGGACGGAGGCCAGATCACGAACACAGCTCATAGAAAGATACCGAGCTCAGCTCACCAGTTGAGCTCGAAAAATATGACAAACCTGCAGCCAGACTTATGAGACACTCCATGCAAGAGGTTCGTACAGTCGAAAAGACAAAGAGAAGTCGGACTCTTATTCCCCTTCTAGAATATCCAAGGACTTATCTCATCCCAAGAGATGTGGCTGCGAATCCCAAGGGATAACCGTGAGAAACCCATGCACAAAGGAAGCTCAGGGAGCAGCCACAAGCCTTATCTCCTCAGAAGAGGTCAATTCACGGTCCATAAAGGATAACTACAGAGATCCGTCCACCAATTAGACTCCTAACCTGATAAGCAGGCACAAGAGTCCAAAGGTGAAGGGACTCCTCAAACTTGATAAGGACCTAAAAAGTCCTAGGTAAGGAGGACATTCCAACCTATTTCCGTCATGTGCGGATAAGCCCAAGAGGTCCCAGCACCGTAAGGACTCTTAACCTGATAAGCAGGCACAAAAGTCCAAAGGTGAAGGGATTCCTCAAACCTGATAAGAATCAGGAGATTCCTAAGATAAGGAGGACACTTCAACACCTATCTATACCCGCCACGAGCGGATGAGACTTAAGAGTCCTTGTCCCAAGGAATTCCTTCCAAAATGCCTATATAAAGATCACATCTCCACCTCACAAAGGTAGGCAATGCAAAAACTACAGAACTCATACTCAGTCCATACTCTCTTCTAAAGCAGATCGACTGACTTAGGCATCGGAGAGGTGATGGCGACAGCCACGCCGGTGCCCATAGCTTTTCTGTTTTGTATTGCAGGTCGTTAATCAAGCATGCAGGAGCCGTTTCATCCGCTGGAGGACAAGATGGACGGTTGAGGTACCCCTCCTACGGGAGGTGACTAAAAACCGCTTCATCAGATACCTTGATGGAATTTGAAAATGGAAAGTCTAGCTTGGGTATTTAGGGTGCAACATAGTACAATTTTTTGTTGGATGTTTTTCTTCTTTGTTTTCTCTATTTCTTTCATGTTGTCTATTGGTTGAGCAAGAATGTTGCTCGTACCATTTCTTTCCCCTCAATGTATCCTTCTCGATCTTTATAAAATCTTCATTTGCCAAGGAAAAAAAAAAAGAGCGCTATCAAGCCAAAATCGTAGTGGCCGACCAATCTAAATTTCTGTTAAGTATATAAGAAAATGATTTGCTAGAGGGACAAATTTCAGGGCTTTCCAACAACAACGATAATGTGTCTTGCATGCAACGACTACAATGGACCTCCAGGAGGTAGATGATGGTCTCTCCACACATGACACACCTCCACGAGCAGTTCGATGAGTTCCAACACCATAGTTGTGTTGTTTTTATTTTTACAGCTTTTCTTGTCGTACTTGGATTTTATTTCTTGGGTAGCCTACAAACTTTCCGAGCAAAATCAAAACCGACCACAATGTGAACCTGTCGACCGCCACAAGATCCGGACGATTGCTTCGTATATTGTTGCCAAAAATGGAGAGTATGATATGAATTGTGGAAGGCTGCAAAACATTTATTTTACATATGTCAAATACTTAATTTGCGCTAACTATGCTTTTAAGAAATAATTTTTTTTCATAAAATATAATCAAAATCAATTATTTGTAACAATTATCTTCTCCAAAAGAGCTCAAAACGTCACCTAAATAAAATGATAAAATGACTGCTAAATACCAGAGAGAGAGAGAGAGAGAGAGAGAGAGAGAGAGAGAGAGAGAGAGAGAGAGAGAGAGAGAGAGAGAGAGAGAGAGAGAGAGAGAGAGAGAGAGAGAGAGAGAGAGAGAGAGAGAGAGAGATTAAAAATAAATTTAATTTCATTACTTGAAGTTGTTTCTTTAACACAGGGAGAAGAAACAAGGAATATTTAAATATTCATCATCTTTATTCATGTCATGTAAGAATTCATCCCGCCCTTTTTTCATGCTTATGTTTTCATTGCAATATGTGAATTACCATTATTACCCTTTTACTATGATATCTATAGGAGTTGATATATACATTTATTATTTCCTAAATTAAAGGGATTGGAATGAATATCAATCTCTGCAATTGAATAAGATATCATAGGAGGATTTCAAGATTTCAAATTTTCAAATTTTTTAAATGATGTCTAAGCCGATATCATGGTAAATAAACCATCTACATTTACAGCGTGAAATATTTAGAACATAGACAAATAATTAATTAACCACGAAATAGTTTCATGGTAAACATTCCAAAAAATTAACCATGAAATGATAGGAACATAGACAAACATATTTCATGGTAAATAAAATAAATAATTTATCATGAATTAATAGAATAAAACTAAACAAAACCAAAATCGAAAAACCCAGATCGTGGCCTTCTGGAATTAACTCCGACCGCGTTGTTCTTCTTCCACGGACTTCGCAACAATGGAGGCCGAATTGGTGTGGATTTTTGCCGGTTTGGGGTGGATTTTTCCCGGACTAGTTTCATGGTAAATGGTCCAAATAATTAACCATGAAATAGTTTCATGGTAAACGATCTAAATAATTAATCATGAAATGATAAGAATATAGACAAACATATTTCATGGTAAATGAAGTAAATAATTTACCATCAAAACAGGTATTACCATGATTAAATTACCATCATGATTTCGAGATCTAGGCCTAACTCTCACAGACCACAGGTGACTCAACCCAGCCCTTGCCAATTGAAAATGAAACAATCAAAACAAAAAAAAAACAAAAAAAAACGTACACAGGTCTATTGCAAAAATTGGAATTTCTTTTCAAGAGTTGAACTATCTAAAACCCAATTTTGAGTTCAAAATCGCAGACCCAGATTGTGAAAACAACGCCACAAAAATGCCGGATTGTCAGGACGGCGACGGCACTCGTCGACGGCGAGATCCACATAAAGAAACGTGAGAACACTAAAACTCAAATATACCACTGATGCATGTGAGAATGAGGATAGGCGATTGAATGACGACCGGAAGAACGTCGTCGTTGACAAGGGTACAGATCGATGGTGAGTCAAAACTGCATCTATCCCCTAAGTTTTCGTCTGGAGCTTCCGCATGAGTACGACGCGGAGGAGGAGGTAGGAGGTGGAACCGTGGAGGAGGCGGCGCCGTTCTTCATCGCCAGAATTCGCAACCAAGACGACTGGTATGGGTTTTCGATTGGAATGAGTTTCTGCCGTACGTGAAGGATTTAAGGATAGGGAGCAAGAATTTAAATGGATTGGTTACGGGGATGTCAAGATTCTCGGGATTGAGAGGCGAAAATTTTGGGGGATCCATCACCGGTAAAAACGTGAGGACGGGAGGAGTTAATTTGTTGTCCCAAGATTCATGGCTATATATATATTAAAAGGGCACTTTTGATATTAAAAGAGAGTGAGGATGAAAACACAAGTGCTAAAATTAAGCAGGATGAAATCCTACAAATAGTGAGTTTTGAGGATGATTATTAAAGTCTCCCAAGAAACAATGTAATCTGCTGGAAGAAATTAAGACATGTAGGGAAAGAATCACACCATACATTGAGCAAGGAAACACTTTCTTTTTTATCAGCAAAATTTTTTTTTATAAATCTCGAAAAGTTACATCGAGGGGAACATTGAAAGCACACGACACTTACGAGATCAAGCAAAGAAGAAAAAAGGGCGAAACACTAAAAATAAGCATTCAACAGATAGTTGAACGGATCACTTGACATACTTCAAACACATATTACAATTTCACGTTTCTGACTCCAGCAAGGAAACAGTACTTATTGAAAACAGAAAACAGCTCCAAAAAACATGGAGTATATGCCACTTCGAGAAAGCAAGGCAGCAAATCACATCCAGCTAATCGCAATCGGACTTCCAACGACATGCTTTCCGTCAGACCAGGTAATACTTCCGTAGGTAAATGAATTCGATGGCAGTGAACCAGCAGTGAATGTTACCGTATAAGACTGCCTCTCATTCAACTGGCTAAAACTCAGCGAGTCTGGCTGAACGAAAACCTTAACCGTCTCGTTTTTCATATTAACAGACACGTTGTAGGTTGCCGCTAGTCCAACATTCGTAACCGTTCTTGTATATTTCACCACTGTGGACGCGTTGCCACCACTTCTGAGAGGTACAGCGAAGGAAGGGTAGTTGAGATTAGTAACGTTGTATTCCACTTTTCGGTCACAAGTGAAGTTTCTCTTGGTGAGTACGCTAATATCCGATGTGGTGTAATTTATGGCACATAGGAAGCTCAAGTAATCACTTGCGTTTAGATCGTAGATGAGTCCAGGGTCGAGTGCTTTTACAGGGTCCACATGCCCAGCGCCGTAAGCAAACGGGGTAGCCGGCATTTCATTGATACTATCTAACAGTGGTTGACCATTTTTGTACGTAGCGTATGCAGTGGTCATCAGGGCCGAGCGGATCGCGGCGGGGCTCCACTCCGGGTGGGCCCCCTTGAGCAACGCCGCGAGGCCACTTACGTGCGGGGTTGCCATCGAAGTTCCGGAGATTATGTTGAACGGCACGCGCCTATCGTCGAACGCTAGCTCAGTGGGTCCTGCCCTGCCCGTCCAAGCCGCTATGATGTTGACACCTGGCGCCAGCAGGTCAGGCTTGAGTACTTGTGGCGTAACTGGGTTTGGCCCCCTTGAAGTGAATCCCGCGACTACCGGCGACGGCTGGATGCCCAGTTCGGTTCCCTTGAAAATAATCGTGGCCCTCGGATTGGGGTCTGAAAATAGGTAACTCTTTATTTTAGCACCGGATGTCGGACCTACCATTGTAGCTGGTAGTAGATCAGCCATCGCCAGTACCTCCATCGCGTCGGCCGCCGTGTTGACCAAAACCATCCCTAACCCACCAGCTTCTTTTACAGCGACCCCATCCTCTATCCTAGAATATAAGTCGCCGTTACACAGCACAATTTTACCGCTCACTTTTTCTGGTATCAACGAGCCCGATGCACAAAAACCCCCGTCCGGGAATTTACTCGCATTTCCAGCGTAAACGAGTGGTAACATCTTCTTCGGCAACGAGAGACCTTTGTAAAGCGACATACCGTCAGAGAATTTCATTCCGTTTCCGAGACTAACGTCTACCGGAAAATCACGGTCCAAGGTGCCGGCACCAACAGTGGTAATCCACGGAGCAACATTGACGACAGAAAACGGATAGGGACCTGAGTTACCAGCAGCGCAAGAGATGAAAATTCCCTGCTCCATTGCCGCATAAGCTCCGATTGCGATGGGGTCCAAATAATAGGGAAACGCAAAGATAGAACCGAGAGATAAGGAGATGACATTAACCTTCTCGTCGATGGCTTTGTCCATCCCAGCTAATATGTCGGAGCTAGAGCAGCCCTCTAACCAACACACCTTGTACATAGCAACCCTCGCGCGCGAGGCCATGCCCCGCGCGGTTCCGGACGCATAGCCAAATAGGTTAGCACCAACGACAGACGAGCCGCCGGCTGTGGTGGTTGTATGAGTCCCGTGACCGATGTCGTCTCGTGGTGATTTTGATTCTTGCGTTTGGTTGATAGGGCCAACTACGGCTTCGTAGCCTTTAGAGAAATACCTATTGCAGATATATCACGTAATTAAAAATGCATCAACCATCAAAGGTTAAAAACGGAAATCAATGAAATCAACATACCTCTCTAGGTAGAGTTTAAACTAACTGAAGTTTTTTTTATTATTATTTACTGTTACTGACAATTGGTGACTAATTTTTTGTTGGTATTGGATTTTTTTTAAAGAATCAAATAGGCATCCTATTTGAATTTGAAGGACTTATTTATGTACAATTTCATAGCACTATTTATGTTCTCATCCTAAAAATACATTATTGCCCATCATATCTAATTTATCACCACACACTCTCTCCTCAATACCTCATTCCTAATTTATCATTACATTCTATTGCCTCCCTCTCTAACATAGCCCCATCTCTCTCTCTCTCTCTCTCTCTCTCTCTCGTGTTTTAATCAAGTTTTATGGTAAATTTATTGTATGCGGCATTTGTTAGAAGATATGACAAATTTGTTAGGTAAGATAATAATTTGGGAGAGAGGGCGAGTAATAATAAAAATAAAAAATTGGTGGGAGGTCCACTATAGCATGTTTGTAACCCACTAAGTCCACTTCTAAATTTCATAACCCCTCTAGTCCACTAATATAGTTATATAACCTAATAGCTCAAATTTACTTAAAAAGAGATATTTTTCAAGACCAAAAAACCCTTCTATATAACATATAGAGAGAGAAACCCTATATCACAAAACAGATCTGAGCCTCCCTTCTCTCTCTCCTCCCCTCCCAAAAACCCTCCTATATAACATATAGAGAGAGAAACCCTATATCACAAAACAGATCTAAGCCTCCCCTCGATCTTTCTCTCCTCCCCTCCCCTCCCCTCCCTCCCTTGGTGAACCGTCCGCCTCCAAATTCACTTATCGAGAGGCTCCTCAAGACCTCGTCATATCAAGGTATTTTCTCGGCTACCAAACAGAAAGAATGAGAAACAGGTGAAAGCTTCCCTTTCTTCCTCTTCCTATTGTATTTTCTCGACTACGTACCAAATAGAAAACTAATTGGGTGTTCTTTGTTTTTTTTTTCTTCCTTGATTGGCAGTAACTACAGTGGTTCTGGCACCAAGGCTTTAATATTTCTGGGTTTGGATGGAGATGATCTGAAGAACCCAAATCAACCTTCTGTTTCCCCAAACATCCAGCAGGTACGGTGTTTTTCTACTTTTTGTTTATGAAGAGTCTCAGAACACAACTTCTAGACACAATTGTGTACGAGCCCTCGTGCATTGAACTGCTCTAGATGTAGTTATAGTCTATTTCTTGCACTAATCTTGAACGAATTTGAATTTTTGATTTGTTATGTGTGTGGAATTTGTAGTTTTAGTCAATTATATAACTTTATTCTGCCTTTTCATAAACGTGCTTTAAAGTTGGTTTGTTTATTGTATTAAAAAGGTTGATCCGGTCTTTTATTTGTTTTACTGTAGAGAAATCTGGAGTAGTAAAAACAAAAAATATAATATTATAAGAAGGTTGATCCGGTCTTTTGTTTGTCCCGTGTCCGGTTATCATCAGATTTGGAGGTTTTTGAATAAATACATAACGTTATATGTGTGTTTTTTCTAGGGTTAGAGATATGAATTTTTTGAATAAATATATAAGATTTTATTTGTACTTTTCATCAATCACTTATTGATTTGGTCCTCGCAGCGGCCTCTCTGACTTGCTTATGATATATTTGGAATTTTTTGAATAAATATATAAGGTTATATGTGTGTTTTTTCTAGGGCTAGACATATAAGGTTGGAACATGTTGTGTTTTTTGAAAAAATATAAGGTGATATGTGTACTTTTCGTGTCAAACAAAAAAAAATATTTTTGTGTGTTTTTGTTGTTATTTAATGTCACTTTTTTAAAACATTATCAGTTAGAGAGAGATATAATAATATATAACGTTATATTGTTATATATAACATTCTAGATTAGAAATATTCTATGTTATTTAATAAAGAGATTCAAGAGAACATATTGTTATATGAGAATATTTGTGTGTGTATATATATGAGCTTGTATTAACATAAAAAAATTATTTTAATTTGCATAGAGAACATATAATGTTGTATATGAGATTTTGTCCTGGCCTCTCAAAAGCACATATGAATATATCCATATATTATCAGAAACAAGTCGAAGAAGCCGCTGCGCAGACCAATTCAATAAGTAATGGACAACGGAGTATATAACGTTATATGTGAACTTCTGTCATGTATAATATGTGTTTTTCCTAAGGTTAGACATATAATATTATATCTCGTTTTTGAGATATATTAATGTTGTTTATATTGTTTTGAATATGTATATATGTAAATATAGAGGTTATGAGAATGCTATTCGGCGGCAGAAAATCAAAATTTTGAAGGATCCGACAAAGGTTTTGATGAAGAAACGGTGAAAAAAATGAAGCTCGACCTCTTGTAGCCTCATCAACATTCAACTTGGGATTCAAGGCGCGACTAGAAACAAGGATAATGGTGGCATGATATGTGAACATATAATGTTATTTTTGAGATATATCATATTGTTGGAAAAATATGATGTTATTTTGAGAACATATAATTTTATGTCATCTTTTTTGAGACTTAGAGCTACAGAAGCTCAGATATAATGTTATATATTTTGTTTTTTTTGTGAGATTTAGAATATGCTCTGTTCTATTTTTTTGTGAGATTCAGAACTACAGAAGCTCAAATATAATGTTATATGTTATTCTTCTTTTTTGCGATATTTAGATATTCAAAAAACTCACATATAATGTTATATGTTTTGTATGAACCAGCATATAACGTTAAAGACTAAAAAAAAGAAAAACCAAAAAGAAATGTTACATGTTAGAAAATTTTTGCCACACATATAATGTTATATGTTAGAAAATTTTTATCACTTATATAACGTTAAAAAATAATACAAGAAAAATAGGAAAAAAAAAAAGAGAAATTTGTCACATATATAATGTTAAATGTTAAGTGTAGCAGGTTCAATAAAAAAAATCAAAAAAAATAAAAAATTACATATTTTTTTACACATATAACGTTATATGTGTCGTGATGGTAGCGGCGATAGTGGCGGCGGCGGCTTGATTGCAACAAAAATGAAAAAAATGGAAAAAATTACATTTTCGTGTTAGCCAAACAAGGCCCTTATTTCTTAGGTGGGGTATTTTTGTCATTAAAATTATTAGTGGACTTAGTGGGTTATAAAACTTAAAAGTTGACTAGATGGATTTAGAAACTGCTATAATGGACTTATGCAAAATTCTTCCTTTACCCAAATATTTTGAACAAAGACCACTTTTAAGTAGAAAAAGTAAAAAAAAAAAATTACTTAAAAGTGATCATTATTCAAAATATTTGAGTAAAAGTAATTTTTTTTTACTTTTTCAAAAAGTCAAAAAAATTTGACGCAAAACGAATAAATGCGAAAAAAAATTCAAATAAGAACAAAACCCAAAAAGTGAAAAAAGTTGTTAGTGGAATGGAGTTATCAAATCAAGTAGGATGGAGACTTAAGTATATATAGATAGAACCAATATTTAAGTTCTTTTTTTTAACTCTTGGTGTGGATATTTAATTTTTTTTCTCATGTGTTTGTGCGCTGTCTATTGTTTATCCAAGCAGTTTAGGTCCTTAGATGTTAAGGGCTTTGCCCTTTGGCTGTATTTTTCAACCTTTGATTGGATTCCATTCCCATTTTTCTAATAAAATGCTACTTTTGTCGATAAAAAAAATAAAAAATAAATCAGAAAAGTAAAAAAAAAACTTTGAATTGAATTTTAAAAACGTTAGGTGAAAATACATCTACAACTTTTGAATGAAAATTAAATTTTCAACAATACCTTGCTCCTATTAGCTTCCGATTACAGTCGGATGAATTGAAGTTGGTGCCGTTCTCACATACCCCTTTCCAACTCGTAGGAACGGGCCCCATTCCGCTGTCGTTGAAACTCTTGCTCTCGGGCCAAACACCGGTATCCATCATTCCAATGATAATATCACTCACTGCGTCAGATCCGGGGAACAACTCGGCACTCTCGTAAAGGCCGAGGAACTCCGGCGTCCGAGTCGTGTGGAGCTCGTACTTCACGTCCTCCAACACCGCGACAACCCCGGGTTGTTTCTTCATTGACTGGGCTTCGTCTAGAGTCAATCTCGCCGAGAACCCATGCACCACGTTGTTGTACGTGTAGTGCATCTCGGCTGAGTCGGATACCGATTTGAGTGATGAGTGGTACCATTGACTGTGGTCGTCGCCGAAACTCGCCGGCATTTCGGATTTCGCCATGTGCACTATGTATGTTTTCTTCTGTGCATGGTTCTCTTCCACTGATGCCACGGACACGTGGCCGAAACACAGACCCACCACTAGCACTAAAAGAAACTTCATGTTTGCTGTATAGATTAGGATGTGAAATTGGAATGTGGGTAAGTAAAGGCTTCTCTCTTGTTAATATATATAGAGAGAAACAAACAGCTCAAACAGGACGTAAATTAGGCCAAATTTTTTTTAAAAAAAATAAAATATCCATACAGGGCTAACGTGAGATTTTCAGCCGGCCTGAGATTTTTAGGACTGTAAAACGGGTCGGCCGGCCTGAGATTTGTAGGACTGTAAAAAAGGGTTACGTTTATGCTTAGTAAAAAAAATAAAAAAGAAGAGAAGTGAGTAGATTCGTTAAACTGAAGGATTATATAAGTACTCTAAAGCGTCCGCCAGTCAGATTTGATTACTACTTTGGTTCTTAGGAGTATAATTAATTATCATTATATTTTGTATGGAACTCGTCTTTATTTTTCTTTAATTTTTTTGACAATACCTTCAAGATAGAAAGGGACAGCGGATAGTCGTCACCATGCCCGAATCAGGAAGTGGCCCCGAGAAAAATAACTTATTCTAAAATATTTCTTCAACCGGTTGATTTGTTAAACTAATTAGGGTTGCTCAGAAAATCCGTTGAACCGTGAAATCGATCCGGACCGAATCAATCCGTACTTTTTGAATTTTGTCTGTGGATTGGTCCGAACACAGATTGAAAAATTAGGAAACCGTGACTCATGATTCGGTCCATGGATTTTCATTACGAAACCGTAGATTAATCGAACCAAACTGTGAGAATTTATTATATATAAATAAATAAATATATTAATATGTGTGTGTGTGTATGTGTGTGTATATATATATATATAATTTTCACCTATAAATAAAAATTTTATACCAATTTTATTATTTTACTTAATAATAATGGAATATAGTGTAGGTCTACATAAAATTTAGGGGGTAAGTCATAGTTATTCACTTCTTACAGATTGTCGTGCTCTGCATTTTGAAAGAAGATCTTATTCGGTGTTTTTTTGTTCCACTTTGACGTTTTTGTTGTTGTTTGGTTTTAATGAATGTCTGAAGACTAAAACTGCATGTATTGCTTTCATTTAGTGTTTGTTTTTATATGGTGTATGCTCTATTCTAAAACTGTAATTATGCTTTGGGCTTTGGTTTTTGGTTTTGAATGGATATGTACTGTTAGTCTGCGAGATATATGCTAATGTTTAATTTTTGCTTGTTTACGTAATAAAATTCTTGGACAAAATCGTAACCAATTCGCGAGTCACGGATTGAATTGAAACCGAACCGTAGGAATTCGTAATAATTTCGAAAGAGGGTCAAAGCACCTTTCTCTCATACCAACGGTTTGGTACTCGGATTCGTAAGAATTCGAACAGAACTGGACCGCGAGCAGTCCTAGTTAAACTATAGTTTGAATTACGTCCGAACTACGGACAACGTAATTCTCCTACTTTAGTGATACGTATGCAATTGCGTGTCCTTATCCGGAGTTACATAGGTAGCCTTGACCAGGCTTGGTCGACCTTTGAATGTATCAATGTTAAGTCATTCATTTACAAATTTATGCCAAGCGGATCAAGTCCGTTGGTGTAAATTTCTAAGTAATATATATCCATCACTATCCATACGATACTTCAGGTAAATAGTGCGCGCGTGCTTTTGTCTCAATCATTTTGAAACTGAAATGGCGAAAGAATCTACTTCCTTTAGTTGTTGAAGCATTTTTTATTTTCAGAAATTTTCGTAAAAGAGTGATATTAAAAGCAGAAGAAGAGTACGATTTTCTTTTAAATCATTAACTTGAGTAAATATTACAACGCTAACGTGGGGAAAAAAAAATCATTATCAAGAAATTAAATACAGCATTTCAACTATATATAGATTGTAAGATACAACTTGACAAAGTAAATACCCGATCGACGTATCCCCAACAAATTTGATGAGATACATCCAACCAAAAAGAAGACCAAATTAAACACAGGACCTACTTAATTTAAATCAAATAATCATAAATAAATAAATAAACGATCACGGCATCGCCTATGGACACGACGTCATTGAAAATTTGATTATATTGTATAATTGTTTTTTTGTCAAAAGTGAGAATATTTTATTGATAAATGCCCAACGGTACTTACAAAACGGAGATCATTACAAAGAACTTGGACAAAATTAAACTAATTGTCTATCAAATACAAAACATGTAAACACAAGGCAAATTGATGTCTTTCATCCTAACCCAGACATGGCATGATGCAATAACGACATTTTTAAACTGCCTAACATCTAATTAGGAGTCTCAAACAAGAAAAAATGCAAAGTTAAGGACAAAAGACACCAAATGCCCAAATGATCAGATGCACTCCACCAAAGTATCAACGCACCAATGAACTCCCAAGAACTACAGATCTGCCAAGCTGCCACGGGTTGCCTCGCCAAAGACATTGTATAGGGATAGAACGCTGAAACATAGATATCGTTGTGAACCAACCTCGATTGAGAGAATCCGATCTGTAGACAAAATTCGTCCAAAGACGAAACTAATAAATCTCATTGAACGAGAGACAAAACTCTCATAAATCAGACGACAAGTCATAGACCTGGAGAGACGAAAGGAAAAAAAAAAACACAAAGAAAAGGAGTTGGTAGTACCATGGTCTGCCCTCCTGCCACCGCACACAGGTATGAAACCCTCGGGAGGAGGGAAAGGGACAAGATCAAAGAGTTATGGTGGCTAGGGTTGAGAGAGAGGAAGGGGGTCAGAATGCTTGACTAACCTTATTCTTTGCACGATTAGATTGTATAATTACATATCGATAGTATTTTTGTTTGGGCTTAAATGCTGCAATTTCATATTTTAATCCCTAGAGTTAGTTGTCAACACAATTTTTTGTTTTTTTTTTTATTGAAAAGAGAAATTTTTTTTTTATCAGCCATAGAAAAGAACAATTTTTATTCCATTATTATGTTATTATGTATACCGGCCGGCAAGACCACAACATTCAAATATGGTATTCATCAAATCGTGTTTGACAGGAATCGAAACTAAACTATAGTGATAACAAAATTGTATAAGTTTCCGTATTAGTACGGTTAACCTACCTCATCAAGACGTTGGAGGTCAAAGGATCGAGGAGCGACTAGTCATGGCAGCCGTCCACACTTACTAGCTTGCAGAAAATTAAAGGAAACTCTATTATATATTGCCGTCGATTAAAATAACAGAAATTTTCAAATAACTAAGCTTTGTGAAATCACCCTGTTTTTTTTATGGGTCACTTAGCGAAAGACAAATGGAAATTTTAGTTTAGAACAGAACTGGCCTCTCTAAAAAGTACATCCGCCGATACTGCACTGGACCAGCAATCTTGGCCTCTCTGCAATGGTTAAGTGCTCCATAATATCAAAAAGGATGGAGGGAAAATTCTCTCAAAGTGGCAAAGTGTAAGTGCAATTTGGAATTGTAGACTGTCAAGTTCCTCCACTTCTAGTTTTTTGGGCATATTTGGCTGTAAAGAAATTGCTCAACTCAATCAGTGGTTTTACCACTTTACCGGAAGTACTTGTTGTATGGGAAAATGACGGCTAAGGACGTGTTTGATAATTAATACCCGCCAAGAATATTTTTAGCATTAATAAATGTTCTTGGCTTGTCCTTGGCGGGTATTAATTATCAAAACACGTTCTGAACCGACATTTTCCCTTCTTGTTGTATTAGTATATAATGACTATCATGAAATATTGGACGCATAGAATAACCATCTGGCAATTTGAGATTCTTCAACATCGTTAAGAACAAAATTTTCTCTCTATTGTCCATGGCGAAGCACATGCATGTGGCAAATAAAACCTATTGTACGCAGCTCTGGTGAGTCTCTCCCTTATGCACAATAAAAGATTACATTCAAAACATAAGAATACGAGTAATATTACGGATCTGGCTTCTCTGCAGTTACTTGCAAAGAAGGATGTGCGGTTCTGAACATTCATGTTGACAAATCGATGGTTCAGATTTGTTGAATCTTTTACTGGTAAAAGACTTAAAACAAATCTGAACCATTAGAAATATTATTCGACTGTTGCGATCACTTAGACCGCAACTCTGCAGTTCAGACCTGGACAGCAAACTAGCCAAATTCAATACCAATGTTGCAAAATGATCTACGCATGCAAAATCCTAGCTATTGGAATGTACCAATATTCTGATATTCTATTTTTTTTTAACCATCTAGTATATATATTTTGAAATGTATGCCAAGCCTATCAAGTCCATTGGCAAAATTTTCTAAATAGAATATATATTTTAACAATCGTTCGAAGCTTTACTTGATCATTTTCTACAATGGAGTTGAGTGTCTTCCCATAGTTCTAAGCTAGAATTCTGCCAGTTAAATTATTCCCAAAAAGTTGTTAAATCGGTTGATTTGTTAAATTATAGTTTACGTCCGAACTACGCACAACCTAAGTCTCCTGCTCTAGCAATACGTATGCAATCGCTTCTCCTAATCCGGGGTTATATAGGCAGCCTAGACCAGGCTTGGTCGCCCTTTGAATGTATCATTAATATTCAGTTGTTCAATTTCCAAATTTATGCCAAGCCAATCAAGTCTGTTGGTATAAATTTCTAAGAAGATATCAAGATCACCATCCATAGGATTCTTCCGGGTAATAAATAGTGCGAGTGTTTTTGTCTCAATCATTTTGGAAATGAAATGCCGAAAGAATCAACTTCCTTTGGATTGTTGAGGCAATTTTTGTTTTCAATCACGAAATTTTGTAGAAACACTTCGGCTATAATCAAAGCAAAAGAAGATGATATGATTTTTTTTTATAAGAAAACATAATTTTGTTTTCTTGAGTAAATATTACAACAAGTTTCTAGGAAGAATAAAAAAAATTATTATCAAGAAAATACTATATATCTCAGTTAAATTGGAACATACAACTTGACAAAGTAAATGCCCGACGTATCCTCAAAATTTTTGACGAGATACCACAACCAAAAAGACGAGCAAAACACAAGACCTACTTTAAACAAATTACATATCACAAAAAAGAAAAAAAACAATCACGTACGGCATCGTCAACCTACACGGGCACACAGCATTGAAAATAAATTAGATTGTATAATTACACATAGATAGTACAGTAATTTTTTTTTTTTTTTGGGGTCTAAATGCTGTAACTTGATCGATTATTTCTAATTAAATCTTGAAAGTGAGCGGTCAATACAGTTTTTGGTTTTTTTTTTATTTATTGAAAAGAACACTTTTTTATTATTATCAGCTATAGAAAAGAACAAAATTTTAAATTTCATTCATGTATACCGGCCAGAACCCACTGATAAAATATGATAGTCTTCAAATCGTGTGTAACTAAAGTAGTGATAAAATGAAAATGTCACCAACAATTTTTATTATCCAGAATTAAATATGATAGTCTTCTTATATGTTTTCTAAGCATATAAGAAAATTATGAATGCAATGTATGTTGAAGGTATGATAAACCTATCTCGTCACGAACATTGGAGGTCAAAGATTTGAGGAACGACTAGTCGTGGCAGCTGTCCACTCTTCCTTGCAAAAAATAGAAGATCTAATATTGCAGTTGGTTAAAATAGTAATTTAAAAAAAAAAAAACTACGTGGGGAACATTAGCTAGCTTTATGAAATCAAGGTAAACCTGATCTACGTGGTGAACATTAGATTTTTATTAAATTAGCTTTATAAAAAAAAAAATCTATTATCGCATATCTTTTGACACGTAAAGTGATGTGACCCAGTCATGCACCCGACCTTTTTGTGGTTCGCTTAGCGATCTCATTTATAAATCAGAAATGCTAGGGACAAAGAAAATTTACCCCGAAAGTATCCCGAAAAGATCAACTAGTGGTTGAGATTCACTTTGATGTGTGTGACATAATCATCAAAGTGATTCTCAACCATTAGTTGCTGTTTTTGGGGTACTTTCGGGAGAAGTTTTCTTTGTAACTAGCATTTTTAAAAATCTATTCCCTCAGGCAATATGAGAGGTTCAATTGCAGAGTATCTAGAGAGCAAATAAATTTTGAGAGCTAAATATGAAAAGTTACAAAAGGGTAATCGAATAATGTTAGAAAAGTTTTTACGTCTGTTGAGAAATACTAAGATACAGGACCTTTCATTTCTGTTTTCTTTTTCACTTATCCTTACCAAATTAATCCCAGCAATATCACAGTACTCACTTTACTAAGTACTCCTCCAATCATCCCGCTGATGTATAAAATGTGACCAAAGAAAAAATACAGAGATGTGTTTGTACGAGTTAACAAACATTTGCCCCAAAGTAAAGCGACCCAGTTTTGATCATGTGTAGCGCTTGTAAGTATTTTGAATCATTCATTAGCAATACGTGTCCGAATTTATGGGTTCTAATACATGTCCAAATTTATGGGTTCTACCGTGCGTTCATTGCGGTAATCTAAACCGTCAACTTGTAGGGTCCCTAAAGTAGTGTATTCACAAAAAAAAAAAAAAATCAGCCTTGGCAGACATCTACAGGTATTTTTATTTTTTCAATCGGCAACTTTATTCATTACTTAAACTGAAGAGGAAATATCTAAAGATGCTTCCAACTGAGCCCAGATTCGAAAATCGTCCAACTAAGTTAGAGGAAGGTGAAGACATAGGGCATATTTGGCTACCAAATGAGCCACCCTATTACAAGTACGAGGAATGAAATTAAAAGAATAACCGAGTCTTATGTTCTAATCACTTGGGGTCGGCTATCGTTATTATATTTGGATTCATATCATAAATATCTGACGGGCTTTTTCCGTGCTGGCTATCAGCTACCTAACACACAATCCTCTTTCTTTATCCGGGCTTGGAACCGGCCGGGAAAGAAAGATAAGGCTCAATGAAATTAAAAGAACAAGAATGTAAATTACGAGCTAACTCCAAAGTACCAAAAATAACCACTTCCAGTTCCAGATCAACACTGATTCGACTGGTTCCTTGCAGCATCTTGATGATCTTCTCGGCATCGCCGCCTTACATAGTAAACTGATTGTCTCCCATGTTCTGAATTGCTGTCGTCGCCATCCGAAAACCCAAAGCTTAAGTCAATTCCGCGAAGTGTGCTTAGGAACAGGAGCAGCTTCCATCTTCAAGATATCACCCCTCTCATTTCTAATTACTTTATCCCAACTCCTCCTTTTCCAATTTCAACGTCCTTCACGAAGGCTCCATCGATGTTGACTTTAAGGATCCCTTGTGGTGGTTTCCGCCATAATGGCCGGTGTAGCCTCTGCAGCTTGATTACCCCCATGTCCAGTTCTCTCTTCCGTAATACTAGCATGACCAAAATCAGTAAATTCCGCAACTGCCTTAACGCTAATCCTCTCTTGAAGTCTCTTCCGTTTGCCTTAAGTCCGGATGATCGAACTCATTCCTGCCTTTCCAGATGTTCCAACAGATAAGAGAAAGAAGTCCCAAATTAATTATCCCAATTCCCTGCTTCAGCAATTGCATTACCCATTCCGTTCGATCTAGGGGTCTCCAAGCTGCATAGTTGCCATAACTTCTGGCCTAAACCGATCGAAAGGGTGATGCCATCCATACGCGAGCCATGCACCTTCTCACATTGGCATAGCATATGAGAAATTGTTTCTGGTTCTAAGTTCTAACCCACGTAAAGGACACATCCGATATATCAACAGGCATAGCTAGTACGATGATAAAGTACGTACTTTGTTCACTGGTACAATTAATATTATGTACGTGAACATTTTCACATGAATATTATAACCTTCATAGGTGCTTTGATTTTCCATATTCTACGCCATTTGTCTTCATCCTCACTACAACCGCTAGTTTGCCCTCTAGCTAGTGGTGGAGCTATGTTGGGGCCCCGGACCTCCTCTGAGCCTCCGAGTTTTAAAAATTTTATTTTGCATATACCTGATTTTGAATATTATTAATAATTATTCGTGTATAGATACATATAATCTTTAATCTTAGTAATAATTTTGGTTTGATTTAATAAAATATTGATTATTTTGCATTCTCATTTCTCAATATGTTGAAGTTGCCTAAAGAAAAAAACAAAATAATTGTTAAGTTTTAACTGCATTAGGTTAGAATCATTTCAATGTACAAATGTAATGTATTCAAAAACAAAACAAAAATAATAATAATAAATTTACATTATGCTAAAAAAATATATATGTCTATTAATTCGGCCCCCGGATCGAAAATTCTGACTCCGCCATTGTCTCTAGCTATCACCACTGTTTGTACCTCGCATGTGGATACTGGATAGTTTCCTTTGCAATTACGTAGGCCGTCTTAACCGTGAACTTTCTCCATCCTCCAAGTTTTACCATCCTTCAAGCCCGTAGGGCCAAGGGGAATTTTCAAATTTTGGTTTGCTTCTCTCCCCAGGAAAATCACTTTTATCAGCACCGTGTTCCACAACTTGGTATCCTTGTCATCAATATATTTGGGTGTAAGAACTTTGGGGTATAGCGGGTCCAGTAGCCACTGATTTATATTTACTCTCTCCATTAGCCACCCTCCACTACGAGTCCATCTATGTTACACAAATTATTTTTGTATATATGGTAACCAAAAAGTT
Source organism: Rhododendron vialii (assembly GCF_030253575.1). Taxonomy (NCBI): domain Eukaryota; kingdom Viridiplantae; phylum Streptophyta; class Magnoliopsida; order Ericales; family Ericaceae; genus Rhododendron; species Rhododendron vialii. The sequence goes on along the minus strand of NC_080564.1, from coordinate 9,837,567 downwards.
ACTTTAGTGGTAAGTATTTTATATTGAGTAGTAAGTATTTCATAAGAAGTGATAAGTATCCCACATTGAGTGTTAAGTGTAGAATTTTTATCACTCAATGTGGGATACTTAAACCATTTCATTTGAAATACTTATCACTCAGCGTGGAAGTATTTCACATGAAGTGATAAGTATTCCACATTGAGTGATAAAATATTATACTACATTTGAAATACTTACTAAATGTGAAATACTTACCCATTCTTATGAAATACTTACCACTCAATGAGAAATTCTTACAATTAAAGTAATTTTTTAGGTACCATATACAAAAAAGTGTTTTGTGTACCATAGAAAAATTCCTCCACTGCCATCCTCATGCAATCATCTTCCCAACTCGCTTGAGATACTTTGCCGTGCCCGAGAGGAAGCTTGTTTGGGCTGTGCCTCCAAAAACGAAGTGTTAAAGGTATATCAAGAATTGATATAAAACGCTTGTTTTTTTGGTTTATAAAACCGACGGCCTGGATTTTGTCAATAGTTCTTAAGTTCAAATGTCTATAATTGTCTATTTTGTTAACAAAAAATTAATTTTTAATATAGCTATCAATGTTTAATCAAGCTGATTTTTTACGTGAATACACTATTCCGTAGACCCAACAAGATATATGCTTCAGATTACCACAATAAATGCACGGTGAGGCCCACAATGGGTGGTGGAAACTCCATCCAGAAACAACTTATTCTGCCTTTAAAATTCAATGATACGGAGTATCATTTTTCTCTCTCATGGACTCAATTTGTCCGATTTTAACCCCCCTCCCCCAAAATTTACAAAAACATAGTCGTTGTTTGGAAAGCCTTCCAATGATATATCACGAATAAATCCTATACCATATGCCGCATCCTTCCCAATTTTGGGTTAGCCCAGGACAGATTAGATTTCTTGTTCCGCCCTTGTTGGCAGTAGCGTAAGTGCAATTTGGGATTGTAGACTGTCGAGTTCCTCCACTTCTAGTGTTTTGAGCATATCCCTATAGAAATTGCTCAACTCAATCAAAGGTTTTGCCACTTTTTTAGGCAACAGGTTTCTCACTGCCACGGGAAGTAGTTGTTGCATTAGTATATGACTATCATGACTTTTCAATCCTATCAAGTCCATTGGCCAAAAAAAAATAAATAAATAGAATATACATCACAATCATTCGAAGATCCATGCTAGCTACGATTTCCTGTGTGTTTATCCAATTAATTCATAGTCGGAGCTTTACCTGATTTTCTACAACGGAGCTGCGTGTCTTCTTATATTTCTAAGCTAGAATTCTGCCAGTGTTTAAATTATTTCTACAAAGTTCTTAAATCGGTTGATTTGTTAAATAGTGCGAGTGTAATGGATTCTTCCGGTAAATAGTGCGAGTGTGTAAGGGATGGCAAGTGTACCCGCCCTGCCCCGAACGGGGTGGGTTTTTCACTCCATTTTCTGGGGTCGGGGTAAAATTTCCAAAACCCGTCCCGAAATTACCCGACCCGGCGTGTGTGTATGTGTGTGTGTGCGTGTATATATATATATGTATGTATGTATGTATGTATATGTATTTATTTATATATGTAAATGTATTTATTTACATGTCCTTTAATTCTTTTAGTATTAATCCAAAAAACAATGTCTTTTTACTGTCAAGTAGTCTAATCAAATTTAAAAAAGAAATAAAAATTGATATTTATTGGTGTTTAGTGGATTTTTTAAAAAGTTTTCTTCAAATATTTATAATAAATCCTACACATAAAGAAATGGAATGAAGTATCTAAAATATTGATTGCAATTAAAAGTTTATATAAAATCGCGATACCAAAAGACACAAAAATAATTTCAAAACTTTTATTTTTTAGATAATTTTTATTCTTATTTTGCATTTTTTTTTAATTTTTTACTGATAGTTTAATTTTTTTAATTTTTATGGGGCGGGGCGGGTAAACCCGTTCCCCGATCGGGGCGGGGGTATCCCAAAAAAAACCTGGCCGGGGAGGGGCCGGGGGGCTGGTAATGATTTTCGGGTCGGGTCGGAGTATGCAAAAACCCGCCCCTTTCCGTTGCCATTCCTACTGTGTTTTTGTCTGAATCATTTTGAAAATGAAATGCCGAAAGAATCCACTTCCTTTGGGTTGTGGCATTTTTTCATTTTCACAAAAATTTCGTAAAAATGTTCCGGCTTCAATAAAAGAAGAAGAAGATAATATGATTTTTTATTTATTTATTTACAAGTCCTTAAGCTTATGCAATGGGATCAATAAACAAAAATCTTCCTTGCGGCAAAGCGAATATGACATATATTAAAAAAGATTGTATCACCCTTCCAGAATGCTTTTACTCCTACTAGTGCCAAGGCATTGCTAGACCACAAAGTCTTGCACTTCCAGCAACACGTTCATAGATGTAATTGTCTTCCAGGGTTCACTTGAAAGTTGAAACTGATCAACTTGGCCACTTGGGTAATGGACATACTGCTCATGTACTCTAGATCTCTTCCATTTTTCGTTCTTTTTATACACAAACAGTCAAACACTAACTGATTCCTAAGACTACTAGGGACTGTATCCAAAGGATTCTTAAAAACTCAACCGTCATGGGGAATAACAAATAGGCACAAGCAATCATGCAGCTATACTACAAGAAAGTTAGCCTTGAGCAATCAACAACTATAGGATTTTTGTTGCCCAACAAGCAATCGTGCAGCTATACTGCAATTGTAATTGACCCAAACAAGCCAAACACAATATTGTTCAGATTTGGCTTGACTCTTTGTTACCAATGTTCAAGCTTGGCTTGAGCTTGAGAACTTTTTGAGACTAATTGTTCAAGCTTGGCTTGCGTTTGAAGTTTTGTATTTTGGATCCGGATCCTCTTCACATATCCCTCTCCCCACATCCACCACACATCTGCACCAAATGCTGCCAACACATTAATGAATTAATCCGACGGCCTAGATTAAAACAAAAGCCTCAGGTTTGTAGCCTCAAGTAACACGGCATCGTTTCTCTAATTTTTCCCAAACGGAGCTAGCAGTGCACCATCCTCTCTTCTCTCCCCAGTCTCCACCGTTTCTGATTAATCCCCAAGTCCAACCCACTGGAATTCACCGTCATTAATCTCTCTCTCTCTCTCTCTCTCTCTCTCTCTCTCTCTAAAAATTGCCATGGAATGATTTCAATTCCATCCCCAGTCTTCTTTGAATAGTAGTTGATGACCCTGAATTCTTCATTCACCTGCAATTCTAATGAAATTAAACTATGGACAAACCTAAAAATTTTCAATTTTCCTAAATCTGAGAAAACGCCACATATTTAATTTTTGAATACACAGGGACCTTCTCTGTAATACCACTAAGAACATAGAGATTTCAACAAATGAAAATTTACAAAAACAAACGATGAGGTGCAGATGATTGGGTAAAACAAGAACAAACTAGATTTCTTTAAGTTAAAAATCAAATGGGTTCAACAAAATCGCACCCCATATAGAAAAAATAAAAACATAACAAATCAAATTACAGCATAAGCCAAACCCTATTTTTTCCCAGAACAAAAACAAACCAAATCAAATAGAGAGTTGGAGAGATCAACATCTTACCGATTTTCATATACTAAGTGGCTTCATCATCGAGGTCAGAGTCACTGGACCAACTGCAGGGGAGAGGCCGGAGTCTGGACTGAACTCACCAAAGGGACTGAGTTTCATTTTTCGTTTTCATGAGAGAGAGAGAGAGAGAGAGAGGGAGGGACGGAGAGGCAGAGGGAGGGAGGGGACGGTTCAACATTGAATTTTCCTACTGCAAGTTTTTAACGGTTGTCCCCAAGTAATGAGTATCATTGGCTTACTATTTTTCTTAACACAAACAATTTGTTACATGGCATTCATGCCATCCTGCATCGATGACAGATGACAGTAGTCAAGTCTCGAGATAACCAAATCTACAGAAAAAGAGAGCTTGAAAACGTGGTCTGGCTCAAGGGAGGCTCCACTAGAAGGTTGACCTTGGTTTTAATAGTATGTCGTTAGCTTCTTCTTCACTATCTTCTTGCTTTTCTGTTCTTTCCCTCTACCAATTTCCCCAAGTTAGGAACTACCTGTTGCTACCTTGGTACACAGAGGCTTATCAAAACATTGAAAATTCAACAATGATGTCATTTGCCGAAGACTAATGATAATAAAGTTAAATTTCAATTACTAATGTATGGAGTTGAAAGCAACATATGGTCTAGTCTCACCTCCACAGGCAAGGTTTCAGTTATCAGTTGAGCAATCAATTCTAAATCTGAAGCACGAGAGTCAATATCCTCCAACCTTGAACTGAGATTTATAAGCTACAAATTGAAAAGAAAACGTAGTTACAGATTTCGATGACAATCTCTAAATGGTCTATAACACAAACCAAATATTGTGCATTTCAGCTGCTGTACAAATTCTTACCATTGGAACGATTAATAGAAGGAATAAGCACACTGAGGGCCTTGAGAACTAGAATATGCATCATCTATGCGACCTATTAATGTGTCAGATCTGGGTTTGCAACCGTTTGTTGGACTCATAGGAAGTACTCTTAAATCATGGTGAAGTAGACATGGATAGCAAACGATCGTCCAACAGCTATAGGCTGGAAGTATTGATAGGCAGGCTGCTAGGGGCGTATTGCAGCTCAGTCTTGATTAGCAAAACAAAGATCATAATTCGTTCTCCGTTAAAGCTTGATGAGAACATGCTTAGAACAGGATCATCCCAATTGCTAGTACTGAAGATAAAGAAATCAACACCATCTTCCCAGAATTTGTAATTAGGAGGGGATCACTGTTTCATGGAGCCATAAAATCTCAGCTGGACAAGCATGGCAACAATGACTCCATGTTGCACAACGTATTTGCATTGTCATCTTCATGAATAAGGTCCCAAACTCTAAGTATGAGCTGATAGCTTCCACTATGCATCATATGAGTGATCTTGAGTCTTGATGCATCATAAGAAAGAACCTCCTTGTCCCAAGAATGGGATGTAGAAATTAGAATGCTGGGTTTGACAGATACCGATGCCAAAGTTATTTGGATTTGTTCTGACCATTGCCACTATCTTGAACAAATACTGTTAGGTAGGCAGCAGAAGTGAACTACTTGCTGCGAACAAGAGTTGAAAGTCCTTTTCATGCCAAAACCCCATATTAGTCCTACCTATACAAGTTTCTTGCACCAAGTGATTATTCCTGACAATTTTCCTTCAACGATATCTTTCATAGATTGTTTCCTTCTTTTTGCATCTTCAAGATCTAGAGTTCGATAAGCAAGAGCAAGCAAATAAATTGCTGGATGTAATCTCCTGCTGATGTTATAGAACTTTAGGTGAAAAAAATGAAAAACTAAGTGCCACATTTATGCAAAATGAAAAAAATCTTACTGAAACTTCACAAAGCTCCCAGATTCATGGAAATCAAAACCGAAGCATCAAGGAGGGAAAACTAAGTGCGAGTACCAATATATTTACCAAGGATAAGATGCTTATATATTCAGCATTTGCTGAATCTTGATGCATTTGTGAAATTAAGTAGTTTATAAGAACGAAAAGATGAAATTAATGTTTCATGTCAGATTTGTTTGTTAGGGCGGAAACCAACCAGATTTACACCCCTGAAGATGTTTACAGTAAGTTTTGGATTCTCTAACAACTTCAAATTTCAAGCTATTCTGAAATGTGCCTAGGTCAAGTTTCAAGGATATCAAAAACTTCCAAAGCATAGCAATTGCTTCTCTATTTACTCATTACTGCTAGGAAACACATGTCGCCGACTATTCCTTACAAAACCAACATGTGAATAAGAACCTTTTCCAATAATAATGCTTAAATGTGCTAAACCAGAAAGAACAGTGAAAAACTGAATTTGCTGAGGCTTATGTGGCTCGAACTTACTTGTCAAACTTTTCGTCCACATCAAACCCATCCCAATACCTTCTAGATGGGACAGTCCGGCCCTTCCTGTCTCTGCCAAATGTCTCCACATACCAACCACCAATGTCATGCATGCCACAGCGAGGCTCAAACAGCCAAAATCTGTTGGAAAAAATCATCACAAGTTTGAAACATTACTAACTACTATTATGTAGTATTCTTACAAGAGCTTCAATAAATACGTATATTAATAAATCCCATATTTATCTTGAAAGAAAGGGCGTTAATATGTTTGTTGATATGTCGACTGGGTACAGCGTCAATGTTTAAGGTTCAGTTCTGAGCAATAACGAAATTCTGAACCTACTTCAGTGTACCTCAGCTAAAAAAATTAGAACACAGAAAGTGATACAACATACTCCACTAGTTTTCAGCTCCGGACAAGGAATAGAAGCCTGTGTTTTGCACGTTTCACTGAAAGTGCACAGCCACTCAAGAACATGAAAATGGAGGGAGAGAAAGAGGGAATACAAAACACAAGGCAACAAACAAAAAAATGTGGCTCAATGGAAGCATGCAACATGTCAAGGTAACATCTGTCTTGCAGAACGGGAAGAGAATCATAAAATGCTTAGCAAGGTTATTGCCTTTGTAAAAAATCAATTTTCTCTTTAACTTCTCCTGAATAGTCGAAGGAGGATTATTCGTTTACTCTATTGGGAGGACAAGTAGAAAACCTCAGAAAATCCATAAAAGAAGACCTGGCAAAAAGGCAGAAGAAATTTCTTCCTTCAAATAGTTTAGGTCAAGGTCCATTTGTTTCAGCTGCAAAATTTGTTCAACACCTATGGACATCAATATCAGAGAAGAATTAATCTTACTTGCTTGGTGGTAACCGAGCTCTGCTGCATCTACATTCGGCCACGGAGACTCTATCACCAACTTGATACCAGTGCAAGTGTTTTACCTAAGATATGTTTAAATGTAGGGAAATCCAATTAGCAAAGAAACAGAAGCTTTTGATTACATCAATCCACTCCATGCATCAATCTGCTCATTCATGGAGCACCTTGCAAAATTTCTGGTATAAGATAAGTCATTTCGAACAAAAAATTCATGGTGTAATAGAAGCCATTTAAAAGACAAACGAAAGCACATAAACTCATCAGTACATTTTAAAAGGCTCTAGGCACACTGAAGCACCATGGTCCCCTAGAGCCTAGGCATGATGCAAGCGAGGCGCAAGTAGTGTAAAACAAAAACAAAAAAGAATTATGATATAGGAAAAAATTTCTACGTAAGCAAAAAGTCCTCAAGTTTCAAATACCTTAAGATAACATTCCACACATTCAAGTCACCACATACGAACAAAAGCATATACATCCATTAAAAAGAAGAAAAGAAAAGTAGCAACAGGTGTCCATCATCATAGTTATAGTCTTATAGAAAAAAAAGAACATCGAGTGAGAAGGAGAAAAATCAATCAAAGCAGCCGATTTACTCTGTTAACAGTACAGAGAAGAAAACAGAGCAGAGAAGAGAAAGAAGAAGAAGAAGAAAATAGAGCAGAGGAAGAGAAATAAGAAGGAAGAAGTTTCTTGGAATGGAACCATTCAGCAGACGAAATCTGAGTGTAGATATGAGAAAAAACCATGAGGCTCTCACCTAATGCCCCTCGCGGCAAGGCGCGCACCTCAAGGGCTTCAACTGTGCTTTACGTACCTGCACCTCGCTTCGCAGTGTCCAAGCCCTTTCAGTGCACCTTCCCTCGCCTTAGCATCTAGGAGTGCACCACATTGTGGGTTCCAAAAGAGAAATCAAGAGGCTCACTTGTATGGTCCTCCAAAATCCAATCCATTTTTAAGTATAATATAGTACAAGGACATTGAAGCATGTGCTAAGTGCTAAGTTATTTACAAATAATCTTTTCCACTTGCAGGCAGCAAATGGTTCCCAAAATCATGCTTATGCAAAAATATGCATATAAGCAAGAAAGAAACCAGAGCCTTTGTTAAATCACAGGCTAAAGAGAAACTAGAAGTTCTGATAAGCAGGGTTACACATACCAGTAGCGTCCGATGCTTCATAATCACGTGGGTTTTTGTTCTATTCGTATCGTAGAAAAAACAAGACCCTTCTTCAGGGTTGGTTCCTAACCCAATTATTGTTCCCAATGGAATCCTAGACCCTGCAATGGTGGCTATAGAACTTCCTTTGCTCGTGTATATTGGATCTTCCTGTGAAATAAGATAAACATGTATGTGATCCTGAGAATCTTCATTTCTCATCCCACCATAACAGCTTTTAGGCAGGACTCTGGTAGCCACAGCAACCATCTTCCCTGAAACATGAAATTCTAGATCCTTATATGCATCTGATGTGTGGTAATCGTTCTTTTTTGCTTGCATCCCACGAATTCCAACATCAGGATTCTCCGTAGCTTCAAAAGATGTCAGTCTTTCATTGTAGGATTGTGATAATTCAGGAACCTTGTCAGCTAGGCATATCATTCCAAAAAGGTCACGCCCTGAAACCAAGTGCAACACTTCTGGAGACTCATAGGTCGACCTCTCCTCAGCTTCAAAACAATCAGGGAGGAGGTTCACAGACTCAATATCAGGGCCGTAATATGCTGCATGTATAGCTGAATAGAAGTCCCTTTCCAGTATGTCAAAGTAGCCTGACCCAACCACTACTCTTTTCTCTGACAAAATCTCATTTAAAGCACATCTATACCATTTTAGCCATTCAACAACTTCCATCTGCTTCACAGATATTCTGTTTGTTTCATATGTGTACATCATTGAAAATTGCTCAGAACATCTCTGAACACGCATTCTTTGAGATAAAAGGTACCTGTCATAATGCGACCTCTTCTCAGAATCCGAGAGTATCTGCATTACATTGTCCATTGCTAAGTTAGAATTTTCTTGTATGTCTGAAGCAACAATTAGATTTAGGTTCCAAAATATGTTGGAATCTTGTATAACGACATTGTGCCAGATGCATGTGCAGCAGAAACATCACATTTGATGTAAATAATTTCCGCATTACCACTGTATCACTTAAACATTTCACACAGTGATACACGATATTTCTAGCATGTCCCAAATATAGGTATAAGTTCATTCAATCCCCTAAACTAATGCAACGGTCATGTCAAAGCACAAATAAAGTAATTCCCTATGACAAACGAAGAACCCAAGCTAGAACGAAACATCACTTGAGATATAACCCTCACCCTAATATGCTTAAAATGATGCAAAAGTTGAGAACCATGCCTCCAAGATGAGACAACTTCTGCAAAATGTATACCTAGGTTCTGTCAATTCACAATAACAAAAAAAAAAAAAGTAAAAATAATCTAGTGATACAAAAAACAACAGGAAGTACCCTCTTAGCATTTGGCAAGTATTTGCACAACCTTGACCCAACAACGTGGCATTTCCACATAAACAACACATGCAAATCTAAACTCAAACCCATGAGGATAGCAAAGATGTAAGAGGAACAAAAGATGATGATTTCTAGATCATAATCATATCAGTTATGAACGTCTCACTCAAGGCCCATGAAAAGGATTTTACTTCTAGGCTAAAAACTTTTCAAGATTTTGGAGGTACTCCAGAGCATAGTTGTTAGAATCATATGATTCACGATTCACAATTCGTATCGTACTATTCGGTTGGTAATCAATACAAATAGGCTGCCTGAACCGGAATTAGCTGCGAATCGTAAGTGAATCCGTTAATCGTTCGATTCACTTAAAATCTTTGAAATTCATTTTGTACTCTTGTTTTGCTTTGTTGTTGTTGGAAAAGGGTTCAAACTTCAAACTATTTTTTGAAGGACTTTAGTATTTTGTGGTACCTGCTGCCCACCCTTCCTCCAGTAAATCGCATATTACCAACATCCAACAAGACACTGGCCTATGCTGGTGTGGACTTACATCTAAGGGAGAAGCTGGGTCTCATTCTTCCAATTCCAGAAGCTAAGCTCCCTGTTCGATACCTTGGTGTCTCTTTAATTTCTACTCATTTGAGATCCAGTGATTGTGTGGTATTGAAGGAAAAGATTCTGAGAAGAATTCATGGTTGGTCGACCAAGAAACTGGCCTATGCAGGAACGGCACAGCTAATTCAATCTGTCTTGTTCTCTATTCAGGTTTATTGGTCCTCAATTTCATTCTTCCTAGCAAGATCATTAAAGATATTGAATCCTCTTTGATGGCCTTTCTATGTTCTGGCCCTGACATGAAACATACTGGGGCTAAGGTGAAGTGGGATCACATTTGCTGTCCTAAGTTGGAAGGTGGTCTTGACTTCAGAAAAGTTAAAGAATGGAACAAAGCTACCATGCTTAGATGGGCCTTTTCTAAGAAGGCAGATTCTCTTTGGGTTAAATGGGTACATGTTTACATTATCAAAAATCAGAATTTGTGGCATATGCATAATTCTAGAGATGCCTCTTGGACCATACCAAAGATTTTTGGAATATGGAGTCTTGGACAACCTTTGACACAATACAGAGTGGGCAATGGGCAGTCTACTTTCCTTTGGATTGATAGCTGGCACCCCTTAGGTCCCTTGTACAAAAGGTTTGGAGAAGGAGTGGTTTACAATCTTGGTACTTCCCTGAATGCTATAATGTCTTCCATAATCTACCAAGGTCAGTGGAGGTGGCCAAGAGCTAGAAACAGAATTATCTAATTCATCATCGACCAAACTCCTGCAACCTTACATCCTGATTCTGCTTCTGAGGATCTGGTGGTGTGGATTCGTAGCTCTGATGGATTAAACCCATAAGCATTTATTTTTTGAATGCTCTTACTTAGCGTTTGTATGGTCTACAGTTTGGATTTTGGAGTAAATCTTCTTCCAATAGAGTGCCTTACACTTTGGGAGCCCTCTTGTATTGGTTTGTCCAATCTGTGAAGGGGGATAGTTTCAAAAGTAGAATTATGAAATCTTCCCTGCCTGCTACAGTTTATTTCATTTGGAGGGAAAGGAATCTTTGGGCTTTTCAACAGAAAGCTCTGGCTCGTGATCGGTTGCTCTTAATACCTTGAGTTCCATACGTGATCTTCTTAGCTCTATGAGAAGGGTTAAGGCATCCATAGAGAATAGAGGGTTGTGTGCTAACCGGGGACTAGCTGAGGAGTACATTCTTAGATAGCAGTTGGTGGTTTGGGAACAGATGGATGACTCTGTGCTGCTCTTTGGCTTTCGTTCCTCTTTGCAGTTTTGTTGATAGGTTGTTTATGCCTTTAGTCCTCTGTATAGGTTTAATGCTTCATTCTTCTTTTTCTTATACTCTGTAATTCTCCTTTGAAGGAGTATAGTCGTATTGTCAGGACAGTCTCCTGGACTTGGTTTCTTTCAGTTGGGGCTTAATAAATGGATGAGTACTTATTAAATAAATAAAAAACATCCAACAAAAACCAACAAAATAGAGCATAATTTCTCAAATAGAGTATAATTTCAAGAGGACAACATCCAACAAAAAACAAGTGTAATTTGTCAACTTGTTCATGTCAAGTTATAAACCACATTTTTAGACGTGTTTTGACCAGTTTCTTATGTTATTCATCTTGCTAAACTCCAATCTCTCTAGCTCTTGCGGAAAAGCTTTCGATCGCACAATTCTACGTTCTGGAAAGTAGACATTCCACAATGCTTGTTCCAAAATGCAATTAGCTAGCATAGTAGTGTTTTTTGGTAACATAGGATGATTACAACCCGGAGGCCAAGACCGTGTAACAGCAGTTTCTCATTGAACTAATTTATGCAGATAAGAAAAGAAAAATGACGAAGTGTTTTTTTTTTTTCACAGAAATGACGAAGTGGTTAAGACCCTCCAAAGTGCTTTACTGCCATCTGACAGGTCAGCAAATGAGAAACTTCACTATATTGGTCATGCTGCGGCATCAACAAGTTAGACTCCTAGTTTGTAAGAATGACAAAGCAAATTCTTACCAATAATCGTATTTATCCAAAATTTCTCATCAATGAGTAATTTTTTTATCAGATTCGAGGTATTTGTTCACAGATTCCCCCACATTTTAACCATTGATACATATACAACTCAGTCGATTAACTTTGCAGACCATACAAATGCCTTTAACGATTTTAGTTCTAAACCAACACAAACAAGCATGTTATCCAACAACAAAAAAAAACCTTCTATTACAATATTCACATTCTCCTGTTACTTTGTGATGAAAGATGGAGAATCAATTTATTTCCACCATCATGTCCTATCTTGCAACTTGAACTTATTATCTAACACCATAATTTCCCAAGTCCCAGCCCATGCTACTCCTAAGCAACTTATGACCCCATCCACACAAATTCAGCGGCGGCTTGGACCTATGGTTTAGAGGGTTCAAGCGAACCCCTTGGGACTCGAAAAATGCACTAAAATTCCATATATATTTTTTTACCGTTTGATTTTTCTTTCATACTGTCTGCACAAAATTACCAAAGCAAACTCATCTAAAAAATTGGATACCATTTCCGCAAACAACAAACAGACACAAATTCAAATCATCGAAACACGCCAAAGACAATCACTTTCGACCAAACAATCGAGAGTACCTCGTAAGCAGCGAGGATTCGAACGAACTGATCGGAAGCAAAGGAATGGTTGTGCGTTTGAGCGAGGTCGGGGTGGGTTTCTTTGGCCAATTTACGGAACGAGGCTTTGATTTCTGCGAACGAGCTGGTTTCCGAGACTCCTAGGAGTTCGTAGGCGTTTTTGCCTGCGAGTTCGGACGGAGTCGACTCGGCACCGGTGCTGAGCCACTGGTTTCTGCTACGATTTGGGTTTAGGCATAAGAGAAGATAGTAAGCGGTGGCGTTGAAGGAATTGGATTGCGGAGTGAGCGGTGGAATTGGACGGTGGCGATTGTAGAGGCCGACGAGAGAGGTACGGCGGGTGAGGAAAGCCATTATTGTTGTTGTTTTTGATCGGGAAAAAATTAAAATGATGGGATATACAGTAGAAAAGAATGGTGAGAGCTTCAGGTGGTGTTCCAACTAAACAAAATGATTTTGAAAAATGGAGTTAATTTCAAATCCAAAAATTATCTGTTTATGCAAATAATTTTTTTATCAATATAGATCTTGTTTGATAGATTTCATTGACATCTTTTATACGATGCAAAAAAAATCAAAAAAATATTTTTCATCTTTATTATATTTAAATTTGAAAATTGAAGAAAAAAAAGTTTTAAAAAAGGAAGGTTACCCCGTTCCCCTAACAACTTTTTCTCCTTTTTTTATTTTGATTTTGATTTTTATGTTTATTGATTTTGCGGCAATTTTTTTGTAACTTATTAATTTGTCTTATCAAACTAATCGAAAAAATAATTTTTTTACTCTTACCCAAAAATAACCATTTTTTAGCCCAAAAAAAAGTCAATTTTGTCTTGTCTTTAACACATTGTGATCGCGGCAAACTTGTACTTGTTTATGGCTGCTAAACGAACCAAACAGCTTGAGCTTGGCTCGAATTTTGACTTGTTCAAACTTGTTTATAAAAATATACAGAAATGCTCAATCACATTTTGTTTGTTTATTTATGAATTCAAGTCAAGTTTGAGCATACAGATGTTTGACTCGATAAGTTTGTAAATAAAAAAGCCATTTTGTAAATAATGAAAATATAAGTGTACATTAATAAATATTCCAAATGATATAGGAGTTACGTTCAATATAGATATTTCACAAGTTTTATATAGTATTATTGCATCAAAAGAAAATCTCCTAGGTGAGATATGGAAATTTAGGGTTATATTAAATCGTATACATAATTCTTCCATGTTGCAATTCAAAGGTTTTATTGAGCAAATTTGGAACTGCTATCATATTATTCTATCTAGGTTTTCTCAGCAAATATTAGAGAGGTAATTAATTGATAATATACTTCATCTTCTCTTCTTTTATTTAAACTCTATGTAACTTTCTTCTTTAGATAATTGTTGATGTAGGACAAAATTCAAGAAGATTTAATATTCTTATTTTTATTATTCTAGAATTAGATTTTGAGGAGGAATTTTATTTTTACATATAGAAACTTCTTCTATTTAAACTCTATGTAACTTTCTTCTTTAGATAATTGTTGATGTAGGACAAAATTCAAAAAGATTTAATATTCTTATTTTTATTATTCTAGAATTAGATTTTGAGGAGGAATTTTATTTTTACATATAGAAATATCCAATTTTTTATTTGAGTTAATTCTATTTTTCTATTTCTTTAGGATTATTGATCTATAAGAATTAAGATTTTATTTAGGAATTTTTATTTCTTTAATGCCACTTCTTTTGGAATGCTTTAGAATTTATTTTTCAGTAGTATTTTTAGGATCATGGTCTTATAAAAAGGGCCGTAACCTAATCAATGATTCAACTTTTGATCAATAATATTTAGAGTTTCTCTCTATTTTCTTGTGTGCAAGGTTTGCTCGTGAAATTGAGTGTCTATCTTGTTTGGAATAGTATACAAACTATTCTCTCATGAATTCCACTGTGTCAACTATTCTTCTTAAAAGCTCGAAACTCATGCTTGGAAGCTCGAGATTGACTTCCATATTTCACAAGCCAAGCCCAAGCTTCTGTTTTAATCTGGGCCTTCAGATTAATGTGTTGGTAGTATTTGGTGCAAATGTGGTAGATGTGGGAAGAGAGATATGTGGAGAGGATCCGGATCCAACCTTCGCACGAATACAAAACTTCAAACGCAAGCCAAGCTTGAACAATTAGTCTCAAAAAGTTGTCAGGTAACGAGGAGTCAAGCCAAACCAAGTCTGAACAATGTTGTGTTTGCCTTGTTTGGTTCGATTAGCACCCCTGCACTTGTAGTTTTTTTTTTTTTTTTTTGCCACGGCGATATACATCAAAGGGGGTTTGTGGAGGTGTTAGAGTTAGTACGGGAAGACCCGTCCTGGTCCCCTAAAGGGCCTGCTCTTTGTGGGGCTCGAACCCAAGATCTTTCACAAAAAAAGAGGCAATGACTGACCAACTGCACTAAACAGTAGTTGTCATCTGCACTTGTAGTATAGCTGCGTGATTTCTTATTGAGCAACAAATTCTATAATTGTTGATATAATTGTCGATTGCTCGAGGCCTATTGGGCCACGATACATGATGGTCCACATTCAGTCTATCCACACCCCACTATCAAGTTCACTCCACATTGTCCAAAGTTAAGGCAAAACATCGCCACTCTCCTCCCAACCTTTCTTTCTTAGCAATCCTTTGCCCAGAAAACCCAATACTCTCTCTCTGGTGCGATGCCGAAGCTCTAGGACTTTCTTTTTCCTTCAACTCGATTTAGCCGTCTTCAGTTCTAGAGGTAGATTTCTAATCGATCACCCTTTTGCGTTTACAGTTTTGTCTATGCTTCTTGATTTATCCATCCATCATTTTGTTCGAAATCGAAGTCTTTGCTTTTGAATATAACAGTAGTGTTATTTCGCATTTTATTCTTACCTAATAAAAGATCTTTTTTGGTAGTGATTGTGATGGGGCCATGTGTAGTTGTTGTATACGTGGTCTACATATGTGTCTGTGTATCTCTGAGCGAAGGCCCATTTTGATTCTGGTGACATCAAATGAACTATGAGTTAACCTAAATTAAGGGTTTTAATTTCTTGAATGGTTTTGTATTGTGGGTGGAAGTGCGATTCTGTTTGAATGCTATGGAAAATGAGTTTTAATCTGATGATGTTGCTTGTTTGCATGTGAGGTTACGATGGTTGGAGTTCTGTAGGTTTTCTGCTCTCTGCTGGTTGTCTAGAATCATCTGTCGATTGAGTATGGTGTAAGTGCCATTTTTCTTGTGGTAGCAATGTAGATGGTACAATTTGGGTTACTTTTGTTGTAGAATGTATGCCAGCCGGAAGGTATTGATGAGATATAGTATTGGAATTTTTTTTATTGGGTATATTAATTGTATATATTCTCATCTGGTCTCTCATATAACTATGAGGGCTTTCTGAAGTCCATTCTCTTGGTCTCTCAGAACACTTTATGCCCTTGTTTATTCTCTTTAAGGGCCGCAGCTTATTAGAATTTTACTGTTCATGATTTTTGTGGGTGTGTTATGTGCAGTACACTTGGATCCGATCCCCCCCCCCCCCCCCCCCCCCCCGATATCAACTTCAGAGGTTTTGCTGTAAGATATCAGGTTTTTGGAAATTTTGGGAGATTTGAGAATGTCGTTGCGTCATTTGGGCCGTTACCTCCTATCAATCTCATGGATGTAAGTGTGGACTTGTTTTGTTTGACACTGCTAAAAAATCTGACAGGTATTTTCTCATGCTTGAACGTTTTTAAGGGTCCTAATGTTGTCAAATGTGTCTTGGTCAACGACTGAGAAGTCTTGATTGATTGGGTTAGGGACGATTTTCGTAGTTGGCTCGATAGATCATATCATGAGTTTGCTAGTCAACCATTACCGGGTTCCTGGTGGCAATTTATTCGGCCAAATTTCAAGATTTTATTCAGGTGATTCTGTTTGATTTTACTGTTCATGGTTTTTGTGGATTTTATTTGAACAAAAAATTGATTTTTCTACTTGTTTAAGGGTGTATGCCAAGCCCTTCTGCATGTGTTTGAACTCGGTGGATTTTGTGGTGATCTTTTGGATGGTTTGTCTATTGACATACTGACAAATTTTCCAAAGTTAACTAGGCTCAATGAGCGTGAACAAAATGGTTAGTTTGATTTTGGTACTCAATGTTTGATTTTCTTTTTTCATTCTTATACTTTTTTTGTTCTTATACTTTGTGCTGGATTTTTGATAGATTTGGCTGGAGTAAGGTTGGACTTGGCAGAGTTAATTAGGCCATTCAAGGATATAGAATTGGAGGTTAAAGGTCGCCATTCAAGGATGTAGAATTGGAGGTTAAAGGTCCTTGGGAACAGCTGGTTGTTAATTACATTGATCATTATGAGTTACCTTATGACTTAAAGCTGTTTTTGGCTAACCTTGAGGATCATCATAAAGTGTAAGTTTTTCTTTTTTTTTCTTTTAATTTTACATTTCTGACTTCCAACTTTGATTACGATTACCCAATTAATTAAAGCAAGCAGACCCAAGAGCAATTTGTAAAATCGAACAACCACAGCGAAAGATGCTATCAGTTATTTCAATCGCCTCCATATCATCCAGTTAACCCTAACAGAAACCAAAAATATTCAAAACTAATAGAAAAAACATTCACAAAACTATTAAAAAACAATAAATGAAAAAAACTTACAACATGAGTTGATAAATGTCCCACTATATTCTTGCACAGAATACTTATACCCAAAAAAATACTATCAAAAGGAATATGGCATTGTCCTCCTCTCAGCTGTCAGCGCTTTTGAATATGATCGGATAACGTTTGCATAAAGATGGCTCTCACCGGTCTAGGTGGGATTAAATTGTACCAATTGACATTCCTCACAAAGTATGAATTTTCCAGGTATGCATTTAACCGATATAAATGGGCAATATCGCGAAACCGATAGAACCTACAATGAGTTTTCCGAATAAAAGAGAGTTTCTTTGAACTATCCCAAAAGAAAAGGGTGTCCAAAACCCATGAATATGGGCAGTAAGCACTGAAGGAAAAAAAAAACATTATGAGTTAAAGCTTCAGAAGGCTGGAAATAATAAATTGAAAGGTGACCGAAGCTTTAACTCGTAATGTTTTGTTGATTCTGTGTTTCCTGCAGTTCTTATTGGCTTTATTCATGAGTTTTGGACACCCCTTTCTCCTCGGATAGTCCAAAGCTCTTTTTTATTCAGAAAACTCATTGCAGTTGGTACAATTTAATCGCACCTGGACCGGTGAGAGCCATCTTTATGCAAACCCTATCCGATCAAATTCAAAAGTGCTGGCAGCTGAGAGGAGGACAATGTCATATTCCTTTTGACAGTATTTTTCTGGGTATGAGTATTCTGTGCAAGAATATAGTGGGACATTTATCAACTCACGTTGTTGTAAGTTTTTTTCATTTATTGTTTTTAATAGTTTTGTGAATGTTTTTTCTATTAGTTTGGAACATTTCTAGTTTCTGTTAGGGTCAACTGGATGAAATAGAGGCGATTGAAATAGCTGATGGCATCTTCCGCTGTGGTTGTTCGATTTTACAAACTGCTCTTGGGTCTGCTTGCTTACTTTACATAATCAAGACACAACAACTGCATTTTATAAGGCTTTAATTAATTGGGTAATGGTAATCAATGTTGAAAGTAAGAAATGTAAATTAAAAGAAAAACTTACACTTTATGATGATCCCCAAGGTTAGCCAAAAACAGCTTTAAGTCATAAGGTAACTCATAATGATCAACGCAATTAACAACCAGCTGTTCCCAAGGACCTTTAACCTCCAATTCTACAGCCTTGAATGGCCTAATAATAGCATCTTCCACTAGAAGCCTTAACTCTGCCAAGTCCAACCTTACTCCAGCCAAATCTATCAAAAATCCAGCACAAAGTATAAGAATGAAAATCAAATATTGAGTACCAATTCAAAAGTGCACCTGGACAGGTTGGTACAATTTAATCGCACCTGGACCGGTGAGAGCTATCTTTATGCAAACCCTATCCGATCAAATTCAAAAGTGCTGGCAGCTGAGAGGAGGACAAGACCATATTCCTTTTGACAATATTTTTCTGGGTATGAGTATTCTGTGCAAGAATATAGCGGGACATTTATCAACTCACGTTGTTGTAAGTTTTTTTCATTTATTGTTTTTAATAGTTTTGTGAATGTTTTTTCTATTAGTTTTGAACCTTTCTAGTTTCTGTTAGGGTCAACTGGATGATATGGAGGCGATAAAAATAGTTGACGGCATCTTCTACTGTGGTTGTTCGATTTTACAAACTGTTCTTGGGTACCATTTGGGCAAGTGGCAGCAGGAGCTTAGCTTTGGACTTTCTACCTCAGCAGTCAAGCATACTAGTGATACTTGTGTTCAATTTTTCCCTTTCATTGTGTTCCTTAACATTGTTGGTTTGGAGTTGTGAACTTCCCTGTCATTTTGTATTTACTTGAGATGCTAAATATCTCTTGACCGTGTCGATACTGAGTTGCATATTTCTCCTGGTGTCTTGTGCTTTATTAAGTTTTGTGTGATCTGCTTGCGATATTCTAATTGTACGTCTCGATATTCTTATCTTCCAAGTCCTAGTGCTTTTCCCCAGTTATTGGGACTTACAAAGTCAAACAGTTTTACGGTTGTTGACTATAATCAATCATTGAGTTGAATTAAAAAGTCTCTATATGTTATTGTCTGAGTGTTATGTTGAATTGACTTTTAGAGAACGATGTTAGATAGTTTTGCTCAACCAAGCAATTTCATGACAGCAGCAGTACAAGAGAAGTACATGAATGACGATGAAATTGATTTTGACGACTAATGTTGGGGTAGATGCTGTTTACAGTAAAGGCCGAGGTTTCACTAAATTCCATAACAGTAATGGTTATTGTCTTAGATGGTATTGGCACAGGTCCCTTTTTAATTCCTTTTTGTTTAATTTTCTGTTGTTCTCTTGACCGCCATTGCTTTGTGTTTTATCCCTTTGAAATATGAGATATGGGCATACGTAAAATCAAGAAAATTCTCTTAGTTTCTAAAGACATGTACTATCTTTTACATATACGGCTCTTGCTCCGGCGTCGTGGTTCTATGCAGTTTTTTTGGTTTGTTGTATTTTCTTTTCTTTTCTTAGTTTCTATATTTTGGGACCGATAGTGTGCCAACTAATTGTACTATATTTTGCTTATATATAAATCGAGTTTACTTTCTGGTAAAAAAAAATGAAAAGAGTGACTTACATAGAAAGACACGAACAATAAAAAGTGGCCAATTCCCTGAACTTGGCACACCATAAATTCCTCCCCTGATTCGCTAAAAGCCCTTACATTTCTCATTTCTGAAGCTCAGAACCTACTACTATTCTCTCTAAAACCATAGCCACAAGCTACTCTTCCTTTACTCATCAAGTCAAGCCATGCTAGGAGCTTTTTTATTGCTTGCCACCTCCCAAACTCTCTCTCAATGATTTTTCATCGATTCCACACTGTTGACAGTCATTGATTCTGCTGCAACACACCTTTTAGTTCGATGATTTTATGTCAAAGTTTACAAAAATTGCCCTAGTTTTGCAAATGGCAGTATCATGCATTCTTTTGGACAAAACGGTTCTACTTGGTTGTTAAGTAGCAGCATTGAGTACAGAAATGATAATATTGTCATTATGTATTTACTTGAGATGCTAAATACCTCTTGACCGTGTTGATACTGAGTTACATATTTCTCCAGGTGTCTTGTGCTTTATTAAGTTTTGTGTAATCTGCTTGCGATATTCTAACACTACGTCTCCATATTCTTACCTTCCAAATTCAAGTCCTAGTGCTTTTCCCCAGTTATTAGGACTTACAAAGTCAAACCCTGTTAGTTGGCATGCGGTAGCATAACAGATTCACGGTTGTTGACTCCAATCAATCAATTGAGGAAATAAGAAGTCTAAATATGTTATTATCTGAGTGTTATGTTGAATTGACTTTTAGACAACGATGTTAGATAATTTTGCTTAACCAAGCAGTTTCCCAACAGCAGCAGTACAAGAGAAGTACAAAACTTCCAATTAAGCTACTAGATTATGGTTTATGTATTTGTTTCAAGAGAGTGGAATTTCTTGCAAAACTTCCAATCATTTTCTGCATCTCTTCCTTGGTAGGAATTGGTGATTTTTTTTTTCTTTTCCCGTTAGGGTTTTGTATATAAGTTAGTCAAGATTCTATGTCGAGTACTTTACCATATGCTTTTTCTTTCTTAGTTGCATTGTTTTTGTTTTGTCATTCTGCCATTTAGGATAGTTAGACGATAGTGTAGATCATGGGTTGCTAATATCAATTGATGTTGTCCTTCCAATTGCAGGCAGTTAAACAGATTTGAAATGACAAGATTCGATGATGATCAAGTTTCTCAAATAAGAAGAGGGATTGTAGTTGCTAAGGAGGGTTTGTTCGTCTTGAAGTGCAGGATTTGCGATTCATCCACTGTGGATGCTCTAATGGCATGGGATTGTAGACAAGAAAAGGGTTTCACGTTTTCTCTCTGTTAGCTTTGAAAGCGGCTTTACACTTTCTTCGTTTAATCTCAGACTAAATTTTTTTTGTGTTATAAATTTTTTACAGCCTTCGTTGCAGCCGGTCAGTTGTAGGTTAACGACCAAAAAAAAAGAAGTAATTGCATTATCATATTGCCTATATTTTGTGTTCGTTAATAATTTTGACAATTACATATTGGTTCCATAATGCATTTTACCACGAGTTTAGAAGGGCAAAGCTAGAAATCAATGAATTACCGAGTACAGCTCTTTAGACGGATCAAACAACTTATCAAATTTGTGTTCAAATTTCAACCATAGCAAACAAATTTCCAACTTAAAAAATTTAGTATTCAGTTTTGAATGTGGAAAGTGAAAACTTTATATCTATCTTAAACTCAAGCGGCAAGAAGTGGAGAGGTTCGAACATTATGTTAAGTGAGCACTAATTCCACTTTCAAGCAATGTGCGACTATATTTCTTTAATATTCCTATCACTTGCAGACGCGTTTTCACTCTATCACATGTAAACATCTTTTGGGACTTATCATCGTGTAGCCTTTTTATGGTTCATCATGGTGCGGTTTTTTTTTTTTAACAGAAGAATCGTAATTCCTTTATAAACGTTACAAAGATATCTATTCGACAACCATAATAGACAAACCAATCAAAGACAAACAATGAGCTCTGATGGAAATCCAAGACGACCAAATTCAGTCTCACTCAGGACCTTTAATCTCATGGTGCCGCACTGGCAAGCTTATGGCGTGAGGCATGATAAAACTCCGGCGATCAGGTCGCCAGTGAATCCCCGCAGCCACAAGCACAGACGCTACTCTGAGGTGAACCCCGCAATCATGGCAGGCCCTAGACGCAAGAAGCAAAACACGCAAACCTTCACAATCAAGGCGAACACTGGAGAATCCCCGAGGCCACGGCAAGGAAGATGCACTCGGAGGACCAAACGTGCAGCAAAGCAAACCAGCCGAAATGACCGCATCACTGCTGGTGAACGGCTACGATCTTTGGAGCCTCTGAAGCACCAACCACCAAGACTAACCGCAACAAGACTAGAAACAGAAAAAAGTCTGGATTTTCAGATTCGGTAACTCCGGATAAAGCCAAACTGGAAAGGGAAGAAAATCTCACAATCCAAACACAACCATAAAACGCTCCTACTCTGGCGAACCAAGCATGCACAAAACGGACCTCGACAACCACACCTGCAAAACTAATCCGCTATCCGAGACGCACCTCGGTGATGGAACGCCGACGACCACACAATGGAGAAGGCAGAGGAGGTTCAGCGGTGGAGAAAGCAGAAAGTCGAGGCAGCTGGAGGCGTAGGGCTAAGACAATGGTTGAGGGTGATGAAAGGAGGAGATAGATCTTCAATCAAAGATGATGGAGAGAAATCCTGAATGGAGAGGCTACCCCTGGAGGGAAGGGGGAGAGTAGTGAAAGCAACGGCTAGGATTTGGGAAATTGTTAGAGAGAGAGAGTCTCGTTTAATAAATAAATTATGACTATGTTCTTGAACTTTCCTCATGGGGTGTGAAATGTAAGATGAAATAGACCCCGCTCTAATATCAATACCATCATACCATGTAAAAATATCAAACCCAAATCAAATAAGCAATGTGGAGAGATCTCTGTTATTAAATAATCTAACATTCCATACTCAAGCAATGTGGGACAACTATTCTAACACCCCCCCTCACATGCAGCCTCATTTAAGTCTGTCACGTGTGCTCACATTTTGAGTTCTTTCACATGCAGCCTTTTTTGGGCTTGTCATCGTTGGATGGGAGCTTGATTTTGATATAAAAAATGGGATAAATAAAGCCCGCTTTGATACCATGTGAAAATTTCACATCCATCTCAAAACCAATTGAGTGGAGATATCACAGCAATATATTAAAGTGACGACTCACTCCGCTCTCAAGCAACGTGAAACTCTATTTCCTTATCATTTAATACTTAAACTTTCAGTTTCCAATTTTATCAAAAAAGCACCTTAGTCTTTGAATTGTTGCATGTATCCTCAGATGAGGATCTTCAAACGCCATCAAATCTATATACGTAATGATATTATAAGTATAATTACATATGCAAGAAAGAAAACAAAAAAATTCTCCCAAACCCTAATAATTACAACGGTTCCGACCATGCCCTACGAAAACCAGGGCTATGACTCTCTAGACATAAGTAACCGTAGACTTATGACTAGTACTTCATTTACATACAGAAGCAGAATAGTATAGTTGGTTTTCGCAATACCGAAGCTTTGAACCTTAAGCAAACTCCTAATCTGTGGAGGTACTGCTGCGGTCATGGAAGCAAACAGCAGAGAAGCCAATTGTTCTCCTGCATGTCAAAGCCAACCAAGTTATCGAATGAAGATTATTCTACACAGAAATATTGATCCTAAAACATGAATCAAAAAGTGGAGCGAGAATGGGTAAGGCCAGGAAACAAGACATCATTCGTCAAGTGTACAACGAGATAAAAGATCTCATTTCAAGTTAAGAGACGCAGTATGTTCAAAGAATATTCCCAACACATTGTAGTATTATGGAAGTGTGGATAATACAAGAACGAGGGAAAAATAGCAGAAAATGCCATTGTATAAGTTTTGAACGTGGATTCAGTTGGTTCCCAACACGCAAAACATCAACCAAACACTGAAATGCATCCACCATAGTAAATCTACCCTGCATGTCGTCATATGTTTTAGAAGATTTTATCAACACAAATCAGCATCCTCTTTTCCATTATTGGTGATTTGAAAAGGTTAGTTCAAGATAACTTGGTCATATGCTACTGCACCATAAATGCTGAAGCAATTGGGAAGTAGTCTGATGAGATACTCATGACGGCCAATTAGCCCACCCGTAGGTTTTATCGAATACAGAAAGTTGCCTGCTGCTGTGAACTGGGTTAGCTTACCCCATAGGCTTAGTAGGAAAAACACAGACACACGATACAATACATACACACGTCACAACACTCCAACACAAATTTGCTAAAATTTCTGGATACGAGTCGTACGACACGTTGGGACATTAAAAAACTATAATTATGCATTTTTATACACTTGATGCTCAAATAAAATAAGTACATAGGATACTAAGATAAGGTTTACTTGTAAGCAACTCTAAGTATGTACCAGAGGATTAAAAAAAAAACTGTAAGTCTGTAACATACCATATATGACATCATTCACATATAACAATACCACATCCAGATTTGTCATTACACCATTCAATAGGGTTCCAACAGAAAGTGTTCATTGTATAGATGTGTTATTTTAATCTCTTAACCATCATTTGACACACAAAAGGAAGAGTCCCCTAAGTTTTGATAGAGCATACTATTTGAATTGACATCCCTAACCTGTCCCACGTCTGCCATAGAGTGTCCAAGCACATTCTATAGTGTCCCCCAAGCGTCCAACATAATAAAGTCCGAACAAAATAGGACACTTCTAAATTGGTTGTCCAATGAAGTGTCCGTGATTCATAGCCCATACGTATTTCGAGATAATCAGTACTGCACGCAGGTTTTGAAGGTTTGGAAACAAATTTAATTGGCCCCTTCAATTTCTTAAAGAACTAAAAGACTGCAATCTTAACCATAAAATGGTGGGGGAAAGTTCGTAACTAGAACCTTTTCAAAAATGATTGAACCATGTACGGCTAGTGTGTCAAGTTAAAAGAACAATTACCTAGTCGTTATCCTCATCTGTAGAAACAGGTTTACTACCTTTTGCTCAATAGATTTTGTAATTGTGTTTGCATCTGATTTCTGGGGGTAGTAGTAAGTGATGTGGACGGGAAGCAGCGGAGATTCTTGAACTTACTGAAAGAGGGTGTGTGCAGGGAAGAATCCCTTTTATAGGACGGTCAAACCAAGGGAACCAACTGTTCAGTGAGCTAGTGACCTCAACGCCTCAACCCTAAATGATGTCAACAAAATTCCACGATGAACACTACCAGTCCAAAGCTATTGCATGAACATTCTAACTCATCCTAAGTTGCAGCATCCCCGAAGGAATTGTTGTTGACCAAAGTCGAGCTCCCAAGATCAGTCACCTCGACAAGACTGGCAGACACATGGAAGAATGGGAGACTGGATCTGCTAATTTCTGTATTTCAAGACAGACTATCTAAACTACAAAATATGACATTGAAATCCAGAATATGTTCATCTTCCATGAGCAAAAAAAGGTTAGTAAAGCACTCAAAAAAAGCATGTGCATACTGTGTTTATGGAGTTTGAATGCTCCCAGTCATTCCACGTCCCTCATCACCAGGCTTCAGCTCCCTCAACGTACTGCAGGAAAAATGAGAGAAACAACCAACAAATCAAATGAAAAGTAAACAACAGACAATCGGTCAATCATGCACCCATAACCAATTAACCAATTGCCGACGAAGAAGTAGTAAAATTTAGTGTTTACCTTTCATTTTCTGTAACATGTTGGTTAAGTACATTAACAGTTGGAACTGGAGCTGATTTCTCATCTGAGAAACCCTGTTTACAATCATGTGGCAACAGTTATTCAAGAAACACAATTATCAATTTCCATGTCAACATTACTCAAATGCAACTAGAGTATGAAGGAAAATACTTACTTTTGCATCACACCCCGTCCACCCTGGAATGCTCCTTGACAAATGGCTAATATATTGCTCCATGGCCTCCTCTCGACTCATGTCTCCAAGCTGCTGCCAAGCATTCCTAGCGCAAAATAACACTTTTTCTATTCATTAAGCAACTCTGAAATTGAATCCTATTATAAAAACTAACAGCCAAATTGCACTCTGGGACATGGTTAAGGATGACTTCAGATCTAGTCTACAAATTCTATTCCCTTAGTAAGATAACTACATACAGTAATCCATTCTGTAGTCCATTCGTTTGATACCTAGAAAAAAACTTTTGCTGCAAGTTCTGACGGGGCTAGGATAGTGAAAAATGAGGGAATCGGGATGTTGCCCCTGTTTTTATAAAATCCTATGCATAGTTGCGCACCGATCCCTTTAATAACTATGTTACGATAAAGGACAGAGTAAAAAGGGCCAAAAGTCAAGTGAGCAGGACAAACCCGACTATGTTATTTGTCCTCTTAAGAAAAACAATCTCACAAGCATTCCTTTCCTCTTTTGTATTCACTCAAAGATTCAAGAAACCCCTAATGTCAAAAGCAAAGAAATCATCTAATTTGTTTTGAAGATCATCATAGTGCAAGACTCAGAATTATGAAGTATGAAACTTCTTGTAGCAAATTAGAGATAGAAAAAAAAAAGGAATCATGCACAACAATGTGTTACTTTTTCCTCATATTTTCCTCTTTCAAATATTCAAATTTCCAATAACTTTTCATGTTCCAACCTATCACATTGCACCTGTGTCAAGCTTCAAACCTCTCAACTAGTCCCCACATACTATTTTACAAGCTGTATCCCATCGGTGAAAGAGGCTTATCCTAATGCTGCCATTGTCATTGATCCTTCCAATACAAAGCCCTAATCATTTGAGTCTACCGATTTACTGAGCTCTAATCTCTCTTTCACACCTTTGTTCCGTATATTTAACCCTGTTTCTAAATCAACCTTTAACATGTCTTCTATCCCTTTATGGTCAGTTTTGTGGTGCATATCTAAGTACTGGTTAGCCTACAAAACATAGCAACCCACTTACCATATCCAATAAGAAAACGCTGCAACGGATAGTAAAAGCATAACAAAACAAATAAACTTCTTCCAACCCAAATACTAATCAACAATCAAAGTAGCCAAGCTTACTACCACTTCGCGCGAGCAGAGACCTTCAACGCCATGGGTGCCGGCACGCTACACGTCCCTTCGATCGCAACCTTATGCAGCCCATACAACTGCATTTTCGCATCACTATCCAGCCTCGAAATCTGATCGGCATTGCTCTTAGACCCCACGAACACCACCGCGTCGCCGAACTGTTTTTCCAGCTCCGTCCTCTCCACCCCCTCCCAGTCACCGAAACCCCCCTCCCCCTCCTCTCCTCCACCCTCATTCTCATTGCTCCCCACTCCATCGCTCTCGTGTCCCTTATTGTCCTCGCTTTCGCCCACATTTACCTCGTCCCTACCCGATTCTATCTCAATTTCACGAAACCCCGCCGTTTCAGGAATTTCGTCAAACACCTGGTCCTCGTATTCAACCCCACCGACTTTTGCCGCCTCGGTCAAAATACTCCTACTACTCCCTTCTAATTTAATCCTGTTTTCCAATCCAACGGCCAAGGACGCGTTTGAGTCCTCTCGGTTCAAAACGACCTCGTTATCATTATCATCGTCGTCGTCGCAATTCAATATGGATCCGACTGTGTGAGCCCTAGAGAGGTCGTTTTGTTCGAGTTGGTTAAGTTGCGCCGCTTGATCGGCGAGGCTGACACGTGTCGGGATTTGGTCGGGGTTTTGTGCGACGAAGACGGATTCTTTGGAAAGGGCAGGGGAAGGGGAGGAGGAGGAGGAGGAGGAGATGGTGTCGTGTGGAGTAGTGGAAGGAGAAGGGGAGGCCATTGAGAAGAGCTTGGCGAGGACGAAAGAGACAAGGAGGGAGATACCGACAGAGATGAGGAGTTCTCGGAAAAGCTCCATGTATGGAGAATTGAGAGAGAGAGAGAGAGAGAGAGAGAGAGAGAGAGAAAAGGGGGAGTAATGGGAATTTGGGTTTTGGACGGTGATTGAGAGAGAGAGAGAGAGAGAGAGGGATTACGAGAAAGGAATTCGCAGAGCAGAGCAAAGTATATTCGGCTCTCTTTTTTTCGTTTTTCGTATTTTGCTTTTGGGCAGGTCCCCTCAGGTTGCCTTTTAGACCGCAAAGGATGCAGTTGGGCCAGTTTTTACATCGTTCTGGAAGTACTACAATGATCTAAATCGTTCATACGGTAGAACCTGTTCATAAATACGATAACCTGAAAAATTAAGTTGATCGGATAGAATAAATATCTTAGCCAAGCACATTTAGATGGGTTCTTCAAATTATATCTAGTCTACCCAAATTCATTTTTTCGAAAAATAAGTCTGCTATGTTCGATCCGTCTGACTCCATGTTTTGTTGATTGTTTCCCCAACAAGTTCTACGATAGAAACGAGTTCGATTATCGAAATGAACTCAAAAAAGGTCAGACCGAAGCCATTCCAATGGACAACTTGACTATCAGAGGGAAACCACCTCCGTTTAGTTTCTTCTTCTTCTTCTTATTTTTTTTACATTTTGATCTATGAAACCGTTCATTAAAAAAAATGAATAGTCCAAATTTACATCACTTGAAATTGTACAGATTCACAATAAATCTGAACCATTTGCTATTTTATTTCATGGACTGTTTCATAAACCGAATATCATGTACGGTACCATCCCTCTTTTGGGTCCTACTTTGCTCATGAGTGTCGGTCCCACGTTTGCTGGCGAGAGATTGGAAGGAGAGGTATTCGAAAAGGACTTTTGTTTCTCTTGTTTCTCTCTAAGCGGCGGTTAAGGTATCCCATGTCCACTACCTAATTTTATGAGCTGTTATCCCCCTTCGGTGAATTTTTCTTTGTTTTAAATTGAAAAGTAGTTCTAACTTTCTTTCATTAAGTAGAAGAGAACCAAAGATGTACAAATTCATCCAAGAAAAAATAGTAAGGCTTCTCTACAATTTAAGGTTGGACTACGAAGAGTAATTTATGTAATTCCGAACGTTGAAATGTAGTTTTGATAGTGCAAATTTGTTTGAAGACTCTTTTTCGAAACGAATCGTTTAAAGTCTAGATTATTTTCAATATGAACGATTATAATGTAACTGCAAGAAGGTCGATATATAAACTAAATCCAAGCCAGACTATACAGCACAAGGAGTAATTGATCTCTCCCATCGATTGACACAATATATATATATATATATATATATATATATATATATCAAGGAAAATGAAACCTTTGTCTCATGCTCACATTTGTTGATGGCTCCAAACTTTGAAACAATAAAATTGTACAAACTCACATGGTAGATTGTTTTAGAAAAACACTCAAAAGGGTAGCGAAGTAATTTTTCCAAAATCAAAAGCGATGTCTACATGCATGTTATTGCAAAACCTGTAATAACTATTTGCTTCTGTAGAAACAAACTTTCAGAAAGCAGACGTAACTACTTACGATGATGTATGTCACAAAATTATGGAACGAATTTGCTTTACTATAAATTGAAGATATCATGTCATAATCAAATTATATTTTCAAAAGGTAAAAGAATAAGTTTTTAAATGAGATTCTCCCAACAGCACTAATTCATTTGCCTTTCATATAATAAATTAATAACCATATTCTGTTTAGTAGTTGGTTTTCCAATGATCATGGGGCAGTACTATATGGAATTATGGAGTATTCGCCGAATTTGATTGTTGTTGGGTTTTGAGTTTTGAATAGGTAGCTTTAATTTGTGAAATTCAAATTGTGGCTTTAAATTATTAAAGTAGATATGATCAAACAGTACTCACCGTGACTATGATTTTGATATGATTAAAATGATTTTACCAATCTCCCTTTTACTCCCACAAGCACGCCAATCGACACTCGCTATCATCCTTCTCGGGCTCTTGTAAACTTCTGATGTACAAATTGAAAGGTTAATTTAATTTTAAATATGACTCACAATAAAATCATACTCCTTTTTCCATTCAATAACATATTTTTGCTTGCTTCCGTATAGCAAACAGGAAATCTGTAGAGTATATAGAAATATTATATGTGTGTGTGTATATATATGATAATACACGAAAATTTGGAACTCTCATATATAATCTCCCTTCCGCTAATTTTCTTATTTTGCTAATATTCTTATTTTTAAAGTACTTATTTCTTATTTTACAAAACATGTCATTCTCTCACAATATGTCACATTTAATTCAAAAAATAACTATTTATTTAAAAAATAAATACTTATTTCCTTTAGTGGAACGGGACTTATGGTTTTAGTAATATTTTAGCTTATTGTTTAAGGAGCGAACCTTGTATTATACTCTATAGTAAATAAAAAGCTAAATAAATCAAGACAAAACCAAAGACCCATATACTAGTACTAATCCCCCTTTCAATCTCACACGTCACCTACAATCTCCCTCCTCATGCTCTTGTAAGCGTTAAGGGAGTCCACTTTGATGTAACTGAAAAGTTCATTTAGTCTCAATTGACTCACAATAAAAAAATCATAATTTTTTTAATAAATACCATGTAATTTTGTGTGTTTTCGTATATTGAAAGCCAGAAAGTGAATAACTCTAATATGCATACACTACCTCCATCCATTTTTAAAGTGTATCATACGAAAATACGTGCAATTTTCAGATAAAAATTAAAGTACTTTCTTGCATATATTTTTGAACCAAATTAAAGATCTAAATTAACTTTTTAAATTGGTGCAAAAAAAATTTAAAAAATTATTCACGAAATTACTTTAGTAATTGTTAATCCAAATTGCATGTATTTTCGTATAGGGAAAAAAGTTACAAAAGGGATTCAGAGAAGTATAATAAAAGAATGCACAAAACTTAAACAGTAGTGGTCTTAGCTAGATGTGAGTAGTTTATTGTTCAAGCAACAAATAAATCAAACACAATAAATATTCAACAACTATAAGTGGGGGGAAAAGCACAATGTTGAGTACGCTGGTATTGACGTCAATCATTTGGACCAATAAGTCCTTTTCAGTGGAAGTGCACATTAAAAACTGAGTGCTTTCCAAGGAAGCCCCCAGAATTGTATTTGGATGATTATAAGCCAATTGGGTCATGTTACGGTACACACTTTCGTACCATATGCACTCGTATAATCAAACCATTAAGAGTCATAACCAAACACCATTGAGAAGCATAATAATTGAAGAAAGTGTTTGGTTACGACACTCAATGATTTGATTATATGGGTGCATATGGTACGAGGGTGCATACTGTAGCATTTCTCCAATCGGAGATTCAATATAAGGGGTATAATAATCAAGAATTTGTACGTACTGCCTTGTTCGTTTGGGGTTTTGAGGGAAGTTTTTTAGATTAATGAGTAGAAAAAGATAGATAAAGAAAATTTATTAAAGACCATGTCAGGAGATTTGAGTCTCCAAACGAACATGGTCTGGTTACACTGCTCTAAACTTTAGCTTCTTAATTAGGAATGGAGAATGACAGAGAAATTCATGTGTTCGAATAGGTCTATAATTTAACCAATTGGTGATAGCTCAGTTGGCCAGAACTCTTGTATCTCACTAAGAGGTCTAGAGTTTGAATCTCCCCAGTTGCATGTGGGTGTTCTCTTCGTAGAAGGACTTTTCCTTTCTTTCTTTCTTTGTTTCAACCTATAACGGGGCTTTATTTCTTGTACGAATTGAGTTGTTAGGCTTTGTTGTCTCGTGAACTCTCACTATTGATGTTGTATCCTGGATTCGTACTTTGTATTTCATTATAATGTAAATAATCTCTTCTATCAATAAATAAATAAATAAAAAAAAGTAACCTATATTAATCTTCTCAATAGAAATATTAGGAATTTTTCCTCTTATAAAAAAAACGAATGATATCGATTAAGAGGTGCATGTCCCATACCATTTTCAACCACACATTAAATGAGACCTACCAACCTACACACTTATTTTGGGTCTCAAACCAACATGTGTGGTGGAGGGAGGTCTTGGGCACGAATAATTTTCCCCTTAGTAGTTGAACATAAAATTCTCTGTTCTTAAATTCTGTGGGCTTACGTTTGTACTTTTTTTTTCTGAAATTTTGTTAGATTTACGTAAGATTTTTCGGTTAATCATTCGTCTTGATGAATAGAGTCTAAAAGGTAACAAATTATTACCAAAAACAAAAACAAAAAAATTTACTAAAGACGAAAATTACTCCACCAAACATCTACTAGTAGTATTTTTTCATAGTGTCGTCTTATATGAACTCTTTTTAACTTCGGTCCACATTTTTATATTTTTCTAATTCCTCACGAATGATTAATCTAAAAAATTGACTAAAACTATCAAGTTTTTTTCCCCCTCATAATTGACTAAAACATAGTATTGGTGTAAATTATATTGGAAATTGTTTTTGACACTCCAGTTTTAGCCACTAGCACTCCACTTTGTGTCTTGATCATGTGAAAAAACAAAACAAAAAGTTGAGTGCCATCGTCTAAAAGT
Source organism: Rhododendron vialii (assembly GCF_030253575.1). Classification (NCBI taxonomy): domain Eukaryota; kingdom Viridiplantae; phylum Streptophyta; class Magnoliopsida; order Ericales; family Ericaceae; genus Rhododendron; species Rhododendron vialii. The sequence continues at coordinate 9,805,334 of NC_080564.1, read as the reverse complement.
GGAGTGCCAAAATCACATCCCAAATTATTTAGTCTACTTAAACAAACTAGGATTTTAATAGCGTGCTCCGCACGTTCGGTTATGTTCGTTGGTCACGGATGACGATTATATTCACCACAGATAGTACTTTACCGTAGCTTTCATTCTAATCAATAATCAGAATTTTTTAAAATTGAAAATTAGAGAAGGGAAAATATATTCACCACATAATAGATTCAATAATTTACATTGGCACACATTTTCACAATGGAAATATAGATTACATCTTGTCTTACTGTTGAAAATTAAAACTTAAGAATTCATCATACAGAAGCCCAAGTCAAAACAATACTACTCCCTCCATCCCTTTTTTTTGTCCAATATTCCATTTTGGCCTGGGCTGTCCTTTAATAAGTGTTCATTTTGTAAAGTTAGGGGGGTAAAAGTTGGTGCATTGTCTATTTTGTCCCTAAAAGTATATTTCATTTTGAAAAGCTAGTGAGTAAAAGTGTAATGATAATGGGTAAATAGGAAAAGTGGATGAAAAAGTTAATGTGAAAGGTGTAATGATGATGTCTTTTTAATAAGTTGGAGTTACGAAGCAAGACACTTAAAAAGGAACGGAGGGAGTAATAGTTTTCATAAACAGATCATTCAAACCATGAGTACATTTTTTCAAATCCATTTGAGTAGAGTACCAAAAGACGAACATCATCTGGATGCCGGAGGACAGCAACAAGCATGAGATTTGAGTCTTGTAAGTTCAACATAATTTGTAGGATTTCGAGACCTATGGGCTGAAGACTACCCTGAATTTTTGGAATTTCCAAGGTTAACCGTTTCATGCGAACAATAATTTTGTCAATGTTCTCCTCCTGAAGTAAAGGGTGGAAATAAACTGCAAAAAGCTGGAATATTTTTGCCATTAAACTCTAAATGGAATAAATCAACCATAAACTTATGTCAATTATGTAAATTTGAAGAGGACCTGACTCACTGAAGTTTGAGGTGCCTTAACATATGCGAATTGTAATGGGTAACGATCAGCAAAGAAAATTGAAGGCAGCCATGCTGTCATGATCTCACCTAGTTTACAAAACTTCATTGGAAACGGATTCAATATCATTTGACATGCAAGAAGTACTTAAAATTAAAGAACTTAAACCATGGCATTGCTAACCAGATGGAGCATTGTTGTCAACGAGATCAGAATTTGCATTCATAGGGCCATACTTATCACGATTCAAGTTTTCGTCTAACATAAAAACCTCGAAAATCCATTTGTGCTGGTAGCCAAAGATAATCTTAAATTCTTGTTGCAAGTGATTATCATCATAAAATTCACCCCACCCATCCTCCAAACTATTGTTGATGACATGCAAATTCTTACAGTATTGATTCAACATCTCTAGTCCTACACTGTGTTGGTTGCTACTTCAAAGTTCGAATTGCTGAAACAACATAAAAGTGAACCTTAAAAACAGAAAACAAAATACAGTTAAACTATCTCCAGATTTCACAGCTACCCAATATCCTAATAACATCACAACAACTACCAAAACAATGTCCTGAATTTGTACCTAATTTGATCTGTCAGTTTATGCAGCTCACACTCATGAACACGAATCCATAACCTCCATAAAATTTAATTCAACCTGCAGTCTTTCTTATCGTTTCCAGTTTAAAAAAAAAAAGGTGTTAAACTAATTTGGAATCTTGTAAATAAAGCCAACTCATAAGGGAAAAATCTTAACTTGTTATGCACCTCACACCCATGAACACAAAACCGTAACCTTCATAAAATAGAATCTAATTTATACCTATCCCAACAACTATACAAAAACTACATGTATGTGGTTCAGTAAACGAATCACTCATCAAGGGTTTATTAAAAGCACCCCTGAACAAACCAACTGGAAGCTAAGTGAGCCACCCTTATAGTCTCCCATAGGAGTCAATCCTTGCCAAGAGCAAAGACTTAAAAATTACCGCCTGAATGGGGTCGTTTGTAAGGGTTTTTTTTTTCTTTCCCTCAGCGGTTATTTGTTCAGTTGTTTGATCCCCTAATGGGCTATCAGTTGGGTTTAGTATTTGTGGGTAATTCGTTATTTATTTGTATTCTTTTACCTGTCCAAATAAAAAATAAAACATCCGTGAACCAAAAACATCAAGAAAAGAAGGAAAATATGCCAATTCAGGAGCCTAAATTAAACCCAATTAGAGATTCAAAATTTTGAAGAAATTAAAACCATTCCTCAGTAATCTAGGCCCAATTTCCTTTATTTTCTCTCCCTGACAAACAAAATATTTTTGGAAAAAAAAAAAACCCAACTCCAGAACCAAACTTACGAGGGAAAAGGAAATAATAATCGATGAAAAGAAGCACACAGAAACGAAAAGAAGGAAACCTCTGTTCTTCACCGTCGAGCCGATGTGAGCATGTAAAATAGAGACTTCTCCTGGAAGAGGGTCTTGCCGTACTCCCAGTAGCACTCCCTGAACTTGATCTTGACATTCTCCATCATGGACCAGTAATGGTCTCCGTACACCTTGGCCAGTCGCTTGCGCCGGCGCAAGCGGTGCTTCAGGACCTCTTGCCGGGTCAGGAACTCGGACCGGGACAAGGCGGCTGTGGGCCGATTCAGGACCTCCAAAATCGTTAGTAAGAATAAGAAGAGAAGAGATAAGCAAAACAGGAACAGCAAACCCTAAATCGATTTAACAAAACCCTGGAGTAAAAAATTAAGCTAAGATACGAACAACAATACCATTCTGCAAATGACGAAGAGCTACTCACCGGCGGCGTTGGAACCTCCATCTCGATCTCGCCCTTGCGGAGGCGACTGGTGCAGATTAATAGCAAAGATTTGTGTCCGTTTTTGGGTATGTATACGGCCCGGCCCGGCCGTCCCTACGATTTCGATACCGACGGGTCGGTACCTGTAGCATCACTCTTCTATCCCTTTGTTCAAGGGTTTTTCATGGAACATGGAGGAGGAGACAGAGGAGACCGCGAGGCACGTCGGCCTGGAGAGAGAGAGAGAGAGAGAGAAAGAAAGAAAGGAGAGTCGTACGCGTGGAGCAGGAGCAGAGGGACGAAAAGACGAAATCAACCTTACTGAAAATTGGGAATGCCAGCCACTAAAAGACAAAAACAGGCCAAAAATTGGGGACACAAACGGAATATTGCTAAAGTCAGAAAACCCAATTTAGTAATTTGGAAAATAACCAAACAGTAGCAAAGGCCCACCACAAAACACGTGAAAAGACGGTAATGCCCCCAAACTTTACACTGGAGCCTCTCCCACCCAGGGACCCAATTGGAAAATCATGGTAAAATTGGCCCGACCTCAATCTCAGGATTCCTTCTCCCTTTACTATGGCTTTGGATTTGGATTTGGAAATAGTACACTAAGTTACTAACTCAAAAGTTTTTTGGACAGCCCAATCGGAAAAAATGACCTTTGGTTGGGCTGGGACTAGAGAATTTGGGCTTCGATTTCGGGGCTGGACAACTTTTGAAGCATTCCGGATCAACCCGGATAAAATCTAAGCCGGTCAAAACCAGCCCAGGCCGAGTTTTTTTTTTTTCCCCGGGTTGACAATGCGGTAACTTAGATTAAGTATAACATTAAGTCTGGGATATTTAACCCCTACAAAGTCTTCATGAAATTGAAATGACAAACAAGAAGGAACAATAGTACAAGAACTAAAGCCAAATGAATGATCGATCCAGAGCTGTCTTGGCCAAAATGTAGGCACACTTGTCGGTCTCCCGAAAGTCATGATTGATCTACACCGTTGGGAAGCTCGCTTTCCATTAGGGACTTGCAGTCAGAAATTAGATTACACAACGGTTGGATATCTGCACTTTGAGGGTCTCAAACGAGGTTAACAGCAGAGACTGAATCAACAATAATATGAACTCTGTGGTAATCAGAATCCTTAGCCAGGCCGAGTTGCACCCCTACAAGTCACCATCTTGCCTGACACAACAGCGGAAATGACACATTATTCCAATTTCCAAGGGGTCCCAAACAATACGTATCCTTGGCTATTTTTGCTGGTTCGAATCTAATAATGTATACAAGGGATTGACAGTAGTTCTCTTAATCATAACTTCAGGACCACTTAGTTGTGTAAACTTAGCTCGAACATCTAGTTGTAAAAGCCTAGCATACACCTTTCACCGGATTAGAATGATTAGGTGCCTCAAAATACAACTAACAACAGAAAATTCCAATACAGTAGAACCAATTAATAATCCATTGACAAGATTTGATTTATTGACTTCTCAGTAGAAAATGAATGAAGGTGGCTCACTAGATTAGCCCTATCTGGTTATTAAGGCTAAGTTCTACTAAGATTTTTGGACCGTTTCTTATTTTGTCCTTATTCAATTTTAATTTTTTTGCATTTGTTATTTTTGCGCCTAACTTTTGTGAATTATTGATTCGTCTTGTCAAGATGAATCCAAAAAGTGACTATTACCCTCTTCTTTTTTTTGAAATATCTAAGATAAAATCCAAAAAGTTACTCCAGCTAAGTGTGAGAAACGCGTGCAAAAAAGTTTTAAGTAAGGACAAAACAAGAAAAACCTCCAAAACCCCAAAAAGCTCTCTAAGTGTACGTGTTACTTACAGCATGGCTCTTTTTGGACACTTCACTACTACTCTATCTCTTTGGCTGAAATATCACTTCAAGTGATTAAGGGGTCACATGGTACCCTTATGGTGATAGAGAGCGACACCTCAAAAGGACAATATTGGAGTGTAGGGTACTGTCCTCTGCATGTGTAGGGTTTTTCTCTTTGCATATATGGATCAAATGAATTTAGCAGGAATCTCAAAATCTTGCCCACTCCTGAAATTATTACTAGTTCAAATGTGGGGGCTTGTGATGCAGGTCACATCTTGGCATCGCTTAGCTAAACACTGGTGTGCAAGGTTAATAGAGATGAAAACATAACCAGAGAAAGACAATCTTAATTTTTCATTCTAGGCTGCTACAGTTCTTAATTTTCAAAGTACATCAAATAAAATTATCCCGCTTTCCCCACTTGTTACTCCTTTTTTTTTTTTTCCCAAGGCAAAAGTAACATTTTATTAGGGAAAGAAAAAAGTGAATACAGCCGAAATAAAATTATCCCACTTTCCACCTACCTTATAATGCAATTGCAACTTGTTACTCTCAATGGAAGGTGGACAAAATTAAGGAAACTGTATGGTGGATTGAAATAGAATGATCCGTCAACACAAGGGAGCCCTCAAATTTATTGCATGATTTGAAGAGTCATACCTGACTGAGGAAGCCCCATGACAAGTACAAGAGCCTAGCTTAGCTTCTTGTTTCTTTAATCTGAGGAACACCATTTATTGCAGAATGCGTCCTTTCACACTCGATCTCCTGCTCAAATTTGTGTCGGTACCAAACAAAGACTCTCCACAATCTTCATTCTGCAGCCCTTAATATTACACGTAGCTAGGAAATGGCCAGGAGGGCTGGCGCTCAAAATAGTTAATTACGTACCCTCTTCTCTTTTGGGTACCTCCATGAGTTACAAATCATCATAACCCTATTATTGAGACCAGTATTTCCTACCGTTTTTTTTCCTTCACAAACCTCAAGGAAGATTAGACAAGTATTGTGTTCGTGTTCGTGTGTATATTTATACGTACCCACGCATAAACATGGCTCTTCGAGTGATCGAAGTGCACGATGATGGTGGTGGCAATGTTTGCAATGTTGGTGCTAGCTCAAGAAGGTGTAGTGGCTCCAGAAATGGGGCTCAGACCGCTCACTGAGCTACAATGCACCGAGCGAGACCAAGAAGACCTCCGCTCCTCATCCAGCATAGGGTCCAGAGATCCCATAGCATCCCCTCGGAACATCGCCCGGTAAGAGGAGTCTGGCTGGGCCTTGTTGCTGTCTAACGGCGTGGAGCCCGACTCCCCGAGGCTGCTTGAAGGAAGACGGTTACGCCAAGAGGGCCCCATACGGTTACACTAGGAGAATTATCATTGGGGTCTGACCCAGCCATGTGCTCCATAACCGTCTTATCCCGTTCGTCACATATATATCATAACGTCACCCGAGGCGGTTACCTGAGCGTATCCTCCAAGCTAGCGCTTGGAGGCCAAGCAAAGCAAGGTCTATAAATACCAAGGGATTCTAATCTAAACAGGTATGTCATTCTACCCTAACCATAGACCTATACACTTTTCTTTAGATCTAACTTGATCGTCAAAGGGTCACTTGGCTTTCACAACCCTAGTGCAGGTTAGGCGACGGGCGCGCGGAACAATGGAGGAAGGAACCAGAACCGACTCACGATCAAGATTCCGTTAAACCGAACCCCTACAGAAGGCAACAATGCAAGTTATCTCGTTGGGATTTTTCTATATATGATGATGTCCAGCTGTGGTATTTGGGCACCAATATTCATGCTGGCTATTTGATCAAAATCTGAAAAGGTTACAGAAATTGATTTTAGGGCAGTGATCCCAAGTCTATGAACAAGAGCCTACCATCACATCCTTCCAATGAACTCTACTTACTTTCAGAGCCTACCATCACATCCTTCCAATGAACTCTACTTACCCCAAGTCCCCACCACTCACTAAGACTATCTTCCCCTAGATTATTTGATTATTCCCATTTCCCATATGGATTTGTTTCTCCAATCCTGTTGTCCAAAAAGACTATCTTAGTGCGGTGTACAAGAAGAGCCATGACTAGTGGATAGTGAACAAGGAACGGATCGATCCAGGAATTTAGCCTAGTTGAAAAATTCTTTTTTCTAGTTATACAATCATGCTAAAATGTTTGACTACAAAATTTATAATGTATACTTTTTATAAAAAGATCCAAAAATGGGCACACGATCTTAGACAAGACCTTGTAGAGTAATTTTTTCATTGGCATCAGCAAGTCTTTAGAATGGTTGAAATGGTTTCATTAATGACTTTCTTTAAAATATTTCCCCACAATGATTAAAAATCAAGAAAATCAAGAGATAAAGCTCCAAATAGACGAACTAATAATACGTAATGGTATATTAGAATACAAATAAAATCTACAATTTTTTCTGGACATTTTACAAATCAATAGGTCAAGTGACCTTATTTGGTTTGCTTTATCCCAAGGTTTCAAGTTCGATTCTCCTTGCCAACAACTCTCGGAGTCACCTCATCCCGTGCATAAGCGTGTGAAACGGCTGTGGGAGGGGCTATAAGAATCAATCCAAGGTGCGTGCAAGCTGGCTTGGGGCACTATGCATTACCAAAAAAAAAGAGGTGACCTTACTTGCCATACAGTCCCTCCGCCCATGCTTGTATATATTCCCTTCCACACAAGAGGAGACTCACATGAGTAGAAGGATTATGGCACAACAAAACTAGAAGTACTCGTACCCTCATTACCACTGATTCAATTCAGTTCTAATTCAAAAGAGAAAATGGTTAGCGAGGCAACAAAAGAGTTAGAAATGACATGTTCAGTGGGAGTAGTTGCTTCACAAAAAACCACAAGGGGAAGCGCATGAGAATGTATCTTCCCACTTCTCCCTCCATGTACTTTACATGATGGGGACTTGAACTAAGCAAAACATTCTCCAGCTACTGCAATGGCGGATCTTGATCATGAGAAAATTGGACAGCAGCCCGCCACCAATACTGTCTGCGCCAAGAAGAAGGAGCTCCTTTCCACTGCCATGAAGAGGACTAGTGAATGGTTCTTGTTTCCTACCCTTCTGTTTTCTTCATTCTCTCTCTCGTGGCTAGCTCTCTTCATAAAGGTTCTGAAATCTTGTTACTTTGATTAGAGAATTTTTTTAAGAGTTTCTTTGAATTTCAGCAGGATTTTCACCCAGGAAATTCCCATTGATGTCATCATTCACGCTGGTGGAACTGCCTTTTCACTACACAAGGTATGAGGAAACTTTTAAGAAGGGTTTCGCGTATCAGACTTGTGTCATATTCGTCTCTCGTAGTGAGACTGCTCGGCTGATCTTCGCCCGCGAACATAGGTTTTACGTAATAATCACATAAATCTCCCTTTTTCTACGTGCCATTGCTTGATTTCTTGTCTCCTTTGTCTCACCGATCGAGTATCACAGCAACAATAACAGTACCCATGTAACGACTTGTTTTACTTCTTCATATGCAGTTTCCATTAGTCTCAAAGTGCGGATACATAAGAAAATTGGTGTCACAATCAACCAATGATAATCTCTGTACGATTCAACTCCCTGATGTTCCCGGCGGAGCTGAAGCATTCGAACTGGCAGCGAAATTCTGCTATGGAGTAAATTTCGAAATTACCATAGAAAACATTGCTATGCTCCGATGTGCAGCCGAATACCTTGAGATGACAGAGGAATATGCAGTTAGAAACCTTGTGGGAAGAACCGAGGCCTATTTAAACGATGTGGCACTCAAAAGCATTGCAGGGGCAGTTTGCATTTTGCACAGTACACAAAATCTCATTCCAATAGCAGAGGAAGTAAAATTGGTGAGTCGATGCATTGATACGATAGCATATCTGGCATGTAACGATAGCCGTATTTGCGAACCAAACAAGGGCGAAAGTGGCATTGAAGGTGTCAAGTGTTGTTCAATGGATAACTTGGAAAACATAGTTGATTGGTGGGTTGAGGACCTAACTGTTCTCAGAATTGATATGTTTCAGAGGGTTCTGATTGCAATGGTGTCAAGAGGGTTCAAGCAATTTGCATTGGTTCCAATTCTTATGCTCTACGCACAAAAATCTCTCCAGGGATTGGTGAGATCTCGTTCCCGATGCAAATGACTGGTTTTTCATTGAAAAGAATCTATATGCAGTGTGACAGCATTTTATTCATTTTCGCGGAATTAGATTTGCGAAATTGAATGGAGTGCTACCTGCACAATATTTTTCCATTCTGCAAAATTTCTAAATGCGTCTAGATGTTAAATGACAACTTTTGATTCTTTCTGTTGGAGTTTGGCCATGAACTTTTGTCTAAAAAAATGTAGCATTTGCTGCGTGTTCCTTTCATTCGCGAAACATTCGTAGATGTTCTTGTACAAGTTCTTTGAGTCTATGTCCTGGTGGAAGATCGCTTCCATGTTTTTTTTTTTTTTGATAAGCAAGATCGTTTACATGTTTAGATTGATAAACTTGTTGATGGCAGGAAACTTTTGGAAACCGGAGGAAGAAAATCGACCCTAGACAAGAACACGAGAAGAGGGTAGTAATAGAAACAATAGTCAGTCTCCTGCCAAGGGAAAAAAACTCCATCTCAGTTAGCTTCCTCTCAATGCTGCTTAAGTCCGCAATCCATCTCCAAACAACGGTTGCTTCCCGTCTTGATTTAGAGAAGAGAATCGGGTTGCAACTAGGACAAGCCGTTCTCGATGATCTATTGATCCCTTCATTCTCTTTAACTGGGGACACACTGTTGGATGTGGATACTGCAAAGAGGATTGTGACGTATTATATTGAATTTGAACTAGAGGGGAGCTGGTTGGGATACGGCCACATGGGTGGCGATCTTCTCTCTCCTCCGACGAGTGACATGGAGAGGGTGAGGAAGCTGGTGGAAAGCTATCTTGCTGAAATTGCGTCTGACCGGAACTTAACCGTATCCAAGTTTAGGAGTGTTGCTGAACTTGTACCGGAACAAGCAAGGGTGAGAGACGATGGGATGTATAGAGCCGTTGATGTTTACTTGAAGGTTGCCTCTTCAATTACGCCATATGATTTTCACACTCATATTCATAGAAGTATTGCTAGTTTTTTTTCGTGATTTTTGGTAGGTGTGTTTCACAAAAATTATCTACTGAATTCACCTTTTCTCTTTTATAATCGCAGGCTCATCCTGCATTGAGTGAAACAGAAAGGAAGAAAGTATGCAGCCTTATGGACTGCCGGAAGCTGTCACCCGAGGCCAGCGCCCATGCCGCCCAAAATGACCGCCTCCCTGTCCAAACCACGGTCCAGGTGCTTTACAACGAGCAACAATGGCTCCGCCATATCATTAACGGCAGTTTCACAGGCACCGACGAATGCCCTGACTTACCCCACAAATTCAACTTGCACGACGCCACTGATTTCCACCCTGTCTCTAGTGAGCTCTCCAGTCTGAAAAGGGAGAATCAGGAACTCAAAATTGAGCTGGTGAAAATGAAAATGAGATTGCAAGGAGTTGAGAAACCAGGTGATGAATCTGCTTTGGGTAGTCCCTCGGAGAGCAGCATGGCATCTGCTGATAAGCCTCGTTTGGCTCGTAAATCATTCATAAGCTCGGTGTCTAGAAAACTTGGGCGATTGTATCCTTTTCTGCTTGGTGGGGATGGAGCCAGTACTCCTAGTAAAGATCGGATAACACAAGGAAGAGATCGACGCCATTCCATATCTTAATAAAATGCTGATCGAATTCAAATAATGTACTGATTGAATCTCCTGTCCCTTTTAGTGGCACTCAGTATTTTAGCTCTTATTTACTGAGACTCGCGTACTTAAAACTGGTGTACATAGAGAGTCAGAGACTCATGTATTTCTATATTTTCCAACGTTATCATTTCAATGAAAGTGCATTGAGACAAGATATGCAAACCTTTTGTAGCATAGCTGATCTCTAAATATTCAAAGGGTAGTAAATAGAGATTGTGATATATCAGTAAGCATTTTTCTGCATTCTCACCGGTTTCCAAGTGATAGGTCCAATTCTGAGTGCAAGTAATGGATTTTCTTAATAGTACCAAACATGAAGTTAGTACAACTTGTAAGAGCAAGTGCACGCGTTAGGGATGAAATAGAAACAAACAAAAAATTGGTTTTGGTTCGGTTTTTTTAAGGAATTGGTCCGGCCCAATTTTGACGTTGTAAAAATAGTTGGAATATGTTTGGTTTCGGTTTTGATCTGGCCTAACTCGTGAAAAATTGAACCGAACGGAAATTTCACTTTGACGGCCTAGATGGATTATGGGTGGAGTTGCTAGCATTCGCGGGGAGGGTGGGGAATTCCTCACCTCATTAGTAAAACTTGAGGTTACTTCAAGCAAGATGTAAGCTTTTAGAAACAAAAAGTGCAATACCTGAATAGGACCGAAAATGCAAAAAGTTTTTCCTGTGGAAGACAACTAAGTAATCAACAATCGTAATAATTTTAATCGACTTGACTCAAAAAGTTATTCAGTGTTGGAGCACCATATAGGGACCTTCATCACCACACATTTACGCAAGAAAATTATTCAGTGCTGGAGCACCATGTGGTGATGGAGGTGCTCCGAGAGAAATTAAAATAATTTCTCATTTTGTGTAGACAACTTTAGTAAAAGAATCACCAAAAGGACAGGCTAGAATAGAGCATGTCAATTTCTGGCCTCAATCATAATATGATCCAAAAGAGTATGCAATTGAAAGGGTGGGGAATCCATAAAGATTATTTTTAATTCCAAGGAAAGGAAATCATATCCAGGACATACCTTATTCAAACATTATTGCTCATTTGGAATGGGAATCTAGTGTCCTTGTAGTGGCAGACACAAACAGATCAAGGCCCTTCTAACCAATAATGAGATTCCTCTCAACTACCTTATTGTAGGAAAAATGGCTCCTTTGTTTGTCATAAAATTAGCCTATTGAAAACAACCAAAAACCTACCCAAATGTGATCTCCTCTTATTGTATAAACATGTTTCCTGAACTACTTAATGTTCAAAACAAATGATTTGAAAGAAGATGTGCCTTCTCATGTGAAATACCAACCCAAATGTGATGTTTATGTTATGTTATCATCATTTTTTGTTCATTATATGGTATTTTATTCGTCTGATTATGTTTGTCTACTATTTATGATATCTCAATCTTTTTTTCCCTTTTTTAAGTCAAATAAAAAAAAACCGTACGAGATTCTCTCTTTGCCCTTACCTTGTGAGTTGATGAGACAAGTCTTACGTCGATTGAAGGGAACGGAAATTCAATTTTAAAGAGAGCAATGGTTATGGTCCCTTAGTAAATTGAATTCCGAAAAATAAATCAACACATGATTTGGGATGGAGGGACTACTATTACGAGAGATTAATCTCCTGTTACAAACCATCCCTCGGTTGTGATTGGATTGGTTAAACTGGCGGGATCCCCTGTTTTTTTCCTCTTGCCATAACCACCAAAACTGCTGAAATTGATTTGCAGATAGGCCTGATTGCATGAGAAATGAAAACAGAAACTTAAGTACCCTTTTTTCTAAACCATAATGGGTACTTTCAAAAGCCAGGGAATTACAAGTGAACTAACTTCACACAAGACTTCCCATCACCCATTATTATACTACAAAAGACCAAAAAAGAAAAGAAAAGAAAAGAAAGAAACTACAGGGGAAAAAAATCATCACAGAATTAGTCCATGAGAAGATTCTTCTTCAAGTCATGTTCAGACTTAGAGGTTGGAAAAGCCAAGAATCTAGCTGTTTAATCCTATCTTCTCCTTCCACATCAAAACTGCTCTTCCTTCCTATTCGTAAACCCGAGTTCGCATCGGGGTTAGCCGCGGTTAGCTCCCATCTGTGGCCCGTTAAACCTTCTTCCCTTGTTGCTGAGGAGGAAGAAGAAAAGCTCGGTCCAGACTCTGGAGTCGGTGGCGTCTCGGCTTTCTTTCGCCTGTAGTACTTGGAGGGGCCTAATGTCAGTTGGATTTCTCCTTCATCTTCATCTTGAATCTCTAGCTCCACTTCATTGACCTGATTCAATCTGATCTGACTCCTAGAATAAAATTCCCATCTATCTAATTGGTTCTCTCTGTTCGGCTGGCTGCCTTTTATGCTTCGCATCAGGGATTTCTGGACCCGGTAGAGACGATGAAGCTCCAACACCTGCGATGTATGTGACTATCGAGAATTAAACAGAGCGATTCGCACAAAAACACAGCAACGGTTTCATAATTCGATCTAAAATAGGAAAATACAGCGAGTCGGCTATATCCCGCTTGCTCCCTTGGGGGGGAAAAAAAACAAACTAAAATCCCCAAGTAATAAGATGCACACGAACAATACATAATCGAGTTAAAAGGCAAAGATTTTTTTTTATCAGCAACAAAATTTTGTTAACAAATCCACAAAGGGTGCATCGAGAAGCCAAATACAAGCCACAAACATGCTCGCAACATCAATCGGAACCGTTGTTAAACCACGGTGGAAAAGAAGCAAATGTAATTCTAGGTACCTGTTGTTTGAAGGTTTCTTCGTGCTTCAGCATGGCCATCTTCATGCACTCCTTATCATATGGCTTCAACATCTTCTCCTCTCTAACTTATCTGCAAAAGTCTTCTTGTATAACTCTGTCCTACAAGATGAATCTGAAAGTAGAAATTCTTTGTAGCGAATATCGATCGATGAATTCTCTGTCCCAATCACTTCACTTCTAGCTGTTCAGAATCTAGTACTCCTTGTTGCCATGCCTGTGGAAATCGAAACATGACAGATCAAATCTAGGAATAAATTCGTCGATATGACACACAACAGATGAGAGAGAGAGAGAGAGAGAGAGAGAGAGAGAGAGAGAGAGATTTAGAAGGAATGAATCTTCTGACCTGTACTAGACCCATGAATTCAGGAGATGAAAAAGATGAAATCTTTATTTTCTTCTGGGAAAGGCTACAAAAGCTCTTTGGAATTTGATAGAGAGAGAACTTGATGTTCCTCTTGATAAATATTCCCACTAGTATATATATACACGCAATCTAGTAGACACAGAGCAAGATATGAAACTGAAGAGGGAGAATTTTTAAAGATTCCTTTGATTTTGGACACAGAAAACGAAGCGATTTATGTGGGCATTTTGGGGCGGGCATGCCAAACAAGAAAACAAAATCCCAGTGCCTTGGCCAATGTGATTCCGGTTTTGTGAAAGAGATATGCCCCCCAGACAAGTCCAGCGACGCAGCCATATTATAATTCCATATCATTAAACTAATTAATTATTTGCGGATCAAAAAAAAAAACTAATTAATTATTTTTCCTATCTCTGACATATATGTGCCTGGATAATCCCTTATTATAATTCTGATAACACATGCGACTTTGGATATTGGGTTTTTTTCTAATAGTGCGTTTAATCCTTTTCACTTTTTCCCAACTTTGCCCTCGTGAAGTCCAGGTGTGTTTTCACTAATCCTTTATAGTCTAAATTTGTGTGGTCATAAATTTTATTAGATTTGGGTTAATTTTTTTGAAATAATGATTCGTCACGAGTCACGACGAGAGGAGTCTAATATTCAAATAACTGTGATAAAAAAAAAAAGGCCACTAAAAACGAAATTTTTTTGAAACAACTGCATTTTTTAATTGTTAATATTGTTTTGTATTAACTTTATTTCACGGTTCTTTTTTTTTTTTTATCTATTCCTCTCAATGAGACGAATGTTTGTTAAAATTTTTTTGACAAAAAGCTAAACAAAGATACTCTCTCTCTCTCTCTCTCTCTCTCTCTCTCTCTCTCTCTCTCTCTCTCTCTCTCTCTCTCTCTCTCTCTCTCTCTCTCTCTCTCTCTCTCTCTCTCTCTCATACTTCGTACCTTTGATCTTTGTGGATCTGCGATATAAACAATAAGTGGTCTAAATTTGTTAAAGACATGATTGAGAAGAATGGACTCTTACCGGCTGGAGTTTTTTTAACAATATGATGATTAAATACTTTTGGACATACGAAGTATTTTTTTAAACCAATTTAAGGATCTCAATTAGTTTTTTAAATTGATGCAAACATTTAAAAAAAATTATATGCAGTAGCATTTATATTTTATTGAGAAATGACAAAATTTTCCAAAAATGTCCAAATAAATGAGGCGAAGGAGTTTGTTACGGCAGTATAGTGACTCAAGTGCATTTTATGTTACTTCAACATAATGAAATAATTGAATACAATGACACTACTGCACTGTGGGACAGATAAACTGACTAATCAAAAATAATATACGTCGGCATTCTAAAGTGATACATGTTTCTTTTTTGCACTTTTAATATTTATTATGTCAAGATTTTGCAAATTTAAATTGATTGAAAGACCCTAGAGTGAATTTGATTGGAAGACTCATGCATCATTTTTTCTCAATAAATGGAGTACCGCTCAGATCCGGGGAACCAGGCTAGAATATGATTAGATCTATAAGATGGGCAGATTAATAAAAATTACTAGTAGTATTTGACATTTACCACGTGGTTGGTTTAAAATATGGGTTTAACACTCGAAGACGGAGGGGTGTTAGATATTTTTTTTTTTTGCTTTTATTATAGGAGTAGTTGTTTGGTGGTGGTAAAAGTTAAAACTACTATTTTTTTTATCGGTAAAAGTAACAATTAAATTAGGAAAAGAGAAAGGGAGTTCAATTAAAAGTTGGAATTGTACAACCAGATACACAAAGCCCAATATAACCTGAGGACCTAAAGTGTCCAGATAAAAGCAATGAACAGCATAAGGCACAAGAGGCATCTAATTAGCACGTCGCACTTGCGACCTCCTTTAATTCAATATGTACTTTCTCTCGGTGGCGGAGGTACTTAAGGGCCCGAGGGGCCCCGGCCACCTCCCAATTTTAGAATTTTGTTAATATTATATATAAGATAATTAGTACTATTTATATAATCAGTATACAAATCTCTGAAAATTTAAATACTTTTGATGCGATCTTATCAAAAATTATATTTATTCTACATTGTCATGTACTAAAATTTTCTCACTTTTTTTAATAGATGAAAATAACCACACATGAGTATTGCAATTGTCAACTGAAAAACAAAACAATGTTGTATACAATATAGTAATGTAGTACAAAAGTTACATGATATGCTGTTCATATTTTTCAATGAAAATAATTTCTTAAGTCGGCCCCGCTCGATGTAAAATTCTTGTTCCGCCATTACTCTCTCAATCTCTGTGCAGTTAAATGTATAGGAACGAAACATTACACACATGAAAACAAATGCACATGTGTGTGTGTGTGTGAGAGAGAGAGAGAGAGAGAGGCACGCGTTGCCGGCGCAGGAAGGTGCAGCGTGGGTCCTTTTGGGTTTGCTGAAAGGCTGAGCTTAGGGCTCGCACAGTTTTTATTTTTCATTTCTGTCCCACCTAGTACAGAACATGAAGAAATGGAAGGACAGGAGAATTGAGGGTGTGTTTAGAATGAAAGGATAGTAAAAAATGAAAATTAAGCAAACACAAAGAACACGAATACCACAGAAATTACGTTGTTAAATCCACGGACAAAAGAAAATTTTGCTATATTGTTCGAGTAATTTCAATGAGATAAAAAAGAAGATAATAAATCTGTAGCCTAAACTCGGAAGTACTTTTTTTTTTCTTTTTTTATCTCTCTCATAATATATATTCTCTTTTGCTCCATATTCCGTCTATATTCAACAACCCAAATGACTGGAATATTTATATATATATGCGTACCTAAACAATTAAATAAACGACGACTCTTTCAAGAAATCTATCAGTGTGACAAGTAGTGCAATTCTCAAGTAAGAATATTTCTCTTGACCTTATACTTCCACCAATATCTATTTATTTGCATCTTCCTACCCAAGAAACGCACGAAAATTCTCAAGGCCGTTATTTCACGTGGGTGAAGCACAAGATTAATTTCATCTATTATTCTTTTAGAAAAGAAAACTAGATTGATTACAAATTTAGAAAAAAAAAAAAAAACAATTGGGAAAAAAATCTACAAAAGAAACGGTAAAAACTCAAACCATGTAAAACTACCCAGATAGTGAACAGAACCTGAATATGCAATTAGGAAGACATACGCAAGGCCCTATAAAGTCGCAATCTTACGCAAGCAAATTAAAAATCTCATAACATATGGAACTAAATAATAAGATACACGTATCTCTCAATTAGTGATCACGTATGCGATTAGCGATCACATATGCGATATCTTTGTATGCTATCACCATTATACGAAGTATTTAGTTGTGTAGAATTGAGAGGTACGTACAACCTAACTCTCTTGTTTAATTTCCAAAATATTTTTGAAACATAAAATAATAAGGGGTTCTCAATGGGGATCTCCCAGTCCTTTTTTAATGGACCGTTAAGCAGTCACCCATACATGGGCTCTAATTAACTAAATCCTCCCCAGTTAAGTGTTTCCTAAACGAATTAATTACTAGTAGGGGTAAGCAAATAATCCCTTAAACCGTGAATCCAGTCCAAATCAATCCAAACCGAATTATTTTGTTTGGTTTTTAAGTAGTGTGGTTTGGTCTTGGTTTTAAAAAATTCAAAACCGAGTTATATGGTTTGGTTTGTGGATTTACATTAACGGTTGCGGTTTCAAACCGATCCGAACCGTATATATGCATTTATATATACATATATATATATATATATATATATTTAATTTAATATAGATACACCAATAAATATAGGTTATGCCATGGT
The DNA here is from genome assembly GCF_030253575.1 of Rhododendron vialii. Taxonomy (NCBI): domain Eukaryota; kingdom Viridiplantae; phylum Streptophyta; class Magnoliopsida; order Ericales; family Ericaceae; genus Rhododendron; species Rhododendron vialii. The sequence goes on along the minus strand of NC_080564.1, from coordinate 9,787,931 downwards.
GAATTGATTCCTAATTTAGTACTCCACTTCACCGCTACATTCCTTTATTGCGAATAGTAATTGCCCTAAATTTCTATTAGTTCACGAGTTTTGGTGATGGTTGATTTTGATGAGTTTTTGTGATTTCAATAGAATTTTAAGTTTAAATATAAGTTTTGGTTTTATTTATCTATGTCATTTTGAGTACTTTAAATCGTGTGTAAAATTGATATTTTAACTTCAAGCAAACCGTGGTTCAAAATCGAAACCGATCCGTATCTTAAGGGTCTGGATTGGTTAGGTTTTATGAATTTTAGGAATTAGTTTGGTTCTCAAAATTTATAATCCGTAGGTATTAAATTGGTTCTTGGTTTACTACAAAATCGAACTAATCCGGACCATGCTCACCCTTAATTTCTAGTATTATCTAAAAGAGGTATCCAAATCATGCGGGTACCAATTCATATCGGATGTTTTTCTTTTCTTAATTTCTTGTACTAGGTTCATTGGATCATGTGTTTTAAACTTAAATGGCATATTAATTTTAGGTTAGGTATCGAACCAAACCCAAGTTTTTTTTGTTTTTCAACTAACATCAAAATCCATACCGGACAAGTTGTTCATGCAATGACTAAAATACGAATTGTTTTTTCTTTTCTTTTCTTTTCTTTTTCCAGTGGTTGTGATCACGGCACGGGTGCTGGCATATTTGCTGATACAAGTGGCAGGGGTTAACTCACTCTCATTGGTTTCAATTATTTCTTACTGTATAATTTATGAACCCCGGATAAGGACACTAATCATGCCTGATGGTGGAAGAATCTCACATTATATATATATATATATAGACACACACACACACATACAGTCAGTCTCAAATGAGAGAGTCTGCCTTTAAACTAAAATGCGGAACTCCTCATTTCTTCCATTTTCCGATCGAATTTCGATGATCCGAGCCGCTTAATGTGTTCCGAATGTGATTTTAAGGGTACTCGGTTGAAATCGGCAAAAAAAATGATCGGGAAGGGCTTCATCGGAGCAGTTTTTGTTTCAACCGTTCGATAAAAAATAAACAAAAACTGCTCGGATGAAGCCATTTTTGATCATTTTTTTGGCTGATTTCTTGTGGGTACCCTTAAAATCACGTTTTGAACACATTGAGCGGCTCGGATCATCGGAATTCGATCGGGAAGGTGAGGTCCGCATATTATTAAAATGAGGTGGTCCTCATAAGAGTCGGACTGTGTATATATATATATATATATATATATATATATATATATATATATGGTGTCCCCGGTCATTTTGGAGACACCGTAATTTTTGGCATAACTTCACCAGTATGAGCATAACTAAAACCTATTACAAGCATAACAGAACCCAAATAAAGCATAACCAAGGAATATCCAAAAAACCAATCAAGGCATAACCAAACCCAATCAAGGCATAACAATCAAATTATGCCTTGTTATGGTTCTGTTATGCTTATAATGGTTTTGGCTACACTCATAATAGATTTTGGTTATGCTTATAGTGGTTTTGTTATGCCAAAAGTTATGGTGTCCCCAAAATGACCGGGGACACCAAAGTCATTCCCACTATGGTTAAACAGATAAACAGTCAATGAAGTGCCTGAAACTTAAAAGTTTCTTCCTACATGGGTATTAATTCGAAATCTCCTACATGTTACTCCATCTCTTAGAGCATCCGCAATGGTAATAATCAAAATCAATAATCAAAATGCACGTCAGCATTTGATTATCCATTTAGCTCATAATCAAACTTAACAACCTCTACCTCCACATTGGTTATTTTTGCATTCCTAACCAAAAAACCTCGCACAATACAAAATGCACATTTGTCCAATCACAAATGAATTTCAATTATGCACCCGACCACACCAAATTATTCGTCTCGATGAGACGATTCCAATGTGGGGTGTTTTTGAGTTATTGAGTTTTGAGTTTGGTTATTAAGTTTGGTTATTGAGTTTTGGTTATTGATAAAAGTTGTTAAGTTTGGTTATGGAATGAGTGAAATTTGATTATTTACTAAAAGACTTGTAACTTTGCTTATTACAATGTGGGGTATTTTTTGAACATTGTTGTTAAGTTTGATTATCCAAACTCATTTGTTTATTACAATGTGGATGCTCTTATGAGGTTAGTCGATACGGTGCAGTAGTAGACATGATTAGCACCCAAGATTGTATAATCTTGGGGCTTTAATCCTCTAATTTGTAGCTTTTATATGTTTAAGTAATCGTTTTTATCCCATAATGCACGTAAGGTATTTTTGTGTGTATTTCAGGAAAAACGTGCTAATAAGGCGATTTTGTATGCCAAGGGACGTTCCGGTATGTCACCAAGAGTTCAAGTGCCCGGCGGCATATGGTCATTGTCACCGGAGCCTAACGGTGCCACAAGAAGCCTCGGAGATTGGCCGGAGGTCAAGGTTGGCGAGGAGTGAGCCAAAGTGTATCAAATGAGGCAAACGCATCAGTGATGGTTCCGAGGACATCCGTGGGACCAAGGCCACATGGCATACCTCCGCCAAGTCTCGTTGATCATGTAATGAAGCATTGGAAGGCCGTCGGGGCACGACAAGGCATGATGGCCCAAGCTGACCCTGTTCTGCTGTTTTCACACAGAGGTACCAATACCTCATTTTTTAGGTATTGGTACCATCATGCCGAATTAGAAGACAGTTGGATTGGTACCAATACCTCATTTTTTAGGTATTGGTACCAATGCCCTTCGGCCAGCAGCTTTTTGTGCTGAACATTTCAACCTTCTATTAATAGAAAGTTTCTACTTCTAGTATGTTTTTGGGATATTTTAGGGACCTTTTGGTCCATTGTATGGCTGATTTGTGTGGCCTTTAAATAGCTTTGTAAGCCATTATTGGCCATTATGTACTCTTTTACACTTTAAGTCTTTTATTTTCTTAAGAGCTCCATAGTTATTTCTCCCAAGTTCTTGCATTCAATTCCTCAACAACTCAAGTAAGTAGTGGTTGGATGATTAATTCTCGTTTGTTAATGTTGTAGCCACTAGTGAGATCTCTATATAAATCAAGTTTGTTTTCAATTCTATCGGTTAATCATGTTTACCTTTCTTAGCATGCTTTCTAGTCTTTTTATTATGAGTGAGTAGATAATCGGTTCGGTCATGGGGTGAGGTTCACCCTATGGATTAGTCCATCAAATGGTTTCTCTTAACTTTAGCTTAATCTCAAGGTTTTGAATGAATTAAACCCATGATTTCTAGCTTTGATCATGGGGATTGGTGGCTTCTTTGATCAATGAAGTCTATCGCCTTGTGCTACGTGCTTGATAATCCTATGCGTGCGAACGATCTTTTTTCGTCTCTCACTTGCGTTAAATGAGTTCAATTTGAATTAGAGCTTTGAATTAAGTTATAAGTAGTCTTCAGCTTTTAATTCTTCTAGTGGAATCCGGACGGTTTCGGTTCACTCATGAGTTAGATGAAGGAACCGTTTGATGGCTAAGTCGTGGGTAAATCAATCCCTTTGACTCGACCATCTTAACCTAGTTTATTTCCAAGTTTAATTTCATCAATCGAATCAAAACTCTAAAGTTGGCCGCTTGAACGCCGCAATCTTTAAGCAACTTCTATTCCAAATTCGCTAAAGAAGATTTCTCTGTGGGAACGATCCGGTCTTCCGGTTTATATGCTATCAACGACCTAGCCCTACGCTTGGGGTGCAAACCTATTTCTAAGAGGTTAGGTTGCGACGAGAAGCATTTTTGGCGCCGTTGCCGGGGATATCTTTCTTATATAGCTTATTGGGAGGTTTGACAAACCATTGTAAGTATTCCATTTAATTTTCCTTTGTGCATTGCATACTAATTCTAGTGGATACCTCTAACCGATCACACTATCAAATTGAGGTGTAACGAAGCTAGTGTTGGTATCTATTGCCTTTTGTTTTCTTTTCTTGCATACATATATATATATATATATATATATATATATATATATATATATATATATATATATATATATATATATATATATATATATATATATATATATATATATTGAGGAGGCGGCATAGCCCCTCCAGTCTGTTTTTCTTATTGCAGAGCGGTTCCATAGCTCTTAATCGGTCAAAGCGAAGGTTCATGCTTGTGGTATATCGTAGTCCTCGCTCAAACCGGCTGCATCGATCTAGCTCTCCACCTCGTGTTCGAAGCAATCTTCGAGCTTACTCTCCACCAAGCAGATATTCTCAACCGTACTCTCCACCAAGAACATCAATGGCAGATGAGGAAGCTCCTCCGGTTAGGACTCTTCAGGACTATTTGAATCCGGAACGGGTCACTCAATTGTCACCGATAGTTTTTCCACGGCCCACCACTGTTGCAAACACATTCGTGTTCAAATCAGACTATCATCGTTGCATTCCATTCTTCCATGGTATGGAGCGCGAGGATCCGTACCAACATATCCGAGAATTTGAGGAAGTTCTCCAATCGTTTGTTAGCGGGGAGGTGCTTCTCAACCAAGCAAGATTGAGGCTTTTTCCTTTCACTTTGAAGGATAAGGCTAAGACATGGTTTCACTCTTTGAAGCCTCAATCTTTGAACACATGGGGGGAAGTGCAAGATGTTTTTCATAAGAAATTCTTCCCAGCGAGCCGAACAAAGCTCTTGATGGATCAAATCCAGGGTTTCAAGCAACGTGAGGGAGAAGCTTTCCATCAGTATTGGGAGCGTTACAAGGATTTGCTTTCTGCGGTTCCTCACCATAACTTTGCCTTGTATCAACTGATTCACTACTTCCATATGGGTTGCACGCAACAAAGCAAGCAACTGCTCGACACCATGTGCTCCGGAGGATTCATGAATAAGTCACCCGATGACGGTTGGGATTACTTAGATGAGTTGGCCAAGAAGTCTTTGACTTGGAATTATGAAGATGCTGGTGATAGAGCTATGGCTAGCCAAGGTCCCGGTGGCTCCGGAAAGTTCTCCATAAATGAGCACAATGCTATCGAAACACGGATGGAGCAACTAGCACAAAAGTTGGAGAAGTTGGAGTTGAAAGGGGTAAAGGAAGTTAAGGCAGTGCAAGCGGTAGAGGAGATGTGTGCTATATGTGAAACATCGGGCCATTCCACCGACAATTGCTTGTCTATTCCCACTTTCAGACATCATTACGGTAACCTCAACCTTCCGCTCGAAGAAGTTAGTGCGGTAAACCAACGGTTTGAATCTTTTCCCCAAAACTTCAACCAAAATCAACGACAACATCCGGGATTCCGTTGGAACAATCAGATTGAAGGCGGACCATCTCAAGCACCTCCCAGTTCTCAAATGCAACCATGGCGGTCTGCTCAAGGCCAAGGGCAGCCTCGTTTTCCACAAGGACCGCCAGGTTTCGCACCATCCGGCCCGTTTCAAGGATCTAACCAATATCAACCCCCGCCAAGGCGATCTTTGGAGGACACTCTCCAATCCTTCATGCAAGCTCAATCGAATTACAATGAGAGTAACACCCAAATGATGGGGGAGTTGAAGAACCAAATGGGAAAGATAACCACATCTATAGGGCTTCTCCAACAAGAAAAAGGAATGTTTCCGACCCAGCCACAAGCCAATCCACAAGGTCAACTTCTCATTGGTAATTCTTCCATACCACCGCCCGAGCAAGCTCAAGCAATTATCACTCTAAGGAGTGGCAAGGCGGTTGACAATCTCGTTGTCAATCCGCCGGCTACACCTATCTTAGAACCAGCTTCGACATCAACAAGTTCTACAACGCTTGGGGAATCTCCCAAGTCATCTCCGGAGGAAGACGGGGAATCTCCCGTTCAAGTTTCAAATGAGGCCGACACCACTCCAAGCCCACAAGTCTCTCCCTTTCCTGCGCCCTATCCTTCCCGACTGAAAAAGCCGGCTCACCCATCCAAGGATGCCGATATTCTTGACGTGTTCAAAAAGGTAAATGTTAACATCCCGTTAATGGATGCTATCAAGCAAATTCCTTCTTATGCCAAGTTCTTGAAAGATCTATGCACTCAGAAGCGCAAGCTCAACGTGCACAAAAAGGTGCTTCTCACCGAGCAAGTTAGCCAAATTTTCCAAACAGATCTTGCACCTAAATACAAAGACCCCGGATGTCCTACAATTGCAATTACTATTGGGGGTAAGAGAGTAGAGCAAGCTCTTTTGGATTTGGGTGCGAGTGTCAATTTGCTACCTTATTCGGTGTATCAAGAGTTGGGTTTGGGGGAGATGAAGCCTACACGGGTTACTCTTCAATTGGCGGATAGGAGTGTCCGAATTCCTCGTGGTATGGTGGAAGATGTATTGGTCCAAGTTGATCAATTTGTATATCCGGTGGATTTTGTTGTATTGGATACTTGCCCGACGTCTTCATCGCCATTGTCTACTCCTGTTATTCTTGGGCGGCCGTTTCTAGCAACCTCGGATGCTGTAATCAATTGTCGGAATGGGCTATTGAACATGTCCTTCGGCAATATGAAGATGGCGGTCAATATGTTCAACGTTGGGAGTCAAATGGGAGATGATGATGATGTTCAAGGTGTCAACTGTATCGATTCATTAGTTCAAGATCATGTGGATGAACTCTTATCCAAGGATGATTTGGAGGCATGTCTTACCGCCGAGGAAGCCGATTTTTTGGAATCGCCGGAAGTTGCGAATCTTTGTTCCTTGCTAGACGAGGAGGAAGTTTGTGGGGCGGAACCGTGGATTCCTACCTTTGAGAAGTTGCCACTAATTGAGGGAAAAACTTTGCCATCTAGTGTCGAGCCGCCTAAGCTTGATTTGAAGCCCCTACCTGACCATTTGAAGTATGCCTACCTTGGCGACAACAAAACTTTTCCGGTGGTGATATCCTCAACTCTTGAGAATCTTCAAGAGTTGGAGTTGCTTGCATTATTACAGCGGCGTAGCAAGGCTATTGGGTGGACTATAGCCGATATACAAGGGATTTCTCCTTCCCTTTGTACTCATCACATTTATCTTGACGATAATGTGAAGCCATCGCGCCAACCACAACGACGGTTGAATCCTATTATGAAGGATGTAGTGCGTGCGGAGGTGTTGAAATTGTTGGATACGGGGATAATCTACCCAATTGCTGATTCTCAATGGGTGAGTCCTATCCAGGTGGTGCCTAAAAAGTCGGGGGTAACAGTTGTAAAGAATGACCAAGATGAGCTTGTTCCAACTCGGACCGTCACCGGGTGGCGTGTTTGCATTGATTACCGCAAGCTAAATGCGGTAACCCGTAAGGATCATTTCCCTCTCCCGTTCATTGATCAGATTTTGGAAAGGGTAGCTGGCCATGCCTTCTATTGCTTTCTAGACGGCTACTCAGGGTATAACCAAATCGAGGTCGCCATGGCTGACCAAGAAAAGACTACGTTTACCTGCCCGTTCGGGACCTTTGCTTATAGGCGCATGCCATTCGGCTTGTGCAATGCTCCCGGCACTTTTTCGAGGTGTATGATGGGTATTTTTAGTGACATGGTGGAGAAGATTGTTGAGGTCTTTATGGACGATTTCTCGGTATTCGGGGACTCTTTTGAGTCGTGTCTAGCCAATCTTAATAAGGTGTTGGAACGATGCGAGGAGAAGAACCTTGTTCTAAATTGGGAGAAATGCCATTTCATGGTAACGCAAGGCATCGTGTTGGGCCATATCGTGTCATCGAAGGGCATTGAGGTTGATAAGTCAAAAATTGATCTCATTGCCAACCTCCCTACTCCCAAGTGCATCAAGGATGTCCGTTCTTTCCTCGGGCATGCCGGTTTCTACCGGAGATTTATCAAGGACTTTAGTGCTATTTCTCGGCCATTATGCCATCTGCTTTCGAAAGACGTCCCTTTTGAGTGGACGAATGATTGTGAGGAAGCTTTTCGGAAGCTTAAGTCACGCCTTACTACTCCGCCTATTGTGCAAAGTCCCGATTGGAACCTCCCATTCGAACTTATGTGCGACGCGAGTGACTACGCCGTCGGGGCTGTTTTAGGCCAAAGGAGGGAGAAGCAGCCTTGCGTTATTTCCTACGCGAGCAAAACATTGAACGATGCTCAAATGAATTACTCCACCACTGAAAAGGAGCTGCTCGCGGTAGTTTTTGCCTTGGATAAATTTCGCTCCTACTTGATTGGTTCGCCTATTGTCATCTACACGGATCATGCTGCCCTCAAGTACTTGCTCACCAAGCAAGACGCTAAGGCTCGGCTTATTCGATGGATTCTCTTGCTCCAAGAGTTCGATCTTACCATCAAGGACAAAAAGGGAGTGGAAAATGTGGTGGCCGACCACTTGTCACGATTGGAGTTTGAGGATCGTACATCTAAACTTCCAATCATCGATACTTTCCCGGATGAGCAACTTTTTGGTGTCTCAAGTACCCCGTGGTTCGCAGATATTGTCAACTATTTGGTAACAGGGTTACTTCCGACACATTGGACTTCTCAAGAGCGGAAGCAGTTTCTTTCAAGGGTGAAAAGGTTTTCTTTTGATGATCCTTACTTGTTTAAGTACTGTCCAGATCAGATTATTCGGCGATGTGTTCCGGATTCTGAGCATCAGAGTATTATGAACTTTTGCCACAAGGAGGCTTGTGGTGGCCATTTCTCTTTCAAGAAAACCGCGGCTAAAATTTTACAATGCGGTTTCTATTGGCCTTCTTTGTTCAAAGACACGTTCGAGTATACTAGGTCTTGTGAACGGTGTCAAGCTTTGGGCAAGATCACCCGACGCAACGAGATGCCCCAAAATCCCATCCTAATCATTGAAGTCTTTGACTGTTGGGGCATCGATTTTATGGGGCCTTTTCCTACATCATTCGGCTACCTCTACATTTTGCTTGCCGTCGACTATGTCAGCAAGTGGGTGGAGGCAATCCCTACTCGTACCAATGATGCTCAGGTTGTAGTCGAATTTCTCCGAGAGTACATTTTGGCACGGTTTGGGATGCCAAGAGCTATAATCAGTGACCAAGGCACGCATTTCTGTAATAGGTCGTTTGCGGCTTTGATGAGGAAATACGCCATTGTGCACAAGGTATCGACGGCTTATCATCCCCAAACTAATGGACAAGCTGAGCTAGCTAATCGGGAGATCAAGGGCATCCTTGAGAAAACGGTTAATCCAAACCGCAAAGATTGGTCACTTCGGCTGATCGACGCCTTGTGGGCTTATCGTACTGCTTACAAAACCGTGTTGGGAATGTCGCCATATCGGCTCGTTTATGGAAAGCCTTGCCATCTTCCGGTGGAATTGGAGCACAAAGCTTATTGGGCGATCAAGAAGATGAATGCCTCCCTCCCGCTTGCCGGTGCTAAGCGGAAGCTTCAACTCAATGAACTCGAAGAAATAAGGTCCGATGCTTATGATCGCTCTAGTTCTTATAAAACCAAAGTCAAAGCTATGCATGATAAAACAATTCTTAGAAAGGACTTTGAAATAGGCCAAAAAGTGCTTTTGTACAATTCTAAATTGCATCTGTTTCCGGGCAAGTTAAGGTCCCGTTGGGCTGGTCCTTATGTTGTTAAATCTGTCGCCCCTCACGGGGCCATAGAGATTGAGAATGAATCCAGTGGGAATGTTTTCAAGGTTAACGGCCAACGGCTTAAGCCGTTTCTTGGTCATTTTGACGTTGGCGAGCCTGATGAGGAATTGGGCGATCCCATTTATTCTGATGCTCTTGTTTCTTAGCTTGTTTTGAACTAACTTTGCACGGGGAGCGCAAGCGTAACCGCTGAACTTAACTGTTTGTCGGACCCGGCCCCCAGGTAGGGGGTACCCTCCATTGACTTGGGTATTTGTAGCTCCGCACGCCGCTACTAAAAAAAGGATCGTGTGCCCAGCTCCGGTTAGTAAGGGCAATGTTTCGTTTCTTGTACATATTTGCATGTTTGTTTAGTTTTGGGTTTTTCTCATTAAGAGATTTCATCAATGCATCATTGTATCGGACTTTAATTAGTCCTTCTTTGCAGTAGTTTGCCGTTAATGATCCATGCTCACCAGATATGTCCCTATCGGGGGCAGTTTAGGTCTTTGGGTGAGACTTGATATTCCCGTGCTTTGGCGCTAGGCTCTGTCTTGTCTCACTTTGTTTTGATCATAGGGAACGCTGGGCTTAATTGCTTGGCGAGGTCAGGCGGTAAATTTTACTTCGGGCGTTGATGTAACAAATGTGACGGTCTAGTATAGCCACCCGTGTCTTACCTCGCCGGTGAGACACGGGAAGAAAAGTATGACTCGTGAGATTGCGTGAAAATCGGGTGGTGTTTCTTAATTTTTCTTTTGTATCTATGTTTGTTGGCGCCCGGATAACACGAGCCGGGCGGTTCTAATGTCAATTGTCTCTTAGTAGGTAGTTCGAGCTTAAGTCTTTTGCAGGGTGAACGTGCTACCACACCAGCCTTGGTGGATTGGGTCTAAAGTCGGAGTGAATGCGGCATTCAGGAGCCCTAAGCATGGGTGCGATTACGTGTCGCGGTTGTTAGTCCAATAAAGCTTTGACCATGACCCTGTGTGACTAGCTGTGGTTCCGTTGGAAGAGCCGAAGGAGTCGACCTTGGAAGCTGTTCGTATGACAAAAGGAGACGATGACGCAAAAGCCTCCAATTTGGTCGAGGTATACGGGGGTTGACATTCCCCCAGAGGTATGATTTTTTTTTGTTCTTTCTCTCTCAATACTGTTGTTCTGCATGCTATGAAGACATAGCTCATTTTAAGTTGGGGGGAGAGATATATTTATTCTATATATATGCTTTTATTATTTCGGTTAAAATTTTTCGTTTTTTTAGTGCAATCCTTCCGTGGTACATAATTTTTGGTATAACATAACTAGGCGCATGCTCATTGAGTTCTTAAATGGCAAGAGTTTTATGTGATCTTGAGTGTTTATCTACATCTCAACTAATTTGCATGATTAAAAGATGAGTGATCTAGGTGTTGAGTGTGTTTTTAAGTAAGTTTTACCCATATCCCATCATTTTTTGTCTTAAACTCTTAGTTAGGTTTATAATCTCATGTTCATGCCTAGTTGTGTTTGATATCTATGTTGAATCGGTTATGGAATCTATGGCGTACTTTGGAAGTGATTCAAGGCATTCTTTGATTGATTAAACCACAAAAGTGTCCCCTCGTCCTATTTTGTATCCTAGTCCGTATCCTACATTTTTCTCATTAACCTAGGGATCCGGATGTTCGGAGGTTCGTTCGGAAGGTGTGTTACTATGTTGCATATGGTTTGGAGGTGTTTCGGGTGAGTTACAAGGAGTCGGAACATGAAATGGCCAAGGAAGTAGTTTCCGCAGAAAACCAGCAAAAGGTATTGGTACCTCAAAAACCTGGTATTGGTACCATTTCTATCCAGTGGAAGACAGTTGGTTAGGTATTGGTACCTTAATTTTGTGGTATTGGTACCAAAGGTTACTTGACAGTTCCAGGAGATCAAAAGGCCCGATCCTTCTTTTTCTTTTCTAAACCCACGGCTCCCTCTCTCTATACCTCCATAACCACCAAGAACTCCTAACCCTAACCTCAAAATACTTCCAAACACCACCAAATCTTCCATAAACACTCCCAAATCTTGCATCTTCTCCATCAATTACCATGGTTCTTCAACAAATCACAAGGGTTTTCAAAGGTTCAAGCCCTAACCCATCAAAATCAAGGTAAACCCATTTTTTCTCTTCAAAATTCGAAATTTCCTCTTTCTTTCCATAGATTTCGAATTCCCCTCTTTTCTTTCCATTAATCTCCATATTCTATACCTCTCCTACATAATCCCACCATCAATCCCTTGCTACAAGCCCAAAAATCACCCCCACCCCACAAATTCCGAAATTTTACCAAACCCTTGTCAAAAATCCGAATTCTCTCTCCATCCTCCATACTCTGATCATGGTGCGAGAGAAGGGTAAGGGAAAGATTGGGGCTGGTTCTAGTGCCCCTGCTCCGGAAATTGTGGAGGAGCAGGTCAGTTCGGGCTCCGACGAGCCAGCGGCTGGGAAATCGGTTCGGAGGTCCAGAAAACGTCTTCGCAGAACGGGCAAACAAGTTCAGGCGGATAAGCGGATTGAATGGAAGGAGGGTATGTTGAATCGTACGTTAAAAAATGAGAGGCAGGTTAAGGCGAAATCCATTGGGTCCGATCACTTGGTGATTCAGCGCATTCGGAGCAAAGGTATGAATTTCTGGACTCGTAGATTGGAGGGCTATAATGTCGTCTGCGTTACTGAGTTTTACCAAAACATGAAAACCCCTCCGGCGGGTTTTGAAACTAGTGACACCGCTAGGATTACCTCTAAGGTAGGAGGCAAGGATATTATGATTGACCCTACGGTTATTGCCAAGTACTTGGGGTATGAACGGCCTCCTCCAGGGACGGTGAATTACCCCCGCAACGAAAAAATTGATGATGGTTTGATTAACAATGTGTTGTACACGAACCCAAAGAATGCAAAGATTCCACATGTTGTGGGGGGATTCAGGGATGATATTCGGGTGCTGAATACAGCTTTTCACCACAATCTTTATCCGAGGGGGTTGGAGCACAAGCTGAGTCGAAAGAGTGGGGAGTTAATGTATGCTTTTATGAATTCAAAGCTAGTGGTGGATTGGGCGAGGTTCATTTTCAATCAGTTGGTCGATTTTAAGAATGATACAATTTCTTCAGCCCGGATGCCATTTCCTTGCATGATAACTACTCTGTGCAAGCAGCAGGGTGTGAAAGGCAATGCTTACAAGAAGATGGAACGTCTCGACCCTGGGCCTATCACTAGTACCTTTTTAAAGAAGAGCAAGTCTCGCTCTAGCACTCCCAAAGAAAGTTCGAAAGCCTTTTTGACTACTAAGCCTGGCTCGAAGGAGAAGAAAGACAACATGTTGAATAAACTTTTCTGTCAGAATGTGGCCATTTTAAAATGCTTGTGGAAGAGTGAGGAGAAGAGGAAGAAGGATAAGAAGGAGAGAAGGCAGCTGGCTAGAGAGGTTGGGAAGCTTAGACACGAGCTAAATTGGCATACCCAACAATCAAATGATAAGGTGAATTACGAGGCACCACCGGATGAGGCGGTGGTTGACAGTAGTGTTGATGAGGAAGAAGAGAAGGATGAGACCGATGAGGATAGCGAAGAAGATGATGAGGAGGGAGATGGTGTTGACAGTGGTGAGGATGAGGACTAGTGTCGGTGGTTCTAGAGTTAGAAAATCTCTCTACTTGGTCGGGGTGTACGGTGGTTGACATCCCACCTCTTATCTTATCTTTTTATTGTCTTTGTTTTAGTTGAACTTTATCTAGAAAGATATGCAAGTTTTTGTAAGGCCGGCGTGTAGCCTTTGACTTGGAAATTTTTGGTATCGGTGGCGGTTAAGGGTAGATAACCAAGCTAGATATGGCCGCCACCCATTTTGCTAACCGTTCTTTGTTAACCAAGGTCATTATATGCTAATGAAGTCCTCCGTTGATCCTTAGTACGCCTTGATTCCTTGTTGATTCAATATTTGATGTTTAGCATAGTTAGTTTGTGGCATGTTACCTTTCATTAATATAGTTGTTAGTTGCTTATTTATCGCTTCTAATCAAAGTGCTCTCCACATATGAGGCATAGCATTTTTGTTCACTATTGCCTACTTTTCGAGCACTTTTTGTGGGATATGGCTGCTAGTGGGTGCGTGTGTTTGCAATATTGGCGTATCCTCTCTTTGGATGTAAATACAAGCCTTTTGTTACTTGCTTGGGACATGCTTTGTACTTAGTTATTCGTTTTGTATCTAGCTGCGAGTTGTGGTATGGATGAACTGTGATTTTTGAACTCTTGCTAGTTTGGATACGGTATGCGCATGTTCCTTAGTTGTGTTATCGGAAGGATTGTTAAGTTTTAAGTTTGTTAAGTTTTATATTATGTTTGCTAGGGACTAGCAAAGTTCAAGTTGGGGGGTGTGATTAGCACCCAAGATTGTATAATCTTGGGGCTTTAATCCTCTAATTTGTAGCTTTTATATGTTTAAGTAATCGTTTTTATCCCATAATGCACGTAAGGTATTTTTGTGTGTATTTCAGGAAAAACGTGCTAATAAGGCGATTTTGTATGCCAAGGGACGTTCCGGTATGTCACCAAGAGTTCAAGTGCCCGGCGGCATATGGTCATTGTCACCGGAGCCTAACGGTGCCACAAGAAGCCTCGGAGATTGGCCGGAGGTCAAGGTTGGCGAGGAGTGAGCCAAAGTGTATCAAATGAGGCAAACGCATCAGTGATGGTTCCGAGGACATCCGTGGGACCAAGGCCACATGGCATACCTCCGCCAAGTCTCGTTGATCATGTAATGAAGCATTGGAAGGCCGTCGGGGCACGACAAGGCATGATGGCCCAAGCTGACCCTGTTCTGCTGTTTTCACACAGAGGTACCAATACCTCATTTTTTAGGTATTGGTACCATCATGCCGAATTAGAAGACAGTTGGATTGGTACCAATACCTCATTTTTTAGGTATTGGTACCAATGCCCTTCGGCCAGCAGCTTTTTGTGCTGAACATTTCAACCTTCTATTAATAGAAAGTTTCTACTTCTAGTATGTTTTTGGGATATTTTAGGGACCTTTTGGTCCATTGTATGGCTGATTTGTGTGGCCTTTAAATAGCTTTGTAAGCCATTATTGGCCATTATGTACTCTTTTACACTTTAAGTCTTTTATTTTCTTAAGAGCTCCATAGTTATTTCTCCCAAGTTCTTGCATTCAATTCCTCAACAACTCAAGTAAGTAGTGGTTGGATGATTAATTCTCGTTTGTTAATGTTGTAGCCACTAGTGAGATCTCTATATAAATCAAGTTTGTTTTCAATTCTATCGGTTAATCATGTTTACCTTTCTTAGCATGCTTTCTAGTCTTTTTATTATGAGTGAGTAGATAATCGGTTCGGTCATGGGGTGAGGTTCACCCTATGGATTAGTCCATCAAATGGTTTCTCTTAACTTTAGCTTAATCTCAAGGTTTTGAATGAATTAAACCCATGATTTCTAGCTTTGATCATGGGGATTGGTGGCTTCTTTGATCAATGAAGTCTATCGCCTTGTGCTACGTGCTTGATAATCCTATGCGTGCGAACGATCTTTTTTCGTCTCTCACTTGCGTTAAATGAGTTCAATTTGAATTAGAGCTTTGAATTAAGTTATAAGTAGTCTTCAGCTTTTAATTCTTCTAGTGGAATCCGGACGGTTTCGGTTCACTCATGAGTTAGATGAAGGAACCGTTTGATGGCTAAGTCGTGGGTAAATCAATCCCTTTGACTCGACCATCTTAACCTAGTTTATTTCCAAGTTTAATTTCATCAATCGAATCAAAACTCTAAAGTTGGCCGCTTGAACGCCGCAATCTTTAAGCAACTTCTATTCCAAATTCGCTAAAGAAGATTTCTCTGTGGGAACGATCCGGTCTTCCGGTTTATATGCTATCAACGACCTAGCCCTACGCTTGGGGTGCAAACCTATTTCTAAGAGGTTAGGTTGCGACGAGAAGCAAGACAGTATGACTGATTTCCAAGAAAGAATTAGTTAGTCGGTGTGTGCAGGATGGAGCCAGAGAGGAGTCAGTAGGGACAATCGCACATGCAAGAAGAAAAAGAAACAATACTATTATATGTAAAAAAAAAATTCTATGAAAGTATATAGGCTCGTCCTTGTGTAGAATTTTGAAAAAAAATAATAATAGTAACCTTTGAAATACGAGAATACCAACATTAATTACTAAAGGCTAAGGGCTAAAATATAACAAAAAATAAAAATATATGGTTAATACTGTGAATATTCAAGTAATAAACTTCCACATTTCGTTAGATGGGTTTAGTGTTTTGCAGTTTTATTTATTTTTTGCTCTAAAATCTCAATGGCATACCAAATCCCCCATCTCTCTCTCTTGGCACAAACATCCCTAATTATTAAGACTTCAAAGACAATTTTGAGAAAATAGCGACGGAGGAGAAGAGATTTTGAAAAACCTAAGTAATTTTAGTGAAATTTAAGTTGTAGGTATGTCTTTTCTCAGTTGTTGTTCTACACTTCTACTAATTCTTTATTTTTTGAGAGGTAAAATCAAGTAACATAAAAGCCTATATACCGAATTTGTCCAGTTGTGATGAATGAAAAAAAGAAGATAAACAATAAAGAAAAACAAGACACATACATCAAGATCAATCTAATTAAACTGATTTATGTATTTAAGTTATTTTGAGTTTTAATGTATTTATATGATTATTCATATGTATTTATATTTTTTTCTCGCATGCATAATCGCCCCTACGTGATAAAATTCTTAACTCCGTCCTTCCAGACAACCATGAAATATATGGTACTAAACAATAGTAGTACTGTACTACTACTTAAAATGATGTGCTCTCTTTCCCACAAATCACTTTTGACATTTGTACAATTTTGAGTACAAATATGTGTGTGTGTATTATAATTAGGTTTAATTTACTAATGTTAATTCTAAGCTGTTGGGCGTGAAGGTGAAATTTCAGACACAGATTTCAGACTGGGTCAGTCTCTCGCCTAAACAACAAACAACTTCTTTACGTCATTTTTTAAATTACATTTTATTGCATGTGGTTTACTAAAATGCCACAGCATGAGGCCTCATGCAAAGTTTCAAAAAATAGAAAAAAGAATTCAGAGTCTGCAATGGATTTGTTAATTTCAATACGATTAACTTAAGAATTGTTAGGGTTAAATCTTTCATAAGTGGTTTTTCCTTTGTTAGTGGACCTTTTAATTTTGTTTACTTTTGGTAAAAAAAAGTTTTCTGACTTCTCCAATCCGGCTCGGAATTAGAAGGAGCAGAACTAAGAAAGGAAACAAAAAAAGAGACAACAAAATTTGAAGATAATAAGAATATGATCGGTCTGTAAGATTGATCTCATTCTCAAGAAGTAATTTCACTCATATATTGTGTTCAATATTTTGTTTACTTTTATGCAAATATCTTTTGTTATCTAGTTAATTTTATAAGAGTATGCAAATAAAGGTATTTTGGAGTCTTTTCCAAAGGTAATTTTCATTGACTTTCAATACTATTTTTGGAGCCTAATTTCTCATGATCTGCAAATTTCGGCTAATTAACAAATATTCTTAGCATGTCTCTGGCAGATATTAATTATCAAAACAAGTATTGG
Organism: Rhododendron vialii; assembly: GCF_030253575.1. Lineage (NCBI taxonomy): Eukaryota > Viridiplantae > Streptophyta > Magnoliopsida > Ericales > Ericaceae > Rhododendron > Rhododendron vialii. Next base: position 9,770,763 of record NC_080564.1, on the reverse strand, counting down.
GCCGTCATTTTCCTCTTAAATTTTAGGGAAAATGACGGCTAAGAACGTGTTTTGTAATTAATACATTCTAAGGACATTTTCAGTATTAGCAAATATTCTTAGCATGTCCTTAGCGGGTATGAATTATTAAAACATATTTTGGGCCGTAATTTTCCCTAAATTTTAACAGTGGGCACACTCGATCAAACCAGTGAAAAGCCTGGCCCAGTATAATTTGGGCCACTGCCTTTTGGTCCATCAAGGTTTAGTAAACCTCAGCCCATACGCAGCTCATTGGGTAGGTTGTCTGTATTTTTCAATTTGGACTGTCAAGTCATGTTTTTAATAAGCACCCGGCTTCTATGCAGTCAACCGCAGAAAAGTCACTACAATTCTATCTCGATGGATGATCTCAATAATCGATGGTACATATTGTAAAAAAGAGTCTTCTTTCCTAAATTGTTTTTTTTTTTAAAAAAAAGAGTTCTAAAAAAGAATAGATTCTATAAAGGAATGCTCCATATTCAAGAACAGTTGTGCCACCGTATCCCAACTCGTATAGTGTTCGTCTACTTTTTTATAGGTTTTCTCACCCTTACTAAACTGGCGCATGGGATGTCCAAGAACAATTGTGTCCACACCCGTTTGATAAGTGTGTCAAGCGTCCACTCACATCGAACAACTCGAGACACATTTAGGTGCGGATCTATATTCCAAGCACTTTCTTATCATGACCTTTTTTCTCTAACTAACTACTAGTAATAAATTTGTTATGCTTTAAATGGGAGGAGCTTATGGTGCCAGTTTGGCAGTAGCTAGCTACTAATATAAGACTCCAATCATTTCTTTAACATGAGAAGAAGGGATAGATTTATTTTCTTAATTTCCACCAACCCAAGTGATTAATATAATTATTTTCCTCACATTGAGACACCAAATTAATTGACACCTCACCACAATTTTTTCAAACAAAGCCACGCCCGGCAATTACTATTAATTAATTAATGAGTATGTTTTACGTCCATGCATGCATATGAATTGACATAATATTCCAATTACCTGCTCTCTTTTTTTCCTAACATGTATTAAACTAATTTCTTTCTTGCAAGCAATGGCTGATGGTGTGATTTGACAACTTTGGGCGGCATGATTGATCACAAAAATTATGGACCAATCTGTTACTAGTCTAACTACATAAACTTTTTTTTTTTCCTCATAATGTAAGGTGTTCCTGACCAGCTTGCACGCGCTTCAGACGAAATTTTACGGTCTCTCGCACAACCGTTTCACACGCTTACGCATTGAGGTGATATGGTCCCAAGAATTTTTGGCATGGAAAAACGAATTTAAAATCTTTAGGAAGGAAGGAACAAACCCCTAACTTACAGGTCAAGACTACCACGCCAACCCTTCGGATTCTGTTCTCTGTAGCTCCTGTTACTACAGAAACTTGCCGTGATGGTTCTGAAAATAAGGATCTGATCATTGACTCACCTCTCTGTAGTCTCCTTTATTTTGGTGCGCATATAAAATGCTCCTTTATGATCTGTCACTTGAATTTTAAGAAGTTTTTCTCTAGTCGCCCATGACCAATAGGATCGTGCTGCTGAGCTCCAATTAGGCCGACCATAATCTTCTCTGCAAGTATCACAATATGAATGTTCTTAAATTATAATCCTGGCCATGCACCAGTCATTTGCAGGGAGTCCAATTGAAGCACGAGCGAAGTTTCGCGCAAACTGATTCCAAAGAGTTGATGAAAGATTATGTTGACCAATATGGGATGTAAATTGGCCGGGAGGGGGGCATGTGACCCGTCTCCACTTAAATCCGCCCCTGGATGCATAGGGTATTTTTTCCATAGTTGCTGTGATGAAATCCTCTTAGCTGGAATCATTATTGGAACTTGGACTTGTTAAAAGGAGTATTTCCACGTTCAAAAATAACCCAACAAGATGAGCCTCGTGGTGGGCCATTCAGACTCAACTATACGGTCCACTTGACCAAAGAGATAAGACCTATTTCCGATAAATAAGCAAAATGATTTTTTTATTTTTTTATTTGCTAGTTTTGAGTTGATTTTTATTGGATTATTGTGTCGCCAAGACGAGAGGAATATAAAAAAGTAAAAAAATAACATCAAAGCCCAAATTTTTGGGATAAAGACGAAAAAAATTGACTTATTTTGGTCTTTGTTTCGAACATAATTTTTACTTTTTAGATTTCTCTCGTCGTGACGAAACAATAATCCACAAAAAGTTACCGAAAAATTAACAAATATGAATTTTTTTTAAATAAGGATAAAAATGTAATTCAAATGGATTAATTAGTTTTAGCCAAAATGTCCAATTCAGACTGCTTAATATGACCGTGTTTGAGTACCATATTTTGGGTACGTATGTGTTACCAAAGTATTGATGGAATGTGCTCCACTATATAAAAATGAAGCATATTCCATTAATACTTTAGTTACGCATCACATGGTACTCAAAGATGGTTACCAAAGTATTTATTGTATGACACACATAATGCATCCCGAAGGCTTTTATTTTGACATGAAATAAATATGGTCTCATCTCATCACGGAGGATTAGACACAATTTTTTGGGGCCAATTAGATTCTGCCTTGTTCACTTCACTACTCTACTCAAAAAATATTTCTCAACTAAATCATTACTCTCATTTTTCTCTCTAATTTTTCAATCATTTCTCACTCTATCTCTTTCTACTTTTTATCTCTCTCCAATCATTACTCTCATTTTTTTCTCCATTCATTATCCAAAAACACTACTCAAATTACAAATCAAACAAAGTATTAGTCTCTTTTTGTATAGAAAATTTTCAAAAGTAATTGTTACAAGTATGTGAAGATATATAAAGACATAAACTGTAATTAATATTTTAGTTTAGGTGTTTAACAAAAATCGATTTGAAAAATAAAAGAATTAATTGACATTGTAATGTCAGACTATATTTGAAACAATTGCAATTATCGGCAGTACAATTTCAATATATACATCACGTCATTTTACAATGACATTTCACCATTGTTTAAATCAATTACGTACAAGAAAGGGAAGTGGTACAATACACACCCCTTATTTGGGTGTGTATCATATTCACCCTCATTGAATCACACTAAAATGTTATGATTCCCAAAATGTTATGAATCTATTGCTAAAAAGTTACGAATTATATTGATAAAAAGTTACGAATTTTTAGTAGAATTAAAGTTACAATACGAAATAAAATGTTATGAATGACCGGTCCTTCAAGTAATTTTTTATGAGGTGGCGTAATATGAATCACACAATAGGTGCATATGATAAAAAAAAAGAGGTAAAACTAAAGACAAAATCGATAATCAACTTCATTGGAGTTGGGCCAAACGGAGTTTTGCTCCAACTTTAATTAGATTTTCTGCAAGTGGGCGGTGGAATTAAACCAATTCCAAGATTAATCAAAATGCGGATAAGCTGACCCGAAAATCTGAATTATAAAAAAACTAGGACAAACAAGACCTTCATTCATACTTCAGTGTTCCAAAAGCCAAACCCTACGTGGTAACTCAAATGGCAACAACCAATAGGAATGATATGTAAATAAGACGTCATGATTTCGAAACTTGACAACCTTTTAGGTTAAGATGCCATAAATAAAGAGAAATCTTTTGTGAATTTCTCAGTCTCAAGATGCACGTAAATTAGTCCGAACATCCTGAAACGTCGAATCAAAAAAACCATAAAAAACCAAAAAAAAGAAAGTTCCTGACATCCCTTTCCATTCCTTCGCTTCCACACTAGTTACTCAATTATTTGGGAGTAGACTTGGCTTTTTTGATTCTACGAATGCTTTTAGTCTTGGCAGCCCACGGGAAAGCAGGCATGCAGTGCATGCTACGTTCCACCTAATTGTTGCACTCTCTCTCTCTCTCTCTCTACTTTCCACCTAATTGTTGCACTCTTATTCTCTCTCTCTCTCTCTCTCTCTCTCTCTCTCTCTCTCTCTCTCTCTCTCTCTCTGTTTTTTTCTAAATCGGACAACGCCTCTCCCTACTTGCTTCTCTCACCTGGACCATGATGTTCTACTTTGCATGCTTCTCTCACTTATCTTAGACCATGTTCTGTCTCCGAACTCTCACAAATTTTTAACACTCATTAATTTCGATTAGGAGGGGAGCAGTTACGAACAAAATTATAAAACGCCCAAAGGCGGCCACGTACCAAACATCAATTCAATTAGTCTATATATAATTCCCAAAACAAAACAAAACAAAACCAATTTCCTTTTCCCATTAGGCCAAACTTTCTTATCTTATTAATTGTACTCCTTGGCCTAGCATGTTTAAGCAAAGATTCTCAAATACAACTGGCTTCTGCTTTATCACCACTGCCCATATACATATATAAATCTCTACCCCAATCAAAACCATATCCACATCCCCCATTTTTCTCTCTCCACCAATTTTCTTGGCCAAATTTTATCTGGGGAAATTAAGAATGGGCCGGTTCTATTTCCTCGTGGTCTTGTGTATCTTCCCTTATCTAGCATCAGCACAACTCAGGCAAAATTACTACGCCAATATCTGCCCGAACGTCGAAAACATCGTTAGAAATGCCGTGAAGCTGAAATTTAGCCAGACGTTTGTTACGGTCCCTGCGACTCTCCGTCTTTTTTTCCACGATTGCATGGTCGAGGTAAGAAATTTTAAACTGTTCAGGACTAACTTCTGTTTAGGACTATATACTGCATGCAATTCGTTTCACGGGTGACGGATGGATGGATCGTTAATTTGGGAGATTGATATTGATACTAATTTTGTTGGACATGCAACTGTAATAGGGGTGTGATGCTTCGGTGATAATTGCATCTAGCGGAAGCAACCAAGCAGAGAAGGATAACCCGGACAATCTGTCGCTGGCGGGAGACGGGTTCGACACCGTGATCAAAGCGAAAGCAGCGGTGGATGCAATCCCAAGTTGCAAGAACAAGGTCTCCTGCGCTGACATTCTTGCCATGGCAACCAGAGACGTCGTCGCACTGGTTTGTATACTTCTTCTTCTTCTTCTTCTTCTTCTTCTTTTCATATGACAGACACAAGAGGAATTTAACCCCAAAATGCATTAATTTCTAATGGGTGGAGTATATGACATGATATATGCAGGCTGGTGGACCTTCGTATGCAGTGGAATTGGGAAGATTGGATGGGCTGAGCTCAACCGCGGCGAGTGTGAATGGAAAGCTGCCTCAGCCAACCAACAATTTGGATCAGCTCAATACCTTGTTTGCTTCTCATGGGCTATCTCAAACAGACATGATTGCTCTCTCAGGTACTACACCAATATTATTGCCACCTTCCAAACACAGATCGAGCAAATACTATAAGTTGCAACAGTGACACCATTCTAATTTCTACGTACGTCTACGTACGTTGTTAACCTGCATCGATGATTGGAGCGTTGACTACTTTACCCTCTCAACCAGGGATTAATGAGTTTCAGTCTCTCTTTTTTTGTAAGACTTTGAAATATTCGGATTCAGTACTGGTTCAAAATTGGGCCATATCATCCTTTTAACAACCCCCATACATTATATATACATACAGAGAGATCCTTCTCTTAAGAACTATCTTAACTTAATAAAATAAGAATCTTCCTTTCTCGATAGAATTTCGAAGATCCAAGCAGCTCAATGTGTTTAGAATGTGATTTTAAGGGAACCCACGAGAAATCAGCAAAAAAAAAAAGACCGAAAAGGCTTCATCCGAGCAGTTTTTGTTTGTTTTTTATCGAACGGTTCAAATAAAAACTGCTCGGATGAAGCCCTTCCCGGTCATTTTTTTTACTGATTCCTCGCAAGCACTCTTAAAATTACGTTCTGAATACATTGAGTGGTTCGGATCATCGAAATTCGAACAGGAAATGGGAGGAATGGAGAGGTCCTTATTTGAACTAAAATAAGGACCTCCTTATTTGAAAATGACTAATATATATATGTATGTATGTATGTAAAAAATATAAAAGAACATCAAGTTAGGTGAATGAACAAATTATTAAAAATAGTTTTCTCGAAGAAAACAACAACTCGGTAGTCCTGACAAGTGAATAATATTCCCTGGCTTGCTATGTATCAGTGGGAACCGTGGGGTTTCCACTTCCCACAGCTAGGGAGGTTAATTTGTTGGCCCTCTCACTTGTTTTTTCACCTTTGATTGTATCATAAATTTATTCACGGTTTCGCGCGATTTCGACTCTTTATTTCGGTTTTGGACAATTCGGATAAGTTTCATTAACGTTCGGACTATCCAAACCATTTGTGAACGGTCACGATTAACTCCATAAATAACTATTCCGTTAAAAAGATTTTCTCTTATCATAAGACCAGTCAAGTATTAGCTGTCATCAATAAGATTGCAAACGGGATAAGGCCGTTTTTTGTTTTTTTTAACCGGAAAAATGGAATATAAGGCCCTTGACAGCTAATTTGTTTGTGAACTAAAATCTGTTTGCGTGTAAAATTTCATGACCAATTCACCTTCAGGGCCTATAAAGTCAATGGAAAATCGCCATTAATAGGGTCTACAAGAAATTTCATCACCAATTCACCTTCTAGGCCAATAAACTATTTTCTTTCTCCTTAAAAGTTCATGAAATACCGGTATAAAAATAATCTCATAGGGTAGAGTTTATGATATCAAAGTTTTGTTCTACTTAATTTGTTTCTGTTTTCGTGAAACCAACGCGATGAGGAAAAGTAAATACTTAGACATCAACTTTTCCTGATCTGCTGCTATATAGGCTCCGTTTGCTAGCACTTATAATTCAACTTATTTAGCTTATTTGCTTAAAAGAAAGTTGATGAGTGATGTTTGGTATTAATTATGAATAATCACTTATTTAGATTTTTTAACTTATTTGACCCCAAAAAATGAAATTATTTTAAGCTTCGATTTGTAGGTTATTTGAAATTGTAACAGTACCATTTTACAGAAAAGTACTTATTCAAGAGTGTCTCTACATAATTATTAAGGTTAATCTAGACATTTAAATATTTTATAAAAGGCTATTCTACAACTTATTTAACAAATAATCTGAAATTTTAATTCAGCTTATAAAAAGCTATGCCAAACACATCACCAAATTATTTTATGTTTTTAAAGTGAATAATCAAAATAAGCGTAATGTAATAATAACTTATATAAGTGATAACAAATGGGGTCATAGTAATGCAACGGAAAAGAGCTTCTTTATGGTTATTGATGCCAAATTTTTAGCTTTAAATATTGAAAATTGATTTTGTCATTCCTCTTTTTGTTAACATCACTCCCTTTCTTTCACAAAAAAAATCATCTTATATAGACACATAGGAGAGTGACATTAACAAAAATGAAAATGTCAAAATCACCCCCTTAAATACTTGATGTAATAGCAGAAGATAATAGGAAAGAAACGACTTTGATCGATTAAGAGGGTAGGGGTTTTTGTTTTTGGTGCAAAAAGGATGGTTGAAAAGTACGGGAAAGTAGGTAGCCCGTCATTTTTTTTAAGAATGCTCGATTGTTATTTTATTTTTTTGGGCAAAGTATAAATTACTTCCTCGTGGTTTGGGTCTTTGGCACATCACTTTCTTCACATTTTGAAATGATCAATTCACCTACTGATGGTTTCGGACTAAAGTGCTACCGTTATCGACGGAAGGTACAATACACACGCCTATTATGAGAGTTGGGTTGAGAAAAACAAATAAATAAATTTGAACTTTAATGTTAGAAGACAACATTACCCTTCTTCTTCCTCCAACCCAATTATGCAGCCAATTTGAGCTTCATCATGGATTTGTGGTCTTTCTTCTTCAGTCAGATCTCTCTCTCTCTCTCTCTCTCTCTCTCTCTCTCTCTCTCTCTCTCTCTCTCTCCTAGCATTCAAGGCCCATCTTCTATCTACCCAGTACCCATAAATTTCTACCAATCCCTTTGCAGATACAATTTGTTTTAGTTGGGCCAAGACCAAGAGGTAGGAATACAGATAAATAGTTCGAAAGTTTAGATGGGTTTATGAGGTGTAGGATGTTTTGAACTATAAAAATCTGATGGGAAACATTAAGCTGGTCCCACGGACTCAAAATGAAAAAGAATCGAGGAATCCGCACTTCGTTTACTTGAAAAAAATATGGGGCAAACATTATTATTGTAATTTAGAGTTGATGTTGATGACTGTTTACAAAACGGAGCCGATCGATGTTGATAACTGTGTAAGTGGTCGTTCCGGTTTCTCCAAAAAAAATACTTTTTGAAAAAGAAAGTAATTTCAAGCTCAAAAATTATGTGTTTACGCAAATAATTTTTCTATCAATATGGATCTTATTTGATAGATCTCATTAAGATCTTTTAAACGGTGCAAAAAAAATTGAAAAAATATTTTTCATTTTCATTATATTTGAATTTGAAATTCAAACATTTTGAAAAAAAAAATACTTTTTCTTAAAGTAGAACACCACCTAAGTAGACTTTTCGAACAAGAACATCATAATGTAGGACTATTTGCACGCACACACACATATGTAGAGAGAGAGAGAGAGAGAGAGAGAGAGATTTTTTGGGAAAACAAAATAAGAACTCTGTTAGAGAAAAGAGAAAGTAAACTATAAACTTGATCGGTCTCAGAATGTGGAAAATTGGAAGGGCGGGGTTTTAGATTGGCAGATTGTGTACTTTGATTCACCGCTGTAAAGAGCGTCACCATGGCAATCTTAGAACCACCGACTGAATTTCCACGGAAAGATGGATTGGGATGAGGGGAAAAGAGAGAGAGAGAGAGTATCACAGTCATTTTAACATCTTCCGTTAACGGTGTTAGCGTGACACTTTGGTCCGAAATCATGAGGAGGTAAATTGATCATTTCAAAATGCGAAAAAAGGTAATGTGCTAAAGGCTTAAACCTAATCTATACTTTGTCATTTTCTTTATGATGTATGGTAACACTACTATGGTTGGAGGTGGCTAGCTCCTGATCACTTTATAATGTGCTTCCTCATTGCAGATAAGACTTTTGCAATGAAATAGAGTATCACTTATTTTATTAATACGATAATTTAATCATGACAATAACTTAGTCCTTTTCTTTATGATGTATGGTAACACTACTGTGGTTTGAGGTGGCTAGCTCCTGATCACTTTATAATGTGCTTCCTCATTGCATAAAAGACTTTTGCAATGAAATAGAGTATCACTTATTTTATTAATACGATAATTTAATCATGACAATAACTTATTCATGGAAGGGTCGAGCCGTGGATAAGTTATTCACAGAGGCACACAATTTCATCCGTCCGTCTCGGCAATCAATGATCGATATATGTTTTAAAACCTTGATTGTTAATAGTTTGTTTTTAATCCGAATCATCCAAAACACTTTCGAACGCGCAAGATTGAACTCTGTAACACTTATTCATGGAGGAGTCGAACAGTGGATAAGTTATTCACGGAGGCACCCAATCTCACCCGTCCCTCTCGGCAATCAATGATCGAGATATGTTTTTAAACCTTGACCGTTAATAGTTTGTTTTTAATTCGCATCGTCCAAAATACTTTCGAACGCACGAGATTGAACTCTGTAACACTTATTCACAGCCGTGAATAAGTTATTCTCTGATATATTTGTTAAATCTTTTAGTATAATTTTTTGCAGGTGCCCACACCGTAGGATTCTCTCACTGCAGCAAGTTTGCCAACCGAGTATACAATTTCAGCCAACAAAATCAAGTGGACCCCACGCTCGACAAAACGTACGCAACCCAATTGCAAGCCATGTGCCCCAAAAACGTGGACCCCAGGATAGCCATCAACATGGACCCAATCACCCCTAGAACCTTTGACAACGTTTATTACCAGAATCTACAGCAGGGCAAGGGCCTCTTCACGTCCGACCAGGTCCTCTTCACGGACTCCAGGGCCAAGCCCACCGTGAATAACCTGGCCGCTAACTCGCCGGTCTTCCAGCAAGCCTTTGTCACGGCCATGACGAAATTGGGCCGGGTCGGAGTCAAGACTGGATCCAACGGAAATATCCGTCGCGATTGTTCCGCGTTCAATTAATAACCCGAATGCGGGATTGCGATGAGTGAATTGGGAAGAAGAGGAAATTGTGTATTTTTGTGTGATTATGCAATTATTCTTTGGCAGGTGATTTTGTAATTTGTTCAATAAGAGAAGCTAATTGTTTCTCTGACAAAAAATAAGAGAAGCTAGTTGGGTGAGGATTCATGAATGTGGATTGTTGCTAACATGATCTCACGACAATATGAATGAAATTATTAGATGCTCATGTGACGAGGCAATGTGTTGACTAGCACCATTATCCACCACACAGGCTTGTAGGGTTCGTATGTTTAGTCAAGAACCCATGGCAGTTCATATACTTGGTTAATGATTATGGGGGCACCAAATGGCCACGTCCAAGGATCGAGAACGTTGTTCACACAGAGTTAGGATCCAATCCCAGTAATCCTCTTAATCAAAGCTAAGGAGCGGGAGTTAAGCTTATCAATAGGCCGGATCCGATCCGGATCCGATAGATCCAAATCCGATCCGGATCCTATAAGATCCAAATCCGATCCGGATCCGATAAAACTCAAATCCGATAGTGGTAATCCGAATCCGAAAACTTCGGATCTGATCCGAAAATTTTTTTTACTTCAAAAATTTTAGCAAAAAAAAATATTTTCCGAAAAAAATTAAAATAAAAAGTAAAAATAAAAATGCAACTTCTTAAACATTTTTTTTTCAAAATTAAAAATTTACTATTTTTTTTAAAAAAATTAAAAAAAGTAAAGTTCGGATTCAAATTGATAACGGATTTAATCTGATCCGATCCGTATTTGTATTACCAAATTCGGATTATCGAATTTCAGATTGACATTATCGGATCTAGATCCGGATCGAATCCGATCCATTGACAGGCCTAGCGGGAGTTGTGTAAACAGTCTCTCTCCCTCTCCAGAGCTGAAGAGAGCTTTGCATCGCATCGCAGAAAGCACTCCCGCATCTATCCAGAACAGTTACCGAGAGGATTCCAATTCCTTTATTGGAGCTAATTATAGCATGGCTTTTCCAGTATTGCTGCCTGAAACTTGTCAACATCTCCCATTGTTTATTCTTGATCAAAACAAATACACAGAGAGAGAGAGAGAGAGAGAGAGAGAGAGAGAGAGATTATTCTTGATCAAAACAAATACACAGAGAGAGAGAGAGAGAGAGAGAGTGGTGGACAACTGTCTAAGGATGTTTCTGTCCCCTAGTCCACTAAAAGGCATCCAAGTCTTTGGTCCAATTGCACGAGCTTCCACAATTCTCTAGATGGCTTTCTCCTGTGGGCACTAACAATCAAATTGACACAACAGCTTCTCCTTATCTGGTGTACTGTAACGATGTCTTCGTGCTCTGATTATTTGTTCCTCCGAATCTGCACCGAAACCGGTCAAAGATAAGATATACTACCAACATCAATCCCTCACAGCCTCGCTCATTTTCCTCTTATAAAAAGTGGAAGAAGAACAATCAGCCATATCTATCGAAAACGATGATTCCAAGTTTTCCGACCATTCAACTCGAAGTACCCAAGAAAATAGCACGTCTCCCGAAAACAAATTTGTTTCGATACAATTTGTTCACGTGTCTATCTACATACGACTAAGAAAGTTTTTTTTTGCAATTCCTATACAGGACAAACAGCAATTCCTATACAGAACAAACGAGATGAATGGCTCAAATCATTTGAAAAGTCTAAAAAATGAGAAGTTGGAGGGACACAGATATGGAGGGAATCTGATCCCCAAAAGAAGGGTTGATGTACAATCATTCATCACCAGTCCCTATGCTTCAAGTGGTATTCACCAACCTATCAACATCACCAAATAAGTGGAAATCATATGTTTTACAGAAAAGGTGATATATACCATGCGTACAAGTGGTAAAGATGTTCTCTAATTATGAAAAATCGAATTGTATCGTTTTCCCTTCCAACTTTTTGTGCTTTCAGAATAAAAAGAATGAATAATTCAAAAGCATACCCCCTTTTTTTTCCTGTGCGAAAAATGCTCAAGCTCTTACATTGTTTTCATTTTTATGTGCGAAAGAGGTTTCGATCATGTGAACAAATTGTTTGGTTTTCCTAAAAACTGGGGTTTTCTGTAGATTTTCCTGGCAAACACGATTTATGTGGCTTCTGAAAAGTGAAAAATGAAAAAAGAAACAAAAACACGACTAAACAATTTTGTATTTATCTCGAGGAGATGCAACAATTTGATGTCAAAATAAAGCCAACCTGTTAGCACTTCTCCATCCGCTGGCTGCTCTGTTGAAAACTATAGCATGATGATTATCTTCAAAACTGAAAGAGTTTGATAGTGCATACTGGAAGCCACTTCAGCTGTTGAGGAAAATACCTCCAAATGTTGTTTTTAGTGGTCGTCCAAATTTGCTCTCATCTGCAGAAATATATATACTGGGACGCCAAACCCTGAAACAAACACGAGTCAGGATTGAAATGGAGTCGAGTCATAATCTGCAAATGCCAATTGAACCGAATATCAACCACCATTCCAAAGAAACCAATGCCACCCGGTTTCCCCAATCATATCAACGCCATAATCATACGGTGATGACAAATGCTGAGAGAAACAAGGAAGAAGAAAGAAGCCTTCCTGTAGAACAGGTGATTATTCCACTAAAGAAGAAACAACACTTAATGCTGTACAAATGAGTAGCCGGTAAACAATGCTTAATATTAAGTCAGAATGAACAACAATGTGAATCTCTTGATTCGACCGTATCTTGATCATCGGGAAACCAAACAACGTATCAAATTTTTACCATACTATGTTTTTCCTGTAACTGACACAAACTTGGTCACCATCCCCCAGCATATTGTTATCAAGAATAAGAATCTAAACTCACCAAATCCTTTTTCTAATCTTTTGAGAATACAAGAATAAAAATACTGTTATATCCAATAGAGGCGGTATGAGTGAGGGAGAACCGGAGACAAATCTAATTATTTGCAATAAATGCATGAAGTGGCGGCTCTAAGAAAGTTTTAGCACAAAAATACCTATACGGTCGGAAATTAAAAGGACAGAGAACTAATCTCCTCATTTTAAAAATTCTAAGTCCCGGAATAAAGGACACTTGATCTGCCTCAGGCCTTCAGTCTATTATCCAAGACTGGGGTCACATCCAAGAGTTTTGACAATTCTAAGGAGCTTGTTTTGTGTATAGCGATCAAAAGGTACAACAAAGGTGCACTGACACCACGTCTCTTTGTCTAGTGACAACCAGTCCCTTTAAATCTGCAGTGTAACGTTGGCTACATGCTGGTAGTTCAGTGCATCAACGACCAGTCCCTTTAAATCTGCAGTGTAACGTTGGCTACATGCTGGTAGTTCATTGCACCTGCATCTCTGAATTTGTTGAAAAGAACCAGTCAATTCTATCAAAGTGAGAAAGATGTTGCATGGAAAAAGACATCCATGGTTGGACGTAATTGTATGGAAACATTATTATGAATACCCTGTACATTTGAAAAACAAACCCCAAAGGGCAAGACCCCAAAAAATAAAGTCAATTGGCTTGTCCCAGTTAGCAGGGCCTACAGCTACCAAGTGGGAGGTCATGGATTAGAATCTTAAAGATGGACCACTGATTCAATATTTAACATTTCATTCCCCTTGAGGCTATTCCAGAGCTTATGCCAGGTAATTACCTGTACATATGGTACAGAAGGACTACATATACATAGGTATTAGGTGGACGAACTCAAAAACCCTCGTCAGCCGGAGGGGAAAAAAGGCACTTTCAAGTGTTATTTCACAACTGAGGAACACAATCAAACACCCAATTTACAAAAATCACCCAATTACCCAACTCAGCCTCTAATTCTGGGAAGCGAAAGTTCAGACATCTCGGAGAGATGCAATGAATTACTGTAAATAAAGCAAATGTGTGATTGATTTTCTTAACTTCTGGCGGCTCTCTGTCTCAGTTTATAAAATAGCATGAGGAAAGGTTTAAGTTTATCTGGGGTGGCACCTGCAACCTAACTCAAAAGAAATGAATTTCAGTCATTAAACTGGAAGGTTTGGTAGTACCTTAACCAAAAGTTGCTTCATCAGCAGTTGGGGAAAATATCATCCAGTGTAATCCAAAAAACCGTAAAGTTTGTTGCCCTCATCATATGTATGCTATTATAGAGGAATGGGGAAAACAATCCTGAAAGGCACATAGGGGATTGAAATGTAGTTAAATCATGATACTGCAATTATCACTCAAGCCAAATATCAACCATCTATTTACATGTCCCCTTAGAGATGTATAAGCCTATAAAGTACTTGTGTCGAACACTCAACACTCGGACAAGGGGTCCATGTCCAACATCTTTATTCGGACATACATATAGCATTTGGTGATCCCCATATATTAAGCTATGCATGAATTCCAATATTATGCATGAAATATCCCAAGAACATTCGGACAAGGGGGTCCATGTCCAACATCTTTAATTGGACATTCATACAGAATACATAATTTTTGGACCCCATATATTAAGCTATGCATGAATTACAATATTATGCATGAAATATCCTAAGCCGCCTCCGTAAACACCATTTGTCCTCGTACATAAAAGAAATATAATAAGAATAAGAACACCATGGTGTGTCCTGGTGTCGTTCAAATCAAAATAAGATAAATCCATAACTTGGATGCACATCTGCACCCCAGGGCCCACACCCAGCTCCATTTAACAAAGTAAACAATATCTAATCATTCATATGGTGATGGCAAATTCTAGGTGAAAGACAAAAGAAACAAGCCTACAGTATAGACTCGGAATTATTTCACACTAGAAGAAACAAAATGTAAAACTGTACAAGTGAAATCCAAATTATTTGCAAGCGGAGCCTAAATAAGTTCCATTTAAGAAAATCAACTTTCACATTGGAATTTTAAGAGCTTGTACAAAGGAACTAAAAAAAAATGAATAGCTTCTAGGCTTCTAGCTACAACTACAGCACTTTGCATCTACAGCATTGAGGAAGTTCTCCGGAGGCTGTTGGGCCTATGAAAGTAGCAACTTAGCCAAACAAAGAAAACCCAACAAAGAATCCTATACAACTCAAATTTTCAAAAAAAGCTAATCTCAAAACCAATTAATCTAATATCTTTAACCTTTATCAAACCCACCGAGCCTCTCTCCTGCACATTCAATAAAATAGAAGGAAAAGCTAGGAGTCTAGGGCTAGTTACCGAGGATTCCTTCTATCGGGGCTCTCCTTCGGGTCTTTCCAAACCAAACCAAACGGAGCCTTATGTTCCAATCACTTGGGGTCGGCTACATGAATCCGTTTCCTCCATTGGACTCTGTCAAGTGCCACTTGTTCACACAGACCCATTATACTCATATCTTTGCACACTACAGCATCTAATGTCAATTTAGGTCTACCCCTCCCCGTAACATTGCTACCTAGAGCTATCCTATCCGCTCTCTTAACTACTGCATTTTCTGGTCTACGGTAGATATTCCTTCGGGTCTTTCCACCATCCATTAACTTTACAGTCCTTATCAAGAGACAAAAAGTGTAGGCAAAGCACTTGTACCAGAAGATCAATAACAGTCTCCACAACCACCAGCATTGTAGGAACCATCAAGCCTTGTTGAGGTAAATAGAAGTGTCAACATAAAAGTTATTCAAATAGATCCAGAAAAGGAAAACAATGCACAACAACTAACAATGTTTAATCACTCCCTCAGTCCCTCAAATCAAACAAAGTCAACAAATTACCAGGTTGAGACTTGCATAGTTGCATTTTTACTAGGAGATACCGCAGCAGAGACAACTTTCACGAAAATTGTTAATGGGGAGTATGATTATAAGTGATAAAACAATTGACCTTCAAGGGAGTATACGTACATTGCTAAATAGAAGATATCCTATCTGTGGCGTCAAAGCTCAACATCCATCAGTTTTTCGGTACCAAATTCCACTACATCTCTGCATCGATAGCCCATATTTCAACAAAGAAAAGAGAGGAGACATGTCAAGTAGCCTCTCAGGAGTAAATTCTTCCGCGTAGTAACTAATGATGGTTCCACCTTCAATGAAGCTATACCGCTGGTGTATCTGAGGACGCAATACAGAATCCCTTTTGCTGTCTCTCAGACCTAGTTGTCCCGTTACCTGCTTGAGTGCACAGGATCCCTAAAAAGAAAATGAACACTTTGACATGGAAACATGAGTGAACTTCAAGTTGAAAACGCCACACTGCGCAAAATCAACTATAAAACCAAAACACTTTCGTTAGTACCTTTACCCTATCCTTCCCAGAGCTTTCCCCATAAGCCTTACAACTCACCCCTTGGTCTTGGTGAGAGAAAGCCTACTCGAGGTTTGGGAACGAACCAGCACAGGAATCCCAGACACCTCAGAAAGACATACTGGACCTTGTCAAAGATCAGGTGGCAATATTCCAACTGAGCCAAGAAAATGCTAGTCGTATATCAAGATGAAAATCTCCTCCTTATCCAGAATGAACCAAAAAAAAAAAATCTGATCTCTCTAAGATGGTTCAAAAACATCAATACAACAGCTAATCCTTTTGCGCAACATGCATGCCCAACCATTTCTAGATAAAGGAACTCACCATGAGAGCCAATTATATCACTTTCCTTGAGTAAAAAGACCACACATTGCAGGTTGGACGGAAATTGGGTAGTTGTTTCAAAACAAAAGGTAGCAAAAAAGTGGATAATTTTCTCAATAACCATTCTTGTATCCTGTCATAAGGTAGGTAGCAAGTGTTTCCATATATACCAAAAATTCTTGACTATATTGGTTAGGATTTTTATTTTCTGCAGCCTAGTAGGTATTAATCCTGTGCCTTGTATTTGCATTTTTTGGGTGTAAAGAGGCCAAGTGAAAATGCACTATAGCCAGTTAAGTGATCAGATATGGAAAATCAACAATGAGAGCCCCACTTCAATTTTAAGAGTTAAAATCATACCAATCACTACACAATACGTACAAAGACAGCTAGGGAGTTCAACATGTTGAAAAACAGTCTAAAAGCAGCACACCTGAGGATGCATTTGTTCGCAGAGTACATCAAGACCCTCAGAATAACATGCACATGAGTGTCTGCCAGGCACTGTTCAGAAAAGCGCACTTGATGAATGCAATTTTGGGAAATAGCTGAAAGACCAAAAGAGGAAGTAAATCTTGGAGTGTGCCCTTCCCAAATTTCTCAAAAAAGGTCTCACAATTTGCTTCCTGACCTTCACAATATGGCTCCCACCCATATATAAAAATGAAAAAACACCTAAAAGTCTAAATTCATTAATGGAAATCTAAGAAGCACGTGCACATCTACCAGACACACTTCCAGGACGTGTTGGTATCTAACGCAGAAACAGACATGCTTCAGAGACATGTTAGGCCTAAATCCATGTCCGATTATTTTCCATGAATATATGGTTTGTGGCTGCTGATTTATATCTTCAAAGTGTTAGACACTAATTAGAAATAATGTCTCTGACTTTTGTATGAATACAAACGATATGTATATAGTATATACTGTGAAAATTTTTATATAGTATATATTGTGCACAAAAAAATCTGTGCATGAAATGTCTGTGTGGACAGACTTTTTGTTTTTATATCCCGCGTGTCTGTGTCTGTAACTTTGCTTCTTAGGTGGAAGTAAACACTGTATGGCTATCTTCATTAAAGTGCCGGAATTCCTTAAACTCGTGCAGGGAAAATCTAACTTATGGATGGGCCAAATATACCATTATGCCAGTTTGGAATGCTGCATTTCTCCCTCAATCTTCTTGCTAAAAATATACAAAGCAGAGCTTCTCATTACCAGCGCATCAGATTTCTTCTCTTCACTGAAATAAACAGAAAAAGGAATAAGGAATAAAAGGGAAGCTGATTGGAAGTCAAAGACAAACACTTACAGCCTTGATATTGATGCTCACAAGTGGGATCTAATTACTT
Organism: Rhododendron vialii; assembly: GCF_030253575.1. Taxonomy (NCBI): domain Eukaryota; kingdom Viridiplantae; phylum Streptophyta; class Magnoliopsida; order Ericales; family Ericaceae; genus Rhododendron; species Rhododendron vialii. The sequence goes on along the minus strand of NC_080564.1, from coordinate 9,752,735 downwards.
GCCTCCACGTGCATCACTTCTCTGATAAAAACAAGGAGCAATCTCAAAGAAAGAGTTAGAATTGCACTACTTAAAGATCTAGGTGAAGTGAGAACTGCAAGGTAATCGCCAAATCTTTCTAGGGATACATATATATCATGTGAATACATACATGAAAATTTACACATTCATATGTTTATGACATAAAACAGTCATCATCCTTCCATACGTTCTAAGATTTAAAAGCTATAACCAAACCTGTTCACGGGCGAAGGGGGATGCCAAGATGGTAAATTAGTTCACAACTATCACAAAGTAATCTAGGTGTAGCTCTACTACATATCCAACTAACAAGAAAACGCCCAAAACAAGCAAAGGTCTTTTCCAACCTTCTAGCAAAGAAATAGAAAATCATGTAAATGGAAAAGGTAACTCCAAACACCGGATTTATAAAAAAAAAATGACGACAGCAAAATAATTAAAGGACTTGCAGTCCCATACTACAGTTGGACTTTAGCTTCAGACAATTGAAACTATTTTGTCCTGAGCAGTAACGAATACCAAGATGAAACTAAAATGGTTTTTAATCTAATGCATTTAAATAAATAAAAAAAACAGTTCAGGAAACAAAAGTATTATCATCTACAGCTCATGGCTTTCCCTTGACATTGAAGATTTTAGCAAAGTTCAGAAAATGAGTACCATGAAGCGATAATGAAAGTTAGATTACCCTTCTTCGTGACAACAATAAAAGAGGTAACTATTCATCTAACTTATGGCTAACGTAAATGTGCTCAAAGCATATTAAATGAAACTAGAAAATAAATTAAAACAAGACTCTCAAAGATGTTACTAGTAAATTTAAATTACCAGTGAATAAGGAGTGGTCCAGGCATGTTAACTAATTGGGAAAATAAGAAGCAAAATATAAAGAAAACACCAAACCAACAAAATGAATGGATTAGACTGAGACATTTTAACTTTCGAAAGAAGAGTTTATTCAGTCTAACATGAAGAAAAATTACAGCATATCCACAGGAATATAAAGCTGAAGGCCTCGGCAAAACTGGGAAGACTAAAAACAAAGCAACAATAGTAGGCCTGGAAACTCCAACGACAATCTTTATTAACAAAAGTGAATAAGATGAACAAACTATAGATACTAATTGAAGGAGGCCACTGAGCTACTTGTTGTGGCTAGATTTTTACAAGTGTCGACACATGTATACTTTACCACCTAACGTGTCCAATTGACGGAATAATCAGCACTAAGATCTATACTATATACAGACTATTTGCCTTGATCCAAAATTGTCCGCAGCTTCAACCACGTACCAAGTACGCTGAAAAAATGTGGTGTCAAACATCACTGTTAGGATGGATTCTAGAATCACAATAACACATTATCACTTTGATGAAGTCATATACAGTCCCCCCGTATTTGCGCAACAGTGACTGTAAATTTCACTTCATTCTTGATCTGATGCGTGAAAGCAAATCTTCTCAAGTTGTACAGGCCAATCTTCACCAAGCCTCCTAGGATCTGACTCCATCGCTACCCGAAAGTCCAACAAGGACGCGAAAACAGGTCTGTTTGGTTTTTGTACAAATCTCACGGGCCTCGTCCCGTTCAAACCATATACCACCTCATTACGTACTTCACTTGGAGGCTTATTTACAGACCTTGAACTGGCTAATGCCAAACATGGCTGTATCAATCTCTTTAAGTAAACATCCAAACCACTGTTCAGAAGGTTAACGCAATCTGCTGAAATATTTAAGCCCTTCGTCTCCAACTCCCGCTCCAATCTGGTCTTCAAAGAATTGGTATCTGGTAGCACACCACTACTGAGGCAGGAGTCTTTGCAAAATGAAGTTGCTGATCCGTTACGTAGGACTTTTCGTGTTTCTTTTCCATTTATGCAGATTCCAAATGGAGCTCTGACGGGGCTTCTGTTGTAAATGTCTCGTGTGTCATTATCCTGATCAACCTCTTCACCATCTTCCACAGAGTTTACTTCAGGAGGTGGTCTGCTACCCAAAGAAAGCAACTCAGTGGATCTTTCCTTTTCTTGAATTTTTGGAACAGGTTCTTCACATCCAGTACTATGGGCCTTCCCATGGAGCCCAAGAGGACTCGGACGGTCCTTAAACTTCCGGTCACGAAGATTCGGAGTCCTCCCCTTCCGGGGGGACTGTGGAAACACGTCTCTACAGAGTGACTGAAGACTACTCCTTTGATACCCATTTGGGACTTTAACATTCAATAAACCACTCGTTTTGCTTTCTTTCGGTGGAGGAGTCTTAGCGACAGATGCATTTTTCAGAATAGCTTGGATAAGTCGATTATGAAGGCAGATATTCTCTCTCCCAACAGTACCAATGCAGTATCTATCAAACTCCGATTTGCTAATCTTGAGGTTCAAGAATCTACTCAAAAGATTAAAGTACTTCTCCGATTTCTCATGCCCGAGTTTCCTCTCGATCTCGAGCTTCAGTTCTAGAGTGTCTAATCGCGATGGATGCCGACTTGCTGGCATTTTGATTTCTCAATCCCTCACCACCATCACAACTAGAACTCACAACTAACTACGGAAACACCACCCCATAACAAGTTCAGAAAATCAATATCCCAGTTCTCAATCCAAAAAGAGCCCTAATTTTCTGTTCTGTTTCTATCTGCAAGTAAAATTCAGTAAAGCAAGTCAACAGTAATAACTGACACGAGCTATATATCTCATTCTACAACGCATTAACAGAACTGAAAAAGAACTCCCAATTTACATTAAAAAAAAAATCAATTTTAAGTTGCTCTTCAACGAGTAATTCTTCGGACCTATCAATCACACATTACATTCGAAAAGAAAACACGCTCACGGAGACAATTCACTGGTGACTTCAATTTACGCGAAATTATCATTAAAAACATCAATACGAATCAAACTTCAACGAGAGCCCTAATTTCTGTTCTGTTTCTATCTGCAAGTGAATTCAGTACAGAAAGTCAACAGTAAACTGACACGAGCTAGACATCGCATTCCGCAACAAATTAACAAAACCGAAAAAGAATCCCCAATTAACGTAAAAATAAAAAAAAATTCGTAAGTTGTTCGCTTTACTGATTAATCCTACAATCACATTACATTCGAGCAAAAAAACGCGCGTACAGAGATAATTCACTGATGAACTCCAATTTAACGCGAAATTATCATTGAAAACATGAACAGCAATACAAATCGAACTTCGAAGTAAGAATTTCAACTTCGGATCGAAAAAAAACCCTCTTCGATCAGCGACTTCTGTCAGCACAAAAAAAAAAGAAAACAGTAAGTAAGTGAAGTAGCAAGAAACTAACCTGATTCAACGGAGAGTGCGTGATCGACGAATTGAATTGGGAGTAAGTGAATTGGGTGAGATCACTCGGTGATCGAGCTGAGCTTAATTCTAGAGAGAGAAAAAGGTCGGGGAGAGAGAGAGAAGGAAATTAGGGCTAGCTTTCGAAGCTTCTACTTCGGGTCGTAAGGGGGTCAACGGCACGTGCGGGTTAACCGGTGCGAGCGAAGTAGGAGGAGCTGGTGAGGTGAGGTGAGGTTCTCTCTCTCTCTCTCTACTTTTAGGGCGTGTTTGTTTCCAATCATGTGTTTTTGAGCCACCGAAGGGTTTTTGTCTTTTGGCTGCTGTGGTTTGGAATTACGGTCTGAATTCGGGAAGTCAATTTTGTCAGTGGGATTTGGACTTTGGAGTTCGAAAGTCCATTAACGAAACAACAATTTACAAACACATGTTGTTGCGAGCATCGTCTCGCCGGGATTGGTAACTATAAAATTACTTTACGAGGACCAATCATGGAGCGCGATGTTCGAATGTTGAGTACGTTGTTGTACACGTTGTTATGTTTGTAGACGTGCTCGATTGGTTATGGTTGGGTTTTGTTTTGTTTTTTTGATCGGGAAAACATCGATATATTAATAAACTCGACAATTGTTACATCGAGATTGGTTATGGAGTAGTTTGTTGGGGTTCAAATGTGACATATTCCTTAAATTGTTCTATACCCACGCGGAAGTAGGCCTGTCATGAAAAAAAAAAACTAGGTGACTTATTTATTTATTTTGTCTTTATTCAAAAAATCGCATTTGCTTGTTTGTATTAAATTTTTGTGAATTATTGATTTATGTCATCGAGAGGAATCAAAAAAAAAATTTTAAATGTGAAACAAAATAACAAAAAAAATCTAATTTAGATCATAATTTTTTATTTTTCTATTATTGACATCGAGACGAATCAATAATCCACAAATATTTAACACAAAACTAACAAATGCCCAAAAAAAAATTAAATAAAGACAAAAAAAAATATAAAATAATGGGATAACATGGGTCCTCATGCGATCTCATTTCTTGGGATGGTTAATAATCCTTTCATAAAAAGATGATTTGATGAGATGACTATTCCTATTCAAATTCACTTCAATTTTGTAAAAAAAAAAAAAAATCATATTTTATATCAAGATCTTGAAAAGGAATGACTCTAGTTATCAAAATGGGACCATGACAGGTTTCATATTATTCTCGTTATGATCGTATGAGAAGATCACTTTAGAAAATAGTTAGTGCATCATCTTGAATCCTATTGGACTATTGGTATATAGAAAAGAGAATTCTCTCTAGTTTGATTTTCTCATATGATCCTCTCATTTGATCATGACGTGAGGAGAACGGGCATGCAGCTGCGCCCAATCCCAATTGAAAATTCTTGCCACTAATTTTGAAATGTCTGACTAATATGCAAATCATGCCACAAATCAAATGATCAAACACTAATGATCACCTTTATAAATCATATTTATTATATAGAGAAATGAACTTTTTGTTTCTTTAATTGATTAGGACTCATAAAATGAACTATTTGAACGATTGTTTGTTTTATGAGATTTTTATAGCATATTGGACATACAGAAAAAGTAACATTAGGTCATTAGTCATAAACTAGTAGCCACATAATCAAGACTTATTATTAGACCATACCTTGTTCTTGAACCTTGCGTGTAATTTGTTCTTTAAAACATTTGTTACCTCATCAGTTAGTGATTGGCATCCGATCTTTTCAACTTTATTGCATGAATGGAATTCTCTAAAAAAAACATACTCCAGTTAATCTTGTTTTTGTCGAAATAGGATTTGGTTTGACCCTCTCTCTCTCTCTCTCTCTCTCTCTCCTTCCTTTTTCTTTGTCTTTACTAAGACAAAGACAATGAGGGCATGGAAATTGCCAATGTACTAATGAGTGTTAATTGGAGATCACTTGATTTCAACTTTCACTGCCACTAAAAGAATATCTGGAACCACTAGTGTAGTCGGAAATTTAGGTCGATGGGACACCATTAAACACGGTCTTAAAATTTTCTATCTTTTACTTACAGTAAACAACCATAATATAAAAAAAAAAATGAACTCAAAACATAATTTTGCTATAACATACATGTAGATAACGAGTCTTTATGAAAAACAAATACATACAATTTTGTTTATGTAACAACCACGTGGTTATACATATACTACTAGCATATGCTTTTGCCCAAAGCATGATCCAGCATAGTCAAATCTAATGACCACAAAACTGGATATAAGCACACGATCCAGCCGTGTGCTCTGTTGGGTGCCTCGGTGGTTGCCTAACGGCTTGGGTGATAATCTGTGATAGCGGTTGGTGTTTCTGTGCACCGGGTCGTTTTCTCTGTTGGGGTGGCCAATGGAGGCTTGGTAGTTACCGGAGGCGGCTGTTCGGTGGTGGCTAGTTGGTGGTCAGCAATTGTGGGGCGGCAGAGCTTGAAGGTTCTCAAAAGATTAGAGTTTTATTTTGGGTTTTCTTGGGGTGGGACTAGCCCACTTTAGTGGGTTAGGTTCTTTTTTTGTGCTTATTGTAAGATCTGGGGTTTTTAGGCCCTTAGGTGTTATGGGCTTTGTCCCTATAGAAGTGTTTGGGCTCTATTTCAACTGATTGTATTTTTCAACCCTTGGTTGAAATCCCCTTTCCCCTTCTCCATAGTTACTTTTGCAGATCAAAAAAAACTCCAGGGCCTCAGAATTAATCGAGGCGCATGTAAGTTGGCTTAAACATTCGTTTATCAAATAAAAAATAGGAATCCATATATATCTAATTGTATTAGCATGTCCACTTTCCTTAATAAGAAGTGTTGTTGTAGTGTTAGTGTCTAAATATACAATTTTTCAAACCTTGAACTGTATTTACAATAATGGCCAAAAAAAAAAAACTGTATTTACAATGCTAATAGGTATGGTGAGTCTTGTTGGACAATTGGGCCGAACTAAGCCTAGTATGTATATTGGGCCAAAAGAGCCCAATAAGTAATTATAGGAAAAAGGTGTCTGGACTGTGTGAACGCACAAACGAGTCAGGGGGTAAAGGTCAACGATCGCGGCGCGTTGAAGAATTGTAAAGCACGATTTTTTTTACAGTTTATGATTTACTCGAGGTTAGTTTTTTGATAATTTCGAATGTAAATTCATCTCTTTTTTCGGCTCCCTCGGGGTTAATATCTTAGTGCTGCCGCGGCTCCCTGCATGAGGTTTTGTAGCTCTCTCCCTGCGTTAGACTAGACGCTTTGCATTTCCAATAAGAAAAAAAAGAGTGTAAATTTTGTCTGGATGAGCCAGAAAAAGAGGGTTTTCCGCACCCCCCTTGGGCTTTCTTCACAAATTTTTTAGGTAATTCAAACCGTGCATCTTATAGAACTTGTAAAATAATGTATCTACGTAAAAAATCAGCTTGTCCGGACATCGATAATTATGTCAAAAGTTGAGTTTTTAGACAAAAAAATGAACGTCTGTGGACAGTTTATCTTAAAAAACAATTGACAGATCTAGACCGTCAATTTTTCGTCTAGAACTCAACTTTTGACATACCTATCAATGTCCGGACAAGCTGATTTTTTGCATGAATACATTATTTTACAGATCCTACAAAATGCACGGTTTGGATTATTCAAAAGAATGTGCGAAGGAAACCCACGGGGGGTGCTGGCGGAAAATTGCCTCTGTCCGACTCATCTGAACAGAATTTAAACTCAAGAAAAAATGATTTAGGAAAGTTAATATTCACACTATCCTCTCGTATAAACATACCATGTTAAACACCCATCTTGTATCTTTATCTTTAATATATATATACATTACAAACCCTCATATTTTACAACATCCATATGGTAATCCCATCCTAATTAACTCCTTTTTTTTCACGATCCTAATTAACTTTGATATGTAAATAACAGAACAGTACCTGCAGCTGGTACTCATTGGGGACAACCTTAAATAATTGGAAAAAGAAGAAGAAAGGAAATGAGGCAAACTTAGCTTGCTTGTGGCACAAGATCAGATGCCACAAGAGGCCAACTAATCTTTTATATACAGGACATTCAGATATAGCTGCCCCGGATGTCCTAAGCACAATTCATTTTACATACTCAATCATTTATACATGCATGAATGATTGGATAGTTTCTGGCAGAGGTGCAATGAATGTATGGAGCAGATGATTTTATTATTAATGAAATGAGAAACAAGATGACTTTAATAAATACCCATTCGAAGGGGAAAGCCAATATAGACAACCCCAGAGGTTGGCGTGGTGGTTAAGACGGCTTAGGATTTTGCTCTCTTTTAAGAGATTTCAAGTTTAAAACCTTTTAGGCCTTATCAACAATTTTGGAGCTAGTTTATACGAAGTTTTGCTCTGGCTTTAATGGGCGTTGCTATCGGGTCTTGAAATTATTCGAGGTGCACGTAAGCTGGTCCTAACACCGAAGTTATGAAGAGAGAAAAAAACAATATAGGCCACAAACCCAAATGAAGGTTTTGGTTGGATATATATGCATTACAGTAAATTTTCATGATGCTTATTAAACCAAACATACCCAAGTAGCCCAACATTCCGAATCTCAAAAGAGGACAAGCCTAGGGATTGCAAAATATATACAGGAAAACGACGTCATTCGCTTCCACTTTAAACTAAACTAACCTTTACTGCCAACTTGATTTGCAACTTGTGAAAAAACAAATATAACGACAAATAGGCCCCAGTGCTATCCCAACTTGCAAACCCCATCCCCAGCCATTTAATTTTAAGTTTGTGCTTCTGCATAGAAGTAGCAACAGATTAATAATAATGGAGCCACACAGAGAATTTGGCTTAGCTAAATTAAGAAAGATCGATGCGTTACTGAGCCAACTTACGCCGGTTACTCACGCCTGTTCTATTGTCTTAAGACCAATCTTACGGTCCTCTAGCGGAGGTTATTTAAGGTGCATTTATGTCACTAGTAACAAGTACGAGAAGACAATACCCTTAATTAATTTCTATGCAAAGATCCTGTTTAGGTTCCAAAAAATGAAAAATAAATAAAACAGAACGTCTAGAAATGAATCTTTGAACTTAGAAGGGGAAAAGACAAATTATAAAGAAAGACCCGAGATATAAAAAAATAAAAAAAATTATAAAGATCCAAGAAATTTAACGAAGAAAAACACATAATTTGCCACATACACACAGGTAGAGCTAAAAGTATTGAATGCAAGATAAACCGACTTGCCCATAATCTGCACATGAAAACTCTATTATTTAAGTATGTTGTCTTGATGATCTCTATAATGGGCTCCAGATAAGGAATTTTCTTTGCCTCCAATAATCAGCCAGTTTATGCCCAAAAGCTAAACAATTCAAATTTTAGATATATATTTCCCCTGATCTCTTTTACATAAGTTTCGTGGATCTAGCTAGAAGTTAGTGTAAAGATTATCTTTTTTAACTCTTTGTGTTCTGACCAGCTTACGCACACTTCGACTAATTCCTTGGACACAATCACCCCATCCACTAGCTATCGTAAATGCGTAGTTTGGAGTTTTTTTTTTTTTTTATTTATACAAAACTCAACATGTCCGAACTAGCCTAATTACGCTTACTCTGATTAATTTTTTATTTTTAGGACTAATCCTATCATTTACTAGCAGAGATGGCTCCTATATAAAGCTCTTGGCCAAAGCTCTATCTTAGCTAGCCGGCTAGCAGCACAAGAATCAATAATATGTAGATGTCAAGTGAAAGAAAACCGGTAGACACGTATCAAGCCTTGATTGACTGCCAAACTCTCGAATTATGTTATGCCATGTAAGATGTTGTGGTTGATGTTGTGGTCCGTTGATGTGTCCCTAACATTGTTGTTGTTAATATATCAGCAGTTCTACTTCTAAGCATTCAATCTTACCGTCTCCGACGACTAATGGTCCATCCAAAAATATACGATGGTGAAATTAAGAGAGAGTAGACTTTCTGAATATCATACTCCATGAAACAGGCTTGCATCGGCACCAAGAAGCTTGGAATTTGTCGTATATATTCAATGGAAAGGAGAGGTTGTGAAATCCGCGTCACACTTTTTTGTCTTGGCCTGATTAGATTATTGATGCTGAAACCCTTAACTAATAGTCTCATATATTCCACCTTTCCCCCCACGTGTAATTGTTTTTCAACTTCGACCCCTACATCTTTTGCAGTTGATATATTGGTCTCTCAAATTTCAGGATTCAGGGACGCTACCGAGCACACTACCAAGTAAAAAAACGGCACCATTTGACAAAGAAAAGGGACGCTGGCTGCTGATGTGTTTGTTTTAATGTTGGTTGTTTGGGCCTTTGGTTTGCCTACACATGTTACTTATTTTTTATTTTCGTGAGACCTCTTACGGCTTCTATAAATATGATTTAAACCGCAAGTTATGTTTAAAATATTTTTTTATGGGTTTCTAAAAAAAATTAGCTCAATTCGATATCGGTAAGGGCTATTTCAGTATTTGTAGGAAGTTTCAAAATTCATAGGGCACCTTACGAATTCTGAAACTCCCTATGAATACTGAAACAACCTTTACCGATCGGATTGAGCTAATTTTTTTAGGAATACATAAAAAAATATTTTAAGTATAACTTACGTTTTGAATCATTTTTATAAGACCCGTAATAGGTCCCACGAAAATCAAAAATACGTAACATGTCCCGTTTTCTTTTCTTTTTTTATTATAAGTAACATGTCTTTTGACAACCAACATTATAACCAACACAGCACCAAGCGTCCCTTTTCTTTGTCAAACGGTGCCATTTTTTATGCTTGGCAGGGGACGCTACCGGATCCTTCCAACTTCCAAGTAACTCAGTTTTGTTCATTCCAGTATTCCGTCGAACTAGATGAATGAATGACATGTGGCCAAAAGAACATACTCCCTCCGTCTCCAAATAAATGTCCATGTTACTATTTCAGACATTTTAAGATATTATTTATATCTTCCCAAAGTATATTATTTTTTATATACAATATGGATCTTGTTTGATAAATCTTAATTAATTCTATTATAAAAAAATTGAAAATTATGAAAAATGGTATAAATTAAAACTTAAAAAGATATAACTAATTTTAAAAAAATTGAGAAAAGTGAAACTAGACATTTATTTAGGGAGGGATGGAGTATATCAGAAAATATAAACCAACTATAAGAATTTGCTAGGAAAGAAAAAAAAATACATTTGTCGTGGGCTTTTGTTGATGAGTAATGAGTGCCACGAATAAAGAGAGAAGCAGAGGGGGAATTGCATTTTTTTTGTACAAAAAAATGTTTGATGGTTCAACTTGGAAATTAAGATTCTACGACCATGCAAAAGTAGTAGAACATTTCACAAAGTCTTTGCCAACTAGTGAAGCACAATTATTAACACGTCGTACATTAATGCTCAAGGTATTGGGTAGATATACAGCACAATACAAAAATAGAGAGATGTGTCATAGCATCAAAAATAAAGATCAAAACATAAAAACACCGACAGAGTTTAAAAGACTGATAATTAAATTTTTTAGTTTCACGATTTATACCAAATTTCACTAACCACATTTAAGATATTTTGAAATTCAATATCCTACTTTGTTCTGACAAACAAAATTCTTTTTTAATTAGTTTGGAATGGAGTAGTTTATTTAGTATGGATGTGAAATCTCATATCATATCATGTCATATTTAATAAAGAACAGGTAAGTACAATTAACGGGTAAAAGAAGCATCAAAATTAGGTCATGTAACAACATACATAGTATCTAATTCTGTGTAATTTTAAGAAACTCTGATCAATTGTGAAAAATTTTGACATAAAAATTTATCTCTAAGGACTAAAATTGAAATTTGAGCGTGATTTATCTAAAATACAGTAAATACTCCTAATCAAGAAGTGAGGCGTGAATAAATTTAACTTTTATTTTGGGCCAACTGGCCTGGGGTTCAAAAGAAGAATGATGACGCATATCGTTCGTGGTACATGATGCGGATCCCACCAACGAAAACGATAGGCGGTGTAGAAGGAAATATTATTGGGTGGTCCACCATTTTCCTATGGTACTCATCGCCGTTCTGTACAAGTTACGGCCAAACACTTATATATATGAGTATTGCTATATGTACCGACCATAGGGGAGGGAAAATGTACCGACGGCCGCCTGCGGGCCGTCTCCGGCCATGGGACGGCCGATCCGAACCGTCCAAAAATTAAAAAAAAAAAAACCGATGGGGCCCTCGTGGGAATTAACGGCATCCGAGGTGTGTAGGGTGCTTGATCCGATCACCCATTTTTCGTGTATATACACGTATATACATATATACACGAAAAATGGGTGCTCGGATCAAGCACTCTACACACCTCGGATGCCATTGATTCCCGCGTAGGCCCCATCGGTTTTTTTTTAGAATTTTTGGACTGCTCGGATCGGCTGTCCGGTGGCCGGAGACGGCCTGCCGGCGGTACGTTTTCCCTCCCCCATGGTCGGTACTCATAGGTTTTCTGTATATATATGAAGTATGAACTGTGCTAATGACACATACTATTGTGCACAAATCTTTTGTGGGGCTCATTTTTTGGTCCCACACAAATGACCTGATTCATTCATTAAATTTAAAATCTTTTTTTGAGGGACCTCGTAAAAAATCAGTTTGATAGAATATACGTTGTTTGATCAAATCTCTCAACTTTTCATTCAGAATTTCGAATGAATGAAAGTTACGTACATTAATTGTCTACTCCTAAAATCATGCAAGTAGGTGGGGGAGAAAATAGAGTTGCAAACCAGTCGAGTAGAATTGAACTGCGCTCTGTTAGTCTCGAGCTCGATTCGACAAAATATGGTCTGGCTCAATTCCGATTCAAGCTTGAATCGAGCTTCGATAACTGAACACAAGTTCAGGTTGTCTTAAATTGGATAGCTCGGGCTTGGCTCATCGCTCTTGAATAAACTTAAACGAGTTTAGTCGAATCGAGTCAAACTCACGCTGGTTTGAAGGATACTTATTTGGCCTATCACACTATATATACTCTCTTTTTATTTCCGTCAATGTAGGAGTAGATTATTGCCATCCTGTATGGATGAGCTAGCCCTATCAAATAGTACTAGAACTACTACTAGTAATATTGCATTGTTTCTCGAGCAGTGCTACAGCCACCACACCAAAATGCGGTGGTCGGCCACCGCACGTCGTGTGGGGCTCACTCCGAGCTTTGCACGAATGATCCAAGCTGTTCAATAATTTTAGAAAAAAAACCGAGTGGGCTTAGAAAAACATTAGCTCGATCCGAAATGTATAGATGCTCGGATCAACCTTTTCATCTTTCTATACACCAGAAAATTAATCTTTCCATTTTTTCCGATTTTTCAAAGATGAGAAGGTTGATCTGAACGTCTACACATATCAGATCGAGCTGATGTTCAAATTTATCCACTCGGGTTTTTTTTTTTAAATTATTGAACGACTCGGATCATCCGTGCGAGGCCCGGAGTGGGCCCCACACGGCATGCTGTGGCTGTAGACTTTCTGTTGTTTCTCTGAAGACCTAACAACGTACTACTACTACTTTATTACTTGAAAGTACATACTGCGCACAAAAAAGTAAAACTAAACACTCCCAATGGATCGGACTCCCCAAAGAAAAGAAAAGAAGAAAAAAGGAAAAAGGGCAGGGGACAAAGCCAAAACGGACGCTGTGAAAGGACGGTACCACCTTGTGTTCGCCTGAGAGGGACGAATAAACTTTGATGGACACCGCGATTACATTAATTAATTGATGTTTATAACGCGGCTCCGTACGCAAATTGATCCCTTTTCCTATAATCTTGACCCTATGCAAAATAATAATAATAATAATCAAGCAGAGCACTGTATAGTAGTTCTATACGCCTCTTTCTACCCTCCAAAAGAGAGCCGCCTCTCTCTCTTATGATCTTATCTGAACCCAGCTGCTGTGTCCTCCGCGGAAAGGTCCTGGGAACTACTGTGATTTTATACAAAGGGAAGAAAAGAAGACTGGCATTCCCTGTGGATAAGTTGAAGAGACTTGGAACCATCCTACGAACTGCTACACGTTTCGTTTCACACTCTACTTGTTTTTCTCAAACCAAATATAAGCCCTTTTTTATTTTGTATTTGTTTAAATTTATTAATATTTGTCAATTGCGTTAAAATTTTGTGAATTATTGTTTTCTCTCAACAAGGAGAATTGAAAAAGTGACAAATTATGATTGAACATCAAAATTCTTTCAACGAGGACAAAAATAAACCAAAAAGTCATATCTTTTGACATTATTCAAACATAAATAATCTAAATAAATTATTTAGCCAAAAAAGTCCTTAATCATTAGATTGATTCCCTTGAGATTATGTACTCTATAATTATAAGATGTCATTTCCCAGATTTGTGTTATTTTTCTTCTTAATTCATTTGCTTTCCAAACGGTGCAGTGCGAAGATTATTCATTCCCATCATTCCTTATAAGTCCTTAAAAAAAAAAAAAAAGGGTCTCATTCTCTAGCGGTCGGCGATTATGTAATTTGCCAACTTTATTGGGCAGTGAATGTGACATGAGTGCGGCCTACAATCAAACCAATTGGCATCCGAAATGCTATGTTCCATGAAAAATTATCTCGAAATTTCCTCCAATTTGAAAATCAATGGTCCAAATTGACTTTAAGTAAATCTAAACCATTGATTTTTAAATTCAGGGTAATTTATGGGTAATCTTTCTAGATACCTAGCACTCTTCGTTTGGCATTAATAATGCTATAATCACACACAAACACTTAAAAATCTTTAAGTAAGGACCTTATATACGGACCTCTCCATTTTTTGCCTTTCCCGATCGAATTTCTATTATCCAAGCCGCTCAATGTGTTCAGAACGTGTTTTTAAGGGTAACCGCGAGAAATCGGCAAAAAAAATGACCGGGAATGGCTTGATTTGAGCAGTTTTTATTTGAACCGTTCGATAAAAAAACAAACAAAAACTGCTCGGATGAAGCTCTTCCCGGTCTTTTTTTTTGCTGATTCTTTGCAGGTACCTTTAAAATCACGTTTTGAACACATTGAACAGCTCGGATTGTCGAAATTTGATCAGGAAAGAGAGGTTCATATTTTATTAAAATGAGGTGGTCTTTATTAGAAGGAGACTACACAAACACTTACACATATACTCACAAATGAAATGGGACTAAGTGTTTTTTAATAATTATCTTTACGACCCTCTTCTCTCTTCTATAAAATGTAGAATATCCACCTCTTATTCCTACGGTTTTTCCATCAATTAAAGTATTGGGGTTTTTTAGAAAAGTAGAAACAGAGAGAAGATGGTGAGCCAAAAATTAAGGCGTTTCAAATTAAGGGTTTGTTCCTTCTAATCTCGATGGCCAACAAATGTATGTTATTTATTATTTTTGAGATGTGTTGAATTCAAGATCCTGTTATATCTGTTTTTCGTATAATAGTTTTAATACAGATATAGATTTACAGTTGGTCTCACTTCCTCTGTGAGTATGTAAGTGTTTATGTGTGAATGTAAAATTATTGAAATACCCTGGTTGCCACGTATTGCTTTGTCGAATCCCGCATCACAATTGGTGAACGGGTCCAACTCTTGACCCGAATCACTCGAACGAGGTACCATTAAATACGTTAGCGTTACTTTAGCGTATATAGATAAGGTTGACCGAATATAGAAAGATGAAGATCAGAATTTTTTTTGGCTGTTTAGGTTTTTTCGAGTCACGGGCACAAAAAACGTATCGAAGTTTCACATCGGACGAACATTTTTAAGCCCACAAAGAAAAAATGTTAGGTACACACCAATCAACCAACGACAGTACCTCATGTGTAGGGCCCACTTAAAATTCTAGATCGACCTTGGTGCAATTCAAGTATAATTTCCATTTGCACAAATCCACCAAGAAAAATCGCATGCCATTAGGGAAAAACGGACGAAACATTGCTGATTTATTCAAGTCGCAACAGTCGTTTGCTAGACGCAAAGGCGAAATTACACAAGACAAAACGATCCACCGTTAGAACTTTCATTTTTCCAAACAGGGAAATCCAGTGACGGTGATTTAACAAAATCTCTTCCCCCAAACACTAAAAATTACAAGAGACTGGCTGATAATAACACCACAAAGATCATGATGCATAAGAAACTAACCCCGAAATTCCAAAGGAAAAGTCGAGGAACATAATTCCAGAACACAATTGTGTCCGAAAACGTTTGATGTAAGTGAAACCCTCGTGCATCGAACCGCTCTGGGTGCCGTCATGTGTGTGTCAAGAATTGTATTTTAAAGTTGCGGTTCGTGTCATTGCTCAATTTCGAATCAGTTGAACAGGTTTAGAATTTTCGTTTCTCCTCCAACAACGAAATTACCACCGCTTTCGAAGCAGTTACTCGTCCCAGATTCCTCAGAGTTAAACGACGGCGTTCCGTCTCGTCGCCGCTTCTCACTCTTACTCTCGAAATCTTCTAATTTAACGGGAGCAGACGGCGTCAAACTGAGTCCGAGATCTCCTAACTGATCGCCGTCGAAACGCCGGCGATTTGGCGCTTTCGATTCAGATTTGGGGCTCGGATCTCGATCGAGATTTAGAATGTTTGCTGTGCAGTTGATTTCGGCTTCGGAGGCGTCGTCGAGGTCCGGCAGGGATAGGGCGGCGCCGCCGGTGAGGAACTCGGGGAGCGGCCGCAAAGTGCCGCCGCGGAGGACGGTTTGGACCGCCGCCTGGCACACGTGCCAGTTCCCCGTCCATAGAAGCCCCACCGCTCCGTTCACCGGATTCACTGTTCGGCCGCAGGCTTCGAACAACAGCGATTGGAACAAAGCTGAAACACGTATCCAAATCACGAGTGAGTTCTACGTATTGGCAGAGAAAGTGAAAACAATTTGGTTAACCATTTTCAAATCTTATTTTGCGATTTTTTTTTGGATAATACTGAAATGATGTTTTCAACACTAACTTGGTGCAAAAATGAATACTCCATCTAGGGTCATTACGTAACAGGGGTTTCGAGGCAACGATTGTTATTTAAAACCCTGCCGGGCTATACTATTTGGTACGGAGTACTATTGTTTTCGTTTTCAAAAACTCATTTTCCCAGAAAATAGAGAAAACCGGTTTAGTTTTTTCCGAAAAATGACCTACATATTTTCGGGAGATTTTTTCAAGAAAACAATCAACATTCTCGATAAACACCACGGAATTCATAACAAGTTCTTGAAACCCAATTCGATCGGAAATCAAGAAGTTAGAACTAAAAGCAGGATCACAAAAGTGGTACCCAAACGGGGCGTTATGGATCTTACCAGGACGTTGATTAAGGGGAACGGCGGAGATGAAAGACATAAGGCCGGCGCGGCCAAAGAACTTGGCGACGAAGAGGGTGGCGTGGCCTTGCGATTCAGGGGATTCGATCCACTGCAAGCACGGCCTCAGGATGCAGTTCTCGCTGCATCCCTTTCGAAGCACTCTGCACCCGTTGCAACTCATGATCTTCTCTTTCTCTCCTCCTTGTGATTATATTGCTCTATCCTCTAATCTGTTTGCATATACTAAGCAAAGGGTGAACCAACGTCGGAATGACTTGGGCAGAAAAACACAGACAGTACAGAGAGAGAGAGAGAGAGGAGAAGGTCTCGAAGAGGCGGAGGAGAAGCTGTATATATAAACGCAGATGGGTATGGTCAAGTAAACTGGGGTTAATAAGTGGTTGTGGGTGGAGAGAGAGAGAGAGAGAGAGAGAGAGAGGATGATGGGGTTGGGTTAGGTTTAATTGGTGGTGGGGAGGTGGGGTTAGATTCCAAGGTCTTGGGCAGGAGCGGCTCCGTGTTTCCGCGGATGGATGTCTCTTAACCGTTGGATTCTCTTTTACTGTACTAGTTAGCTCTCCTTTATTACTCCAATAAGTTTCGGATATTGATCTGATCAAAAAAAAAAAAGTTTCGGATATTGATGCCCTTTCTCTTTTCCTTGTTTTTTTTTTCTTCCCATGGAATACTATCCACACGAGGGCTATATGAGAGCTGCTAGAGGTACCGACGGTGGGTGTAGGAAAATCGTAACGACGGTCGTATCGGGTCATTTTTTGTCACCGGACGGTTGATCCGAGCCGTTCAAAATTTAAAAAAAAAAAAACGAGGGGCCCTAGCGCGGGAATCAACGGCATCCGACGTGTATAAGGTGTTTGATCCAAACACCTTTTTTTTGTGTATATATGTATATAATTTTTGGACGACTCAGATTGACCGTCCAGTGGCCGGTTACGGCCCGGCACCGCCGTCGGTACGATTTTCCTACCCCACCATCTGTACGTATACCATCGGCACGTATAGCTTTTCTGTATATGTAATACTCCAACGATACCATTATTTGCAAAAGAGGGTTCATGGTTCTTGTATTTTTCAACCACCGTACTTGTGAAATTCGTATTTGCATTTTTATCACCAATTTGTAACGCTTTGTCTTCGGGGTTTTTTTTTTTGTCGAAATGGCGTAGGAATTCTTAGAATGGCACGGTTTAGAATTTTATACTCACACAAATTTATTAGTCGGAATTATATCATGAGGTTGTAAATAATTCTACTGTTTGTCGTTGTCTTAGAAGGAGAGATATCTTATTCGGCACCTAAGGCTATTGTGGATGACTCTATTAGAGCAATGATTTTCACCTGATGTATATGCATTTATAGCAATTAAACGTTGTTCTTAAAAATACATTTTTGTTATGCATATTGGTCCAAAAATTTGAACTTTTACAAATAAAATGAGGATGTGATTTCAACCTTCTAAATGAAAAAGTAGATCATGATGATTCAAATATTCAAAATGATTCGTACAACTAAATGGATGACACACGATTGTACGTACCACTCCAACCAAGCAATTGACTTGTGTCTCTGTTTGTTTATTGATAAAAAACATTTCAGTATGTGCAAAAAAACATAACTGAAATGACCCATAAAATATTCTAAGAGTGTTGTGACTTCAAATCTCTTGTGCTTTGTTCAAAAATTACATTGACTCCTCATTAACAATGGAACTTTAGGTGTATACTGCAAAATATAACAAAATTTATTGTTTCCATCAAGATGAGGAAAAAACTTAGAAATACTTGGTTTAACTTTTTGAGAGTAACTTTTAACTCTCGGTACAGTTTTCAATAAATCTTTCTATCTATCTCTCTCCACTCATTACCACTCAACTCTCAAAAATAACTTTCTAAAATGTAAACCAAACAAAGCCATCCGTAAGCATAATTCAAATTTGCACATAGCCAAAGAGCTAAAAAGAGAGAAGGTTAATAAAGGGTCAGCTCAATCAATGAATGAGATTGTTTTTGACATACATGCATTTGAAGAGGGAGATCATATAAACTCTTTTCTCTTTTTTATTAGCAAAAGTTAGTATTGTTAGAATAGTTAGATTAAAACCTTGGAGAAAGAATTGAACTCATAATCTTCTTTCTCCCACACTTAAGTACACCCCTGATGCCATTTGGCCAAAGGCTTCTTGGCTATAACAGCCTACATCCTTTTGGGTACATCAAGTTGGAGAAAAACCAATTCGCTTTAATCTCAAACATACTCCTTCCATCCCAATTTAACAGTCTCTTTTGAGAGTTTGTGCAACTTTTTAATTGATTATATCTCTTAATTTATAATGTTTTATATGATTTTGAAAACATTGTAAGTAAATGATTTTGGCACTCCAATTTTTGACGATGAACTCCAAAACTTGTCTTTAGTGTAAAAATTATGCATAATTAGGTACACTAAAAGATAAATTTTGGAGTGTCATTATAAAAAGAGTGTTGCTATATGTACCGACCACGGGGAGAGAAAACGTACCGACGGCCGCCGGCGGGCCGTCTCCGGCCACCGGACGGCCGATCCGAGCCGTTCAAAAATTCTAAAAAATAAAACCGAGGGGGTCAACGCGGGAATCAAGGGCATCCGAGGTGTTTAGGGTGCTTGATCAAAGCACCCTTTTTTCGTGTATATATGTATGTGTACATATATACACGAAAAAAGGGTGCTTTGATCAAGCACCCTAAACACCTCGGATGCCCTTGATTCCCGCGTTGACCCCCTCGGTTTTATTTTTTAGAATTTTTGAACGGCTCGGATCGGCCGTCCGGTGGCCGGAGACGGCCCGCCGGCGGCCGTCGGTACGTTTTCCCTCCCCCAATGGTCGGTACTCATAGATTTTTCGTTATAAAAATTAGAGTGCTAAAATCATTTTCCAACATTGTTTATAGAACTAATTGAAATCTATCAAACAAGATCTATATTGTATATAAAATTTATTATCGATTTAAAAATATAACTAGTTTTAAAAGAACGAAGGACTATTAAATTTGGACAAAATGAGTACATAGGCTGCTAGTGTAAGCTTTTATAGTTAAAGGGATGGAAATGTTTTTTCCTCCCAAGGGAAAAAGGTCAAAGTGAGTAATTCTTGAAATTTGAGGCCAAAGAACCAAGAGGGAGTTGAGGAGTGCTAGGGACAAAAAAAATAGGTAAAGAAAAGACCCTTAAAGTGTCTGTGAACGGTTCAGATTAAATGCACAATTAATCTAAATCGTTCATGTATACTTTAAGGGTATTTTTTTTTACCCATTTTCTTTACACTTAGCATTTCTCAGAGGGAGTTTGGCGGTGGCAGTGTTTCCTAGCAACGAGGAGGGATATAGATAAGAAGAATTTAGATAGAGAGAGAAAGAAAGTGTGGCGAAATGGGGGAAAAAAGGTCGCTGTCGAGGGTGATGTGGCGTCCTTATCCTCGTAGTGGGGCCCAATAGCCGGCCTCCCCCCACCAATTGTAGTATTGTATTGCATGTTACCCTACCTTTGCTCCCACTTGCAGAGCTGCTACTGTTTGACTTTTTTGGTTGCATATGAAACACACAACCACGACAACTTGCAATCACACTACCCAAAATTAATTTGATTTAATGTTCCGTACCCTAAAAAGAAAAAAACATTATTATTATTAATTTTTTTCGTGACTTATTAGGTGTTCGGATATCCTACGCATACCTCGACTAAATCTAAGGGTTCAATCGCACCGCCCTCATTTGGTGGGAGCGCAATTTAAGAAATAGAAGAATTATTATTTCTCTTGATTTTGTGTTTATGCGTTTCATCTACATAGACCGAGTAAAAATACTGAGGTCGCTTCACGTGACAAGATCATGTTGCCTCCAATTCACATTGGTTTTTTTTTTTTTAATGATCTCCTTTCCTAGCAACTTCTGAAGTCTTCTTGTAGGTAATTTCTTAAGCCTTGTTGTACTTGTATAGTAGAATAAGGGACCTTAGCTTACGATCTGGCTGCTTCCCCCCTTCCAAATAATCCCTGATCAGTCTAGTAAGCAAACGTAAAAAGTACGAAAGAGGAACTAAAGTTTATTACTATACTTTAAGCTTTTCCTTAAATATTTTCTAAAATATTTGTGAAAAAGTCATAATTTTTTACTTTTTCGATTCCTCTCGTCGAGACCAATCAATATTACATAAAAGTTTAACATAAAACTAACAAATGCCAAAAAAAAAAAAAATTTTGAATAACCACGACCAAAAAATTGTAGTCTACAACTTGTTGGTTAGTGGAAACACCCCCTGAGCGTAAAAATAAAAAAAAAAATTGTGTACTTATCCAGTTGAATTTACTCATTTCTGTACTCTCTAGTTTTATTTGGAGTCCATCTTCAATCGTTTAAACTTTAAGCACCATATGCTAACATGAATATGCATTGTAGAAAGAGCAAGCACCGTTTAAATTCCAATAATAATGCTTAGTGAAATACGCAGATGCTAAACGAAAAGTCTCAGCACACATATAAATAAATAGCTCTACCATTGTTTGTCTGCGTATGTGCGTGTGGTGTTAGCAAAACTGTTACCGTCTAATTCTTGATACTGAAAGCTGGTCATCAAAATACAAATGGAGTAACTCGAAATCAATGCTGCTAACCAATGGAAGGGAAGGGATTCCTGTGGAAGCCTTAGGGAAAATGAAAATCTCCCCACCCTGAGATGAGATCATGCAGCAGGCCAACTTGGCCACAGTCTCAGCCTAGCAAATCCAAACCCATATCTTGGAATTTAGATACGAATCTCGTCCTAAATCCTGCAGATTACGACGTCGATTTTCTTTTACGTGAAAGCGAAAAAGTCTATAATCATCAATCAGCTAGAACGGGCATAGGGTTTCCCAAAATCAACTAGCCTAAAATGAGACCATTCCACAACAGTCGTGAACAGCTGCCGGGACCATCACCTCTGTAAGAAAAGCAATTTCTCCACCATTTTAGGCCCCCCACAAACGCCTCATACCATCGCAGTCTAGAGCACTACTCTCAATTTCAGCCAAACAAATCTATTCTTGTATTTCCAGCTACCAAATTATTAGTAATTGAAGGTTTACAATCAAACTACTTCATACACAAATCTTGAATATTCAAACATTACCATATGCAATGCAACATGATGTATTTTTTCTCTTTTCCTTTCTATGTGGGAATTGGAAGTCAACCAAACCACTAAAGAAAAAGGGGGGAAAACAAACAAACTACAATACCATTAACCCCAAGAGGTTGGCTTCCTTGTGCCCTTGGTTTAGGATTTAGGAATTTGTTTCCTCCTGAAATCTCAGGTTTCATTCCTCTTGTTAGCAAAATTTGGGGTCACCTCACCCCCACATGCAAGCGTGTAAAAAGACTGTGTGAGGAGCCAGTGGCGGAGCCAGAATTATGGCCTGAGGGGGGCCGTCATAAAAAAAGTAGATTCATGCAAAAATGTACTCAATATATGGTGTAACTTTGTGGTACGTTAATATATCGGATATAACATCTTTTGCATTATTGTCGACAATTGCAACGCACATGTGTGATTATTTTCGATTATAAAAGAATTTGAGAAAATTTTACCTGACAATTTAAAACAACTTTAATTTTTGGCTAGATCAAATCAAACTATTCTTTTCCAAGGAAAAAAAATTCAAAATTATTCAAAATTTTAGAGATTGCTATACTAATTATATAAATAATGACCATATTACATGTAATATTAGTAAAATATATTAAATGTCGGGAGGGGCCAGGGCCACCTTGGGCCCCTATATACCTTCGCTAGTGTGGGGCTGTAATCCGAAGGACATGCAAGTTGACCCGATACGCCAACATTACCAAAAAAAAAAAACAATAATCTTCATTTGATCTCTTTCTCCCTCCCCTAACTAAGTACAGGAGGGTCTCGGAAAGATAAGACCATCAAATTTCTGTTCATTTTTCTGATTGAGAAAAGCAAACTCCCGGATTGGATGGCACTTTATTTTATTTAAGGTTCAAACTATCCGTACGATAATTGAATAAGATAACATCACTATTTTAATCGAGAATAAAGTTGGAACCCATGCCCAAAAGCATTGGCATTATTCCATGCTATGCGGCTAACTTTACTCGCAAAGTGACTAGGCCAAGCAATCTCGCCTCACCTGTCGGACTCCGACACGTATTTTAGTACCCCCGCTAATTGGTACGAGTATCTTTATTAATCCCACGATTTAGCATCAAGAGATCATTAGGCTGTGGGGGGTGGGGTGTTTTTTTTTTCATTCGTTTTTTATAACTTCGGACTAACTTACGCGCACATCGATTAATTCTAGGGTTTAATCACACCGCTTACTTACGGGGAATTCAATTAAAGCCGAAGCGAACGCCCCAGACTGGCTTAAAAGAAATTGGTACCATTTGAGAGGTTTCGAAACTTTAGCAAGGAGCAAACTTTTGGAGTCTTAGTTCTTGATCACTAGGCCGACCTCTTGAGGTTAATAGGTTCCATTCATCAAGTACAATAGGAATAGTTTTTAATACTTTTGCAATGATATCTTTCTAACTTCAAACTGTTCGATCTTCAATTTTGTCACCTAATTTTTTGGTTTTAAGTTGCGGTAGTCCTTTAGTAGAACTAAACCTACTTTTTAGTGCTCAAAGCACATGGTGGTACCTAAAAGCAAAAGGGTATCTGGAGTTGTAGCCTATCTGCATTTCCATCCCAACATAAGTGCGGTACGGAGGACCCCTGCAAATGGAGTTGTGGGCAAAGCACCCTAAAAGGGTATCTGGAGTAGTCTAGAGGACCCCTGCAAATGGAGTTGTGGGCAAAGCACCCTAAAAGGGTATCCGGAGTGGTCTATCTGCATTTTTATTTTGCACCCAAATCTATGATAAAATGATGGAGATGAGTGATTGAACCGTAATAATCCTCTGTGAGTTGGATCTGATAAAATGATAGAGATGAGTGATTGAAGCGTAATAATCCTCCGTGAGATGGATCTCAAGTTTTAGTTATTTCGAATGAAGAACTGAATCTGCATAAAGTTGAGCAATCACAAAGAAACGCAAACCCACACCGGGTACTGATAGGTTCAGGAAATTCACTATCAGGAGGAGATCTCCCACAAAACACAAACAAATTCATCATGACCTAAGGACAAGCGCTTGTTAATTCTTCAGTGCGGCTGTGGGGGTGTCGAGGGAGGATACGGGAAGTTCTGTGAACTTTAGAGCAGCTAAAATCAAGCCATAGTCATGGTGGATGCTCCTAGAGGTGAAGATGAAGAGCAACATTACCAGAACTCATATAAGACTTGAGGGAAGCTCGTAATTAGTTCGTCCATGGAAAAGGCTGTATCGATACTAGACATGGTTTATAGTAGTTTGCACAGCTTTTCCCTATAGTTTGAAGATGAAAAAACAGCAATAACATCAACTATCAACCATATGCAATCCTGATACATAGCTCATCATGACACCCACGCCAAGTACCTGCCACCACCTATACAACAACAACAGAAGAACCCATCTGGTCCTCAATCATTGGGGGTATGGGCGGAGGAGGATTGGAGACGGACCTAATCTTTGGCAATATATGCACAAAGTGGCTGCTCTCAGATTACCACTGAAAAAGTGGCCCCCTATACCTCCAAGAACCGAGGAGCTAAAGGAACGTTTTGACACGGAACCATACCCTCAAATCAAAGCCGAAAGACATCAAAGAGGACAAGCCTAGAGACCCAAATCAATTTTTGTGCACATTATCAGGCTTCCTTCATTCGTAGTCTAGAGCATCGGAACCTGCCACCACCTATAAGTTGCAAAAAATTATTGATAACTAGTGGCCAACTTTACTTCAGAATGGAATAGACCAAGCTATATGAGTGCCAATCACATCTTATCTAAAGATTGTACCCTTCTACTCACGATTGCCGTAGTCAACCTTGAAAAAGAGTGTCTCAGACTAAGAACTAAATCAGCTATTGTGGTCCATCCTCCAAAGACCCACAAAAAAAAAAACCCTTCTTTCACTTTGTGGGCTGCCAATGAAGGCTGGCACTGACTTCACCCACTTCAAAAGAATCTTCTCTTTCAAAAGTTGTGTTATGTCCTTGGACTCTGCTAGATAAATCTCACAAAGAGGAATAAGCCATGGCTAACTATATATGGTCCAAGACTGGTAATACACACCAGACCTAAAAAAGAAGCCCTTCACAACAATGCACGCGGACATACCTCCGTTTGCAGAAATCAAGTTGGAGAGGTTTTCAAACTAATGGTGATGGACAAATATGGGTTGCATAGGAATTTTCAGCTGAAAACATCAAACGTGTTTATCCCTCTATTGTGAGTCTCTTTCTAATTTTCTCATGTTCTAAGGCCCTTCAACCGGTATCTGACTAAACTGCGTGCCGCAGGTAGCAATCCAAACGCATAAAGACCAATAACGTTAGTTTCTCAAGGTTCCAAAAGTGGATTGATTTTGGGGGAAGAATTGAATAGCTAGTTTTTATTAGGAAATAAGGGGCGCACTTCTTTATGCAGCTTGAACTTTCTGAAAGAAAAATCTCACTATTCAGCTCCACAGGATAAGCAAAGATATGTTTGAGTAGTTCCTAGAACATGAATCTTAACTGCCTTTTGTGGGTTCATCTTTATGTTGACTTAAATCTTTCTCAATTAAGTACTTGGATTTTCTACGGTAATCTCTTCCAGAAACTAATGAAGCCTAGTCAAGTGACTCTGTGACCCCTTCATATGGTCCAAAGAAAGAAGGCTCTACGTAAAGGATGCTGCCATAAAATCTGCCTGTGCAATTTTCCATATTTGTTCTCTCAGTCCCGAAAGATGAAGTTTAACCAACTTCCAAGGAATGGATTATGGATCTCTATGGGTATATCCATGCAATTGCAGCAACAATATCAGTTGACAAGACACTCATCCTCTTACGATTTTGAAAAGAGGGTAAAATCATAGTAAAGGGGGACAAAACAAATAAAAACAGATGCCAAAGATCAGTTATTGCATTTTTCTATAGAAATTACCTGAAAATTCCAACTGTCAAAATTTCTCTATCCTTCTGACCAGTATAGCCTAAAATCACAAGACTACTAAGCTTCTAATCCCCACTTAGTAGTATATGGAGAGGGTCCGGTGATGCTGGAGAGATGGGCACTGGACACCAACAGACCATAGCCAAATATCTAATTCCACACTCAACACCTGGAGAAAAGCCGACACAATTAGAGAAATTGAAACATAATAAACGATAAATCATAATTTGAAGAATCGAGAGGAAAAAAGACGATATAGACAAAGGGAACATTTGGAGAATCACTAAAGGGAAAATAGAAAAGGAAATGCCAGAAAAACACAAGGGTATGAATAATTACACGTAGGATGATATATAAACAATAACATGTATACAAAAGATACTTAAATGTATCGTAGAATGAGTTTTCCATAGGAAGAGTGCCAAAGAATCCTCATCCATTTCCATCAGAAAAGTTTGAAACATCTAAGCAGGAGGCCAAAGTGACCGCCAGAGAGGAGTTGTGCACCATTCAATGTAGCAGTTAAGTGGCGGATTGTCACTCGTGCGTGGCCACATATTTCGCCCATCAATAATTCCAACAATGATGCAGCATCTCAGGTTGAAGTGCTACAGCCAGTTCATTATCACCATCAGATTATGATTTGTTTGATTTTACAGTGCAACTTACGCTGTGTAAGTGACATATTAGGTAAATTTACCAGTTACAGCAAAGTGGTTTAGGACAGGCCATAAAGAGACCAGACACTTTCTGGCATGTAAATTACAAAGTCTCGACAGCCACATACATCTTACCAGTTTCTAAGGTGCTTGATTCCTTGTTGCTGCCACTTGTACGTAACTGACTAAATTAGTAAAAACTAACAGAAAGAAGTGTTTTTCACTTTTTTGAGGAGTAAAGTAACTAAATTTTATCCATTAGTATTGCGGTTGCCGGATAGCAATTCACGGACACATAAAATCAAAGGGAAGCAGCACTTTGGTTGTTAATCCCCTCAGTGGAAAAAGGTCTTATATCTTTACAAGGGTTTATGTTTCTTGAGAAACTTTTTCAAAATGCAGCTCTGCAGAATAACATATTTAAGAAAGTAACGGACAAGAAGGACTCAAAATATACTTTGCCCAGTTGACACACACATACATGCGACACAACATTATTTGTCAATATGTTTCAGCCACACACCATTTGCAGATTTCAGCCTAGAATTTCAAATTTTTTGTTGTGTCCGAGTCTTAGTGGCTGCATCCATGGCACCTCTTTCGCATTGTGAGGCCTACACACTTAGGGATGAGGTCTTTGTGGTGAAGCACTAACGCTCTGGATTAGCTACTTCCAAAAAGTGTTGAAGGCTAAAACCACATTTAGCGTAGGCAAAAGAGACGGGGGTTAAAGAGATCAGCTGCACATGGGAGATCATTTGGTTGTGGAGCAACACATGAAATTTCTTTTTATTACGATAGAACATAGAGAAGAAATGTCTCTCAAAAATCCAGAGAAAACTCTCGTAAATTGAAGAGAGCTCATATTAGATTCAGTCAAACTGCGTCAATACAAGACTTGGAGAAATGATATTTCAAGCAAAACAATATCATTGCAATTTACAGCCACCAAAAACCACAACAAAAGAACTGCTGAATCGGAAGAAGGTACACAAGCAATCAAGTCAAAAGCAGAAAATTTTCCTGAGTTTAAGGAAGAAATATTGTTCAAAAGGACAGAAAGACAAACCTGCTTTCCAGATTTTTTCTGGATCAATTCCCTCATTTTCTCTACAGCACATATTGAGCAAGCTCTTAGTTCCACTTCCTCCTCACTACCCGAACCAATTTCAACATTAGCCTCAATAGTTGCAGCTAGGGCTGCACTATATTTCAGCACACCAAGCTGCTGAAGCACCGCTGGAACGATATAGTCAGCAAATATGGTAATTTCTCCAATGTCATTGAACTCCCCATATCCTTTGCCCTTGAATGCACCCCATAAATCTGCCGCAAATATCTGAGCTCTTTTGTACAAGAATACCTGGTGGCCCTTGTAAACTGAGTGGTCGCGGAAACCTACGATATCCAAAAGATTTATAGTTCATTGAACTATTCCTTGCAATTTGTTGTGGTAAAGCAGAAAACCCATTCGAACAATTTCCATGTCAAATACTAACGTAACAAGTACAAGGACAAAGATACCAGGAAAGTGGCGAGTAACAAGAGTTACAAGCTTTTCCGCTGATTTTCCACATGAATCAACGAGGTTGGATGCTTTACCCTCAAAGTTTTTCTCCAGTTCAAGGCCAACCTGAGCCATTTACATTAAGAAGAAATTAATTAGGCATCCTCTTTACTCAACTTATTTAGGTGTCCATCCTATAGGTTTTAAATACTTATGTTGACATCCTCAAAATCCATTATTACCCACTATACCCCTATATATATATATATATATATATATATATATATATATATATTATTCCCCTATATTTTAAGTTTTTCATCCCCAACGTTTCTAACTAGTCCTACAATCTCTCAACTTCAATCTGTCCGCTTCCCTATTTTCACGTTTCTCATCCTATATTAGCTCCATTTCAAGCAGTAAGTAGGATGGATTCCTAAAATATCTCGTCCACTCCCCCATTACTGCTATCCCATATCTCGAATTTGAGTTTCAAACTTCCAAGCTCAATTTCAAACAGTATTAGGATGGATTCCTAAAATATCTCGTCCACTCCCCCATTTGTGATATCCCTTATCCCGAATTTGAGTTTCAAACTTCCAAGGTTGGTTTTTGGGACCTATGAATAACAACATTCAACTTACGATATGTACTGAGGGAAACTATTTCAAATTGAGAGGAAGCATTTGACGTTGGTAGAAATCATTCGAAGTTGGAAGAAACACTTCTTTGTTTACCAGGTATGAAATTCCCTAACTTTTTGAAGTTTAGTTTTTTTTTTTTTTCCTCTGTCGTTTATTTCTTATAATTGTAGTTTACTAGCTGTTCAAGAACACCCGACCGGTCACCGCCGCTGCTGACGGGATTTTGGTTGTTTGTTAGATTCACATTTGTCATGTTTACTAAAATGAACGCAGCGTTTCCCGACTTATATAGTACTGTTTTAAATTGGATCATATTCATATCTTTACGTATCAAACCCATCACATTCGGTTGACTATTAATTTTTGTCTTTTGTTTTGCATTGGCAGTACACATTTGCAATGGAGGGTGGATTGATATTGGTTTGTAGGTACAACGAGAAGGTTGCCGGCATAATGATTAACAGAGGAATGGATTTTGGACAAGTGATTCAGAAGATATGCAGTAGGTGGATTGATCTCGATCCAGAATCTATCATGTTGAGTTACTCATTCATTGGAGGATTTTATCATAGATTTGTGGGTTTTGATCAAACGAACCTTATAGGTTTTGATTTTCCCTGTACTGATTAAATGGTAATTTGCAAAAATTTGTCATGATTTTTATGACGTGTTTGTAGCTTAAATTTGTTGTATTATGTATGGTTGATTTTCATGACAATTTTGCGTAGATCTGTCATGTATTTGTAAGATAAATTTATGCCATGATTTCCATTATAGTTTTGCAGAAATTTGTCATGATTTTTTGGGTAATCAATATGGATATATCTCTAATGTTATCATGTTTGTTACTAGTGTTTGCAAATTCATTATGTTCATTAGTGTTATGCAAATACGGGTTATCATATTTGTCATGATTTTTATAATGGGTTTGTAGCCGAGAGAGAAGATTAGAATAGAGAGAATTAAAAAGATTAGGTGAGAGAAATGTTTAAAAGATTGGAAAAAAAATTGGGATAATTAAAAAAGACCGGCAAGCCATGACAAACTTTGCGAGAACAACATAAAACAAATAAAACCATTAATGTGGTTTAGAAATTGCAACTTACTGGTTTTAGCCATTGTTGATTGTTGATAAAAGTCACCGCCTAGGATTTTTGAAAAAAGGTTGACGAGATGGATTTTTGAGAAAAAGTTGATTCACTTTGCCGGAACGGGGTGTGTAAACAGCCGACGAGATGGATTTGCCGTATTTTTTTCCGTTTCCCCTTTCCTCTATTTTTCTTCATCCTCTGTTTCGTTTCCCGTCCTCTTTTGTTTCGTTTTGAACTAAAACTCTACAAGGATGGGGAAGGTTGGAAGTAACTGTACTTGTGGGACCCATACCAAACTCAAGGTACCAGGACTAACGGGATAATATTCATCTACATCTAAATCTAAATCTAACGAATGCAGGACCTCTACCAAACAAAATTATATGGAATATTATCCATTAAATTTGTTTAAAGGAAAAACACATTAAAACATATAAGAAGGGCAATCTGGCCATTATTCAAATTACAGGACGCCAACATAAGTTTTCAAACCTTACAGGATGAAGACAAAAGTAACTACAATGGAGAGGACCCTTATTTAAGTTCCCCTTACATTAATTTACAGGAACAATTTGAACATAATTGCAAACTAATGGAGACAAAGATATACACAACAGGATATGAACATCTGTAAAGTACCTCGCGCAATAAGCGGACTCTTTCATCCTCCAGAGGAAGTGGCCTTGGCCATTTCAACAATTTGCGTAGTTCAGGACCTGGAAACAATATCACAACAATCTTGTAAAGGAGAATTTCAGAATTGGGGAGCTGGGGACAATTATCACTAAATCACTGTTTCATAGGGGAAAATTTCCTATAAAAATAATGAGGAAATCAAAAGATATAAGATCTTGACCAACAAGCAAACCCTATATCCCATAAGAACAATTTGAGCAGGAAAGATATGTCTATATGGGAAAACTATATAACACAAAATCCAGCCTCGGAAGATAACAATTGCACGTCGCCGCCCAGACAGGCCAAATGTGCATTCTTAGATGACTGATGACACAAGCCAATCTACCACTATCTTAGGCTATAGAAAAAGATGGGAAAACATGGAACTAATTATATCAATCGTAGTTACCATATCCTCTTTTCATCAGTTGCATACGGGAGAGAGAGTACTCTTGACATAGATTCATGCAATAACACATCTAAATCAATATTGGATAGTCAAAGGCTGAAAAGGAAGCAAAAGTACCAGTGTACTTCTGAAGACGATCAGCATCAAACACAGATTTGTCATTTTGAAGAGCTTCCTTTAGTCCCGAAGCCAAATCGTCATAGTTCAAATCCTTGTCTATTATGTACACGGGAATACAACAAAAATGTTAGAGATAAAATTAGCACGACTATTAACATCAAACTTGAATTCTATATGTGGAGTTTTGAATTTTCTATTATGAGTGTTGTTGGTTACTTAAAGAATTGTTGAAGCTACGTTATAAACTGCATCTTTGTGAATGTCAAAGTTAGGGTATCATGAAGATTTCCTGAGGGGAACTAAAAATAAGGTCTCACCTCACCTAAGCAACATCAAGTGCACCAAGTGATTCAATTTGGTAAAAAAGACCTAATGTTCTTTGGACTAGTCTAAATATTTTAAAAGAAATATCAAGATGCACTGATGCAATCAATTTTATTCATCAAGGTGAAGAAAATATTGAGTTTTTTGCCAAACTCTAAATCTTTGAATATCATAAAACAGTTTTTAATGACTAGTTCATATGTAGCACCGACACTCCAAAAGGGCGCCGTGTCCACGTATTGGACACGGGGACACGCCCAAATACGTATTGGACACGCCACGTGGAGTGTCCAATAATTTTTATTATTTTTTGATAGGGGACACGCCGGGGACACGGCTGGGGGTAAAATGTAATATATATTTTTAATTTTGAGGGGTTAATATGAAATTATTCAAAAATATTTGGGTTAAACGGTAATTATGCCTTTATTTGGACCATGGTAATCTTATACATTCATATAGAACATGTCTTCATGAACAGTGGAAGAAAAGGAAAAATATATGTATACATGTATTTATATATATATATATTTATTTATACACGTGGCGTGTCCCCCGCCGTGTCCGTATCCCCATTTTTTTAGAATTGCCGTGTCCCGTGTCCCGTGTCCGTGTCCGTATCTGTATCTATGTCCATGCTACATAGACTAGTTGGGATGAAGTTTAAAGCCATGAAGTGGGACAACAGAATTGGGGTATATTTCAACCGTTCAACGAATACAGCAACGGACATAACAAAGTGGGGCTAATGAAGTGCCTATATTCCACCCCACTCTGTTAATGCTTCCATATATGTGTGCTGATCGTAGATTCCCACAACCACAGGAATTTGAATCTACAGTCTACAAAGGCTAAACATGCCAATACTAATGGAACCTAACAAAAGGATGATTTATTTCCTGGAGCAACTCCAAATCACGTCTCCGTTTGGAGACTCAAACAATCATGTTTTGTCCAACAAGTGCATTTCGAGCATACCACTATTCATAAACACACCAATCACAATTCCCATCTTCCATCTCTTCTTTCATAATCATATAGAACAATGGTGTCCCGTGTCAGTCTCATTTTGAAGGTATTCAAGATACCTTTTTAACAATACCAAGTTTGTGTGCATCGTCTCCATTTTAGAACTCCCATATGGAGGATGGTTGGAGCAAGTTTGGCCTCCCTTCTAGAGTTATAGAGCTTGGTTGGAGTGGGTCGGTCTTTTAGTGAAAAGCAAGGGCTTGGGCCTACACTAATACCATGATTACTACTAATATCAACCAATTCTTTTCTTTTCTTCGACTTAGGGACATAGATCACCGAACAAAATTCTAACAGTGGCCATACGGGCAAATGCAATAACTTAGCACCAAATACTGATAGGAAGCAGAAATTTTATTTGTTTGGAACTTGTGGAAGAGAAGGGAAAATTAAAATTTTACTCGTCTCTTGTTTGGATTCCTATAGAAAGAGGAAGGATAATAGCAAAATGAATTCAATTTTCCTCCTATTTTCTCTCCAACTTTCCCTTTCCCTCTACATGTATGAAATGGACAACAAACAAAAACCAAGATTACATGGACAACAAAAACAGACGTATAAGCATACCAGGCCAAAAACAAAAGTTCAAAGTATCCAATACAAATAAGTACTGGACGGTGAGCGGCCCGTCATCGAAGTAGTGAATCCCTTCAAAATCCCACTCCACTTTTGGGATTGAGGTTTTGACAGTTTCCACAACTTTCTCAATTCCTGCATTCATCCAAAACCAAATCACATACTCCATCATTGCTCGAATCCGCATTTGAAATATACACTACATTCAGTGAGAATATGGAAAGGCGAGAGGACCTGAGTGGTCGATTGTGACGTGAGAGGAGCGAGCGGCGACCCAAGCAGAGGTTGCCCTAACCTCGTCCATGGCGAAACCAAGTCCAAAAGCCAATGCCGCCGCCTTGTTAGGTTTGACCGGGTATGCGTTGGAATTGAGAGAACCCTAGATTAGACGTCGGTTGACACACGAGGAATAAATGGGAGGTGGTCGGCTGGGTATGCGGATTGGGGACAAGTGGTTTGGTTTGGTCTCGTATTTCGAAGTTTCCCGCTTTCGTTTGTTTGTTTCTTTCTTTTTCCCTGCTGTTTTGTGTTCCACTTTTTCCTCAATCCTGCGTTGGCTATACCTATATGTCACAATTCGTTGTTATCCACGTGAGGCGATGGGGCCTATGAACACCTGTGTTCGTCTGAGGATCAAAAAAAAACACCTATGTTCGTCGCCTCAGAAAGCTACGGGTACCGACTTAGGCCCGTTCCGCAACGGAAAAAAAATCTTTTTTTTTTTAAAAATAATTTCAAGTTTAAAAATTATGAATTTATTGAAATTTAAAAATATGTAATATAAATCTTATTTGAAAGATTTTTTATACAATGCAAAAAAAAATTGAAAATTTATTTTTCATTTACATTATTATTAAGTTTGAAAATATGAAATAAGCTTTTTATTTTTTAAGAAATTTTTTGGAACGGGGCCTCAGTTCGGTCCGTTGGATACATCCGGACCTTCCAAACACCGATGTTGCAAAGACGGCTGGTGGGGTTTATTATAAGATCCTAATTTATGAATGAAAACTGAAATATTGGATCAAGCAATATTTTCCTTTACCTGCTTCCAATCAAGGCCTATCATTATAATTATATATATGACTACGGTTTTTTATCGTGGTTATGAATCTGAGCGAAAATTGTTCATGTTAACAGAGATTCGCTTAAAAAAAAATTTAAGTGGGGTTGTTCATATAAAAGATGAATCTTGCAACGTAGTTTAAATTTTTTTAATATACTTGTCCACAATTTGAAACACTAAACAAATAAAAGATTAAAATTAGTCAACGTTATAGATATTACATCGAAATTCATACTATATGCGACCGTTATTAGGAGAGAAGAGAGAGAGCATGATACTTATACCTAGGGCTGCAAATGAACCGAGCCGCTTGAGCGGCTCGCAGCTCGACTCGTTAGTGGCTCGTTCAAGCTCGGCTTGGAAGTTAAACGAACGAGCTCGAGCCGATTTTTTCAACTCGTTTTGTAAACGAGCCGAGCTCGAGCTAGGATAAGCTCGGCTCGCAAGCCGGGGTATATATACTTAAGTTTAAGATTTTTATTGTTATTTCATAATTTGCTTTTTCCTTTTTTACTTTTTAGTCAACCAAGGGAAGCGAGAGCACATGCACACCAGTACACCCCCGCTCCATAGGAAAATAAAAGATATATACCTTCACAATCAAAATATTTTAGTTGTATTAGGCCTATGTGAGGATATATATACATTTTTCGTTGGTTCGTTAAGACTCGTGAACAAGCTTGAGCTCGAGTCAAGTCATGGCCTACTCGGCTCGAGCTCGACTTGTTAAGTTTTCACTGAGCTTGAGCTCGAGCTCGTGTTCATTAAAAATTTAATAAACAAACTTAAATACCGTAAAACTCGGCTCGGCTCGTTTGCAGCCCTAACTTATACCCATGAAGTACTCTCTCTAGATTGCTCTCTCTACTTTTATACCATCCATGAAGTACTCTCTCTAGATTGCTCTCTCTACTTTTATACCATTATGAGTGTGGACTTTGTTTGAGCTAAGGTACAAAGCATCTCCACCCCATTGGTTTAAATCCTATGTCAGGTAGAAACGGTAATGTTAACATCCTCCTTTAATCCAACCCTCATGCCAGCGGAAAGTGCTACACACACAGCGGTTGTATAAAATACAATATATAACCAATCTCTAGCCGTCCATTGCTGTAATAAATGGACAGAATTTGCTCAGACTCTTCCCCGAAAACATTCAAATTTTCCCTAGAAGAGTTTTTTTTTTAAATTTAGACCGTCCAAATACATCTAGATGATCAGAATTACGCGCATAACCAACACAACAGTTGTACGCATAGCATTTTTGCATGCGGAATGGAATGCCAAATCCAATGTGGATTTGGCTCCGCGCATTTTGCTTCACATTTGACTCCTCATCCTACATCTAATTTTGGCCTTTCGAAATTCAAAAAGTATGTAACATCAAGATTGGAATGGAGGTCTAATGATGCCAAATAAGCCTTCGAAAAAATTTGACATCTTAAATTTGAAGTTATGGGTTGAAGGTATTCAACTATGTGTTTACAAGGCCAAGAAATGTTCATAATGTATTGAGCATCGTGTTAAAAAATAATCTAACAGAATATTATTTTTCTAAAAAAAGTGTAGGATGTTCAGCTGTACACATAAGTGCACCCCCATTGATTCTACATAAGTGACGGCTCCGATCATCCAAATAAAAACCAAGACTGCACCATACTGTCTGATGGACAAACTACGACTGTTCCTAAATAAAAAGAAATAGGTTCTCTGTTGTCTTAGGAGAATTGCATCCCATGCATTTGCTTCGTTTGCTCCGATATATGAAATAACGCCCCAAGCGTAGGGCTTAATACGACAATTGAAACATGATAATCCGGAAGACCGGGATCGTACCTAAGGGAATAATTAATACGAATTTGCTGGATTTGTAGATGCAAGCAAGGACTTTCGGCTTTTAGACAGTCAACTTGGTTTTACGTGCGTAGTGGAAATGAAAAGGGGCTAAATTGAAAATCGAATAAACTAAGATAAAAAGCAGGTTAGGTATAGGAATTACTAACACTCGCAACTCAAGTTAAACTGCATTTCTCACCCAATTACACGGTTCAGGATACACAATTAAGGCTCCCAAATCGGAAAATAAAATGGTTCGATCACCAAGCTAGCTCTAGAATTTATTTAGCAAATGCCTCATGTGACAGAGCTTCAAGCATCATGTGTGGAGATTAACACCTTAGCGATTTGACAAATAAACCTGAACCCCACATCGATTCTAGAACCAAAGATTTAAACTTTATGGTGAAAAATGCAATTCTACTTGAGTCATGAGGTGCTAATCACCTCATTACCTAACCTTGAAAAACTACTCAAACATATCTATTGAGATAGGAGCAAGCAAAAATCTATTTAGCATAATTGAATTAATAACGCTAGAAGAAAATTAGATTAAACGATAGATCGAAAGATTTGCTACAACTTTAATAAAAATAACAATATCAAAAACTAATTAATGAAGACAGAAAATAAATATTCAAAACTGGAAATGAAGAACATTCAAGAACAAAAATAAATCTAGATCTAGATCTATAATGATGTAAGCAAAAATCTATTCTACTTGTTTGTACAATGACATTATGGGCTTTTATATCTTCCAAGTACGCGCATAAAATATTCTCCAAGATGCTCCAAAGACGCTCTTCTAAAGCCCTCGGCATCAATGGAAAAGGGCTTATGCTGCTGTTAGAGGCTTCGGCATCGATGCAACATAATACTTCCCATCAATGTCGAGATGGGTAAGGAACAGGACCTCTAAGTACTTCGGCATCGATGGATCATTTCCCTTCCCATCGATGCTGAGCCTCTTATCTTCAGCACTTCAGCTTCATAGCTCCCAACAGCTTCCACAACACTCAATAGCTTTCATAGCATCTTGTTTTCATTCCCTAAACTCAAGTAAAGATTGTATTTTAAACATTTATTTTACCTTTTCTTTATTTTAATTTATTTAATGAAAATAAGGAAGTACCCCCTATTTGGAAAAAGATTACATTTTAAACATTTCTTTTACCTTTTCTTTACTTTAATTTATTTAATGAAAATAAAGAAGTACCCCCCATTTGGAAACAATGGCATTATCAGAATTTTGAGATTTCAATCAAATCAAAATGTTGACCCCCAGCTTTTAGTGTACAACAGAAAACAAACGATTTTCTATAGATGAAATGACTCAAAACATGACCTTGTTATTTGAATAAAATCTTGCAAATTTGAAGTTGCTTTTAGAAAAATTCAAGGATCAATTACCGCCATTTTTTATCTCGAAAATCGATACTTTTTCGAAAAGTCATTTTTCTATACTCAAGACAGATTTTCAGGGGCCCACAGGGTCTTCATTGGTTCCTCAAGTACTTGGACGCATTCGGGCCATCCATAATGTCAAAACATGTTTTATTCACACGATTTACCTGAAAACACTAAAACATACCTTACGTGCAAATATAAAAGAAAATAACTAATTGAACGACATAATTAAACTAAACTAAGGATTTAGCACACCCTTAATGGCATTGTCGGGTGCTTATCAACAGTCTGGCTAGTTATGTCCCCATTTTGCATTCATCTTATTAATCGAATTTGTTCAAATTGTAAAGCTCGTTTAGTTCAACAGTCACGTAAAATCAAAATCAATCTCAAACTGAATAATATATGATGGACTCTCCAGGTTGTTATCTAGGGTGCCCAACTCATTTTAGTTCCTTGCAATGAAATGAACGATTGCAAAATGGGACAGAACTGGCCGAACCGGAGTGCACGGGTGCAGTCCGCGGGGAAACAGACATTTCTCTTAGAAAAGAGCAGTGCTACGTGCACAGCAGCTGCTACACAGCAGTTGTGTACAAACCCCGTTTTCTCCCGCCTCGGGTCGCGCAAAGATGATTGGAGCCGCTCATTTTGTTCAAAATATGTCGTTTAAGGTCTCTGTAAAAAATGAGCTTCGTTCGATATCGTTAGAGGCGTTAACAAAACACCCAAAATCACTTCAGAATTTAGGCCTAATTTCTGAAGTGATTTTGGGTGTTTTGTTAATACCTTTAACGATATCGAACGAAACTCATTTTTTACAGAGACCTTAAACGACATATTTTAAACAAAATGAGCGGCTCCGATCATCTTTGCGAGACCCGAGGCGGGAGAAAACAGGGTCTGTGCACAGCTGCTGTGCTCGTAGCTTTTCTGCTTAGAAAAAGCCATTATTAGCTACAGTATCTACATCATCCACCGTGGCACAATTTTCATATGCGATAAACACGACGAAAAAATAGATGAATGACACCGTTTTGGTCTGTGAGGTGGACCGTCCGTGGGGAAGAATTATTCTAAGTCGCTGGGCACTGTCCAGGCCAATTTATTATGCTACTATCACATTATGGTGGGACTCAATAAAAATGTATGAACCCCATTACAAATATAGAGGAATTTTCAAGTGAGGGATCCCTTAGGGACTCAATAAAAATGTATGAACTCCATTACAAATATAGAGTAATTTTCAAGTGAGGGATCCCTCAGGGACTCAATAAAAATGTATGAACCCTATTACAAATATAGAGGAATTTTCAAGTGAGGGATCCGGGACTTTCATTTTCCAATTAAATTTTGAAAATCCGAACCGTTCAATGTGTGCAGAACGTAATTTTAAGGATCCTTGTGAGAAATCAGCAAAAAAAATGACCGGAAAGGGCATCATCCGAGCAGTTTTTTTTGAACCATTCAATGAAAACTGCTCGGATGAAGCCCTTCCCGGTCATTTTTTTTGCTGATTTCTCACAAGGACCCTTAAAATCACGTTCTGATAACTTTGAGCGGCTCGGATCATCGAAATTCAATTGGGAAGGAGAGTCCCGCATTTTAATAAAATGAGAGATTCCTCACCGGAACTTAACTCTACAAATATATGTAGAGACTAGAGAATAGCTTGGATAAGGGTACTGAATAAAGCTCCGTTCTGTTAAAGGTTTTATTTTTTAAATATTTATTTTTTATTTTACGATACATATTATTATTTTTATAATATATTATTAAATACTTATTTTTAAAAATAAAAAATGAAAACAAAGGAATAAAGCCGAAAAAGGAAAGAGAGATGGTAAATGTTATTAAAGAAATTAAAAATACTTAAAAATAAAGAAAAAAGAAAAAGCAAAAGGAGGGGGGATATGGGAAAGAGGAATGGTTGATGAGTCTCTCTGGATTCTCCTTTTTTTCTCTCTCTATAAACCCGTTTGATGGCCGTAAGGCCTCTCCTGCAATTCATCGTCTCCACTTCCTTCTCCCACAGGCTCTCTCTCTCCTCCCTCCTCACCGCCTCCCCTTCTCTCTCCTCCTCTATTCTCTCTCATCATCCCTCCCCCGCCCCGCCCCTACCGATTTTCCTCCGTCGCCTCGCCTCGAGGGCCCCACTCTCCCTTCCCCAACAACAACCGCATCAACAAAAACACAAAAACAAACAAAAACAGAAACAAAGATACACGCCGCCGCCGCTGCTACCGCAATCTCCACAGCAACCGTCGCCCAGCCTCCGGCCGCTGCCGTCGCTATCCGAAACCCTGGCGCAGAAGATCGGGAAATCCGTCCGCCGCTCCGGCGCCCCTTCCAAGGCTAGGGTTTACGCCGACGTCAATGTGATCCGCCCAAAGGAGTACTGGGATTACGAGTCCCTCACCGTCCAATGGGGGTAAATATATGTAGCCTATGCATACAGACATATGGATGTGTGAATTTGGTTCTGGTTTTGCCCCTTTTTTTTGTTATTAATGATGAGAGTATGTTTGTGTTTGGATTGGCAATGTAGGGAGCAGGATGACTATGAGGTAGTGAGGAAGGTTGGGAGAGGGAAATACAGTGAGGTGTTTGAGGGGGTTCACTGCACCAACAACGAGAAATGTGTTATCAAGATCCTTAAACCCGTGAAGAAGAAGAAGGCAAGTCGAATTCTATTCGTCTTTAGGATTTGATTTATTGCTGTAATTCAAGAATTTACAGTTTATGCAAGGAGTATAAAGTATCAAATGTCGTGTTAGGTTTCTTGTTTTTTCTTTTTGGGTATTTTCTGCTTGTAATAAGGGATGGGGTTGATTGATGCTAAGCTAGTTCACTCTCTGTTGGTTCAATTATGGTTGATTCCCAACTTTTGCAGTGGGGTAACTTATGGCTTGTTTTCAGGGTAACAATTAGGTTCTTAGGAACTAGGGCTCGGGAAATGGCACTAGTGTGAGTACATCTTTAAGGGAGTTGGGGGAGCTCATGGTGTTGCAAGTTATGCAGCTTGGTGACTATTCCATTGGATGTCTAATTTAAGTTTTTTTTCTTTCTTTCTTTTGGATAAGTATGATTCTTTTATAAAAGCTGAAACCAAAGAAACAATGGTCAGGATACAACCAAGAACTACACCCCAAGCTTAGCACAAAACCAAGCTAAACACCCAACTGGGCAAACAAAACTACACAGAAACAAAGAACAATACCAGAGTAACAACAAAAGGGAATAGAACCCCAAAATACAACAAACACCAAAACAAAACAACACTAACTAGGCCTCGCAGCACCAGGTAAGTCCCACACATCACATAGATCTTTATTCTTTTGAGAGTTTTTCACCAATCTGAAGGAGGATAGGAATTCCGTAACATTTGGGAGAACCACGGTTGTTAACTGCTCCACACACACAGCTTTTTGTTGAAAAACACTTTGGTTTCTCTCCAACCAGATATGATATACTGCAACGGCCAATGAACACCTGCATATAATACTTCTGAAGCCTATCCCATTCAAATAGAATCCTCCATGCTTTGGCAGGCCTTTGAGTTTCAGCTCAGTATTATAGTCTCCTATGGGTCTGATGAACCTGTAATTTGTTCAATGGAGGCTTGTGGCT
The DNA here is from genome assembly GCF_030253575.1 of Rhododendron vialii. Lineage (NCBI taxonomy): Eukaryota > Viridiplantae > Streptophyta > Magnoliopsida > Ericales > Ericaceae > Rhododendron > Rhododendron vialii. The sequence continues at coordinate 9,711,979 of NC_080564.1, read as the reverse complement.
GCACTGTGATCAATGTAATATTGCTTGAAGAATACTGGTGAATAACTCATCTCTAAGACAGTAAGACTCTAACCGCTTGACAGGTGAGCAAAGGTGACTAGAACCCTTGGTTTATAGGAGTCAAGTCCATTGGTAGGAATGAGCAAAATGGATTAGGGTTGCTGGCTAGGAAAGGATACGCTACTTGGGGCTCTTGTTAGATGCAAACGTCATACGCTACTTGTAAACTCGTGCCATCCGTGTCAAGTGTGGATGCAACTTGGGTGACTATTTTCTATGGCGCTCTCACGTCGGAGTCTGATCCATTGGAAGGGATCGGATGAATCTCAAATGCATGTTTAGGTTGTGAAAAATGGTGACAGGGTAAGTTTTTTTGTGGACCGCATTCTCTTCTTGATTTAGATTTGGATACACCAAATTGGTATTTTGGGTGAAGTTTCAACACCTGTCTCTACATGGTTGGGATTTGGGAGATAGACGCGTATCAGGTGATATTGGACTGCTTGGTGCTTCGTGGGCATTTCCTAGGTCCAGTTCACCATTATGAAGGGTGTAGAGGACGAAGAGGAGAAAGGCATTGTAGTGGGGTATACTCATGCTTGATGTTGTGGTGTTAGGGGAATTAAAAAGTGCTATTTGCTAGGTTTTGAGCTTTTGATTCACCAACTGAAAAGGACGTACGAAATACTGCAAAAATCTCCTTGGCAATTATAACACTCTAATTTCATAATAGAACCATCATCCTCTACGAGAGAGAGATTTCAACAATTGTAGCACCTAAAGACTTTGGAGTAAAAAGAAAAGGATCCCGTCTCCCTGTTATCTTTAAACGTGAATAAGGGATTCATTGCTGCAAGTTTAACCACATCATTGCTCTTGATACACTTTGTAAGGATCGTCAATTCATTCTTAGTGCTACTCATTTGATGGTCTCCCTTCAAATGTATCTCTTTTTCCCTTATACGTAATATGTGAGTAGAACATTTATACAAGGATTCTTGAGGAGACTAACCTTTTTTTTCCCCAGAAAATTTGCATAAACCAAAGTTCACTACTGTCTGGTTGCAAAATAAACTAAGAACTGGACATTCCCCACCCCTACTGTTTTGGAACATTGGATTCCTTGAGACTTAAGTTCAGATTGTAAAGCATTTGGAAGACTATATGTCACTTTCCAATTTTGGGTTCCTTGAAAACTTGAGTAGAGATGATAGTAGTTTGATGGACTTTTATCTTTAGTTTGGGTGGGGAGGCGCTGGTTGCAGACTTGCAGTAGTTGCAATCCAAACAAGTGTTCATGCTGAAATTGCAATTGACACTTTATGAGTAAGAAGTTGAGTATTCCTTATGGGATCTCCTGTGTAAAAGATTAGGTATGAGAAAAGAGAAATGCACTCCTACATTTGGCTGTGCTATGTTATCACTTACCGAATCTGTTTTGGTATGCCCTCCTCCATTGGATGCTCTTTTGGGTTGTTGGCTAAGGTCATGGAACTGGGAGTTTACTTATTTGGAAGGTTTCTATTTACTGCACAATTGGTAACAGGAAATTTTTTGTATCTTAGTTTGTGAACCTAACTCTCCTTGTGGAGGCTTAGAGTTTTATCTTTCACACAACTGGTTCTAAGCCCGGAGAAAGGAGGAGGGATATTCGTTTGGTAGTGTGACAGGTAATGCGTGAAAGTATGCCAGGTTGTTTCTTTTATCGATTGTGGTGCTTGCTTGTGTGTCGAATAGGCTACACCGCTACGGTCCCCATGTTTATCTGGACAAGCGCGGGCAAAGAAGTTCGTCCGGGATTATATGTTTAGATTTGTGACATAGAATATATTACCACTTTACGGGTGAAACAATGAAATTATTGGACAATAGACACAGACTAAATAGGAATGGCATGTTTACAAGAAAAAAAAAGATTGGGTAGTAGAGAATGAAAAAGCAAGGGCAATAAAATATAAGATCTATTAGCTTAAAAATGGTGAGAAAGAGCAAGGAAGTTGCTACTACGGGATATTATAAGCTCAACACCTTTAGGACAATGTAAGTTTCTGTTTTGAAGAATGTAGAAAGAATAGTTTTCAGGACACTTGTGATTGGAGTAATATACTTATTGATTAAGTGCAATTTTGAGATCAAATGGACAAAAAATGGAGCAGATATACCCATACAAGTGAGGATAGCAATGAGGTGGAAAAGGGCATTCTATATAATATATAATGCTGTTGCTTTTTATCTTACAGTACTCAATAATATCTTTAGATTCACTTAGTTGCACGAAGCGGGGGTATGTAGAAGATCTTATTAAGTTGGGACTTGGGACTTGGGACTGCCGAAAGGAGCGTGTATAAATAATTAGTATATACAAACATGAGAGAGAAGAGACTGCCAAATCAAGTTTTTATATCTAATTTATCAACTGAACTTGTAGATATATCAATAGGAGATGAGAGTCCTAAATCTCTCCTCTTTTTCTTCTTCCTTGCATGTGTTTGCAAAGAAAAGTCCTAATTTCTTCCTTGAGATTAGTGTGGAAGCTCCCATTCTATTTAGGAGAGCACTCCTGTCTCGGGAGCGCACCCACTTTGGAAGCTCCTTGCAACTAGAGAGGATCATTTAATAAAAGTCAAATTGGATTAGGTTCTTGTTAAAATCGTAAAATATCTAAGTTTATCCCTAGAAAGAAGTTAACATTACGACACACTCATGGTACTAGAGATTTGCATTAAGGGGCAACATCAAATTAGAAAGGATATTTAACATCCACATGGTAGATGGTGAAATCTTAATGGTGAGAAATTAGAAAAGTTTAAGAATGAATTGTTTGAGAAAACAATGTGGAATTGGGAGGACAGTAGTAATAGATGTAGGTTCGTAGAATACAAGGGCTGATTATGGGAAAAGAATATTGAAAGAGGTGCTTGGAGAGGCAAAGTGAAACCTAGACTGAGGAGGTCCAAGCCATTGTACGAAAAAGGAAAGAACTGAAGAAATTTTGTTAAGTTGTTAACTGTTTACAAATGGGTTTAGAGATGCTAAGTCAAAAGCTTATGGCAATGTTGTGGTAGCTAAATTAGGGTGGAGAAAAGATTAGTTATGAACTTTCTGTGTTAAGAGACAGGAAAAAAGTGATCTTATTGAAGGTAAGTGTAGAAAATGTGAGTATCGAAGGTGTTGGTGACGCAGGAGGATTTAAGGAGAGGTAGAAATCTTACTTTGGGAAATTGTTACATGAAAAGAATTAGTACTTTAATAAACGAGGAACATGGTAAGTTTTGATGAAATTAGAGAATAGAAGTTCAATCGTAGAAGAAGTAAGTTTCAGGTGGAAGGTGAACGAAGCATGTGAAATTGGGTATGAAATTAGATTAGATTAAGGTATGGAAATGCTTAGGTGAGGTTGGAGTATCTTGATTACTAAATTTGTTGATATGATCACAATGATTAATGACTAGGAAAATGCTTGAAGAGTGGATGCAAAAATTGTTGTACGTATGTATAGAAATAAAGGAGATATAAAAAAATGCAACAACTGTTGGGAACTGAGTTAATGAGTCATACAGTGACATTAAGGGCGAGAGTAATTGAGCATAGTCTAAAAGTGGAAACAAGTAACAACCGTGTCACTGCATCAGTTGGGGTGTATAAATGCGTATGAAGTATGGATTCAATGCACTTACTAAAATACTAATTGGAAAGCACAAAGCGAAGAAGGGATCTCCATATAATTTTGTTGAATTAGACAAGGTTTATGATAGGTGCCCAAAGATACAATATGGTGGTTATTGGAGAGGAGTAACAATGAATTTCCCATAACTAAGGTCCAAGGGTCACAGATTTGGGACTTTTTTTTTTTCATCAATTTTTTTTTGGCTTTAGTTATGGATGAATTGACAAGAAATATCCTGGATGAGGCTCCATGATATATGTTGTTCACCGATATAGTGTGGTGTTGATAAATTAAAAGTAGGTTGGCTCAATTGGAGGGTTGCTTTATTGCGTTTCATGGGATCGACTGGTACCTGCGCAGTTGAAAGGATAATGATAGCGAACAGCAATATGTCTAGCATTGCCACATAGAAGCAGGCCAATGTTGGGCATTTAATACATAACACATAAATGTATAAAATGAAAAAAAGACGGCAGTGGAGATGAGGATGTAAAGTAGGTGGGGTAAGACTAGGAAAGATAAGGAGTGGAATACTCATGAATTAGCATGTGTAACAACGATTATGGGTAAGTTGAGCGAAAATAGAATCTAAGTAGTTTTTGGTCCATGGAATGAAGAGGACGATTATATAGTAAAAAGGGGCGATAAACTGTTAATGAAAATGCTAGGGGTCGGGGAATGCCTAAGCTGACATGGATGCTACGGTAAAAAAACATTACGACTGTGTTCGCTTTGGGTTTCTAGAACCAACCCCTCTCTATGTGCATGATCCCCATTAAGTTTTCTCTTCAATTATTACTCTCATTTCTGTATCTCTCTTCACTCATTACTCCAAAAACCTCCTTCAAAACCCAAACCAAACAAAGTCTACAAAACTTTTGGTTATATGGCCCTTGACGGTGCAGAATGTCAAAAAAAGATTCATTGTAACTGTCCCCACTTTTTTCTTGTACAACACTTAATTTGGTTTGGTTATTTTTTTATTATATAAATTAGAGCTCTCTTTTTGCATTTTTTTTCCGGGACATGGAAGGAGGCCTATTACTCGTTGGCAAAAAATTAAAAAGAATCTTTTTTCTGCAGCAATTGCCATTGCAAATAAACTCCATGCTCATTTTTCTTTTCTTTGTTGTTGATATTGAATTAGTGTTTTCCATTCATTGGTCTTGTTATTCTCTTGAAGTTTTTCTGTCAATTTTACTCTCTTGAGTTATGCATAGACTTACATTCAGCTTTGCTATCAAATGCAGATCAAGAGGGAAATTAAAATTCTGCAGAACCTTTGTGGCGGGCCGAACATTATAAAATTGCTTGATATTGTCAGAGATCAGCAATCAAAGACCCCAAGTCTGATATTTGAATATGTGAATAATACAGATTTTAAGATGCTATATCCCACACTTTCCGACTTTGACATACGATATTACATCTATGAACTCCTTAAGGTAAGCTTCACGTGTATTTTTGTTTCTTCTGGTGATGAGTTATATTATGGATCTATGATTGTTATGCAACTGCACCATCTAGTCACAAGTTCTTGATTCACCTATTGATTTTATGTTGTGATTCAAGTGTTGCAAGTCCTTAGTTATATGTTATCTTAATCTTATAGTTATAGATCAACGATTCAACATGTTTAGAAGACTCCCTTGATCTTTGATGTTGCCCAAAAATAAAAAAAGGCAGTCCTCTCTCTTTATTTCCCCTCCCAAAGCAGGCCTCTCTCTATTTTATTTCGTTTGGTTCCTTCTCTCTTTTTTCTTTTTGGATGAAGAAGTGGGGTTTTTTGGATTGATATATACACGTGTTTCAGAAATGACCTAAATTCTTCCTTTTCTGCATTAGCTAGAATGGTAAGGGTAACAATATCTTAGCTATTTATTGTGCATCTATCCATGGGTCATATAGATACGTGATAAATCAAAGCTTGGCAGTTGTTTGGATTGTGTGTATAAGTCGAATGGATGTCATTGACTATTATGAGGGAAAAATTACTAGTGAACTTCATCTCCATTCTGAACTCCCTGTAAAGTTTGGTCATGAAATAGAATACATACAAACAACTTCATTTGGTTACTGCCGGCGAAGGGTAAACTTATAAGGTCATTTGGTTTAATGGTGTCTGGTTATTTATTCCAAAGGAGGTCTACACTTTAATGTTTTGGCTTTTTGGCATGAGAAATACATCTCTGAGTGGCGATTGGTTGCATGAATTTCGCAGAATACGTACAATCACCACTCTTATGAGCTCCATTTCTGATCTGGTTACCTATTTAGTTATTTGGTTTTCTCAGCTTGATGTTTTACTTTTTATATGTTTCTGAAGCACGGTATCTGTAAAGGTATCCTACTTGGATGTTGTGATTCCGTTCTTTCTGATTTGGCCCCTCTTTGATTCTAATCACGATGGTAGATCTGATGTTTTGAGGATTCCTTGTTATCTACGTGAATTGGAAGAGAATTCACAATTAGCGATCTTGGGTTGTTCATGGTATTAGTAATTACATAGGTTTCATTTTAAAAACATGAAAGCCACGTCTTTGCTTCAAAGCCTTGTTAATGGTGTGTGGTTGAAATATTAAAGTATTCTGGCCTATTTTCCTTCTTTTTATGCTATTGGATCTTCAATCCTCTTTTCTTCTTGTTCACTTCTTCTGCACCAACTATGGAAGTACTCTCTCTCTGTCTCTCTCTCTCTCTCTCACACACACACACACACACACAAGTGAAGGAACCCCCCCAGTCACTTGTATTTGGAGTTTGTAGGCAAGTGCACACCTATCAAACAACATGGCATTAAGTATAACATCAGAATGCTACTAAAGATTGGAATCCTTCATTTTTACTGTAAACTGTTTAGTATTAACATGTATGCATGCAATTTGTTGTTCAGAAATTAGAATTTCTTTTTGCAATTCGGATATATAGTTAACACGATCTCACACTATATTGCTGCACCTGCCTTAGATTTTATCTGTGAATATACATTGCTCAAGCATTGGTGTTATATTGTCAACTGAGAGATGGCTTCAAGTTTACCCTAATTATTTGTAGGCACTAGACTATTGCCACTCCCAAGGTATTATGCATCGAGATGTGAAGCCTCATAATGTCATGATTGATCACGAGCAGCGTAAGCTTCGTCTTATAGATTGGGGCCTTGCAGAGTTCTATCATCCTGGGCAAGAATACAATGTTCGTGTTGCTTCAAGGTTTATTTCTGTCTCTCTTATTGGAAGCATGTGATGAGGCAGTTCACATGTTATGTTTTAACCTTTCTGTATTTACGTAATTGCTACATGTGATTCCTTCACGGTTGTAGTGGTTGTCGGTTAAATATTTGGGCATTCGAGGTTCACCCGATTCAGGATTGTAGATTCTAGACATTTATGTTACATAAACTGGGGTAGAATACCTGGTACGGGGTTGTGTCTAGGTGGTAGATTCTTCGTTGAGGACATCGGCACACTCAAAATAGTAGCATATTTCTTTTTTTCTTTTTCTTTTTTTTGTAGGTAATTTATGTTTGCAGTATGCCATAGATCATTTCATGCATACTCCAAGAATTTTATATGAAGTCATGCTGTAATTTGGATGCTTAATATATAATATGCTGTTTAGGTGCATGTCCAACTAAAATGTCGGGCACATATGCTACACCCTTGTCCGAGTGTCTGCTATTCGACATGGGTGTTTCTCACATTTAGAGGAGTTCATGTAATATAGCTAGACATTGGACTTTTCTAACTTGGAGGGTGAAGTAAACATTCCAAATGCCTTTACCCATAGTGCATCGTGTATTCATGTGCTAGGCAGCTTCCTTTGAATCTCACAGTTTTCCTGATCGTACATGAATACTGAACAATCCATTCACCTGGATTTAGGAGTGAGTTATGTGATAGGTAATTCTTATGTTGATTTGGAATGTTTGAAGCATGCTACATTTGTTACACCCACTTTGTTGCACAGATTGGGAAACTTGAGGAGCCGTTCATTGGGTTATCCTATAGAGATCAATTTAGCTGATACTATTGCTCCTTTTTGCCAGTGAGTTGACCACAAACTCCCTTAATAAGTTGGGGAAGACTGAAGACCCAATTAGTGATTCGACAATGGATAAAATGGTGAATTACCACAAGACAAATTTTTTTTTATACGTAAATAATTATATTAAAGAAGGCATTAAGGGAATGCCACCAAGACGAAAAGGCCCTATACACAACTGAGTGAAAAGAACAACTCAAACCACCCTAGAAAATGGTTAAGGGAGGGATTACAATCTTCCTTGTCCCAACTATACAAACTACTAACCACAAAACTTTTAATTTTAAACAACGGCTTTTCGACCCCTTTGAAACATCTCGAATTCCTCTCACGCTAAATAGTCCACATCAAACAAAGAGGAATCATAGCCCAAACGCGCTTTCTCTTCTTGCCCGCTCTAGCACCCCGCCAAGCGATTAAAAGCTCCATAACATTTCTTGACATAAAAGTTCCCATGCCACTGAATAATGGATGAGGAGGTGATTCACCGATTCGGTATCCCTTTTACACATGCAACACCATTTAACAATTATCCTTCGTCCACGAATCAGATTATCGATAGTAAGAATTTTGCCTTGAGTCGCGCACCAAACAACAAAGGCCACTTTCAACGGCGCTTTTGTTTTCCAAATCATTTGCCACCCACTCCCCCGTAACGCTTGTTAATAAGATTTGACTTGAAAAAGACTTGATTTGGTAAGTTTCCAACTCATCTCATCCTCTCCTCCTATTCCTTGCAAACCATACACTCTAGAAAATAAAGCCATCAAAGCTTCCTCCCCCCCTTCTCTAACATGTCTATGCAAACGAATATCCCAAACTGTAGCCCCATCATAGAGAAGAAGATAATTCAAGACTTTTGCATCCCTTTCGCAAGCCAAGCAATAAATACTTGGGAAGGCCACCCGCAAGCTCACGTCCCCACACCACACATGGTCCTAAAACTTCACCCTATTTCCTTTGCCAACTGCCAAATGAGTATAATTTACTAAGGCTTCCCAACCTTTCGTGATACCCCTCCACAACCCCACCCCATAAGGCATGTTCACATAACGGGAAGACCATCCTCCCCACTCACATCCATACTTTGCAACCGCCACTTTCCTCCACCATCTCTCTTTCACATGCAAACCTCCAAAGCCATTTTTCCAACAAAGCTTCATTGAACAATTTTAACCTTCTCACTCCCAATCCTCCTTCAATAATAACTGGCGTACCACTTGTTGTGCATGCTTCATAGTGCTATCTCCACTTCTCCGCATGCACTGATCCACCCCTATCTCTTTAGATGATAAATTTTCTCTCTTGTTCTTTTTGCAGATACTTCAAAGGCCCTGAGCTTTTAGTTGATTTGCAGGATTATGATTATTCTTTAGACTTATGGAGCCTTGGTTGTATGTTTGCTGGAATGGTGAGCATCTCCCACTCTGCCATCTACCATGGTTGGTAGGTAGCATCTTTGTTAGTTCAGATGTGTTTATCGCTGTTTGTGTTTGTTCAAATGGCCCGGGCATATCATTTGATGGGCCTCCTCCTTGTCAGTCCACCAATAATACTCCGATCGAACGTTCACCAGCAATTGGATAAGGGAACTGTTTTGTATTAATGATTTATTTGTTGCAGACATTATTTATGTTAAATGTTTAGTATCTTGGACCTTTTTGGTGGGGTCTTTTTGGTGATGCTTATTATAATTTATGTGGTGTACAGATATTCCGCAAGGAACCCTTTTTCTATGGTCACGATAATCATGATCAACTGGTCAAAATTGCCAAGGTAAGTGGAATGGTTTCAATACAGACTTCCGTATGGATTTCTTTAAGAAAGTTTATTAATACGATCTATGCATTATCCTTCAGTATTGTTACATGTCTGTGGACTGTCCTCTGCCCTCTTTTGTGAAGTGAGAGATGCTAAGGTGCCAGATTCATGTGTTAATGATCTCACACAGCTGATTTGAAATTTAGGCTGTTTGTTTGGACTGAAAACAATTTTCTGTAAATATTTTCCCAATTTCTTGTGTTTGGTTGCTCATTATATGGGTAAAAGGTGTTCTGTGTAAGATTTTTGTTTCCAACAAAACGGAAAATACAGGTCTAATTCAGGTAGTCATTTTGAAATCTCCGATCAGGATCTTTCTCCTACACCTTCACCTGCCGGAAGCATGTGCTTTGCTTTCCTCACTTGACACATTGTGCTATGTTGGTACATCTACTGTCGGTTTCATTTTTTTGAACGGCATCTACTGTAGGTTTCATGCTCTCTCTAGTAACCTATTGAACCCATAACCCAACCATCTCGCTCTCTGTCTCACTAACACAAATATAAATATCCCTGTTTCTCTTTCAAGGTAGATTGTAGGATAGATAAAGAGAGGACAATGGCTCTGCAAGCCATTCTGATATGTCTTCCATTATGTTCCTCTTGCAGCCTGCAGACCCTTTAACATTCTTCCCAGAGTAGAATGTGATAATTCTCATCACAACTTCAAAATTTTTTAGTTTTTTAGTTTGTAAGACCAATCCATACACCAAAAAACAGAGGTAAAGTAGCTCTTTGAATGTAATGGTGATTTTTATGACATTCTTTGAGTGTAAAATGTTTTATATCGTAACAACACACAGCCTTATTAATTTGGCTTATTCCCTATGCCAGCCGTAGGGTGTACTTGTTTCTCTGTTTTAAGTCTTTGTGCGTGCGACATGCAGGTAGTTAATCGCCTTTTCATTAGTCCTCCGAGAATTTGAATGAGGTAGTGGATATATAACTTGACCCTATTCATATTTTGCATTCAGGTACTTGGGACGGATGAGTTAAATGCTTATCTCAACAAGTATAGGTTAGAGTTAGACCCACATCTAGCTGCCCTTGTCGGGAGGTTAGTGTTGCAATCTCATACACAGTGGTTATATAGTCTTTTGTTATAAGAAACTAGGTTTCAACTTAAATGATTTCATTTCATGCGTGGGTATAGACACAGCAGGAAACCTTTGACAAAATTCATCAATGCTGATAATCACCATTTGGCTGTTCCAGAGGTGAGTTTTCTTGCATTTTAAAGCAAAATCCAAGTTCTATTGGCTGTTCATTTGTTACGATACATGCTGATGCTCTTTTGTAGGCAATTGACTTCCTTGACAAGTTGCTGCGATATGATCATCAAGAAAGGCCAACTGCAAAAGAAGCAATGGTAAGAAACCGTTGTTATGCCCAGACATTAAAATGTATGAAGCTGTTTGAAATTTTTTTGTATGGTTCTTGGTCTAAACCGGTGTGAAGGAGTTGTAACAGTAGAGATACAATGCCCTTTGTGAAGACTTAAGATCAAATTTATTCATTTGCTGTACTAAAGACCGTGTTTGGATTGAAAAATAGCTTGCTATTTTTATTTTTATTTTTTGAACAGTTATGGGATAGCATTTATAAGGATAACTGATAATGTTGTCATTTTTGATACATGCAGGCTCATCCCTACTTTTACCCAGTAAGAAATGCTGAAAGCAGCAGAACTCGTTCCTAGTGGATTGAGCCTACCAAAATATGGCGCCCTATTGTCTTGGTGATGTCGTTATTGGACTTCACTAAGCTAGTCAAGCTTCAATTTGCTTAGAATGCGTTTACGCACTTTTGTTAAGTACGTAGTGAAGTACGCAACAAGCTAGTCAAAGCTTCTTGTGTATTCTGATCAAATTTCTTGTGGGCTTGTATTCTTGGCAACTATTTTGACTGCATTTTGTGTGCTCTGAAAGAGTTGAGATTTGAATTATTTTGTTTGAGGATTGACATTGTATTCTCTTTTATTTATTTTTCATCACCCGTGCATTCGAGTGGAGGATTTCTACCTGTCACATTCTTTTATTACATTGTTTCGACATGGGTTTTCCCAGAAAACAGAATGAATAAAAGGATTGTACTGACAGTTGTTCTGAAGGTGAGATTTTTATCAGGTGGCCCGGTCCTGAAGTTTGTGAAAATACAACGAAGTTTCAACCTAGCGAGCAGACTCTATTGAAATCTATAACACAATTCAAGACGGTGTGAGTCCCAGTCTCCCGGAAAAGAAACTCTCTCGGAGTGACTTGAGGTTGTTTGATTTAACGCTTGCATTGGTAGAATCTTTAGGGCACGGATTTTAGGTCGTTTTGGGTACAACTAAGAACCGCCAAGATACCCAGGTATTGGCTCTTAGAATTTAAATACCTGGTAAACTATTCCTTGAAATAAAGTCATCCCAATGTCAAGAATTCGAAAGTGTCTCATCATAACGTTACAAGTTTGTAGAAAGTTATTGGAGTTGATATTTTTTTAATTACCATGGATAGAAAATCCTCATGAGAGCTTGATTTGGAGTCTAATATGTCATTCGAAATCACATTCATAGCTCAGGCCATTTCAAAACATAGGAATTGGAATTTTCTACTACACAAACCGAACTAGGATTGATGTTCAAATCACTAAACGGGCCAATGCTCTCACCTTTTGGCAGAAACTGCAAACGAAGGGAAGCGAAACGGAGCGGATATGGTGGAGTGGGAGGTTTTGGCCCCTAGCTATATGCAACACCCACCTCCAGAAAACCTTGGCAGTATCATGTGACTTGTGGTTTTCTTAGAATTTTGGTACATCGCTTGTTAACAAAATTGCTCACGTTGTACCAAAACCATCTTCACGTTAGTCGTGAACTCAATGTCTGGTTTCGCAACTTCTTTTTTGTGTTTATGCGTGTTGTTCGCATTCCATTAAATATTCCTTCCGTCAGTGTTCATTTTTTCGGGTCATGATTGCTTACGCATTCTTTTTTCCTTTTTTTCCATTGTTCGATCAGTTCGAACTCAAGGCCTAAAACAACGAAGTGCCGCTACGTGACCGCTAGACTAACTGTCCTACTCGGTACGTGTAAATGTTCGAGAGAGAAACATCTTGGTTCACTACGCCAAATTTTACCTTTAGCGGCATTAGAAAACTGCCGAAAATAGTCTCAAAACCTCCTGTAATAGTCTAAAAACGGCCGTTCAAGTAACTGTTGGGCAAACAAAAAACGGTGGTAAAAAACCGCCAGCAGTAAAATCGATGGTTTTTTTTTTTTGCTTTCCCTTGACTCAAACCCGGGATTTCTGGATCTTTGGCATAGTGGTTTCACCCTTCATGGAAAACGGAAGCTAAACTACCCGTGCAATAGCCATTAATGTAACAACGAATTACGAATTATAACGCGGGATAATAAACTCACAGTACTCTCAAATCATTAAAAAAATTATTCAATACACTATACTTGGTATTATTATTATTTTTTCAATCGATAAAAGAGATCATTGTCAAAATATGATGATAATCTTTTTTTAATAACCGGTTATTCGGGCCAGCTTACGCACACCTAAAATAATTCTGGGGCCCTGAAGGTAACGACTGGGCATAACTCCCAGTGGCCCCTAAGTTTGGAATATTTGACCTCCGTGGGAATGGAGCCTGTAATCTCATGAAGAAGCACTTATTATTTTCTCACAATCACTTGACCAAACTCCTAAGGGTTAATAATCTGAGGGTAATTTTGACAAAATTCTATTCATCCAACAGTCAAATTCGCTGCCTAGTTACGGGAAAGTCATTCTTATATGATAATTCTTTGCAAATTAATCAATTCCCAAATTGAACCACCCCGAAAGTTGATTAGAATACAAGGTCAAATTCCATTTATTTTTAGTTTTTTGAACCAACACCACTAATTTGCTCGACATATTCTGTGAAAATTATCAATCGTATAGCGTTACACGTGAAACACATATCACGTGAAGCATCACATCTGATAGTAATGCCTCAACGGTAGGGATAACAATCTCACTTGAACTGATAATTAACAACCGATCAATAGAACCGAACCGAATTGATAGGGTCAATAGAGACCCGATATAATTAAGGCAGTGGGAACCGGCAAAGTGTCTACAGCTTTTATAAGCTGAAGCCCTGAGGGGTCCTTGTTCTTCGCCTTGAATTTACCCCACAACGACAACCAAAAACTGCATGCCTCACTTACCATGCCTGCCTCTCTCTCTCTCTCTCTCTCTCTCTAGATCTCTCTCTCAACCAAATTTTAGGAGTTTGCTCCTCAAACGCAGCTACAAATCAACAAAGATCAAGGGGAATGTGTCCCAAAAATAGTAATTTTTACAATTACCCTAGTGAAATTGACAGCTGGGGGAGTGGTGGTCCTTGCCTTTCTGACAGCTGGAGTTATCGATTCTGGAGCTGCAACACTTGATTTTATATGTAACCTATGGGGAAAAAAAACAAAGGTAGCCTAAAAAGGTGGAGAGATAATAGTAATTTTCGAACCCCCTTTTTAGTAAAGTTTTTGTGTGCATTTTTTTTTTATTAAAAGACAAGAAAATGAGTACCATAATTAAAAAAAAGAGTTTGAAAATTATTTTTCAAAAAGTAAGCTGCAAAATAGTATTATATATAGAGAGAGTAGATATATATATATATATATATAAATAAACTTGTAGCCTAAAAAAGTAAATAGAGAGAGAAGAAATAATTGGGGGGACAAGTATTGGACAAAAGAATCGAACGTCTCCTTCCTTGTCAATGAGACATTTCGCATCCAATCTGATATTTTCGCTTGGGACCTAAGGGACCATTCCTTTCGGAGTACTATTATTTTACAGAAAGTCCAAGGCCACCGCACGTGGCCATTGGGTTCCGGAGTGGGCCCCACTAATCGTGCGGTGGCCGTAGCACATTTAGATCTTTTAACCATCACCCCGGTGCAAGGAGTATTGGATGTCCACCACTTGACTGCTACTCCATTAACCGAAGTGACCACTCAATCTTCTTTTGTATTCACCGAGACTGCTTGGACGCAGGATTACTTATTAGAAAAATAATTTTCACACACCATTTTGTTATGTCATAAAATTATTTTAGAAAACACTAACGTGTTAGGATGGGAGTAGTGAATTATTTAAGATTAAGCCCATTAATATTTTCTCGCATTATTATTTAATTTGTCATGTAATGAGAGACGAAATTCATCATCGTTGTACTGTATTTCACAATTCAAATTGTTGATTGCGTAGGCGACTCAATATGTACATTATTCACGTAAAAAATAAAGTTGATTGTACATCGGTGTTAATTTGAACAAATCATATTTAATTTCGTTAAGAGATCGACGTTCTAAATTAAACAAACGGGATTCTATCAAACTTTTATAAATCCTGATTTATAAATATATCGACGTCTGCAAATGCTCAAGTCATCGATCGAACATGGGCCAAGCGTTCACTTGCATGTTGCCCGTGGGAGTACTTATCGTATATAGGAAACCTCATGAATGACGATGACAAGAAAATTGAAACTAATAAATGGCTGAAAAGATATAAATAGCCATCACAATATATATATATATACAGTCCGTCTCCCGTAAGGACCACCTCATTTTAATAAAATGCGGTCCTCCCTTTCCCGATTGAGGCCCATTTCTCTAATTTTTCGATCGAATTTCGATGATCCGAGCCGCTCAATGCGTTCAGAACGTGATTTTAAGGGTACTCGCGAGAAATCAGCCAAAAAAATGACCGGGAAGGGCTTCATCCGAGCAGTTTTTGTTTGAACCGTTAGATAAAAAACAAACAAAAACTGCTCGGATGAAGCCCTTCCCGGTCATTTTTTTTGCTGATTTCTCTCGGATACCCTTAAAATCATGTTCTGAACCTTTTATTGTAGAGATTTTCTATTTGTATAGCACCATTCTTTGGGATATCATGACCCTCACTTTCACACTATTAACCCTAAACGTATCAGTGTTAGAATTGGGCGGTGGGATTAGTCTTCAGAATTAATCGAGGCATACGTAAGCTAGGCGAGATACCTGATTATAATAAAAACAACAAAAAAAACTCGCGTTATGCTTATAAAAAGTGTCACTGAACATCGATGATTTATATAATTTGCATGCAATATTAATTAGGACGGAAATACAGAAGAAGACACTGTTATGAAATACCGAAGAATTCAAGGGCTCTGATCGGAGCTATGAATATCATTGAGGCCAAACATTTCTAAGTCATGGGGTCACTGATGGTTTGCATGGTCGTTAAATTTTAAGATCTCGAAATTAGTTGATGTGCATGCAAGTTAACCCGACACCCGACATCTGGTTATAAAAAAAGGTACACTTTTTTTCTCGAGACCATGCATATCGCTATATATCTATGGATGGGTCATGAAAATTCTCACATCCATATGATGGATGGGGCATTTCCATAATCGTAGCAGACAACATACAAATAAGAATCATGCATGGCATGCATGGCATGGATGAATGATGTTGATGGATCGTATATTGACACGTGGAGCAGGATTCTGAATTTGTTCTTATCCGGGCCGGGCGAGACGAGTCCCCATCCCCATGCCTTTCAGTTTCAGTACTTTTTGTCATTTTGTTTCCAACTACTTTGCATATAATTTTGACGCAAATATATACCCAATAAATATATATATATATATATATACACACACGTGCCCATAACTATATACTAGTAATTGAAAACAAAAATGGTTTGGACACAACGATCCATGCAAAAGATGCGTTCGGAGGGAGTAGCGTAACCAGAAATTTATACCTGCAGCAAACTTAGAGTAATGTAACTAGAAATTCCTACCGGTGGCCGCGACTATTCAACATGAATCGGCGCAGAAAAAAACTCTCTTCTCTAATATCCTTGTTAAAAATATCAAATTCAAAAAACAATTTATTTATTTATTTTTTGTGTGTGGAGGTACTGCACTAAAATTTATTTAAAAATCTGTGTATTATATCACACAGTTCCCACGCGGAAGAAGAACAAAAAAGGGCCAGTCCTTCGGTGGATAAATAAGAAAGGAATTGAAATGTTCTTTTTCTTTAGTAGGCATTTTCTTAATTTCTTATCATCACTATACTGGGGATACAGAGCGATACTTGGCAACATCTTAATTTCTATGAGTTTTTTGATGTTCAGTTGGCGTCTTGCTTTTTTTTAGGTCTCGGTTGATTTTATGTCGGTGTGCCATTGATCCTTTTAATCTTTGTAATCCTTTATAAAAATTCATAAATTTTTTGGTTAAAAAAAAAAAAAAATCTCTGATCATTCCCTACTCACTGGTGTTGTCTTTCTAACAATATTCTAAATTGAATGGTTAAAAATGACAAAGAAGAAGTACCCCAATTTCCATATGAACAAGAGAGTGCGAAAATCATTAATTACTCCATATATCGGCATGCAACAATGTATATTCAAATGCGGTATAAAATCAAAAAATTACGAAATGGTTTCGAGTTTTTACGAAGATGGGTTGTTCATGAATATCTAAAATGCTATATAACCACAATGAAAACGCTGAATAAATCAACTAAATCGGTCGCTGTATTTGAACCTTAATAGATAACCATGCATTTTAATACCTTCAGTATACATCAATATAATCAAAATCACATCCGCGCACCCAACCCTTAACATTTCGATACGTACCGATTCATATTTGACCACGCCTATTACTCATTTGCTATGTATACCAAACGTCCAATTCCCATAATGTATGATAGACGCTATTTAAATTTGTTTACACCCGTTTTTTATCATATGATATACATGACTTAAGGGTTTTGAGAATACAACTTTAGTTTGTTGTACTCGAATTTATGTAACTTTTGGAGTTGAATGCAAACGTAAGACCGGTTTGAATAATCTCTGTAGTTTCACAACTGCAGTGAACAATTGAACGACCAAATTTTATGATACACGACTCCACATGCGATGCCCTATAAAAGAAATTCCAACTTGCTCAAAAAAAAAAGAAGGGGGATAAGCTCGATCGTTAAGGGACACATGGCACATGTAACAACCCCAAAATTCATGCTCCAATATATATATGCTTCCTTGTCTCCTTTTTACGTCCTTTTGACTGGACATAACCAAATACTTTACCACCTTTTCTTTCCACTATAATTATTGGTGTTCGAATCATAATAACTTCACATCGATTCATGAGAAAACAAACTATTTCATTTAGTGTGGATAGACTGCCATTGATCGGATCGGAGGGAAAAATAATTGAGATCGATGTACGTAAGTTGGTCCAGAAACTGTGAAAAAAAAAAAAAAACTATTCCAAAGCTTCACTAGATAGAGCACCACTTTATAGGAGTGGGAAAAAAAGAAAGAAAGGTGCTGAAATACCCAAGAAATAAGCTGACTTTTGAAGAGCAAACCGGACATAGAATCGATCAAGCATTGCCTAGGCATAACTGAGTTTTTCTCTCTTGTTTTTGGTTTTGCATGTACATTGTTTTAAGCTAGTTTCGACAGCTTCGATTCCACGCTGCAGGGCGTATATATACGTACGTTATGTATGGTGGTTTTGATAAGGCGAGGTCAGAGTTGGTCGAACCAAACTGATACAAGGCAACCCCTGATCATAACAGAACAGGGTATGTACCTACATTAATGAGTGGTGTCGTGATTTTTGCATTAATATATATATTTCAAGTCAAATTCTGGTTTCACAAGAATCTTGACAAATTCGGAAATTTGTAACGTGATGATCTCTGAAAGGTCATTACTCATACTCCATTCAACGAGGAGGGAGAGGGAGAGAGAGAGAGAGAGAGAGAGAGAGTGAGAGTGCATGAACATGGGGATATGGCCGAATCACGGCCGCAACCTAGTGTCCCGACAGTTAGCATACAGAAAATCCAAGAAAACAAAAACAAAATTCAAAAAACACGAAAGAGAAACAAAACTGAGAAATGACAGCTCCTTAGCCAGCTGGCCCGGTTCCCAAATACGCTCCCCCCCTGCTCTGCTACTAGATCCTCACGTACCACAAACCAAATCCAGTCTCTCTCATCTCATATATATATCTCTCTCTCTCTCTCTATGTATCTTTTGTCTGCTCCCTCTTCTCCACCTTTTCTCTCTCCTTTGCCAAACTAAACACTACTTACATCAACCCTAAAGTAACAGGGGTAGTTGGGTAACAGGTTCATCTTCTAAAGCTCTCAAATCCTATAAAAAAAAAAAAGAAAAAAGAAAAACTGCTAAGAAATACTATTGGCATAGGTCAATATGTTTTGGTCGTTATAGTTTTGGTGGCCGGCCGTACGAAATGCCTAAATGGTCAAACCATGCCTTTAGATTTGGTCACCGACCCACAATTCATGCAACGAGAAGGAAACAATGGTCTGCAGACTCTCTGCATGGAAATGGAATCCTTTTACATTTTGATAATTTTATACGTACGTAGTATGATGTGATACAAGAATAGTATAACATTTTTCTATCTGTTTTGAACCAGAGACAGAATCAGTTTTGCCGGGTCAAATTGTGGTCTCACATGACAAAAGACCCAGGTGGACCTGTCCTAGCCATACATTCACAATTAGTGCACATATCGGCACCCATGGCCCCTTTTTGTGTCTCGTACAAATGATTCAAATCATTTATTAATTTTAAAATATTTTTTCAAACAATCTCGAGAAAAATTAGCTCAATCAAATAGCTGAAAGTGCTTGATCCTGTATTCTAAATAAAATATTCATACATTGGATCAAATACTTTCAGTAAATATGGTGGCTAATTTTTTTCCATGCCACTCGGAATAATATTTTTGAATTAATAAATGGTTCAAATAATTTGCGTGATACCGAAAGTGGACCCTGCGTGTTGATCTGTGCACGATCGGTGCACTACTCGTCTGTTCCCACGAACTTTTTTTGCGAATAAAGAGAGAGAGAGAGAGAGAGAGAGATTGATTTTAGTACATCCTCTATTATTATTATGTCTCGAGCCACACTACCTACTGGCAAATTCTAGTACAAATATTTTTGGGGGTCAACTTTGTTCAAAATATACTTTCCAACTGTCTAAACCAATTTTAAAAAAGATTCATTAACAACCTTGCTACCCGGTGGTTATAGCAAGGCAATTAAAAAGGTCATTACACCCAAAATTAAATAAAACACGTACGCATGAAGGTGTAACCTCAACAAGATAGGCCTTTTATTTAATTTTAATGTAAAACTCCTCTAGAAACATTAATACACACCGCAAATAGTAAACTAGCTAAGTAGCTTACAGACTCATCACCCAAAGGAAAATATGCCATGCATATATAATGCGTCAAAAGATGTGTATCGACACGGTGAAAAGAAAAACGTAAACATATTGATATCTGTAAATGTGTATATATTGATATACGTGTATCAAACTTCAACTTGATTGGCATTACATATACTCCATAACGAATG
This sequence comes from Rhododendron vialii, assembly GCF_030253575.1. NCBI lineage: Eukaryota > Viridiplantae > Streptophyta > Magnoliopsida > Ericales > Ericaceae > Rhododendron > Rhododendron vialii. The sequence continues at coordinate 9,691,979 of NC_080564.1, read as the reverse complement.
GTGGATAGCAAAACGTACGGTTTGAAAAAAAATTCCAAGTTTCTTCACCACAATTAGCTAGGGTTTACCATGTGATGTCCAAGAAGCTAGGGACATTGCATGGTAATGAGACATAACAATGCCAGTGGTGGTTCAATTGTCGGGTCTAGTCAATTAGAATATATGATTTGGCGCAGAAGGAAGCGTACGGACCATGCATCCATGAGATAGACTACCAAGAAGACCAAAAACAAGATCCCCAGCTAGCTAGCTAGCTAGCTACCATGATCACATCCCAAGGCATTTGTCTAATCATTTGTCTCCAATTGTGTTATTTCTCCATGTTCATTTCATCAAGGTTTTAAACTTAATTATAGACATGTTGTTGTTCGAGGATCTATATATATTCTTCTTGTTTGCTAGGTCAGTGTTTATTAATACGGCGACATTAATTTTACCGTTATCGTGCATTGCCAGTTGATTAATTTCGTCTTTCAAGCAAACCTTTGTGGTCCTGCTAGAACTCATCGTATTTCCTCTGTCTCCCTCTCTCTTAACAACTGCCCTAGCAAATGGCTGGCTTTAGACAAATGTATTGAGATGTTGAAGATCCATCTTTGAGTATTTGGTCATTTCATCGACCTAATCGGTTTGTACTCCATTGAATAAATTCTACTATGAAACTTGGACATGCAGAGGAAACATGAGCCATAAATATCGAGCGAATCATGTGCTCGATTTAATGATTTTTCTTTGGTAAGTATTCTGAATTATTATCGTCGTCTGTCTAGTTATCAAATCGTCATGTTAAGATCGTGCTAGGGTGGTTTAACTTGTCATAATTAATTTAGAGTCAAATTAGTGAGATTTTGATCCATAATTTAATTTTCGATAGGAGATTTCGGCACTCCTTTATAGCCATCCAGTTTGATTTCGGCACTCATTAGAGTAGTACATGAAGCTTACGATTGCCTAAAAGTGAAAAGTTCAGATTTATAATGATAAGCAAGGAAAAAAAAAACAAGAATTTATCTCTCCGTGACTCGAATTCTTTCCATCTCACTTTATTTTCGGGTGGCTTCTTGCCGGTGTGCCCTCCATCTCTCTGCAAGTGCTACCAAGACAGCGTGATCGTTTTTGACCGGAGTAAGTGTCTAAATAAAGTCGCCAAAGCCCGCCTCATCTACTAACTGCCTCACCCTGGCAGGCAAACTCTGGTACAGTGCCAAAGAGCTGCATGCACCTCCAAAGCCGGGGATATCCCTCTGCCTCGCTCTTTCCTGTGTCAGACACAAAACATAATACGAGCAATAAGAGGGTATATTAGCATGCGAGGCTTTCATTCTCAAGTTCTAGATAATCAATACAATTTGGCTACAGATGATTAGTTCAAGTTATTATGTTGCATGCATGGCATTCAAGGTCGAGTTCATGATTTTGCAACGTTGGTATTTCCTTTCAAGAATTACCACGTACGTTTCAACAGTCAAGCACCAGTGGGCAAATTCAAATTTGAAACTACAAAGGGGGATTTTGAAAAGTTACCTCTGTCCAGTTGCTTGAAATGTGGATCTCGGGATCTCCCAAGACGAGCACAAAGTCGTACTCCGTTCGCCGTGGCCTGTACGCTGCGAAACCCGACGGCACAAACAAGTGTGGTGTGGGTGGCACGTATCCCTCTGCTATAAAAGGAGCCCGGGTCAGCCCCTTCGCCTCTGTCACCGCCGTCACTCTAGGCTCGTGCACCCTAACTCCGGCTCTCTCCTCGGCCTCCAAGCCTCTCAAAACCTCCTTCTCAGCGGCTCTTTCCCTTTCGGCCCTCGCTGCGGCTTCTGAAGCTGCTATCACTCTCTCGCGTTCCTCCCTGGCCTCCAAAACGGCAGCCCCTCTTGTGGGGTTGTCCTCTAACAGTTGAGCAAGTTGCTCGTCGCTTAGAAGCTCGGCAACATCCTATTTTGTGATCGGCCTGTGGCCCGATGATATGGCCACCGGCCGGAAGAGTACATCATCTTCTCTGTATGCGAAGGGGATCCCCGTGCTCTCTACCTCCTTGGATGCCACACCCTTGCCTCTTGCTGGATCCCTCGGCGGAGACCCGTTCGACCCAGTGCCATCACCACCAGCACCACTGCTACCGGCGTCTCCAGAGCCACTACCAGTCACCACCGAGCCTTCCACTGCCATCCTCGGGTCCAAGGGCCGAACAACAAACCCTGCCGTCTCAGCCTCCTCCATCGCGCGACGATCTGGCTTCGCCGTGCGATGCTCTCTTCTACCACCAACCTCCTGCTCGCGGCTCTGAACGCCATCACCACTGCATGTAGCCGCTGCACCGGCACCCATGGTCATCGTCGTTGCCATCTGATCTCATGTGTCGACCTCCATTCGTCCTCCCTCGTCCCCCGGACGATCAACAACTTCTCCTTTACCGCCACCATTGCCGTGATCCGCCATGGGTGTGTTCTTACGCGTGGGTTTATCAATTTTAATGGGGAAATCAAAGGGTTTGAATTGGGGGTTTCAGGGAGAAGAGAGTTGGAGAGAGTTTGAAACTGTACTGAGCGATTTTCAGAACGTCCCCGTCGATTATATGGAAGAAAACAGGTCTGGGCCCGGTCTGGGCTTTTTCTAGACCCAGGCCTGAACAGGAAACCCTCGCACGACGGAGTGACTCTGTCGCGCGATGGTTTGGTTGGGCCTCCAGGCCCAATGCAGCTTCTGGACAGGCTCAATCATACTTATCCACCCTTAAGAGCCCATAGGTTCTCACTTAGGCGCTGCAACAATTTTGAGGTTTATTGTGAGTTGATGACTTTTAAATCCAGCGACGATCCATCCGTCCGATTATCAATCAACGACGATCTATCCGTCCATTTTCAAAATCAGCGACGATCCATCCGTTCGATTATCAATCAACGACGATCTATCCGTCCACTTTCAAAATCAGCGACGATCCATCAGTCTGATTTTCAATCATTGACGATCTATCCGTCCATTTTCAATCAACGACGATCCATCCATCTGATTTTCAATCACTGATCATCTATCCGTTCGATTATCAATCAACGACGATCTATCCGTCCATTTTCAAATCAACGACGATCTATCCGTCTGATTATCAATCAACGACGATCTATCTGTTCATTTTCAAATCAACGACGATCTATCCGTCTGATTATCAATCAACGACGATCTATCCGTCCACTTTCAAAATCAGCGACGATTCATCCGTCCGATTATCAATCAACGACGATCTATCTGTCCACTTTCAAAATCAGCGACGATCCATCCGTCTGATTTTCAATCACTGACGATCTATCCGTCCATTTTCAATCAACAACGATCCATCCGTCTGATTTTCAATCACTGACGATCTATCCGTCCATTTTCAATCAATGACGATTGATCCGTCCGATTTTCAATTAGCGACGATCCGTCCGTCCGATCTACTTGTTCCCCAGGAGAATTGCTTCAAACGGTTGATCAACTCTCCGATCCATTGGTGCACGGTATTTTTACATGCTTGTTTTCATTTTCCATTTTTTTCGACTTTTGGGTAAATTGGATTGGTGTCTAGAAATCTTTGACGTTACCCGTATCAGCCAATGGTGCCCCGTGTGCCGTCAAAGAGGGACTGCTGTAGACACCCCAATCTAATTTCCCAATTGATTTACTTTCGTTTTCGGTTTCTTGTTTCCCCGATGATGAATCAGGTCAAAACAGTATTGAGTGTGAAGTGGCTTGAGCTTGGAGTAGGCAAAATCCATCTTGAACCCTAAAACCCTAAGTCAAAACCCCGACCACAGGGGTTGACCATCGCGCGACCCATTGAGTATATCGCGTGATGCTTTACTTGCCAGGTAATTGGTCAAAGTCAAACTTTGACTGTTGACCATCGCATGGTTGGGTAAAACCATCGCGCGATGGATCCAGTCCCTCGCGCGATGGTCAACACCTGTCGTTTTCACCTTTTTTCAGCTGGATTTTGTGATGATCAGAAGGCTACTGACCTGGGAACCCCGTTTTCGTGGGCTGAACAACGTTTGCAGGTGCATAGGTTACACCACCCTCACAACCACTCCCCTCACCTTGTTGGCCACTTCCTCCACCAAGAAGGGCTGGCCAGCCGTGTTGGCTGGTCACTAGGCCAAGTCCTTCACTCACCTCATAACCTCTCTTGTCCTATAAATACCCCCCATTGTTCATCTTGCAAAGGGTTACAAAAAAAAAAAATCAAGAAGAAAGACAATACTTCAAACACTCCTCTTACTTCCTTACTCAAGTCATTCCCTTACACTCATCTTCCCAGCCATACCACCTAGTTTGATCCATTTTCGTAGCACACAAGCAAAGGTATAACTCATTTACTGTTTACTGTTTTGATCCCTGAGGGAGGCTGGCAGAGCCAAGGCTGATAATCAATATCAGTCCTGGTTCTAAAGTCAGCAGGGTTACAAGAGCCGTGTAACAAGCAAACCCACGCACGACGGACTCACTATATCGCGCGACGCTTTGAGTCAGCACGTGACGGTCTTCGTGGGGATGGGATGCTAGTTATTTTCTGTTTCATAGTATTTTAAATCACTGTGAAGCATGTTTAAAACCAGATCCACTGTCTTACATGTTAAAATTTGTAGTTTAACTCCTAGCTCTTAGTAATTTAACTTTGGAATGCCCCTGGGTTGCTCTTGAACATGTCTCAGAGCTCAGGCATGCAAAGCAATTCCTAAAAGTCCAGCTGTGACACTCGCGCGATGAAGTGACTCCATCGCGCGATGGTCGGTCTGTTTCCAGAAGTTGCCATTGCATGGGCAGCTTGGTCCATGGCCATTGTTTAATGCCCCCACTGTTTAGGGGTTTGTTCTTATCTCCTATCCATTCTGTTTGTAATAATTATTTCCTTTCAGTATATATAATCTGCTTGGTTTGAATCCTGGGTGTGCACTGGTCCTTCCAAAGCCCAGAAGGAGATGAAATTCAACCTGATTGGAGGGATATAACCATCGCGCGATGGTGTGAGTTAGTTGCACGACAGTTACTTGCATGCTAGCAGAGCCATGCATGCAAGTTGGCTGCTGTTTGTGCCTAATTCATGCCAAGGCACTGTTTTGATGCCCGATAATGATGTTGGGTTTTATCTCGTTTATCTTTCAAGCATGACATCCATTTATGTTGACTTTAAATCACATCCTGCAAATATGTTACAGTTTTAATCCCCATTAAACTGTTACCCCGCCCTAATTGGCTAAAAATTGATTAATAAAAGAAGAATCGCAAACTTTTTCGCAAAATGCTTAAGTAGAGACCAATCTTCGGATTGAGCGAGAGAGGTGCCTTAAAACCTTCCCCTCTCGTAACCTGGCTCCCGAACCCAGATATGGTTATGACGGACTAGTGCCTTAACATTTTCAAATCAAATTAGCGCAGTAAGTGTTTCGAAATACGATTTCTTGGGTGTCGGACCCTCAAAACCCGAGTGGCGACTCTATATTTCGCGAGCGCTTGATGTCCAGCTAAAGCGCTCCCTCGATTTCGGACCCTTGCATTTTTGAAATCGGGAAATTCCAAAGGGCATGCTGCCCACAATTCCAAAGGCACAACTTTTTAATTCTACGCAGAAACAAAAAGTTCTAAGCAGTTTGGCATAACTTCATTATTAGAGCGTTTTTCTTAAATAATTTTTTATAATCTTTTTATGGACATTTAATAGTTTCGCTTCCATTTTTACATGAATTATTGATTCGTTTCAACGGGCAAAGTCTAACAAATAAAATATTATGACCAAAAACTAATTTTTAATTCCTAATCATCTCTGTGGTGCAATAACCGTCATCTTTTTGTTTTTTTGGGGTCTCTCGCACCTTTGAATCATTTCAATGTAGCATTTGTAAGTACATCTGTTCATTGCCAACGCTTAAATTTCCTAAAAGCAGCGCGTTGTTGTTGTTATCATGGTTTTGAGAATGGTTAAATTGTCAATCACGAAGCGGTTTTTTTTTTTTCAATGGAAAAAGCATACCCATTTATAAAAGTTATACGGCATCTACAGATTATCACCGGATTACAGATCAAGCCATATGGCAGTAACAGATTCTTACCCGAATATAAAGATACAGAGACACAATCAAACCCTAAAGCTAACGATATACAGGAAAAGCAAATAGACGAAACTGATGTCTAACGCTTAAGCAAGAGCCATCGCTCATTCCACACTATTATCAACAAGGACCGGCATAAGTGGAGCTATAATACCCAGACACAAGACATCTTGGGATGACGGAGCTCTATATCAAAGACAACATCAAAAATCTATGGAAATCAACAACCAAGTGGATTAAATCCGGACGAAAACTCGACTAAATCCGGACGAAAACCGTACAGAAACCGGACTGAATACGGACAAAAATAAAATAAAATAAAACATATACTCCCCTCCGTTATTGAGCAACCCTTCTCTTGTCTAACTGCCTACCAATCAAAGCTCTCAAGCTGACGACTCAAGAAGCCACCGGCGGCGAGTGAAGCGGTGATGAATGGCAAGCGGTTTGGATAGAGAAGGGAAAGGGGAAACCAGATATGAAGGGAGAGATTGATTCCTCCCCTTCCGCCACCCAAAGTTGGGTATAAACCCAAGGGGGAGGGAGGAAGAAGAAGAGAAAGTGCGACAGTTGTTTAGGGTTAGAGAGAGGTGCTCTCCTTTGGAGAGAAAATAATGTTGTTTTTTTTTTTTTCACGACAAAGCAGTTTGAAGAGAACGAGTTCTATCATTTACACTTATGTCGTCATTACCATACATATCCTTTCCCGTGTCGCAAAATTTTTCATCGTAGGTAAACTAAATATGGCAAGTGGAGTAGGCAGCCATGTATTCCATGTACATCTTCCGTTTCAAATTCTTGGTTCTTTTTCCTTTTTTTTGAAGTCTAAAAAAATTAGCCATATTTCTTATTTTATAATATTTTTTATATCAATTATAGAAATTGTTTGATAGATCTCAATGAGTTCTTTTTATACAAAGTTTTTAAAATCACCTATTCAAGAATGTGTCCAAATTTGTCCAGAATGTCCTTGACACGTTAATTTTTTGAGGGACAAACTTTGGACTCCATACATTTAAATCTGATAGTTGAGGGACAAAATACGAGCAATTGAAAGTTTTGGGACAAAGTAAGAACCTAAATAGTTTATTAGGAGATTAAAAATGAGAAAACTCCGGTACACAGCAACTTTGTTGTGTGTACTGTACGCCCTTTACGAACTTTTGTGACCCTTTTTGCGAATTTTTGTTGCCCTGATATATGAGGTTTGTGGTAGTTTATTTTTACAAATTTTTGTGACTCCTTTTATGAATTTTTGTGGTTCCTATAATGACATTTTTTGGTCAAATAAAAATTAACTTTTACAAATTTTTGTGGTTACTTTTTCAATTTATGTGGTGTTGTTTATGAATTTTTTGGTAAAAAAAACAGCTCAAAAAAGACGGCTCAAAGGTACAATTTTTTTTGGGTGTTATTTACGAAATTTTTGTGGTGTATTTATGATTTTTTGCAGTTCAACTTACAAACTTTTTGGTGTTTAATTACAAAATTTTGTGGCTCAAAATACGAATTCCATTCCGTACACCTAAAAATATGGGTGTTTACTCTAGCCTTGTTATTAGATTAAAAAGAATTGGCAGTAACGAACAAATGGGCTTGATTCTGGCCCCAAAAAATTGATTAGAGCTGTTTATTTTGTGTTTGGGACCTTTGGGTTTAGCACATGCAAATATTTCTCTAACCAAACCTAAATGGAAATCAATTAACTGAGTATTCTATTAGGAAAAATTAGTCATAAGGACGGTAAAATAATTTTTATTTAGGGGAAGGATACCAGCAAAATAGTTTTCAGTGGAGGTCCTTCAATTTTTTGAGTTTTTTAGCTATAAGACCAAAACATGTTTAGGTAATTCCATAGAGTTTTAGGGTTCACTTTCTTATTATAGAGTTTTAGTGGTTTAGATATTTTCATAGGGTACCTTAGGGTTTTAGGCACTTTTATACATAGGGTACCCTAAGATTTTAGGCACTTTCATATGGTATCTTAGAATTTTTGGCACTTTCATAGGGTTCTCTAGGGTTTTAGGTACTTTCATAGGCACGTTTGTCCTTATGTTTGATTACAAAAAGTGCTTGTTCTTAAGCTCAAAAAATGTAAATATGAGGGCTTTTGGTTAAGTTTCCCTTTCTATTTAAGACCAAAAATGCCCCATATGTGGAGAAAGTCTAAAAAAACAATCTCCACATAGATGGAGAAAAACTTTTATGTATACCAGGGATACCAAGGGTGTTGGTATCCCCTTATAGGAACTTATATCCATCTCAAAATTAATTGACAATGAGTAGAGAGGTTCCAAATGTTATTAAGTGATCACCCATTTCACTCCCAAGTAATGTGGGACTTTATTACCTTAACATCCCCCTCACGTGCAGCCGCGTTTGAGATCTGTCATGTATGGCTACTTTTGGGTCCTCTATCATCGTGCAACCTTTTTGCTGGTTTGTCATTGTGGGGTGTGGATTGTAAATTTTATAAAATGTGGAGTGGAACGGGCCCTTTTCTGATACCATGTAGAAACTTTATATCCATCTCAAAACTAATTGGCAATGAGTGGAGAGGTCCCAAATGTTATTAAGTGATCACCCATTTCACTCCTAAGCGATGTGGGACTTTATTACCTTAACACCCCTTCGCTCCATTTCTAATTTGTCGGCCATTTTCGGATCAAACTTGAATGATCGGTTCCGTTTATTTTGTAGAGTTCGTCGAAAACCCCAATCATACTAAAAATCGTGTTCATCGAATTTTAGTAGATACATGATCAGAACAAGTGAAAATTGCGAAAAAAAAAAAACTGGATTATGATTCAATGTGTTTTTTGAACCCAGTTTTGGTTTTTTTTTTCAATTTTCACGTGTGCCGATCATATATCTTCTAAATCCGATAAACACAAATTTTGATATGATTAGGCTTCTCGCCGAACTCTACAATATGTACGAAACCGAACATTTTGATCGAAACTATAGTGATCGGTATGCAATATAATTATCTAACAAAATTAATAACCTCCTCTATGCAGATTATTCTATTCATTAACGATGTGGCAAGGTAGTTTTCAACCTTATTTCTTTCAGAATTATTGTCACCATGCATATTTGGACTAATTCTCAAGGGATTGATTCCACCGTCCATTAGATGGGAACTCCAATTAAAGTCAGAAAAAAATTCGTATGAATTGACCTTCAATAGCACCTGAGAAATTTTGAACTTCCTGTTTTGCTAAGGAAAATAAGTACTTATTTTTTAAATTAAAGGTGATATATTATGAAAGAATGATTTGTCTCGTAAAACAGAAAATCAGAACCTTATCAAAACGGGGCCTTAAAACCCAAACAAGGAGCAAACTCCCAAGTCACAGGTTTTGATCACCAAGCCAACTTCTAAGTCGAACATGTGGAGGCCCAATTCATAATCAATTGGACCAGATGAAGCCCCGAAAGTCCAAACGATGTTTAATTTTAGATTACCTGATTTGACAAATTTCGAACGAGCTTGGAATAGGTCCAAACTTGGTGGGCTGACTTATTTTCGCGCTCTAGTCAATACACACGATGCATGGTGGATTTCGGCCCAATTCATTAATTTAGCCCTTCAATTTGATATTTTTGCCGTTTTAGAAAACTTTTAATTCGTTAACTCTTAGACCGTAATTTCTTATCAGTTGGTCCTTTTTGGGAAAGTCCTGTTTTCCTTTTTCGTTTTCAATTTAGGAGTTTTCCCAAATTATGAGAATTTTTATTTTTCGGCTTCAATTATTAGGGTTTCGGGGTTACACCATATAAAATGATTGTAACCTAATGTTTTCATTCAACTTTTATCAATGATATTTCAGAGTTTCTCTCTCTTTTTCTTGGGCGCAAAATTTGCTCGTGGACTCGAGTTGTTTATCTCGTTTGGACTAGTACGCTAACCAATCTCTTGTGAATTCCGCTGCGTCAAAGTCACTATGATTGACTTAATCACAAAGAATGATTTGTTTTTAAGTTCCCTTCCCAAAGTCAGTCCATATCATGATGTTCCCAAAATCATTATTAAACTTTGCTTGTGTTGAAAATTGCAAGTTGGAAGGGGAAAAAAAATCCCAACTAGCAGGCTCCGTGAAATGCTGCGATGGACCCAACAGATGTTTTTTAAAACTATAAACAATTAATTATTTTACAATCATGAGTTCGTTTTTATTTAGTCAATTAAGTAACAATAATATCTCAATCGAATAAGTTGCTGATGAAACTTCAGTTCTAACTTCACAAGACTTTCTCGTTTTTTTTTCTATAAGCAACATAATTTTATTAAAAACTCGACAAATGGTACGTTTCACTTTACTCCATTGCAAAGAGTGGGCTCCTCTCGCTTTGAAGCTCACTCATCTTCTTCTTGACCTTATTCTCGATCATCATAAAGTATCAAAATAATTTAAAAGAGAATATTGACCGACAAAATTGAGAAAATACTTATTCACTATAAAGTGTCGTAATCATGAGTTACGCTAAAGTTACGTGTGAAAGAAATGAAGAAATCAATTAATACACTGTTTGGCTATTTTTTAATGATAAACTCTATTACTGGCAAAGTGTCCAATTTCTTACATGCTCAGTCAATATCAAAACCGTTTGACATTTCACGTTGCTGTGGGATTTTTTTTTTCTGAATTTGGTGAAAGAAATCGGGACGTGCGGTGGGTCTCCCAAAGTAACCGATAAGTCTCGTCTTTGGTGCAGTCAATCTGGACATGCGATTGATGGTGCGGCTACTTACTAATTTTCACCCCATGAAAATAGGTTTAGCGCTGAAATTCATTTTTAGCAGTTTCAGAATTCAATTCCTGGTGTACAGCTTTTGAATAGTACTAACCTCTTTTGTTATAACATCGGACAATCCCGTTTTCCTCTTGTATATCACTTCAAGTTGTAATTGTAATATTGTTCTTGTGTGTGTGAGAGAGAGTGAGAGAGAGACGAAGTTCAGTTCGCCAATGGAGCTTACGGTAGTATTTTGTAGGTTGTGGTTCTAGACGAATTATCTTCGGAGATAGACGCTGGTGCAATCTTAACACCCTCGGTAGGTGACGGATCTGTTTTAAGGAATTTGTGTGAAATGCATGATTGGGTTCGCTCGATGTGTTATATTTATTTTATGTAAGTATTTTGTAATTCAAAAGTGTTACACACATAATGGTTGTGTAAAACACAATACACAACCAATCTCTAGCCGTCTATTGCTGTAATAAATGGTCAATATTCGCTCAAACTCTTTCCCATAAAAATTAAACTTTTCCTTGGAAGAGTTTTTATAAAATCTAGACCGTCCAAATACATCTGGACGGTCAGAATTATACACACAATCAACAAAACGGTTGTGCAAGTAGCATTTTTGTTTGTAATTGCATTTTGTATTATCGATGAAATTGTATTCTTGTTCAGCCGACTGTATTTTTCCCAACAGTTGCGCCACCATTGGCGTGTTTGCGATTAAATGTGGATACATATTTTAAATTCTAGCCTTAGATTCTGCTGCAAATTCTAGATTTTGAATTTAAGTATAAACAGATATACCTGTTTATTATAGCACTGTGATTATGATTAATCTGGAGATTCTGCTACAGATTCTATTCCTAAATGTTACTCACAATGCATGTTCTACTCTGGCCGCCGGATGCAAATCAAGCGGGCACATTGGAGGATGGTGTTGTGCAGTGGTGTGCGCAGCACCGTGCTGCTCACTGGAGGTCTTGGGAATTGTGCATCTAAAGGCTCAAATCTCATCTCAGCAATGAACGGCTCTTGATCGTTGGTTACCGAGATGACATCCGAGCCATCGGATGTACGATCCGACGGCTCGAAGGTGCGCAGCACGGTGCTGTGCACCTCACTGCACAACACCAACCCGAAGTGGCTGTCTAAATGGGCTTCTTTTGAGAAATTTTTGGGCGCCGAGTGGGTATCACGTCGGTACCAGTAAGTGATGCACCTCGCGTTGTGTAGTATCTGCTTCAGAGTCCCGTAGAAATTGTCGAAACCGCTCAATTTGCATTAAAAAATTATTCATAGATTCCTATAAAAAAATTATTTGAGTCGGTTATCGGTAAGATCTTGATCGTTCTTTAATTTGTTTAATTTTATGTTAGGAAGCTAAACGAAATATTGATCAACCCTTTACCCATGTCCGATTGAACTTATTTTTCACAAGAAGTCTTATAAGTTATTTCAAACCAATTAAACGATTCTGATCATTTGTGTGGAAGTCCAAGATAAGTCTCATACAACACCGTGTATACAGTTTGTGTTCACCTAATGGATACCCATATGCAGTTATAATCTACCAACGCTGATCATCACTCAAAGGAAGGAGTGCTAGGTACATACATTCATGTACACATGCCGCGTATACACGCACTTTAGATCCGTCTCGAGACCTACAAAATAGATCCAAGTAATTTAATTTGTTCAAAATAATTTGTTTACAATTATTGTAAAAAATTAACTCAATCCGATATCGGTAAAGACGTTTACAAAACATCCACTTTTGTATATATAGAAGTCCGATATAAGTCTCATACAACGCCGTGTACATCTTAGTTAGTCAATGGCGGAGCCATATAGGAACCCGGGGGGCCTCGGCCACCCTCGAGCCCCCGAGTTTCACAAATTTTTTATTTTTTACATAAAGATTTTGAATATTATTGATAATTATTCGTATATAATTACTTATAATCTTAATAATTTTGGTTTGATTTGGTAAAAAAACGGTCACTTTATATTCTCATTTTTCAATTTCTTTTATAAATAAAAAATAAGCACATGAATGTTAAAAGTAACCTAAAGGAAAAAAATAAAATGATTGGCATACGCCAACTGTATTAGGCTAGAATCATTTCAACGCACATATGTAATGTACTGGAAAGCCAAAACTTTATGATATACTAATAAGTATGTGTTCTTCAAAAAAATATATGTCCTTTAAACCGGTCCATCCCAATTAAAAATTCTGGCTCCGCAATAGCATTTAGTGTTGACCAAATGGTTACCCATATGCAGTCATAATCTACCGACGCTGATCAAAGGAAGGAGTGCTGCTATAGGTATATACATTCATGTACATATGCCGCGTATACACGTACTTTAGACCCCGTCTCGAGTCCTACAAAAAAGATCCGAGCCTCTTAATTTGTTCAAAATAATTTGTTTACAATCTTTGTAAAAAAATTAACTCAATCCGATATCGGTAAAGACGTTTACGAAACATCCACTTTTGCTACAAAATCCAGGCCTGAATTCTAAAGCAAAATTTAATATTTTGTAAACGTCTTTATCGATATCGGGTTGACTTGATTTTTTACAAGGACGGTAACTAAACTATTTTGAACAATATAAACAGCTCGGATCATTTTTGTAAGATCCGAGACAGATCTAAAATAGTAACTATGTACGTAATGTATGTATGTACCCATAGACTTTCCGGAAAGGGAAGGTGAGGCACCTTTACGGCTTCCTCCATTCATCTCATTTACCAGTACAGTACAGGTGCGATAAAACCCACTAGTCAGACAAATCGACAGCAGAAAATCATTTGGTTTGTGGGTGGGGTAAACAGATGGTTCCCCTCCGTTTCTCCACGTTTCCCATTTCCACACCTCCAATCCTACGACAAAACCGAAGCTCCTTTGGTTTATTTTTATTTTTCCGGGACTCTTGATACGATTTTTTTTTTTTTTTAAATTTGAATACTCTATAATTTTTATATCACATCGATTGGATCAATGACAAAAGTTAAAAAATAAAAGTCAAAATTTATAAAGTCCACTAAAGAGTACCAAAAAAGTACTCCATTGAAAGACCGGCTTTTCACAAATGTAATGGAGCGGACCTGGAGTACAGTTGGTATTTTCTTTATATTCTCATGCACAAGGACAAGATTCGATTCCCATAAGCACCCATCTATCTTCCCAAATAGCTTAGGATGGAGTAGATTAAGATTAACGAATAACAAAAAGAAAAAGACCGTCTTTTCCAATTAAAAGATCTGTCTTTCATTGTCTATTTGTCATCTTTATATGAACTTTCCAACTTTCTTGATTCTTATATTTTTTGATTCCTTTTGTAAAAATGATTTTCAAATCTAATAGAAATTATAACATAATTAAAAAAAAAAAACCGTGACAAAAAGTAACCAAAAAGTTTGCGATAAGGAGCCATAATACCACCAGAGAAATTGAATGGAGTGGGGTTAATCAAACAATCATTTTTCAGTAATGTGCAGTTTTTTAAGGGAAAACAACGATTGCACCTAGACATGTGCAATTTTTTTAAATCATTTACCGTGTAGCAATTTTTTTTTCAAAGTAACTATATAAGGAGTGTGTATTATAGTACTTTTCATAAAACAAAGGCAAAAAGAGAATTTGATTCATCCAAAAGTGAAATGGACAAGTATTTCTGCCTCTGGACATGCAAAATTCTAAAAGTGTATAAACAAATTGAGACAGAGGTAATATATTCCTGTAATGTTATCTGTTTTCCTGCAAAGACGACCGCTAGGAAAAGACGTGCGAATTTTAGGATAAAAAATAAAGTATTTTCCGTGCATTGATTTTTTAAATTTCTTTTCACCGTATAAAAAGTATCGATTAGTTACTAAATTTGGTGCAAAGAAATTTAGAATATTATGCACGAAAGTGGCTTTTTTATTCAAAAATTGCACTTTTTTTCCGGAGTGATTCATTTTCCTGGACGGAGGAGGTACTAGTTAATTTGGTGGAGATGAACCACAAAAATCCTATCTTAATACATATTTCATACTTTTCGACTTTCGTATGTCCCAAGAATATTTGTTCATTTGGAAAAGTTATGGAACAGACCCGTATGAAATTCTATTTTTTCTATTCTACTTTTAATTGATGTGACAACTTTTAACTTTGTATTTTTTTTTGAAAAAATAAGGCAATTGGCTTATTTATTTTTTGTTATTTAATTTTTTTTGATTTTGATAGTTTTGCGTCAAATTTTTGTATAGTATTGATTTGTCTCGACGTCATGGATCTAAAAAGTTAAAAAATATGTTCCAAACTATTTTTTAAAATAATCACAAAAATAAACCAAAAATCAAGTCTTTATTTTAAAAATCACTCCATAAGTTTTCATCGGTTATTTTTTAGTTTTGCAATTCCTCTTGAATAGACGAATCAATAATTCACAAAATTTTTGTTGAAAATCAAACAAATGCAAAAAATATTTGAATAAAGATTTTGCCAAAATAGGCATTGAGTTTGTTTTTGGAAAGTTTAATGATTATGCTTTCTTAATTTAAATTTCCTAAAGTGAAAAAATAAATTGGGACGGGGGAGTAACTCCAAAAAGGAAACGAATCACCCAAAAGTACTAAATGGATTTTTTTTTCCTTTGCATTTTGTGAAGGAAAAAAGCCCATTTAGTATTTTTAGCATTTTTTAAAAAAATGAGTAGGAGCCAACGAATAGAGTTGGAGGATAATACATGCCATGAGCATTGCATGACATGGCATGGTGGATGATGATTCCTGACAATGATTACAAACGGAGGGTCATGATGGCAACGCCTCCTTTTCCGGAAATAAATGATTAATTGTTTCTATTCCATCCATTTAAGAGAGAGAGAGAGAGAGAGAGAGAGAGAACAAACGCCGATACTGCGCGCAGCCACAGCCGCCATTTCATCTTCTTCTTGTGATGATTAATTATTACTATTACCACCACCAAAAAAGTGTTTCAAAATACAAAATCCAGGAGCAGAAAGAGGAGATCTTCATTTACGAGCAGTAAAAAAAAAAAGAAAAAAGAAAGAGGCCCGAAAAATCTTCTATTTAACGGACCCCTACTTGTGCTTATGGAATGGTGAGGAAACAGCCAGAAGATTAAAACGGTCCATTCTCTCTCTCTCTCTCTCTCTCTCTCTCTCTCTCTGTTTCTGAAATTTCGGAGTTTTTTTCTCTGCTTTCCTTGCTAAACATATTCCTTGAAAGGGCGGATATTTTGTTTCCTTTGACCCTTCGCTCCTCTTCCTACATAAACAACCCTCAGCGCAACAATCATCAAGCACGCGTTTGAACTTCTGTTCTCCCTTTTCGGCTCCTCTGTTTCGTTATTCGCTTGAGTACTCTGTTTTTTTAAACTCTCAGTGTCTTGAAAATATGGTGGTGGAGGGTGGTGGAGCGGTTCTGGTGGTGAGACCATTCGATGCGAGAAAAGACTGCGGAGAAGTGGAGGAGTTAGAGAGGAGGTGTGAAATAGGACCCAGCGGAAAACTCTCTCTGTTCACCGACCTATTGGGCGACCCTATCTGCAGAGTTCGTCACTCTCCTTCCTACCACATGCTGGTACATACTACCAAACTGCCCACGTTTTTTTTTCCCTATCTCGTATTTTCTCATGTTTTGAACGGTCCAATGTTATGCGGTTACGGGCCATTTGTACCATATTTATTTGGTTCATCTTCGCTACAGGTGGCTGAGACGGTGACGGTAAGTAAAGATGGTGTGGAGGAGAGAGAAATAGTTGGGATGATTAGAGGCTGCATCAAGACCGTTACTTGCGGCAAGAAGCTCTCCCGGGTTGGAAACGACGGCCGCGATCTTCCCGCCAACAAAGCCCTCCCTGTCTACACTAAACTCGCCTACATCCTAGGCCTCCGCGTCTCCCCTTCTCACCGGTACCACCCTCCTCTTGTCTCCCCCCCTCTCTCTCTCTCTCTCTCAATACATTTGCCTGATCATGTCGGGTCCTCATTTTGAACGAGATTGACCGGTGGAAACAACCTAATGATTAGTGGTCTGAATTTGTTCATAGCCGAGATATAGACTTTTGGATCCATTCCAAAATGAGGTCTTATCTTAGATGATAGATGGATCATATCATCGGGTCCTCATTTTGAACGAAATCGACAATCAAACTCAACAAATAGTATTGTATCATGCCGAGATTTAAACTTATCGCGTTGATGTCTTAATTCTTCTAGAATAAATGGCTTTTTCGTCCATTCCAAAACGAGGTCTTAATTCTTATACACTAAATGACTCATCTTGGGTTCTCAATTCGAACGGGATCTAATGGTTCAAATCTCGACGATAATGGTTTGGATTTATTCATAATGTCTTGCCGCGTGAGAATATACTTTTCTATCACTTGCAAAATATGGTCTTACAGGATCCGGACCCTAATACATAGTCAATCATTATGGATTTTTCCGAAAATAGATCACTGAGTTTGATTCACTTCAGAAATTGACAATTTCAAGTGCTACTATTTTATTCCATACACGTATTACTATTTTCCGTTAATAGTAATCATACAATAAGGCTACGTTCTTATAAACTTAACTTAAATATGAGAATTTGGTTCTTATTTGAATTTGTTTTGCGCCAAATTTTTGTAAGTTATTGATTCGTCTTGACGAGAGTAATTAGAAAAGTAATTTTTTTTTACTTTTACCCAAGAATTTTGAGAAATAATCACTTATTCACTTTTTTGCGCTAAAAATGGTTATTTCTTAAAATACTTGGATAAACGTAAAAAAAATTTATTTTTTCGATTCCTCTCGTCGAGACGAATTAATAACCTACAAAAATTTGGCACAATAACTAACCAATGCCAAAAAAAATTCAAAGAAGGACAAAATTCTCAGATTTGAATTAAGTTCGTAACAACGTAACTTAACAGAATACTACTAGGATTTTACTGCGTACGTGTTTATTTGTGTATCCATAACCGTTTTTCGACGTTATCGCAGGCGATCGGGAATAGCGCTGGAACTGGTGGCCAGAATAGAAGAATGGTTCACGCAAAACGGTGCCGAGTACTCGTACATGGCCACTGAAAACGACAACAAGGCTTCCGTCACCCTCTTCACGCAGAAATGCGGTTACTTCAAATTCCGCACCCCGTCAATCCTGGTCCAACCCGTGTTCGCCCACCGGATACGGGTCAGCACCCGGGTCTCCATCCTCAAGCTCACCCGCTCCGAGGCCGAGACCCTCTATCGCCGCCGGTTCTCCACCACCGAGTTCTTCCCCCGCGACATCGACTCGGTCCTCAACAACAAGCTCAACCTGGGCACCTTCCTGGCGGTCCCGGGCGGGTCGTATCCCCCCGGGTCGTGGCCTGGGCCGGACGAGTTCTTGTCTGGCCCGCCGGAGTCGTGGGCGGTGATGAGCGTGTGGAACTCCAAGGACGTGTACAGGCTCGAGGTGCGGGGCGCGTCGCGCGTGAGGAAAGGGCTCGCCAAAACGACTCGGCTGGTGGACCGGGCTTTTCCGTGGCTCAACATCCCTTCCATGCCGGCTGTGTTTCAGCCCTTTGGGTTTCATTTTCTGTATGGGCTCGGAGGGGAAGGCCCGCGGTCTGTCAAGTACCTGAAGGCCCTGTGTGGGTTTGCCCACAACTTGGCCAAGGAATGCGGGTGCGGGGTGGTGGCCACGGAGGTATCGAGTCGCGAGCCGCTCAGGCTGGGGGTCCCGTACTGGAAGGCGCTGTCGTGCACCGAGGACCTGTGGTGCATCAAGAGGCTTGGGGAGGACTACAGTGACGGGTCTGTGGGCGACTGGACCAAATCGCCTCCTGGCTCATCGATTTTTGTCGATCCTAGAGAGATCTAACTTAGGAGTTTTTTTTTTTCAAGAAGAGCTAATTTAGAAGTTTTTTTCTTTTTGTTTTTGTTAGCCCGGGTATAATGTCCTAGTGCTCAGGAAGTTGAATAGGAGAAAATGTTGCTCCCTCTCTCTCTCCTTTGTAGGCTGTAACATTAGATTACCAAGTGGCAATTTTGAAGGGGTAGTGAGGGGCAAAAGAGATGGGTTTATTTTCATTGTATTTTGTTGTGGACTGTTCCGTGGGGAAATTTTTTCAGTGTCTAGCGAGTACCACATGGTGTCTGTTTGCGCATCCGAGCCGTCTATTACGTGTTTGAATGGCTCAGATTTGGAAAAAGAAAAGGAAGAGAGAGTGTTGAGGTGAGAGAAGAGAGAATGTTTCAATTCGAGCCGTCCAAAAATGTATTGAACGGTTCGGATGCGCCGAGCGGGTACCACGTAGGATATACCCGCTCGATACTGAAAAATCACTCGTTCCGTGGTGTTGTTGAGGGGATATATGTCCAATTTTTGAACTTACTTTTGTAAATGGATTTGGCTTTTAAGATCCTCATTTGTTTTCATGTGGTGTGGTGTTGGTTTCATTTCGGCCTTTACTCGAATTCTGAAACGGTTGCGATAGGGATTGTTATTCGTGTGTATCCAAGTTCGGATATTCCGCTTTTGAGCAAAAACCATGGGCGCCAAAGAATAAAACAATTTCTTCTGATGTAGGCACTAAATAGTTAGGCCATTAAGAAGGGTAATATGGTCTTCTGAATGGTTATGAGACAGGGGATATTATAATGCGGGGCTATTTTGGGTGAGGATGAACTTAGCTAGTATTGGAGAGTTCTCTTTTTAAGTGATGCTCTGCTTGTTTCTTAATTTCTGGAAATTGATTGGGAGTTGGCTGTGGAAATTTAATACTATTGTAGACATGCACAAATGTCTAGACACATACGTTTATTGAATTTGCATTCAACTTACATCATGTGCACGTCGACGGCTATAGAAATGTCTGTTTTCAGATCTATTTCCAGTCATCTTGTTCGTTGCATGTCTACTCCAAAACCAGTCTCTCTTCCAAGCGGGGGGAAATGTTACATCAGTCGAAAACCTGTTATATATTATAGTGATGGGATTTTTTCAATTTGTCCCTTTCGAACAAAAACCTATTACTATCAAATTGAACCAAATTAATGATCATTTACCCCATTTGCGTTCTGGTGTGATGCAAGAAAAAAATTAACTTATTTGAATAAGCCTTTGAGATGTGACAATTGCACCAGGCACTAGTAAAAAGCGCATATACAATATTGTAACACAACGGCTTTTTGCTCTTGAAAACTCTCATGATGGAAAAATTTTTCAGTGCCTGGTGGGTACCACGTAGTTTCAATTCAAGCCGTTCAAAAGTGTATTAGACGGCTCGAATGTGTCGAGCGGGTACCACGTGAGATATATTTACCCGGCACTGAAAAATTTCTCCTCATGACGACAGTTGACAGTTATAAATATGTCAAGTTTTAAAAGTCAATACAAAAATGTAGAGAAGTACTTCAACGGTCGCGGACTAGAGCAAAAACTCACAAGTGGATGGTTTGAATTTTGACTTTTGTCCCTCTCAAATTGCAAAAAAGTGAGTGTTTTTAGCTTCTTCTTCAATTCATTGTTTTTCACTGTCCTTTTTTGCCTCTTCTTTAATTCGTCATAGTTTCTTAGATACACGAAAAATAGCTTTACCTCCACTTACCCAAAAACTCAAACTATAAGCTATTCACGAATACAAAATCAGCCTCTCGGAAAAGGGATCTCTCAATAACTTTTCACTATGTAAAACAACTAGCCAATAGAAATGGAAAATCAAAGGCATCTAAATAGTTAACTCTAGTACTAATTTTGTTTTCATTTCGATGAATATCCCATATCTTGAGATCCGCTAACACTGGATCTTTGCATATCCTTTTCAAAAACAGGATGGGATATATACTATGGTCTTGGTTACATCAGTCGATGCGTTCCTGAAAGAATCTGCCACCAAATTAAAGCTACTGCGGTAGGATCACAATCTAATTGCTTTATAGTATTGGCTTACACGTACATTCATATAGATTCTAATTCTAAGTCCTTACAACACAAATTCCCACGATAATGTGGTCCATCAACTTTATAGTACTATTATTGGAACAAAAAGAAGGTTCTCTAGCTCATTGATAATAATGAAGCATGAGATGATTGAGTGAACTTCATTTTCACTAGAAGTTGATGGGTTTTATGGAAATTGTAAGTCTCCTGGACATGGAGGTTTTGGAAGGCAGTGAAATTAATAAAAACAACATAACTAGAATAAGTAAGATTGAAAGCATTCTTGGCAAGCAAATCTTCGCTTCTATTCGCTTCCCGATGCACTTGGCAAATGACACATGACGCTGAACCGAGTGCCTATGTATTTAGTTGGATTTGGTATAGGATTAATTGAATAATCAATTTCAGTAGGAGTATTAGATACAGGATATATAGTGGGATGTGATATAAGTAGGTTAAATATTATCAAACCGATCAAATGACTCAGTCCATGATCAGATTCATAACTACAAATAATTAAAGTGTGCATGATGTAGAAATGAACTATATTCGTCGCGAGATGTGTCTACAGATGGTTGTCTGACCAATCAAGTATGACATTAAATTTGAGCTTGACGAGTACTTAATTTTCATTGGAAGTTGATAGTCCTATGGAAAGATTAAGTCTCACGGACATGGAGGTTAATACATTGAAACGAGTGTCCATGTATTTAGTCTGGTTTGGTGTAGGATTAATAACCAATTTCGCTAAACATTAGAGCAAATGACTCATTCGTCACGGAATGTATTTCCTAATAGTTGTCTGACAAGATAAGCATCACATAAGATTGATATGCTAATTAAAGCGATACTTGTCATGCGATGCATCCATTCAAAGTAGTTTGAGCAGTCAAGCATGGCAAAACATGAAGCATGACGATACTTGTCATGCGATGCATCCATTCAAAGTAGTTTGAGCATTTGAAGCATGACAAAAGGGGTGCATCGAGGATAAAGTCCAAGCCAAATAAAGGCAGCATGACAAAACATGAAATCAAAATAAGACAAGGATAGATAAGCATCCAACAAAGTGTTGGATGCAAAGAAAGATACAAAACCAAAGTTAGGCCTTCAAGGTAGAATCAGCTAGCAGTATTAGATTAGATGAGGAACATATTAGCACTTCAACAAGGAACCAGTTCTACACTGTTGAAAGCTAAAAGTTATACTATCGATCGAATGCTCATGAGGCTAAAAACCTCACGAGGGGATTATTGTAAAGCCGAAACTTTGAACCATTTCTTAATTTGTTTGTAACCAAACCCAAAAAATAGAGGGAAAGACTACAATACACACCTCTTATTTGGGTGTTTATCATATGCACCTCCAAAATGTTATGAATTATAAAGAAAATGTTATGAATCGTATTACTAAAAAATTACGAATCGTATAAAGGTTACGAGATATACCAAAATGTTATGAATTATAATGAAAATGTTACGAATTGTATTGCTGAAAAGTTATGAATTCTAGAACAAAAAATATGAAACACACTAAAATGTTATGAATGAACCATAAAATAAGTGCATATGGTACACTATTTGAAGGGGTGTGTATTATAGACTTTCCCAAAAGTAGGTATTGAAAATGTTAGGCAAACTTTGACCAGTACATAAAGCATGCAAAAAACAGTGCCTAATCTTCAATTAACAAAGATATATAGGCGTAGTCTGAATGCAGGCCAGGCATGCTCACTTCCTAAATTCCTTTTCCAAGTTTACTACGAAAAGATGGACCCTAATACAGGCCGGCCACCTTATCAAGATTCTATGTAGGATCGAATAAGGTTGAAAGATGAGTAGCTTAGCTTCAACTCATCGATCTCTTTCTTTAGTTGACTTGTTTTTTAAGTAGAAAATGTGGGTGGTTTAGGTACGAGGAAGTGAGAACCTTGATTTGGTTTGCATTGTCTAAATTTGTTTGGCAATTTGCTTCCCCATTATCTTTATTAGTCAAAAGAATGACTGGATTGTGAGATTTTCTATGACTCTCTCTCTCTCTCTCTCTGCAATATTGAAGTGGTGAAAAGTCATATAGCTGACTTATACGTAAACTAACCAAAGCACCCAATTATTAAAAACAATTCCTCGTCTTTTTGCTTTTGATAACAGACATCGAGGCATAAATTTTAGATCAAGTGAAGATCTGGTAGATAAACTAGACTAATCTATACGAATTAAATTTGAAAACCTAAATCCCGGCAATTGAACGGGATCAATTTCATGTTTGAATCATGATCCACTTTTAAGTCGAGACATATTTCCATACAGGCCATTTAAAAGCACACAAAATTGTATATTAAAAATCAAGTGGAATTTATTTTTTGATAAAATATCATTAATATCACTAACATTTATTTCACAAAATTATCCATATCCATTTAGTTGTACGCTTGTTTAATTAGATTTTTTATTTGTAAATTGAGACCGAATTGACGACTGTGAGTGTTTGTTCTTTTATTCATTTGGGAAAATGATAGCCCAGGACGTGTTTTGATAATTAATACCCGCTAAGAATAAGTTAAGAACATTTGTTAATACTGAAAATATCATTGACGAATATTAATTATCAAAATACATCATTGACCGTCATTTTCACTATTCATTTCTGAGTCAGCCTCAAGACACCCTTTTCATTTGGTCCAGTCAGGATGGGTTTAACGAGGTGGGTCGAAGCCTAAACAAGTGGGCCAATACTGTAACAGCCCAAACCCCAATTGGCATCTGGATTATTTCTTTTCAGTCCTTTTAAGCTTGACTTTTGTTTACACCCGTTTTTGGTACAAAGCTTTGGTCAGTACCGGAGGGTATTTAATTTATTTAATCAAATTGGGCCATAAAACAGAGGCTTATTGGATTAAAATTAATGGGCTACCGTAGGCCCAATTAATTTTAATTCGAATTGATTATTGGGAAAATGACGGCCCAGAATGTGTTTTGATAATTAATACCCACCAAGAACATGCTAAGAACATTTGTTAATACTGAAAATATCCTTGGCGGGTATTAATTATCAAAACTCGTCATTAACAGTCATTTTCCCTTGATTATTTGAAACTTGGCCTTTTGGGCTTGTTTGTTTGGATAAGTGTTGAGGAAGCACATGATTCATGGGGTCGGTTGGTTTTGGCTGAAGTTTATGATGAGGTTAAACGGAAATTATGATGAGGTTTATGAATGGATATGGGGACTGGGGAGTGCTACTTTCTGCTTGTTATTTGATTCAGTGCTTATGTTAGCTGAGGAGTGAGGATGGCCACAAGTGAAGATCTGTTTAGCCATGTGTTATGGCTTTTACAGCAATTAGGGTTAAATCTGGTGAGATCTACAAGTCAGAATGAACCAATAACCAATAAAAAAGTGAGGGTAATTTTCGCCCTCATTTGGCAAGAGTGAAAAAAATTATACTCCATGCTTACCGTTTATTCTTTGCAATTTTGATAGTTTGTTTGGTGATGGTCTTGTTGGCCTCCCGCCAACGTTTCTTCTTCTTTGGTAAAAAAAAGGGGTATATGATTGTCGGGTAGTTAAGTGCCAATTTGGTTTGGAATGCTTTTTGCTGTTTTTTGTGATTTGGGTTTTGTTCTTTTCTCCCTTTAGTCTTTGTATCTATATTCAAAGATTAATAAAAAAAAATCTAACGAGACTTCACTCGTCCTACGATGACTACGATTGTCGGGTAGTTAAGGTGCCAGTTTTGTTATCTCTTTACGATGACTTTATGTTCTTTGTTTGGGTATCATTGAGCTGTCTTACTGTTTTCGGATTTCATGTGAAAGGATTCTTGGTGTTTTGTAGGTGATCACTACTGAAAACTCTAACGAGACTTCACTCGTCCTACTGGGGCCGTCTGGGGGTTTAAAAGAATTATCAGTTTTAATTTGTTTTCTTTAGTTGCATTTTTATTTTCTTTGCTCGAGACTAGCAAAGTGTAAGTTGGGGGGTGTGATAGGCGCGTAAATGTTCATATACGCGCCCCCTAATTTACCATTGCTAAGTCTATTTATATTATTATTTAGAGTTTTAATGCTTGATTTTTGTATTGAAGGTATTTGAAGGGTTTGATACAAAAATATGCAAAGTTGAAATACTTAACGGTGTTTGACTTTGGGCCCTTTCGAATTCAATCAAGTGGAAGGTCTGGACTCCAATCGGGGTAATAATTTCCAAGTCAAATTGGCGGAGGATAGTTTCAGTGGAAATGAAGAATTGGACTTATGTCTATTAGATGGGCCCAGTAGTTAACAATTGGCTTGACTAAATGGGGGCCCAAGAAAGGTAAAAGGGAAGTCAGTTTGGAATAAAAGAAAAGAAAAGAAAAGAAAAGAAAAGATGTATGGGTTGGGTTTTTAGGTCAGTACTTCACTTATAAAAGGCACGAGAATAGGGGCTGCAAAAAGGGGAATTACTTCTGGAAGGACGATAACAATAAACGAAGAACAGGATGCAGCAGACGCGAAGCGGTGGCCGCCATCGAGATGGTTTCTTCGAAAATTAATTGGAGCTTTTAACTCACTGTTGTTTATTCTTGCAGTTTATTTGTCCCTTAAAGTTTCCAAAGTTTTGTTCAATTTCTCGCCTACTGGTAACTCGTTTCAGTTTCTGTTCTTTAATAAAGTTGTTCTTTGGTATTTGTTTATTTCGTATTTAGAAGCATGTTTCAAATTAGGATTTTTCTTGTTTATTGTTTAAATATGAGTGAGTAATTTTTCTGAGGTATTGGTCGTTGGGTAAAGACGCGCCGTGACCCAATTAGGATTCGTCTCGCAATTTTTCTGTACATTAATTTAATTAAATAATTTAGTTGGTGAAAACTACGTCTGTTGGACGAATCCGAGGCATTGTTAGGGCTCATGTGAGCGGGAACAGGGGACCAAAACCTGTTCACCGCTGTGTACGGGACCGGCAACCTTAGGATTCGCATCCTTCGGAGTTTCCAATTCTCCCTAAATTTAACTATTTTTTTAGAACTTTGAAAAGCAAGCGGATTCTGATTGGGTAGCGAGCGCCGAATTCCCTACGACAGTGCCTCTTTTTAATCATTTGAGCAAATTATCTCTTAGTATTAGTTAATCAATTAACTAGAAGATAAGGGGTGACTACCTAAGAGCTATATTTAATACTACCATCCGAATTTTCACAGCACACACTTCACCGTTCTTAGTGGATTCGACTCCGATCTTATCGGATATTGTGCTACATCGGTCTCAGCCCTACGCTTGGGACAACCCATTGTTTTAGGTCTAGAAATCGGTCAAGCAATGCTCACTTACTAAATTCCTTTTCCAAGTTTACTACGAAAAGATGGACCCTAATACAGGCCGGCCACCTTATCAAGATTCTATGTAGGATCGAATAAGGTTGAAAGATGAGTAGCTTAGCTTCAACTCATCGATCTCTTTCTTTAGTTGACTTGTTTTTTAAGTAGAAAATGTGGGTGGTTTAGGTACGAGGAAGTGAGAACCTTGATTTGGTTTGCATTGTCTAAATTTGTTTGGCAATTTGCTTCCCCATTATCTTTATTAGTCAAAAGAATGACTGGATTGTGAGATTTTCTATGACTCTCTCTCTCTCTCTCTCAAAAGAATGACTGGATTGTGAGATTTTCTCTCTCTCTCTCTCTCTCTCTCTCTCTGCAGTATTGAAGTAGTGAAAAGTCATATAGCCGACTTATACGTAAACTAACCAAAGCACCCAATTATTAAAAACAATTCCCCGTCTTTTTGCTTTTGTACAGACATCGAGGCATAAATTTTAGATCAAGTGAAGATGTGGTAGATAAACTAGACTAATCTATACGAATTAAATTTGAAAACCTAAATCCCGGCAATTGAACGGGATCAACTTCATGTTTGAATCATGATCCACTTTAAGTCGAGACATATTTCCATACAGGCCATTTAAAAGCACACAAAATTGTTTATTAAAAATCAAGTGGAATTTATTTTTTGATAAAATATCATTAATATCACTAACATTTATTTCACAAAATTATCCATATCCATTTAGTTGTACGCTTGTTTAATTAAATTTTTTATTTGTAAATTGAGACCGAATTGACGACTGTGAGTGTTTGTTCTTTTATTCATTTGGGAAAATGATAGCCTAGGACGTGTTTTGATAATTAATATCCGCTAAGAATAAATTAAGAACATTTGTTAATACTGAAAATATCATTGACGAATATTAATTATCAAAATACATCATTGACCGTCATTTTCACTATTCATTTTTTGAGTCAGCCTCAAGACACCCTTTTCATTTGGTCCAGTCAGGGTGGGTTTAACAAGGTGGGTCGAAGCCTAATCAAGTGGGCCAATACCGTAACAGCCCAAACCCCAATTGGCATCTGGATTATTTCTTTTCAGTCCTTTTAAGCTTGACTTTTGTTTACACACGTTTTTGGTACAAAGCTTTGGTCAGTACTGGAGGGTATTTAATTTGGAGGGTATTTAATTTATTTAATCAAATTGGGCCATAAAACAGAGGCTTATTGGATTAAAATTAAGGGAAAATACCAGGCCGGTCCCAAGTTTCCCATTCATAGCCCATCAGCTCCTTTTCTCCACAAGTTCAATTCCCACCAAGTCCTCCAACCGTGATTTTACTTATCTGCCCCGACTTTACTCCCCTCTCTGTCTCTTGATATTCAGAAAGTTCGACTCGAACGGTGACAGCAAGATCTCCGCCTCGGAGTTTACGGCAGTGCGGCGGAGGAGGTCGGCCGTGTGATGGTGGAGATCGACAAGGATGGCGACGGCTTCATCAACCTCCGCGAGTTCACCGAGTTCAATGGAAATGGAACGTCATCGTCGCCGGACGCAACAAACAAGGAGCTTCGCGACGCGTTCGACTTGTACGACAAGGACGGTAACGGGCTGATATCGGAGCTGCACGCAGTGATGAAGAGCCTGGGGGAGAAGTGCTCCCTCGCCGATTGCTCAAGAATGATCGCCTCCGTCGACGTCGACAGCGACAGGTGTGTTAGCTTTGAGGAGTTTAAGAAGATGATGAAGGTTTGATTAATACTCCAATTAGTAGTGCTTGGAAAATGAAAATAGGTAAATTTTCGCTGAATGAAAATAATTGATGAAAATGAAAATAATTGATGAGTTGAACCATCGGAAGTTGAAGCACTGATAAGAATTCGGTAATTGATGAAGGTGGGATATGGGTTTGTGGTTACAGTAGGGGTAGTGAAACAAGGGGCGTTTGTTGAGCATGGAGCATGTCATTACTAGTAACTCTTTATCATCCCTTTTTCTTTGTAAAGTTTGAAATAGTATTTGGCATGCATCCTTTTTTAGAATTTTTAAGGTTGATTTTATGAATTTTTGTGGTTTATTTTTTATTTTCTGTGGCTCATTTTAGTTTTGGGTGTACGATACTCTATTTACGAATTTTGTGGTAGAAAAAGATGGCTCAAAGTTTGATTTTTGTTTGGTGTTGTATCCAGTTGTTGTGATGTTGTTTAGTGTACCAATTTTGTCAATTTAACACTGTTTTAAAACTGTTAATTAATTACCACCACCACGCCGCCACCGCTGCCGCCACCGCTACGCCGCTACCACCATCACCACCACCACGCCTCCACCATCACCACCACCACCACACCACCACCACCGCCACGATTAACAGTGTTAAATTCTATCTAAATTTACGATTAACAGTGTTAGCTCTTGTCTAAATTTACGATTAACAATGTTAACTTTTATCTAAATTTACGATTAATAGTGTTAACTTCTGTCTAAATTTACGATTAACAGTGTTAATCGCAAAGGAGATCGATCGAAGATGGAACGGCCGGATGAGGAGTAGTTGGCGGTGGAGTTGAGACCGGCGGAGGAGTGGCCGGTGGCGGGGCTGAGACTGGCGGAGGAGTGGCCGGTGGTGGTGGCAGCGTGGTGGTGGTGGTTTAAGAGGTTGTATAGGTCGAATGGTATTAACATTGTTAATTGGGCCGTGAATTTAGACGAAAATTAACACTGTTAATTTAGACAAAAATTAACACTATTAATTGTAGTGGTGGTGGAGTAGTGGTGGTGGTGATTTAGGAGGTTGTATGGGCCGAAGGGTATTAACACTGTTAATTGAGATGTGAATTTAGACAAAAATTAACACTATTAATTCTAGTGGTGGTGGTGGCGACGGTGTGGTGGTGGTGGTGGTGGCGATGTGGTGGTTGTGATGGTGGTGGTGACTAGATCGTCTCGATCGTCTCTCTCATTGTGGTGGCGGCGGTGGTGGTGGAGTGGTGGTGGCAGTGTGGTGGTGGTCGTTTAGGAGGTTGTATGGGCCGAATGGTATTAACACTGTTAATTGGGGTGTGAATTTAGACGAAAATTAACATTGTTAATTTAGACGAAAATTAACATTGTTAATTGTGGTGGTGGTGGCGGCGGCGACGTGGTGATGGTCGCGGCAGCGGCGGTAGCATGGTGGTGGTGACGTAGTGGTGGCGGCGGCGGCGTGGTGGTGGTGGTGGTGTAGGAGATTATATAGATCAACTGTTAATTAACACTGTTAATTGTGGTGTAAATTTATATAGAAATTAACTCTGTTAATTTAGATAGATATTAACACTGTTAATTGTGGTGTAAATTTATATAGAAATTAACTCTGTTAATTTAGATAGATATTAACACTGTTAATTATGGTGGTGGTGGTCATTGTGGTGGCGGTGGCGGTGGTGGCGTAGTGGTGATGGTGTTAGTGGTCATTGTGGTGGCAGTAGCGGCGTTTTGGTGGTGGTGTTGTAGGAGGTTTTATGGGACGACCGTTAATTAACACTGTTAATTATGGTGTGAATTTATATGGAAATTAACACTGTTGATTTTGACAAAAATTAACGCTGTTAATTGTGTTGGTGGCAATGGTGGTGGCGGCGTAGTGGTGGTCTTTGTGGTGGCAGTGGTGATGGTGTTGGTGGAGTGGTGGTGGCGACGTGGTGGTGGTGGCGGCGGCAGCGGCGGTGGTGGTAGAGACGTGGTAGCGGAGGTGGTGGTGACGACGTGGTGGTGACGGTGGCGATGTGGTAATGGCGGCGGCGGTGGAGGCGTGGTGGTGTTAGTGGCTGCGTGGGTGGTGGTGGTGGTGGCGTGGTGGTGGTGCTAGCGCGGCGGCGGCGGCGGCGGCGTGGTGGCGGTATTTTTGTCTCTCTCCAATCACCTTTTTTTTACGAGGGTTTTTTTTGTCAACAAAATATTAAAAAGGACCTACTGGGCTATAGACTCTTTGGGCAGGACCTAGTGGGTTATTCTTCACCCAAGGAGGACCGGCCAGGAAGTTTCTCTAAAATTAATGGGCTACCGTAGGCCCAATTAATTTTAATTCGAATTGATTATTGGGAAAATGACGGCCCAGAATGTGTTTTGTTAATTAATACCCGCCAAGGACAGTCTAAGAACATTTGTTAATACTGAAAATATCCTTGGCGGGTATTAATTATCAAACACGTCATTGGAAGTCATTTTCCCTTGATTATTTGAAACTTGGCCTTTTGGGCTTGTTTGTTTGGATAAGTGTTGAGGAAGCACATGATCCATGGGGTCAGTTGGTTTTGCTGAAGTTTATGATTAGGTTAAACGGAAATTATGATGAGGTTTATGAATGGATATGGGGACTGGGGAGTGCTACTTTCTGCTTGTTATTTGATTCAGTGCTTATGTTAGCTGAGGAGTGAGGATGGCCACAAGTGAAGATCTGTTTAGCCATGTTTTATGGCTTTTACAGCAATTAGGGTTAAATCTGGTGAGATCTACAAATCAGAATGAACCAATAACCAATAAAAAAGTGAGGGTAATTTTCACCCTCATTTGGCAAGAGTGAAAAACATTAGACTCCATGCCTACCATTTATTCTTTGCAATTTTGATAGTTTGTTTGGTGATGGTCTTGTTGACCTCCCGCCAACGTTTCTTCTTCTTTGGTAAAAAAAAGAGGTATATGATTGTCGGGTAGTTAAGGTGCCAGTTTGGTTTGGAATGCTTTTTGTGATTTGGGTTTTGTTATTTTCTCTCTTTAGTCTTTGTATCTATATTCAAAGATTAATAAAAAAAAATCTTTCTTCGTTGTTCAAAAAAAAAAATTTACGAGATATACCTATTATTTTATACTAGTACTAGTCTTTTAGTTCACAATATCGATCTATTGACACTTACATCATAGTTGTTGGTGTTTTTCGAATATTTTAGGAAAAAATCGTAAAAAGGTATGCAACAATCTCGACTTTAAAAGACTTACATCTAGTCCTGGCATAAGGCATTTTGTTAATGTCATGGGCTTAAGGTCATCCACAGTGGCATAATCAAAAGCAAATTATTTTTAAAATTAACAATATTGGGGTAAAAGATGGCTCACAATGGTATAATCAAACTTAACAACATTCTTAGAAATAATCAAATTTTGGGCTTTGGATAACCAAAACTAGCAACCTTTTTCAATAATCAAAATTTGTAGATTTCACACCACATAAGTTAACTGGTTCTAAAATTTATATACACACGTGTTTCAAATGGTATTTTCTTCACCTGCTCTATATCTCATTTTCTTCAGCCACAAACTCTTTCTTTTTCTTTCCCTCCAAAAGTGAAGCTCATATCTTTCAATCATTTACAATTCAACTCATTGTCGCCGGATTAAGGAATTTCACTTTTTTTTTTTCCGTTTTTATTTTATTCTTTTTCGTTCCTCTCCTTGTGGTTGAGTACATGAAGAACATTGCATTCATTTACAAATTCAAGAACACATCTGTTTTTTTTTTTTTTTTAGTACATGATTTTTTTTCCAAATTCATAATATGAGGGAAGGAAGTCACCAATTTTTTCTCCAAAATTAAGGGAGAAAATCGATATATTTTTGCCAAAAAAAACGTAATGGAGGGAAGTGATCAATGGTGGAAAACATTTGTCGCCGCATTAAGGTATTTCACTTTTTTTTTCCGTTTTTATTATATTCTTTTTTCGTTCCTCTCCCTGTGGTTGAGTACATAAAGAACCTTACATTTTTTTATAAATTCAAGAACACAATTTTTTTTTTTTTGAGTACATGATTTTTTTTCCAAATTCATAATATTAGGGAAGGAAGTTGCCAATTTTTTTTTCCAAAATTAAAGGAGAAAATCGATATATTTTTGCCAAAAAAAAGTATAATGGAGGGAAGTGATTAATGGAGGGAAGTGATCAATGGTGGAAAACACAAGGGGAGAGAGAGTGAAATTGTAGTGTATCCCTTATTTTAGTTATGGACTAGAAGTGACCATTGTGGATCTCAACATTGTTAAGCTTAGCAACCTCTTAAATGGATAATCAAAAGCTGATGTGTCAACTTTTGGTTATCCATTTTTGATTATGCCACTGTGGATGGCCTTAAGGCAGTTTTTCTAATATTTTGTTGATTTTGTAATTCATGTGATTATATATTAGCACCGAACATAACCACATTAGTAATCAAAAAATCTAACTTGACGAGAGAGAGAGAGGCTGGCCAACAAAACCATTTGCTACCCGAGCTCCAAAGCTGTGCATGAACACTTCGGGGGGGCAGAAGGAGGATGGATTCCAGTGATTAGAAATCACAGAGGTCTGAAGATGAACAGGGAAAGGAGTCAGGAAATTGTCACTCTGTTTATTGACAACATTCCTGAACACAAGGACCAGTTATGGTTAAAGAGAGCTTTCAATAAGTTTGAGGATGTTAAGGATGCATTTATACCGCGGAAAAGAAGCAAACGTATAGGCAATAAATTTGGTTTTGTGAGGTTTGATTGCTATGCGGCAGCTAGCATGGCTATTGCAAGAATGAATGGAGTTTGGATAGAGAAGGATAGGCTTTCTGTTAAAGAAGCCAGTTTTGGGATCAATGACGATAAATCTAAGGTGAAACACCCCCAACTTCCATCAATGAAGGAGAATGGAAACTTCCAAATGGCGAATCCAATCCAAAGACATGGTAAGGAGGTGTGTTTGGAGAATAATAGGTCTGTGGTCCATGGTAGTCACATGCTGGCAATACCAGATCTTTTGCCCAAGCTCTAAAAGGTGAATCCTCAAGAGCTGGGGTCGGTCATCAAAATTTGCTAAACATCAAACCGAGTGGCAATGGGTGGCTCCATAGGAGTGAAGTAGCAATCATGAACAGAGTTGTACCCATGTTGAATCTGAAAGTAAGTTTTAGTTTGGAAACAGATAGAGTGGCGCAGTTTCGTCCCCTGGGCGGAAGAGCTATTCTTATTACTTTCCAGAACCAAGAAGTTAGGGACGAGATGATTACGAGGCTGTGGATGAAGCTATGGTTTTCTAGTGTGCAACCATGGAGGGGTGAACCGGCTTGCTTAGAGAGATTCGTGTGGCTAAGTTGTAAAGGCGTCCCGTTAAACGTATGGAATGCAGAAACGTTTAAAATGATAGCTGAGATGTGGGGCTCGTTCATTATGCTTGGCGAGGCAACACTCAAAGACCTTTCTTTTGCGGAAGGGAAGGTATTAGTGGCCACGGAGGTGATTTCTACCATTGATAGATGGATTCATATTGTGGTTCAAGGAGTGGGTTATGATGTGAAGATCTATGAAACCTCATCTTTCGTTAATCCGGATGAGATTGAAGCTTTTTCCCCTCAGGCTATGGAAATTAAAAAAACTGGTTTCAGAAGAGAGAAAGATGATGATGATGACGTGGCTTACAAAGAGGTGCCTATTAGAACTAGAGTGGGTGGTGATGGATGGGACCCTTCAGGTGCGATAGCTGATGGTGGAGGTGGCTCGAAGCTTAGTGCTGCAGGTGAGCATTTAATGCTTGATGGGGCATGCAATATTGACAGCTCAGAGGTTTTTGAATCTAGAGTTGAGGATTCGGTGGAAGCTATGGAAAAGGCTGAGGCAGATTTAGGCCTTCTGGCCCACAGTAATCTTTTAACCAAAGAGGTTTACTTGGCCCAGGAAGGGGCAGTGGACTTGGACAGTGGTGATGGGCTCTCGGTCCATATTAATTCGGAGAAAGATAGGGACTGTCCATTTTGTGGTGGGCCATCGACCACTGCTGTCGGTGGAAAAGCTATGGAAGGATTTTTAGCTGATAATAGAGGTAAGGAACTTGGGGTTATTCCGATGAGTGAGCTCTCTGATGCAATTAAAAGAGGGCAGGGGAGACTGAAGCTAAAAGCCCAATGAATTTGGTGAGAATCTCTCAAATTCTCTCCATCAATTTGTTGGTGGATCTCAATGATGCTGGGTGTAGAAGGAGGAGATGAAGACAACTGTCAAACCTAATGAGTATAAGTGAAGAGGTTGATCCAAATCCGGTGCAACATGCGCCATGTTCTCCGGACTCCGTCGGTGTTCCTAATCAAGGCGATTCTGCCGTCTTTAGGGAGGTCCAAGCTACCATGGCTGTTGGAGGTCAGTTAGGTATGTTACTTCGGCCTAATGATGATGTGATTATTGGTAGAATGATTGAACTAGAGGCTCAGGAATACTCGGCCTCGCTGGTGAGAGAAGCTAGAGGGTAGCTTCGTTTCTCCCCTGGTGTTGATGTTTTTGGGTTTTATTGTTTTAATGCTGATTATTTCTTAGAACATAAGAGGTTTGGGGAGTTTTGTAAAAGAGAGATTTGTTTCTAAGCTAATCAAAAAAAGGAAACCAGGCATGCTTTCCATTCAAAAAACTAAACTGGAAAGTATTGATAGATTTACTATTCAGAAATTGTGGGGTAGTAGAGATTTTGAGTTTGCTGTGTCCAATGCTATTGGGAACTCTAGGGGACTATTATCGGTTTGGAGTAGGAATTTTTTCAAAGTAGAAAACATCATATCCCATAGGTCTTTTATTGCTATGCAAGGTGTGATTAATAATTCTTTTCTGTGCTGTGTGGTGAACGTGTATGCTCCTAATGAGGTGATTAATAGGAGAGTTCTGTGGGATGAGTTACTAAGTCTGAAGAGGAACTCCCCTTTTCCTTGGTGTTTGGGGGGTGATTTTAACGCAATCAAAACCATCACTGAAAGGAAAGGGTGCCAACGAATGGAGAGAGGAATGAGGGATTTTTCGGATTTTTGTAACTCTATGGAGCTAATTGACATCCCAATGATAGGAAGGAAGTTCACGCGGATGAACTACCAAGACCATGCCATTCTTAGTCGTCTGGATAGATTTTTGCTTCTCAACAGTGGCTGGACAGCTTCAAAGTTCTCCAATGAGGGCTTCACAGACCCATCTCTGACCATTGTCCTATTATGCTGATAGATGATGGAAGAGATTGGGGTCCCAGACCTTTTAAATTCATGGATATATGACTTTCGAATCCGAGGTGCATGGCTATTGCAAAGGAAATATGGGAGTCTACGCAGGCGAATGGATGGGCTGGATTTATTATTTTGCAGAAATTGAGAGCCATTAAAGTCAAGCTTAAGGTGTGGAACAAAGAGGAATTTGAGGACGTAAATACAGCTATTCAAGATAAGGAAGCGGAATTACACCAATTTGATCTCTTAGTGGAGGAGAGACCACTCAGTACAGAGGCGACAACTATGAAATGCAAAGCTAAAACAGATTTTTAGAGACTCTCTCGTCTGGCTGAAACTTTGTGGAGACAAAAATCGAGATTAAACTGGATGAAATTGGGAGATAAAAACACTCGGTACTTCCAAGCCATTGCTAATAATAGATATCGGAGGAATATGGTGGGCTTCGTTAAGGTGAATGGCAGAGTGTTAAAAGACCCCATGGAAATTAAAGATGTTGTTGCTGATCATGTTAGTAACAATTTCAAAGAAGAGAGAAGGTATAGATCGGTGCTGGGGGGTGTATTTCCTAGAGTTCTAACTCCAGCCATTGCAACCCAGCTAGGTAAAGTTTTTGAGGAAGGGGAGATTTATGCGGCCCTGAAGGATTGCAGTAGTATCAAGGCTCCGGGCTTGGATGGTTTCAATTTTTCATTTGTTAAAAAAGGCTAGGACTTCATGAAGGATGTGGTACTGCAATTTTTTTCGGAATTCCATGCTAATAGCAAGCTCACGCGAGGTATTAATTCAACTTTTGTAACTTTAATTCCGAAGGTTGATTGTCCTAGATCTTTCAAAGAATTCTGACCTATCAGCATGGTAGGATGGGTGTATAAGGTGTTATCAAAGGTTCTAGCTAATAGACTCAAAAGCCATTTACCTTCAATTATTGGTGAATCTCAAGCAGCGTTTATTGAAGGTAAACAGATATTGGATGGTGTTCTTATAGCAAATGAAGTTATTCACTGTTGGAAAAATAGTACTCAAGGGGGATTGATCCTGAAAATTGACTTCGAGAGAGCCTATGATTGTGTCAACTGGGGATTTTTACTAGACTTACTTGCAAAAGTAGGCTTCGGGGAGAAATGGTGTGTTTGGATTAAGGAGTGTTTGTCGTCGGTGTCCATGTCAGTGTTGATAAACGGGTCAGCATCAAAGGAATTCAAGATTCAGAAGGGACTCCAGCAGGGGGATCCTTTATCTCTGTTTCTTTTCAATATAGTGGTTGAAGGGCTCAATATTTTGCTAGAAAGAACAAGGGAGCGGAATATCATTGCTGGAGCTAGAATTGGAGCTAATGGGTCAAATGGGGTTGTTGTGTCACATCTTCAATTTGCAGATGTTACGATTATTTTTTGCAGTAATGATAGGGAGGAGTTGGCTAACATCAAAAGAATCATTCGGTGTTTTCAACTCATGTCAGGGTTGAAGATAAATTTTTCCAAAAACTCGTTGTGCGGAGTTAAAGTGAATCATCAGGAGCTAACCTCACTTGCTCGGGTAATGGGATGTAAAGTCGATTATTTGCCAATTAAATACCTGGGTTTGCCACTAGGTGCTAAGCCAAATAGAATCAGAACATGGGATCCAGTGGTGGAGAGAATGGAAAAGAGGCTTAGTGTGTGGCGTGGGAGATTCAACACTTCAGGGGGAAGACTTACTTTACTGAATTCTTCCCTTAGCAGTTTGCCTATTTACTTTATGTCCATGTTTAAAATGCCGGTGGCAGTTGCAAAGGTATTGGAAAAGATCCAGAGATAATTTTTTTGGGGTGATACGATGGAAAAGAGAAAGCTTCATCTGGTCAAATGGGAGTTGATTACTAAAAAGAAAGAGTTCGGAGGGTTAGGAGTAAAAAATTTGATGATTCAAAACCTTGCTCTCCTGGCCAAGTGGTGGTGGAGGTTTTATAAAGATAGCGATTCACTATAGGTGAAGGTGGTCAAAAGTAAATACAAGTTGGAGCAAAGATGTTGGTTACCTCAGTTGCCATCTTCTGGCAAGTCTTCAACTATTTGGAAAGACATATGCTCGGTCAGGGACTCATCCTCTGTCATTGGATCAGTTCTTCAGGAGGGCTTCAGAGTAGTTGTTCATTCTGATCAGGACATCTCCTTTTGAAATCAGGTTTGGCTAGGTGACACAACCCTCAAGGAGGAGTTCCCTCGATTATACCTAATCTCTGCTCCAAAAGAGAAGGTGATCAGGGATATAAAGATGCAAGTGGTGGTGGCAGATGGAACTTGTTATTCCAGAGAAGTTTGAGAGATTGGGAAGCTCAACAATTTGATGATTTTCTCATGCGTTTGCAGGCAGTGATTTTGGATCAATCCAGATGTGATATGATGTGTTGGAGATGGGCTTCTGATAACTGCTTCTCCATGAAATCAGTTTATAATAAATGGGAACAAATGGGTTTTTCAAGCAATCGGGTGATGGGTTCAATCTGGAAGAATATTTGTCCCCCAAAAGTGGAAATATTTGCGTGGCTGGCACTGCAGGATCGAGTGGCATCAAGGTCGATTCTCCTCTCTAGAAATTGATTCCTAAGGGCCAATCAGTGATGTGCCCCCGCTGCTCATTTCTGTTAGAAACGCCTGAGCATCTTT
Source organism: Rhododendron vialii (assembly GCF_030253575.1). NCBI lineage: Eukaryota > Viridiplantae > Streptophyta > Magnoliopsida > Ericales > Ericaceae > Rhododendron > Rhododendron vialii. The sequence goes on along the minus strand of NC_080564.1, from coordinate 9,654,299 downwards.
TCCTTCATTGTCAATTCTCGTGGCTTGTGTGGTCATTGATTTTGGATTGGTGGCACGTTAGTTGGGTGTGCCCGGCCTCTCTGGTTGATTTATTTTCATGGTGGCTAGGGAATGGTTTCAAAAACTTGGAGAGGTATGTGGGAAACAACTTTCCATGCTACAATTTGGTCTTTATGGTTGGTCTGGAATGATCTTGTGTTTAACAATGCTACATGGCGAGTGGAGGATCTTGGGGAGTTAATTAAAACTAGAGTAGCAATGTGGATTAAGGTGAAATTTGATATTAAGGTGCACTCGGTGGAGGACTTTAAGAGTTATCTTGATGGTATGAGGAAGGTGAAAGTTTAAGTTCTTTGGAGAGGGGTGGGGCGGTTCAACTCTTTGTTGGATGGTCCTCTTCTTCCTTTTTCTTGTTTTCCTTTGCTCTTAAGTTTTTATGCTTAGTGAGCTTCTTCTCGATGTACCCATTTCGAGCTAATAAAATTTCTCCGTTTTGTTGAGCAAAAAAAAAAAATGTTAGCACTGAACATGTATTCATTCTCATTGGATTAAACAGTTTCACCTGTTTAATATTTTTACGTTATGTTTTTATACGCATGATTTTCCAACAAAAGGGTTAAAGTGTCCACCCGAACACGATACAATTTTAAGCAGATCAAGTTTGAACCAAGAAATATGACACATTTAAGTTAATGAAGTAGGTATTTTGACACGATCCCAAAAATGACCCCAAACCCGAATAGGGGCTATGCTGAGCTATTACTTATTTCAATTAAAAACTAAAAGCGAAAAAATAAAAAAATACAGTGTGGCCACGTGCCCCCACTGCTTCCTTCTTCCATTCGCCGCTGAAAGAGAATGTGCAGACTCCATTTGCCATATCTTGAGGGAGGCTGTGATTTTGGCCTCAGTACAGTTGTTAAACAAGAAAATGCGAGCGTCTTCGTAGATAGCTTTTGTTGGATACACTCTTGAAGTGATGCAAGTCCTTCCCCCTTGAGCAAAGCCTTCTACTATCGAATGATCCACCTAAAATACATAAACCACAAATTTCAGTTTTTAACAAAATTACTTTTCATCAGCTGTATTCTTGGAAAATTAATTATTGGTTTATTAGGATGTTGATGAAACAGAAGCATTTTGACTTACCAATATTCTCATAGTTAACTTTTCACCTTCTAGCACTTTAACTCTGCTTCCAGAAATGGACTTCAAGACGTCTGTTGCTTCAGAAGATCTACAACAAATACATGGACCTTGGCTAGTGAAATTAAGGTTCACTCGGCTGTATCATATTTTCTAGAAATTGAAAACCGTCTTGTGCCCACTATTAGAGTGTTATGGCACACAACCACATAGGACTCGGCTCCCCTCCAGTCTCCTCTCCAGTTTGGTTTTGTGGGCCCATGTAGGGCCCGTCGATGATCGAAACCGTTCATCATGTAGATTTCGTTGAGACGAGTGACCGTACCAAAAATCACGCTCATCGGATTTGTATTGATACCTGATCGGAACATATAAACTTGCAACCAACGAGTTCCTATCCAGTGTGACAAACACCAATTTCAATATGTTTCGATCAGGTATCAATACAAATCTGATGAACAGAAGTTTTGGTATGGTCACTCGTCTTGACAAGATCTACATGATGAACAGTCCTGATTATCAATGTTGGCCCTACATGGGCCCACAAAATGCAAACTGGAAGGTAGACTGGAGGGAAGAACCTGAGGGGAGGCGAGTCTGACAACACAATAAGCCATGCAGACATATAATATAGTAATAACTTCTAAATAGATATTTTATTTGCCAGGTTTGACGTACCGTACAAGAATGCCATCACCGAATTACGAAAAAAGTTTTATTACAAGTTTTTGAGGGTATAAAAAGCTAAAATATTTTTACAAAAGTATCTTACACAAAACCTCCTATAAGAGTGACAAGGGAATAGCATTCACACTTTATGATTTATTTGACGGGTTCTTTATTTATAGCTATACATAGACTCACAACCCAACCCAATCCAATCATTTTAGAGAGATTTTTGTATGCCTTTTATATTAGAATAACTTTACTTTTGTTAGAAATTTGGCAAACGTACCTCGATTGATCGGTGCAAAAGAAAATGTGGATATTTCCATTAGTTCTTTTGGCAACGTAAAAATACATAGAAGTCTGCTCAACAATGCTATTATCGGAAAGAACCAGTAACCCAAATGGTCCTAGTGCACCCCTCGTAATGCTTCCACCACTTTCAGCGCAGCTGAAGACCACATCGGCTTCGTTTGTTCTCTCCAAAACTTCCTTATCTATCACAAACTCAGCAACGATATCTAACTGTGGCATTGTCAAAAGGGCAAATATCAACCAATATATTTGAATTGCTTCCTAAGCTTTCAAAATCAGAAAAATGACACTAACCTGAGTGGTACTGCCCACATCCAGAGGAACGACTGACCCTGCTTCCACTACCACTTTGTCAAATTCATGGCTTTGTGACCTTAAGCTCTCAATCTCCTCAACTGGCCATTGAATTAAATTGCTACCAGTCTTCTTATCAAACAATATTGTCCTCGGAATAGCCTGTTGTACATTTAAAAAAGCATAATATTTTTTTTAACATGTATGTGCTAATAATGACTAATCCTTATGTTCAATGAAAAATATTTATTTAACACCAGAAATTCGAATCTTTATTCTTGAAAATTAACTACGAAGGAAAAGACACGCGCATGCATCTATATAATTAATAAACATGGAAGATCATCTTTCCTCCAAATTTCTATACTCGAATTCTTAATATATTTTTAACCATATAATGTGGCAAAAGTAATGAAATACGAAAATTTTAAAGCACGGATTAGCTAGCCTTGCAAGTGAATCAAAATAGATGGAAGTATGAAAAGTTAACTACCTGAAGGGATGCCCAACCCTTTTTGATGTCAACGCGTTCGTCATCACTCTCCGGAATCCAACCCCATAACACTCTTCTCTTCTTTATGGGATCGTAAAATGATTTGGAGGCATAAAATTTCCCGAAATCGTACCTTAATATTGCAACACCCACATCTATATTTGGGTCATCCGAAACCCATTGGTTAGAACTTTCATTATATGTTCCAATAGCATAGTAATCGTTCCTGTCATCATCAAAGCTGGCTTTCACTACATGCTTCACTCCATCACCCTTAACTGATGTGTCCAACCCGTTTTCTTCTATTTGTGAAACCGGGTAAAAGTCCACACACTCCCACATACCCGTACCCAATGTAGAATGGAGCAAGTCGTCCAGCAACACATAGCTCTTGAAGTCTAGGGTTTCATAGACCAAAGATATCCCAGTGCCATTAATCTTAGATCCGATGGTGATTCGCCACTTGCCTTCGGACGTTGCCCAAGCAGTTGTCGGATCGCGAAAGTCTTGTGGATGGATACTGGGTGGTGGTTTTAGAACCGGGTTTCCAGGGTATTTGACCCAGTTAACGAGGAACGGATCAGATAGGTCAGCAGGGTATGCTAAATTCTGGACCTGCGCAAACTCATTGGTTGATCCTGTGTAGAGCATGATGACTTGGCCATCTGGTAAGGTGGTGGCAGACCCAGTCCAGACACCGTTGATGTCGTACCACTGATCGGCGGACATGGCTATGGGAAGGTGTCGCCAATGGATGAGATCTCTTGACACAGAATGACCCCACACAATGTTACCCCACACTGCAGCTTGTGGATTGTACTGGTAGAACAAGTGGTACCATCCCTTGTAGTATAGTGGACCTAATTTGGAGGTGAATTAATTGTGTATGTTTAAATAAAATCAATGAGTAAACAAAAGTAGTATAAAAATGTAGGGCTTCTTCTTTGGATTATTTTTTTGTCTTTCTTGAAATCTTGTTATTGTACGTCAAGCTTTTTGAATTTGTTTATTCATCTTGACAAAAAAATAAAAAAATAACAAAAATTATTAAATAGTTAATCATTTAAAATAAAACAAATATATCTATTACTTGAGATCTTTTGATTGAGGAAGTAAATCAAGTAATTATTATTGTTTTTGCACTTTTAAAATTATTAATGTCAATTGTGGAGAATTATGTTGGCAATATGCATAAATCATTAAATCATGGTTTCCCACATTAAACGTAATCCTTTTACTTAAGAGACCAAGATTTTTCATAAAAACTGTTATCTTCACTGGAATATAACCATGTTTTTACATTCAAACTGTTATGATATTATTTAACTATCGATTTATGAATTGTATATTATTTCACTGGAAACTGTAATTGTATAATATTTTTAAGCACGCTATCCTCGTAAAAACTATGATTTTACCTCATTTATTATTAAGTGTTATGGATTTCAATATCAGTTAGGACATACATACTTTTAATAATAGCCAAAAACTATAATCGAACCATCCTGACTTTTTTCATAACAGCCCAATCAATCACGGTTTTAAAATCGCGATTAGATTATAACAATCACAGGTAAAGACCAGGATCTTCTCCATTGTAGTAGTGATTTGTGCGTTAATTGTTCATCTTGATAGAAGATCACAAAAACATAAAAATGTAGACCAAAGTTCAAGAAAATCAAGATAAGACAACGGTGAAGACAACAATTTCAAAGTTTTTTCGTCTCAGCAAATTTGTTATTTTGCTTTTGGTTGTATATGTTTTGCTTTTAGATAACAAGTGATTTAAGACACAATACTTAATTCGAATTCAACAAAAATTCAAAAAAATACGAATGAAAGTTCTGAAATGAAAATTTAGGGCGAAATTATTTCTTCGGTAGGTCCTGGATGAGTACACAAGTTGGGAATTGGAAGAAACATGTAGGATGGTGGTATGTAAGTGCAAGTGAATTAAAGGGCGATCTGTTCCTGCCTGAACTTAGTATGTACGGTACTTTAAGTGGAGCTATCTATGTCTCTTTTAATTATCCACTAAATATGAAAAATTTTGGACCGTTATAAATAATGTTGGGAAAATGACAGCCCATGACGTATTTTGATAATTAATATCCGTCAAAGATATGCTGAAAACGTTTGTTAATACTGAAAATATCATTAACGGGTATTAATTATCAAGACATGTCATTGACCGTCATTTTCCCAATAATGTTTGGCTAACTGAATTGAAATCATGACCCTGTGCTTGATTGAATCGAAATACATCCTTAGGAAGGCTTCCATATCGAAAAACGAAAACAGAAGAACCGAGGAAGAAAAATAGCCAAGATCGATCTGTGTACGTACTTTTTGTTACTTTTGCTTAGAGAGGAGAAGTTTTTCGGTGCCGGGTGGGTACCGGCCACGTGGTGCCGAGCACCATTTCGATCGTCCAAACATGTTTTGGTAAATTTTGAGTGTAAAATTACCAAAACATTCCCTTAAGCCCAAATAGATTTGAGCCGTTCAAAATACGTTTGGACCATTGAGATGCGTGCTCGGCACCACGTGGCCGGTGCCCGCTCGGCACCGATTTTTTTTTTCTAGAGAGAGAACAGAGAGAAAGTTACCATTGGGATCTTTAATTAGCAGCCGAAATCACATATAATCCCCCAGAGAGCAAGGCAGACACAAATTCAACGGAAATAAAAACTAAGGTCAGCATAAAGAAAATGAAGAGAATATATTATAAAAAAAATCAAGCTTTGTTTGGAACTTGTGGGAAAGAAAGGCAAAGGAAAGAAAAGGAAAATTTAAAAAAAATTCCTTCACCATTGTTTGATTTGAAGAGAGAGATGGAAAAAATTACTAGCAAATTCAAATTATGTGAACAATGAAATTTTCCTCTCATTTCCCTTCCATTTTTCATCCACTTTCTTTTCTCTTACTTTTCCGAAGTTCCAAACAGAGGGTAAACCATATATATCCAAAATATGAATTTCCAAAACCTCTCTGAAAGATACTCTGATCGACTGGGTATGAACCTTTTTTTTTGGGCAAATCAGAATAAAATGTATTTCTACGTATATTATATGTCATAATAGTATGAAATTATACTTATGGACCATAAACAAACAAACCATTCATCCAATTCTTGTTTGGCTGAAAATGAAACCCTGTTCTCTGCCAATCCAACATACGCTGCGTCCATGGGTATGATGGATATCCCAAATGTAGGCCCCAGGACTTCGCGGAAACCCCTTCTGCCACCCCTCGTGGCAGCAAAGGCGGCGGAGGCGACTTTATTTCCTCCGATGTGGTCGAATTCCAGTTTGAACCCATTCCAAAATAGGCCATCAAAGCTACTAGCGTCCAAAATCCAGATAACATTAGCAACATTCCCTTCACTGGCCGGCGGTGGTTTTCCTGGACCTTGCGGGTTTCTTCCCCATCTGGTAGGGAGGTGTAAGGATGCGGGAAAACGGCGGGTTCGTTATTTTCCGATTTGGAGGATGGATGGAATGAGTTGGAGTCCACCATTGTGGTTGTGGTTTGGGAACGATCGAGACTCAAGAAGCCCAAGTATATATATACACATATATCTGAGAGAGAGAGAGAGAGAGAGAGAGAGAGAGAGAGACAGATGAGGAGAGACGGGAGAGAGGTTGAAAGAGATTTGTGGTTATAAAGAAGTCCCTTGGCTCTTGGACGATGGATTTTGACTTGCCATAAATGGACATCTCCAACTACAGTACTATCATATATGGTCGCTCTATTGCTGGGTATAGGATTGAGCAAAAGGGAAAGTTTTCAATTGCTAATGGAGTACCGCCACATGTTTCACACTATAAATGCTCCACCACACATTGATTGGGGGTTCTACCACATTGTGTATTTGTGTGCCTCCCATATCAATCTGCTGGTAGTGGCCCTTAAACACTATGTGGCAATGCTCGAGCAACATTAAATAATCATTCGAGGGAGAGATGCGACTCGAACATGATACGAGGCCAATCTCTTCTAGTTCACATGAGAATCCCCATTTCAAAACACTAAATATTAATACCAAACTGAGACAATGACTACAAAGAACAATCAGTACCAAAGCATAGCATTCCTTTTCCACTTGTGGTACATCAAAACTGCCTCATTATGACCATCCCATCTCTAACACAGAAAGTTCAATAACAGTTGAGTATTACCTCCTACCTACTGGGGAAGGAACTAGCTAAAATAACAGCCAAGACTTACCAACCAAAAAAAAAAAACCCACATCCCCAATATTTTCTTCTTTACAACCACATGCGATACTCTCGCTTGAAAATCATAGGAGGATTGTGCATCTTCTTCCATCCCAAAGCTCAATGCATTCACGTCAGCAGGTTCTTCTAACATCCTAATGTCAACAGATGCTACAACTTTACAAACTTACCCAGCCCCCAAATTCCTCATTGCAGCATTTGTTACTAAGAATGCCTCCTACTTCTAGAAGGGGTGGACTTGGTTTCTTCTGCATTAGTAGAAGCGGGACTATCCGATGTCTCAGAGCTGCTATTCTCGCTATGCCTCTCTTTACTCGACCACAGCTTCGAAAATATTTTCTTTGACATCATCATGCCTTTCACTTTACTAGCTGCAATTTTCTCTGCATTCGTTTTCGCAACATCGTTACTTAACCTTAGGGTGGCAAGTTCCCCTCTCAAAGACTTGAGCTCCTCTGCCGTTGGAATAGCATCCCAGTCATCTTCTGTGTTGGTTGTGGCGGATCTTGAGCTCCCATGGGAACCAGTTGGGAGTAGAGCCCTGAGGGACCCGGGTAAGTCGGGGGTGGTGCAACCGCCAGAGGAGGAGGATGTGGTGGTCCTGACCTGCTCGAAGAAGAGAACCTGAACGACGACTCTCATGGGCAGACGTTCGTTTTGAACGGCATGCTTGCAGGCATCTGCCGACAGCTTCTTGCAGTCCATCAGCTTGCATATTCTTTTTCTCTCGCTCTTGCTTATCCCCGGATGTTCCTGTTCCACAATCAATAAATAGTTGAACATCTCGGAGATATGAATTTGACAGTAAAGGAAAGGCAATTTATGAAGGTTCTGGAAGAAAAAGAGCACAAGAAACTAAATGTAGCCTAAGTTACAGATGGTTTGATTGAACAAAACGGATGAGTTCCATATTTGCAAAGGCTCCTTGCTCTGCCAACTAACGCATTTTTAGCTGAAGATCTTTTACCCTAAGAAAAACATTTTCCAATGCAAAATACTATCGGTTGAAAATGTTTTAGTGTCTTTGGTTTGGTTGCAATCATGAAAATGATGGAGCTAGTGGCTGGTGGGTGCTGGTGGTGGCAGCAGTGTAGCGTGGCGGGGAGGTCATTGTGATTTAAGTGTTACTGGTTGTTTGATAGTATTGATCCAGAAAACGCTTTCTACTAAAATCAACTCATTGTTTATTTACCATAAAACACATATTTTGTTGACTTTTGTTTTGCTCAAGTCAATTCTGCTGACAAAAACAAAAACAGAAAAAAAATAATAATAAAAACATATTCGGCCACATGGTTCAAGGCTTCAAGCTAAAAATAAGAGAGAGAAAGTAAGGATTCACCTTAAGATACATGTCAATGGCACGGTAAAGACCATCATGGGATGGTCTTGCCAACTCTGATACCATTTGTGCGAGATCTACAAATTTTGAAAGAAGTAAATTTGGATCCCTGCTGATTTCAGCAAGGTAGCCATCAACCAGCTTAGCCACTTTCACCTTGGAGGCATCTGAAACAAATGCAGGACTTTGAATCTCCTGGAATTCAATTTCCTCCTGAAAATCAGTCACAGAGTCCTTCTCCTGCTTTATAAACTCCTCTACTAGATTTTGAACTACGGCAATTTCAAACAAAGTTGTTTCCCCAGCTGGAGTTCGAATAAAAAGGTCACCCACTGTGGCCTCCTCTAACTGCTGACCAATTCTCCTCACCACCTCCTTTCTTCCCATTTCTCCGCAATCTAAAGCAATAACAGCTTGTACCAATCTAAGTAAGAAACTACAAGAAACACTGTTTTTCTCTGTGGGCAGCAACCAAATTATGGTTTCAACCACCGACCGGTTCTTTATTACATCACCACCTTTTATCATACCTTTACTGAACCCTGGTAACCTTCGGAGGGCGTACGCCTTCAACGCTTCTCCAACCACATCGCCAGAAACTTTCCCCTTTGTTTTAATCGTGGTAATGACCCGTTTGTATAAATCTATTTGAAGGTCACATAGGTCCTCCACCCACCAGTCCTTTGGGACCATTGGCTGTTTTCTCACTCCATTCCATTGCGGATCATTTCCATTTTCAGTTGGGAGTTTCTTACGGTTATATGTATAGGACCATTCCACTCTTGATGTATCGACGGAAGCTTTAGAGGCTATGGAGTCTAAGCAGTGGCTAACTACCTTCAGCTCCTCTGTCCATGGGAGAAGGGACTTTGTGGTTTGAAGAACAATGATTGAATCTTTCCAACTCCGGAATATGCTTGAATTGAGGAAAACATCGATCTTGTAAACGAGGTTTCCTTTTTCAACGGTTTCGTACATCTCAAGATATTCTGCCGCACAACGAGTGGCGACCACGTTGTACGCATTCAGGGTCACTGTCATGCCATAACAGAATTTGGCACACACTTCAAAGGCTGCAGGTCCACCAGGAATGTCGTCAATGCACATTTCGTCAAGGTTTTCGTCGTTTGAGAGCGCAACCAGTTTCTGCAAGCGGGCACTCTTCGACAAGAGAGGGAACTACACAATGTGAAGCATTTTGCTAGTATTAGAAACATCCCACTGAAGGATACACAAACACAAAATTATACTAGATTTGGGGAATCATGATTAATCATTTCATTTTGCTGTTGGATCCACTCAGCCTCATTTTTTATTGGCCACATTGAGCTGCTACCAGATACAATATGTATTACTTCACCTAGAATTCAGTTCGAGCTTCTAACAGATACTATTTGGATTGTTTACCTGGAATTGAACCCTTAAAGCCACAATCAATGTCTATCAGACAATCATCCATCATTACTCTGACCATTAGATTTCTGTTGTGCGAAGCAGATAAGATTGGCATGAGTTCCTATTTCCTATTTCTAATCTGTTCGTCTATTGCAAGCGTTTTTCAGTTTTAGAAACATAATGCTCAAAATGCGGTAAGCTATGTACTCAATAGATTGCACTCTTTGCAGGGATGCATCAGTACAAACCTTGTGCAAATAAAATTTTACATCCCCCACGTTAATGACTGCGTCAGTAGCCAACTCAGTTGCTACATACCTGCACATAAAAGATTTCCTCAAGTCAGCTGACATACATAGGAAATTCTTAGAAAACTCAGAAGTGGGTAGGAGTACCATTTTTTTTTTTTTGCTGGGCAAAAGAAATTTATTAATATTTGAAGAAGGAACATGCACAAAGATTAAACGGACCAAGGGCATAACGGCTAAGCGCTACCCGAGACCCAAAAAGCTAGAGGAAGGCAAGACGCCAACCAAACAACAGGAACAAAAGAAAAAACACCCACCAATAACCCAAACAACACCAAACCTCATAAACAAATCAAAAAATGCCTAAAACTGCAGAGAAAACCTAAGCAAAAAAGCTTGGCAAGAAATGGATTCAATAAAATGGACGAAAAATTCTGCATCATAAAACCATATTTTTGGTACATTCTTCCCTCACCTTGAAAGGCTTCAGTGAATAGAGTGAAATAGAATAGTGACAATAAATTTATTTCCAGGGGAATGAGAAAAACATGACTCCGTTATACCCTATAAGGCTTCTGTGAAAATGAGAGATACACATCCAAGTTGAAAAAGTATCTCCACAAGAAGTGTAGCCAAGTAACAGCAACCAAAATAGACCATCAACCAACCGTGAATGTTATGCCATCCTCCAATAGACATCATTTTCATACAACGCCTAAGTTATACTAGTAGAAGATGGAGCAACGGTAAGCTTGACAAGAGACAATAGTCACGATACAGATTTACTATATAGTTTTCTATTTTAAAATTGGCAAAGAGTCAAAAACTAGTGTTGCCAAATTAGCTAAGCTTGGACTTCATGAGAAACATACCCAATCAATGTCTTTCACTTTCAATTCTTCTAATTCTAACAAATCGAGAATAATGTTTATAGATGGTAATATTGGTATGACAGGTTTGTGGTTAAACACAAACCCACCACCATTGACGCTTCCTAATCAGAGTAAAAACCAATATTTCCTTCTTATCTTTGCAATGGAACAGTACATCTGATGAAATATACTCACTTGAATGCCAAATCAAATAAACCAAACCGAAATCAACTCTCGCCAAAATAGAAGAGCAGAAATTCCATTCTCCTGTTGCCCTATAAAGGAACAACAATTTGCACATATAGTATTTAACACAATTTATGCCTGCTACATAAGCTGTTAGGCATAAAATTAATACCCAAACTACACATTCATAACAAGAAAATCTCAAAAGATAAGACACACAAAGAAATCCACCCAAACAAAGCCTTCAAAATAGGCTATTATGGATACTAGTCAATGACAACACCGCAGCAAAAACACAACCAAACATAGTTACAATGCAAAGAAAAAACAGCACATACTGTTCAAGAAAAAAGATCTGTTTTTTGAAAAGAACGTAAAAGGGATCTGAGACTGACCTTATATTGTCACCATCAGTCTGGAATGAATCCGGCTTTGATCCAAGTTTCATAAACTTCATTTTGGATACTTAAAGATTCGTCTCCCCTCAAAGATCTAAATCCCCAACTTCAACAAACTCCAGCACTTCCACCCTCACAGCCACAAATCAAAACCAAGAGGGAACTTGTATTGAACTCCTGAAAATGTGAATTTTTTTCCTGGAGTTCAAGAAAATGAAGGAAACTCTGGATCAAAGGGAAAGAAAGTGTTGAGTCCTCGTATGGCCGAATCTTTCCCAGAAAACAAGGCAAGTGAATAGAGAGAGAGAGAGAGAGAGAGAGAATAAGGGGAGTGGTGTGATTTGTTACGAAATGTAATCACACGAAAGGGGAAAGAGAGAAAGATAAAAAGAAGAAGGGTTTTGCTTCCTAGCTCGGTAGCAGAGCCCACGGAGTCCGGGCAGAAAGGCTCAAAACAGGAGACAAAACAAGCAGAGTCACACCCACCGATATTAATTGCTCAAACCAAGAGAGAAGAGACGACACCCCCACTTGCCCACTGACACCCCTTATTTCTTTATTTTATTATCCTTTTTCCTCACTACAGTCGAGTCCCCCCCCCCCCCCAAATTCCTATAATTACTCACAAGATTTCAGTAACCCAAGCACCGTTGCAAATCCTCCATCACCAGTGGAAATTGACCTGCCATTGAAAAGATCAACCTTGGTATAAGTTGAGTGGACTACCAAATTTGTAGACAATCTAGAACAATTTGCATAGATGACCATGCCAACGCTGTTACCAACAGCATTGTTTCGAAGAACTTAACCAATAGAACATTGATTCTGAGAAAATTGCTCAAAAACATAAGTCTAGAACACCTTCCAAAGTCATAAACACACGAACAGATGCATAGTGATGAACAGAAGCTCAAAAAAGAGAAAATGGTCTTAAATCAGAAAGAACAAATCCATTTTTGTCACAGGATTAAGATTTTGTAAAAATACCCAGATTTGAATATTCACAAGAATCAAAACCCGCAATAATATAAACAACAAAGCAAAACTTGAAAATCTGAAACAAACCCGTTAAAGATCAGAGGAAAAGAAGAGGGTCCGACCTTCAAAACCAGAGGGCGAAAACCGGCTGGAAAGGGAAAGCAATGAGCAGGATGCAAGAGAGAGAGAGAGAGGGGGGGTATGTAAAATCATCAGAGCGACAGAAACAACAGAGAACCCCACCACACCACCAGGAAGTACCAAAGGGCGAATGCAGAAGAAAGCAACCAACAAACAAAAGAACACACAGGAAAGAGGGAAAACCTCTCACTATCCAAAAGATGAGTTGTCCCTAATCTATGCCAGCCACTCCAGCGACACCATGTTCACGCAAAAAGCCAAGCTCCCTTCAGAATGTTCCCACAGTCTCATCTCTTTAGAATCAGCACCCACCGCCCCCACCCCCCAACAATATACTACGAGTCCCCTTTCTTTTTCTTTTTCTTTTTCTTTTTCTTTTTCTTCCCTCTCCTCTGCCTTTTCGGCTTTTTCCTATGCCTAGACTTTAATGGAAAATTGCATGTGCACCACGGCATTCATTTTCACATTTAATTTTCTCCGTAGGGGTATTTTTCTAAGGTGCGATGGGCAAGAAGTGTGTTACTTTGGTGGGTAGAGTCAAACCTTAAACCGTTAACTATGGTCTGAACACTTTATTTTGTGGAGGCTGCTAATTATAGAAGAGATTAAATTATATCTGCAGTTGTTAGGTTAATAGAAGATTATAGTCGTATGATCGAGAAACACATACTTTCCAGTTCATTCACTCAATCAAAAATATAGTAGAAAGCTTTGAGGAAGTTTCTCCTACAATAGTATTTCCTTCATTCCAAAAAGAATGACAATTTTTAAAATTTGTTCTATTTTTCATTGTATATATCTTTCAATCTATAATGTTTTTCATGAGTTTGAAAATTTTGTATAATAAAATTAATCGAGAACTTTCAAACAAGATCTATATTGCATATTTTTTGAGATTCATATTGAAATATATAAAAAATTAAAATTGGCATGAATATCAAAAATTGTCATTCAATTTGGACGAATGGAGTAATTCTCAAAAACAGTTGATTTTCTTAATGTTTTGTAAATTTTTATTTACCTTTTAGTTAAAAATTTTAAGATTAATTATCCATCTCAACGAGAGAAATTATAAATAATTAAAAATGACCACCAATTGGAAAAAAATTCAAAAAAGATAATAAATAACAGTAAACAACCTTCTTTAAATTCAAAAAAGAAAAAAAAAACTTTTTTTTTTTAAACTCTGAGGGGCTTGGCCAAGTGCTCATGAAAAAGTAATACGGAGAAAGTGTTTGCCCTTTACGAGGCAGCATGTCCGAATTCCACATAAACTACTTTCCATACCTAGAGGCTACCGAAGAATTTACTTGGTCATTTACAATAAATTAAGAAGAAGTGAGACTATTGACTACAGTCTTTCTATCCGATTGCAAGGCCCTCATGAGCCGTAATTGCAATGTCCAACCTAAGCATATTCTCCCAGAGCCGTAATTGCAATGTCCAACCTAAGCATATTCTCCCAGAGCCAACTGCATGGTTGGAAAAACAAAACATTGAGTTTTACTAATGAACTATTACCGTTCATTTTTGTTCCCTCCTTTTTGGTTCAATACTTTCTTTTTAGGAGAAAGCTATGGCACACACGGGTCTACCATAGAAATGAAATGTCATGCATTTTTTTTTTTAAAACTTTTTAGATTTTTTTGGTTAGTTATGCAATGGTACATCTTGAAAGTATGTGATAACCATAGTTTTGGAGTATCATACGCATACTTTTAGTGCATGGTACGCATATTTTTTTTATGTATAGTATGAATATTATTTATTTATTAATTAATGAACACATTTTTATGGTATATAGAGTTACACATTATTTTGGTGGGGTTACGAATAGGGGTATACGGTAAACCCCAAAATACGCTCTCTCTCTTTTTTGTTAATTCTGAATATTTTTTATTAATTATTTTTTATTTTAGTGTTAGCTATACGGTTTTTAACCAATTTATATACTAGTAGTAAGTAAAATTCCTCTCTTGAGTTAAAAGAAGGTGATTTTGTGTAAATTAACCTCACTTGATAAAATTATCAAAATCATCGTATCCGCTTTTTATCTAGAATTTTATATACACAGGTATTTAAGGGGGGTTTTCTGACAAATAATTCAAAAACGCTATGGATAGTTTTTTCTCCATAAAACTGGTCATATGGTAAACTATATGGATCATATAGAAAAATTGATGTGATGTGAGTTATATAGAAAAAGAATTATTAGTCCTTTGTAGCTCACCCTAAGGGTGTTTTTATGCAAACAAATACTACTAATTGATTTGGTGAATTGTTCCAAATACCTCATGGCTCATAGTTATTTTTTGTGCCGGCATGCATTTCATGTAAATAGCTACTCCTACTTTCAAGGTTATGCAATTTTAAATAAGACGTAAAAACATTCTCTCTATCGCACAAAAAACGTATTCCATTTTAAATTCTCCAATAGTACTTTAGGCTTAACCCGAGTTCAGAAAATAAACTCGAGTCAATCAAGCTAGAGTTCAAACACGTCCAGCTAAACGCGGACATGAATAAATCCAAGCAATTTACTATAGAATGCCGAACTAAAATGTGAAGTTGGTCGGATTCCGAACCCTTCCGCACCCCGCCCAGGTCGCAGCCCTTCTAGCAAAGGAAGTTGTTAGCATTAGGCATGCCCCTGCCAGACTCTGAATAATTTTTTCATCCCTTCACCAGATACTACAAATTAACCCAGTTAGTACATGGTTATTATACTAGTAAAAGTAGATAGAAAGAAACATCCCCCGTGCGCAAGAAAACGACCCATCCTTTCCCTTCTCTTACTTTGATGCTGGTACTACAATTTATTAATTTGTTCGTTTGCTGCTGCTGCTATTATTCTTTTTTGTTTTCCAACCATATTAATTAATTAGTACAAAAAGTGGGGAAAAAGTTGTCCTCTGATTTTCTCTTGTGAAAATGCCGTGTAGAGTCATGTGGCCTGGACCACACTGTGGGTGTCACATGGCTCTCACTCATGACTCGCACTTGGGAGTTGGGACTCAAACCCCAGCCAAAGCCAACCCCACTTGTGTAATGGAGTGTACTACTACTTGTTTAAGCATTGTGGTATGTGTCAGCTTGGTTAATTTAATGGAGTAATGTTTCCACCCTCGTCACCGATGCCCTTTTTCTTCCTTTTATAATCAGGTGTCCTAGCTAGTTTACGACCATCCCAATTAATCATGGGAAACAATCACACCGTTCACTAGCGAGAGAGATCCCATATAAAGTTATTAGAACAAATTAAGTTTCGTATGGACTAACCCCAAAATAATTGATATAAAACCAGAAATTTAAAAAAAAAATTTATTCATAAGTATCAGGGCTTGGCCATCGGGCCAGCCTCGTGGATTTGCTTTTACCAATGCTTGGTATTGTCAATTAGAGAGGAAATTATTCTCTGTAAAAGCTCGCATATCAATCTATTCGTTGCATTAATTATATTCCCAACCATGGTCAATTGACCCCACCTACATTGTAAAATTTTAATTATTATTCCAGGTATAAAATTTATCTAGTAGAACTTTGACCCAACTGTAATTATCAACTTATCCCAAACACCCCATTGATAAAAATTTCTAGCTCCGTCGGTGTTCCAAGCTCCCAAGTTATTTATACTAGCATAATTTTTGCCAACTTAAATGTTCTAGCTAGCTTCCATACCATTGCCACTGCTCATGCCTGGAGATCCGATTAAAGTTGAAGCAAAATTCTGTATGAACTCGCCCCATAAAAGTTATTAGTAGTTTTGAAATTTCGAATTTAAGACGTAGGAGATAGAGCAAATCTATAGGTCCCAAATCTTGACTACGTACGAAGCCATCCCCAAATCGCGTCCAGCATCGTGATTTGTACACTAGTATTATCAGGTTGAGTCTAAAATAAGCAAGTACACAACTTAGGTCACCTTTATTAATTGATCCAATACATAATTTGTTTAATTACTTCAAAAGTGAAAATGGTCCCTTAGGTATTAGGTATTGAATCCCAAAATCAAGCCGTCTAATTCTCCTCAAAATACAACCCTCGTCTCTCGCTTTAATACAGAGTTAAATAACTTCCCTCATTTTCATTTTCATTTTCATTTTCATTTTCATTTTCATTTTCATTTTCATGGTGCATGAAGTCATATGACACATGTATTAGATTTTATCGGTAAAGGGAGTGGTGCCCCAATTACAACTACGTACTACACCACGCCTTTGTCCTTGAAAAAAGCCAAGATCTACTAGAGGACCATACTTTTTTCTTTTTGGTGGTCGAGGGTATTTGAGTCAACTTTTTTTGTGGTCTAACTCTAAGAATCGAACCCTGGTCAATTGTGTGAGGAGCAAACTTATATACCAACCAATGCCCGTTTGCCAACTGGATATAGGGGGCAGATATGCCATCACGCTGGATATTATATCTGAAGGACGTCTTATATCCGATGTTTGTCATCCGGATATAAACACCGGATCTGCCCACAGACGGATATAATAAGGATAGGGGGAGAGGTGGTGTCATTATATCCGCTCTCATATCTGCCTTCTTAATTATAAAAATGTCACCGTCCTCTTTTAATTCTATATCTGCCTATATCCACCCGAAACAAACCAAGCATGTACATTTATCTCTTCTATAAATTACTAAAACAAACAATTTATATCACATTCTCCCTATGTATATTCATTATCTTATCATATCTCCACTTATACTCTGTATCTTTCAAAAACTAATCTAGTCGGCAAACGACCTGTTACTCGACAATTGATGCCCACGGAAAATTGAATGGATCATAGGAGGAGATGAATCTTAATAACAGGGGTTGCAAAGAGTATGGTACGACCATACCATTATGTTTAATTTATAGAGTCGTCCAATCACAATGATGAACATCTCCCCTAGTGGACAAATAGTGACCACATCCCTTTTCTCTTATCCAATTATATTATTTTTATTCCTTCACCTTCACATGCCCCTGCTCCAATCCCCTTCTCCCAATGGAACCAAAAACCAATTAAAAATGGTGCACAACTCCAATTGTATACATATGCATCGTATTACCCTTTACTCACACATACCCATGATAATGATTAATCTTACTTTGCACTAATTCCAATGAATTTGGCCAAGTGAGCATGAGGTCAAATGTTCGAATTTCTTCACCGAGATCACATGTTCGAATTCTATGGAGGTCAAACATTACAAACCGTGGAGCCACTAAAGGGTTTGGCTGGCCGTTGATTTTAGTGCCCGAAATTAGTCGAGAGGTGGCCCAGACATCTAACTATAAAAAAAAATTAAAAAATCTTAATTTGCACTAAATTGGTGCTGATTATAGGGGAGTGATTTTCGCACTTCCCAAATTGTTAATCGCACTTTTCTTGGGAGTGCAAAAATCAACAAAGTTTATTTTCGCTCTTCCCAAACTGTTAACTTTGGGGAGTGCAAAAATCAATATAGAGTTGATTTTGACACTCCCCTTGAAAATTTGGTTTACAATTTGGGGGTGCGAAAATCACTCCCGTGATTTTGGTATATACTCCTCTAAAGTTGGATCTGCAAGATTTATTCAAAAGGCTGGTTGATTCCTGAAGAAAGGTGACTGTTCAATTAATCTGACAGAAATTTGATTACAATCTTGTACATGATTCTATGAATGAGAATTAATTGGTCGGATTGATGCTATTGTTTAGGATAAATGGAATCCCCATCTAGGGAAGTAGGCATTAGTATGTCGAGTCGAAAAGGGGTCATAGAAGAAAAAGAAATCTCCAATCCATAATCGATAACTGGAAATGGGGGCGGAGGCACATTATAGGAGCAGAAGGGTCAATTGATGCTATGGACTTTCCAAAAGAGGAAATGGGGGCCTGTCGTGCCTTCAATTCGGGTCTTATTCCGAAGAAATTTGAAAATGTGATCCTAACTATTGACTTTGTAGACCTTGATGCATACGACATCGATCAGCATCCGTGAATGACTTGAATTTTTTTTTTTTAAATTACTACTAAGAGACGATTTTGCGAATTGTTTACTTTAGCAAGACACATAGCCAACATTTGGGTGGTGTGGGATACATATATATATGGCTAGTATTTGGTTTTTATGAACTTTGAACCCAAACAATTAACATGTACCCAACCTTATCCAGTCCGTTACTTGTTCTTATAATTTTCTTCCTACTCAAAAAGGAAAATACCCAATTTTGAAAAGGCATCATCTTATCACATTGCCTTAATACCCTCCACTAATTGATCATACAATATGCGTGAGAGATAATTAATTTGATACTTAATCCATCCAGTTATCTTAAGTTGATGCAGGCCTGACTGTCTTAACCTATTTGGGAAAGAAAGTTTGATCGACGAGTTGTACAATGGTAATTTTTTTTTCAGGAATCTTCTAGCATGGACGATTTGATCTAGAAAACCTATGGTTGAAGTGAAATACGTGAGTTTTATAGTAGCGGTTACCAAAGATTACAATTTTTGCTATCTCTCTCTCTCTAACCCTAGCGCACCTCTTCCTCCCTCCCCCTAGGGCTTCCACCCTAACATTGGGGGGGGGGGGGGGCGCGGGGGCGATCTCCTCTATGAAGTTTGTTTTTTCTCCGTCAGCCTCTGATCGGAATCTATTTTCCCCTCCTTTCATCACTCTCCACCTCATCCTCCCCTCATGTCTCCCGATGCCTTGGCCTTCCCGGTTCCTCTACCGTCAAACCTCTTCCATAGTCGTTGTTCGCCGGTGACTCATCTGGTGGAGGGTTCAGATGCGCGGCTGTGGGTGCGGAGCTTTTCATGCATGATTGGGTCGCCGGAGTTGGAGATCTTTGTTGGTGGATGATGATGGCGAGGTTTTTTTTTTCCTTTTCTTGATTGTTTGCGATCTTTTGCTTGTTCTTCTTCCTTTTGTGGAGGTTTCTCTCCGGTTTCTTGCCGTGAACCTTTCTCTCGATTGGGTTTCTCCTAGTTGGATTGTTTCTTGTTTCCGCAGGAAAATGTTTAGTTGGTTTGGGGTATAGTCTGTGGGATGAATCTATGCCGTATTGGTTACTTGGTCCTTTGTGGACAAATTTTCATCTTGATGTAATCTTTCCTTGGAGTTATAATAGGAAAATGATATTGGCACTCCAAAAATTGATGCAGACACTCCAAAAAAACAAAGGAAAGTGGATTTGGTGTTTTTTGAAGTGTCTGCATCAATTTTTGGAGTGCCAATATCATTTTCCTTATAATATTATCTGTTATCGTTTGGCAAAAAAAAAGAAAGTGAAATACGTGATGATCGACACTAATCGCATGATGCTACCTAAGATGTCATAATACAAAATACACGCTTCTCTTCTCTGCATCATAAGTTCAACCAACAATCAAAACAGAAAGATAAAAAAGAAAATTAGTCTAAGATTTAGCAGAAAGAAGAGGCTGCTAATTAGCAGTAATGATTTACACACATATGTATGTTTTTCACATATCTTGTACATACATTTTTTTGGGGTCCCTTACTGATATCCGTTAAAACTGATTTTTTATAGGAACCCTTCAAAAAAATATTTAAAAAAAGATGAGCGGACCGATATCCGTTGGAGCTGATTTTTTATAGGAACCCTCCAAAAAATATTTAAAAAAAGATGAGCGGTTTAGATCATGTGGAACCCCGATATGGGCCTCACAAAAATGTGTGTGCAAGATATGTGCAAGTAGCATGGTTGGCTAATTAGTACTGTTAACTACACAACACATGGCCAGGAATCTCATCAGGTCCTAATAAAAGTTTACATTTTGTCGAGGACCATAAATTAAACAGGACAAACCCTGAGTCTCTGATTCCAATTAAGTCCCCAACTTTTTCGATTAGATATTCCAAGTCCCAACTTGAATGCAAAAGCTTATTATTCTACAAAGCATCCTTAAAATGGAACGATGCCTCGTTCTAATTTCTTTTTCTTTTTCTTTTTTTTTTATTTCGAGGAACCATGTAACAAGGTTCAGTGCATGTTTACATATTTAAGGATGTAGTGTTAACTTCTACTTCATTTGGGTTTGTCTTCTCCCTTTTCGTTCTCCTCTACAAATTTCAAAATCAAACACAACCTTAGAAGTTAAAAAGTGAGTAGTATGACGCCAAGAGACTCAGTTTTGATGAGCATCTCAGGTCACATTCAACTATATTGGGCTCTGGCCTCGTTCAGTTGCAAGGAGATGAAAAGATAGTACGGGATGTCTAACATCTCTGCATTTTTTGGATGTTCATTTAGCAAGAAAGTTGTGGGACTCACATCTCTAACTTTCCCGACTAGTTTTTTTTTTTTTCCTCAAAACTCATCTGGCAAAAAGTACTTGTTTTTTATTAGTTTCCTATGGAGATTGAAAGAAATAGCAAAACATGAGTGCTAACACATTTATCAATTTTTATCAACACATGTCACCTGGATTTCTAATTTAAATGTGACTCAGTACACGCCAAGGCGAGATGTATGGTTGGTTAGGCAACTCGACTATTCAATTAAAGAGCATGTATTAAATGAAAAGTTTAGTGGGTCACAATTAATCATAAAACTCCCAGTTTTGTATAATTGAAATTTGAAAGTGATAAGGCAGACAAAAGATCCTTCTCACCATGGTCCTACAGCAATTGCAACTGGCAAATTATTTTTCTGATAGCAACACCAACATCAACAACAACAACAACGTGGTCCTACCCCTCCCTGCATCACCATCTTCGTGAAGGGATTTCCTTGTCACTTTTGTAAAGGCAATGGTGATGCAGATTAATGTCGGAAGTAATTAATATTCTCAGATATTGCTTTTCCTCGTTGAAAATTACAGCTGCATGCATGCAGTAGCACCACCGAATAATTTTCCCGACTGATGAGTAATTTATTCAGCCGTCTTTAGGCACCACCATACAGTGCATGCCTCAACATGTACCTCTATTCACCACACATTTCCATAGAGTTCATACACTTGGTACTTGGTCCCGCAAAACGCGTGTGACGAATAAGGGTGTTTGAGACACCACGTGACGACGGTGTCTTAGTAACACCAAATAAATTTTCCATTGACTCGGGCCTGTGGACTGTACTATTATGCTATGCATGTAACACATTTTAATGAAATGGACAAATGATCGATAAAAGGAAGAAAAGACGTTTCTCATTTTCTTTGTGACATTGCATCCTCTATTATTTTGATACCCTATGGCTGAATCATAAACTAGTTGGCTTGACCCATTAAGCGTGCGGGCTATCCCTTCGGGTGTCTTGGGCTTCGCCCATTAGGTGCGAGCTTGCCAATGACTAGTGTTTCATTGGTTGGCTTATTTCTAATATCAGGTTTCGGTCTCAAATGAGCACATGATCGTTCTTAGCTTAGGGATACATTGTCATCATTTCCCTTTTCCTTTTAATCCTTGTAGCAATTTCAAAGATTAAATTTTTTTTGTTTGCCTTTCAAAAAAAATTCATAATTAAGCCGGTTGAGGAAAAATAAAATACAAAGAAATAACCAAATAAATAAGGTGAATTTATTTAGAGCTGATTACCAGTACATATTAATCAGGAGATTTGTGGTGGAGAAACTCCATGGTACACCTTTTTAACCCAAGAATAGATTTTGAAAAAAAAAAAAATTTGTACGTACCGACTGGATTAATTGGGTTTGTTTAGATATCCATTAGTGAAAAAAAATTAGTCCTACAATTATTTAAAATATCTTCTTATATTTGTTTTTTTGTTGAACCAAAACATAATTAAATATTGTGAAATTGAGTATTTAGGACGCCAAATGGTTGTAAAGGAATCTAGTGGAGTGGTAGTTTTTCAATGGTTGCCTTTTTGCCACTTTTTGGGACCATTGAAAGTGTTTTGGACTGGGTGGTCCAGCTCGGGCCACTTTAGACATTGGGCTGTAGCACTTTACTCCATCAATGTTGTCCAAAAAGGCGCCACTAGCTGAATAGCCAATCCAGAATTATGACCTAAACAGCCACCGCCATTTTAGTTCAGTCCTAAAAGGAAAAGAACCCCATTCATTAATTGGAGCTCCATAACACCACCACATGCTACTGTCATTTGACTTTTCTGAATGAAATTTTCCACACACAAAAAAAAAAAGCGGCGACCTATGCGACGTACGGTAGTGTGCACAAAGTCTTCTATATTTTGAAATGGCATGGTTATTTTCTTTGATAAATAACTAAGCAATATATTTGCAAAATAGAATTATGCCAGTAAAGCCACCACAATAATAGTTTTCTTTGAACAAAAAATATATATAATGACCACGGAGTAAAGTGTGAAATCGTGAAATAAAATCGAATGATGCATGAAAGAGAACGAACGCTAGCTGCATCCAATAAATTTACAAAATAAGTTAACTAAAATTATAACTTGTTCAAAATAATATATCCAACAAATAAGCACATCACTACACCACCTCACCTAATCTAACCATAATTGATCATACCCCATAAGAGTCTTTCTACTAGAAGAAAACAGAGTTTCCCGACACAAAGGCCTAAATAACGCCGAAAAAGCAACAATGGTGTCGGAAAAAATTCCCTGCATTTTAAAAACGCCAGTCAAAATTATAGCTGCGTTTTTGTAATTGCGGCGGTTAGCAAAACCCCAGGAATGAGTCCTAGGCTGGCAAGATACTCCATTTCGGCGAGGTCTTTACCTGCATTTTAAAAAATGCTTGGAAAAAAGTTTTTGCTTCGATCATCTTCGGTTTTTGGTTATCTATATACAACCAAACAAATTTTTAAAAAACCACATAGCTAACCAAGACAACTTCAGGGTGGGAAATTTCAAAATCTTTCAATATGATTCATACATTGAGCTACATAACATCCCAACAAGGCAAATACATTTTGTCCACAATTCGCATCGACATAACTCGAAAGTACAACCAAGATACGAAAAAATTCA
Source organism: Rhododendron vialii (assembly GCF_030253575.1). Taxonomy (NCBI): domain Eukaryota; kingdom Viridiplantae; phylum Streptophyta; class Magnoliopsida; order Ericales; family Ericaceae; genus Rhododendron; species Rhododendron vialii. The sequence goes on along the minus strand of NC_080564.1, from coordinate 9,630,654 downwards.
GTCGTTCTCCTGCCATGGAATTATTGTTTTGTTACAACCCTGCTTTGCTGGGACACCCCTAGCTAGTAGCTCAAATCTTCTAAAGGATCACTTGAATTTGAAATCAATCAAAGAGAAGCTGCATCTAGAGTTCTGAAAAAACAAAAAACATCATAACCACATATAGAACACAAGGGAAACAACAAAACTTATGAGGTAGAAATTTTGACCAAAAGAACAATATTGAAATGTTTCTTTCTAGTTTCAGAACTTCCTCGATCTGTCAGTGTTGGTGACTCTTCAACATGGATTGTTGGAATGGAACACATCCACGAAGTAGGAGTACAAGATAAAGGTTTATAAACATTAGAACGATAGCTTAAAAAAAACATCGATCAATGCCTCTTCGATGGAGCAAAGCACCAACCTAATCACAATCCCTTTCCTACTCCAATTGATCATCTCCAGCTAATCACAATCGAACTTCTAACAACGTGCTTTCCGTCACACCACTTGATACTTCCATAGCTAAATGAATTCAATATTGGCAGTGAACTAACAGTAAACTGCACCGTATACGACATCTTATCATTCACTTGACTAAAAGTTAACGAACTCGGCTCGACTATAATCTTAACCGACTCATTTTGCATATTAACAAACACATTGTAGGTCGCCGCTGGTCCAACATTCGTAAGTGTTCTTGTATATTTCAGTATTGTAGACCCGTTGCCGCTGCCACCACTTTGGAGAGGTATAGCGAAGGAAGGATAGTTGACATTAGTAACACTGTATTTGACTTTTGGGTCACAAGTGAAGTTACTCCTGGTTACTCTGTTAATCTCCGATGCGGTGTAATTTAAGGCACATAGGAAGCTCAAGTAATCAAGAACGTCCAAATCGTAGACGAGTCCAGGGTCGAGTGCTTTTACAGGGTCCACTTGCCCAGCGCCGTGACCGAATGGCGTAGACGGCTTTTCATCGGCACCATCTAAAAAGGGTTGGCCGTCTTCTTTGTACGTCGTGTATGCAGTGGTCATTAGGGCCGAGCGAATCGCAGCGGGGCTCCACTGCGGGTGGGCCCCCTTGAGCAACGCGGCGAGGCCACTGACATGGGCGCACGCCATCGAAGTGCCAGAGACTATGCTGAACTCCACGCGCCTGTCGTCTGATGCAGCCTGTGTGGGTCCCGCTTTTCCTGACCAACCCGCAATGATGTTAACGCCGGGCGCCATCAGGTCAGGCTTGAGTACTTCCGGCGTAATCGGGTTCGGCCCCCTTGAACTGAATCCCGCAACTACCGGCGACGGCTTGATCCCCAGTTCGGTTCCCTCGAAAACAATCGTGGCCCTCGGATTGGGATCTGAAAACAGGTAACTCTTTATTTTGTCGCCGGCCGTCTTTCCCACCGTCGTAGCCGGCAGTTGATCGGCTATTGCTATTTGTTCCCTCGTGTCAGCCACCAAGTTGACAAAAACCATCCCAAACCCACCAGCTTCTTTCACCGCTATCCCACTCTCTGCCCTGTTAAGTATCCAACCTTCGCAAAGCACAATTTTACCACGAACTTTTTCAGGCATCAAGGAGCCCACTCCACAAAGATTTCCGTCCATCCAATTACTCGCGTTTCCAGCATAAACGAAGGGTAGCATGTTCTTCGGCAACGAGGGACCTTTGTAGATTGACGCACCGAAGAATTTCACTCCGTTTCCGAGACTAACGTATGCCGGGAAATCACGGTCCAAGGTACTAGCACCGACGGTGGTGATCCACGGCGCAACGTTGAGGAGAGTAGCTGGATAGGGACCCAAGTTACCGGCAGCGCAAGAGACGAATATTCCGTTCTCCATTGCGGCGAAGGCTCCGATTGCAATCGTGTCTATGTAATACGGAAGCGCAAAGGCACCGATAGATAGGGAGATGACATCGACCCTCTCCTCGATGGCTTTGTCCATCCCTGCTAATATGTCGGAGGCGACGCAGCCGAGGAGCCAGCACACCTTGTACACTGCGACCCTCGCACGCGAGGCCATTCCCCGCGCGGTTCCGGGGGCATAGCCGAATAGGCTGACACCGGCGACGGATGAGCCGGCTGCTGTGGTTGATGTGTGTGTCCCGTGACCGATGTCGTCTCTTGGCGATTTTGATTGCAGTGTTTCGTTGATTGGACCAATGAAGACTTCATAGCCTTTAGAGAAATACCTATTGTAGATGTATTAGAGCAATTACACCGTTAGATAAAATACCTTGTGAATAGTTTACAATTTTATTTTATCTATCAATTTTTTCTTTTACAACTACATCAATACTATTTATTTTACTTAATATCTAATAAATATACATTTTCATCTTCTTTTTTTTCTTTTATCATTTTTTGAGCAATAAAATCAGAGCGCAAGTTTTAAGTCCAAGCCAAATTCTTTTTCTACTAGATCATCTGGTTCATGAATCTTGATGCTGGAGGGAGCAGGGGGGAATTTCAGAGGCGTCTGGATTTAGATCACGAAATCAAAAAACCCACAAGTCTCTCTCTTTCTCTCTCCGAAACCACTGTCAAACCCACAAATTGAACCCATAAATCAAACCTCAAACCCACCAAGGACGTGGAGATCATGTTTTGAGATCGTAGAGCTGTTCAACCCATTTCTCCTCGACCAGCAGATGGAAAAGAGAAGGTGAAGAAAAAGAAGTGCCAAGCAGGAGCCCGAGAGAGAGAGAGAAACAATAGTACTCCGTATTTGTCTATTTGACCGGATAACTTGTGAATAGGAGTTTGGTACTTGTAGCAAAGATTTTTGGCAGAGGTAAAATCGCTTCTTGTTTACCTAATCCGCTGCAGCATGATTTTCTAAGTTTTGCTTAGTTACTTTACCGAAAATCTTTCTTTACCGATGCTGATATTGTTGCTCTTACATAGTTAAAAATCCATCAACTTTTTGAGTTACCTGACGAGAGTATCTAAAAAATAAAAAATATGAATCCAACTTTGAAAACACTTTAGAAAAGTGAAAAGCTATTACTACAACTCGAGACAAATAGAGACGGTGTTTGAGAGTGCCTACTTTTTGACTTTTTATTTTTAATTTTTTGATTTTTTGATTTTTTATTAGTTTTTTGGTGAGAATGTTGTTTGAATTTGATAAAGTGTTTTGGAAGTTTACTTTTTGATTTTTGATTTTTAGCTTTTTGGCTTTTTGAATTATGATCATAATATATTTTGAATCCTGGTAGATGTTTGGATAAATATATACAGAATGTATTTCGCAAGAGGAATAGTGTTTAGAAGATATATGATGAAAATAAATTTGGCTTAATTTTACCATGTTGCCCTTTGTTGTTTGCTAGTGTATTAAAGATGTATGAGTAATGCTTTTTACTAATTTAAATTTATATTTAAATTTATATAGTTTTTGGCAACTAAATTTTTCCAGTCTTGAATTTTTTACTTGGTAATTGAAAATAATTAAATATTACCATGTAAGTACTTTCATAGAAATAAGAGAACGATTAAGTTAAGGAATCACTAAAATAATAACAAAAATAACAACAACAAAAAAGCGCACAAACTTTATTACTGTATGAAGAAACAATTAGAAGTGCCAATTGAAAGAAGAAGAAAAAAAGAACAAACAAAATGTACTCCTTATACTACCACTAGTTCCAACACATAAGTGGGGGTATTTTCGTAATCTAACAAAAAATGGGATAATCCAATAATGCAAAAAGCTCGTCTGGATCAGGTTTTCACTTCTCCCCTCCTTAAGCAAAATGAGTGAAATCATCCTGCCAAATTTCATTTTGAAAATGAGGTGCCAAACACCCAAAACAGCAAAACTCAATAATGAAAAGTAGGTACTCAAAATGTGTTTTTCAAAACACATTTACAAAATGAGCTGTCAAACACTGATAATGTGAAAAAGGCAAAATTGGGAATGAGAAAAGGAAGTCACCATAACACCCCCCGAATGCATACTTCTAATTTTCTATGATACATATACCTTGCTCCAATCAGCTTGCGATTACAGTTGGATGAAGTGAAATTGGTGCCAGACTCACATACCCCCTTCCAACTCCTAGGAACAGGCCCCATTCCGCTGTCGTTGAAGCTCTTGCTTTCTGGCCAGACGCCGGTATCCAACACTCCGATGATAACATCACTCACCGAGTCGGAGCCGGGGAGCAAATCAGTGCTCTGGTAAAGGCCGAGGAACTCAGGCGTCCGAGTCGTCTGAAGCTCGTACTTCACTTCGTCCAACACGGAGACAACCCCGGGTTGTGTTTTCATCGACTGGGCTTCGTCCGGTGTCAACCTCGTCGAGAACCCATGCACAACATTGTTGTACTTGTAGAGCATCTCGGCTGAGTTGGACACCGATTTGAGCGATGATCGGTACCATAGAGTACTGTCGTCGCGGAAACTCGACGGCATTTGGGATTTCGCCATGTGGACTATGTAAGTTTTTTCTTGTACATGGTTCTTCTTTACCACTGATGCCACAGACACTTGGCCGAAACACAGAACAACCACTAGCAGTAAAAGAAACTTCATATTTGCTGTATAGTTATGTTAAATTGAAATGTACGTAGCAAAGTATAAACTTCTCTCTCTCTCTCTCTCTCTCTCTCTCTCTCTCTCTCTCTCGTAAATATATATAGAGAAACACAACGACTCAAAGTGTTGTGCAATGACTGCAATCATGGACGTCAAGTAGGCCAAAAAAAAGGACAAACATGTGAAAACCTTATAACCATCTTAAAATCAATTGACAATGAGTGGAAAGATCTCAAATGTTATTAAGTGATCACTCATTCCATTGCTAAGCAATGTGAGATTTTATTTCCTTAACAGAACCAGGTTGGCTTGAGATTTTTCAAAACAGAAAACGAGCCGTGTGTACGTTTCATCAAAAAGTTTATAAAAATAAAGGAGCGAGCTCTGCTGTCTTTAATTTACTAGTATTTTGTAAATTCGCAACAGGATCATCGCTTGATGATGAATTGAAAATCAAGTTTGTAAAGACGTACGAAAGCATGTGAAAATGTTGACTACTTTTTGTGTTTCTTTGGAGTCATACGAGGTTAGCATTCGTTGGTTTAAAGAGTAGGTGAACAACCTATTGCGATAGGTTTCAAATTATAACAATGGTACGTAGGTGAACTCATTTATTTCCTTTTGTTGTACAATTGCTATGGCACGTTAAGCTAGAAATAATTATACTTTATCATTTTTCAGCTAAATACAAGTATGAATAATGGATTACTAATACCAAACACAATACGAATGGCGACCTTCTGGGTTTATGTATGTATTTGTTGGCGTTATTTTGATTACAAGATTACGAATTAATTGACATTTTAGAACGAACCATAATATCAACCCATAATGATCATAAAATGCCATGGCCTTTTGGCTAAAGAAAGTGGGGATTCAAACTTCAAATCGTCTCCACCAAATCTTTTAAACATCAGTACAGTCTGAGTTGGAAGGCACATTCATCTAGTTTGTTTTCTGTTCAAGTCATTACTATATAGGTGCAACCACCGAGGTGGTAGCTCAGTTGGTGAGGGCCACTACTTCCCTTAACGTAGACGGAGGCTCGAGTGCCGGCAGGTGCTCGAAACCCGTCTGCGGACTAAAGGGGGGACTTTTCACTAGCTGTACACTAAAGTGGTGCTGTGGTGACGGCCCGTCCTTGTGGACGGTAGTTATGGCTCGAATTGGACATTCCATTGGCGGGTAGAGAGCCCCTATGGTCACGCCCAAGGGGAGTTGCTACACTGGTTGCCCTCTCCCACCCTTTAGATTATCAAAAAAAAATTACTGTATAGGTGCAGAGAAGTAGAATAGGAAACAAGGAAATAGAGCATGGATCGATATACTGTGGTCCAACCCTAGCCGCTGCTCTTAAAATCCAGTACTCTTTTGCTAGCTAGGTTAGCATGGTGGGGAAGGATAGAAACTGCTGAGCTTCTACATGCTAGGTTAGCATGTGGTACTTTTGAGGTAATTGCTTGGAGTCTTTGTGGATCATTTGCTGCTATAATGATGTCAAGGGGAATATCCTATAATGATACTATGTTTCATTTTCAGGCTCTAAAAATGGTGATGTAAGGTGTGGTAAGCTCGTATTCAAAGGGTACTGTTGGGATGAAAATTGTGTTGGATATGTGCATCTGCAATTTCGAAGTACATTGAGTTTGGTAGTTCTACCATGTTTTCTTTGCCGCCATCTGAATCTGCTGTTTTTCACCATTTCTCTGATATCTGAGATATTTGAATGATCATGGGGGTGATTTGAGCAGAGTTGTGGGAAATGTTTGTTTCTCAGTGTTTTTCTGCAGCCAGCTTACTGATTTTTGTATCTGGTTGATGTAGCTGCCTTTTCTTTTGGGACAATGGAGGTTGGAACAAAGTGGCTTGATCAAGGCTGAAGTGTCCTAGTGAAAGTTGCTGCGTGGGTGGCTGTATCTGTAGCTTCTGATTTGCTGGTGCTGGTTTTTTTTTTGGGGGGTACTGAAAGCGAAACATTCAATTACGAAGTAACAATAAGTCTAAGCCCTGGGGTATTTAACCCCTACAAAGTCTTCTTGCAATCGAAATAACAAAATAAAAGGTGCAAGTGCAACGGTAAACAAATTAAAAACCCGACAACTTGCTAAGAGCTTCCTTAGCCAATAGATCTGCACATTTGTTCGCCTCTTGATGATCATGTCTAACTTCCACCACAGAAAACTTCGCTAGGAGACACCTGCATTCACAAATTATATGGCTTCCGTGCTAACGCACAATGCGCAGTACTTAAGTTTATTACCAACTTCTGGTGAGAAGTTTTAAGTGTAATTGGTCTATATAACTTATTCTCTGATAAAAACTCGCATAGTGAAATGCATATCACGGATTTTGGGGTAGCAATAAGAAAAACAGAAGAAAGCAACCAGACAATATCTGGAGAGAATATTTCCTTCTTTTCTCTTGTATTGTCAATCGTGTTGTATATACGCACATGTGCCAGTATGGGTCTATAAGATATACGGTAACAAAATGACATATATACAGATTAATATCCTGCACAAGAATATAAACTCGACCAAAAAAGCATAATGGCAAGGTTTGGTGATTTTTTTTTTCTATTGATGAGATGCATGCATGCTTGAGCGAATAAGAAGTTGAAATAATTAATCTGGATATAATGGAAGAATAAAACAATAAAACTTAAGAGATCAAGTAATTTGAAAATAACATGAATCCAGAAATAGAATAATCAAAGTAGGACAGAAGATGTTTTGTAATCAAATTAGACCTAAGTTAAACAAACTTTGCAACAAATATGCTACTATGGGCTGAGATCATCGAAAGTTTACCAAGAATACAAGAAATGCAAGGAACCAAAACTTGTGTTCCTAGACTTTTTGGTTTTTCTCTCAAGTTAAAACCATACGCAATATCAAACCAGCGCTGGCTTGCTACATCTACATCCACTCCTATGCGTGCCCACGGATGGTTTAAGAGCAAAGTTGTCTAATTAGTTTTATTTTTCTTAGAACCTGATGGTAGCCTGCTAACTAAAATATGGCAAGCATGTATTAGTGCCAATTGGTAATATCCCCAGCATGTAATTTTTTTTTTTTTACCTTCTTTGCAACCGAAGCATAAGGTGATTGTTGCAGATATGCAATTTGATTCTCTACTGAGTGTCTTCTAATATACCTTTGATCTCACTTTCTTCAAAGGTCATAGTTTCTCGACAAAGTCTCATATGGACTGCACAGTATAATATTCCATAGGTGTAAGTCCAGTTCTCCTCCTACTAGGATGATTCGAGCTATCCATTGCAGGACTTAGTGTATAGATAGTTATCTACAAACAAAACCATATCGACCGGATGCTACTATTAGTTGATCCTACCACATTTGTCTTAGAAAATATAGGTGTAGATGTGGCTGCAGCAAGCCAGTGGTGGTTTGATAATACATTTTCTCTAACAAAAGAATGACGAAAAATTTAAGAACACAACTTTGCATGCAGTTGCTCCGCTACTTTTTCCCCTCCACATAGCTCCGCGGCTGTTTCCATTTGTTCAACATAGCTTAAACCCCTAGGCTATTTTTAAGCAATATGATTAACCATATCCTTGAACAACAAATATCGAATATTGAGATATATGTCACTCGGCCGAAAAATCCCTAGATCGCTTTTAGGAATTCTACTTATAGGCTTCTCCATCAGTTTCAAGTTTTCAGAAATGCAAATCACAGCAGTATCATAATTAACAGCACAACTCATCCAGGAAGGGTGGTGGATATAAATATTAGCAGTAGCTCTAACCAAAAGAGCTTAAAAATATACATACCACAAGTCAAAAGAGGGTTTTTCTTTCTTTTCGATAAGCAGGTATTTAGGATTCCTACTTGACTGCCTTCAACATGTTTGCTCTCTATTATAGCAACAGCAGTAAAGAGGACAACAAAAACTAGATTCACTACAAGATTGTAAACTTAAATTTCTGAATGTAGGGAAAGTAATCACCGCTTCCATTGCTTTGACTAGGTAAGAATGAACCGGCAGTGTCGAAAACCTGCCAAAAGAACACAAATCTGTTACAAACAACGTCCAACATCAGTTTCTCCGTTTGGTTGCTGAGGAAAAAGTAGCGAAACAAACAGCGCACGGAAAATGTTAGATTAACTTTGTAACAAGAACCTCATCAGACCCATGTAACCATTTGATTTTGGAGTTTGGTCTTCTACCTTACAACTTAGACCTAAAGCATCCAAAGCACAAACACAAGAACTAATGTGAACCACCAAAACACTTCAACATCCTGGGGATTTCCACTGAAATGATTGAGATGGAAAATACCAGATTTACAATGAACGCGAGGAAACAAAAATATCACCATAGCCATCTGAGACTGGCCTAATAACAGGTCAAGGAGCCATGACTCGAGGCATAAGGTGAGAGGTCCAGGCTCTTCTTTTGTCTTTCCTTTTTTTGATGCTAAACGGTAGGAGATTTGTATTCAAAGGATTGCAAGGCACATGCAACATCAATTATGTCAAGTCACTAACAACTAAATCAAACTCAATACAAAGTACCCCAAGAAATAGCCCCGTCCAGAAAGAAATAGACTGACAACGAAATGCATGCATACAAGAAACCAATAGTAATCAACTCTTGCCTTAGATTACAAAAATTTCTTTTCATTAGGTACACTTTCTCGTTGTGGTATCCCTTGCTTGTTTTTGGTCCAATGATGAGATTCTTAACAATAGTTGGTTATATCCACCAATTTTTGCAATAATAGCTTGGTCCACAGACCACGGCATGATTAACCGCATTTTATATGTTTCGGATCTATTTACTTACTTTTGATGGGCGTTTCAGTGTCCATTTCAAAATTATAGTGGCAAGAAAGGTACTCTGTTCAACTCAATACGCCTTGACCTCTTGGTAGAGAATGTACAAGGGTGACCAGGTTCAACCCTTGGCAACTCCTTGCCCTAATGGCTCAAAAAAATACAGATATTAAGTAGTTCGAGTTTTCAAACTTTGTCAAATGCAAACTCCCCATCTAACCTTGGAAAATGGAAAATGATTTTGCCACTCCCTTTTTCGTTAATACCACTCCCCTGCAAGTGTATTTTTGGTGCAAAAATACATTTGCAAGGGAGTGGTGTTAACAAAAAAGGGAGTGGCAAAATCAGCGGCCCTAACCTTTTGATTTAATAGAGCCTTCAGTTTAACAAAACCTTTCTTTCTTGGTCAAAGGTAGGAGATAATTTTACTCCAACGAGAATTACCTCAACCTTGATAATCTAACATGTCGAAAATTTAACAACATATACAGAGAAGCCCAGCAACCTCAATCCAACACAACACAACTTAGAATCCCAAAAGGGACGAAGTAACCCACTCAAGAAGCTCCATAATTACATCAACTCAACCTTGACAATCCTTTTTTTTTTTTTTCCAATATTGTATACATTGGTGGACTGTTAGAGGGGAATTAGTGGATTAACAACCAAAGGGGGTTCGACGTCTCTATGTAGACTCCACCCCCAGACCTCTCTCTTGGAAGCCAAGGAGTACAACCACATGGGCTAAGAGCCGCATCTAACCTTGACAATCTAACATGTAGAAAATTTAACAACATACACAAACAAGCCCAACAACCAAAATTCAATACAAGTTAGATTTCAAAAAGGGAAGAAATAACCCACACGACAAAGCTCATATAATATAGGAAATCAATGTCCTCTTTTAACTAGTATTGACCCCTGATTTCCCAGCTAACCCTTTGTCTAAATGAACTTAAACGATAGTACAAAATTAGCACAAATACAAGACCTAATCTGAACCACGAAAATGACCCCAAAAGTGAACTTATATATCATATATGATTGTGTGTTTAAAGTACCCAAAATGAGGAGAAAAAGAAGGCTTACTTGGGTCGGCATTGATGATCATAGCAGTGCCACCAAAACTACAAGTCCCACCATTCCTCTTGTTCTTCTGCCAGTAACTGTTGAAAGCATAAGAAGCATGGGCCACAACAGTATCAGGAGCATAACAACTCCCCTGCGGCTTAATCGCACTGCAATCCGCCCCACCATCACCACAAGCATAATCCATTGCCCCCTGCAACGTCTCCGCCGGCACATTGGGCTTAGCCACGCACCAAACCGCAGTACTCACCGCCCCCAACGCGGGCGGAGGTACGGGGTTACACGGCGGCGGCAAATTAAACCCATACGGAGGATGCGACGGGGCGAAAACCGGAGCCAGTTTCGGTGCAGAGGGAAGTGAAAACGGCGGCGGAGAAGAAGACGTGCCGATTAAGGGAGGGTGAGGGCTTTTGGCCACAAATGCTGGAACAGAGTAGCCAGTGGGGGATTGGGCTGGGCCTAATGGGGTTGGTCTAGCCGGGAAAGGCTCAACCACGTTGGAATCCATGAATGAGAGCTTCCTGCTGATGGATTTTGCATCTCTTGGGGTTTCAATCAGCACATTGATCTTGTTTAGGTTAAAAACCCCAATGTTTTTCATGGATTCTGTGTGGGATGAGACTAGGGTCAGTGTGTCTTCCGGCGAAGGGTAAAAATCAGGAGGTGGGTTTATCGAGTAAGTTGAGTTTGTGTTTTCCAGAAAGGCGAGGAGGGGTTTGATGAAAATGTGAGACAAGCCGTCCTTGTATGTGGCAGAGGAAGGGTTGAAGCAGTCGGAGGAGAGAGAAGCGGAGACTTTGATGTCTCTCTCCAAACCCCACCTTGTGAGGGAGTGGAAAATGTTTTTAACGGAAGGAAGGACCAAACCCATTTCTTGGTGTCGGTTTCTGTTGCAGAAAACAGTGTTTCCAACAACAATGGTGGTGATTTTCGTGGCTGGGTAGTGGGATAGGACGTGGGTTTTCAGCCAGTTTTCGGCTGAAACCACACTGTTTGAGACCTCGTTCAAGTGTTCAGTACCCACGGAGACAGCAATTGGGGTTCCAGTGTGGGATAGGGATTGGAGGACCGCTGGAGATGGGTCGTGGAGAGGCAAGTGTTCGACAGATTCTTGACTCCCACCTGTAGAAAAAGAACAGAAAACAGAAAAAGAAAGAAAATGAAAAAGAAAAACAGAGGAAACCCAAACGATGAAAACTGAAGGGAATGATGGGAGTGTTTTTGGTTTGTGTTTTCTTAACTTACCAGTGAGATTGAGGAGAGAGAGGAAGAAGAGGAGAGAAAGGCACACCATCTTCTTCATTTGATTTGGAGTACTAGCAGAGTTGAATGTAGAGAAAGATCACTATCAGCTTTTATCTAATCTTTGACAGTAGTCCTACCACTGTGGGAGGGAGTTTAATGAAGTGTGAAGGCAAGTATTGGAGTGCAAAGCAAGTTTTGGAGCAGCCAGAAGTTTTTAATATTGCCTAATTCGTGGAGAAGATTTCCATTTGGTGCAGTCTCTGGAATTCATCTTCAGACTGTTGTACCTTTGAGCTGAGACTGTGCTTTGTTTTCTAGTAACAGTAAAACTCATAGTCACGTGGCGTGGCAGCACAATGTCTGAGAAGCAAAACGTTACACGAGTTCGGTAACAACGGAAAAAAAAGAGTAAGTCTACCCATCCGGACCATTTGTCCCGATTTTGTTCCCGATGGTGACGTGGCAGGCATCAGCAACTGAAAAAAAAAAAAAGCACGCTCAAATTTTAATTTTCCCTCCAAACAGAACGAAAAGGGTTTAGAATGGTATTGTTGAAAGCCAGTGTGATAAAACCTTTTACAACGAGATCCACTACCACCGGCGACTCCCGCCAGCCTCACCCTCCACTTCCGGCGGCCACCACCAGTAGGAAAAATCTCCTGGGCCCAGCAATGACACCGCCATCGGCACCGTTACCGACAACCAAGGTCTTGTTTTCTCTCTCTCTGGGTTGTCGATGACCCCTACGATTTCAGTCAATTTCAGCCTTTAATTTCTCTGTAACTTGTTCAAAGCCAAAAAAATTAGGGCTTTTGAAATTGGGAATTTTTTGTTCGAACCCTAACTATAAGATTTCTGCTTCCTATATGTATCAACAGTCAAAGATTTCTGCTTCCGATATGCAAATTTTTGGTTTGGCCATCATCATTATATTCAGTTTTTTTTTTAATATGATCATTATATTCAGTTGGGCATGAACATTTGAAATTGTTGGTCCGGTCATCGTCTAGTTCTAACATGAAATAAGTTGATCATATCTCCCTTGTTTTGGTTCTTTTTGGAGTAGGTAAAAAGTGTGTAAGTTCCATGCTTGATCTAGAATTGTAATGACTACAATGATGATTAACGTTTTGATTATGATAAGTTCTGTTTTGAGAGTAGTTTAATTTGTTCCTTGAGTAACTGCAGTACAGTCCAATTGTATGCTAAATGGTTTGAAAGATGAAAAAATGCATGTACTGAAGTTAGGGTTTCTTGTCTAACTGAAATTAGAGATGTTGTTTAACTGAAATTATAGATGCCTATTGGTGAAAAAATTAATTTTGTCATCAAAATGATGCATGACTTGGCCCTCTTTTTTTATCTCATGAAGTCTTTATTGATTTGGTGTCCTATCTTGTGATAATACTTATCAACCTTAGTAAATTGTTGAACATGTAGGTGATGTTTCCGATGTCGTCAGATTCTGTTCCTTCGACAATGCTTCCTCGATCATCGAATCGAGATGAGATAGATACTAATGAGAAAAATGAGGTATGGAGTGGATACAATGGAGATGAAGAAGAGGTATCGAGTGGTTCTTCTAAAAAAGAGTGTGATGAGATATGTACTAATGAAGATGGAAAGGAGGAAATAGAAAATTTTGAAGATAGTGTTGAGCAACCAAAGGAGGGAATGATATTCGACACACCAAATGATGCCTATCTATATTACTCAAGATATGCTAAAGAAAATGGGTGTGCTGTGGCTAAAAGAACTAACAAGAAGGAAAGAGATGAAAACTTGAGAAATGTTACTTTTCAATGTTGTCACGGTAGAAAGGCAAAGGTCAATACAACCAATCCGGTCAAACCACGGCCACAAACAAAAATTGAGTGTCCGGCTCGCCTTAATTTTGCTATATGCCCGGATGGAAAGTGGAGGTTAAATCGGGTTGCCTTGGAGCACAATCATGAATATAGCCCGGGAAAGTTATATTCTTCATGGTGTGAATCTGGCACTTTGTTATTTTTCTAATGTTGTATGAAATGGAATATCTGGTATGCAATAGAACTCTTGATACGTATCGCAAGCGTGCCGGACACGGCTCCGTGTCCTAGTTAATGTTTGTTTGTAGTTTTAAGTTTAATGCTACTATTGGTACCTTTGGTCTTGGTCTTGTGGATGATAAGTTTTTAGTTTAAGCATATATGGATGATAGATTTCTAGTATAATGCTGCTTTTTTTTTTTGGTTGTTGGTTCATTCTGAAATTGTAACTAGAAGCACATGGAAGTATGAATGTAAAATGGAAGTATGATTTTTAGCACCAACAAGTATGGAAGTAATGCTAGTTTATAGCACATGGAAGTATGGTTTTTAGTCAAGTATAGACTTGGTAGAATGTAAAACCAAATCCCAAAGGTAAGTTCTGAAAAAAAATTCGGCAGAGTCTCCCCTATATTTGGTCCTAGCCCGACGTCTCGCGTCTTAGTCAGTACAACAAGAATAACATCAAGTTATGCACAAGCCCACGGCAGACATTTCTCATGTTAAATCACCATTCACAAGCCAAAATCAAGTGTCAAGTTGTCCATTCACAACAAAAAGCATAAACCGTATAGTTCCAGATAGTCATTCTCATGCTAATTATCATTCACATCCAAATAAATAAGATTACATTCTCCTCTCTAATGGTTTAAACCTCATTTGCAAAACAAAAATAGACTACATTCTAGTATTTCAATTGTAGGACAAATAGGCCTACTAATTACATCTCCATTTTTTTTGCTATCAAATCATTTTACTCTTCTTTGCCACCAAATGATTCAGCATCTTTACTTCTTTGTTTGAGTTGCAGAAACCTTCTTCTCTTTCCATCTTATAGCATTCCATGCCCTCGAGCAGTTCCACAGCTATTGGATCTCCAATGCTTACTCCACCCATCTGCTGCCAATGCTGATAAGACGCATTTGATGCATGAGCAATAAAGTGGTAGCCCCAGTAAACTGAAAATGACAAAGGGACAAGCAACAAATTCAGCAGCACACATGCAGAGTAGGAACATCAAAATCAAAGCAACATCAAGGATATAGGTCAACCCAAAATTTGACAAACTAACCATATGTAGTATAAACTGTCCATTTCTTATTTCTGCACCCTACCCAACAGCTCTACTTGCACAATTCCACCTATTCAAAGAACAGGTTCTGGAAGCTTGAACTTTTGCAGTCAATTCTCCTAATATCCATGAGAAAGCCATCTCAAGCTAATTAGTTTTGAAATAAGGCACTAAATAGTAACAGACAATAGGAATATGGAGGAATAGAACTAAATAACACTGCAGCTCATTCCAAACATAGCATCTTCATGATATTATTTTCAGTTTGGTTGAAGCTAACATAACATCAGTTTCCCAGTGTGATATAACCTTTTACAATGGTAAGACATGTTAACTTATGCTGCAACAAAGACCATGCCATACAGAATGTACATTAGTGAAGAATATTTATACACGAAGGGGGAAGATAACCGTCCAAACCTTCACGCAGATGGCGAAGAAGCCTTTTCTCTACTAATAAGGCTAGCATAAAGGAGTTACTTCAGTTTTAACATTATCCGTTTCGATAATTGCATGTGGGTATTGTTAAAAGATGAGAAAGTTGAAGGAAAAATAAAATATAAATCACTTCAAAATTTCCCCAGAGATTTAACCCTAATCTTTTCCTTTCTCCTCCTTTGCTTTCCTCAAAGAACACCAAGGTGAAGCTGTCTTAACCTTTCCCTCTTTCTTCTCCCTTTGACTTCCTCCCAGTCTTTTGTCTTACCTTACCAAAGAAATGTAAGCCACTCTCATGAATTGTTAAACTCACCTGAGCCATTGGGAATTCTAGTGAAGTATATGTCCATATGAAAGGGCTGTCAGTGGACTCATTACCAGCGTCAAATTCATCTCCTGAATCACTTCCTATTCCAATAGGAGACCTGGGATGTCGCATTCGAAATCGCACGGCCTTCGCGGAATATATAGGAAATTCATACTAAAAAGAACCAAAACAAGGGAGATATGATCAACTTATTTCATGCTAGAACTAGATGATGACCGGACCAAAAATTTCAAATTTTCATGCCCAACTGAATACAATGATGATGGCCGAACCAAAAATTTGCATATCGGAAGCAAAAATCTTTGACTGTTGATGCATATAGAAAGCAGAAATCTTATAGTTAGGGTTCGAACAAAAAATCCCCAATTTCAAAAGCCCTAATTTTTTTGGCTTTGAACAAGTTACAGAGAAATTAATGGTTGGAATTGACTGAAATCGTAGGGGTCATCAACAACCCAGACAGAGAGAAAATGAGACCTTGGTTGTCGGAAAGGGCGCCGGTGGTGATGTCGTTGTTGGGCCCAGGAGATTTTTCTTGCTGGTGGTGGTCGCCGGAAGTGGAGGGTGAAACTGATGATGGTCGCCGAAAGTGAAGGGTGAGGCTTGTGGGAGTCGCCTGTGGTGGGGTGGATGTTGCCGGTGGTCGTCCTCCTCACTCCGTCTCTCTGCTCGTTTGGCAGATGGTGGTTTGGGGGAAGAGGAAATGCCGAAATGGTCGGGTTTGGTTCCAAAATTAAAATTTCAGCATTTTTTTTTTTTTAGTTGCTGACGTCTGCCTCGTTAGCGTCGGGATAAAATCGGGAGAGAGGATTGGGATGTGTAGACTTACTCGAAAAAAAATCTCCGAATATGATTCGATTCCCGATTTTTTTTTTTTTGAAGAGATCTGAATCTGCTCCAATATCAGAAAAAATTTCTAAATATCCCATCCGTTCGGGACGGATAACAAATCGGATTCAGATGAATTGGCCGAAATGGCCATCACTAACAAAAATGTAAGGCATACTGACTAAATAAGGTAACGAAAATGTACAACGGCACATCTGGTCCAATAGGAATAATTCAAATGGTTTATTATATTTAAAATAAATATTTTAGTGATAATTGAATATATGTAAGTTGTTGATCCAATCTTACAAATTTCATTTATAATTTAGGAATACTAAATTTCGAATGAAAAATTTGAAGGTTTTATCGAAAACTTACACATATCCAATTGAATTTTTTTTTAGAATTACTCGAAAAATTATTTTAAAATTATTGAGAGTATGTTTCACTAACTAAAATAAGTACTTGTTTTTTTAATTAAATGTGATGTATTGTGAGAGAATGACATATATCACAAAACGAAAAATAAGTATTTTACTCCCTCTGTCTCAATTTAGTAGTCCTTTTAGAAGCTCATATCACTTTTCAATTAATTATATTTTGTAATTTATAATATTTTATGTGATTTTAAAAATATTGTATTATAGAACTAATCGAAATGTATCAAACAAGATTCATATTGAATATAAAATTCATTACTGATTTAAAGATATAACTAATTTTTTATCCAATTAGAATAGAACGAAAGACTATTAAATTGAGACAGAATGAGTAAAAAATAAGAACATTAACGGAATAGGGCCTAAATGGTTTAGATTATTTGTGTGGGATCCAAAAGTGGACTTCTTACGGACTTCAGATTGGTGTTTTATGTCATGAGGTGCACAACACCGCACCTCCAAGCCATCAAATCGTGCATCCGACGGCTTAGATCTCATCTCGACAACCAACTATCGAGAGCTGTTCATTGCCAAGATGAAATCTGAGCCGTTGGATGCACGATCCGACGGCTCGATGGTGTGCAGCACAGTTCTACGCACACCACTGTAAAGCACCATCCCCTAATTCACCTCTTACACCCTTGTACATTTTCGGTACCCCACTTATTCGGTACCCTACTTATTCGGTACCCATATTCTAATCAAATAGAAAATTATAGGGAAAAAAACTGAAATGATCCATATAGTTAAGTGTTTGTGTCAACTTGGTCCCTGTAGTTGTAATTGGCTCGATTTACACTCTGTACTTTCCATTTTGTTTCAACTTGGTCCAATTACTAACTACCGTTAGTCCTGTTAACAGTAAAATCAAATGGCCCCTTTTTTGGGGTTAAAACAGTAATTTTCTCATTCCCCTCTTGCCCTAATAATTTAGGGGTGTGCACGAGTCGGGCGGTCAGGTTTGACCCCCGACCCGACATGGCAGGTAACAAATGTTTTAGGCTCACAAACCCAACCGAAAAGGGGTAAGAACCGTCCGCGAGCTCGATTCTTTATGTCGGGTCAGGTTTGACCAAAAACTGAATTAATCTTTATGAATTGATCGGGTCGGGTAAGAAACGCACCAACTCGGACCCCGAACCAAAATTTGATTTTTAATAGAAAATGAACCCGTGCCTGTCTAAAGCACATGTTCAACCCCACCCGGGACCCTTCGGGTTGGGTCGGGTTGCGGGTGGACGAATTTTTTGCACAAGCCTACCTAATATACCTCTGAACCAAAACACAGCTCATTCTTCCATTCTCCATTGATAAGGAGGCACCTGAGAAGAAATTTGGTTATAGTTTTCTGCAAAAAGTTGCCCTCTAATTCATCATTTTCATGATCAGCCATGAGGCAACATAACCATTGGTATTGTCTACCTGTTCAACTTGTGGACAAATACTGAGATGCCTATTTTTCTACATTGTACTGAAAATGCATGTAGAACCATGTCCAAAAGTCACAACATGATATAGATCCAAAAGTCACAACATGATAAAGAACTATGTCCAAAAGTCAAAATATTACATAAACTCATGGATTGTTCGGCTAAATAAGCCAAGTAACTTATTTTTTTGTCCTTATTCAATTTTTTTTTCGCATTTATTAGTTTTTTTGTCAATTTTTTCGGGATTATTATTTCGTCATAACGAGAGGGACCTAAAAAGTAAAAAATTGCCATTGAAATCCAATTTTTTTGAATAAATACAAAAAAATTGACTTATTGGCTTAGTTTTGTCTATATTGGCTTATTTTTATCTTTACTTAAAAAGACTAACGGCGAACTAACGGCAGTTAGCAATTTGGATCAAATTGGAACAAAATGAAAAGTACAAAGTATAAATTGAGCCAATTACAACTAGAGGGACCAAGTTGACACAAACATTTAACTACATGAACCATTTCAATTTTTTTCCCAAAATTATATATGTTTCATAACACCTTTTACGTAAAATGAATTTGATTTGGTAAATCTCAATTACTTTTATTAAATAGAGTTTTTAAAATTACAAAAATCATTTAACATTAAAAGCTATAAACAATTTTAATATAGCACAAAACCTCAAAAAGAACTAACAAATTAGAATAGAGCGAGTAATGTTCTCTCGTGTGGGAATTTCTCTGTTGTGATCTATTATTTTACACAAACAATACTTGTTATAAATTTTTTTGAGAAAATGACCTTATTTGGTTCTCCTCTCAAAATTTCTATGTCCAAATTTTTGACTGTTTCGTCATTTGTGTTTTTTCATTTTTAGTGATTTTTTTATTAAAAAATAAAAAATTTGTTTGAAAATTAAAAAAAATTGATTAAAAATATAAAAAAATACGCAAGCCTATAAAAAATTTCTATCGCAAAAGCTATCCCAACACTGACAACGAAGCAAGGCAAAATGACACTGCACTTTTTGACACTCCACTTGTGGTTATCAAAAAATAAAGTGTCCAAAAAATTGTGCTTTTATTTGATGATTCAAATAATTTATTATGTAAAATTTGATGTTCGTAAGCCATGGAAAACATAGGTTTAGCATAAAACGATGAAGGCTCGATCGAATATTTAAGAAATAAACAGTTACCATGTGATTGTCCACTTCACTTGTAGCAAATAAATTATATTCATGTATATACCGATGTTCGATCAACTGATTGTTTTAGTAAATACAATTAAGAGTTTTTTTTTTTTTTGGTAATTAAATACGATTAAGAGTTACAAAGCTCAACGATCCATAGTCATTCTGTGTTGCCAAACCCAGCTGTCTCGGTGTGCGGCATAGGCTTCTCCAATGGAGGCCATGGTTCGAGCTTCACGAGGGGAGCGTTTGGGGTTCAAGGCTATGAATAGTTTCTGGATTACTTGTTGACTAACCCAATAACTCCCCTAATCCCGTTGATGTATATCGCTGTGACAAAAAAAAATAGTCATTTTGTGTTTGCTTTGGGTCTAGAGACCCAACCTTTTTACTTTGCGCACGGTTTTCAATAAGTTTTCTTTCTAATTATTACTTTCATTTTTTTATTTATCTCTCTCCACACATTACCTCAAAATCTCTCTTAAACCCCAAACCAAACATTTATTATGAAAATCCTTCTAACCCCGTTCCGCTTTCTCAAATAAGTACTTAAAAAATAAATATCTATTTTCAAGCTTAAAAATAATGGGCTTACGAAAATAATTTTTTAATTTTTTTTTGCAGTGTTTGATAGATCTCATCGAACAAATATTGCACATTGCATTTTTTTTTCAGTAAGCCTATTATTTTTAAACTTAAAAATTGCACATAAGTATTTACGATTTTTTAAGGGGAATCTGAATTTCATATTTACCTTCTTCACTTCTCTCATCTCCTCTCCTTTTTGGTGAAAATGATTTCTGCACTTTATTTTTTGATTATAGCACTTACATCATAGCACTTTCCCAAGTTACCCCTCCAGTCACCACTTCTTTCACCTCACCACTTTTTCTTCTTTTACTACCTTTCTACTCTCCCAAGTCACTTTTATTTGGCCACTTAAATTCTTTCTTTTACGAGCTGGAGTGGTGAAAAGAGGTCAGAATACAAAGGTGAGAGTTTTCCCAAGGGTCATAGGGACGCGTGGAAGAACAAAACATTTGGGTGTGGGAAGAGTGAACCGTGAAGCCCAATGACAACGAATGAGGTGGCCAAATTCTACTCCCCTCCCACCCCCAAAGTTTGTGCCATGTTTCGTATTGCGGCTTCCGAAGTTTTTTTTTTTTCTTCTTCTTTTTACACCTCAGTTGTAAAGTTATTCCTTACTTGCACCCGATCCTAATAATTCAAGAAACTGGGATTCTTGTAGGAGAACTGGTGGAATTAAGAAAACCCCGAAATGGGTTTTTATGATTCTCACATTTAAAGGAAGACTCGATAAGGAGAAGCAGAAATATCATAGGAAAGGGAAACATGGGAGGCCAGAGTTTCATATACTTGCACTCCATAAACCCCTATTAATATTGAAAACCTCTATTAATTCGGAAGTAGTAATAACTTTATCACAGTTAGTACACTTTTTGGGTAAATATTTACCAAAAAAAAGACAAGGGTAAAGTAGGATATTCTTACAATTATAGAATAAGAACTTGACCCAGGATATTGTCAATTTGTCATGGATGTAAACTTAAGTGAAGGCTGATTTAAGGACCATGATATAATTTACATGATTTTATAATAATAGTACGATATTTTAGTTTACAAAATTTTCTCCTCCAATTGTCTTGGGTGTGTCAAGTAGAACGAGCTGACAACCACTGCTTTGTGCAGTTAGTAAGTCTTTGTCTCCCCTTTGTGACAAGTCTTAGATTCGAGGGCCATAAGGGGCAGGCCCTTTGGAGGCCAAGACTAGGAATAGCTTCTGAACTCTCATTGCTAACTCTAACATCCTTCCACTAACCCGTGCAAACGAATATTGCCTGCCAAAATAAATAAAGTAGAGCGAGCAGTAATCTTACCTGGGGCCTTTTTCATTCATCAAATGGACAACCTTTTGAAATTGACACGTGTTCATCCCAATTCGATACTTGAGGGTTTGTGTGGAACTTATGAAAAAGAAATGAAATGAAATGAAAGGAAAATAATTTTTCCTCATTTGGTTTGGGAGAAAACAAGAAAAAAAATAACAAAATAGAGAATAAATCTCCCTCCACACTCTCATTTTCTTTCCTTTTTTTTTCTCAAGTTTCAAATAGGCCCTAAATTCGGGAAAAAACACTATAACGGCTCAAAATTTCTAATATAAGGAGACCTTTGATGGGCCAAATGTAAATTACCCCACGAATGACAGAATGGAGTGAAGGTGTTGTTCCACTAAGAAATTTTTGGACTTTGTTATTATTTTGTCCTTATTTATTTTTGTTAGTTTTGCATCTCACTTTTTTAGTTTTTCAATTCAAGAAGAATCGGAAAAGTAAAAATTATGACTTTTACATAATTTTTTTGCGAAATAACCACTTTTCAAAAAAAAAATTTCAAAAAAGTTGGCTTTTTGGCTTAAAATTAGATATTTCAAAAACTTTAGGGGTAAAAGTAAATTGTTTTTACTTTTTCGATTTCTTTCGTTATCAACAATCCACAAAAGTTTAACGCAAAATTAACAAACGCGTTTTTTTTTTTTTTGAATAGTTAAGGACAAAACCTCCAAAAAGTACGAAAAGTTAAGCAAAACATGGTCAAAGACTAGGGAGAAGCATAGCGGTAAAGAGATGAATCCTCTCCGGTCTAAAGGTTTGGACTCGACGAGACAGTCCATGCATGGACCGTCTATTTCTGCAATAAATAGTTGAGATTTATTAAAAAACACTTTTATGAACCTCCTCCATGAATTTTTTTAAATAAATCTGAACCGTTGATTATACCAAATGTGAGGTCGGGATCGGAGAGGATACGAACCCTAACGTTAATTTTGCACCGTTAAGTCCAGCTGGTTTTTCTCTGCTTGGACCAGAGTAAGGCCATGAGTTGGTCAATTCCCAATTGCATTTGGTAGCAGGTGAGAGTGGAAACGGTAAATAACACCAGGCCCAATAAAGAGAAAGGACGTTGGGGCCCACGGAGAAATTGCTGTAGGTTTTCAAATAAGAGGGCCGACAAAAATCAGCTTTGGTTGCTTGGGGACCACTTATGCTTTGTGCTGGCGGATCTTGAACCGCCTTGTGGACCCATTAGAAACAGAAAACCAGGTTGATACCCATTTGTGTGGGTTTAAGGTTTCCGTGACAGTAGTAAACTTGATTTGGTTGTCCCTAACCAACCAAAGAGGGACGCGCCCCCCACCCCCCCCCCCCCCCCCCCCTTATATTGTTTTATTTGGACCAAAAAGTATAGGTCCGCTGCTCAACAGTCACTGCTCTTTCCACCGTTTTCAATTTTACCGTCGAATAATAATTTGGACGGTACGAATTTAAAAAAAAAAACTTTTTCAGAGACTCTCCCTAAAAAAGTTTTTTTAAAATCTAAACCATTAATAACCGACACGAATGGTGAGGGCGTAGCACCGGTGTATTTGGACTCCAGGATGTATGAATATGGTGGAATAAAGGGACAAAGTATGTGCTATATGTTTAAAGAACATGATGATGATTTAGGATTTCCTTGGGTGAGAAAAAGGAAAGTTGACAGTAATCACGCATTAATAAATTAATCGATAAGTCCGGTCATTTCCAAACTCTGCCATCAAAGTATTGGGGTGTAAAAAAGAAAAAAAGAGTGTCATTTTAACAACTTTAAGTAGTGGTAACTAAAATTGAGGAAGCTGGGGGAGACCAAATTTTCTGGTTTCACCTAGGGCTGCAAACGATCCGAGCCGCTCGCGAGCGGCTCGGAGCTCGGCTCGATAACGGCTCGGCTCGGCTCGGTTCAAGACAAAAACGAGCCGAGCTCGAGCTCGAGTCCTGGGCTCGTTTCATAAACGAGCTGAGCTCGAGCTAGTCGAAACTCGGCTCGAATTGGCTCGCGAGCTCGATTATATAATATATTTATATATATATTTATATATATATTTTTTTTACATATATTATATTTATTTATATATATATTTATATATATTTGTTTCATAAACGAGCCGAACGAGCCGAGCTCGAGCTCCGTAAATACATATCGAACCGAGATCGAGTCCTGCAGCTCGTCACGAGCTCGAGCCGAGCTCGAACCAACTAAATTTTTGCCGAGCCGAGCTCGAACACTCTAAAACTCGGCTCGGCTCGGCTCGGCTCGGCTCGGCTCGTTTGCAGCCCTAGTTTCACCTTCTCTGTGGTCTCATGGGCCCTTTGGCAGGTTTGACAACGGTCACTAGTTTTTTTATCGATTAAATGGGCTTAGTCCAGTAAACAAAGGCCCATCATTAGGCCCAAGTCTTTGTCGTTTCGGCTTTGGAAATTTATACTCCGGAGTAGTACAGAAAGTAAGTAAACATTATTGCTAGCTAGCTGGACCCAACTGCACGTTTTAGGTACTCCCTACCTAAAAATAGTACACCTTAGCTTTTACCAAAATATTTGCCCAGTCCGATATCTTAAAAATGATAGTATAATTTTTTTAAGAATTTTAAAAAATTCGAACTTTTTCACAAATTCAAAACTCATTGATTTCTAGAAAGTTGTTGAAAAAAATTTGAATTTTTCTGGCAAAAAATGAATTATTTTTAAGACTCTGTTTTGCCTACCGGACAAATATTTTGAGACGGAGGAAGGGAGTAGTATTGATTAATTTTGTTACGCTCGAACGTCAAACCACTATAAAACATTTACGCCAAGCGTGGTGGTACAAAGGACATGAATAGCAAAGCAATTTGTTCATTCCGACTTCTTCTTTTTATTATTCTGTTTGGTAGTAGCGTTTAAGATTAAGTGACAATATTGCTTAAAATGATTGGAAATTGATTTTTATACTCTCTTTTTTGATAACTACACTCTTTCTTTTAGATTTTAGTGCTCAAAGTGTATGTAGAATTTTTGCTAAAAAACAAAAAAAAATGGAGTGTGAATATCAAAAAATGGAGTGTAGAAATCAATTTACAAATTATTTCGTATTCTATTTGCTTGTAATATATATGTGATGATGAAACTCGATAATTTGCGTTGATATTCTTGCTGCCAGCCTTATAGCTAAAGGCATCGACTAAATTAAATAACATAAAGTATTAAACAATTTTAATCTTTGATGATAACTTGTAATAATAATCGCATGCTTTAACGATCATGGGAGCTCTTCTAATTGCTCCTGTTACTTACTCTCTTTTTTCTTTTTCCCTTTTTTTTTTGTTGGAGGGGCGGGGAGTACGGCTCTATTGCAGTCCGGATTTTAGACTTCAAAGAGTAGTCCGTGCAACCTCAAAATGTCTTCCAATGGAAGGAAAAAAAAAAAAAAAAGACCCATAAAAGGCAGCTTAAAGTTAGTGAATAGGATTAACATATTCAAACAAAGAGTAATTAAGCAGTGATTATAATGGTAAATACCGGTTAACGGTATCCATAAACATCGAAAACCTACACAGATTGGATCAACAAATGTCCACCAAAGTTGATTATTAGATGGAGCAACATGTAAGATTACATCACGGCTGCGTTAAATATTACAAGTAATTTCTAGCCCTGGCCAGCACAATGGTGCGAAAGTAATGGAATAAGAACAATTAAGCTGGAGAAGATGAAGCAGCTGGGAATCTAGGTTGCTTTGCAGAATGGCACCAGTTTCATAACTTTTTGGGGCATGAGAATTGTTTGGTAAGGTTGGAATTGGATGCATGGTCTTCAAGCAAGGTAACCAGTAGATGCTTAACTTGCTGGCCTGGAATACATGAATTAAAATTGTAAATTGTTGATAGCTTCTTGATTATTCTACCGTTAAGATCCCCAACTTTTAGGCACGACTAAGGCATATCCACCTTTAAATGAAGGGAAAGACTTTCCCCTCAAATGAAACTCACTGTTGACCCTAAAGACATACAACTATTTGATGACTCATAAAATCTTGTTTACAGAGTAGCTATAAACAAGTGTTTACGGAGCGTCCAAAAGTATTTTGAACGATCCGAATTAAAAACAATCTATTAACGGCAATAGATAATCTATTACCGTTAATGGATTATTTTTAATCCGGACCGTCCAATGACGAAACGGACGGCTGAAATCGCTCAGCTCCGTAAAGAGCAACTGCTACATAAAAGTTTCTCTCCTGAAGAATAATAAACATAAAAAGAAGGCACTTGAGCAATGATGCGTTCAAGGTTTAGCATCGAATTACTTGGAAAAAGCTGGAGGATCGCTTGTACTGACCAAATTCACCTTTATTCTAGTAGTAGTAGTATTTAAGAGCAACAACATCAGCGTAGGTAAAATGAGAATTTCGGTAAAGTAACTAAGCAAATCGTAGAAAATCTTCTGCAGTAGATTAGGTACTTGGGTATCTATTATACATTTCGCTTCCCTCCTTCGGTACTTGTGGCGAACATCTGTTCACAAGTCAAAGAGTAAACAAATACTTTTAATCCCTGGACCCATCTTATCACTCATCTGTCCCCACGTTATTCTGTCTCTCACTTGACTTTTCAAATGTGGCATGCATGATAGAGATATGGATAGTTACGTTGCTGCGTTGGTACAAGAAAAAGGGACTATCTAAAGTATAAAAGTTATATTATTCACTAGTTATTTTACCTATCATTGGTGTACTTGCTCAAAAATGAACCTACAACTATATCTGAACTTGTGCCCCAAAATATAATTTTGCTAAATCATTAGTGTTCTCTTAAAATATCTTAAAAACTATAGATTTATTAACACAATCAATAAATTTTCTCTGATGGCCATGTTTTCACTAACATTTTTTAACAACTTAGTAAAATACTGTAAATGCCACAACTCACAAGTTATTCACATTAATCAACAAATTATTAATTAGTGAAAATAACTTGACATGTGGTACGAGAGTAAACGCACTCTAAACTTAGGAATTAGCCACAAGAGTATTTTTGAATACAGAAATGATTCGTGCACAGACTGTTGTGCACAGCAGTCTTTTCCTTCCGCCCCGGGTCGCACAAAGATGATCGGAGCCGCTCATTTTGTTCAAAATATGTCGTTTAAGGTCTCTGTAAAAAATGAGCTTCGTTCGATATCGTTAGAGGCGTTAACAAAACACCCAAAATCACTTCAGAATTCCCAAAATCACTTTAGAATTTAGGCTAAATTCTGAAGTGATTTTAGGTGTTTTGTTAACGCCTCTAACGATATCGAACGAAGCTCATTTTTTACAGAGACCTTAAACGACATATTTTGAACAAAATGAGCGGCTCCGATCATCTTTGTGCGACCCGGGGCGGGAGGAAAAGGCTGCTGTACACAGCTGCTGTGCACAGCAGTTTGTGCACGTAGCACAGCCCTTTTGAATATACTTATTTAGTAGTACCTTCTGACAAGACTTGTTTGGTGAGTTATATATATGCAATATATATAATTGTACAACTTTCAGAAAAGAAAGGTAATTTCAAACTTAGAAACATGTGTTTATGCAAATAATTTTTCTACCAATATGGATCTTATTTGATAGATTTCATTGAGATATTTTAAACGGTGCAAAAAAAATTGAAAAATTATTTTTCATTTTCATTATATTTGAGCTTAAAATTATCTTGTTTTTTAAAAAGAAGGTTTAAAAAGAAAGCGGAACGCCACCTTTTCCTTTTCCTTTTTTTTTTTTTTGTTACTTTCTTTTAATCTGTTGAACCGTAGCTTTTGTTAATTAGTCAAACAAGTTGCTTAAATCATGTAAGGTTATGATTAGTATGACAATGACCACAATCACAATATTCTGTCCCTTGTAACAGGGTTGTTCTTTCAAAATACATACAGCTTGTCTCTGCGATCATAAAATTCTTAAATGTGGGTTTTCCACGATCCCAATTTGACGAATTGATCTAAACTTTTCCTAAAGATCAACTATAAAGAAATGTAGATAGCCCTCCAATAGAGCCACACTTGTTTGAAGGGGGGAAAAAATGATTGATCAGGCTTGATCAGTGTACTGATCAATCATTTTTTGAAAAGTTAAATATGATCTGATTTTTCATTAAATCTTATGAAATCAACATTTTAGAGCTATCAGGACCAGAAGGACAAAATGAGGGCTCATATAATGCAAATTACACGGGGCGTCTAATGAATTGCAAAGAAACAAGAACCTTCTTTCTCCCCTGTTAAAATATGCTGCTGGTGGACGTGCGTTTGTCCCCGTCAAGGACAAGGAGGGAGAGAGAGAGAGAGAGAGGGAGAGGGAGGGGTGTCGGTAGATCCCACCAAAGAGAAAGAAAACATAAGTGGAAAACGTTAAAGTTTGACAATGGCCACATTTTCTTTTTTCTTTACTAAATTTACAAGAATATGAATGAGTACCAATAATTAAGATATCAGGTTCGATTCTTCTTATTAATAATTCTTAGAGTCGCCTTATTTTCACACGCTTAAGTGTATGAAATGTTTGTGGGAGGGGCTGTAAATGGCTGCGAGAGGGGCTGTAGGGATTAACCCGAAATACGTGCAAGCTAACTCGGACACTTTATATTACCAAAAAAAAAGAAAGAAATTAAGAATGCGTACCAACCACCGACAAGTGGATGCAGGCAAGAAAAATGAGTATTTAGAGCTTATTATATTTGTCTTAAATGGAGTGAAGTGTCTTATCTCAAACTAAAGAAGAAAATAATTCAAACTAATTTGTCTTTCATGTTTTTTATGTGATTTTATTTTAACTTCTGTTTGCAGTTTTATTCTTTTTAAATTCTTTAGTCGAAAGGACTACATAATCTCAAATATGTTGACCGCTTCATCGTCCTAAGTTTAATTTATTTCCTTCAAATACTTCTTATTGCATATATCAACCTCATGTTGCCTTGAAATTTTTTTTTTAGTTTTGTATCCCGGCAAAACTTTCATGCGATTTGCATATTGGAAAGTTCCTCTTTAGGTACGTATTTTTGGGTTATATATAGCTATTTTTTTGTCATTAACTCCTCTTTAAAAGTAATGGTTATGTGTACTAAAACCAAAACTCATTGCACTATTTATAGTTTTAGGAGCTTTTGAGCATCTCCACCCCCAAAAACCCCATTGGAGCATCTCCACTCCAATAGAATCTACATGTAAATTTTTTTAGTGCCGAGTGGGTACCACGTAGTGCTCGCTTGGCGCATCCGAGTCGTGTATTGCATTTTTGGACAGTTAAGATTTGGAGAGAGAGAGTTTTGGGTTGAGAGGAGAGAGGAGAGAGATGATTTCAATCCGAGCCGTCCAAAAGTGTATTGAACTGCCCGGATGTGCCGAGCGGGTACCACGTGAAATGTATCCACCCTGCGCCGAAAAATTTCTCATATATAATGGAATAGAAAATCTACTACTATAAAGAGCATGTTTATTCCAATAAAAATTTATCTCTTCACCCGCCATTGAAGTCATGGCTCTGGCGCCTATGGTGAGGCAAGTAGTATGGATGAACTTACTGTAGATTGTTTATTCCCTTGCATTTTGACACTCCCCCTTGTGATCATTCAACGACAGGAGCTTATCTGCTGTATCCATTAGCAATTTTTCTACTACGGGGCCACCACCTTTTCATGACCCGAGTCGTTCATACTGTAAGACTTTTCATATAGAAACACGAAAAAGTTTAAGTTGATCGAACAACTACAACGACTTAATCGAAACACTTTTGTTTTGTCAAGCACCGTCTAGTTATGCCTGAAATAGTCTTTCGACCAAAGTGGTTAACGGTTTGCTATCAACTTTAATTAATTTTGTTTGGACGTTTTTCTATTGGACGAAACTGGTACCCTGCAGACGTTGCCTTCTTAAATAGGTATGGAGCTGTTTTTCTCCATTTTCCATTAATCCCTGTGGCTGTAAGTATTATCTTCCTCTCTTCCCAATTCAGCCCGACCCTTCTTCATTTTTTGAAGAATTTGGCGTCGTGCAGAGGATTGTCTGATGATGAGGGTGCTGACGGTTGAGAAATTGATCAAACCAATAAAAAGCACCACGCTTGATGAATATAAAACAAAAAAGAACGCAAGACACGGAGATTTTGCATGATTTTGTAACTGTGTAATTGAGCCATAATTTTACAAATGAGCTAAAAGTACTAAATAATTTTTTTTTTCCTTCACACAATACAAAAGAAAAAAAACTCATTTGGCTCCGTTCCAGAACCGAAAATAAGTTCTTATTTTTTAAGAAGGCAATTTCAAGCTCAAAAATTATGGGTTTATTGAAATCTAAAAATATGCAATATGGATCTTGTTTGGAAGATCTCGATGAGATCTTTTATACGATGCAAAAAAAATTGAAAAATTATTTTTTATTTACTTTATTTTTTAGTTTGAAAATGTGAAATAAGCTACTTATTTTTTAAGAAGGTTTCTGGAACGGGGCCTAGTACTTTCAGCACTTTTTGAAAACTATGCCTGTACATTCACAATTCACATTAATTGTTAAAATTATGGCTCATACGTTAAAGTATGAAGAGATACTAAAGAGTTTTAGAAAGAAGACCAGATGTCGGAGTGGAGCAAAACGAGTGGAGCGAAGCGCAACGAGTGGAGCGTAGCGGAGCGATGGCATCTAGCCCATCGCCAATGATCCAGTGAAAGTAGAATAGGCCGAAGGCCTAGGCGTTCCGTAATTGGGGGGTGTGGGGGGTTACGCCCCCGCGGTACTGTACAGTTCGTACAGGGGTATTTTTGGGATACAGACCAAATACCAGATTAGGATTATAATAGAGTCGGTATAAATACTCTATGTTATAAACCCTATTTCATACTGTGATAATAAAAGAACAGCAGCCGCTCTCGCTCCCATGGACGTACCTGGTATTGGGGAATCACGTATATCTCTGTGTTGATTCTTTATTATTTTATACTCGTAAATCGTGTGCGTGTGTGTGACGATCATGTCATTAGTTTTTACTATGAATTGAATTAAGAGAGTACAAGAGTTATCTCGGCCGCCATGTTATGATAAATATTTCTAACCTAGGGTTTCATCATCATCAGTTACACTTCTATCTCAGTTTCAGGACACTGTCCTCGAACCCGTGTCTTGAGCGCTACTCCTACACTCCTCCGACAAGATTGGAAACTTCAAATCCTTGATAGTTAGTGAAGCGTAATTCAAACAAGCTTTCATGCACTCAACAAAAATGACTATATATGTTTAATCTTATCATATCATATCATACATCCATTATATTATAGATTTTTTTTATTCATCTTTATACATCATATGATCTGGAGCAGTTAATAGTTAAAATGTTAGTTCACAAAGAGTTCAGAGGCTATCTATAGCCTTAGATACCAATCGCTTCTCCCGTGGGGCTCAAACTCACGCCTCCACTAAGAAAGCAAATAAAAATACCATTTTGACAAGCTTAGCTTCTCATATTATAGATGTTGAGCCATTGGGAAAAAAAAATAATCAAAATTGTGCTGCTTCTACCAAAAAGGACAATTATTCCGCGCTGATTAAGAATAAATACAAGAATTGGGTGACGGCACTGAATATGATATTGGTAATGGTCCCCCGCAGGCCACAACCGAAACCATTGGTTTTTTTTTTATCCGCAACCGAAACCATTGGTTGCAACGGAAGTCTTTCTAGCTATTTACTTGTGTAAGAGTACTTGCGTAAGATAATTGAGAAGTTTTTTGGGTTCAAATTGGGTACCACGTGGCGATATCCGGTCCGTATTAGAGTCGTTCAAACGTGTATTGGATGGTTAAGATCCGAACACTCTCTCTCCGTCTTAGCCGACTCTCTCTCCTATTTCTCTATCTCTCTAAAATTCTGACTACTCAAAGTACATTTGGACGGTTCGGATGCGTGCTCGTACATTTTTAAACCCTATTTGCACCCAAAAACTTATCAAAATAATTGGACGAAAAAGGACATGAACGTGGTCTTGCAATGCTTGCCACTTGCCTTGTCATGATTGTGCACTTCTCCTTAAAAGCACCGGTGAAAAGTAGATGCTCACTGCCAAGTTAGCCTTTCCTAGATCAATACTGTGCTAAAGGAAAAAAAGACAAGGTTACCAGGGGTTATGTGGCTGGATTTCTTCTTTTCATAAAAAAAACGTTAAGGATCGAAAATAAACGGTTACCGTATTTGGGTATCAATCAATATTCTGTACAAATGTGTGTGTGCGTGTGAGAGAGAATAGGGGGGGTTGGGGAGAGAGAGAGAGAACACGTGGGGATGAGTTCAAGCAATAGCCAAAAAATATAAAAAAACACTTAAAAAAAATCACAAATATCAATCTCATAATTTCTGATCAAAATTTTATGATCCGAACCGTTCAATGTGTGCAGAATGTGATTTTAAGGGTGTTCGCGAGAAATTAGAAAAGAATATGACCGGAAAGTGCTTGTTTTGTATAGTTTTTAATTGAACCGTTCATCAAATCTGAGCTAAAAGCTGCTCAGATCAAGCCATTCCGAGTCATTTTTTTTGCTGATTTCTTGGCGGTACCTTTAAAATCACATTCTGATCACATTGAGCGGCTCGGATCATAAAAATTTGATCCAAAACTATGAGGTATTTTTTTAGGTATTTTTTTGGTGTCTCTTGGACCGCCCCGTTATTTAAATATTTAAACATGTGTTTTGGACACTTAACTATTTCGGACATCTTAAAAAATTGTGATATTTTTCAATTGATAATAGTTTTTATATGCAATAAGGACCTTATTTGACAAGTCTCAATTAGTTATATACAAAACAATCTTTAAACTCATATTCCTCCCGTCTTGCAAAGAAACTACGTAAAGAGGTGTAGTTTTTAAATTAAAAATAAAACATTGCCGAGCATAATTTTTTAAATTATCTCTTGACATAAAAGTGGATCTTTAATTTGGTGTAAAAAACTTAACATGTTAAGCACAAAAATAGTTTATTTTTCTATCTGCAAAATTGCACATCTTTGGACCATCTTGGCGGTTCAAAGGGAGTAAAAAAATAATAGTCAATTGTAAATATAAATAATATTTGGAAAAATTGTACATCGAAATTGGATAAATTAATTGAGATAGAGGAGTATAATTATCCAAAGAAGAACGAATTAAAGAACTTATAAAAGAAGCTCCCACAATATCATTTTCCCTTAAAACAAAAGAAAAAGGAAATGCGGCTCCTGCTGATGTCATCCACCAGAGCATCCAGATCTTGCAGCAGAAAGAAGCTTCCTTTATCTCACTAGACTCTCTCTCTCTCTATGTCTCTCGCAGGAGAGGAGAATTGGAGAACTCTGCAGACCAACAAAAACCCAGAGATGAATTGGGTGAAAGAAAGAAACACAAGATCAAAAACCCAGACAGAAAAACCATGAGAGCTCTTCATCATATGAACCACTTTTTCATTCTCCTTTCATTGCTCGTGTCCTTCACAGTAGTCCCACCACACCCCACCACAGCCTCTCCAACCCCCACAACACTTCAAGATTTCACTGGTCAACAACAAAACAATCCCAGAAGAATTCTCCACCAACCTCTCTTTCCAGACAGCACCGCACCACCTACGGCCGCCGATCCACCACCACCACCCCCCCCACCGGCCGCGCCCGAATTCCCCAACCCCGACGAGCCATTCTTCCCCGAGTTACCCAACGGGTCAGACCCGGCTCCAACCCAACAGCCGCCGTCGCCGCCACCGCCCGCCGCCAATGCCTCGGCAAGCTCAATTGCCGCACAACCCACAAAGCCCACCAAGAAAGTTGCCATTGCGATATCAGTTGGGATCGTCACGCTTGGGATGGTGTCGGCATTGGCATTCTTCGTATACAAGCACAAAGCGAAAACCCACGATGAATCGCGAAAGCTTGTGGGAGACAATTCGCAGAGGGTTGAAGATTCATCAACCCCGCCGCCGTCGACTTTTCTCTACATCGGGACGGTTGAGCCGTCGAACCGGACGGCGTTGAGTGAGGAGAAAGACGGAGAAAACGTGTCGTCGCCGTACAGGAAGTTGAGGTCAGTGAAGAGATCATCGGATTGGTATAGGCCGAGTCCTGACCTCCAGCCACTTCCGCCGTTGCCAAAACAGCCTCCTCTTCTCCCGACGTTGCACTCTCCTCCTCCGATGTCGTCATCATCATCGGATGAGGAGAGTCAGGAGGAGACGGTGTTTTACACGCCGCATGGCTCCTCCGTCTCCGTCGTGAGCAACGACGAAGGGTCTTTCACGTCCGGTTCACGGTGGAGCTATAAGAGCAACAACACTAATACTAATTGTGTTGTTCCTCACTCTAAGAGAACTTCACCCAAGTCGAGGCTTTTTCAATCGTCCTCGCCGCAGCCTACCCCTCCGCCACCGCTGCCACCAGCGCGGCCTGCTCAGCCATTGACCCAAATCACGTACGGTACACCAACTTCATTTTCTCCCAAAAGACCGAAATTCGCTCCGCCGCCACCGCCACCTAACATGGCACGTCTCCAGGCGATCACAACCCAATCTGGGCAAACTTCTAAAATCCCACCACCGCCTCCGCCTCCACCGCCACCGCCGCCTCGGATTCCACTCTCTACGCAGCGGAAAGTAGGAGGGTCGGAAACAGGTGTACCCTTGGTACATCTGCAAGAATTGAGAAAGTCATTATCGAGGATTCAAAACTCGAAAGAGAATTATGGCGTTGAGAAAACAAGACCTGTTGAAGAAGTTGGTAAGAGTGAAGGTGCCGGTTCTTTGGAGAGAGGTGATGGTGATGATGCTGATGCTGAGGGATCGAGACCCAAGTTGAAGCCTCTGCATTGGGACAAAGTCCGGGCCACCTCCGGCCGAGCAACGGTGTGGGACCAGCTGAAGTCGAGCTCCTTTCAGTAAGTCCACTAGTGTTACATCTTTATAACAAGTTCTAACTGTGGTGTACCACTGCTGCCTGTTTTCTTAGAGACAATTGTTGGAATGTTTGTAGATTGAATGAGGACATGATGGAGAGTCTTTTTGGATGTAATTCGGTGAATTCAGCTCCGAAAGAGTTGACTAGAAGATCAGTATTCCCTCCTGTTGAGCATGAAAACAGAGTGTTAGACCCAAAGAAGTCGCAGAACATTGCTATTCTATTGCGAGCACTGAATGTGACGAGAGATGAGGTGTCTGAAGCACTTCTAGACGGTACGTTGTTACTTTCCCATGCCTGAGTTGTAATGCAGAGTCCTGTTTTGTAGGAGGATTGATCACCATTAGAAACAAAAGGAGAGAGAGCAATAAGCAAAGTAGAACAAGTTCCTTTCTTCTTGATGCAAGGGATTTGGGTAGAGGGAAACACAAGGTTAAGAGTCTTTAGTTCCTAACTTGTAGCATAGCTTCTTTTGTTTTGGCACGGGTAGTATTTGCAGGTTAGTGTGTTTAGATTACTACGAGAGATGTCAATGGTAGACTATCAGTTCGACCCCAGAATATCTCAGCATAGCATCCTAATGAATCGTCAAGGGGTTTTGCCTTGCATACATTGGAATTGAAGCGTTTCAGAATATTAAATTAGCCTTGATCCGCGTTTCTGCATGTCCAGTTCTCGTGAAAATAGAAGAACTTGGACTTAAATAGACAAGACAAATTGAACGACGACAACAAAATTTCAGTTGTGTGGTGCCCCTGTTAACCAGAAGTCTTCATTTTCAAAACATTGAGGGACCCCAGGGCCTTTAGAAATATATAGCTTATCATCCTTAAAAGAGAGTATAAGAGACCGACTTTCATTCAGTGATTCACTCTCTTCGTTAATGAGTCATCACACTATAACATACAGGTTATTTTGCGCCTTATCTTCTCATCATCTCATGTTAGAATATCAATTTAGGAATTACATTCTTCTCCCAGCTACATACTGTTGTAATGCTTCATTCTCTCACTAAAAGCAGATTCCATGTCAAATACATGTTCACATCATGAGGTATTGGATCGATCAATGAGTTCCCCATGAACCAGCCATTTCATGAAGGAGAAGAAGTCCAAAGTTCCTCACTTCATTGTGTCGAATTAGTGTTGGACCATATCATTGCACCTTGGACACTCTTATTGTTCTCTTTAGTCTATAGCCCTAACAGTTGTCCTTCTCTTCTCCTCGTGTGCCTAAAAACTATTTGGTGTTTATATTCCCTTCAGCCTTTCCAAGTTAATTTTTTGCCCTATATTCACTATCATGTACCTGGTGAAGTGCTACATGGTATCTGCTGAATCCATGGGTCTTAAACTTGGAACCGAGGCATGACCTCGACAATCAGCATTTGATGCAACAATACATTTGCTTCCCTCAGAATAGCGGCTTAACCAGATAGGCTCCTTGGCAGTGCATAAAGGCACCCTAGCTTCTGGTGATGTTCATCTATGAAGTATGCATGGTCCTGGGTGCCAAAACCTGGAAAAAAATTTGGAACTTAAATAGGCAAAATACCCTTAAAAAATTATCCACAATGTTGTTCCAAACTTAGATCCTACTTCTTTCAGATGCAAAACAGAAATGACCATTATGATCCTAAACTAGATGCTTTCAAGCATAATAGAAGTACATTCTGGAAACATGTAATTGGAAAACTGTTAAGAATCAGTTGTTTAATTAGAGATCCCCTCATTTGTAATTGCTGGTGTTTTAAAGTCCTTTTTGGTTCTGCTTTTGGTCTTGCCTGACCTAGTAGTGTAGGATTTCCTTTGTGGATGAGTTTTGTATTCTTTGTTTGGGCGTTCAATGAAAAGTACAGTTACTGAAAAAAAAAAAAAAAGAAGTTGGACAATGTTCTAGCTACATATATTTTTTCAAAGGGATTCTCAAATCCAAGTCAGATTAGTTTCACACTGGCACAATGTGCACTTTTGTATCCAGCTGGAACTAGTAACAATGAATGTGACTTTGTGAGTAGACCTATCCCTCAATTACTTGTATTTCCTCGTTTACTGTTGTTTCAATTATTTCCCTTCTGCTATTTTCAGGTATTCGCTAAACTTATACGTTACACGCATTCAATCCCTCAATTCGAATTATTCTTGCTAATGTCATTAATCCTACAGACCCATAGTACACATAGCATAGAGGATGTTTTGTATGTTTTCATCTTAGTTGCTATCTATGTGATACTTCTTCGTTTTACAAATGGAGTAAAGCATTCTGCATAGAAGCAGACAGCAACAACGATGCTCTTCTATAAACTGTAAGAAACTAATCCAGAAATAAATTGTGCTAATAAACCGGCATAGTGCAGTCGCACTCTTCAAAAAACAGCTACCAATGTCATCAGCACTTCCAGACACAGTATACAAATTATGACTGCTGCCAATACATAGATATTTAACCAGCCCAAATAAGAATGTAAAAGCAGCAGTAGAAGAAAATATCTGCTCATGAAATTTGAATTATGATCCTCAAATGCTGTATATGCTTGCAACAGGCACTCCAGAAGGCTTGGGAGCTGAGCTTTTGGAAACATTGGTGAAGATGGCTCCAACCAAAGAAGAAGAGATAAAACTGAGAGAATACAAAGGTGACATCACAAAATTAGGGTCTGCAGAGAAATTTCTAAAGACAATACTTGACATACCATTTGCCTTTAAAAGAGTTGAAGCCATGCTATACAGAGCAAACTTTGATACAGAAATCAAGTACTTGAGGAAGACCTTTCAAACACTAGAGGTACTTTTGCATCGAAATTCTTTTGCTGAAATCAGAAAACTAATAAGGTTTCTGCGATCAAAGTGCCTTGTTTCTTTCACTCTATGTTTTCCCAGAAACTGGTTGTTTATGTTATTCTGCAATCTCTAATAAAGACAAACTTGTAAACGTGATATTTTATTGTGCTGTAGGAATTTTCCCTTATATGTAGCTCATGATATATGACACTTGACAGGAAGCATGTGCGGAATTGAAGAGCAGTAGGCTATTCCTAAAACTCCTGGAAGCAGTTCTCAGGACAGGAAACAGAATGAATGTTGGCACCAACCGTGGTGATGCTAAAGCCTTCAAGCTCGAAACACTTTTAAAACTAGCAGATATTAAGGGGACAGATGGGAAAACGACTTTACTCCACTTTGTGGTCCAGGAGATTATCAGATCAGAAGGTGGAGGTTCTGATCCTACAACTGAAGACCTCCCAAATAAAATCAATTCCAAAACGAAGGAGGACGATTTTAAGAAGCAAGGATTGCAAGTTGTTTCTGGTTTAAGCAGGGAACTGGGAAATGTCAAAAAAGCAGCAGGGATGGATTCAGCGGTTTTGAGCAGCTACTTGTCGAAGCTTGAAAATGGGCTTGAAAAAGTAAGAGTGGTTTTGCAATATGAGAAGCCAAATATGCAAGGGAAATTCTTCCAATCGATGAAAACGTTTCTTAAAGAGGCTGATGAGGGAATTACAAGGATAAAGGCAGAGGAAAAAAAGACCTTATCCTTAGTGAAAGAGGTCACTGAGTATTTCCATGGCAATACTGCTAAAGAAGAGGCCCATCCTCTTAGGATCTTTATGATTGTGAGAGACTTTCTCTCCATATTGGATAATGTGTGCAAGGAAGTAGGGAGGCTGCAGGATCATACAGTAGTCGGGGCCAGTAGGTCCTTTCGGATACCTGCAAATGCATCATTGCCTGTCCTAAACAGACACAATGTGAGACGCTATAGCAGTTCGGATGAGGAAAGCTCGTCTCCATGAGAATAAGCCAATATGAAGAGCTCAAATTTCTCGCGTGGATAGTCGTGTTGCTAGAGATATACTCCGTATTCCCACAGTTTCAGAAGGATTTTCGTTGATGCAGTCTCATGGCTAGTTTACATTCTTTTATTTATAGCTTAATCAAAGGAGTAGGGTTGTAAGGAAGTGCAAATAGCTAAAAGAGGAGCCTCACATTGTCACCAAACAAGGATAAGCATCCTTAGAAAAGTCTGGCTTCCAATGAAGAAAAGGATGAAGGGACAGAATAGAACTAAGGGCTTCGTGTCGAATAGAAACACAAATGAGAACAATTCTCTGCATAGTTCCATCCAACCGCGTGAAAGAGACTCAAATGTAGTCGAGCTTCAACACAAAGCAAGCCAGCATGGATCGCCAATCAGGAAAAATACAACTTCGGTTTTTGCACTCTGACAGAAATTACCACAGATAAAACAGTATGTTTTGTTTCAAATACATTTTCAGGAGAATATATTGTTCCGATGCCGTATAAGGCTATAGCTTTCCTTTCTGTTCATATTGACATTGATTATCAGCAAATCTCTTTACTCTCGGTATTATAGAATTTGTTTTTTCATGCTTCAAAGTCCATGTTTATCTAATAGTGGATTATTAATAAAGGGCCTGCATCAAGCGAACAGGAAAGCCATTAAGTTACGCAAATCATGATGATGGGACTATCCAAAACAAAATACCATGTTATGTTTATCCATGCTAAAACTATATAACCTGCCTTCAACCACTGATGCTCCCAGAACGGACTGAAAGAAATAGAGATAAAAAATCTCCTATATGCAGAGTGATGAACGCCACATGACTGCTCAAATGTCGCAGTAAAAGTTCATTCAAATGTCACAGTAAAAATGGGTAGTCAGTTGTGGAGGCATACCGAAGAGTGAGCTGAGATCCTTTTCTGATATATCTGAATTCTGCCATAGATAGTCGATCTCGTTTTTTTGCAACGCCTCTAATGATTTTAGGGCTTGGAAAATTGGCTTTACGTTCCTTGCGTATTGGAAGCAAAAGGGTCACTACCACTGAGCAATTCTCGTAGCCAAGCTCTGAAAACTCTACTCCAATGGCGGAGGGAGAGGATTACGCTATAATCGAGTACAAGTTCGTTTCGTTTTTTAACCAAACTCGAACTAACTACTATTCCACTGTTCAGCTTATACTGTTTTAAAATTTTCAGGTTGGTCGATTTCAACTTGTGATTGACATGATTAAAAAGTGATCGACTCGCCTAATAAACAAGTTAAACTTGTTAAGCTTATTAAGTTTTCGAACCAGATTTTAATAATGAACCAGTCGGCTCTAGTGGGTCCGAGTGAACTTCACTAGGGAAAACAATCAAATACTTTTCTTTTTTTTCTTTTTTTTTTTATGTTCGTCTTGGAAACACACGTGATTAAGAGTTTTTGTGGTCCTTTTGAGGGTTTTGTGATAATTTCAAGTCATTATAACCACTATGCCAAATTATATTTTGCTCAAGGATGTGTCTATATTTTAAAGGATGTGTCCATTTATGAGGGAATCCCATTAAAACAGGCGCCATTTTGTGCTATGTTCTGTGATTGGAGACCAAAAAGGAAAGAATGACGATTTTCTGTGTTTTCTTTGACAAACACCAATGTCCATTAGCCAAACCATTTTTTACCTTTAGAGAATGAAAAAGAATCTTGTAGAAAGTTCATCCCAAGTCATAAGTTCTATAAGACAACCACGAAGGAGGTACAGCCTCGAAGCAGGAAAACAAGATCAAGATAGTACTAGACACGAGCCTAATACAGTTGCTAGAACAAGGAAAGAAAGGTTTACACAAAGAGGACTTGATGTTACTGAAGAAAATGATTAGAATGGGGAGGGAAGAGATGTGTCTCTTGCCCCAAAATCCCTCATCTATAGGCCTCGTGGAGGCTTCTAGAACTCTTCGGGATATTAGTAGATCACATGACTTATCTCAACTACATTTACTATATCTCGCTATTTATTACGTCACATGATTCCTACTCACATTTACGAAATTACATGTCTCACACTAATACATTTACTACTTATAGTATAACTAACATGGCCCACACATTTACTACTCGTATTATAACCTTTTCCTTAGCTTGTCCTTCCGGACATGTCAAAACAAATACAGAATCCACAGTTTGCCAAGCAGCCGCACTTTTAAGAAAATTCCAGACAACTACTTTTTTACTACTTTTGGCTGCTGATAAGCACAAGCATCACTCTTTCACCCATTCAACATTACAAGCTTCTGAAAGGACCATTTTGGATTCTTTGCTTCAAAATTTCAAAAGGAGACAGCGTAGATCAGCCGTTGGGTATCTTGAAAGGACGGTTTGCAACTGCGCGACACATTTTCTTCATAAGCCACTCCTTTGAGGAACTGGGATCGTCCTTGTGTTGGTTCTAATGGAAAGAATGGCGCTCCTGGTATGCTATTTGTTCTCTTGGAATTTCTCACCAAAAATCTCCATTTTGTACCTTCCCTTGGTAGGCAAAAATGCCCTACACATAATCGGATCTCCAAAAGCTTCTACTTGCATTAACTGTAAACAAGAAGGCCCTGAAGTCTACATACGAAGAGAATCTACGAAACCCAAATATTACTCATGGTTACCGAAACACAGTTCTTGACCCACCACTTGAACTCTCCTGCACATCTTAATATAACTTCGATTATGTTACATCCAAATTGAACCTTAAAAAACTGAGATTTTAAGATAAAATCGAATAACACCACAAAACTTTATAGCATCTGCTTAGCACTACCTGAGATCAAGAGACAGTTGACTTCCTAGTGAGGCTGCAGGTATTCTGGCCAGTTGGTATCCAAATTCCAACCACATTAAAATGGAATGTATATATTCAGACAGCACGATTGTCCAGATTGGCCAAATCAATGAACTCAGGTTAAAACATAGTTTTAACTCTTACAGTGGAACCATTTACCCACAATAAAACGAATTGAAACAACAGGAATAAAACAAATGAATTAATCCCAAAATTCTCTATCAGAAACGCAGAAAGTAGATCAAGAAGTTTGTCTCCGCCACTTCTACAGGGAGCGTCATGGAAACGAATTCAAACAACAGGAATAAAACAAATGAATTAATCACAAAATTCAATAAAAGAAAACGCAGAAGAAGTTTGTCTCCTCCACTTCTACAGGGAGCATCATGGGGCCTAGACTACTATAATACATCAACAAATACCAGATTTTACTTCTGCAACCTAACTATACATGAACGTTCAGTCACTGAGGATTGTGCTTTAATTTGAAAAAGTAGCACTCTGAGTTCTCCTAAACTTTTAAGAAAATAAGTTGGTTTTGTCCTCATTTGAGTTTTTCTTCTTTTTTTTTTGTTGCATTTGTTAGTTTTGCGCCAAACTTTTGTGAGTTTGGCGCAAAACTAACAAATCCAAAAAAAAAATCAAATAAGGACAAAACCAACTTATTTTCCTAAAAGTTTAGGAGTCATGTATTCACAGGTATCATCTTCAAGCCTGCTGCAACTGGCATCCCTAAGAATCCAACGAGTATGCTAAGGAACCATTGTGCCAACGTGAGCGGTGTTGTATTTGCAAATGCACCCAAGTACTCAACGATTATGATCTGGAAAAATACCGTTGCACTGATAACGCACACAAAAACATAATTGTCCAGTATGCCTTCAAAAACATTTATCTTCTCCATCTCTCGGGAACTAATTTCGTTAAACACCTTCACAACAAAATCAGAACAGGTTAGTAAGTTTGATATCCCAGTAAACACATTTAGGTCCGTTTATTTCCTGTAGCTTATATATCTTATAAGTTATAAATAAGCAAGTACAAGAAAAATCACAAGTCCCATATTTTGCGTTTTCCATCACGGTTGTTGGTTTCCATTAAACAAGCAATTAGCAACTAGAGTGTGCACCAAAAACTTTCTTATCTTTGCTGATTGCTTATTCTTAAGAACATAGACAAATAAACAAGGAAACCGAATGGGCCCTTAAGGAAAAAGAGTTATGTTCTTATGAAGTTACCTGACAGAAGACAAACGAGTTGAAAATAAGGGTGTTAAGGACCAAATCGGAACCGCTGCCATCAAGGCCAAAAATTGCTTTCCCGCTTGACTGAAGAAACCATATAACCAGGAACTGATACAGGGACTGCCCTAAGATATTCCTCCACATAACATTACTAATGAAATTTCCTCTCCTTCCAACGGGTTGTCGCTTCATTAACTCATCATTGGGTGGCTCAGTTGCTAGGGCAAGTGCTCCTAGTGTGTCCATGATCATATTAACCCACAAGAGCTGAACAGCCGTGAGAGGGGCACTCCCTAAAGCACAGTTGACATCAAAATGTAAGCATATATGGAAACGTGATTTCTGTTCCTTTTTCTTTTCTAAAAGGACCAAGCAGTCAAAAGTATGCATGCTTTCTTACCTGTTAGACAAGCTGAAGAGAAGTTAACAATTAGCGCAACCACATTAACAGTCAACTGGAACTGTACAAATTTCTGAATGTTCACGTAGACTGAGCGACCCCATTTGGCCACGGTCACAATGGTGGAGAAATTGTCATCCAGAATTATGACATCAGCACTCTCCTTAGCCACCTGATAAAAGGAACTAAAACTAGTAAAATATTTGGCATTTTTCTCACAACAGTTGAAGAAGTAGGCATAAAGAAAATCATGTCAGTATAGATTATTATTTTGTAATCCTGGTCTCTCTAGGCCTAGTATTGTTCTATATATC
This sequence comes from Rhododendron vialii, assembly GCF_030253575.1. Taxonomy (NCBI): domain Eukaryota; kingdom Viridiplantae; phylum Streptophyta; class Magnoliopsida; order Ericales; family Ericaceae; genus Rhododendron; species Rhododendron vialii. The sequence goes on along the minus strand of NC_080564.1, from coordinate 9,587,842 downwards.
TTAACACTTACGATATGTTTTCTCACTCTATTTGTCTTTGTACTCTTTGTCTTTGCTTTTCTGTTCATATAGCTCGAAGCTTGCGACCATCTCTAAGGAAACACAACTATATCCATTGGGAATTACCAAAACTCCACGACCCAAAATTTCCTGTCTTGATTTCACTTGATGCAGTTTAATCAGTTCACTTCGAATACTATCTTGATGGTCCTACAATGCATCCATTGATTTTCTGTCAAGAGTTTCCGTAGTTTTGTTTATTTCCCGCTATTTGATTGCTTAGAATTCAACTAGAAAGCATGGCTAGTCTGCATCATCTACTTTTCTAAAATATTTCTATCACAAATGAAACCTGGCTCAATCGCTAATTTTAAGGCCCTTGTTATTTGAACAACAAACCCAACCTCCCCTTCTCCCCATAGAGTTTTTGGCTTATGTGGCATCTCTTGGTCATCAATCCTGGTTGTTCTCCCAATTTGTAACCATAGTTTTCCAACATATGCCAAACTATGAGTTGCACAAATTTCTCCTCTACGGACACAATATGTAGGAATGAAAATAGTAAAGGTCAATCACTATGTGGTTTGGAGTCTTTGGACAAAAATGCCAAACTTCAAATACATGTACTTATTCTATGCCTTCTATTCTGAAAAATCAACTTTCATTATTCAAAGTGTGCAAAGATCTTAGCCAAAAGCCATGGAACACAGACAAAATTGAGGTCGAGAATCGAGGTTTCTATCCAGGTAAGTGGATGAGATTGATCATGAGCCCAATAATCTTTAATAGAGTACCCGTTCCGCATTGCATTCTTAAAAAATAAGTACTTATTTCACATTTTTAAACTAAAAAATAATTTACGCAAATAATTTTTTGTTTTTTTTGGCACCGTTCAAAAGATCTCAATAATGACCACAAAAGAAGATTTACATTCGGCTGTTTGCCGTTTTGCACACTTCTTGTTGCATTGTAATGTGTCAACAATTACAGTATAAAATGAATAATCAGTTTGTAGAAATCATTTCTGAAACTTAAATGGAGTTACTCCATGCAGCCATATGCAGCTCTCGTGGCAAATTAGGTTATGTGGGCTAAAAAGGCTACGCAAAAATGTGAAAAGCAACTAATACCAGAAGGGACATCCATTTATACTCACATGAGGTGAGCCGAATGCAAATAAGTCTCCTAATGCCAAAGGTAAGAAACTATTTGGTCGACTTAGATGAAAGTATATGGACCGATGAGGTAATTCATCATTTTATGTTGAATTGCTAGTATAATCAGTAATCACTGAGACACAGTGTGATCATATTAATAGCTCACCTCGGTTCCAGCTATGCCCATTGCAAGTCCAATATCTGCTTCGTGAAGTGCTGGGGCATCATTTGTTCCATCTCCCGTCACTGCAACAACTTCACCAAATGTGGTTCGCAAGTGCTTTACCAAGGTATGTTTGTCTAGAGGTGAAGATCGAGCCATTACCTACAAAAGTTACAAAAATTATCAGCCACATGCCAAAGGAATCCTTTCCTTTACTCCTACATTATGCAAAACTAAAAACCAAAAAATACCTGAATTTTGGGGATCAATTCATGCAACTCCTCTAGACTCTTCTCTCGAAAATCTGGACCTTCAATGGCAATACCCCCATCGGTAAGTATCCCACATTCCCTAGCAATAGCTTTTGCAGTATTTATATTGTCCCCAGTAACCATACGAACAGTAACCCCAGCCGAGCGACAAAGTGCAACCGACTCCTTCACACCAGGTCGAACAGGATCCTTGATACCCACAATACCTATGCAAGTATATCCTGAAAGTGGAATAGGACTATCTGCAGAGAACCCATTTTCCAGTTCCACATAAGCGAGACACAGAGTCCTCAGAGCTTCACTAGCAAACTGATCTATTGTAACCTTCAGATGGTTAACAGAAGCTTCATCAAGGGGAACAACCTCGCCATCTGAATTTACCACCTTGTCACAGGCAGCTAATATTATTTCAGAAGCACCTTTGCAATGGGCTCTCAGACCTCCATTTGGAAGCTGCAACACAACCCCCATTCGTTTCTTGGTAGAGTTGAATGGCTCAACTTTGACAAGTTTAGCTGCATTTCTCTCAGTATGAAAATCACCACCCAACGACAATCCAAACTCCAACAAAGCAGTCTCAGTCGGTGATCCCAATATCTCACGTTTTCCCTCTTTGTTTACCACAACTTCCCCACCAGTATTATTAAATATGGACTGTAAAAGAAGTTTTACAGTGGCATCTGGGATTTCAGAGCACAGACTAGAAGTATTACCTGATTTGCTCACTTCCTTGATATTCATACAAATGCAAGCTTTCACAACTGTCATGTGGTTTGTAGTCAGTGTCCCAGTTTTGTCACTGCAAATAGTAGTGGCGGACCCCATTGTCTCACAAGCAGCCAAGTGGCGGACCAGAGCCTTATCATTCATCATTTTCTTCATGGCAAAGGCAAGGCTCAATGTCACAGCAAGAGGAAGCCCCTCAGGAACTGCAACAACAACTATGGTGACAGCAATAGCAAAGTATTCCAACATTTCCAATGCGTCATCACCACACCAGCTCCATTGGGTCCCCTCCAGCAGCTTGCGCGAAAACATCTTTTGCACCAAAACTGCAAAAGTCACAATAGCAAAGAAAAGTCCTATCTTACCGATAATTGTTGCCACACCATTTAGCTTAACCTGCAGTGGGGTCTCATCATCTCCTCCTTCGCTGAGTGTTGCCATCAACTTACCCCATTGGGTTCTCATTCCAACAGTGGTTATCATCATCTTGCATGATCCATCTTGGACCTTCGTTCCTGATAGAAGAAACGGATGTTCAGCGGTCACCATCACTGGCTCACTCTCTCCGGTCAAACTCGATTCATCAATAACCACGGAAAATCCTGAAACAAACAGCCCATCCGCAGGGACTTGGTCACCAATGGAGAGATGTACAATATCACCAGGCAACAAATCGTATATCGACATCTTCTGCCGATATCCATTCCTTGTAACTTGAATCGAAATCTTCTTCTTTTCTTTGTCCAAATCTCTGAACTGTAGGGATTGGCGATAATCACTTATTGCCGTGACAAACACAACCAACAGAATGCTTGCAACGATTCCAAGACCATCGTGAGCCCCCTTAGGCCATCCTTCCGTTGCTAAGCCAACAATCAAAGAGACGAATGCACACACGCCCAGGATCATGAGAGTCATGTCTTGAAGTGCTTCCCAAACATATACCCAGAAACTGCGCTGTTGACTTTCAGTGAATTTATTGATCCCAAAAATCTCCTGTCTGCGATTCAGCAAGTCACCATCGGTAGCAAGACCAGTGGTGGTTGATGTGGAGAGTTTATCCGCAATGCCAGTTACGCCACCATGATATTCCAGCTTTTTTAGGTCATGGCCTTCAACAAGGGATCCCAGTTCATCACCACAAATGTCAAAACCAGCAGCTTTAACTTCCTCAGGTACAACATAATCGCTTGGCTGTACACCTGCAAATAGACCAGAAGACAGTTAATTCCAAGAAACCTTTCATTACAGGCAAGTTTTAGCAGTAAGTGGAATAAACTCACCTTTTAGGAACTGAATTGCGGCTTTGGAAACCAGAACTGCAACTCTCAATTTCTCCTATAGTTACACAAGTCGAAAGTCAGACACGGACTACCCAATTGTCTAGAAGTGTCAAAATACTAGTGTAACAGCACAGTAATTTCAACATTTCTGTTGTAACAACGGAACTCAAAAAGGAACTAAGAGTCAAGTGCGCACAATGTTTTCTTTCTCTTTTTTCTCCCCAAGTGAGCAAACAATGTTATAGGAAACAAAAGATGAAGCTTTACTAGGCTCAAGTATTCAAATGGGAATAATGCACTCTCTTAATTTTGTGACTTTACGATGTGAAATTTCAAAACTGCCCTCTGCCACTTAATTTACTTCTCACGCATGAGAGAAAATGCAGTAAAGTCACATCAATAAAGACACAAAAGAGAGGGTCCATCAACGCAAGGGAAGTGTGAAAACCACCTCGCCAGTGAACAAATCCTGGAACGAAATGTTTACAAAAATTAAGAATTCCACTGAGAGTCTGGTTTACATATTTTTTCTTCTATCTATCAATGTCTAAACCATATACTCGGGAGATTTCAGAATAGACTGGATATCCAAACTAAAGTAATTAGGGTGAAAGAGCAAGATGGAGGAACATGAAGGGTATATTTAAGTCTTTCTCGCTTCATGGTATTTAATTGGGAAGTAATTACAATGACTTGAATCCGTAAATTGACAAATAAACAGCAAGAAAATTCACCTAACATTATACCGATCTTTCCTTTGAAATTGAAATCCCTTACATCAATACATACAAACTTTGCACACAAGTTAAAAGTTCAACAGAACCACCAGCATCCTAATCGCCCGCCCAACGCACAAGAGGAAAAAAGAGAGGGAGTGGGTTAGGGACTGTAGAGCTTGATAGTACTTCACACCGAATTCATATTCCATGGCCTCAAGTATGGGCTTCAAGTGCTGATGTGTCTAAGCTATCTCAAGGATATGGGTTCAAGTACTTTACTTTCAAATCCTGAGGCAAATATGGTTTGAAAGATGCCTTAGGCATTTTATGCATAATGTAAGATTCTTGTGTTCATAGTCATATCTAATCCCAAAACATGCTTGCTAGTCGAATGTCGAATTGAATCTGCAGGACACGGATCCTTATCCGATGTTTTGGCATCTAATAGAAGTACTTTATTCATTTGAAAAACTCCATGAAACATAGCCCCAATTCAAGCATAAGGTACTATTGGTATATCAGTATACCAGAGCTGTATAATCTAGGGATACGACAATTTCATGTATTTCTTATTCTTCCTCATCGTGGTGAATCGGTTGTAGCCACTGTCCACCTTGTATGAACAACATGAACTCAATATGTTCTTGTGTGTGAGTGCTTTCGATGATTTCTTTAATTTTCGGCATTTATATCACGGTGCCGAGTTGTTATGCGTTGATACGAATCTCTGCCCCCTTAGGTGGCTTGATTTCTGTGTCGTTGACAGGTTCTACTGGTCAAACTCCGTGTGTTGGCTCTCCTTTGCAGTTTGTGCCTATGTGACTATGTCTCGATTATAGAGATTATCTTATTTTGACGTAAATTGTCTATCCTGTTTAGTTTTCCTATCTTTCTATTTAACGAAGTGGATTCCTTTGTAGGCTTGTACATGATTGCGATTGACTTGTCAAGGGAGAGCGAGAGGAGAGAAACCTGATTAGATTGGCGCATGGCGGCGGCCTCGTAACGCTTGGAGAGATTGGCAGTGAAACGGAACCTGCGCTTGGGGTTCTTGACCAAACCAACAACGCCCCTCCATCTCTGCAACGCCTCCTCCGACGAGTGCTTCGCCTTCACAGCCCCAAAGTTCTCATCTAGCAAGCTCTCCATGTTCGAAAAATCAACTTATTAATTCTCGTCGTAGTAATATTTCCAGTTAAACAATGAAAGAGCCGTTACGCCCCGCTCATTGATATACAAAAGAAAAGAGAGAGAAACTGCTGGGAAGTTTAATGAAAGCAGCCGGGAAAAGAAGATGGAGAAGAAGAAGGTTCAATGGGACGTTCGTCGAATTTGAAATGGAACACTGTGGAACACAGGAGTAATTTTGTGTGGACCCCCCACGCTTCTTTCCCACCAAACACAGAAAAAGTGAAAGCTCTTGGAAAGCTTCGAATTGGAGTAGGTTTCTCTTCAACAGCTACAAATTCGGCTAAAGCAACAAAACCTAATTAAAGGGAAGGAGAGAGAGAGCGAGAAGAGAGAGAGAGATGGATGGACGAAGAGTGGAGATCCGAATTTATTTGAAAACTCTTGGTGGGAGCGACAAAGCCTGTTCCCCTAACTTTGTATACCTTCTCTTTTTTTTTAAATAAGATAATTTCAAATTTAAATATAATGAAAATAAAAAATAATGTTTTGATTTTTTTTGGTACCATTTACAAAATTTCAATGAGATCTATCAAAAAATATCCATATTAATAGAAAAATTATTTGCGTTGACACATAATTTTTGAGCTTGAAATTACTTTTTTTTTGAAAAAATAAGGTTTAAAAAGTTCGCGGAACAGGATTAACACTCGGTTGTTTATTCTTGCGGGAAGAGAACGAATAATCTATGCAATTTTTTATGTAATCGGATCTGAATTAATATGCGTGCAACTCAAATAATTTCAGAGTTTTTGAAGATAAAGACCGGAGAAGTTTTCCAAATGCCTAAAATTTTGGCAAATCTGATCTTCATAAACATGAAATTTTATGAAAAAACAAACATTTATTTGCTTTATGGTGCTAGTTAACAAATAGCATGTGGTTTCTGAAACTGCAATTTACTCTTTTTTAGTCCGATGAATTCGAAGGAAAAAACACATGTGATGTTGCTTTTTGACCAAACTTACTACGTATAAAACAGAAAAGGTAATCAGTGAAGTTGGCGTAAAGCAAAAGGAAAGAAAATGTCATGGAATTGAATTGTACGCGTTTTGTACGCGGAGGGGATCTTTTCTAACGCGGTTTACATGGGGTCCGCACTAGTGTCAGCAACGACCTTTTAGGTCAAAATTGTACTTTCACTTTCAATGTTACCGTAGCGGTTTAAGGGGTGTTTGGAAACCTACTTTTTAATTTTTAATTTTTTATGCTTTGTTTTTTTTTTTTTAAAAGAATTTTAAAAAAAATTCTTCCTAGATTCTCTCTATTTTCAACATTTCTCTATCTATCTCTCTCTACTTATTACCCCTATTATTTTTCAAAAAAATTTCGAAAATCAAACCAAACATAGCATTAGCTTTTTGGATTATAGTCAGAAAGTGTTTTGAGTATGGTAGGAATATTTAGAAAATATATGCAAAATGTATTTAAAAATAATAATAGTATTTGATAAATGATTGATGAAAATAAATTATAAATTAATTTTTTACCAAATTGCACTTGACCTTTATTATTGTTTTTATTGTCAAAGGCCAATAAACTCTGAACACGAAATTGAAGACCTTTTTCAAATGTTTCATATAAGAACTGTTTTGGTTTATTCTCAACACAAACACGAAACTAATGGCCTTTTTCAAGCTTCACACCTAAAAGCAGTTCGGTCAAGTATCGAAGAACCGTGGTTAGCTAGAACCAAAAGCAGATTCTGTGAGAGGTGGTGTAGATCTGGGAAATAAAGGGAGGGCAAAACTGGTGATTAGCTAGAATGAAATGGGAAAAGGACCTCCTGAACTCCTTTTCCATTCTCGCTTCTTTTGTGAAAATGTGTGAATGAGTTTTGGGAGAATGAAAATGAATAACCAAATAGCCAAAATGAAAAAATAGGAATGTGAAAATACAAAAATGGCCTTACCAAACACCCTCTAAATCGATTAAAGTAATTTAGAAATGCTATGGTACACACTTCATATTATATGCACTCTTATAACTAAACTATTGAAAGTCGTAATTAAACCATTGAAGGACGTAACCAAACTATTGAAAGACATAATCAAACCATTAAAAGACGTAACCAAACCATGGAGAGACGTAACCAAACACTTTCTTCAATTGTTATGTCTTTCAATAGTTTCGTTACGCCTTTCAATGGATTGGTTACACCCCTCAGTGGTTTAGTTACGATTTTTATTGATTTGGTCATAAGGGTGCATATAGTACGGAGGGGTGTACTGTAGCATTGTAAGTAAATTCCACTTCCACGGAAGTATCATACGTTTTGTTTCGAAGGATGATCGGCAGAATGCGCATGGTAAGGTAAAATGGAATTGGAAATCCTATGTTGCACTCCCTGCAGTGCACACTACATGATAGATTCGGACCGTTTATCTCAACAATCAATGGTTCAAATATGTTTGTTACTCCCTCTGTCCCTAAATAAGTGTCTGGCGCGGAAAACTAAGCCTTTGTGGGCAGCGTGCCCTTCGGAATTTCCGGATTCCGAAACGCAAGGGCCCAGATCGAGGGAGCGCGAGCGGGGAAGCAAGCACGAGCGAAAATACAGAGTCGCTACTCGGGTTTGAAGGTCCGACACCCAAGGAACCGTATTTCGAAGCACTTGCCGCGCTGTTTGGTTTGAAAAAGTTAAGGAACCAGTCCGTCATAACCATATCTGGATTCGGGAGCCAGGTTACGAGAGGGGAAGGGTTTTATGGCACCCCTCTCGCCCAATCCGGAGATCGGTCTCTACTTAGGCATTTGCGAAAATGTTTGTTTGCGATTCTGTTTGATTAATCAATTTTTAGCCAATTAGGGCAAGGGAACAGTTAATCGGGGATTAAAACTGTAACAGTTTGCAGGATGTGATAGATATGGCATAGATTAGTGAGCAGTTAGTATAGGATGAGAACAGACTGCTGTGGGAGTTTAAACAAACTGCGAGGCCCCTGTTTTGGAGTGACGTGCACAGGAAGAAACCAGCATGCACTGAATAAGTCACTACATGCTGTTCACTCCTGCGCGCACAACTCCAAGACACGCGCGCGCCGGTGAGCTTAAACCCACAGCCCTTATTCTCAAACCATCTGGGCTCTGGAAGGACCAGTGCACACCCAGGACAAACCACGCAGTTTATAGGCAGCATAATATACAGTTTAAAGGCTGTAAAGCCTTACAAATTAATAAAACACCCCATAAACAGTGTGGGGACAAAATAATGACCTAAAACTAAGCTACCCGTGCAAGGCCACTCACTGGTCAGAGGCATACTATCACGCGATGTAGTCACTCTGGCGCGCGAGGATGCGCCCTGGCGCTCTGTCGCGCGACGAAGTGAGTCTGGCGCGCGATGGTGCGCCCTGGCGCGGACCAGTGTTTGGTTTACACATTTCTGGGTTCTGGGACAGGTCCAGAATGATCCCAGGAGTACTCCAAAACAGAAGACATGCAAATTGAACTACGGCTAGCAATTTCTAACAAAGGAAAGCAGTAAACTGGTTATTAACATGCTCAACAGAGTGATCTATACACAAAATAAAGCATAAAACAGTAGGACACCAATCCCCACGCGGTCCATCGCATGCAGCACCGGAGTGTCGCGCGAGAGAGTGGGACCATCGCGCGCTGGTTCCTACCATGACGGTTTTTGAAACCTTGCCAGCTTTAGGACCAGAACTGGTATTGATTACCAGCCTTGGCCCTGCCAGCCCCCCTCAGAGATCAGAACAGAAAACAGAACAAAGGTAAGCTATACCTTCGGTTTTGAGTTTGAAAGGTGTTTGAACTTTGATGTTTGAAGGCTTGATTGAGGAGTTTGGGTGGTAGAAGTAAAGAACAAGCTTTGTTCTTGAAAGGTTGAGGTGTGAAAATGGAGGATGGTGACCCAAAGTGTACTCTTTTGAAATTCTTGAACCCTTTGAAAGAGAAACAAAGGGGGATATATATAGAGAAGGATGGAGGTGAATCTGGTTGGTGAAAGCAGAGGAGTTCAGCCAATCCACGAGGCCTGCTGAGGTTTGCTTGGTGGCTAAGCATCCCAGCTGATAAAGGTGATGGGGACAGCTTTGACCATCGCGCGATGGAGTCAGTCTGGCGCGCGATGGTCAACGATCAAGCTTTGACTGTTGACCACCACATGGTAGTTTGACCATCGCGCGATGGTGTCAGTCCGTCGCGCGATGGTGCGCCCTGGCGCGCGATGGTTGCGCCTTGGCACGGGATGGTGCGCCCTGGCGCGCATCAGTAGAGTTTTTGGTTTTTTGAAGTGGCTTAGGCTAGGTTAGGTTCAAGGGTTTTGCAAACACTTAAAGCTCAAACATTCGACATTCCCGGGGTGTTCTTGATCCGTTTCATCATCGGGGAATCAAATACCGTAAGTAAACTAATCTGGAAGCCCAGATTGGGGTGTCTACAGCCTTCAAAAAGATGCATTTGTTTCGTTAAAAAAATCAATTTTTTTCACAAATCAATAGATAGTAATGAGTTCTATTAGATTATGAAAAAAAAGTAAAATTTTTAATAAAAAATATACATGTTTTGTAAAGCTTAGTTTTGCTCGCCGAACACTTATTTAGGGACAGAGAGAGTATCTTTTACTGATCAAAATTAACAAACATATCTGAATTATTGATTGACGAGATGGACGGTCCAAAGCTGCCCTGCAGGGTGCACTGCATGAAATGTCCTGCAGCCTGCCGGATCTCCGGATCCGGGTACAACAAGGGCTGCAAAAGAGTGTATGTTTAGGCAAGTTTATTTAGGTGTAAGTGCTCAAACTCGAGCATGAGCCCAATGTGAAACTGGAAGAGTCAAGTTGGCTTAGGTTTAAATTGAATTCGATCTTATATACAAAATTTAACAAGCATGCGATTATGTTCTGCATAACTAACTTGCCTAAATATCATGTGATTATGTCTTTGCACCTTAAAAAACCATAAAGAATTTTCATCCCGCGCAATTAAATAATTAAATTAAATTAACAGAAGCAGATGATACATTCTCGAACTTTACACTCCATTAATATGTTTACCGCCATATAGTTTAGTGGAAATTTGGAATCACCCCTTAGGTTTTTAAAAAGAACTGTGCTACACACACAGCAATTTGTGCACAGATTGTGCACAGATTTTGTTATGGAGCCCACCACGGGTTCCACACAAATCATCCGAGCCGTTTATTAAATGTAAAACATTTTTTCAAGGGTCCCCGTAAAAAATAAGCTCAATCCAATACTTATAGATACTTCATCCAACCATCTAACTTTTCATTCAGATTTCCGGATAATGAAAAGTTATATGATTGGATCGAGCACCTATAAGTATCGGATTGAGATTATTTTTTACGGGGACCCTTGAAAAAATGTTTTACATTTAATGAACGGCTCGGATGATTTGTATAGGACCTGTGATGGGCCCCATGATAAAATCTGTGCACAATTTGTGCACAGATTGTATGTGTGTAGACTTTCTGTTTTAAAAATACTAACCAAATGGGCATCCAATTATTTCAAGTTTGGGTCTTTTCAAACGGATATCACTTTAAATTGACCCCTCAAAATTTTTAAGCGGGATAACAACTAAAGCCTTGTTTTGTTTGCTTCTTAAAAAAAAAATTCCAACTTAAAAAACACTTATTACTCCTACTTTCAATCATTACTCTTATTTTTATCTTCTCTTTCCAATTATTATCCTTATTTTTCTCTCCACTCATTATCCTTATCTCCAATTAGTATCCTAATTTCTCTTTGTATTCATCACCCAAAAATCAAACTCAAAAGTTTTCAAAACACCATCCAAACAAGACATAAGGCCTCACTTATACATGGGTCTAGGCATGTGCAAAAAACTCTCTGACTCGCCAACCCGAACTGACCCGAAGCCATAGGGACAGTTCTGATCAAGGATTCGGTCGACCCTCGGTTTGCTATATGTAAAATATTTGATTTTCGGTTCGGCCTTTGGATGTAGAGACTCTACCCTTCGGACCCGAACCGTCCGATTAAAAGGTCTACACGTGGCATAATCCCAAAAAATGATACACCTTATCAATTCTCTCTCATATCACATGCCTTTTCAGATTGTTGCAGCGTGAAAAGTGGATCTGGGTCTGGGATACTGCTTTTTTTTTTCTCTCTCTCTCTCTCTTTCTCCTCTACAATTTCGGGTTTGAAACAAGTCAAACAATGCAAACGACTCATTTTCTCTCCTTCTCGTTCTTCTCCTCTGCAATTTCTATTCGATGACGGCAATAATCGACACCCAAAAAACTTCACTCTCTCAAACTCAAACTCTTTTTCTCTCACATCTCACCCAGCTTCCACAACCAGTGAGACGGAAGAGATCGAGGCCGGAAGTCGTCGTCCAGAGTCGAGACTATTCCAGGCGTCCACAACTACTCCCTCCTCGCAATCCGTATATTTTCTGCATTTTCTTGACTCTATTCCTTCGATCTGCATTTTTTTCTTCGATTCTGCATTTTGTTCTGCCTTTAATGGTCCAACCCGCGGTTCCCCGAACGGTTCCACGTTTCGGTTTCGGTTCAAAAAATTGCCAACCCCGACTACTTGGGTCGGGTGGCGGGCCAAACCCGCCCCGCCCCGTGCACACCCCTACATGGGTCTATAAAATTAAGCTCCAAAACCAACCAAAACATGAGATCCTAAAGCTATGGCTTTATGGTATTTAGCCTAAACTGGCTCAGACTAGCAATGTACCGTGAAAGATAGCTCTTGCAATACTCACTTCTTTTGCCCTTCTCTTTCATCTTTCGTAGCTTTGTTTTGTAGGAGAAGGTGTTTGCAATCTTTAGCAGAATGATGGGTTCTTATTGTGCCATGAGATGATTTTTAACAAGGACTTGGCTTCTTTGCATATTTATTTGGGTTGTTCATCTTGACAATCAATAATCCAGATTTTAAAAAGATTATTCGTGGGAAGAATATTTTTTCCCAAGAAGCAACTTTCAACCAAATGAAAGAATTAAAAATATTTTTTTGTCAAAAGTGAGAAGATTGTATTGATAAATGCTTAGTTAGCGGCACTTATAAAATGGAGATCATTACAAAGAATTTGAATAAAGCCAAACTAATCGTCTAACAAATACAAAATAAGTAAATCACAAGGCAATCGATATTTTCCATACTAATCCATGCATGGCTTGACGCAACAACGATACTTTTAAACTGCCTTACATCTAATTAGGAGTCTCAAATGAGAAAAAGTGCAAAATTAAAGACAAGATACCAAATACCCAAACGATCAGATGCACTCCAACCAAGTATGAGCGCACCAATGAACTCCCAAAAACTACAGATCTGCCTAGCTGCTATGAGTTGTCTCGCTAAAAACATCATGTAGTGATAGAATGCTGAAGCACAGATATCGTTGTGAAGTAATCTCGATTGAGAGAACTCGATCTGTAGACAAAATTCATTCAAAGACGAAACTAATAACTCTTGTTGAACGAGAGACAAAACTCTCATAGATTAGACGACAAGTCGTTGATTTGGAGAGCCGGAAGAAAAAAAGAAAAAACGAAGAAAGGGAGTCGGTAGTATTATGGCCTCCCTCTCCCATCGCCACACATGAGTATGGAACTCAGTGGGGGGGGGGGGAGAAGAAGAGTTGTGGTAGCTAGGGTTGAGAGAGAGGCAACGAGAGATAGAGTTGAAAAAATTCAACTTCAATTTAAGATTTAAAAAAAAACATTCACTATAAGAAAAAAAAAGTATATTTGATGATAGAAAAAATGGTGACAAAATTTAATTTTTACTATAGGTGACGAAATAACAAAATTTTCATTACAAAAAGTTAATATAGGTGACGAAAAATAAGATTTTTATCATCAAAATTGACTTTCGGAGACAACATAGATGAAAGAAAGTTACTTTTTCGTCACTATATAATAACTTTAGGTGACGAAAATTTTATTTTTGATCATCAAATATACTATTTTTGTAGTGACTTTGGGACGTCCAATATCACACATACTGTTCTCTGCAGTCCAATCACAGACCGCAGAGAAACGTGTTTAATAATTAGGTCCTTCTAAGAGTCCGTTCCAGAACACATTCTTAAAAAATAAGTATTTATTTCACATTTTCAAACTAAAAAATAATGTAAATAAAAAATAATTTTTGATCTTTTTTGCACCGTATTTCAAACAAGATCCATATTGTATATTTTTAGATTTCAATAAGCCCATCATTTTTGAGTTTGAAATTGCCTTTTTAAAAAAGAAGTATTTATTCACGTTCCGAAACGGGGCTTAAAGTAAATTTGTAATCTTTATTTATTTTGTTGTTGGTTGATCATTGTCAGAAATGTATGTTTGCAATGGCAAATTTTATATTTTTATTGCCAACAAAGTTCTTATATGTTGTACTACTAATCCGCTGTCATGATGTGGACTACATGGTTGTTTAATTTGTACGATCGCACCGGAGTCAAAATTTCACCACAAGAATAGTGTTACGGTCCATGTTTTCTAAGATCATCCGCATCAGTCTTTTTAAATTTCAGACCAAAATTACATTTTAAAATGCCATTTTATTATTTTAGTTAGTCGCTTTTAAAATGCATACTGCATCAAACTCTCTACTCTAACTTGTGATCTATTAATAGATTGTTTCCTTCTTCTTCCAAAATAATATTGAAATGATACTTTTTTTATTTTTTCTCAATTGTATACTCTGTAGCGGTCTATTAAAAAAATTAAGTGCTCCAATTTTAAATTTGTTTGAACCGGTGCTAAAATTTTATTTTTCGGATCATAATTAATTAATTATGAGAGTTTGTAGAGACAAAAATTAATTATGACCTTTTAGGATAAAATGATAAGAAAAATAAGATATTCGCACCAATTTAAACGGATAAAAAATTAGAGCACTTAATTTTTTAATTATATTTTTTAATATATATAAATAGTCTAAAAAAAATTAAGTACTCAAATTTTCAATCCGTTTGAATCAGTGCGGAGATCTTATTTTTTTAATCATATTATTCTAAAAGGTCATAATTAATTTGTCTCTAGAACTCTCCAAGATTCCAAATAAAGAACAGATACTTGTGATACTTCTATCGAATAGAATATAGTAATAAAAGAAAAGCAATGCTATGTACAGTACTCCCATCGATCACTCATCTCTCACACTCCACACATTTAATTATGGGATGCACCCCACACATATGTGAAAAAGAAGTGGTCGGGGGTAATCGGTAGGAGTGTATTTAGACTTATTGGTAAATAAAAGTGGGGAGGAGTTCACAAATAAAACAATAAAATATTAACAAATGGGTGAATAGTTCCTCGCCTCTTATAAAAGAGAACTGTAGCAAAACTACACTTTCGGTAAAGTGGCGATGAAGGCCACGAGACTGATGGACCTCCATTTTCAGTATATTGCTCTCTTCTTTAGTGGAAGGAGAGGAGTAGATAGGGAGATGTGGATGCAACTTGTTTCAAGTTTGAACCCGTAGCAACTGGGGCCAGCAGCAGCCGTCCAAGGGAAATGTCTAATTCGCTATTCAACAGATTTATCAGCCCAAGAATTGAAAGAGTCAGTCCTCAGATCTTTGTAGACTTGTAGTGGATCAACAAACAAGGATTCAACTCTCTGACCAGGAAAAAAAATCTTCAAAAAGGGGCTACTTGAATTAAATAAGCAATAGTCTTGGAATTCCTCTGTCCAAACTTCAAAGCCTTGTTGAATGCGTTGGTGATGAAAAATTCTTCATTCTAGTGTTTGGTGACAAAAAGAAAATGTTATCCTCTCTAATTGAGAACTTCTATTAATCGATGATAGCACGTGACTTGTTTCATATCTCTTTAATATCTAAAGTATGGTCTAAACGGTAGGAAAAGGAGTAAATTTTTTAACGTTATATATGATCCTTTACCTATGAAACATGACAAGTGTAAAACCAAATGGAGATTCCAAAGGATCTTAGTTTTTTGAACTTGATTTTTGAAAAACCAAAATAGTCCGAGTGTTTTAGATGTGCCACCCAATACTTCAAAATGCTCTGATATTTGTTTGTGACAAGGTACACTTGTGGAGGAGTGATGTGCACGTGTGTGGAGGTCCAATTGTGGTGGTGAGCTACTTCTATGTTCCATCTCTTTATACCTTTTTATACTCTTATTTTCGAGGCTTATTTCAGGTCCACAATCATAATCAGAACTGTTTATCTTGTAGAACATGTGAAAAAAGATGAAAATCTGCAAAAAATCATTTGATCGAAGATTGACTGACACATTAATATGTTGCATTTCACAATGTAAAATGAATGAAAATATATTTTAATTACATTTAAGCCTTACAAGTTCTAGAATAAAAAATGCAATCTATTAATGCATTTATCGATATTCGGTGAAAATAATTTTTCCCAAACATGTTGTAAATGTAATTGGCAATTTCTGTATACGACAAACCGTTGAAGTCTATGTTTATTCTTTTTCTTTGGGTTTGGGAGGTGGTTTTATTTTGTCTAGATTAGATACTCCGTCCATTGGTTCAAGAGTTGATCGCGAAGGCCGTGCCATGCATTTTGCTTGGAATATGATTGGATAGTTATATGCATCTCATGTGCATTTAGCTTAATATTTTTCATACATCATTAAAGTTTTTAATGTCTTAATCGATCTTTTGTGACTAACCTTATATTATTCGCCTTGTTTTATTTGAAGGGAAATTTTGTCTAAGGTCTTTTAAGTGCTTGCGCCTTAGCAACGTCTTACCAGACTAAAGCCCTTGCACGTGTGTTAAGAGCGCCTTAGTAGTGCCTTAGCAGACTAAGGCCCTTGTGTGCGTGCTAAGAGCGCCTTAGTAGGGCACTCCAATATTTTTCCTTGCTTGGTCATATATAACCATATTTTTCATTATTCGATGGCACAAGAGTGACATAGCTCACTTTAGAGAGAGAAAACAATACATCTCTTGCTCTTGTGCTTTCATTTGCATTTGGATGATTTGAATCTAACATTCAATCATCTTTGTTCAATCTAGAGAAATACTTTCATGATCCATGTATTCTCTCTAGGTTGATTCTTTTACATAAAAACTTTCACTTTACAAAATCCATACTTTCATGCCTATGAATTTACATGGCCAAATGATACCGGAGCCGTTTTAGAGCAGAGATCGAGATGGTGTTGCTAGAGGAGTCCATGGAATCAAGAAGGGGCATGGGGGTGCTAGGCAAGCGGAATTAGGTGTAACTTGGGGTAAAAGTTAATAATTCCTAACTTCTTGTCTTTTTCTTAACCTTTTGATTTATGGAAATTTGAGTAGATTAGGCTGTGGTTATGCGCTTAGGGTGTGTTTGACCCTAAGTAGTTTCCACATATATCTCAGTGTTTGCGTTCTTTAGTTTTATCACTCTTTACTTATATTGTTGAATTGAATAGCGTGGCATGGAGATTGGATAGTTGTTTGAGTTGTTAATTTATAAATTTAAATTGGTAGTCTCATTCACTCCCCTCTGGGACTTTGTAGCACATTAGGTAATTTCACATATTTAAGAGATAAATGGTGGATATGGATCAAGAATAGACCCACAATGAGAGCATGGATGAGTTGTATAGGAGCTGAACTTCTATAGTACCATGTTCTAATTACATTAAGGGCTCGTTTATTTATGTATTTTATTTTTTATTTTAAAACAATAAACAAAAGAATTCGGTTAAGTAAAAGGTCAGCAGATGACTTGTTCGTTGGCAGATAATTTCTTGATAATTGTAACCTTAACGGAACGTTAGAACCCATTCTTGATTCAATTGGTACGGCACATTAGCAAATTGCAAAGGAAAACTGTTTTTTGCTAGAAACGTTGGTTAAGTTGGTTAGCTTTTGTAGGCTATGGTTTCAAATGCTCAGAAAAGGGTAAAAGTAGCAAGAGTTGGTGCATACTTGGAGCGGGGAATCAGTCAAAGTTAAGCTGATGACTGTTCTTTGCTTGATAATTTCGTGATCATTTTGAACCTTAAAATGGGGGCATTAGATCCTACTTTTTTATTCAATTTTCCATAAGTCGCATTTACATCAGAAAACTGTATTGCAGAGTGTTTGCTTGAAAAGATGACGAAGGCCGAACTTCTTCTACATTTGAAGTTGAATATATTTCCGAACAACAATTGATTCCGAACGACAATTGAATAGATGGTTCATAGTTTTTCGTTCTTTTTAGGGATACGTATCTGGAAGATGGGGAAGATTGTAGGTGCCACTGCCAAGCCCAAGCACGCCGAAGCCTCGCTTCTCCATAGAACAGGCATATGGTGGAAATTATATTCTTTATACTGTATTACAGTTACTCTGATCGGCCTTTCTATCAAAATTCATGAGCCATGACAAATTCTCAGAAGTTACAGTAATCTATTATCCGTGCATGCATCTCCTGGCAAAAATTCATTATATATTTTGGGAACACCAGAAATATCAGGCAAAAATCAAAAACAAGCTAATTGCATCTACTTGACTATTTTAGTTTGTATATATGGACCTCTGAAGGGAAGAGTTGAGACAAAACCAAAAAATTCCATCGCTGTTTGATTCCTAGTTTGGAAAGAGAAAAGGTGAAAACCAAAGAAATAGAAGTGGAGAGTGACGACCTTCCTTATCTTTCTTTCTTTTCTTTTCTTTTTTCCTATTATTTCTTCCCATTTCCCTTTCTTTTATTGCAAAATCAACCAAGAAGAAAGAACACTTTTGTATTAAATCATCCCCAAGACACACCCCCCCCCCCCCCCCCCCCCCCCCCCCCACACACACACACACACACACACACACACTTTGTCTCTGTTGTTTTCTTCCCTTACTTCCAAACCCAGCGTTTGGCTCCTGTCATTGGGGATTTGAACTTTCAAAACTGATTAAAACATTTGAATTTGATTCTGTCGCTTGGTAACGAAGGTTACCTACCTGGCTACCTGTATAGGAGTAGCATGATACTGAAACATGATGTTTTATGACATAAGCTAATAGTCAAAGGATGTACTCCCTATTTGAGTATCAGAATGAAGTTCCCAACTTCCCAATAGGCTTCCTTAGAGCAAGTGCATCAACTTAGGCAAAATTTGAGCCAAAAATGCTAGTCACCTTTTAACAAACCAATACATAGCTCTTTCTCCCCCAGGCGATTTTGGTGATTTCAATCCTAGGGCTCTCTTTCCACCGCCGCCTGCTACCTGTGGGGGGGGGGTGGTGCCTCCTTCCCTCCTCACCTGGGTCCGTCTTCCTCTCTCACCCCCTCTATCTCTCTTTCTGCCCTCTCCTCCTCCAGATCACGTTCCTCTCCTCCTTCTATTTTAACGGGTTACCGCCTTCCCCGGCGTGGGAGGGTGAAGCGTTTCATCTACTACCGGTGATTCCTTGGCTCTGTAGACATGCCTAGCAGCGTGGGTGTCTCGTCGGTCGTGGGCATTGCGGTCACTCTGGTATGGATCTGGAGGGCATAGTTGTCAGGCGGTGGTGCGGTGGCTTTCCAGTAGTTGTTTTTTCTAATTTATGTTTTGCAGGTTGTTT
Source organism: Rhododendron vialii (assembly GCF_030253575.1). Classification (NCBI taxonomy): domain Eukaryota; kingdom Viridiplantae; phylum Streptophyta; class Magnoliopsida; order Ericales; family Ericaceae; genus Rhododendron; species Rhododendron vialii. Next base: position 9,568,818 of record NC_080564.1, on the reverse strand, counting down.
CATATTTTCAGAAAATGATCGGTGAAGATGGCGATGTTGATCGGTGGTGGTTCAATCCGGTGGTGGCAAGGTGGATGTGGCCCGCATGGCTGGGTTGCTCTGGTCATTTTGTGTGTCGAAGTCCAGTCAGCGGCCACTCCAAGCTCTCATTCAGGCGCGAGGCCAACAGTTCGCTCTTTGGGTTGTTGCTGTCGTCAGTGGAGATCGTTGATGTTGGGGTTCGTTTGGGGCTGGCTGAGATTGGTGGTGGTTTGCCTTGATTTGCTTTGATTTTCATTGTCGTAGGCCGGTTTCCGCCGCCGGTCTCTACATCTGAGAGAGATCGGCTTGGCATAACGGCGAGGCTGGTTTTCCGGTGGTTTGTGTGGTGGTGGAGATTGAAGTGATTATGGTTTGGGTGGACTGGTCCATGAGTGGATCAGGTTAGGGTGTTTGGGCTTCTATCTGTTTATTTGGATGTTGGGTTGAACGTCATTGTTTATTTGTTTTGGACTCTTGTAGACCTTTGGTGTGTTTTGGTCTTTGCCCACGTGATGTATCTTCCAACTCTTTGTTAGATCCCCTTCCCCTTTCCCCATTTATAATAAAATTTCATCTTTTGCCGATAAAAAAAAAAAACCAGTGCACATTATATATTTTAGCTAACCACGTCTTTTTCAACACTCAAACAATACAATCTATTTTACCTCTTCTATAATACAAACACAGTAAAACTCAGCCTAATGGAGCTTAAAACTAAGTATCCTCTCACAACCACAACAAACAGCACACAAGCCCAAAAGGAAGGATCCAAGACCACAAACATTATTTACTGGGCTTGGTGAAAAAAGTCGTTAGCGATTCTACGAGCTTAATTTTTCTTGGCCTGACCTCTCTGCGAAGTATCCCGACAGCATGATTCAAGATCATTTTCATCGGTAGTTGCTTCTCTGGGGACCGGTTCTAGACAGAAGCGGATCACTGCTATGATTATACATGCAATTATAACCAGCCACAAGTATGAAGATCGAAGCCCAAAAAGATTCAATGTTTGATTCATACAGGCTGAGAGAAGGAACTCTAGGACCCCAAAATCCGTATAGGGTTGGAAACAGAAGAGAGTGCAGAGCCAGTAAAAGGCGAGGGAGAGGAAAGTGAGCATGCAAGCAACGGATTTCTCTGAGAAGTAGTAAAGACCGACATTGCTGAAGAACAGAAGCACGTAGCCAATTGTTTTCCCGGCACGTTTGTATCTGCGGAAGAATCTATGGGTTTCCTGATTTCTCGGCAACAAAAAATATAACCTCGAAAGCATGAAGGTACTAGTTCCGTGTGCCAAAATGAGGAAGATGAAGATGGCGAGGTTGAGGCCGGCGGTTCTCTTGATGAAATCCATGGCCAAGAATGAGAAAACCCATGACGGTGACGAGATGATAGCAAGGTAGTATCAGAAGTTGAGACCCGGCCAAACAGGGTGCAACTGTTGGGAAAAAGTATTAAGATCTCAATATAGGATTTCATGTTAGTAATAAATGAGTTCACCAAAATCATACTAGTGAAGAGAAGTAACCAAAAGCGGTAACCCCACGATTTTCATTGCCGCCAGAGGTAATTTTGTTCATGGGCAAAATCAACTTTTTTATTTTTTTCATGATTTCTTTTGTTTATATCCTTCAAACTATACAACATTTTTTTACTTCGTTCTCAAACTATCAAAATCGTTTATTTCGTCCTTCAACTTTTGCATTGCAACCTATTAAGTCCTCATGCTAACTTTTGTTAACTTTTCAAACGGAAAAAAGTCACGTGAATGGCACATACCCCAATCTAAGGGCAGAAATGTCATTCCCCTCTCAATCCTACAAACTGGCGCCACATACCCCAATCTAAGGGCAGAAATGTCATTCCCCTCTCAATCCTACAAACTGGCGCCAAACTGAAAGTGGGTTCCCTCCATTTTGGGTTATATATATATGTACACACAGGCAAGCAAAAACAGAGTACCAAGTAAACCTCTTAGAATATCCACAATGTTATAATCAAAAGTAAAAGGTTTTAAAGTTAACAATGTTGATATAAAATATTGCTCACACCGCTATAATCAAACTTAACAATCTTCTTAAAAATAATCAAATTTTGAGCTTTAGATAACAAAAATTAGCAATATTTTGACAATAACCAAATTTAATAGAGTCTACATATTCTCAATCAAATATACCAATTATTATACAAAAATGTTCTATCTCTCTTCCCTTTTCTTCTCTCTCTCTCTCTCTCTCTGAACAATATTTTCGAAAAAAAAATATTTTACTAAATAATAATTTTTTTTAGAAAACAGTTCTTTAAAAATAGTTTTTTTTCCGAAAAAAAGTTTCAAAAACTATTTTTTCAAGTAAATAGTTTTTATTAGTTTCAAAACTATTTTTAGAAAAATTATTTTCTACTGTTCACAGTTTTTAGTTTTTTATAATTTGAAAATATGATGTGATAAATTTTGGTTATTGTCCCTGTAGACATCTATATTGCTAACCTTAACAAACTCTTAAATGAATACGGAGTAATCAAAAACTGATATGACAACTTTTGATTATCAATTTTTGATTATAGCATTTTGGATGCCTTACCTCCATACCAGTGAACTTCTTACCTCCATCCCTTCCCCTGACCTCAATGCTTAACCAAACTATCAAAAATTTTGTTCTGCAAATTCAAGTTGGTTGGAATTTAACCTTTTTGACAACAGTAATGGGCATGTAATTTACAATACCTACAGTCCCATGCTTTAAATCACCTACGGCCATATCAGATATGACAACAATTCAACCAAAAAACAGTATACAAAGCACCAATTGAAAGTTGAAAATTTAAAAAGTTCTTAAATCCAGATCAAAAAGGTTAAAACTTAAAAGTTAAAGCGCAAAAAAAAAAAAAAATCAACATGCAACTCAGTTGACTGATTTCGCCAAATAATCAAATTCCCATTAACTACCCAGACCCAATTAGTAAGATCTGAAGCTCAAACGAATGTAGCTCATAATATAACAGTACAAAACGCCGAGCAAAAAAAATATAACAGTACAAAACCCTAAAATTCAATTATCTCATCCATTTTCAAGAAAATCAAGTATTTCAACTGAAATTCACAAAGATTTGAGCTTTATGGTGAATAAATCATGAGCAAACAACCAAAAGCTACTCCGATCGTGGAATTAGCTCCAGATCTCGCGAGAATCAACAGAGACAGGGTGGAGGGGAAAGTTCCATCGGAGGGTGATGAGAGAGAGAGAGAGAGAGAGAGAGAGAGAGAGAGAGAGAGAGAGAGAGAGTGTGTGTGTGTGTGTGTGTGTGTGTGTGTGTGTGAAGCCAAACTGGGTTTGTGCATGTTCTGGGTTTTGGCTTCGTCGAAGAGAGAGAGATGTTTGTGCGTGCCTGCGTGGATTGTGGGATTGAAAGGGGAATGACATTTCCGCCCTTAGATTGGGGCATGTGCCTTTCCGTGACCTTTTTTGTTCGAAAAGTTAATGGAAGTTAGCTCATGGTTGCAATGCAAAAGTTGGAGGACGAAGTAAACGATTTTAATAGTTTGAGAATGAAGTCAAAAAATGATGTATAGCTTGAGGGATATAAAAACCATCGAAGTACCTGAGATGAGAATCACCTGGTCATAAAGAAGGCTTGCCTTGTCAAAATGCTTTCGTGCTTCCTGCACAAAACGTTCGGGTACAGTCAAGATATACTTACACAGTAAATCTTTTCATATACTATTCTAAAACCACACACAAATACTTATACAAATTCACTCACATCATATGTGAATCCTCTCCAATGTGCCATTCACGTGACCCCTTTTTTTTTTTTTTGCATTTGTTAGTTTTGCGCCAATTTTTTGTGAATTATTGATTCATCTCGACGAATGAATCAAAAATGTAAATTTTTTTTTATTTTTACCCTTATATTATGAGAAATAATCACTGTGGATAAGAGGACAGGGTATCCAAAATAATGGACCCTCCAGATGGATATGGATATCCCAACGAAAACATATATGGGTTTAACGGTAAAAACAAACACTGGATATAAAGCACCCGGTTTGCTATATCAGGCTCAAATGTATATCCAGGTGCCTTATGTAGTGGGCTGAATATTACGGTTTGAATGTGGACACCACGCTCGGCGGAAGGCCCGGTCAGCTCCCTAATTCTTACTTGGGTCGATCAAACCACAGGCTGGGCTTATAGGCTCGGCATGGTGGTTCGGCCTCGGTTGTACACAAATCGATAGCTGAAGGCTGTTGACTCGTCACACAGAGAGATGGAACTAGAGACCGAACTCTTAGGTTCGGATACTTGGTTCAGTTATGTCTGCGTTCGAATGGAAGAAGTCCGTCTATCATGTTATACTGAGGGGACGACTCTCAGTGCCCTAGCGTCAGGACTGTTAGGTTTGGTAGTAGCCCTAGCATGCTAGTTCGTCCACGTGAATGTCACTGCCTTATCCGAAGTGACGTATGTGACGTCATCCGAAGCGGTTACACAACGAAGTATTATGAGCGCACATGGGGTGACAGCTCATGCACGAGGCCGTTAACCGCCTTATTAGGTACATCAAAGGTGATGTCAGCCGAAGCGTGCCTGGCACATGCTCGACCTTGGCGAGCAAGCAAGGACACTCTATATAAAGCGTGCCTAGCACTTTCCTTACTTGCTTTGCACTTTCTGATTCTCTCACTGAAGGATTGTTCCAAAGTCCCTCCGGTGTGGTCTGTTAGACGTGTTTTCTTGTACAGGCTAAGTGAGGGTCCTAAGCGCAAACCCAGTTGAACCAGAGGCTCGAGAGGTTGCCTAACCCAAATCAGTGAACCCCACACCTGATATCGCTGCCAAACAGCCCGTAGCAGTTTGCGCAAGAACATCTTTTGCACCAAAACTGCAAAAGTCACAATAGCAAAGAAAAGTCCTATCTTTCCGATAATGGTTTTAGCTTAACCTGCAGTGGGGTCTCATCATCTCCTCCTTTGCTGAGTGTTGTCATCAACTTACCCCATCGGGTTCTCATTCCAACAGTGGTTATCATCATTGTGCATGATCCATCTTGGACCTTAGTTCCTGATAGAAGAAACGGATGTTCAGCGGTCACCATCACTGGCTCACTCTCTCCGGTCAAACTCGATTCATCAATCTCCACAGAAAATCCTGAAACAAAAAGCCCATCCGCCGGGTCAGCGGTCACCATCACTGGCTCACTCTCTCCGGTCAAACTCGATTCATCAATCTCCACAGAAAATCCTGAAACAAAAAGCCCATCCGCGGGGACTTGGTCACCAATGGAGAGATGTACAATATCACCAGGCAACAGATCGTATATTGACATTTTCTGCTGACATCCATTCCTTGTAACTTGAATCGACCTCTTCTTTTTTTCTTTCTCCAAATCTCTGAACTGTAGGGATTGGCGATAATCACTTATTGCCGTGACAACAACAACCAACATAATGCTTGCAACGATTCCAAGACCGTAGTGAGCCCCCTCAGGCCATCCTTCCGTTGTTAGGCCAACAATCAAAGAGAGAAATGCACACACGCCAAGGATCATGAGAGTCATATCTTGAAGTGCTTCCCAAACATATACCCAGAAACTGCGTTGTTGACTTTCTGTGAATTTATTGATCCCAAAAATCTCCTTTCTGCGATTCAGTAAATTACCATCTGTAGAAAGACCAGTGGTTATTGATGTGGAGAGTTTATTCGCAATGCCAGCTACGCCGCCATGATATTCCAGCTTTCTTAGGTTATTGTCTTCAACAAGGGATCCCAGTTCATCACCACAAATGTCAAAACCAGCAGCTTTAACTTCCTCAGGTACAACATAGTCGATTGGCTGTACACCTGCAAATAGACCAGAAGACAGTTAATTCTAAGAAACCTTTCATTACAGGCAAGTTTTAGCAGTAAGTGGAATAAACTCACCTTTTAGGAACTGAATTGCGGCTCTGGAAACCAGAACTGCAACCCTCAATTTCTCCTATAGTTACACAAGACGAAAGTCAGACACCTACTACCCGATTGGCTCGAAGTCTCCAAATACTAGTTTAACAGCACAGGAATTTCAACATTTCTGTTGTAACAGCATAACTCAAAAACGAACTGAGCAACCAGTGAGCAAACAATGTTTTCTTTCTTTTTTACTCCCTAAGTCAGCAAACAATGTTATGGGCAACAAAAAGATGCAGCTTTACTATGCTCAATTATCCAGCTTTTGTTCGCGTTCGTGATCCCGGGGTTCGTGGAGAGGCGATGTTAGGCAGCTGATCCGTTCTCCTACTGGCCTCTCTTTGCTCTCCTCTCCATCGTCGTAGGCCATTAGTATTACTTTGGTGGGTCTGTTGGGTTCCTTCCTGCCGCCAGTCTTCTACTTCTGGGAGGGACCAGATCTACATAACGGCTAGGTGGTTGGATGGTGGTGTTGGCTGGGCGAGGCGGTTGGGTGGTAGTGTTGGCTGGGCAGTGACGCTTACGCCTTCAATTGTTATGTCTTTCAATGGTGGTAATCAAGGCCAGTCCACAATCCTCCGTTTGGATTCCAAGAAAATGTGTGGAAGAAAAAAAGGACATAGAACGGAATACCAGAAAGTCTAAACACACGTACAATCTGTGCACAGATTTTGTTGTGGGGTCCATCACGAGTCCCACAAAAATCATCCAAGCCGTACATTAAATGCAAAACATTTTTTCAAAGGTCCCTGTAAAAAATAAGCTCAATCTGATACCTATAGGTGCTCGATCCAACCATATAACTTTTCATTATCCGAAAATCTGAATGAAAAGTTAGATGGTTGGATGAAGCACCTATAGGTATCGGATTGACCCTATTTTTTACGGGGACTTTTGAAAAAATATTTTACATTTAATGAACAGTTCGGATGATTTATGTGAAACGCGTGGTGGGCCTCACAACGAAATCTGTGCACAAATTGTCTGTGTGTGTAGCAGAACTCATAATTTCTCTATCTTTTTAATTACCCAAAAAAAATTTCTCTATCTTTTTTTTTTTTAACACCACAACAAAAGTCTTATTATTAACCCAGAAGCAAGTTTCTAAGCTGATTCTTCATTTTTACTAGGCTTTTTTTACCTTTTTGGTCCCCAAAGTATTAGTGAGTTATCAATTTCGTCCCTAATGTACACATTTAACCAATTTCGTCCCCAACATTTAAAATATGTGCCTAAATGGTCCCAAGCCCTAACGCCGTTTAACCTTCCCGTCCATACGAGGGGCTTTCTTGGTATTTCACTTATTATATTATCTTCTTCAAACACTGCAAAATAAAAATAAAAAACGAACAATAACACAAGAAAATCGAACAAGAACAAAACCCACCCAATTCACCACTAAACACTGCAAAATCATAAAAACAAAACCCACCCAATTCACCATCAAAGCCACCCAATTAATCCACCACCACCAACAAAGAACAATAAAATCCAAAAGAATCCAACACCACCACCATCTCTGAACCCCAAATTGTTACAAACGAGCCACAACCCAAGAACAACATCAACGTATCCAATTTGGGTTCGCGGACCAAGAAGGCGGTGGAGGAGAGAGAAGGAAGAGAAAGAGAGGAAGAGGGGGTGGGGATTTCTGGAGCGGGGTGGCGGAGGAGATAAGGGAGATGCCGAGATGGAGTGGCCGGCGTTCGGGAAGGTGGAAGTGACCACCGGGGTCATGCTCAGAGTTATCGCGGGGTCCAGTGTCGTTTTGCTCCCGTCAATGCCTTTTTGGCCGAGCTAGCTCTCTGATCCGGTTTTCGCCGGAAAAGGGGTTCAGGATTTATTTGGGTGATGAAGGAAGAAAGGGGGGGGTTCGGTTTCGATCCGAGGAGGGACGCCGCAGGGAGAGCACCGCGTTCTCGATGCTCACGGCCAATGTCTTGAATGAGGTTATCTCAATGTTGTGGGCTACAAATTTTGGGCTGGTGTAATGAACTTGGAAGTTTAGCTTGATATAATTGTTTTTCTTTTGTTTGGTAAGTCTGTGCTCGAGCAATGCTTCGGGCAGATTTGTGTCCGGAAATGTTGGCTGGTGAAGGGGGAGCCTGGGAGGAGGTCGGAGGAAGTGAGTACTTTAGGTTAGGAATTAAGGTGTGGGGTTTGAAGAAGATGAGAGCTAGGACCATCTAGACGCACATTTTAAACGTTCAAGACGAAATTGGTTAAATGTGTATATTCGGGACGAAATTAACAGCTCGCTAATACTTTATGGACGAAAAAGGTAAACAAGCCTTTTTTATTTTTTCCCATGAGAGAGAGAGAGAGAGAGAGAGAGAGAATGGGAACCTGGTTTTTGAGAATCTTGGTCTCGGCAGCAGATCTCTTGACCAGATCCGCCACCATGTGGAACCGCCGCCGGCGGTTCCTGACGACGGAGACTGCGTATCTCTCCCGCCTTTGTGCCTCCTCCGATGGATTCTCAGCCCGAATATCGAAATCCTGCAAGAGAATATCCATCTCCTCCGATGGGTTCTCAGCCGGAACATCGAAATCCTTCAAGAGACTATCCATCGTACTTCAAACCCAACAAAAACAACTATACAAGAACTGAAGAGAGTGGAGCAGAGAGTTGAGCGATGGCTGGGGATGCCAAGAGGAAGGCCTATGATAACAGCTTTTTTGACTACTCTTCTTCTGTGGATGGATAGATGATAGCACCTATATACTCTGACTAATATAGCTTTGTCGGTACTCTTATATTTGAAAGGTCCTGCGGAAAGCAATGAGGTTTGGCTAACATTTAATTTGATGAAGAAAAATAGAAATGGAATGTCAGAGCTACTTTATTTGGGCAATTGAATGACATCTTTAACCCTTTTTATTTCCTCTTGCTACAAGAACAGTTCTCTCACGTATAATCCCCCAAAAAGCTGTAAGAGCATATCCTATTCATACTCTATATCTCTATTTGAGAGTATCAAAGCATTTTAATTCATCCTTTCAATCCTTTTCCATTTAAGAATATTGGATTTTGATCCTCTATATTTAGAGGGTAAAAGAAAATACGGAGGATCATCTCCATAACACTATTCACCTTTTCAAAAGACATTTTTGTCCTTGTAAATTTTTCTTACTAAATTTTTATACCAATCATATCCTTATGAGAGTATAAAAAAAAAAATTCGTAAAGTGATTTTAGAGAGAAAAATAGAAGATTTGTGATTGGAGTAAATAGAAATAGTGATTTCCTCTAAAATCACTTTATGAATAAAATAGAGTATTTTGATACTCTCAAATAGAGCATTGGATTGGAGATGCTCTAAATGGTCTAGTTTTAGAGCGAGAAGTGCTAGGGACAAAAAAAATTGGCAAAAAAAATATCCTTAAAGTGTACATGAACGGCTCCGATTCACTGTGCAGTGTATCTGAACCGTTCATGTACACTTTAAGGGTATTTTCTTTGTTGATTTTTTTTTGCACATAGCATTTCTCTTTTAGAGTATCTTCAATCAAACATCCTTTTTATTTCTTCATTTTTGAGAATTAAATTAATACGTATTGTTTAATAAAAAAGTGATTATAGAGGATTTTATTATCCGTATAAATTCCAATCACAACTCTCTATATTTCTATATTCACACTCTATTTCAAATACTTTCTCACTTCTTACAAAAATGGAGAGCCTAAAGTTACTGAGTGGTCTTGGACCTCACAGAAATGTATGATGATAAGGGTGTTGAGACACCAAGTGGCGGTGTCCCAACACCACCCAATAATTTTTCCATTTAAAGTGCTAACGAGAAAAATTTCAATGTAACTGTTAATTGTAACGCTCTCTCATTTGTAGTGAGACCTTCATATACATGAAGCTCACATTTTGCCGATAATCTTGCCAATGGTAGTTGCTTAGTAAAGTTGAGTTCTTTTGAATTTAACTTAAATTTGGAAATTTTATCCTTATTTGATTTTTTTTGCATTTGTTAGTTTTGCGTCAAATTTTTGTAGGTTATTGATTCGTTTCGATAAAATAAATTAGAAAAATAAATTAAAAAGAACTCAACCTAAGGAACTGAAATTAGGTTTTTTCTTTAAAAAAAAAAAACCCAAAAATATTATGGGTGGAGCATTGCACATATACATTTTTCTTGTGCAAGGATGTATTAGGCCCCGTTCCAGAAACTTTCTTAAAAAATAAACAGCTTATTTCACATTTTCAAACTCAAAAATAATGTAAATAAAAAATTAATTTTTAATTTTTTTTGCATCGTATAAAAGATCTCATTGAGATCTTTCAAACAAGATCCATATTGCATATTTTTAGATTTCAATAAACCCATAATTTTTGAGTTTGAAATTGCCTTCTTAAAAAATAAGGATTTTTTTTCATTTCTGGAACGGGCTCTTAGTAACTTCTATATATATGAACTTTAAGAACTGATGGATGGAGGTTAAATTTGTCATTTCCAAAAAATAAAGGTAGGATAGGACGACTGTAAACATTGTTCAAAAAGCAAATCAATGGCAGACTAGAGTCCTGTCACTTGGGTTAGAAATATAAGAACAAAGTATTACACTTAACCGACGCATGCATTCGCCCAATTGCAAGACCCTTGTTATTATTGCTAAATTTGTTATCCATAAAACAATTCAATTAATTAGGTGGTGGGCCCAAGTTGTATTAGGGATTTTGAGCAAGAGTTGGGTCCCGTTCGGCTAAATAAGCTACTTAACTTTTTTTTTTTATCCTTGTTCAAATTTTTTTCGCATTTGTTAATTTTTTGGAGATTATTGTTTTTTCATGACAAGAGGAATCTAAAAAGTAAAAAATTATGATCAAAATTTAATTTTTTTTGAATAAAAATGAAAAAATTGACTTATTGGCTTATTTTTGTCTTTATTTAAAAAAATTAGATTTCGATCGTATTTTTTTCCTTTTTAGATTCCTCTTGTCGTGATGAAGCAATAATCCCAAAAAAATTAACGAAAAACTAACAAAAGCAAAAAAAAAAATTGAATAAGGACCAAAAAAAATTAATGTTTTGTGATGTTTATAAACCTTGAAGATCGATGAGTGTTAAAACGTGCAAATTGAAAGGTCTCACGGAGGGTTGTCGTGAGGTTTGGCTAACATTTATTCGATGGACAAAAATAACAATGAAATTGGGTTTATGAATAGCACTGTAGTCATCCACGTGGGCTTACAAGTGGAATTGTTATTATTGCTAAAATTGTTATCCATGAAACAATACAATTAATTAGGTGGTGGGCCCAAGTTGTATTAGGGATTTTGAGCAAGAGTTGGGCTCGTTCAGCTAAATAAGCCACTCAACTTATTTTTTTGTCCTTATTTAAATTTTTTTTGCATTTGTTAGTTTTTTGTCAATTTTTTGGGGATTATTGTTTTTTCATGACAAGAGGAATTTAAAAAGTAAAAAATTACGATCGAAATTCATTTTTTTTGAATAAAAACGAAAAAATTGACTTATTGGCTTATTTTTGTCTTTATTCAAAAAAATTAGGTTTTGATCGTATTTTTTTACTTTTTAGATTCCTCTCGTCATGATGAAGTAATAATTCCAAAAAAATTAACGAAAAACTAACAAATGCAAAAAAAATTGAATAAGGACAAAAAAAAAATAAGCCAAGTGACTTATTTAGTCGAACGGGGCCGCCAGAGAAAAGGATTCTTATTTCCGTATGCAATTATTCAGTGCATGTACAAGAAATGAATGACAGTAGTGTATAAAAGGAGGAGACCCACGCTATCACGATAGTTCGGACGGGAGTTTAGGAGACGAAGAAAAACAGAAGACGACACCAGAGAAAAGAAGAACGATTCCGCTCCCATGGCCGGCTAAACCCCTTGTCTAAGGGAAGATGAAACTTCATACCAAGTAACTCTATTTTATGTATGGGTTTTAGGTTTATTATTCGGATCAATTGTATAACTAAGAACCCTTTCTATTTCAATTGAATGGAATGATTTTGATGGTTTTAATCTATTGAGTATTTGTATGCATGCTTTCAAATACGAGTTATACAATGGTTTTCATCGATTGTAGTTGGAGTTCTGAGATAGATTATGCTCGTAAGACGGTCCGTGCTATGGGATAATCTATGTCTTTTAACAACTCAATAATTTTCTTGACGATTATTGCTAGGGTTTGCAAGCCCTCACAATAATCCCTTCTGATTCGAATAATTAATCTCGCCTATGCATGTTAGAGTTACGCGGTCGAGATGGATTCGAACTCTAGATTTTCTCTCCAATCGTTACAAACTTTTCATTTAATTTATTCTCTTAGATTTAATAAATTCTTCAAATTCAAACAACCAAACTTTCTTTGCCCGAATTAATCTAAAAATTGATCAAATTTGTCGTAACTTAGCCTTACTGTCTCCGTTGGAATGATACTCGGTCTTGACCACTATTCTACGGAGTAGTAGTTAATTCTCAGTTTTATAAATATATTTTTAATATGGAACGACGCGGTCAATAGACAAAGGCTGAAAACAAACAAGCCCTTATTTCTATCAGAGTAATCAAACACTTCATTTAATTGTTATCTTTCGATTGTTTCATTGTGTCTTTCAACGGATTGGTTACACCCCCCAGGCACTGTTTGATAACAGTTTTGAGGCTTGGGATTAGAGTACTAATCCCATGGGAGTATTAGTACTATGTTTGGTAACAAAAAAGGGTTCGGACTATTAGTCCATTGACATGTCCAATCCGACCTTTAGGGATATTAGCAATACCCTTTGGGACTTGGTATTTATAGTCCAATCCCAACTCCTTCTCTTTACCAATTCTTTCTCATTATCAATTTCTTCTATCAATTCAATCACATCACCTAATCTCATCTCAAACAAACATGATATTAATAATTTCATCATCCAATCTCATCTCAAATAAACATACTTATTACTGGGTAGTCCTATGGTACACACCCCTTATTAGGGGGTGTACCGTACGCATCATGATTTTAAGCCATTGGATTTCAAAGTAAATAATCCGAACCACCTATATATTAAATCAATTTATAAAATAAAAAAAAGGGCTTAGCAGGTAACAGGTTGTTCTCTCCTCCTTGACTTTCTCTCACTCTCCCTCATGTGTAAAATACTACAAATTATATAACATAACCACAATTGTTATGACAACACAAAAAATTGACACTTTCTTATCACAATGTGTCGTACCAAAAGAAATCAATTAAAAGATACTAGATACAAGACCAAAATATATCGTAGCACAATCAATAATTATTATACCTAAGCAAGATACATGCCTAAAATATCACAAATTAAATATTGTATAACTTAACATCCTAACAGTCCTGATCGATCAATTTAAAAATACACTCACTAACGACATTTAGACTGTATAGTCAATTTATAGTATTTGGTATGAAACCTAGTCCTCTGTTGTAGTTGAATGTAATGTAGCCATGCGACTGTGACACAATAATGACGATCAAATCCGTTGAATTTTTTATGTTTGTTGATTAAGTCACTTACGTAAATTTTTGTCTCAATCAGATTTAGAAAGGTCCATCATCGGCACGCAAATTGAATAATATAATGATATTTTCCATCTAATTAAGTGTCTAGCTATAAGCCATCAACTTCATTCTTGGTACGAATGACCTAATTAATATTATGTAAAAGATAGACGATTTTGATAAAATAAAAATAAAATAAAATAAACACCTTACGTCAGGCTCAAATGATGCATTATTATATTTTAATGTTGTATTGAAATTCAACGACGAGATTTGTTGAAGTATGAAACTTTAAGGACTAACTATATAATTTATCCTAAAAAATAACAACATTCTTTTAAAAAAAAATATGAACGAATGGTGTAAGACATGAACCCCAGATTTTTTAGATAAATGTCCAAATTCCATTATTTTATCACTATGGTACACAATTGAGAATTTGTAATTCTAAAGACTATTAATTATATAATATTTTCTTGTATGTAGGGGCTTTATTTTCAGGCTAAAAATTTGAGAAGACAAAGATTTCAAATGCCTCCGTCCTAATGCTGGGCCTACACTTGTAGATCATATTATAGCCTATGTTATTGGTGTAAATCAATATGTCAACTATAATAATTTTTTTTAAAAGAAAGTACAATGACAATAAATTTACAAAATTATTTAGATTTTACTTTCACGACCTAGTTTCAAGGACCACCATTAAATTTTGATTGGTATGCATAGGGTGAAGGTTTGACACCGATCCATGTGCCAAATATATAGTGCCAATTGTTAAGTGCACCGCCCTGAATATTAATAAGATTGGGTATTAATATAATTAATTTCACCAATTACAAAAAAAAGGAGTAATTTTCACACTCTATTTTTTGATATTCACACTTATTTTTTTGTACTCTATTTTAGTGTCGAAAGTGTATGCATTTGAGACAGTAGGATAATTATTTTTTTAGTGACCTCTCATTTTTCCACGAAGGAATTTTGATTTTTTGAATTAAATTTTGTAGAGAAAGAATTTGATTTAGACAATATTTTGAGAGGAAATTGTAGTTGTATTCAAAAATTTGGGTATAGTACTTACTTTTTGGTGAATTTCTTGGATGAAAATTTTGTGCGAAAATTTCATTTTTAGTTTAAATTATTGAGGTATTGTGTAGGGACAAATAAGAATTTGAAAAAATAATATGAAGGGAATCGAAAATTAAGATAAAATGGTGAAAAATTTAAAATTTTAAAAAATAATGTGGCGGGAATTGAAAATAATTAGTGGTATTGTATTTTGCCAATTATAACTATCGTTTACTGAACATTCCGATTGAATTTTTTTTATACGACACGTTGTGGGTATGAAAACGCCAATTTATGGTGTTGTCATAACAAATTTGGTTATATTACTGAATTTGTGGTATGATATTTTGTTGATTATAACTATCGTTAATTGAACATTCTGATTGAATTTTTTTATACGACACGTTGTGGGTATGAAAACGTCAATTTATGGTGTTGTCATAACAAATTTGGTTATATTATTGAATTTACGGTATGGTATTTTGCTAATAATAACTATCGTTAACTAAACATTTCAATTGAAATTTTTTTATACAACACGTTGTGGGTATGAAAATCTCAATTTATGGTGTTGTCATAACAAATTTGGTTATATTACTGAATTTGTGGTATGATATTTTGTTGATTATAACTATCGTTAATTGAACATTCTGATTGAATTTTTTTATACGACACGTTGTGGGTATGAAAACGTCAATTTATGGTGTTGTCATAATAAATTTGGTTATATGACTGAATTTGTGGTATTTTAGACATGAGTTATTACGGAATATTTTAATTAATTTCCTTTAGTACGACACATTGTGGTAAGAAAACCTCAATTTATGGTATTGTCATAATAATTATGGTTTGTTATATAATTTGTGGTATTTAAATATGTTTTCTTTTGATACGACACCTTGTGTTAAGAAAATGACAATTTTAGGTGTTGTCATAATAATTGTGGTTATTTTATAAAATTTGTGGCATTTTACAAATATTTTTGGCTTGAGTATAACAATTGTTGATTCTGGTACGACATATTTTGATTTTGTTATGGAATATCATACGAGTCAAAAAAAATTTGGTACGATTCATTGTGATAAGATAATGCCAATTTATGGTGTTGTTATAATATTTATGGGTAACATTATTTAATTTTTGATATTGTACGCATATATTTGGTTATGGTACAAGTATTATAGATTTCGGTACGAATAATTATGGTTACATAATAATAATATTTTTTAATTATGGGTAACCTGCTAATGACCTGTTCAACAGGTAAATTTTAATGTACAAGTCGTAACTAGAATCATAAATATGCATTAAAAAATCAAAAATCGGCATAATGAAAATCACAAATTGTCATAATTTAGACGTACCGTATACCCTGTGTACCATAGCTTCCTCCCTTATTACTAATCACTTTTCATTATCAATTCCTTTTCATTATCAATCTCGATTATAATCTCATTTCCTTACGAATCTTACTCATCTATTACTGTTATCAAACGGGACATCAATGATTTTGTTACGACTTTCATTATTTTGGTTATAAGGGTGCATATAATACGGAGATGTGTACCGTAACATTGTAAGTAAATTCCACTTCCACAAAAGTATCATACGTTTTTGTTTCGAAGGATGATCGGCAAAATGCGCGTGGTAAGGTATAACGGAATTGAAAATCCTGTGTTGCACTCAGTGTCGACCCCGATATTTGGATTACCCTAACCCAAACTCAGGCTTTGTTGCCCATTTACAATTAAGTCATACAAAATATAAAATATATATATACAAGTACAAAAATAAAATCAAAATTACATTGTTATTTTAGCTTGAATAACATCAAAAGAGTCAACATCAAAATCTAAAACCCGGTTATAGTGTTTTATGATTAGCACAATTCGATTCAAAGAAAATAAATACTTCTTATATTTTTAGAAGCAAAATTTTTAATTGAGCTATCGTACTTTACTTATCCAAAAACTCGGGACCCGTTCCTCTAACTTTTAATTTTTGGGTTTTTTAGTTGATATATGTGAGAAGAATGACCTTCTCAAAAAGCGTAAGAAGTTAAAAAAGGCCCCAAATGCCCAGAAATGCTTTTAGTGGAATGAGTGAACGATGTCTCATTTTCAATTGAGATCATAGTCGATCTCTTTAATCTCTCTTGCAAAATGGTACTTTGAAAGTAAAAATAAAAACCATGTTAGCTTGCTTTATTTGTGACTTTTTTTTAATCAAATGTAAGGTCATCCACAGTGGTATAACCAAAAGACAATTGTTGTTAAAGTTAACAATATTTGTGCAAAAAATGGCTCACAATGGTATAATCAAACTTAGCAACATCCTTAAAAATAATTAAATTTTAGGCTTTGGATAACCAAAACTAGCAACCTTTTTCAATAATCAAAATTTGTGAACCCAACACTACATAAGTTAACTAATTCCAAAATTTATATACACATGTATTTCAACTACTATTTTATTCTTCTCTTCTTCACTTGCTCTATATCTTCTTCACTTCAACCATAAACTGTTTCTCTTTCTTTTCCTCCAAAAGTGAAGCTCATATTTCTCGATCATCTATAATTTAACTTATCGTTGCTGGATTAAGGTATTTTACTCTTCTTTTACGTTTCTATTTTAGGCTGCATTCTTATGAATTTAACTTAAACTTAACTTAAATCTGAAAATTATCTTTATTTGAATTTTTTTCGCATTTTTTAGTTTTGCGCCAAACTTTTATAGGTTATTAATTCATCTCAACGAGAGGAATCGGGAAAAGTGTTTTTTTTTTTTACTTTTACCTAAATATTTTGATAAATAATCAGTTTTTAGCAAAAAATTAATTAATTTTTTCTACTAAAAAGTGGTTATTCATTTTTTTGTTCCTCCCCCATGGTTGAGTAAACAAAGAACCTTGCAAAATAAAAAAGAGAAAGAACCTTGCATTCTTTTCCAAATTTAAGAACACATCTGATTTTTTTTTTTTGAAAGATTAAGAGAGTAGTGGATTTGTGATATAGGCTATAGGAATAGGAAGAAAAAAAAAATCAGTGTTGTTTTGATAGATAACACTAGGAAGAACACCATATATTCGATATATTTTTGCCCAAAAAAAAAAACGTAATGGAGGGAAGTGAATGGCGGGAAACAAAATGGGAGAGAGAGATTGTGTGAAATTGTAGTGGACCCCTTATTTTGGTTATGGACTAGAGTGACTATTGTGAACGTCAACATTGTTAAGCTTAGCAATCTCTTAAGTGAATAATCAAAAGCTGATGTGTCAACTTTTGGCTATTCATTTTTTATTATACTACTGTGGATGGCCTAAGAACATATCACTTATACATTACTGTTGTGTTTGTTAAATCGAAAATTTCCTAACAAAGTAAGATTTTTCGTAATATTTGTGCATTGAGAGGGAAAACAAAACGAAGTAGATCAAAAGTGGTGAAAATAGAGGGACGCGGAAGGGCAAAGGTTCGAGCTCAGTACACCTGGGATGTTAAAGGCTTCCATGACCACTGCACCAAAGGCAAATGCCTGTGCTAGCATCGGAAACATTTTTAGTATATATAATATGTTACTTAAATTATTTATTTATTTTTTGGTTGCTCCAGCCGGGGGTTGCCCGAGACCGAAGGCTTGCGAGGCTTACCCCACTGTCGGCCTTGGCTTGCACTCCCTGCAGTGCACACTACATGATAGATTCGAACCGTTCATCTCAACAATCAATGGTTCAAATATGATTGTTATCTTTTACCGATCAAAGTTAACAAACATATCTAAATTATAGATTGACAAGATGGACGGTCCAAACTGTCCTGAAAGATGCACTACATGGAGTGTCCTGCAGGATTTTTCGGATCCGGGTATAACTAGGGCCGCAAAAGAGTGTATGTTTAGGCAAGTTTATTAAGAGTAGTGCTCAAACTCGAGCCCAATGTGAAACTGGACGAGTCAAGTTGGCTTAGGTTTAAATCGAATTCGATCTTATTTACAAATTTTAACAAGTCAAAAATATCATGTGATTATGTCTCTGCACCTTCAAAAACCATAAAGAATTTTCATCCCGCGCAATTAAATAATTAAATTAAATTAACAGAAGCAGATGATACATTCTCGAACTTTACACTCCATTAATAATAAGTTTACCTCCATATAGTTTAGTGGAAATTTGGAATTACCCCTTAGGTTTTTAAAAATAACCAAATGGGCATCCAATTATATCAAGTTTGGGTCTTTTCAAACGGATATCACATGAACCGTCAAAATTTTTTAGCGGGATAACAATTAAATTTTTAAGCAGGCCTCACTTATACATGGGTCTATAAAATTAAGCTCCAAAATCAACCAAAACATGAGATCCTAAAGCTATGGCTTTACGGTATTTAGCCCAAACAGGCTCAGACTAGCAATGTACCATGAAAGATAGCGCTTGCAATACTCACTTCTTTTGCCCTTCTCTTTCATCTTTCATCTCTTTGTTTTGTAGGAGATGGTGTTTGCAATCTTTAGCAAAATGATGGGTTCTTTTTGTGCCATGAGATGATTTTTAAGAAGGACCTGGCTTCTTTGCATTTTCATCTGGGTTGTTAATCTTGACAATCAATGATTCAGATTCTAAAAAAATTATTCGTGAGAAGAATAATTTTTCCTGAGAAGCAACTTTCAACCAAATGAAAGAATTAAAAACACTTTTTTGTCTAAAGTGAGAAAATTATATTGATAAACGCTTAGCTAGCGGCATTTACAAAATGAAGATCATTACAAAGAACTTGGATAAAACGAAACTAATCGTCTAACAAATACAAAACAAGTAAATCACAAGGCAATCGGTGTTTTCCATCCTAATCCAGGCATGACTTAACATAACAGCGACACTTTTAAACTGTCTTACATCTAATTAGGAGTCTCAAATGAGAAAAAGTGCAAAATTAAAGACAAAAGACACCAAATACCCAGACGATTAAATGCACTCCAACCAAGTATGAACATACCAATGAACTCCCAAGAACTACAGATCTGCTAAGCTGCCATAAGTTGCCTCGCCAAAAATATCGTGTAGGGATAGAATACTGAAGCACAGATATCATTGTGAAGCAAACTCGATTGAGAAAATCCGATCTGTAGACAAAATT
Organism: Rhododendron vialii; assembly: GCF_030253575.1. Lineage (NCBI taxonomy): Eukaryota > Viridiplantae > Streptophyta > Magnoliopsida > Ericales > Ericaceae > Rhododendron > Rhododendron vialii. The sequence continues at coordinate 9,549,144 of NC_080564.1, read as the reverse complement.
CGTCCAAAGACGAAACTAATAACTCGATCTTGTTGAACGAGAGACAAAACTCTCACAGATCAGACGACAAGTCGTTGATCTAGAGAGACGGAAGAAAAAAAAAACCAAAGAAAGGGAGTCGGTAGTACTATGGCCTCCCTCTCCCGTCACCGCACACGAATATGAAACCCGGGAGGGGAAGGGAGAAGAGGAGTTGTGGTGGCTAGGGTTGAGAGAGAGGCAAAAAGAGATAGGGAAAAAAAGAAAAAACAAAGAAAGTGAGTCGGTAGTACTATGGCCTCCCCCTCCCGTCGCCGCACACAGGTATGGAACCGGGGGGGTGGTGGGGGAGGCGAAGGGAGAAGAGGAATTGTGGTGGCTAGGGTTGAGAGAGAGGCAAAGAGAGATAGAGTTGAAAAAATTCGGCTTCAACTTAAGATTAAAAGAAAAAACACTCACTACAAGAAAAAGTACAATTGCTGACAGAAAAAATGGTGACGAAATATAATTTTTACTATAGGTGACAAAACAACAAGATTTTTGTCACAAAAAGTACTTTTGGAGACAACATACAGGTGATGAAAGAAAGTCACTTTTTCGTCACCATATAATAACTTTTTGGTGACAAAAATTTTGTTTTTCGTCATCAAATGTACTATTTTTGTAGTGACTTTGGAACGTCCAATATCACACAGACTGTTCTATGTAGTTCAATCACATACCCCAGAGGAATGTGATTGTTTAATACTTAGGTCCTTCTATGTAGTTTATAGTTTTTTTATTTTGTTGTTGGTTAATCATTGTTAGAGGTATGTTTGCAATGGCAATTTTATATTTTTATTGCCAATAAAGTTCTCATATGTTGTACTACTAATCGGCTGTCATGACGTGGACTGCACGGTGGTTTAATTTGTACGGATTCAAAATTTCACCACAAGAATAGGCAGGTGTTAAGAGCCCGTTCCAGAACATCTTCTTAAAAAAATAAATACTTATTTCACATTTTTAAACTTAAAAATAATATAAACGAAAAATAAATTTTCAATTTTTTTTGCACCGAATTAAAGATCTCAATGAGATATTTCAAACAAGATCCAAATGCATATTTTTAGATTTCAATAAACCCATCATTTTTTAGCTTGAAATTATCTTCTTAAAAAATAAGTATTTATTTCGCGTTCCGAAACAGGACCCGAGACAACTTGTTTCAAGTTTGAACCCATAGCAATTGGGGCCAGCAGCAGCCATCAAAGGGAAATGTCTTCCGCTTTCTTTTCAAACCTTCTTTTTCAAAAAGAAGTTAATTTCAAATTTAAATATAATGAAAATAAAAAATAATTTTTTAATTTTTTTGACACCGTTTAAAAAATCTCAATGAAATCTATCAAACAAGATCTATATTGGTAGAAAAATTATTTACATAAATATATAATTATTTAATTTAAAATTAATTTCTTTTCTAAAACTTCATTTTTTACAAAACTGGAACACCCTTATCAGCCCAAGAATTGAAAGAGTCGTGAGATCTTTGTAGACTTGTGGATCAACAAACAAGGATTCAACTCTCTGACCAGGAAAAAAATTCTTGAAAAAGGGGCGCAACTCGAATTAAATAAGGAATAGTAGGGTGGCAATTTGGACCAATAAATTCAAACCCACTCACTGATAATTAGACCTAACCCAACCCATTAATTAGGTGGGTTAAAATGGGTCCAATCTATTTATTAATTGAGTTTTAATTGGACATCAATTGAGTCAATTTAAATGACCTAATAAGTCGTGAACATAACCTCTGTCAACTTAAATGACCTAAAAAATACTCGAATTAAATAAGCAATAGTCCTGGAATACCTCTGTCCAAACTTCAAAGCCTTATTGAATGCTTTGGTGATGAAAAATTCTTCATTCTAGTGTTTGGTGACAAAAACAAAAAAAGAGAGAGAAACTGCTAGGAAGTTAAAAAGGAAAATAACGGTCAATGACATGTTTTAATAATTAATACTCGTCAATAATATTTTCAACATTAATAAATGTTTTTAACTTGCCCTTAGTGAATATTAATTATCAAAACACGTCATGCACCGTCATTTAAGCAGCCCAGAAAAGAAGATGGAGAAGAAGAAGGTTCAATGGGACGTTCGTAGAATTTAAATGAAACACTGTGGAACACAGGAGTAATAAGTTTGTGTGGACCCCTCCACGCTTCTTTCCCACCAAACACAGAAACAGCGAAAGCTCTTGGAAAGCTTCGAAATGGAGTAGGTTTCTCTTCAACTGCTACAAATTCGGCAAAGCAACAAAACCTGAAGGGAAGGAGAGTGATGTAGGATAAAAATAGAAAGTTTTTGTATTTTATTTTTATTGTTTTAAAATAAGATTTTGATTAGGAATATTTTTGTTTATTTTAGAATTATTAACTTTTCGTATTTAGTTTGATTTTGATTTTTACCTTTATTAGAATTCTTGGCTTACAAGAATTAGAATTTTATTTTAATTAATTAGAAAATATCTTTTCTTTAATGTTGCTTATTTTGACATGATTTAAGATTTTTTTTAGTAGGATTTCTAGGGTTAATATCTTATAAAAAGGGCTGCAACCTATTCAATTATTCAACTTTTAATCAATATTATTCTGAGAGTGCTCTCTATTTTACTCGTGCGCAAGGTGTGCTTGTGAATTCGAGTGTTTATTCGTTTGGATTAGTATGCAAACTAATCTCTTCGTGAATTCCGCTGCGTCAAGTGGTATCAGAGCCAGATTTTTTTCTGGTTCGATGGCATTCGTCCGTGGAAGATACACAAACCCTATTGACGATGATCATAGGAAAGGATTTAACAAGACTCGCACCAAAGGATTTGCCCATTGTCAACCTGTTAAACACAAAGTTGATAGGAACCACATTGAGGGATTTGCCCACAACCAACCTATTAATCAAAAAGTTTCCAGAGGATATTCTTATTATCAACTTGATAGTGATGATGAATCTGAAGACGAATTATTTGAGGATTATTATGGATATCAGTCCAAGAAGCGACATTCAAGGTTTGAAGGGTTCTATCGCACAGATGACGATTTTTCAACTTTTCAGGTGGAACCGAGAATTCTTAGTTTTCATGGGTATTGTCATCTTGAGAATTTTATTTATTGGTTTCGCAAAATTGATAAATTTTTTGAGTTCTACAAGGATATTCTGGAAGAGGAGGAGGTCAAATATGTAACTCGTAAATTACATGGCTATATTTTTACGTGGTATGAACAGTTGCAGTCCGACAGACTACGGCAATATAAGCAACCCATTAGGACATGGCTCAAGATGAGACGATTGATGAGTGATAGATTTCTTCAGACAGAACATGGACATATGTTGTATCAAGACTATCGAAGGAAGCTTGATTCAAAACATTCCTTCCAAGGTACTTTTGATTTGCAATATTTTTCACAAAGAATTACAAGTTTTTTGAGTTCATACCAAACAATTTCTAAAAGTTGACAAACTAGTCCATATTTTTCAAGCTCGAACATTTCGATTCTTGATAATAAGAATCAAGATGGAATTGGAAAACAATGAGGTCGGGTCGAACTTGATGCCGCCTAAGAAGTTGCTGAAGAAGTTGTTAAAGAGGTTGCGATTCAAGTTGATGATAAAAAAATTGATATCGATGTTGAACAAGTTGTTAAAGAGGTTGTGATTCAAGTTGATGGTACAAATTATTCAAAAAAACATGCCAACGAGTTCAAGTCAGTCGGTTCATAATTGTTATGATGGATTTGGAGTTCCAAAACCAGGGGACCAATTGCACTTGATGAGGTAGAGGCAAATAAGTTCGATACAGAACTATTAGTTGATATTAGTCAACAAAGAACTCGTGATGGTAAAAATGGTAATGGTGAAGCTTTAAAATTGAAGGCACGTGACTTATCTGTTTTTAATAGAGGTGTCAAACGGTCGTGCCGTGCCGGTCCGGCCCGTTTAACTTCGTGCTAATCGTGCTTTGTGTCGTGCCGTGCCGCCCGTTCACAGTATTTACTCAAATTGTGTCGTGCCGTTTGTCATTGTGTCGTGCCGTGCCGGCCCGTTTACTTAAATCGAGTCATGTCGTGCCGTTTGCCAATTGTGTCATGCCGGCCCGTTTTCTTAAATCGTGTCGTGTCGTGCCGACCCAACCCGTTTTCTTAAATCGTGTTGTGCCGTGCCGTTTTCAATCGTGTCTTGTCGTGTCGGCTCGTTTTCTTAAATCGTGTCATGCCGTGCCATTTTCAATCGTGTCAAGATGTGCCGGCTCGTTTACTTAATCGTGTCGGGTTGGACCATGCCGTTTTAAGTTGTGCTGTTTTAAATAAATTCCTTCAATGATGGATGATGATAATGTCCTGTATAAGTTGAACAATGAGAAATAATCCCAGGATACGGATTTTGTTTAGTCCTTGTCTTGGAATTTATTTGGGAAGCTTGTGTTGGTACTGCAAATATAATATTATGCATTAGTACATTACAACACCAAATTTTACACAAGCTAGGTTCAGCTGAAGGTGCACTGCTTTTCAGTTGATCTTGCTCGAACCATCAACAACTTACCCATGACACCCGTTACTTCTAAAATAGACGAACAATACCAAATAAAAGGATATTCATTTCAAACTGCAAAATGCACGACTTGATTGTATCATTCGTGCAAAAAATGAAGTAAATTGGTTATTGTTATATATTTGATCGCACATAACAAAAAATCTCCTATGAATGAATCTACGTCCCGATGAAGGGGCTTCCAAAACCCAACAGACCCAAAATTTTGCGAGAATGATTAAAACACCAAGAATAACAAAATTAACGGTATGGATCATCATAATCGTGTTGCGTTTGTGTGGTTAGCGTACATTCGACTATAACAGAATACCTTGGTATAGAATTAAGTAAGTTCAGTGTATAGATTTGAATGGTAGCTATAGACTCATTTTTTCGAATGTTCGATCTAAACCGTTACGATTTAACGTCTTATCAAATTTATCATTCTCACCTGAATAGGTGATAATCGAATGTCGAAAACCATATGATCGGAACACATTCGGTGCTTCTAGAGGCATTAAAGTCCTATAATGCACTACTTGTCCTAAGCTATTTTTAAAAATCGGAACCATCTAACTTTTATGTGGGGGGGGGGGGATTAGATCATTCATGCCAATAATCAAGTAAAATGCTTATCGCTATGTAACACCTTGTTATTTTATAAAAATAAACTTCAAAATACATTGTATTTTAAACACTTCTAGGCTCCTATTCTCTCCATAAATAATTTACACCCCAAAATAAATTTAAGCCGCCAGCTAAATAATTTTCTAGATACTCCAAAATTATCAACTCTTCTAAGACCTCTCCAAATTAATTCTTATGTGCTCCGATTCAATTTTCACTAATCCGACTCTACACCTGAAAAAGAAATTATTCGGGAAGTATATGATACAACAGAATAGCAAAGCTTATATTCAAGTGAAATCAATAAACGATAATCGACCATCAAGTCGAAGCAACAATCACAAGGGACCTCATATCATGTCCTCCTCAGTATATGACCAGTGACCCTCCCTCAATACTTTCCTCACCGAGTCATCCTCGACCCATTCTGGCTATTGGACAGGCTATTGGTGAGTTCACTCGATTCCTGTACTAAACAGTTCTATAGTACTCAGCAAACAATATCATATTCGATACCAATTATTCCACTTTTCAATGATACCCACAAGATTGAACAAAGATCACGAGATAATCAAAATGAGTATAAAAATGAGAGTGAAGAGAGAATTCCGGAAGTGGGAAGCATATCGTATACTTCTCGGATTACCTCAAAATATGTTCTGAACCATATGCATAACCGAGTACCACTACTCTACACCAATTGAATTCGGTCTATCGTAAAACACCCGGCTCCTCCCCTATTTTCTCTTCTTTTTCTTTTGCCGACTACTCTTTCTCACTTTTTTTCTCTCTATAAAAACTCAATCAAAGAAAATAAAAAGTGAGGAAGTGAGGTGTGAGTTGGTGTGCATGGGTGTGAGGCTATTTATACTAGTGAACCTAGAATCTAGATCATATCTAGAAAATCAAATCAAATCTAGATCATAATCTTATATAATCTTTTCATATCTAAACATAATCTTATATTATCTAATAATATCTCATAAAATCTAAAACAAAGTTTAGTAGATCTAAGTATATCTAATATGATTCTTTCTAGAATATTCTTTGAACCTTACGGCTTTCTTGGAGGAAATGAATTTGTACTATAAATCTTAGTGTTAACTACAAGATCAATTTCTAGATTTCCCTCCTTATGACATGTCTCTCCCAAATCTCTCCTAGATTTCTCAAATCTTTTCCTAGATATCTCTCTCTCTCTCTCTCTCTCTCTCTCTCTCTCTCTCTCTCTATATATATATATATATATATATATATATACACACACACACACACACACTCTTTATATCCAATGAGGGATCCCGCACGGGCTTACCGTGCGGGACTCCCCTTTCCCGATCGAATTGCAACGATTCGAGCCGCTCAATGTGTTCAAAACGTGATTTTAAGGGTACCCGTGAGAAATAATCAAAAAAAAAATGATCGGGAAGGGCTTGATTTGAGCAGTTTTTTACTGAACCGTTCAATAAAAAACTGTTCGGATCAAGCCCTTCCCGATCATTTTTTTTGCTGATTTCTCGCGGGTACCCTTAAAATCACGTTCTGATCACTTTGAACGGCTCGGATCGTCGCAATTTGATCGGAAAAGGGGAGTCCCGCACGGTAAGCCCGTGCGGGATCCCTTAGGGGAACCGGACTCTCTCTCTCTCTCTCTCTCTCTATATATATATATATATATATATATATATATATATATATCTTTCAAGATCTCTCCTAGATTTACTCATATCTTTCCTAGATTTTTAGTATCATGAACCTAAGTCTAGGGTTCCATAATAGTTGGGTAAAAGGATATCAAGGTTCAAGATATGAAAAAAAATCCTATGATGTCAAAGGGTTTTTTAATGGCTAGCTCCTAGAGTTAAATAATAATAATACAATCACTTTAATAAATAATTTTTAGTAAAAGAATTATAATAAAATGTTTAAAAAAATTGACATGAAAATTCGAATGATTACACGCTACATACTTGATCGGACGTAGAAAAAATTCAATCAAACAATGAATCAGCGTGCCGATGAAAGAGCTTTCAAAATCCGACGCACGAAAAAATTTGATCCCATGATTAAAACACTAAGCACAACAAAATGAACGCATTGAATGGTATCGATCATTGTGATTGCGTTACGATTGTGTAGCTACTGCTTGATGACCTCGTTTTTATATAATAGAGCTACAAAATGAACGCATTGAATGATATCGATCATTGTGATTGCGTTACGATTGTGTAGCTACTGCTTGATGACCTCGTTTTTATATAACAGAGCTACACATTATATACTAATTTTTCAAATTTATAACACAAGTTAATTGGTGGCATAGTGGTTTGTTTGTGTATAAAAGAACCTAGGGATTTGGGTTCAAGTCCTAGTCCAGGTTGTCCAGCCAACCCCTTTTTGTTTTTTGTTTTTTTGTTTTTTCCCCCTTATTTCTATGCTTGCTCGACCAAAGTGTGTCGTAGTAGAGGTTGCCCCAAGCGTAGGGCTAGGTCGGTTGCATCATAATAAACTCGGAAATCCGAGGTCGAATCCACAGGGAGCCAATGGAGCTAGGTCAGAAGGTTTGTTTTACGAAGGGTTAGGACTGCCAACCTTTAGATTTGGCGTTGAGACGACCAACTTTTGCGTTGTGGAATTCTCTCTACCTCCTAACTTAATTGAAAACGAAGATTGACTAGAAACTAACAGCGGCAAGGTCTAGGGGTTCGTTCCGCCCATAACTTAGGCCGTTCAATGTTTCTCTTTGATAACTCAAGTGAGAGTCGAAGTCATTCGATCTCACTCGGAAGATTTAACTATGAAAATCAAGTTTAACTCATACAATGGGGTTTGGAAATGGATGAAAACTTGTTTAGGCATTTTATCGAACACAAAGAGAGCCATGGTTCCAAGTATTGGGTGTGCCAAGAGACTTGTCTACACCCAATTAAAGAAGTTAACATCTCTAGGTTTAGACTAAAGATTATAGCTTAACAAGTTCTTTGAGGCATTTGGCAAACACTTAGAGTGACATAGCTCCAAGCATTATATGTGGCAAGAGATCAAGTCCTTATCTACACATAATCAAAAAGGTTAACAACCCTAGGTTTTGTTACATAAAAATGAACTTAATCCATTCACAAACCACATTAAGCACAAAAAATGAGAGAAGCCATTAAATTACCTAAATCATGGGGTAGAAATCACCCCATGACCAAGCCTACATCACTACTCACCCATAGTGGGTATATATACAAGGCAAAACGAAGAGAGATACAAAAACATGGGCAAAAACAAAAATAAAAACTAGATTAATGTAAAGAACAAGAGTACTTACAACATTAATGAAGGACAAAAATCTCAAAACCCTTGAAATCCTTGCTCTTTTGAAGAGAGAAGGAGAACTAGAGAGGAGAGGATAAGAGGAAGGTAGAGAGAGAAAGTGTAAAATGAAAGATACCCTAATGAAATGAGGTCTAGGGGTATTTATATGCTCTCAAAGTCGGATTACAAAGGTCCAAAATACCCCCAAGTCAAAGTGCAGTCGGGTACAAAAACGCAGATTTTTTTCCAGGATGTACCGGTACCGTGAAATCCTAGTACCGGTACAACGCTTGTTTCACGGCAGTTTTGGACCAAATCTGTCCGAGGTGTACAGGTACCACAGATACTCGGTACCGGTACATTGTTGGCAGAAACTTCCAAATTGTTTTCTTCTTTCCAACGACCCATTTGATGCCCCGGATAGTCCTCGACACTTCTTTACATGGTCCTTGGGACTTAGTGGCGGGATGCCACGTGGTTTTGGACACTTGGATACTTCCGGGAGTCATCATTGGTGTTCAAAACGCCTTATTTTCACTTTTTTACCTGAAACTTACAAAAACACAACCTCCGTGCAATATCATCTAAATAGAGCAAGTTTCGCATGTGAGAGTGACAAAATTTGGATCGATAAGCCCATTTATTTACACTATCAAGGGCTTATCATTCTACTATGTTTTTTTTTTGTTTCAGACATTTTTTTCTTATTTCTCGTTAGATTTGGGGTAAATAATATACAACTCTTGCACATTTCCTTTCTTATTAAATTACTCTTGCACAATAAATATTTTGATAAGTTTTTTTAATTTTACTCGTTATTTTGTAATGTTAAATTTACAAACTAAAGGTCCAAAGCCTATTCACTAACAAAAACAAAACAAATATTTTTTGCCGAATAAAAATTGATTTTTTAAAAACATGATTTTTTTTAAGAAATTATTTTTTTTTAAAATTTAATATCTTAGTTGTTTAAAGGTAAACAAATATTTTTTACCGAATAGAAATTGTTTACTTTTTTTTTAAATTAAAAAAAAGCCATTTGGCTTATTTATTTATTTTTTGTTTTTTCGTGCCTCGTGTCGTACCCTCTCATGCACGTATTGTGTCGTGTCGTACCCATGCCCGTGACCGGCTAGAACCGTGTCATGCCGTGCCGTTCCTATCCACTTTCCGTGCCCGTGCCCGTGTCGTGCCAGGCCAACTTTCGTGCTGCGCTCGTGCTGTGCCGCCCACTTTCGTACCCGTGTCTTGCCCCGGGCCCACTAAAACCGTGCCTGTGACGTGCCGTGCCGGCACGGCCCATTTGACATCTCTCGTTTTTTATCTAGCAAGTTTTGACCCTTATATAGCCGACTGCAAAGGTGACGTTCCACTTAGTTCAGGGACATCAAAGGAATCAGAACTAAATCAAGGTCAAGACAATTTGCAACATCAACATAATGCTCATGTATTAGATTTTCTCGGAGTGCAACAATTTGATAAGGTTCCCAGCATTCGTCTAGTACATCTTGTCAACAAATTGAAGTATGAAGAGAAAAGATCATTGCATGAATACTTTTCATTGAATGTTTTTTGGAAGACAAGGGTACTAAGCGAGTTGAAGTATTCTAAATATCTATTTCTTTGGAAGGGAATGTGGCAAGCTTCTAATGAGAACTCGATGACAAGTTCTATTGAAGAAAAAGAGACTGATGTAGGACATAAATGAAGAGTTTTTGTACTTTATTTTTGTTGTTTTTTAATAAGATTTTGACTAGGAATATTTTCGTTTATGTTAGAATTATTAACTTTTCGTATTCAGTTTGATTTTGATTTCTACCTTTATTAGGATTCTTGGTATACATGAATTAGGATTTTATTTTAACTAAATAAAATATATATGTTCTTTAATGCCTCTTATTTTGACATGATTTAAGATTTCTTTTTCAGTAGGATTTCTAGAGTTAAGATCGTATAAAAAGGGCTATAACCTATCCAATTATTCAACTTTTAATCAATATTATTCTGAGAGTGCTCTCTATTTTGCTTGTTCGCAAGGTGTGCTCGTGAATTCGAGTGTTTATTCGTTTGGATTATTACACAAACTAATTTTCTTCGTGAATCTTGTCCTATATCAAAACTTGGCTTTGATATAAACTATGCAATTTTTTATGTAATCAAGTCTGCGTTAACTTGCATGCAACTCGAATAATTTCAGAGTTTCGAAGATAACGACCGGAGAAATTTTCCAATTGCCTAAAAGTTGGAAAATCTGATCTTTCATAAACATGAAATTTTATGAAAAAACAAACACTTCTTTGCTTTCTAGTACTAGTTAACAAATAGCATGTGATTTTCTGAAACTGCAATTACTCTTTTTAGTCCGATGAATTCGAAGGAAAAAACACATATGATGTTGCTTTTTGACCAAACTAAGGGAAATGATTTTGTCACTCTCTTTTTTTGTTAACGTCACTCTTCTGTAAGTATATTTTTGGTGTAAAAATACACTTGTAAGAGAATGACGTTAAAAAAAAAAAAATGACAAAATCAGCAACCCAAACCAAAACAAAAAAGGTTATAAGTGAAGTTGGCTTAAAGCAAAAGGAAAGAAAATGTCATGGAATTGAATTGAATTAACCTAGTAGTACGCGTTTTGTACGCGGAGGGGATATTATATAACGCGGTTTACATGGTCCCCAGACTCCACACTAGTGTCAGCAATCACGATCGTTCAAAATTGCACAGAATTGCACTCCTCACTTTCAATGTCACTATAGCGGTTTAAATTGATTAAAGTAATTCCAGTTCCATTCGCACGGTCCGGCACGGAGGTATCATACGTTTTGTTTGGAAGGATAATCGGCAGAATGCGCGTGATATGCCACAACGGAATTGGAAATTTTGTGGTGCACTTTTTTATTATGGTAGATTCGGACTGTCCATTTCGATAATCAATGGTTCAAGTATGTTTGTTATCTTTTATCAATCAAAGTTAAGAAACATATTTGAACTATTAATTGCCGAAATGGACGATCCGAATCTGCACTGTAGGGTGACATTACATGAAATGTCTTGCAGCCTGTAGGATTATCGGATCCAGGGATCCAGGTATAACTAGGGCCGCGAAAGAGTGTATGTTTAGGTAAGTTTGTTAAGGTTTAAGTGAACTCAAAATCGAGCTTGAGCCCAATGTGAAACTGGACGAGTCAAGTTGGCTTAGGTTTAAATCGAATTCGAGCTTATTCACAAATTTTAAGGAGCTAAAAATATCATGCGATTATGTTTTGCGCAAGTAACTTGCCTAAATATCATGCGATTATGTCTTTGCACCTTCAAAAAACATAAAGAATTTTCATCCCGCGCAATTAAGTACTAATTAAATTAACGGAAGCAGATGATACATTCTCGAACTTTACACTCCATTGATAAGTTTACCTCCATATAGTTTAGAGGAAATTTGGAATCACCCCTTAGGTTTTTAAAATAACCAAATGGGCACCCAATTATATCAAGTTTGGGCCTTTTCAAACGGCCTCACTTTAAATTGACCCCTCAAAATTTTTAAGCGGGATAACTTTAAGCAGGCCTCACTTATACATGGCTCTATAAAATTAAGGCTCCAAAATCAACCAAAACTTGAGATCCTAAAGCTATGGCTTTACGGTATTTAGCCCAAATCGAGGTGCCCGTTCTGCCAAACTATGTTAATATATAATAAAGAAACCTCTAATCCTTGTTATGAGAGGCTGGCATTTTCACTCGCGCTACCCGGATCGAGAGGGAAAACGAAGTCACCCCTCATTGCTCGTATTGGGAATGTTGTCTGTAGGCGGTTACCTGCCTGCCCCTTCCTTTATGTTGCAATTGGTTCGGTCATTCGGTCAGCTACTATCTATAAAGGAAGCTGTTCCTCCCCCTAGGCTCGGCTTTGCCTACTCTCAAGCTATCACCTTTTTTATTTTAATTAACAGTATGGTTATGCTCTCTTTGAACGTCTACTTAGCGTAATCACGAACAGCTTAGCTTTTCCAACCGGCTCAGACTAGCAATGTACCATGAAAGATAGCTCTTGGCTCTTGCAACACGTTTTGCCCTTCTCTTTTCATCTTCCATCGCTTTGTTTTGTAGGAGATGGTGTTTGCAATCTTTAGCAGAATGATGGGTTCTTTTTGTGTCATGAGATGATTTTTTTTTAAAGGATCTGGCTTTTTTGCAACTTCATTTGGGTCATTCATTATGACAATCAATGATCCAGATTCTAAAAAGTTTTTTCGTGAGAAGAATAATTCTTCCAGAGAAGCAACTTTTAACCAAATGAAAGAATTAAAAACACTTTTGGACGTCTAATATCGCACAGAATGTTCTCTGCAGTCCAATCACAGACTGCAGATAAACGTGATTGTTTAATAATTAGGTTCTTCTAAGTAACTTATAGTCTTTTTTATTTTGTCATTGATTGATCATTGTCAGAGGTATGTTTGCAATGGCAATTTTATATTTTTATTGTTTAATAAAGTTCTTATGTTTTTGGTACTACTAATCAACAATCATGGTGTGGGCTGCATGGTTGTTTAATTTGTATGATCGCACTGGATTCAAAATTTTACCACAAATATAGGCAACTTGTTTCAAGTTTGAAGCCGTAGCAATTAGGGCCAGCAGCAGTCCAAGGGAAATGTCTAAGTCACTATTCAACACATTTTATCAGCCCAAGAATTGAAAGAGTCGTGAGATTTTTGTAGACTTGTAGTGGATCAACAAAGAAGGATCTGGACTAATCTCAAAAAAAAAAAAAAAAAACAAAAACAAAGAAGGATCCAAATCTCTGACCAGGAAAAAGTTCTTGAAAAGGGGGCAACTCGAATTAGAAAGGGAATAGTCTTGGAAAACCTCTGTTCAAAACTTCAAAGCCTTGTTGAATGCGTTGGTAGGTGAAACTAGTTAAGAGCATCAACATCAGAGTAGGCATATGCGTAAGTTTAGGTGAAGTAGAGAAGTAGAGCCAAAAAAGTGCAGTGCAGCAGATTAGCAAAACGCAGAGGTAAAATGCATTTTCTGAAGCCCTTTGGGCATTTTTTGCGGATCAAAAAAAAAAAAATGCATTTTCTGAAATGGTTCGGTAGAAATAACTAAGCACTGTTCATTATATACCGTTTACTTTATTATTGTTTTACACAACTGACACGTTCTCTCTCCTCCCTTCTGTCTTTGTTTGTATTTTATAATACTATAAATGTCATATTTTATCATATTTTAATAGATGGAGAGTATTATATACAGAACATTGGTGTGATATTTTAGTCAAAAGAAGGCAGCAAAAATACATTTCTCCACTGTTCACCTGCCATTTCGACGAACTATTGATGTACTTGCTCTAATGCGCCTGACAAATATCCACCTAGTAAAACAATTTTTAGTGATCTATGAGACTTAAAATACCCTTTGGCTTTTCTCTCAATCTTTTCAACTTCCATTTCTCAAGCTCCCAATTCTCACGAGTGCATTAGAAAGGGAACAACATGGTTCTGGAAAAATTCGTCGTTAATACGTTGTAAATTGACTTTCATAAAAGCAAGAACAAAATGATTAAAAGGTTATTGACCGAAAGTTTAACGGAATTATGAAGAGATAAAATAGATGTTCATAATTTTATTTCTTTGGTTACCAGCAATGTGCTATCGATTTTAATTTTTTTAACCTTTTAAGTTCATCTCGGTGAGAAGAATCGAAAAACGTATAAAAATGAATCAAAATGACAAAAAAAAAGAAGTCAACCATTTTAAAATGTACTTTAAGCATGCACCAAGCTCATAACGGAATACTCTGAACCAGTTATTTTATAGGGCTTGTTGAGGAGTTTATTCATGAAAAAAATTATCTTCTTCAAACATCGAATCTATAGATATCTAACAATCTTTGTTTTTGGAAAAACCAAAATAGTCTGAGTATTTTAGATGTGCCACCCAATACTTCACAATGCTCCCGATAGTTGTTTGTGACAAGGTACACTTGTGGAGGAGTGATGACCGATAGTAGGGGTGAGCCCAAGGCCGGCTGGGAAGGGCAGCCAGAAAAATATGGGCTTTGAGCCCAAAAAAGGGCATCTAAAATTCTTAGACCCATATATATGGCTCAAATAAAAAATTTGGGAAAATGACGGCGAATGACGTATTTTTGATAATTAATACCCGCCAAAAACATACTGAGAATAATTGTTAATGCTAAAAATGTCATTGACGGATATTAATTATCAAAATACGTCCCGGGCCATCATTTTCCCAATAAATTTTGACTTTTCACAAAAATAGGCTCAATTGAAAATTAGAGGCCAAAAAATAGGCCCAATTAAATAAAAAGTTAGAACGGTGGAATTAGGAAGGGGCGACCCATAGCTGATTACTCCCATTACGGCAATTCGGCAAACGACATTACCCATGGCCATGGCTGTTTAAGGTTGACAAGACGACTCGAAGGAACGATGATGACCGTGGACGCACGGCATATCTTAAGACCCCTCTTTTACCATCTCCAACTCTCCATCTCTATTAAATAAGTTTGTTTTTATTATCTTGACCTAATTTGTTAAATTTTAAGGACTTTTTTTTTTTTTTTAGAAGACTAATTTTCAAATGATGTATTTTTAGATATTGTAATAGTTGTATTTTTTTGGGATAACTATATGCTTATATTTTGTAATGGTATATCTTTTGTAATATATATATATATATGAGTTAGGTTCCGGTGAGGGATCCCTCATTTTATTAAAATGCGGGACTCCCCTTCCCGATTGAATTTCGATAATCCGAGCCGCTCAAAGTGATCATAACGTGATTTTAAGGGTCCCCACGAGAAATCAGCAAAAAAAATGACCGGGAAGGGCTTCATCCGAGCAGTTTTCATTGAACGGTTCAAAAAAAACTGCTCTGATGACGCCCTTCCGGGTCATTTTTTTTGTTGATTTCTCGCGGAGACCCTTAAAATTACGTTCTGCACACATTGAACGGTTCGGATTTTCAAAATTTGATCGAAAAATGAAAGTCTCTCATTTTGTTAAAATGAGGGATCCCTCACTTGAAAATTCCTCTATATATATTTATAAAACTCTTGGTAGATCAAATTTTGTATGAAAAAATATAGGGAGACCTTATTCAAGGAGTTTGCTTTCGGTCTTCAAAATTTATGAGCTGATCCTGGGTGAGCTTCTTCTCATATTCCATCTACCTGTACCTTTTTATACTCTTATTTTTTAGAATTATTTCAAGTCCACAATCATGATCAGAACCGTTTACCTTGTAGAGTATGTGAAAAAGATCAAGTTTGCGAAAAATTATTTCATCGAAGATTGGCTGAGATACAAATATGTTGCATTTCACAATGCAAAATGATTGAATAATATATTTTACACCTAAGCCTTACAATTTCTAGAGTAAAATGCAATTTATTAATGCATTTATTGATATTCGATCAAAACAAATTTTCTCAAACATATTTAATGGTGGATATGGATCTAGAATAGACCCACAATGAGAGTATGGATGAGTTGTATAGGAGCTGAACTCCTAGAGTACCATGTTCTAATTACATTAAAGGCTCGTTTATTTATGTATTTTATTTTTTTATTGTTCTATTCGGTTAAGTAATCAAAATGAAAAAATAAAAAAATTAATGTTAGGTTCATTATGTAAGTGAAGATAATAAGTAAGATTATCATCCGAATAAGCAACAAGGTAATGAAATCCAAACAATCTTTATCTTATTTTGGTTTCACAATTATCGAATAAATTAAAAATACCAAAATGAGTTTTTTTTTTTTGACATGACCAAAATGAGTTCTAACAAATTCAAAACCCGATTGATGGTGATAATAACCACCCGTAGCTAAAAGCCCACGCGACCCTCATTCGTCACCCACTCGCTACCGAATCCACGGTCCAAACCTGCCTGTGACCAAATAAAGGTCACAGGCATCGTGAACGTCTCGCTTTCCTCTCCCCCCTACGATTCAGCCCCATTTTCGTGGCCACCACGAAATTCCCCCCCTTCATCACAGGTCCCGGCGATTCACACACTCCGAGCACTCTCTCTCTCTCTCTAAAAATCTGCAAACATGAGCAAGGGACCTGGACTCTTCTCCGATATTGGCAAGAAAGCCAAAGGTAATCATCAATCACTCCTACTCGAAGACTATCCATTTTCCTGTATCGATCGAATTCCCCGTTGTTTTTTGTTTGTTTTTTTGGTTTACGTATGTGTTTATTTGTGCTTACGGTGATGGAATTTTGTTGGTGATTGAATTTAGATCTGCTTACGAAGGACTACATCACCGACCAGAAATTCTCGGTTTCTACCTACAGTGACACTGGAGTGGTATGGATCGATCTTTTCGTCCCTCTCTAATGGCATGACCCTGGACTGTTCGTTTTATTATTCTGATTGTTTAGATACTCTGGAGAATTGTGGTTCAATAATCTAGGTTCTGTTAGCAGTTTCTGATTTGAAAGCAATGGTGCTTATTATCTACGTGATGTGTTGTGTGCAAAATGAGGGCGTGTCTAGTAGTTTCCCTTGCGGATGCATTGTTTGTAGATCGAGAGTCTGTAGTCAGACGCGAACAAAATGGTGGAAGACTTTCACTTAAACCATGTTTGTGTGTGCGTAAATAATTCTTTTGGAGGCCAGAGATTAGGAACCGGAACTAAGTGCGGCTGATGTGAGTTACGTTTTTTTTTTTTTTGCGAGGTAAAAGTAGTAGAGAGCATTTTATGTACAAAGGATTCGGATTGGGGAAGGGTGATATTGATTGCTGGAAGCTTCTACGAAGTGTCGTTTATTATCTATGTGACGCGTTGTATGCATAATGAGGGCATGTCTAGTAGTTTCCCTTGCGGTTGCCTTGTTTTTTAGTTCGAGAGTCCGTGTCAGTCGGGAACAGAATGATAAAAGGCTTTCACTTAAAACATGTTTGCATGTGCGTAAAGAATTCTTTTGGAGGCCAAAGATTAGGAACTGGAACTAAGTGTGGGTGATTTGGGTGACATTTCTTTAGCAAGATAAAAGTAGTATAGAGCATTGGAAGTACAAAGGATTTGGATTGGGGAAGGGTGATATTGATTGCTGGAAGCTTCTACGAATTGTCGTTTTGTGTTTGGTGATTATTTATGGGGAAAACAAGTATAGAGAGGATGTTTCCTTCATTTATGGTGATTTGTTTTTTCATTTGGGTTGCGTGTGACAAAATGAAGGGAGTGGGGACGGTCTTTGTGGAGATGATTTGGAATTACTTTCTGGTATGGTTTCCAGAAATAAGCTTATGCACATCTGGCTGATTTGAATGCATTGCACAGCTAGAGGTAATTCAATTATGAAGTTGTTGACTCAATAGGTCATTTGCAATTTGCATTCTCATGGTTGAATGGGCGACTAGATGGGAAAGATCATTAAGTTGGATTGGTCAAAAGTGAAATCTGATATTTGTTATTCTGCAAAACATTTGAGTTGAAGGACTGGGTTGCCCATAATAAGACTGAACCCACCATTACTCAAAAAACCAATCTACCTTTTCCTGAAATTTTTGCCTGAAAGATTGGGATTGCATCTTAGGATTCCTACGGTGAAGGTAAATGCTCTTGGAAAAGCAGACTTTGGTTCCAAGTTCTAATAGGTTTTGAGTCAAAATATAAATGATAAACTTTTACATAGTAAATGAATATGTATGGTATGGTTTGGATATGATTGAAAATGTTTGAGGTGTACACATTTAAGTACATAGCAAATAAGAATGGTCCAAGTGAATCATTGAGATTTTGGAAGTTTATCCAATGTGAACCGTGAATCATCAAAATTAATACCGAATAAGTCAATGACTCGATGTTACAACTGAGCATTAGAGCATGGTCCATGCACATGTTAAATAGCACCGACGCGGACATGCGGCACGACATTGAGTGTCTGACACAGCGAACAAATTCTTAGAAATGGAGGATATGACACATTGGGGACACGTTAAATAAAATATGTCCATGTACGTTTAGTATTAGTACATAATGTTAGAATAAAAAATGAATTTTTTTAAAAATGAGGCTTATAGGAAAATTCAACGTGTCTTCACTCACTTCTGTTGTTGCATCATTAAG
Organism: Rhododendron vialii; assembly: GCF_030253575.1. NCBI lineage: Eukaryota > Viridiplantae > Streptophyta > Magnoliopsida > Ericales > Ericaceae > Rhododendron > Rhododendron vialii. The sequence goes on along the minus strand of NC_080564.1, from coordinate 9,530,555 downwards.
ATTTGTCACTACATTCACAATAGTAGTTCAACGAAAAATGATGTACCATTCCCATTTGTCATTATTGTATTGTAACTGTCGTCTATAGACCATCATTGACCGTACAAAAAGAAGAATTCCCTAAGCTATAACTAGATTTAACTACTCCATTTGATGCAACATGTGCCATAGTGTCTATATTCGATAGAGTGCCCTCGCAATGTCCGGAGCATGTTCTAGAGTATCCCTAGAGTGTCCTAGTGAACAAAATGGAAAACGAAGTAGGTCACTTTTGACTTGCTTGTTAGACCTATGTCCGTAGAATGTTCAAAGAGTGTCAGGGGTGCGAGAAGTGTCCGACACGGGTACGTGATTTTTGACCAATTGTTTGTGCTTCATAGTGCATAAGCATACACAATTCTAAATGTATTGGATTACAACCAAATAAGTCAGAAAAATATTAAAATAACAAGTATAGAATTTTTTACAGTAAAAATGTCACCTGGTATCTAAGGCATGTGAGGTCCTTTAATAGAGATAGCTCTTGTCAAAACAACTACTCCCATGCGTCCCAATTTGTTTGTCCATCTTTTTGACTTTTACATGTCCCAAAATGTGTGTCCAGTTTTAAGTTGACTTCTAAAAGTTACCTTAATGCCCTCTCTTTTACAAAATTATGTATTGGAGAAAGTACCTTCTCATTTAATGCCAGAAAAGTAAGGGTATTGTTGGACCTCGAAGCTTTTTGATTGTAGTAACTTGATCTCTTAATAAGTTGAATTCCACAATTGGATAAACAATTTGGGATGGAGGGAGGAATTGCTGTGGAATGTCTTATAGCGTTTTGATGAATTTGGGTTCATTTTGGTATGTGTGTAATTCTCGTATCAGATCATGTGGAAACGGGAAGGTATTTGTTGTTTCCTTGAAATGACCAAACTTTGAGTAGATCACAGCGGTTAGTTTTGGTTGACATAATGATATCTAGTATAGATGGCCATGAATGTATTAGCTAGATTAAATGTTTGGGGATTCAAACCTGGCCACTTTTCTTTGGTTAAAAACTTAAGTAGCTCCTTATAACCCAACGAGAATTGTTAGTCCTACATGGCAGTGGCTGATTTGAGTTGAGTTTGATTTTTCAGATTCATAGGGTATGAGAACTCAATTCAACTAAGTTTCTGTATTCTTTTTTCTAATATTTTTTTCAATGTAGGCCATCACGTCAACTGCAGTGAAGAAAGGAGGGCTATCTGCTGGGGATGTGGCGACACAATACAAATACAACAACACAGTACTTGATGTCAAATTTGATACAGAATCAAATGTGGGTTTCTCAACACCTTGGCTTTCTTATGATAAACATAAAGTCATCTTTTTTCACTGAGCAAATGCTCTTATCACTCTGTTTTTGCAGATCTCGACAACTTTAACTGTCACTGATATCATCCCATCAACAAAAGCTATTGCATCATTCAAACTTCCTGACTACAACTCTGGCAAGGTGCTCATCCAAAGACACCTCCTAAAGTAACAGTAGCTTTTGTTTACCAATTAGTGTAGGGACACGTGATGAACCACATAATGCAGTATTGGGAGTAATGTATTTTCTTGGGTGGGCCCCTCTGTTATTTAAGACGAATGTTCCATTGCCAACACTGCATCAAGTTTTGCTCTCTGCAGTTATTCATAGTTTGTGGACGGATGTATTATTTCCTCTAGCTTTCCAATATCAAAACTTGTATTGTCTTATGCAGCTAGAGGTTCAGTACTACCATTACCATGGAACCTTCACTACGGCTGCTGCTCTGAACCAATCCCCTGTTGTTGATATTTCAGCAACAATCGGCACTCCAACTATTGCCTTTGGTGCTGAGGCAGGCTATGAGACCAATTCTGGCAAATTTTCCAAGTACACTGCTGGTGTTAGTGTGAACCAACCAGACTCTTGCGCTTCAATCATTTTGTAAGTCAAGTACCTCAAAGGGAGAGTTTTATTAGGAACGATAACATCCATTTCACTTGACAATGATTCGATATTGTTTGTAGATTCCAATTGTTGGTTGTTTTCTTCCCCAGGGGCGATAAAGGAGATTCTATAAGGGCATCATACGTGTACAATTTCGACCAATTAAAGAAGAGTTCCACTGTTGGAGAGATTACTAGAAGGTTTTCCACGAACGAGAACACATTTACTGTGGGAGGATCATATGCAGTTGATAACCTGACATTGGTCAAAACAAAGCTCAACAATCATGGGAAGCTTGGGGCCGTCTTGCAGCATGAACTGATACCCAAATCGGTTCTGACCATCTCTAGTGAGTTCGACACTAAGGCCTTGGACAAGACTCCCAGGTTTGGGTTGGCCCTTGCTCTCAAGCCTTGATGGATGTTCTGCCATTGATGATATCTTGTTGGAGTTCGATACCCTCTTGATATTTTTTTTGTGGGTGGCTCTTGAAAGGAGCGCTCAATAATTAGTTGAATAGAGAGATTTGTTTTAGGTTCTTGATGAATGGATGATTGTTTGGTACTTGGGCATTGCCATTGGGGCTTTCCATCTGTATTCCTTCTATTTCCTTTAAGCATGAAGTTTGCACATTATTTTGTCTTGACGTGGGGAGCTTTTTCGGAATTGATTTAGAAATTAGAAGTATTGCTTATTCCATTGACGTTTTGTGGGATTTTAGTCCGTTTGAATGCAAATGGAATATAGTTTGTCCATACATCTGTTTGGACGGCCTATCTATATGCTTCTGGCTGGCAGGTAACCACATGCACCTTGTCATTATCTCATGAGCAGTGGGTGTTGTTTTGCAATTTTTATGGTATAGAAAACTTGTGTTAGCTTTTTTGACCTTTGGAGACTAGCTGCCAAGTGCTCTCAAGGGTAAAAGAAGCAACAATCTGGTGCACAATCGGAGTGGAAAATCAGTGGAAGGCGGCAGATGACTTGTTCTTTGCTTCATAATTTCTTGATCATTGAACCTTAAAATGGGGCATTGGAACCTCCTTCGTTTATTCAATTTTCTGTTAAGACGCATTTGCATCAGAAAACTGTAATGCATAATGTTTGCTTGAAAAGATGGAGGCCAAACTTCTTCATATTGGGTTGAATTATTGAATATATATTTCCGAACAATCGGATAAACGTTTATAGTTTCTCGTTCTTATTAGGGATATGTATCTGGAAAATGGGGAAGATTGTGGGCGCCAAGCATGCCGAAGCCTCGCTTCTCCAGAGAACAGGCACGGTGGAAATCATACTCTTAACTATTACAGTTTCTTTGATCGGATTTTTTATTAAAATTCATGGGCCGTGACAATCTCAGAAGATGCGGCAATATATCGATGCATCCATCTCCAGGCAGAAATTCATTTTTTTGGGTACACCGGATATGTCAGGCAAAAATTCATCAAACACAAGCAAATAGCACAACTAATCTTCTCAACCATTATTGTCACGCTCTCGATTTTTAACATAAATAAACATAGCTTTTCATAAATAAATTCCTCACATTATCTTACATAATACCCAAAAGAGTTCACCATATCATAGTCATTAAATTACAGATCCAACTCCAAGAGTTTAAACATATTACATCATTAAAAGAATTAGAGTTAAGGTTCTATTACATTTACAAAACATATTTTATCAAAATGTCTAAGTGTCTCCTTTACTACCTCTTCCGAAGATATGCACTAGAATGCATGCACTTCACTTCATGCTACTGAAGATATGCACTAGAATGTATGCACTTCACTTCATGCTACTGTTCTGGAATCACACCTGAAAAATGATAAGTTGAGCTACACTAGCCCAGTAGAGATATCTACACAATCATTATGTGCAAATGGGAGGACATGTAGAATGAATAACAGAAGCAAGGTACGGTATCTCAAGGAGAAACAAAACTCGACTAGTAATGGCCCCAAAGTCAAAACACAAATGAAGTACCATGACTACATACCATGACTTTAGTTTGACCACGAGAACTTACTATCTGAATGATTTTCTCATGACTAACACTGCCCCTCATCTTATTTCAAATCACTAATCCGATATTTTGACTTATGAAATTATCGTAATCAAAGAATCACAATGTAAATGTCTTTAATACCATTCATACTTTCACCATGATAACCTCTTTTCATTCACATCATGTAACAATTTCCTAATCGTTTTGTGTCATGAGCAAAAGCTCCTACCTGGCCATTTAAGGGATCCCGATACCCCCTACCAGACACCTTTCCTGTTGGTAGGTCCTGAATATATTATGAGCATTTGCTCCTGCCGGGCCATTTACGGAGTCCCGTTGCTCCCCACTAGTACCTCCCTCACTGATGGAGCTAATTCAAGTCGCACATCATAGGTCACCATACCACAATTCCTCCGATACACTTTACAATTTAGTCATTCATCTCAATCACATATAGTGAACTCATAACGAAGACTTATTCACATAGAAGTAGTACGGATAATTTCATCTTAATCAACTTATTATCATTACGTTATTAGTTTTCTCATCACCATACAAGCACTCACATATCAAGGGATATTCTCTCACAACGATTCATGGATTTCCACCCTGCAACCCATGAAACCGTACAGGTCACGCAAGAGATGTACCACATATCAATCATAAGGAAAATGTCTCATGTATCCACGCCTAGCATTGTTTAACTCAAAGGAGCGTTCTACACATTCGTTTTTCACATCACATGTCAACACATACAACCTTCCCCCACCTATATACCTTATGTTCTCTAAACCTTCATTTCAGTGTCAAAGGACTCATATGGAACCCAACGACCACTACAAAGCCTTTAAGTATACCACTAGTCTCGTCAAACCATTCAATTAAGTACTCAGGAGAACCTAAGAACATCCATGTCTCACCCAAACGATTCTAAGGAAAAGGATTTCCCAACATATACGAACATATCTATCTTATTTTGGCTACCAAACCTAGTCGGTTAAGAATTAGGAGATAAGACCACCACCATTGGAAAGTAGATTTTCTGTACATCAATTTTGATATATGATATGCCCAAAACAGAGTTCGGATGAAAAAGTTTTGCTCGTTCGAAATTTTGCCAAAATGCAAATTTTTCATTCCCTCCCGATAGAACACAACCTCCTACCGGTAGGAGACTAGAATTTCACCAAAAACACTACTGGACAACGTTTCTACCGGTAGGGACAAAACTCCTACTGGTAGGACCTAGGTTTTCAGTGCACGATTTTTAGATTTCACAAGAACGATTCCAACAACGAAACCAACGATCTAAGGCACGATTTAAATACCAAATCAACACATAAACATATAATAGAAGTGAGAAATCTCTACCTCAAAGTCGAAGAACGAAACCCAAGCTCAATCAAGCAAGCTCTAGCTCCGAAAACCTTGAATCAATCGAATACTCCTCTCCGAGCTAAACCCAACGAAATACGAGCTCAAGATTGCGTGTGGAAGGTGGAATGAAGGTGAATCTTCGTGGGTCTCGAGTTTATAGCTTGATTTCGAGAGACAAGAGAGAGAGAGATAGAGAGCCGAGTGAGAGAGAGAGAGAGGACCGAGAGAGGGAGAGAGAGGCGAGAGTAGAGAGAGAAGGGAAATGAGAAATTGATTCTCTACACGCACACCCTACATATATATACTCATACACATGTGCCTAACACTCATATCCCAAACTTTCAAATTCTATCACATTCAACCCAAATCACATTCTCCACATTATTGTTATTATTCACATAATTTGCAACTCAAACATTAAAATTTTTAAAATTTAATACGGGTCTCTACAATTATAGTTTGTCTAGAACTTCTAAGGGAAGAGGGAAAGGAGAGACACCAAAAATTCCCTCACAATTTGATTCCTAGTTTATTAAAGAGGAAAGGTTAAAATCCAAGAAATAGAAGTGGAAAGTGACCTTCTTTCTTATCTTTCTTTTGTTCTAATATTTCTTGCCATTTTCGTTTCTTTTATTGCAAAATCAACCAAGCAGAAAGAACCCTTCTGTATTAAATTCTCCCTATCTTCCCCTTATTTTATCTTCCCTTTCAGTATTTCCAAACCCAGCGTTTGGCTCCAGTCATTGGAGATTTGAAGACAAAAATGATAGTAAAACATTTGATTCTGTTGCCTGGCAACGAAGGTAATGATACCGCAAAATGATGTTTTATGACATAAGCTAATAGTCAATCGATGCCCCTAATGCCATGACACTATTCTCTAGTGCCACGACTATTTATGCCAATTGCCCCTTTTACCCTCAAATTTTCTCTCGAAGAAATGATTTTCTCTCTTTTCAGTCCCATGGCTGCCTAGGAGGCTCCGCCTCCAATTCAACCCCACCCTCTGAATAAAAATACCTTCCGTAAGTTTTTTCCTCTCTCTCCATAGGAAGGTGAACACTATCTCCCCTTTATCAGTCCAATAAATTCTACCGACAAATTGTTCCTTACCCACAATCTATGCGCATATGGATACAATAGATTGCAAAATTGCAGCAAATAATAATAAAAAAAAACTTTTCTCTATTTTGGTAAATATTCAAATCCAAAAACACCGACACCCTTCTTCGATTGACTGAAAACTCGTCGGAGAAATATGGAGAATCATAGGAAACGGTAAGACCCAAGTTCTTTCTAGTTTCTCCTACCAAAATTTCTCCACCGTCTATTGGAGGAGAGGCGGCGGCGGTCTGGCTTCATTGAGCAAGGAGATTGGGTGTTGATTAATCGGGAGTAGGGAGGCCGCCGAATTGAAGAGAAATCTTTCCTGATGACCTCATTGGTCAGAATTTGATGTTGGTGCTTTGTTCTTTGTATTGATGTACATCTAGACTTGTGTATGTATATGGAGAGAGAGAGAGAGAGAGAGAGAGAGAGAGAGAGAGAGAGCGGCTTTTAATTCCATGGTTTGTGTTGGTTTCTTAAATTCAATTTAGTTGTGAATAAAGAAGGTATTTTTATTCAGAGGGTGAGGTTGGATTGGAGGCGGAGCCTCCTAGGCAGCCATGGACCAAAAAGAGAAGCATTTCTCCGAGAGAAAATTTGTGGGTAAAAGGGGCAATTGGCATAAATGGTCGTGGCACTAGAGAATAGTGTCGTGGCATCAGTGCCTATCATAGTGAAATGATGTATTTGAGTATCAGAATGAAGTTCCCACAGGCTTTGCTTAGGAAACAATAACAAAACACACATGACATCCTAGACTCTCCCCCAAAACTATAGTCAGATAGATCATGAGTCAGAAATCAGTTTAAAACATGAATCACTTTACCTTGAACAAATTAAGTTTAAGTTTGTTTTGATAGCAGCATCAGAATGAGAGAGTCTCACAGCAGAATCTTGTTCCAATATTCGAGTCAGAATGTGAGTCTATACAGCAGAATAGCAGAGAAGGGATGACTATCATGTACAATGATTACCCAGGAAGTAAAAAGGGCTTATTGTATCCCTAATTGTAACTGAAGCCGCTAATCAAAGGCAGGTGGGTAGAGCATGGAACTGTAAACAACAATATGGCAAGCAGGAGAACAACTAGCAATTTTTCTAACAGGTTCATCTGTTAACACATAAATAGAACCAAGAAGCCCAGGGAAGGCTACATAATGACAGCGACAATGAACCTGGAAGCTCTCGAAGGCTATGTAATGACAGTTACAATGAAAAGCTCACCATTGGAGGTATCCACCACTACCACCTGTGAAGAGAGTGAGGGCTCGCAACAGAAACAACACGTTGAATTCAGCAAGGAGATGGTGCATCCAACTAATCATCTGTTCTATTCAACCGCCCTTCTCACAAAATCATGCCCAGAAATAAGAAAAACCCTCTCAACAGATTAACTTCTGAAGTTCCGAACTCCGAAAAATGGCACATTTCCAGAAGTTGATTATACCAACGAACATACCGATGCTAAAATTACTAGTTCCACATGCAATCTATATCTTCTTAACTTAATAGACAGGCCATAAAACAACAATTTCATATCACTATATCAGCACACACGCATCAAAATAAGCAATTGATGTAAGCCTCAAACAGAATCAAATTTTCATAAACCCTAGCATCCAAATCAAATACATCAAAAAACAGTAAAATCCTCAAAACATACTCAGCTCAATAAACAGAACTACCAACACATATCCAAATCAGTCGATGCTCTGCATGATATCCTCGGCAGTGAACTTGGCGCCCTTATCCTTGTCAGCCGCGGCCCGGCCCTTGGCCTTCCGGTCCAGAAGCGACTTGCGATCCTTATCCAGTCTCAGCTTCGTCACCACCACCTTGGACGGATTGATCCCGACGTTGACCGTCGAGCCGTTCACCTTCTCACGCGTGATGCGCTCGATGTGGATCACCCACTTCTTGCGGTAGACCTGCACCACCTTGCCCTCGCGGCCCTTGTAGGTCCCGCGTACCACCTGGACCTCGTCGTCCTTGCGGACGGGCATGGACCGGACGTTGTACTTGGACCGGAGGTCTGAGGAGAGCGGCGCGCTCATAAGCACGCGGCGGGCGCTCGACGGCGCCGTGAAGTGGGCCTTGCGGCTCTTGCGGCGGGAGCTCGAGACCCTCGGATTGTACTTCATCTTCTCTCTCTCTTCTTTTTGGGTGGAGGATGAGGCTAGGGTTTTGTTTTTAGGATTTATAGTGGTATTGATTTTGTCTGGGACGATGAATGACTAGGGTTCTGGGTGTCCTGGCCTTTGGCCCAATGAGAAAAAACAAGTAAATTTGGATTTGGGATTGGGCTTAGAGGCCCATCTGATGAAATGATTTGGGCTGGGTAGTAGTCCGTTTAGCAAGACCGATAACAAATTTATTTTTTAGATTCTTCTCGTCACGACGAAGCAATAGTCTAAAAAAAATTGACGAAAAACTATTAAATGAGAATTTTTTTGAATAAGAACAAAAAAAAATCCAAATGAATTATGGTAACTTAAATATTTTGTAGGACGGTTAATAAAAAAATTTGAATATGTTTTGTTGGATGGTTACCATGGTTTGGGAAAATTATCGAGAAAACAAAATAAAAATGGTTAATAAAAGAGAAGTATAACTATATCTTATAAAGACTTTATAATATTATATTTTACTTATATTTTCATCTTTCATTCTACTTCATCTATGCATTGAAGACTTAATTAAATTTTTTACTATTTGTAATTTCAAAAATTCCTTATTTATGATTTGAGTTTATCATTTTTTTTTACTATTTGTAATTTCAAAAATTCCTTACCTACTTTCCCATGAGTAAAAACAAATGATAAACTCGAATCATAAATTTTCTTAAAGTCCCAACAACTTATCGGAGCCATTCAATATTTGAAAACATGTTTTTAAGGGTTCTCAAATGAATCAGTTTATTTGGATATCAGTAAGACCTTTATCGGTATTTATCCCTAATTTTGATAGTTTACCGACCAAGGCTTACCGATATTCGAATGAGCTGATTTTTTACAAATGCTCTTAAAATATATTTTGAACAAGTTGAACGGCTCCAATCAATGATTCCAAAACAAAAAAAGTGTCATTTAATTCAAATGTACATTTTATGTTCCCATCGAACCGGCTCCTATATAGATAAAATCGTCCCACTCTCATAGATTGTGAAACACTCTAATGAATAACTTACCAAAAAAGAACACGTAATGAATATGATTCTTTAACATATTTTCTAAAATCTAAATCTCTTTTGATTGTGTTGACTAGAAGGAAGTTTCATGAAAATTTTAAGATTACATTTCTCTAAGTAACCGATCGATATATATTTGTAATGCTAGAGGTGTCCAATAGGTCGCGTTTTGCTAGTTTGGTCTATTTATTTTTGTGTTGTACCTAGCCTGGCTCCTTTATTAATGTTGGCATGCTGCTAGCCTTGACCAAATTCATGGCACGCACTGTAACAATCCACGCCAGCTAACTTGCTAATCTTTAGCCTAATCACGTGGTTCAAAAGATCAATTTCAGATTATACAGTAACTGGTCGGAATTCATTATATACCATTTAACATTTCCCAATTTAGTCGATGTGGAATCTTACAATCTCCCCACCTTGGCGGCAACGTCTTCATTGCATTGGCCCAACAACCTTCACCTGGTGGTCATGGTATGACACTTAATTCTGTAGAGCACATCAGCGCCTGCAATGTTTGTTCTCATGCATGTAACGTGATGTGCCCGCGTGTATCAGGTGTTTCAAAGCAACAATTACAAAGTCATTTTTGTGTGTGTGTCAAATGATAGTATACTTCATTGATAGTAATGAAGAAAATACATAGACCGGGAAACCATTCTAAGAGAAGGGATATATCAACCACAAAGGAGGCCTAAACACCACGCAGAACGTCCAGGACCTCACACAATCAAATGCGCAAAACAGATGGAGTATATCTCCAATCAAAGCAACACCAAACACGTGACTAAAAAAACCAACAAAACATCCATGTAAGGGTGAGGCAAGCCTCCACAACGGGAGAGAAACTAGGAAGAAACGAAATAATCAACAAACAAAAAACCTACAATAGGCCCACACCCCTAAAATCAGCCGCCCAAAAATGCCAATCAAGACCGAGGTCCGAAACCTCAATCACAATAGCAGTCACACCCCACCATACAACGTCATATCAAGTGTTACTTCCGTCCCAACAAACTACGATCTCATAAGGGCGTGAATCCACGCATCGCCCAGAGCAATGAGGAAGGGGCCAGCCTGATAACAAAAATATTTAGAACTGTAGGAAGATCGGACAAAAAAGCACATGGTGAGGAAGATCTGAACTAGAAGCACGCAGGCAGACTGCTGTAATGAGGGAGATCGAAAGAAGCCTCTGTCACTTGGCATCAGCTTCCCACAGACAAGATCGACGTCGGAACAAACCGAGTTCAGAAAGAGAGAGAAAGAGAGAGGAAAAAAGAAGGGGAAGGTGCTCTGCCAGGAAAACCCTATTCTCTGAAACTCTGAGAGAGAGAGAGAGAGAGAGAGAGAGAGAGAGAGAGAGAGAGAGAGAGAGAGAGAGAGAGAGAGAGAGAGAGAGAGAGAGAGGGAAAGCGAGAGACAGAGAGAGAGAGAGAGAGAGAGAGAGAGAGAGAGAGAATTTTCAACTATTTAAAAGTCAATCAACAGAGTAAATATTATTTCATCTATAATATCCTAGTTTTGCATTTTTACTTTATTTTTTAGCATCTTGAAACATATATTCACAATAATTAAAAAAAAAGAGAGAGTAAAGAGACCAGTTCTTCAAAACTATTTAAGTCATTGAATTGATTGTAGCTTGACCAAATCTCATTTTTATGAAATCAAATTTAATACATAGGTCAATCTCATTTATGCATAGACAAAAATAATTTAGGCCCATGCATGTAATCTGTGCCCCTACCGGCCTTGGTAATAATACATACCACTTGGCTATCTCATGACTTTAATTTTTTCATGAAATATCCCTTGCAATATAGTATATATTTCTAAAATATAGCTTAGAAAATTTAACTTCTTGATGTTTTATGTATGGTCGAACAAATTAAAGACTTAAGGGAGATAACATATTTAAGCTTCTTTTAATTTCTTGTAAATGGATCTTTCCTGTAAAAAAATAAGAAGATCAAACGGCGAGGCTTATCCAATTTTGAGGCCCTAGGCTTTGGCCATAATAGTCAGGTACAGAGCTATAAATTTTGGTGAGTATGGTCAATGTACTTGTCTTCTATATTATGCGAAAGATATATATTTTGAAATATTAGTAAATACGAATTGTAAGTATTCATTTGTAGAATACGAGTTTGACTTACAAAAGCTAGCTTCTGAAGGCCATTTGTATTTGAAAAGGATACATGATAATTTAATATGGTATGCAACTAAAAGTATATACATCTTTTACAAAAACACAACCAAATTATATTATTCATTCATTAATTCATATTCAACTTTGAAAAGGATTCTTCACCGTCTACACAGTAAAATGTGCTAATAGCCTAGGTTTGGACAGCCCCTGCATGTGGTGGGAATGGGATCGACTATGAAGTAGCTAGGCAGTGCTAAATTCTTTAAGAGATTGCAATCTCATAGGGCTAAATGGACTTCACATCCCCTTCTTACAATATGAGCCTTTCATGAATTCATGTAAAAAATAAATAAAATTCATGTAATTAATTAGATATGTGAGAAGTATATTACTAGAAAATAGGGGAGGGGGGCATCAATCTTTCTTTTTAAAAGTATATAATTGTCCCACTCCCACAGATTGTGAAACACGTACGTATGAATAACTTACCAAAAGAGAACACTTAATGACATTGGTCTTTTGCATATTTTCTAAAATCTAAATATCTCTTTTGATTATGTTGACTAGAAGGAATTTTCAAGAAAATTTTAAGATTACAATTCTTTAAGTAACCAATCAATATAGTTATGCTGGTAGAGGCGTCCAATGGGTTGTGTTTTGCTAGCGCAGTCTATTTACTTTTGTGTTGTACCCTCCTTTATTAATGTTGTTGTGCCGCTAGCCCCGACTAAATCCACGAGCACGCTGAATGCATGTCATGTCATGCACCTGCCATGTTTATTCTCAAGCATGTGACGTGACGTGTCAGTGTCTGTGCCTGGGTATTTCAAATAAATCAACAATTAGAAAGTCCACACCAATATTGCCATAATTTTTTTTAACATCAAAACAGGAAATTTTCAACATACCACTTGGCTATCTCATGACTCTTTTCATGAAATATCCACTTGCAATATAGTATATAATGCAAACATATAAGAATATTTAACTTTAAGGGAGAGAACATATTCAAGCTTCTTTTCTATAAAAAAAAAAAAAACCATCCCATAAATTTTGAGATACTTAATTGTTATGGTTCTTTTAATTTTTTTTGATATATTTAGGAAATTGATTTTTCCACTCCCCTTTTTGTTAATGTCACTCCCCTTCTCTCACAAAACAAATCATCTTATATAGACATAAAAGGGAGAAACATTAACAAAAAGAGGAGTGGCAAAATCACTCCCCTATATTTATATATTTATTGATTGTATTGACCGAAAAGAAAGTAACAAATTGGTATATTCGTGTCACTTGATGCTCTCATGATTTTCCTAAGGAGAAGTTATTCTACAATGCTACTAACATTAAAAAACGAGAGAACCAAGAAAAGTAAGAGATGTTAGATTTCATTTCATCTAATTACTGGAATATTCATGACTGCAAAACAAATACTAAGTTTTAAGGAGATTTATACTTAGGTTCGGAATTTCGTTGTTGAAGAACCATGTGCGGGCCGGATTTGGTCCATGTCATCGTCCATCTCTTTCAATACTAAAACATTGCACTTAAGTTTAGAGTTGACTATGGACGTACGTCTCTCCATAAAATATATTGTGTATGTTAACCATTACTTACAATAAAAAAGACTGAAGGAGAGGCCGAGATGCCAATATTTTGCTTGTCACGATGTGAATGCTAGAATTTTTGCACTTGAAGAGAAAGTAGAAGAGAGTTCTTTTCCTTTTTTAGAGCATTCACATGCAGTGGACATATCAAAATTGGATAATCAAAAGTTGCCACATCACCTTTTGATTATTCATTTAAGGAGTTACTAAGGTTAGCAATGTAGAAGTCTACAGTGGCATAATCGAACATTGAATAATCAAAACTTTCCACATCACATTTTCAACCTATAAAAATCTAAAAATTGTCACCATATAAAACCTTTTTTTAAAATACTTTTCAAACTAATAAAAACATGTTATTAGAAATAGAAAATAATATTTTCAAAACTTTTAAATTTTGAAAAACACTTTTCCATAAAAGTTTTAAAAAATAGTTTTTGAAAAAAAGATATATTTTTTAAATAAAAGTTTTTTGAAACAAAAATACAGTTTTTGAAAAACTGTTTAACTGTTTTTGTAAAAAGAAAAACTTCTTTTAAAAATACAGTATTTTTCTTAGAAACATTGTTGGGAGAGAGAGAGAGAGAGAGAGAGAGAGAGAGAGAGAGAGAGAGAGAGAGAGAGAGAGAGAGAGAGAGAGAGAGAGAGAGAGAGAGAAAAGGTTTTGGTTAGCAATGTATAAGTCTACAGTGGTATAATCAAACATTGAATAATCAAAACTTTCCACATCACCTTTTCAACCTATAAAAATCTAAAAATTGTCACCTTATAAAACATTTTTTAAAAATACTTTTCAAACTAATTAAAACATGTTATTAGAAATAGAAAATAATTTTTTCAAAACTTTTAAATTTTGAAAAACACTTTTCCATAAAAGTTTTAAAAAAATAGTTTTTGAAATAAGATATTTTTTTTAAAAAAAGTTTTTTGAAAAAAAAATACAGTTTTACAAAAATAGTTTTTAATAAAAACAGTTTTTGAAAAATGGTTTAACTGTTTTTGTAAAAAGAAAAACTTTTTTTAAAAATACAGTATTTTTCTTAGAAACATTGTTGAGAGAGAGAGAGAGAGAAAAAGTTTTGGTTATTGGCAAAAAGTTGCTAATTTTGATTATCTAATGGCCAAAATTTGATGAGTTACTAAGAGGTTGTTAAGTTTGGTTATGCCACTGTGAGCTCTTTTTTGAGAAAATATTGCTAATTTTAACAATCTTATGGTTTTGATTCCACTGTGGATGCTCTTAGACTTGTAATTTCTAGCTACTAGCTAAAACAAATAATTGGAGAGAGTCTACATGTTTGAATTTACAAAATCAACCATTTCATTGAAAAACATAGTTGATCCCATAATTCATGGGATGTGTTGGGGTTATTTCGGTAAGTATTTCAAATTTTTTGTCAAAGGATGAAATCTTGGAACTGATTTTTTATTAGTTGGTGACATATTTAGCAATTGTTTTGAAACTAAAAAATAAAGATGTTTTGATTGATGTTGATTTGATATCGAATGGTCAAAGTCAAATAGATCGATCAGTAGCAGTACTTACAGTTTTTACTTTTTAAAATTCTAAAAATCAAAAGAATATGAAGAGAGACGGAGAGGGAGAGTATGGTAAAAATCATCCAGACCCCTCATCGATCTACTACTAGCTAGCTGTTAGCACCTTGATTTCCAAGGCTTGCTAAGCTTGGCTAGCGGTGGCACCTTGCACCCTAGCCAACCGATGGAAACGAAGGCATGAGGCAGGCATGTCTTTACAAGGTGACCCGACGGTGTCGGTTGGTGTCGACACTGGTCCCGAAGGCAAGTGGCAGTCGTGATGCACATGATGGCCCGATGATATCGAGGCAGGGATGCTAAACGGGAAGCAGGCTTGTGGGACAAGGCAATCGAGGAAAACGGCTAAGTATTGGGAGCTGGGGTTGGATCACGAAATTGGCCAGGCAGCCTTGAGTTTGCTCGGGCAAAACAGAGGCAGGCTTGAGTTGGCTCGGGCAAAACGGTTATTGACGGTTAACAGCATTTCTGTACATGTTGCTGGGAACGTGGGACAGGTGTCCAAGGCAGAAATGGGCTGCATGTGTTGCTGGCAGCATGGGACAGGTGTCCAAGGCAGAAACGGGCAGTTACCGGCAGTTAATTTCCAGGCAGTTTCATGTTTCAATGTGCTGGCAGATTCTGGCAGTGCCAGCACAGCCCTAGGGCAGTTGGGGGTGTCAACTGCAAGATCATGGGTTGGCCCCATGATCTCATGTACTTAGTGGCCACGTTTTTATGATTGTAAGCCTATTTAGGCAGGCATTTTCGTAGCCTAAGGCAGAGGGGGTTGTTCTGTCTAGGCTCTTGAGTGTAACCCTTTGTGAGTTGGTGCTTAATAAAGGTTGGGACGGTTCCCGTAACTCTTGAGTGTGTTCCTAGACGTTCAAACATATCGGGTGTGTGTGTAAACACTAGTTGGCTGAGACCAAGTTGTTGGCAAACTTGGTGCCATCACGGGCAGATTTCTAGGCGAAAAACAGCCCCGTGACACTAGCTATCATGAAGAGATGTAACTTGACCGCTTCCATACATAACAAAATCCGGTTGTGCGTGCTATTCCTTAGGGAAAGCACGGAAATCGGTCACTTGACATATTAAAAAAAAAAAAAAAGGAAAAAAAAACTCTGTAGGTCAAATGTGCCATTCATTAATTGTTAGAGGGTGAGTGTCTCATTAGCAGAACCCGGCCTTATTCTCCTTCCCCTTCCTCCAGCTCCTAAGCTTTGCTCCACCAAACCTTCCTCCATGGCTTCAGCTAGCTCCTCCAACAGCAGAAATATTGGCTCTCTTTGCAATTGTGGGATATCAGCCCCCCGAAGAATTCCAAGCACGGGCACGAAATCAGGAAGAAGAAGATTGCTAGCTTGTTTGAAACTGGTTATTTTGCTTTTCCTCAAGTATTTGTCTTTTAATTTATTTTTTATCAAAGTTAAATGGTTTTTCCTTAGAAAGAAAATGCGTGTGGTTAATTCAACTGGATTGACCACCCTCTGGAGAGAAGGAAAAAAGAGAAGGAGTCGGAGGCTGAAAACTAGCTTCTTCAAAAGGAAAAGGCAAACTTAGCAAGAGCAAACCAGGTTTTGAGCAATGATCATAACAAGAGCCTAAGAATACAAGCTAGTGCAAGCAGCTGAAGCCTGAAGCTAAAGTGAAGGACTAGTACTAGCAAATGAAGTGCTTCTTTATTTTTACCAGCTGTATGCATAGATGTGTGGTTCACCAAGAACAGTACAATGACATATCTTCCCTAGGTTTTTTTTTGGTAATTATATCTTCCCTAGTTGATGCGGTGTAATGTAATGTAATACAGAAATGTGTTGCTTTGTAATGCCAATAATCAGAAACGAATCCAAAACAACGACTGCACCATTATTAGAAAACACATATATATACATCTACAAGTGTATAGCATTCCATCCTGTTCGTTTCTTTGTATTTTTCCCTTTGATTTTGGCTCAACAGAGATTGATCTTCTTTACTTTGAGGGCTTTGATGCTCAGATTTTCACTTTCGCCATTGAAGAGAACCTAGCTGGAGTGACAAGGAGATGAAGTTGGACATATAGACATGTTTGTGTTGTGAAGTCTATTGTTCCTCTTCGTCATTATCTATAAAAGAGGGGGCATTTCTGTCAATGCAAACTTCATATTTACTGATATGTGAAGGGTTGTGGTTGATTGGTTTTTTAGATTATGGGGGTTAAGTGATAGCGCGAGTAATAGATGAGAGGTTTGGATAATTTTTACCTAAAAGATGTAAGAGCAAGGGATGACATATTCAAGCTTGTTTTTTCCTAAAGAAAAGAAATTCAGTAAACTCATTAAATTATGGGAACAAGTAACTGATACCCCTATGATTCCTTGAAATGCTTTTTTTTTCCCCCTAAAATCTAAATACATTTTTCGTTTGTTTGAACCAAGTTGAAGGATATTTCAAAGCCAAAACCGTTACTAAAATTAACCAACTTATGTGTTTACGCCAATTAGTGCTCTCATGAATCTGCTCACAGAAAGGACTTACATAAATATATGTATGTATACATGTGGGTGTTTCATTTCTCATCTTCCTCAAGTTTGTTAACCAAACGTAAGAGTTTTGTTTATGAACGTTTCTTAATAGAATCCCAATCGAACTTCTATGACTCTGTATAACTTCTTTTGTTAATATAATATTGTCAACTTCAAATAGACGATCTCTTAGTCAATTGGCCGATCGAACATACTGATCTCAATTATATGTTTAATAATTTCAACCATAACTTAAATGGAAATAATTTAGTTCATACTTTACGTAGCAAAATCGGGATGTATGTAAGCTGATCTTGATAGTTAATTACTTACTTTCAAACATCTCCCTACCAGTGGAGGCTCTAGAATTTGTGTCTAATTAATATTTACAAAATTGGAGACGAGAGCCTCCTGAATGCAATCTGAACAAGAATCCCAATACCCCCCAGCAGAATCCAGATAATCAGATTTCCGTATAAGTCAACCAAATCATGGTAAGAAAATCAGACCCAATAGCACAAATTAATATCAAACTAACCCCTAAGCCATTTAAGGCAAAGGTCATTTATATACTCCTTCCAGAGTCCGGACATTCAAAGCAGTTAATGCACCAGCCAAAGACACAAGTGATGTAGCATCAGGGAATTCCTCATCGATTCCAAAAGCCATAGATTTCTCTCAAGGAAAGAGAAGAGAAGATCTGAGATGGAGAAATTGGTGAGGGGTTGGGAAGAGCTAGGGGTGGTGGACACAATCTACGAGGAAGAACATGAGTACTACTCAACAACCCCTTCTCTCTCCCCATCTCTCTCTATGCCTCCCACACCCCTCCATTGCAGAGTTGAGGCATGGTAATTTTCTCGATCCCCCACCGTTTCTCTCTTGATAACCGAATGTTCGGGCAAGCTTACGTGTCTCTTTGTTTTTATGAATCAATTATACTTTGTCTCCATATTTTTGCGTTTTTTTTAACAACCTCTGTCTTTTGTTTTATTTTTTAAACTATGTTTTAGGTCGCTGACTACGGGAGCTGTTACCGATGCCGTGATACAAGTTGATGACTCTCGTTTCTGCCTTCACAAGGTAGAAGGGATCTAATTTTTTGTCTTTAGATTTCTTTGCTTTTATATTTCTGCTCATGAACCAAAAAAAGATTGGCCCATGCGCGCCCAACTGGCTTTTCTCATTCCGTTATTTTGAAATGGGCGCAGTACTATGGACCTAACTGGCCATGTCTTTCAAGGGTTCGGGAGCACATGTTATTTTTAGATTCTTAATTGTGAATTATAGATTATAAATTTTCAAAAGTAACCAAAATCTGTAAAAGTGTATGAATGAAATGTGTTGAATTCCAAAAGTTCATCTAGATGTGACTTTTGAATTCTTCATTCTCCGGTTCATTGTTGATAGTGACCATAACCAGTGGTTAAACATTAAGAACTGGAAAATGAAAAAATCCGTATTGGATTAATGAGGCTCTCAAAAAATCCCTCTTTCAGAGCAAACAAATTATATTCATAATCTTTGTCGAGAACAAAAATCATGAGTCACTTCACTTTTGACGTACATCCGTTTAGAGAATCGGAAATCACAATTCAAAATCTCTTCAAGAGGAGATTTTCTCAATTCTTACTTCGTGGTCTTCTTTGAAGAAGTCATACTGAGAAATATCTTTCTTTTGCTATCCAAACACGCTCATGAATATCATTGCTATTGTCCAAGCGAGGTAGCAAAATGACAAAAAACTTTTATAAGTGACACCTTTTTTGTAATTATTGCAAAATACTGGAAACTTATTGCAATATCTACCTGCCCTTTTTTCCGCAGGGCCCACTGGCAGAGCGAAGCGGATACCTGAAACGACAACTCGACGAATCGTCCGAAATAACCCTATCGCCGCCGCTAAACATCACGTCGGACACGTTCACTCTCGTCGCCGACTACTGTTACGGCATCCACGTCCTCATAACGCCCTTCAACGTCGTCGCCCTGAGAGTGGCGGCGGAGCTGCTCGAGATGACGGAGGGCGACGGCGACGCGGCCGAGGACAGCCTGGGGCAGATGGCGGAGGCGTACTTCCGCCGCGCGATCTCCCTCAGCCGCGAGTACGCGTTGATCGGATTCCGATCGTGCCTGCCGCTGC
This sequence comes from Rhododendron vialii, assembly GCF_030253575.1. Classification (NCBI taxonomy): domain Eukaryota; kingdom Viridiplantae; phylum Streptophyta; class Magnoliopsida; order Ericales; family Ericaceae; genus Rhododendron; species Rhododendron vialii. The sequence goes on along the minus strand of NC_080564.1, from coordinate 9,510,980 downwards.
TGCCGGAGGCGGAGACGACGGCGGCTCTCGCCAGCAGGTGCGTCGAGGCGCTGAGTGCGTTTGACGACGTGGACGATGCTATCATGAGTTGTGGCGAGGACGTTAGAGAGGTGCAACCCGAGGATTTTCAATTGCTCGCCGAGTCCGTGAAGCATCGGTTGACTGGAAGCCACGACCTTCTTTACAAAATCGTTGACATTTATCTCAAGGTTAAAATCTACTCCATTTCCCCACGTTGATTTTTCTATAGATTTTGTGCATGTTCTCCTACCATAGATACAAGGGGTGTTACATATTCCCGATCTTATATTCGCTTTCGTAGTTTAATCTCTCTCTTTTTTTTTAAATACAAGGGTGACTCTATGATTTTAATTCAAAGGTGATAAAAATGTTCAAAAAAATTTCTGAGACGCCATATAAATTATAATATATTTATTTTAATTAAAAATTTATTGAGTTTGTTTCGCTGAGTTACAATGACTACTTGCTAAAAAATGTAAGTAAGTTATTAGTATTTAATTTGTGTTCAGGTGAATGATTCAGTGCCGGTAATACTAGAAAAATATAAATATTATTTAATTTGTCTTCAGTTTAGGCGAATGGTTCAGTGCCGGTAATATTAGAAATTATGAATGTATGAAATATAAAATTTTAGTTCATTTTTTTAACCCAGAGAGTTAGCCCCCCTTGCATACGTGCCATTACAATTTGTTTTTGTTTTTTTTTTGTTCTCCAAAAGTTTGTTAGCTTCTTTGCAATTAGGAATTCCACTCTACATTTTTTCATTTTGAGCCCAACACAACTTTAACGATAATGATCTGAATCGTTCAGTTATAAGAACTCGCAAATAACATCAGTCTTGCAACAATCCAAATTTATTTATGTTTTCAATATAAATGTAGTTCGATCGATTACGTTACTTCCAATTTCTAAATTATTTTAGAATGATCGGCTTGACGAGCTCTTTGCATGAGTGATGTGTACAACAATCCGAAACTGCGTCATTCAATTTGCAAACCCAACCATAGCTGTATCCCATTGACTTTCAGATTTTCTCATTGGTCAATAGATACTCTTAGAAATACTTTATTTGGTTGTCAGTTTTGAAATAAATTTTTGAGATAAAAAGTTATTGAAATAAATCTTGTCATTCTTAAGAACCTTCTATTTTTAATTTTGCGAATAAGAGTAGGAGACAGACTAGGTATATTTCTAAGTGTTTGCAACTGCCTACAAAATTCTTGCTCCCACCCCCTGCCACCATAGATTTCAAGTGCCCTTTTTTTTCAGTTGCCCGATCAGTCGGAAAACGAAAAGCAAACATGAGTGCCATTCAACCAACATAGCAAACCACAATTGGAAACTTGTTTTTATTGAAGTCGCGTAGAATAGTAAGCGTCCGGCCAAGACATTTTAACAGCGGGTTACATAGCATAACCTAAGGAGTAAGCGAGGATGATTAAGATGAGACATTTGACAAAACAAGACAGTGTCAAAGAGGAAAGAGCAGAAGTACTATTGAAGTAAGTTGATGGTGCGCTTGAACACCAACACTTTTTTCCCCCCTTGTGTTTGGCTACCACGGACGTTGCCATAACAGCACAAATGACGATGACCACCATAACAATTTTGGCGACTTTGATCATCTTCATCTTCTCTTTTCAAGCAAAATATAATGGTAAACCTGAAGAGATTTGTCTTGAGTCTTGAGAGAGAGAGAGAAATTAGACTAATGCAAGTTTTCTACTTCTTCCGTTTTATAAGGAAGAGAAAATTTGAGATTTTCGCGAGGAGATTTTCTTTTAAGGAGGCAAGTTATGTATAATTAAGAAGACTTTGATAAGCGGAGTTGGCATGGGCAGGAATGGGGATTTGGTGATCCTCGCATTTTATACTAGAAATAACTGTGATCCTTCTTAGCGCATGCCGTATCGTACAATTAAAGCAATTATTTTCCTTCTCATTGTTCTGAATAAGTGTAAAAATTAACAGAAGAGCGTCATTTGAAAGGATCGCAGTCTTTTTCCTAACATTTTTTACAATACGGTGTGATGTCATTTTTTTTTTATTGCAACTTTAAATGTCTTGACTCTTGTGTCTGTGGAATAGATTGATGATCCATGTCTCAATTTTGTTTCTACAGTCTTAGAGACTCGTTGCGTGATAGAAAAAGTCTAAGAACAAAAGAACGAAGGAGAATGAGTAGAACAAACCCCAGCGACGTGTGCTTAAAAATTAGCTCCGCATTTTTCATTTAGGAATAAATCATTCTTATTGAATTTAATGGGTAATGCAACAGCAATTATGGATGATTCGTCTAGAATTGAATTGTGACGTATTGCGACTCATAAACAGGGACGCATGCAATAAGAATCCCACCTGATTCTCTTATAATTATACTAGTGCCTTGAATTGTTACGTATTGCGACTCATAAACAGGGCCTGATGTATATGCAATATCTCTATTTACCTTCTACAATTTGGTACTACTAGTATCCAGAAAATTGTTTAAGATATCTGTTTTGATTATGATTTTTAATATCGATAAATTATGTGTTGATTGGTTCTAGTGGAATAGAACAAACGATGCTGAGCTAAGATCGAGTATCCTCCCGTATCGTATCAGGGAAAGGTCCGCTCAGTTATCCAATATCTGCCTTATGTAACACGTTGGAATTATTTACTAATTGAGATTGAGGGGATGAGATCATTTGTTCCCATCCTATGTCCCGGTTTTCTGTGGCTGCACTTGTCCATCACGAAGTCTCAACCCTTCTGCAAAATCCCTCTCTATCTTCCACCCTCTTGTCTCTGCCGCCACACTGTTGCCGGAATCCCTCGATCAGTTCCTGAACCGACAACCGTATTTCATCTCCCGCTCCACTAACATCTTGTCAACCTCCATTGCCACTACATCCTCCTCCGTCGTCTTCACTTCACCCCTCCCTTTCTGTCTCAGTCTCAATTATCTTCGCATCAAATTGTAGAACAACGACATTAATTACACCGGAACTCATGGTCAACCATGAAAAAATGAAAATGTAACATCTAGATTCTTGGTCTGCCCCAAGAATCAAATTGGTTCTTGATTTTGATTTGTCAGGAATTTTTTGTTTGGGTATGCGCATAATTCCTCCATTTGAATTACTCATGGACATATGTGCGTGAGTGTATTCGTCATAATTTTTTTTATTGCTAAAATCTCCTGGAATCTCAAGGACAGAAAGGAAACGGTGGCTAAAGTGAGATCTATACAAGTAGAAACGGGATCCAAATCCTCTACGCCTGTAATGATCATGTGAGGCTTTTAATGAGAACATGCCAACACATCTAGAAGCAGATCCAATGGTCCAGAGCGATGTTTCCTTTTGTCTGTAGCCAAACGACCCCGTTTATGGAACACTGACTAACGGTGAGAAAACCCCACCGTCATTTTCTTCTACCCCTGTTTCTGTTCAACAGTTCGACAGAAAACCCACCACCATTTTTCTGTTTTCTTCTAAGATCCCGTTCCAGAAAGGAAAATAAGTATTTATTTTTTAAGAAGATAATTTCAAACTCAAAAATTATGTGCTTACGTAAATAATTTTTCTATCAATATGAATATTGTTTGATAGATCTCATTGAGATTTTTAATAGGGTGCAAAAAAATTGAAAAATTATTTTTTATTCACATTATTTTTGAGTTTGAAAATGTGAAATAAATATTTATTTTTTAAGAAGGTGTTCTGGAATGGGGCCTGAGTCCCTCAGGCCATTCTCGATGGTGAAGAGGTATGACCATCCTACATGTGAAAACCAGAGGAAATTGATGAGGCAATCGGACGCTTACCCACATAAGAGAGAGAGAGAGAGAGAGAACCATCGTTTGGAGCTCGATGTGAAGCTTGCGTGGCTCAATCTTTCGTAACATTTCCGTTTTCTTCAGTTTTGTCTCTGTTAGGCAATTATTTTGAAAACGGGAACTTTTTTGCCAAAGTAAAAGGAAACTCTATTTTGGACCATTGGATCTGCTTCTTGATGTGTTGGGATGCTCTTATTAAAAGCCTCATATGATCATTATAGCTAAATCCTCACAGAGAATTCGGATCCGTAGAAACAAAGTTTAAAAAAAAAAAAATAGTGCGCGTGCGTCAGCATTTTAATGAAGGATTTTAATTTTCATATTGTTGTTATATAGGAATATGACGGGAAAATAACGGAGGATCAGAAAGCCGAAATATGCAACTCCATAGACTGCACCACGCTCTCCCCACCGCTACTCATGCACGCCGTCCAGAACCCCCAAATGCCCCTCAGGTTCGTGGTCCAAGCCATGTTCGTCGACCAGCTCAACACCCGCCGCGCCATCGCCGTCGCCTCCACCGACCACCACAGAGCTCGCCGCCGCCGCCACCGCCCACCCAAACCCGCCCCCGCCCCTGCCGGTTGCCCAGAGGCGATGTATGCCACCAGCTCCCGAATCTTGTCCTTGGAGAGAGAGTTGGATGAAATGAAGAAGCTTTTGCAACAGTCAATGAACCAGGGCAGCACACCGTTTCTGCCCCCGTCTTCGAGTTTTCGGGGCACTACACCGGACCGGAACCGATGGGGCACTACACCTGACCGGGCCCGATCTTCGAGTTTCCGGGGCACGACACCGGACCGGGCCCAATCTTCGAGTTTTCGGGGCACGACACCGGACCGGGCCCAATCTTCGAGTTTTAGGGGCACGACACCAGACCGGGCCCCATCTTCCAGTTTTAGAGGCACGACACCGGACCGGGCCCAATCTTTGAGTTTTCGGGGCAAGACACCCGACCGGGCCCAATCTTCAAGTTTTAGAGGCACCACACCGGACCGGGCCCAATCTTTGAGTTTTCGGAGCAGTGCACCGGAGGTTTCCCGAGGCAGTACCCCGGAGCTGGCCCAATCTCCGAGTTTTCGCATCAGTGCACCGGAGCTGGTCCAATCCTCGAGTTTTCGGGGTAGTGGACCGGAGCTGACCCGATCTTTGAGTTTTCGAGGACCAGAGCTGGGCCGATCTCTGAGTTTTCGGGGCGGTACACCGGAGACTAGAATTGAAAAAGAGGGTATAGGGTCTTTTTCTGCGAGCGGGTTTCGGCTTTTCCCGAGGGAGACGATTAGAATTGCAACTTCATCCCAAGCGTCCAGTGAGGGAGTTTCTCCGAGAAGTGGAAAGAGTTCGAGTCGATCGCTGATTAGTAGGTTGAAGAGTGCATTGGGAATAAAGAAGAAACCCGAGATTACAGATCCGATGGGTTCGATCGGATCTGAAGAAGAAACAGGATTTGGAGGAAAATATGGTGAAGGATTATATGGGAATGGGAATGTTGCTGTGATGAAAAAGAATATGCCTTTTCACCACCGTTATATGGGAAGGATTATATGGTTAAAACTTTCACTTTTCTCTTCCATTTGGATTCTCTCTTTCATTTGACAATTTGATTGATACAACTAATTTGTGAAGTTCTTCGTTTGTTTTTCTAAAGCAGGGACTCTATTCTTTCTCGGAATTGACTGTTTGGATAACAAAGGTGAGCGGATATGCTTAGTCATTGATTTCGAGATCTTGAGATAAGTCGAAATTTGCGTATGTTGATTCGGATACTCAGTAATAAAAGTAAATGTCTCATTCCGCAATCTGAGCTTCTACTAGTAGACATCTATCTATAATGTGTTTTTGAGCAAGTCTATTCAAGAGAATGCAATAGAAGGTGGCTATGTAAAAAGGGTATTGTTGTTTTTTCGTTGCATGCAGTAGATTGTTTTATTTTCTTCTTCTTTCGTGAATAATTCAGTCAAATCAAGTATATCTTGTATTAAGTCATGATTCGTTTTTTTTTTTTTTCTTTTTTTTCTTTTCTGTATTTTTCTTGTGGAACTGTTCTCTTGTTTTTCTCTTTCCCTTTTAGGAGTATATCCTCATCCTGTCACTCATTGCAAGCAGTAGCCACAGCACTAAAAGTAGCCGCTACCAGATCATGTAAGAAGTGTTGTTATATTGTGGGTGCAAAGCTCCACTACGGTCACAGGTCCAGCCCTAGGGCAAGGTCCAAGAGGCCGCTGAGAAGGGCTCCCAACTTTTCAGTGAAAAATAGGGACTCTAAGTGGGAATAATTACTAGTAGAGAAATGCTAAGTGTAAAGAAAATGGGCAAAGAAAAAATCCTTAAAAGTGTACATAAACAGCTCAGATGAACTGCACAGTAAATCTGAGCCGTTTATGTATGCTTTAAGGTTTTTTTTTTACTTATTTTCTTTGTCTCTAGCACTCCTCGTACTAATACTAGTATTGGTTATAAATTGCACTACATTTATACAACTTGCGCCTGGCCACCAGCGGTAAGATGCCAAGCCCTTTATTACTCTCTTTTTCGAGCGGTAGAAATTGCAAGTCACTTTGCCTTGTTCTCTTTCATTTTCAAAAAGAATTTTCAAAAAATTCTCCATAGATTTTCCCTACTTCTAACATTTCTCTCTCTATCTCTCTTCACTTATTACCCCTACTATTTTTGAAAAAAAATTTCAAAACACAAACCGAACAAAGCAAAGTGGACAGAGTTGGATGGTGCTGCAGCTTTTATTTTCAATTGTTAAATGCTTAGAAAAAGGGAAGTAATAATGCTAAAACTAATTTTGATTGTGCTAAAATGGTAGTGCAATGTACAAAGCTTTTATGCATTATTCCCTCCGTTCCAAAATGAGTGACTTTTTTGGGAAAGCTTGTCATTTCAATTGCTTATATCTTTCAATATGAGTGTTAAAAAATATGCAATATGGATCTTGTTTGATAGATTTTAATTAGTTCTATTAAACAAAGTTTTCAAAATCACATAAAACTTCATAAATTGAAAGTTATAAGCATTTTAAAATGACACGGAATCCCAAAAAGGTCACTCATTTTGGAACGGAGGGAGTATAATTTTGGCATAAACAAAAATAATTTTGGCATTAGCAGCACCTTAGAAAAATATCTACTTCATTAATTTCTATTCATTTTTCATTGTTAAATTGTTTAAAAATACCTTCTTCATAAATTTTAGACTGCTTGGGATCGAACCCAGCATAAATGACTTTATGTCGCATTGGCAAAACCCAGTAACTCGTGCGAAAAAGCCCCACTAACTATCGCATAAAATGAAAATACAAACATACTTGGTATCGCACTATCGCGTTAATTTATTTTAATATTTTACTTGATGATTCATCTATTTTTTTACTATCTCAAATTAGCTAAAATTAATAAGAATAAGAATAATATATATATATATATATATATATATATATAATACAGTATCAGTTAGCTTATTGTAAGGGATCCCTTACATAGCTTAAGTGCGGAATTCATAGATCCTGATCGAATTTTGATAATTCGAACCGCTCAATGTAATCAGAATGTGATTTTAAGAGTCATCACAAGAAATCAACAAAAAATATGACCGGGAAGAGATTCATCCGAGTAGTTTTTATTGAATGGTTCAATAAAAAATTGCTCAAATTAAGCACTTTTCGGTCATATTTTTTGCTTATTTCTTGTGAGGACCCTTAAAATCACGTTCTGAACACATTGAACGGTTCGGATCATTAAAATTTGATCGGGAAAGGGAGGTCCTCACTTAAAGTCCTTAGAACATCCACAGTGGTATAATCAAAATAAAAAGGTTTATAAAGTTAGCAATATTTGCTCAAAAAGAGCTCACATTGGAATAACCAAATTTAGAAGCATCTTAACAACTCATCAAATTTTGGACATTGGATAATTAAAACTACTAACCTTTTGCCAATAATCAAATTTAATTGTCTTCACATTTCCTCAATCAAGTGCACCATCATTACATAAAAACCTTCTTTCTTCCATTTTCAACATGTTTATAACAAAAATACTTTTAAAAACAGTTTTTATATTTTTGCGAAAATAGTTTTTTTACACGTTTTTTCTATTAAAACTGTTTTCCCCAATTTTTTTAAACAGTTTTATTTCAAAATAGTTTTTTTTAATTTTTTTTTCAAAAACTGTTATTTTGAAAAAAAAAACTTTTTCTATTCAAAAACTGTTTTTTTTAAAAACTTTTTTCCGAAAACTGTTTTTTTTAATCAAAGTTTTTAAAAACTATTCTCTCTTTTTCTAATAACCTATTTTTATTAGTTTGAAAACTATTTTTAAAAAAATATTTTCTATGTCACAATTTCTAGATTTTTATAAGTTAAAAATGTGATGTGGCAAGTTTTGGTTATTCAATTTTGATTGTACCATTGTGGATATCTACATTGCTAACTTTAGCAACCTCTTAAATAGATAACCAAAATATGATGTGGCAACTTTTGATTATCCACTTTTGATTATTCCATTGTGGATGCTCTTACAAGAAGTTTTTTGTATATCTATATCTCTAAAGGTTCAATTGGTTCCTGTCAAATTTTACAAGATAAAAATGAATGAACTGGTCAAGTCATTACCAATATCGGAATGAGTTGATTTTTTACAAGAATTCTTAAAAACCTATTTTAAACGAATTGAACGGCTCCGATCATTTGAGTAAAACTCCGATTAGTGTTATGTAAAAACTTGAGTCAACTTTTGTATAACGAAAACCGGCCCCATATATATATATAAATATGTATGTATGTATGTATAATGATTTAAAATTTAATTTACTAATAGTAATAAAAAAAATATAGGACCCGGTGTTTGCCAAGGGCCGGCCCTGACTGCGGATACTACTTGCCAACGATTAATAAGCAAAAGCTTAGGCTGCGTGCATTCTTTTGTACTTAACTTAAAATGAGTTAATTTATTATTATTTGAATTTTTTCTGTATTTGTTAGTTTTACGTTAAATTTTTATGAATTATTAATTCGTCTCGACGAGATGAATCAAAAAAATAAAAAATTATATTTTTACCCAAATATTTTGAGAAATAACCACTTTTTAGCATAAAAGTGAAATAAATTGAATTATTTTGAGAAATAAGTGGTTATTTCCAAAAATATTTGGGTAAAAGTAAAAAAATTTAACTTTTTTGATTTCTCTCGTAGAGTCGAATTAATAATTCACAAAAGTTTGACGCGAAACTAGTAAATGCAAAAATAATCATATAATGACAAATTAACTCATTTTAAGTTAAGTTTAAAACAACGCAGCCTTAGTAATCAAGATGTGAGTTCAGTCGATTGTACACTTTTCAAGTCGAGGGTTCCCATGGAGTTGGAAAAAATTTCAATGTTGGGTGGGTATTACATGGTGTCCACTCAACATTCGAGCTGTCTATTGTGTTTTAGGACAGCTCTGATTTGAAGAGAAAAAAAGAAAAGCGAAAGTGTTGGGATGAGAAGAGAAAAAGAGTTTCAATCCGAGCCATCCAAAAGTGTATTAGACGGCCTGAATGTGCCGAGCGGGTACCACGTGGGATATACCTACCCCACACCGAAAAATTTCTCCATGGAGTTATCCTTGTAAACAATTAGTGGAATTTTGCGCTGATATTCAGTTTTGAATCTTTTGATGATGATATTTGTATTCTCCAACCACATACAATCAACAAAGGATGAATAGGCAAAAGCATAATATTCAATATTAGGGGAGATTAATCTGATTTATTTTTAAAAATGGAAAAAGTAGTTTATGTTACACCCGACCCGGTTAACATGGGACCGCCTTTCAGTCTACTCCAATACTTGGCCTTTTGGTTGGGAAAATGATTTTGCCACTCTTTTTTTTTTGTTAACGCCAAAAATACACTTATAGAGGAGTGATATTAACAAAAAAAAAAATGACAAAATCTGTAACGCCTCGATTTCTCAAGGGATTTCGGAAACATTAATCTTAAAATACACTAAATTTTACAAATTATTAGGCCCTTATTTATCTTTATACAAAAATTACAATTTCAAAATAATACAAAAATCTATGTACATTTACTTAATAAAAGCAACTCCAGAGCGACTCTAATTTTGACACGAATTCCAAGCAACGTTGGCCCAGACTCCGTTCCAGGGGTCCCACCTATATCAACTGCTCCACTGTAGAATCCTGCATACTCTGACAAATTGAACGCCGAAGCAAACGATTTGCCAGGATACAAACGTATCCTGAGTGATAATTCACTAAGTAGAAATCCTAAAACCCAATACCACAATATGCAGATCAACAATATAATAATTCATAATACACTGAAGGTATAAAATAATAACACATCGTCTTTTTCTTTACTATCCATCATCTTACATGTAATCTAAGGATTCTCTCCGCGAGATCCTTTCCTCCCACATCCACTAACTACAATCGTCTCATGGGTCCACCCTTCCTCTTGCTTATCCTGCACCAGGGTCCTAGGTGAGCGCATCTAAGTTATGTACCGAGTATGTTCTCACTTAAGACCATAACAGGAGGATCGAGTCATCCCATGACGTATCGTACATTAGGGTCGGACATCCACTACCCCACGCTAACTATAACCGTTTCATGGGACCCATTCTCTTCCTCAAAGAGAAACTTCCCATGACGTATCATACATTAACGTCTCACTAACTATAACCGTCTCATGGGACCCATTCTCTTCCTTGAAGAGAAACTTCCCATGACGTATCATACGTTAGCATCTCACTAACTATAACCGTCTCATGGGACCCATTCTCTTCCTCAAAGAGAAACTTTCCATGACGTATCATACGTTAGCGTCACAACACCGGGCCCCGCAGGTAACCCATTTCAACACAGGGCCCCATAGGTTACCCTTGCCATCGCCAAGGCTCAATTCACAATCCACACAGTACTCACACTTTCAACACTTTATCATTTTCCATTTACTTATCATCGTCTACATGATTCACTACTCGTAACCACCCCGGGAACCTATTTGTCCGATCTACAGTCACAACAAAATATCACACGGTTCAATATTTCAACTAAAAGTACTAACAACACATAACCATGCGATAAAATTAATCCTGTCATAGATTTAATCATGCGAGTAACAGAATAATATTCAGCCAAACAATTAATTACTACACTTAAAATTAAGTCTATTTCTCTCATTTAGAAATTTTATAAAACATTTCTATTATTTAAACATTTTCTTTAACTCTCATATTATTTATAGATTTTACAAACTAATTTTTTTATTGAAAAATACTTATTGCTAAATTTAGTATTTACTATCTATATTAAATATTAATATGAGATTTTTATAACAACAAAATTATGAGAGGCTATGCTAATCAATATTTATTAGAGTTAAAGATTAACTAATATATAATCTAAAATATTTCTTGTTTACAATCTAAATAAATTTTTACTAATAAAATATTCTTGTTAATATTTCATAAATATTTATCTACCCCAATACTTTATTAAACACGTAAACGTTCACTCAAATACAAATTAACAATGCAACATCAATAATAATTTCACAATCAAACACTTGTTAAACGATCATAAATTTTCACAGGGTATAACACTAATCATTCCAGCACAACCGGACTAAATTTTAATATAAACAAGACTAAAAATAAATTAACAATTTAACAGCAGATTATCATATTCAATAAACTTTAAATCTAAGTAATTCCATTAATTTGCAGATAAAGGTTTTGGGTTTCCGAAAAACTACCTCAAACGCGATTCTAAGTCCGAATAAGTGTTATACGGTGTTCGTAGATCGCCGTGGTAGTTTTGAAATCTCGGGGCAGCGTCCGGCGGCACTCTGATAGGGCCAGCAGCAGCGGTGTGCCCACGAAACTCACGGTGTGCACACACCTACGGCCATAACTCTCTCTCTCTCTCTCTCTCTCTCTATATATATATATATATATATATATATATATATTCTAGACTCAACAATAGAATTGAGAGTAAAATAATATACTGGTGTTCAATTTTCGAATTTATGTGAGTATGTATAATGAGATATAATAAGGTAATAAGAAGGTGAGAGGATAAGTGTAGAAGTAGTGGAATGAGGAAGGAGATGGATACTGATAATGATAAAAGGATAGGAGACAAGTGCCACATTTGGGGGGTTTTCAATTCTAATGTATGTGGACGCATGTATGTACATGGTGAGGATGTATCTGGACGCTTTTATGTATAGGTTGAGAGATAGAGAAGTGGAGAGTTAGTTTGAATAGAGTTCTACTTAGGGTTTAGATAGGAAAGATAAGAGATAAATATGAATCACTGATTTCCTGTATATCTAAAGTTTAAATACATATCTTATACAATAATACAAATAATATCAATTGTACACATAATAATATATTTTAATTATTCAATCTAATTAATTATTGAATTAGAAATTTAACAATATAAATTTGTATTAAAAAAAATTGGGTCAAAAATCTGGGTCGTTACAAAAGCAGCCTTTGATTGGTGTTAATATATGAAGTGAGGCTCTAGTTCCTAACCGATGTGGGACACTTGACTCATTTTCACCAAATCTTGGGTAGTACAACTTTCCCCCTTTAGAGTGTTTTTTCTTTTATTTCTATTCTATAACAGGCTTATTTCTTGTATTAATTGACTTATTGGGTTTAGTTGTCTTGTGAACTCTCCAATTGATAAAGTATCCCGGATTTGTATTTTATATTTCATATATAATGTAAGTGATCACTTCTATCCATTGACCCAAAAAAAAAAAAAAACCCTCCGTTGGACATGCAATGTCCTTTTGTAGAGTCCCAACAACCTCTCTTGGTGTCTATGGTGGCAAAACGCATCCTACCCACCACTTGGAGAAGGCTATGCTCTAATATCATACCCAATTCTCCTAGTGGGGCTAGTATAGTTGATTTAAGTTTGTAGCGATTGTGAATTTGTTTGTGATTGTTTCTCCCTTGGATAGTAGTTTTTTTTTTTTTTGATAAGCACAATTTCATTGAAAAGCTCAAACGAATTACAAACTAAAAGGGGCATTTCCCAGTATGAACACCATAGATGTAATAGGGGCATCCCCGTAAGAAACACAAACAACTTTAAGGTATCTACTGCCTATACAAAGAATCAACATTTACATTGGAGAAAAAATACTATCCGAAAGCCTCCATTTGTCACCCAAAGTCCTGTTCAAAGTGGAGTTCTTAACACGTCTTCTGGAGCATAGAAAATCTCTAATAGAGTTAACCACGTTAAAGGACACAATGTCAACCTGTTTGGAAAGGCCTTGAAACACTCTAGTATTCCTCTCAATCCAAATACCATACACTGTAGCTGCTAAGGTACTATGTAAAACTAAATTCTTAAAAACCTTGGACATCCCATACTAGACAAGCTAGTCCACAATGTCCATGAGGGTGTTAGGAATGCCTGGCACCAAAGTTCTCACTAGAACTTGCTGCCAGACCATAGAAGAGAAGGGACACTGGAAAAATAAATGGTGGTGGGCCTTTCTAGCATTATTGCAAAGCACACATTTGTCGTCCACCTGCATCCCCCAATTAGCTAACCTGTCCTTAGTACACAGCTTGGTTTGAACGGCCAACCATAAAACAAAGGCCTATCGAGGGACCATTTGTTTGGACCAGACAATTGCTACCCAAGGTGGGTTTGGCCTTCTGATTTGAAGTGCTTCCCATGTAAGGCAACAGAATAATGGCCACTAGGATGAGGGACCCAAACAACATAATCCTCCCTCAAACTATCTGGCTTTAGAGTACTGAGAGTTTACCTGATTATCTCTTGAGTAATAAGATTCGAATCGTCGAGTAACAATTAACAAACAATTATGCGTTCCAAGTAAGTACACCAAACAATTACAATTAACAAATCCTAATCTTGGATCGTGACATACGCCGGATCTATTATTGCGGAGTATTCAGTATTCCAATAGAGAAAAACTTTCTAACGGGGTCTTTCGTAAATAAAGTTTAAAGCACTTCATCTTGAGCATTCAAAAGTATTTTGGATGATTTGGATAAAAAAACAAACTATTATCAGTAATAGATATCAATAATAATTTAAAAACGTATTTAAACCATTAATTATTGAAATAGACTATAGAAATTACGTGGAGCAGTGAATAGAGTATGTTTTCTCCCTGATCAAAAAATCCAAATCAACTCTCTCTCTCTCTCTCCCCCTCTCAACTGCAAAGCAGAGCTTCTGATCCCGTGTAGATTCTTCTGCCCAAAACCACGTGTCCCTCGCATTCCGCCGCTTTCAAACGTCCATCGATAATCATCGGACCAGACAGCGATAGAAATTTTAGCGTATCCCACGCCTATACATACACATGTAGTATATGTTACATCCCGCTGAAACCCTTAATTGAAACATCTCTCACTCCTGCCATCGCCCGCATCTCTCTCTCACTCCTACCGAAACATGATTACGGCCGGAAATCGACCGTCGATTCGGTGTCCGTTTCCGGAAATCGACCTCGGTGGCGGCTTGACGCCGACGAAATTAGGGTTCTTCAAGATCCCCGCGTCTAATTGTTGTTATGAAAGCGCAAGATCGAGTTTTTCCGCGCCAGTTAAGGCAATGGAGGGGTCTCAGGTGTCGTGCGTCAATGGCAAAGCTGATTTCGTTCGAGAATTAGATAAGGCCGACTCTAATGCGGACGATAAGGGTTTGGTAGAAGATTCTAAAGGTACGGTTCTGATCCCTGTTTCCTTTTCCGGATTCCAAATTTGACCCGTGGATTATTGCTTTTAAAATTTGGTTCGAAAGGTCTTTGTTTTATGTTCGAAAGATTGTCTATGGCTTTTTAAAGATTGACTATTTTGACCCACTAAGGTTGTTCCAATTTATCTTCTTATTTAAATTTTTTTTTAATTTTTAAACTCTAATAGAAAAATTATTTGTATAAATATATAATTTTTGAGTTTGAAATTAATTTTTTTTTCAAAAAATACTTTTTGGAGAACCCCCGACCTTTTTTACTTATCTATTTTTGTTGCATATCCAATAATACTTCAAAATGATTTCTTTTTCAGGAATCAGAATCACACTTTCAATTATCATCTTAAGGAATGCCTAAGGAATTACACTAGTGCCCATTTTAAATATATCAAGTGCTTTTAAGAATCCTCCAGAATTTCACTTTAATGTGTAGAATATCTTGCATTTTGTGATTGTGTTTAGAAAACTTTTGTTTAAGTTTGTATTAGGGGTGGTTTCCCAGATGTGTTACAATACTAAAAATATTTTTTTGTATTTTTAGCACATTTGGGAAACTAGGCATTATTAAATTTTATGCTTAGTAAGAATTGTTTTAAGTTTGGAGGCGTGTCAATGGAAAAAGATTTCGACTGAGTTCGTTTTGGGATTTTGGATTTGAATTTGTAGATAATAAGTGTAGAAAGAAATAGAGTAATGATTGGAAATATGCTAATGATTAGAGAGAGAAAAATGAAAGTAATGATTGGAAAGAAATAAAATAATTTTTAGAATCCAAAATTCAAAACCCTTAAACTTCCGGGGTCTTCAAGATTATGGTTGATAGTGACAGTGTCTGCTATTTCGATTTTCTGGATCCACCACTGCCTGTGAGTATTGTTTCTTAGCATGCAGTTGAACACGCTCTTCAATTTTGTAATTACCATTTTTTTTTTATCCTTTTCCTACCTTCAAGTGAACTCGAGATACTTAAACTTTTTAGCATGCTTGGATATTTGAAAATTGTTACCCATATGTCAAAACTTTAAAGGGGGAAATTTTTTGTGAATGGTGGTTTGGCATTCGTAGTGTGAGCAACAATTTGCTTACTCAACCCAAATTCTTTGAAATTTGGCGTGTGAAGCTTCTCTGGGAGGTGCAAATGTAATATTGCTACAATTAGTCTGAAGTGCTTTTATTTTAAATTGCATTAGCGGTCTAACCTCCAGCGAGCATATGATAGTTGTTCCTTGTTTATGCTGTGAACATCGACCGTGAAATGTAGTTGCAAGATTGTTGTAGATCTGGCGTTTAGTAGGTTGTTTAGAGGATTAAGTTTACTGAGATTTTACTTCTTTCGACTGGATATATAACTAGGTAAAAGTATGCGGCAGATGTCTACTTTTGGAAATTCGTCAAACATTGTGTGGCATAAGTGCTCGGTCAAGAAAATTGACAGGCAGGAGTTACTCCAGCAAAAAGGGTGCGTCATATGGATCACAGGCCTCAGTGGTTCAGGTTTGTGTTCAATTGCATGTAGCTACTTGAATTGTTCATTGCTTGGGCCTAAGTGCTGTCTAGGCTACGCGACTTTTGATGATGCTTCTACATTTTGCTGTTGTACATTTGTACTGAAAATTACCACTGATTGCCATTATCTTAAAAACCAAATTGAAGGTATATTGAGTAAGAAGATTTGGTTCATTGGGATCTTTCTAAATTGGTTTTAACATGCCAGCTTGAGTTCAACTTTAGTTTCAATACCAGGTTTCATTAGTGGTTCTTGATTTCTTTGCTTTTTTGAAAGGCTCATTACTGGTTCCAATAAAGCTAATTTTGTCCACCTTTTTGGGATCTTTCTAAATTGGTTTTAACATGCCAGCTCGAGTGCAACTTTAGTTTCAATACCAGGTTTCAAGAGTGGTTCTTGTTTCTTTTCTTTTTTTGAAAGGCTCATTAGTGGTTCCAATAAAGCTAATTTTGTCCACCTTTTTGTGTTTATTTTCTTTTCCCATTCGTGGTTAACAAAATGCTTGTTGGTTTTTACCCATAATCATTACTATTTGAATATGACTGGTTTCCTTTTTTAAACTGCCTCTGGAGAGTCTGGACATTTACTGCGTGTGACCAATAAAAATGCCTATCTTAGTTCATCCATGTTTAACTGGAGTAAGAGTTGTCCTTGTTCAGAAAATGTCATACTTGTAATTATTGGTGGAAGAGTTGCTGGGGAAGAGTAGAAGTCAACTAAGACACTGAAGAAGCTATAGAAGGGAGTAGAGTCCATGGTGAGAATAGAGTACTTGATTATCAGGCAAAGGAGATCAAATAGAGTGTACTGATTCCCTGGATAATAGTAGAAGCATCTTAGACGTCCCAGAATTACATGTGCTCGTTCAAAAGGTAAAATGGAACTCAGAATGAGATCAACGTTAGGAAGAAGAGTTCATATATCAAAACATATTCTCTAGAAAGCTGTTTACAGATACTAATCCTGAGGATTAGTTATTAGTGTGCTCTTTCTAATGCTTCTTCACGGATGCAACTGGAAACGTGAATTCTGAAAACCGAAATGAAATGTAGAAATTCCTTGATTTAGTACTACACATCATCTCTAAGAAGCACGCTTTAATGTGTCCGGTTGCATTACTGTTGCAGGTGCATAGTGCTGCAGCCTGTGTTGAACAGATAGGTGATATTGTGGGGATGGATAATATATAGTTGTTAGGGGTAGGTTTTAAGGTTAAACGGTGGTGCTTCATAGTTATGTCGAGGATATTACAAATGAGAAGTAATAGAACTTTATACGAGCCTCAGACACTATCCAAGTGTCAAAAATTGTCTCATTGGTTAGTGGTAGTTGGATGACTTGAATAAATGTGGAGAAAAGTAGTTGATTCTGTGGTTGTTGATCAATTATGCACTACAGGAAGGGGCAGACCGAAATTGCCATCAAATGCAGTAGTTCAAAAGG
Organism: Rhododendron vialii; assembly: GCF_030253575.1. Classification (NCBI taxonomy): domain Eukaryota; kingdom Viridiplantae; phylum Streptophyta; class Magnoliopsida; order Ericales; family Ericaceae; genus Rhododendron; species Rhododendron vialii. The sequence continues at coordinate 9,493,411 of NC_080564.1, read as the reverse complement.
GTCTTGGTTTTTTGAATATATGAAACATGATGTCCTTTGACAAATCTTAATGGAGAGAACAGATTCATGTAGCCGACCCAAATGATGGGGACTTAAGGCCCTGCTTTGTTTGGTTTGGTTTGGTTTTATGCTGCTGTAGAAGCAAAATATTTTGTTTCTGTTACGAATTTTCAGATTTTCGAACCAATTTGAGGGTTGCACGTCCCCTCTTTTTCACATGACAGGATTCCTATTTCCTGCATATAAGTTTACAAGTGATATGAAACCACTAGTATACAATCTTTAGCGTTCTTCTCAAAAGGGCTCCTAGCCTCCTATATTTACCAAGTCCAGCACTGTACCTCAGTTATCCTGATACTGAATGAAATACAATACTGAATTATGTACCAACTCTAAGCCTTACTTTTAGGAAACATTGCCACGTTATAGCAAGAAATATAGCAAGAAATCTATGCATCTTTTTATATCAAACTTGTCGGTACTATCAGTACCTCTTACATTGACATTTTTCCTTTCATTACTCTCTATTTTCAAGTCAAATTTATTAAATGGTTCCTTATGTTTTCTTGTCTTGGAATTATGACTTTAGGAAAGAGCACTCTCTATTTTGAAATCAATTCTATTGCTTTGTTCCTTTCCTGGAATTATAACTCTAGGAAAGAGCACTTTAGCATGCGCTTTAAGTCGAGGCTTGCACATCAGAGGAAAGCTGACCTACATCCTTGATGGTGACAATGTTCGTCATGGTCTGAACCGCGATCTCAGCTTTAAAGCAGAGGATCGTGCAGAAAACATACGTAGAATTGGTGGGTTTTCGAGGTCCATTTATGTACACTCATTGGTGATCCACTTAGTCTTCTCTAAAATTGTTGGAGTTTCATATATTAATGAATTTTAGGGGAGGTTGCGAAGCTGTTTGCAGATGCCGGAGTTATTTGCATTGCTAGTCTGATATCTCCGTACAGAAAGGACCGAGATGCCTGTCGTGCTCTACTGTCAAAAGGAGAATTCATTGAGGTTTGTGTTCTATGACAATTTAAGCATTTGGGTGCATACAGAAGGGATAAGGATTTTGCGATGGATGGGAGATTCTTCATTGTTTGCAATTGACAAATCATGTTTTTCATTAAAATCATTTAGTGATGTTTGACAGAGTGTAATGTTCACAGGTGTTTATGGACATGCCTTTGCAAGTATGTGAAGCAAGGGACCCTAAGGGGCTGTACAAGCTTGCACGAGCAGGAAAAATTGAAGGTTTCTTCTCTATCCAAAAATGCGAATTGAATTTATTTGGTCTGGACTGTCAATGTGCCTAGGGTTTCTTCCTTTTTCCTTGCGGTAAATAAATTCAATGGTGGTTTAAGTTAGTCGGTAGTTGGTAGCTTGATCACGGCGCTAATTTCTGTAATTCTCTTCATCGCCATGCTAATTTCAATTCAATTCTTTTCTTGTCCTGTTATCTTGCAGGTTTTACTGGGATTGATGACCCATATGAGCCACCATTGAATTCTGAGGTATGTGTGCCCTTTAGGGTGTATTTGGGTAAGGAAATGGAAATGCAAGAAAAGGATCTAACAACTCAATGGTTTGATCCTTCATTTTTTCCGTTTCCATTTTCTTTTCCTTACCCAAAGCCTTGTCCCAAATACAGCTTTAAGTGTATTGAGTGTATTTATCTTTTGTGTTCTTGCTTTGTCTGAACTCACTCAAGCACGGCTGTACATCAGAATGTGCCTTGTACTCTTCTAAGAAGCATGCAAACTTCAGTATACAACAATTTGCAATCGGTACCAAAGTGGATTATTCTCTATCTTAATGTACCAATATGTAAGTTGAAAGGGAATCCTTTTTTTGAGTTGCCGAATGAATAATTGAGGCGAAGTTGAGGTGAACGTTTTGTTGTTTTGTTTGCGACCTTCAGATTTCAATTATTCTGTTAGTGGAAATTGAGATCAAGTTCAAGGACTTTTGGTGATACGGTAGTATCAAAAGTCATGTAAAATGTGCCATGTTTACTTCTCATTGATATTTAAATTCTACTACTATTGCAGATAGTATTGCAACAGAAAGGAGGGGTCTGTGCTTCCCCATGTGATATGGCTGAAACCGTGATATCTTACTTGGAGGAGAATGGGTATCTCATTTCCTAATTTGTGGGCATTGCTGTTCAGCAGCTGCTGAACTCGTCCACCTGTACAATACTGTGCGATGGAATCGCAAATGGCTGATAATTTTTTTCCTCGTGGGAAGGAAACGAAGGAAACTGCTCGTTTCCTTTTTGAATGCTTCCATCCTTCCTGTATGATATCCAGTTAATTGATTGATTAATTGGATGTATATTTGTTGTACTGTCCTGTAAAGGCCTTTTGGTCTTGCTTGCAATAAACGAGGAAGTATTTCAATTGTTATTGTAAATGTTCTTTATAATCTGTGAATTGGTTTTTCTGTATGGGAAAAATGGTTGTCTCAATATAATAGCACCAACGTGAACCTTTGAAGTGGTGTATATCAAGTCTGAATATGAAAGTACAAGGGTTAGGCCGTGAGTATAAGAAAGCTAATAAGTGTTTGTCCTTCCTGAGGTCACATGTTCGAATTCCACGACGCCAGACATTACGAACCCTGGGGCCACTGGAGAGTTTGTCCGGTTGTTAAACTTTAGTGCCTTGGAATTAGTTGAGGTGCGCCCAAATTGATCCGGATATTTAGTTATCTAAAAAAGGAAAAAGAAGAAGAAGAAGCTCTCTACTTCCCAGCACCCAATTGTTCTGATATGGCTATTCTACGATTGCTATAGAGTCTGGATAGTTGTTCTGTTTTACATCTCAAAATAAGTCTACAATGTATCTTGTAGAACTCTTTCCTTCTAGCACCTAGCAATGATTTCCTGCCGAGCAAAATCATGTGTTGATATGCGTCGTTGACACAAACAACACATGATCTATAATATAATTCTACAATATACCAGATTTTGTGGGATTTCGTCTGCAGTTGTTTCACTGTTCATGATTAGGAAGAATAAATTAGTCTTACAGTTACCTTGTAAAGTACTCCTACTACTCTTAAGCTACATATATGTGCATGGATCGAAACTGTAAAAACGATATGTGTGTGTTTTCAGTAATGTAAGGTGTTTTAAGTCAACTTACGCGCACTTCGGACTAATCTCTACAATCCCTTTCACAGGAAGTAAATTATAAGTCACAAGGCAAGACCATCAAAAACAAAGGGAAGGGACACGACTAATTTATATCCTTTTCTTTTCTCCAATTTGTCAGTCTCTTTCAGCACTGTTTCTTCCGGGAAATTGCTCCAAAGTTAGAGGGTCCATGATTTGATGCATACATTGTTCAAAAAAAGGTTGAGTTTGGGTATGCACTGAGCTCTCATTGGAGGAGAGCCATAGTGCCTCTCAACATCACCAGCTTGAAGCCAACAGCTTTTTTAAAAATGGGAGAGGTTAGAAAATAAAGAAAAAGTTGGACAAATGAGAGAGACCTAATGAAATAAATCCACAGGCAACTTGTCCCTTTCCCTAATTTGGTCAACTTATGTGGTCTGTTCTTGCGAAGTCATTGCATTTTTCATGTTGAAGCAATTCTATTAATTTCTACTTACAAATGGGTGCTGAGAACTGCTTTTTGAGAAACAGGAGTCGGATAGAAGGGGAGAAACTATTTTGGTAATTTGGACAAAAGAGTAGATACAAAATTATGCGGACCTGCATACTTGGATGTGAAGTCTCGAACCCTTGTGTAAGAGAGGGAGCAGAAGCCCCGAGGGTTAGTCGGGTTGGTCAGTGAGTTTACTCCCCCCACACTTGACTAGGGTCAGGGCCGGCCCAACCCCAAGGCTCAAGAGACTTGGGCCTTGGGCATCCCAAAAATTTAAAAATTTAAATTTTTAGGGATACTCTAATATTGTCACTATTTGGGTTTGAGTAGACTCTTTTTAAGCCTAAGAGCATCCGCATTGTAATAAGCAAATGGAAGTGAATAAGCAAATTTAACAACAATGCTAAAAAACCATCCCACATTGTAATAACCAAAGTTACAAGTCTTTTAGTAAATAACCAAATTCCATCCATTCCATAACCAAACTTAACAACTTTTACCAATAACCAAAACTCAATAACCAAACTCAACAATTAAACTTAAAACTTAATAACTCAAAAACACCCCATATTGGAATCGTCTTATCGAGACGAATAATTTGGTGTGGTCGGGTGCGTGATTAAAACTCGTTTGCGATTGGACAAATGTGCATTGTGTATTGTGGGGTTTTTTTTGGTTAGAGATACAAAATAACCAATGTGGAGGTAGAGGTTGTTAAGTTTGATTATGGATTACATGGATAATCAAATGCTGATGTGGCACATTTTGATTATTGATTTTGATTAGTATCATTGCGGATGCTCTAATAGAATGAAAAAAATACCCAATTAGAGGTAATGAGTTAACTCAACCCACTATCCCATAAGCCCAAGTGTCCAACCCACTAAATTCCCAAAATCATTTCCCCCAAACCACCGAATAACACCTCCCCAAAATCGTTTTCCCCCAAACCCACCCCAAAAACTTCACGATCTCGTATTTTGTGTTCGTATGTAATGATTAGTAAAACTTTATATTGGTTTGACTTTCTCGTTTTGTAATTGTTATTGTAAAAATTGTTAAGTATTAACTCTTTAAGAGCACAATTTTTTTTATTAGGTCTTGGGCACTAAAAATTCTTGGGCCGACCCTGACCAGGGTTTGCTTCTCGGGGCAGGCCGCAAGGAAGAATATTTTGAGAATCCTCTAGTCCTGGTGCGGACGTGGAGGGAATTAGTTGAGGTACGCGTAAACTGGCCCAGACTCCCCGACCGTTGAACCGAAAAGAAGAAGAGGGAGCAGTATCCTGATAACATTGAAGAATTTTACGAGGAAATGATTTTGCCTTTTTTTTTTGTGTTAACGCTACTCCACTTGCAGGGGAGTGGCGTTAACAAAAAAGAGAGTGGCAAAATCAGCAACCATTTTATGGGGTTTTAGATCACTTTGTGATCCTAACAAAAATACACTTGCAGGGGAGTGACGTTAACAAAAAAAAGAGTGACAAAATCAACAACCATTTTATGGGGTTTCATATCACTTTGCGATCCGTTGGGTTACATGTAGTTTGACCGTCCCCATCGTATATCATGTACTTATCTAGTCTAAGTCCTAAGCATACGCTCAAAGGAGAGTGACTGATGAAATATTGAGAATATCTTAGGGCTTTGATCAACGAAACGACGTAGTAACCAATAGTTTAGAGTTGGGATTAAATTAATCCAACAAGCCTACACCTCAACTTTGCCACCTCTATTAGAATGACAAAATTGCTATCGTGGTTGAGGTAGTGACATCTAATCAGCATTTTTGAGTTTAGAACCCCCATTAGCAAATTATAATAACTACTATAAGTGTAGGGACCTAAAATCCACAAGACATCCCCTAATTTAGTCTTATTAGTCTTGTCTTTAATGGCTTTTGGTTAAGCAATTAACATCATTGATTTTGTTTTGAAAACAAACATAAATTTAAATATAGTTTCGCAGGGGATCGGAGATGGAACCCTTCCTTGGGGAATATTTCCTGAATTATATATTTCTTGGGAACTGAGTGACCAATCTGTCCCTCACAAATGAGTGTTGCTGTTGTGGCTTGGATTGAGGTATGGGCAATGCCCCCCACCCCCCCGCTCTCTCTCTCACAGCTATTAGGACTGCTTGTACGTAATGAATGCTTTCAAGAAAAAACATCTAACCCAAAACTCAAGAAGGGACAAAGGGTCCAAACATGGAATTTTTCCCAATGATTGATGAAAGAAACCTAGAATACCAACAGGTCTTGACATTATTACCCACTGAGAAAAACCAAAGGGAAATAATTTACACCTTCTTTGACAGACTTTTCTTTAACATTTATTTGAACCAAAACAACGTTTATTTCTTAAGAGTAAATTTAATGGTATGCGGAACTCATTAATCCAAGATTTCAAGTTGATTCCCAAATCAAGATTTTAAATGTGGGCCTATCAGATTGGTTAATACTAAAATCATATCAAAAACCCAAAGGTATATATTACAGAAATCATTAAAAGATAAGGAGTGAACTAAAACTACCAAAATCTAGACACAGACACTTGCTGTAAATGCAGGCCGGCGAAACGTCAGAACATAAGAACCAATCGCAAAAGAGATAGCAGAGAATCATACAAGGATCTCCAGTTCAAACCCTTAGGGAGCACATATGAAATCTGAGCCAGCTTCGTGACCATGATACCCACAAGCCAGATGCCAACACGCCCTTGTCAGCGAGTAGAGACACCGGCAGACTAGATGACGACAGCCTAATACACTAACATGGGCACTGGATCACCCCTGTGCGAGCCCCGCTATCACTTCGAGCTCTGGCGCGCAAAAGAACAACCGTCGGCAAACCGACAGACTGACGCAACCACGGTGAGGTACTGAGTACCACCTCTGAGAAACCAGAAACACAACTACAACCAAAGTAATTATTCGCCCACCACTAACACCCACCGGACCTAGGGAACCAAACCAGTAACATCGGATTGGGGAGACTCGCTGGGATAACCTGGATAAACCGATACAAAACAGAAAAAAAACCCTAACCCCATCACACATTCACACTATTATTACCTCACTGTTGACCACTATACATCGGATCTAAGAAGACAAGCAGGGTCCGGTTGAGTTAGGCCCAAAGAACGCCGGCCGTCCGAACATTCGAAGCTTGGTCACCTGGAACTCACCAATATTTGCCATACCAAACCAGTGAAGATAGATGCACCAAGATGTAGAGGAGAGAGAAAGGAGTAGTGGAAAGAGAGAGGAGGGTGAAGGAGGCGGTGCCCCCCTCTCCTAGATCGGTTTAGGGTTTAGGCCTATCAGACAATACAAGTGGTATCATCGATGTTGATGTCAAATATTCAATGCAGTTTGTCAAAATAGTGTCACGAATGCAAGAAATAAGATGAAGGATGTAACATACTTGAATCCAAATCGAAATTGCACCTATGAATCAAGTAATTAGTGGCCTTGTTTGAGCAAAATTTAGTCAAAAGAGTTGTGGAATGACGCTCTTGTTCCACTGAAACTGTTAAGAAAATTGGGGTTTAAACATTGTGAACTCATGTAGTTGGACACAAAATCGAACATGAATCAATTTGGAATATTGCTCCCTATGATAGGGTTTGAAGTTCAAGGCGCTGCCTTGTTCGTTTAGGGATCTCAAAACCATTAGGCACAGCCTCCAATAAATTTTTACGATCTATTTTTTCACTTATTACTCTAAAAAACCTCCCTCAAAACCCCCAAATGAGCAAGACCCACGCGCATTCTGTTTATTCTTTTAAGTTAATTCTTTTGTATCTTCCTACTCACTTAACTAGACATTCTGTTTTTTTTGTTAAGACTGTCCTCTAAGCATTTCACAATTGAAATAAATGTGTAATTCATTAAAAATTAGGAATTATAAATAAATAAATAGGATTATATTTGAACTCGAAAGAGTGGGGGTCATGGTCAAGGCCTAAGATTTTGAATTTGTTTGTTTCTAGTAGATGCTATCAACTTTTGTGGGGATGAGTCATACAGGATATTGTTGTAACTTTAATCATGCCCCATTCTACTAGACAAAAGGATAATTAATTAGTACCTTAAAATTAGTTGAGAAGCGTACAAATTAACTTGAACACTCGAAGTTATAAAAGAAGTGGTTATATTCGAACGAGAGAAAAGTGGAAGAGGCGAGATGTGATTGATTTGACTTTGATTTAGACACCTGTAAGTGGACGGTGAGATTGATCCCCACTCAAAGACGGATGCATGTATAGGCATATGGGGGCCACGACCCCGCATCATTTTGGTTTTTTTTTTTCAAATTTTAATTTCAGTATTAGTTGTTCTTTTTTGTTTGTTAAAAACATCTAAACATTGTATTTTGTATTGGGCGTTATTTAGACATTTAAATATTTTACGAATGTGTTCGTTTTGGGTTCTAAAACTCAATTTCTCTCTTTGCACATGGTCTCTATAAGTTTTTCCTTTAATTATTATTCTCCTTTCTCTTTCTATTTCTCTCAACTCATTACCGAAAAAATCTCACTCAAAATAAACCAAACAAACTATTTGATTCTGGAACCGTGAAATTTCAAAATCTGGTTGTTCATAGTTCGGCCTCCGAATTTACAAAATTCTGGTTTCATCCCTGTCCCTACTACTCAAAATTAGTCGAGATACGCATAAAATGAACTGAACACTCAATTTGGAAAAAAAAAAGTGTAACAGGCATGCCCTAGATTGTGGAGAAGGTGCACACAACTTGTCATAATGACGCAACAGTATATTACATAAACTATATACTAACATGGGTATGGGGGTGTGGTTTGTAGACTAGTATAGATATGAGTGTTGCTACAGGGACCGATTGGGGGGACCGAATTCGGACCGACGGCCGCCGGCGGGCCGTCTCCGGCCACCGGACGGCCGATCCGAGCCGTCCAAAAATTTTAAAAAAAAAAACCGAGGGGCCCTACGCGGGAATCAACGTCATCCGAGGTGTGTAGGGTGCTTGATCGGAGCACCCCTTTTCGTGTGTATATGTATATATTATACATATACACACGAAAAGGGGTGCTCCGATCAAGCACCCTACACACCTCGGATGACGTTGATTCCCGCGTAGGGCCCCTCGGTTTTTTTTTTTAAAATTTTTGGACGGCTCGGATCGGCCGTCCGGTGGCCGGAGACGGCCCGCCGGCGGCCGTCGGTCCGAATTCGGTCCCCCCACAATCGGTCCCTGTAGCATTTTTGAGTATAGATATAGAAAAGGGGAAAAAGTAGGGAATTTTATGGCAGGGTTTGGAGAGGGAATAGGAGGCAAGTAATGTGAATGGCTTTGTGCGTGTTGGGGTGCGGTGGTCGTCGTGGTGGGGTTGATGATGATGATGATGATGATGCACGCCGGCAGCTTTTCTGACGTCTCTCTCTCTTGCTCTCTCTCTCTCTAACCCCCCCCCCCCATTTGTCACGCCTGCTCCCACCCAAATAATTATATATTGCTACTCCCTTTCTCTCTGATCCCCTAAAACCCCCCTATGATATTTTTCAAAAGTTCATTCACGGTGAAATAATTTATTTACGGTTTCGTGCAATTTTACCTGTTCGTTTCAGCAATTAACGGTTGAAATACATTTTTAGACTATTGCGGGTAATAAATATTTCTTATAGTTAATAGTTTGTCTTTAATTTGGAACGTCAAAAATACTTTTGGACGGCCAAAATTGACCTCCTTAAACTTTATTTATGGAAAGACCTTGTGAAAATATTTTTTTTTATTTTTATAACTAACTATTCAAGGTAGTTTGTGTGTATCTTGATTAATTTTAAAATTCTGAAGGTAACGATTGGATAATTTCCAAGTTACCCATGGTTTAGAAAGTTCGACCTACGTGAAATTCGAACATGCGATCTCGTAAAAAACAAACATTTATTATCGTTTTCATGCGTACCTCATCAAATCCCTGGTTAGCCCATCTGATGATCACAACCTTTGTTATCTTTTTCTCATTCTGTATTACATCATTTGTCAGACAGAATTCCATATCTAAGCACGCACCTCGTCCGTTCCATTTTCCAAGTTTTAACAGAAAAACCCATTTCAGTCAACCCCTTTACTAAAATTTAAAAACACGCTCTTAAAAAGTACCCCAAAGAAAGGAAAACTCCCCCACAGGCCACCACCCCTCCTCACATCGATTACACAAAAAGCAAACTTCAGATTTTTTTCATATCCTCCTCCTCACATGTTTTGATAATCTATTTCATTGTAATATCACGAAATGATATTCTTTAATAGTTCTATAAATTGTGAAGAGAAAGATAAATTTTGGAGAAATCAAAACATGCATGTTCGAATTTAATGGAAGAAAAAATGATATATATATATATATATATGTGTGTGTGTGTGTGTGTTTAATTATAGTTTCTATTCATGTGAATTACGTCCAACAACACCAAATATAGAGTTATTAAAGAGTTTATCTAACTTCAGTACTCGAGAATTAATCGAGTTGTGTAAAAGTTGACCTGAACCTACTACTATTCAAAAAAGAAAAAAAAAAGATTGTCATTGCCACACTCTTTATTTATCCCCCTCTCTCTCTCTCTCTCTCTCTCCCTCTCTCAAATTATGTGAGAAGGCATGCTAGAATCCAACATGGAGATCCTCCTTTTAGTCATCCCACTTAAAAAAACACAAACAGCCCCATCTCTCTCTTGTGTCCAAAGAGCCTAACAGACAAGACTCATACTTACATAAAGGGGGCTTATCTTAGCTATCTTAGTATTTTTTTTGGATGTGTGGGTCTTCTTCTCTCTTTGGGTTTGGTTAAATGGATACGTTGTTTAGACTAGTGAGCACTCTTCAACCTGATCACCACCACCACCAGTACCATAACCAATCCCTCAACTCCAGCACAACCAATTCCAGCAGCTCTAGATCACAAAACCACCCCTACTACCAGGAAGAAGAAGAATGCTTCAACTTTTTCATGGATGAAGATGACTTCTCCTCTTCCTCTTCCAGACACCACCACCACCACCACCACAACCCTTACCACCACCAACAACAACCACCGTCCACCACCACCACTCCAACCACCACCACCGGCACCCCACCGCTGCAGCTCTCCCACCACGACGTCTCCTTCTCCCCTTCTAGAGACCCGAACATCGACTTCTCCGGCAAGTGGGCGACCGAAATCCTACTCGAGACGGCGCGTGCGATATCCGAGAAAGACAGCGCGCGTTTCCAGCACCTCATGTGGATGCTCAACGAACTCAGCTCACCCTACGGCGACACCGAACAAAAACTCACCTCGTACTTCCTCCAAGCCCTCTTCAGCCGCATGACCGACTCGGGCGAAAAATCTCGGCGCACCTTGTGGTCGGCGGCGGAGAAGACGGCGTCGTTCGAGTCGACGAGGAAAACGGTTCTGAAGTTCCAGGAGGTCAGCCCGTGGACCACTTTCGGTCACGTGGCCTGCAACGGCGCCATGATGGAAGCATTCGAAGGGGAGCGAAACCTGCACATAATTGATCTCAGCAACACTTACTGCACCCAATGGCCCACTTTGCTGGAAGCCATCGCGACGCGGACCGACGAGACGCCCCACCTCCGCATCACGACCGTGTGCTCCGGAGGCGGGGCCTCATCGGTCCAGAAAGTCATGAAGGAAATCGGTACCCGCATGGAGAAATTCGCGAGACTAATGGGCGTGCCGTTTAAATTCAACGTGGTGCACCACGTTGGCGACTTATCCGAATTAAATTTATCACAACTGGATGTTAAAGAGGACGAAGCTCTCGCGATCAACTGCGTCGGCGCGTTACACTCCGTCGCGCCGGGGGGCAGCCGGAGGGACATTCTGTTGTCGATTTTCCGGAGTTTGAATCCGCGGGTCGTGACGGTCGTCGAAGAAGAGGCGGATTTGGAAGTGGGTATCGAAGGGTTCGAGTTCTTCAAAGGGTTTCAAGAGTGCTTGAGGTTTTTCAGGGTTTATTTCGAGACGTTGGAGGAGAGCTTTTCGAAGACTAGTAACGAGAGGCTGATGCTGGAGCGGGCGGCGGGCAGGGCTGTGGTGGACCTGGTGGCGTGTCCGCCTGGGGAGTCGGGGGAGCGGCGGGAGACGGCGGCGAGGTGGTCGCGGCGGTTGCATGGCGGGGGCTTCAGTCCTGTTTTGTTCAGTGATGAGGTGTGTGATGACGTCCGGGCGCTGTTGAGGAGGTATAAGGAAGGGTGGGCAATGGGACAGTGCGCCGATGATGCCGCCGGAATATTCTTGTCGTGGAAGGATCAGCCGGTGGTGTGGGCTAGTGCTTGGAGGCCTTGATTTTTAGTGGCGGTGGTGGTGGGGTCGCATGTGCGAGTGGAGGTTTCGGCACGTGCATGAAGGGGTCTGTAGTTTGTGGGGTTTGTTGGGAGGATTAGGGAGTTTGAAAGAGACTATTTGCTTTTTCTTTTTCGAAAGTTTTCAATGAATGGGAAGTGAGGTAAGATATTCCCATTTTTGATTAGTATTTTGGTGATATTGCAATTAAAGATTTATTTAGGTTTTATATTTTGCTATTTAAAGTAACAAAATGTGTGTAACTTGATTCGATCACCTAATTACTAGCCCAAATGTTAACAAACAAAACTTTTTATTCACACTCTACGGTAGCTTGTATGAAATTGTGGTGTTTAATGTTCGATGTTTTGTTTGGAAATGAAGTGATCGACAAATACAACGACATTCTATATGTAAATAAAATTTTCTTCCCTATATTACACGTTTGCATTACTCTTCAAGATATTGTGACTGGTTCTGCATTACTCTCCAAGATATTGTGGTAGGTTCACCAAACTACCAACTGATTTTTGATAATAAAAAAAATGAAATATGTTACCCAAATATACCTCTTGTACACAATAATGCAAGATCCATTGAAATTGTGTATGGAAAAGTCAATTTTTTCCATTTTGCATAAGTATATATTCAGCATGTGTGTGTACCGCTTTTTATGCAAGAGAGTGTTGATGGTAATGTTTAAATTGGAGTGATCAACAAAGACAACGTCATTTTGTGTGTCGATTATGTAAAAAATTGTGTTTCTATTAAATGACTTGAATTCGCTGAACAAATTGTGATGAGAGGTAAATCTAAAAACCGAACAATAGATTTTAACAAAGTTCAAGTCAATTGGAGTACGTTATGCAAACGTAATTTCTTGTATAGACGAATGTGATTCATAGAGAGGTTCACATGTTCGAAAATGATTGATCAGCTGAACTTGTGTAAGGAAAAAAGTCACTATATTATTCCGCATAAGTTTTCAACATGAAGTTATACTCTCGCACCATTATTATTTATATATGGAGGAGCGGCGACATAAATATATATATAACTCTATTTAGGTACAATGTAATTGACACATGAAAGTGGATCTTACGTATCCCTTGTTTGTTTAATACTGTAGTTTTAATTGGAGTTGTAATTTAATTAAAGTCTTGGGTTCCAAATTTATATGGAGTTGGTATTAATTAGGTAGGTTAAGATGATATCAGCTCAGAGTATTAGATTATTAAAAAATCTTTTAATTTGAAAATTAATTTGAGGAGTGCTTACATTAAGTCATGATAATTTTAACAATTGAAGGGGATCGCTATCTGGGGTTGGGACCATAGAATCTTAGGACGGCCACTGAGTTGGGCTGTGTTTGGGGAATCTAATAAAAAGGTGTCTAGCCATTAGTGGAATTATGTGTTAGTGGCCAGCACGCTGTGCAGATCATGGTCATTTCATATATATTTTGTAATCTCCATCAACTTTCTTTCTTTCTTTCTTTCTGAGAGAGAGAGAGAGAGAGAGAGAGAGAGAGAGGAGAGAGAGAACTCAGGGGGGCCACCACCACCTCTTATCAGGGACCAAAAAAACTCTTTCACGGTGGTGGAGGGTGGTGCTGCAAGGGCATACAAAGAAAGTGGCACTTTATGGCCCGCGTAAACAAAAGAAAAGCAATCAGAAAAGAAGGAAAAATACTTTGTAGTGTGTTCATAGTGGGAACATCTTTTTAGGGTTTTACATTTGATTAGACTTGACCCCTCAATTTCCTCTCTCTCTCTCTGTGCATCTTCTTCTTTACGTGGGCTTTTTGATGTGGGTTTTTTACAGAGAGGGAGTTGGCCCCATGACTTTGGATATTTTAAAGCGTTTTGAAAGTTCTTTTTTCCCTTTGAGATAGAATTGACGATGACCGTTGTCTCCAGAGTCCAGAGAGGAGTAATTATTCAAATAGTTTTGGAGCACCTGATCATTTCAGAATCACATATTTATATGAGATCGATACACTTATTTGTAGACCTCACGATAATGTATGATTGTTAAGTAATTCGGAACACCACGTGACGTTGCTCCCAACTACCGAATCACTTCACCTTGAGATATTTGGGACCCTGCAGTATTGCAAGTTGGCAACAAGAGTGGAAGTTGATTAATATGTCGGGCAGCCTTTTCGCGGTACATGGTTTTTTTGCTTCCAATTTTAATTTGGTCCAAACATTTTTGGAGTAGTTCAATTGTATTTCATATATTATGCTTTATATTAAATATAACTGTTCAGATGTGTATTAGTGATATCGTCATATAACAGGCAATATCGAACACTATCAACCAGTAACATAGATAATTAAATAACAGCATCAGAAATTCAAAATCTCGTTATATAACAACTGATACGTATCTTATTGGCCTTTATTTGAAACCCGGCACACCATGTCAAGGGGTCACATTTGGGTTTTACGGCATCATTACAGTTAAGCTCTTCTATCACCCTAACATTGTCTTTTTGCTGATATGACTTGTGTCAACTAACAAAATGTTCTCTCTAGCTGCTCCACCTTCAAGCTGCAAAAATGCCTTTGTGATAAAGCTAAAGTACCGTTTGTCTGCAGCTTTTAATTTGGCGGATAATTAGTGATGGAAAACTTTTTCATTGGCTCTCATGAGTCATGACTTGTAATTTCAGCTTTACGAGAATGATGGCAGGTTTGGTATGAGAGACTTTCTCCTTCTCAGTCAAGCCCAGCTTCTAGCCACACTTTGCTCCTCTCCAGTCTCCAGATGCCCTGCTCTAAAATCATTCCTCTTCTTGGGCTTGGACGTCCTTTTTTTGGCAAAATGGACGACCCAATTTTCAAAGGTTGTATCTTGTATTGTGGGCAATGGTGAATCTATATCAACCTTCTTCATTTATAAGTGGATTTCGATTTGAATTCTCCACTTAGTCATTTTGTGTCATTGCCCTGGCCACTAACAAGTATGGCTGTTCTGCTAACTTAGGTGTTTAGACCAGCTAATTCGCGGTCCTAACAAGTTTGGGTCAATATTGATCGTAAATTTCCGATGGTGCTGAGAATAGATGAAGTTTTTCCTTGCAATGATTAGGTAATGGATTGGATAATTGAATTAGTTTTCTTTTCTACACTCCCTAGCTAGGCCATCTTGAAAAACCGTAACAAGCTAGCTAGTCTTTTTTGAAGAACATTTCAATCCAAAATCCTACTCCTACATTGTTTGAGCCAATATTCGAATGTCGATGTTTTGGGGTTGTGGGTACGGTTGTGAATAGACATGGAGCTCCCTCCTTCATCCTCCGACCTTATGCCACACATTCAATTCCGCTGCTCAATATGGTTCTCATATTTGCGGATGGGGCTCAGAAAAAGAATGATCACCTCTAGAGTGGCATTAATTGCATGGTTTTACTGCTAGCCGTCCTGATGGCTCGCGCTTAGTGATCACGTATCAAGCTCATGTTACTGCAACTCTAGCCTTATACGGACCTAGCTAGATTTAGCTACTTTACTTGGCTGTTAGCTAGATAACGAATAACTTTAATGGGGGTACATGTATTTTGAGTGTCTTATCGCAATTATGCAGATATATAGGTCATATATAAGAGGCCAGGAGGGCTAAGAGTCTATTCTATTCTCTGCCTCGATTTTAGAGTGGGATCTATCTCCAAGAGATCAATTACTATCATTCTTTTTGCAGGTTACCGAAAGTCTCCCTCAATGCACTGTTTTTATTCAATTAATATTGTCCAGTAGCAGCAATATCTCAACTTTTATGTAATATAGCTTTCAAGAAGATGGAGGGGTACTCTTAAGCTCACACTCCATCAATGCTTTTAGAATCAGTTCTAAGGGGGTTTTTTTTTTTTTGATACTAATGCTATGGTAGCCATTTCTGGTGACTACATTTTTGAAAACCATGTGATGTTTCTCAATTATATTCGTATTGGTGACCACATTTTGGATACCATGTAATGTCTCGCCACTGTATAGGTGTGACCACATTTTGGATACCATACCAATACATTGGTGAGAGATCCCATGGTATCTAAAATGTGGTTACGGGACATAGTCACAATATCATTGTTCATTTGATAATTGTGGCATTGGTTGCTAGGTAATACTCCTATGAGAGACCAGCAAGGAAAGAGACAGACAAAGGAGAGAGGGGTCTGTATTTTTTTAGAAATTACTCTCTTCGTTTCAAAATGAGTAACCTTTTTGGGACTCTGTGTCATTTTAAAATGTTTATATCTTTCGATTTATGAAGTTTTATGTGATTTTAAAATTTTTGTTTAATCGAACTAATTAAAATCTATCAAACGAGGTCCATATTGCATATTTTTTAACATTCATATTGAAATATATAAATAATTGAAAATGACACGCTTTCCTAAAAAAATCACTCATTTTAGAACGGAGGGAGTATTATTTTTAGATATTGTAACAAGCACTCTAAAATGGAGAACATCTTAACACTGTATCACTTAAGTTTACCAACAATAACAAACCCTCAAGTCTCAACATTCTTATTGTGACCCATGAAAAAGGGTCCACACACAGCAATGGTAAGAGAAAAATACATCTTTCGTCCCTAACCTTTTTCTCTTATTTCAATTTGGATTATGCACTTCGATCGAGTGATGCTGACTTCCACCGTAAACTTTAGCTCTCGGCTCTAATTGATGCAATAATCACGGGCATTTGGAATTCAGGGATGGATGAATTTTAATTGTCCCAAGTTGGTCCAATCACTACAACAAAAATCACCAATGGTGACACCCTTTGACACTCTTTGGTGACAAAAAATTGGTGTTGACACAGAATATACTCAACGGTGACAAACAATTTTAGTGTTTGTCACCAAAAACCTTTGGGTGAACTGGGTAAATAATGAAGAGATTTGGTGATAAAATATTTGTCACTGAAGACAAATTTCGGTGACAAGTACGAAGTTGTCACCGAAAGATCCGAATTTTCCCTCTCCCGGGCTCCAACTCATTTAGGCGCGCTGTCAAAAATGGAAATGAAAATTTTTACAAGCAAAACGACGAACAAGCAAAACGACGTCGTTTTGCTTGTCACCAAAACCCAACCCTAACTTTCCTCTTTCACGCTGCCTCTCTTCAGTCTCCTCTCTTACTCTGGCTCTCGATCTCCACTCCCGCAGCCACGCTCACGCCGAAGACTTCCATCAGCCCACAAACCGGCGGCCCCCCCTCCCCCTTCTCTCTCTCTCTCTCTCTCTCTCTCTCTCGCTCTCTCGTTTTGGCTTGAATTCGTATCACGATTAAACTTATTTTATCTCGTTTTGGGCAGAGAAACTTCAGGAACGACATAATATGTGTTCGGCTATTCTATCTCTACTGGTATTCTCTCTCTCTCTCTCTCTATGGCCAGCGGATATGTGGTAGTGAAGGGGTTGTGGGTTCATTGATGGCTGTAACAGATCTGTGGTGTGGAAGCGAGGGACAGCCCAACAACCTTAAGGGTTCTGAATCTATCTCCTGTCCATATAAGCACTCTCTGTCTCTGGGGTTCGTCGTTCATCTCGCCACTGGTATCTCTCTCTTTCTCCGTGTGTGTTTCTCTCTGAATGTCTCTTTTTTCTCCGGTGGAGTTTGGCTTCGGTGGTCAGGGTTGGATTTCGAGCTAGGGCAGTCTATTCAGGGAGGGATGGGGTCGTGGTGAAAGGAAGATTTGGGTTAGGGCACAAAAAGCTTGGTTCGCTTGTAGGAAATGATAAACCCCTTACTTTGTTGGAGGGGTTACTTGTGTACATTCTCTGTTTTTGTTTGATCTGTTGGTTTTCTTTACTGCATGACTTGATTTAGTGTTCCATGAAGCCAATATTCTTGGATTCTTTTTTAGTAAGTTTCAATTACCGGTCATATGGAAATCTAGATGTCCACGTATGTAGCTCTGCTATTAAGTTCAAGTTTTCTAATATGATCGATGTTGGTTAATATGATTACCTTAACTTGTTCAAATCTGTGTAATTGAACCGAAAGGAGGTAGATTATACTGGCGTGTAAAGAAATGTGAAGGAAGAGATTCATTGAAACTACTCTTTAAGCTTTTTGAAGACTAATAATATGCGAGAGATGGGTTAACTCAACTACTCAAGTTTGCAAAGGAATTTGTAATTCTATTCTAGATCTAAGGCCCTTTTTTCATGGTTGTAGTCTTGTAGATGAGCTCAATTTTGAAGGAAAGGCACCTCTCAATTTGTTTTTGTAACTTGTTCCTAAGTGAAATTGTTGATTGAGTTTGTTCGTGGAGATTGCCGTCCGTTTCTCGGTCTGGAATGAGTTGGCTTATGATTGAGTTTGTAAACTGTTCCTATGTGACCTTCAAACTGTATTTTTGTTTTAAACCCGTTTATAGCCCCTTTTTTAGTTTAGCGGGCGGACCACATGGAAAAAAACAGAAGCCATTGCTATGCTTTATTTCCCCAAAATTTGAACATTAGGTTTAAAACTTAAGAGTCAGAAAATGCCCCTCTTGTGCTTAATTTCCTTATTGTCTTCATTTATTTTCCTTTTTGCTTTTAGAATAGAACCGGGGCTCTTTTTGTCATGTTGGCGGAGGAGCGCGGGGGGTTTTGCCATTGCTTTATCTGGTGTTCTCGGCTTGATGGGGGTACCAATAGTTTCCTTTTTCCATATTTTTTTGTTTCCTTTTACTTTTATGTGGTCTTATGCATTGGGTTTGTATTTCTAGTGGAAATCAGGAAAGTGTGTGAAGCTCCTGATAACAAGATTGTTGGTTGGACCAAGTGGTAGATATTTTGGGCCAAGGAGCGTGTTGTGGCTAAAAGTTATGCTGATAGCAATTATAAACAGCCAAAGGATGGCCTTCTATCAAAGGTAGTGAGTGATCGAATCTAACTTGATATACGCTTGTACATCTAGTTAACAGTAATGATTTTTTGCTTCTTTTTCTAGATTCTTATTGTGTTGATTTCATTCTTTTAAAATTGGGTACAAAATACTTAGTTTGTGGTCACGGTTAACAGTTGAAGAGGCAATCTGGTAGGGGGCCAATTTCGGAGCCTTTAGTATTGTCTCCTACATAATTGCGTAAGTTTTAATGAAGTCTATTACAAGTTACCTGTTTAATTGGGCCAATCGGTTAATATCTAAGTGAGACTACATAATTGAGACATTTGTTTGATTGACTAAATGCCCAAACCATTCTATTCTGTGGTTACTTTTTGGCTTTGGATACTTAGCACCTCTATGTTGTGGTTACTTTTCGGAGTTGCGACTGTGCTAGTTTCCAGATGCTTTTTATTTTGCTTATTGATTGGTAGGGTTTATCTTTTAAGGTTTTTTTGTCCAGGTGAACATGAGTGGCTATCTTCCAGGAAGGATTGTATCTTCTTCTTGGTATGCTTTTTCCTCTATTTTAGTATGTATTGTTTTTACTTTGATTGAGTAATGTTGTTTGATTTATCCTTGTTTCCCCCTGTTGATTTGTTGGCATTGCTATTCATTAATATGCAACCAGTGTAGATTTATCCAATCTTTCTTGAGTTACTACTTTGTTGGTTCTTTTTGCTTGGATCTTTAGTTAATCATTGTCGTTTTCTAAGTTGGAATTGTATTGCCTTGGTCATATTTTGTGCTGCATGAATACAGTGATTTTTTTTGGCTTTACTGCAGTGGTTTTGAACATTTGATTGTAATTGTTTCTAGATTACATGTTTGACAGACACCCTTATTGGCTGAAAGAAGCAAGGACATTAGGGTGGTAAATGTAGATCGTTTATGATGTTGAACACCTGGATTAAACTTTTTCGGTAGTATCTTTAGTTATAAACGATTAAAAGGTACCAATTACTGTGTTGTATCAAACTAAGCATTAAGGATGGCTATACTAAAGCAATTTTGGCTGGTTCCATAGGGCAGTTTACTGTTTGATGCATTGACAGAGTGCATACTGATGTGGTCATGGCCAAATTTGTCTTGCAATAGGTTCGTCCAACATTGATTTGCATGTATAATTCTTTGTGATGAATGTATTTTAGCCCTACTACTTGTGTGTGGCTGCAGGGTAGGATGACAATGTCGGACCAAATGGACCTCTTAGTTGAGCAAGTGAAGATGCTAGCTGGTTAGATTGCATTCAGCACAAGTAACTTGAAGCGTTTAGTAGAACAATCTGTCAATGATTCTGATAGTTCAAAAACTCAAGTAAAACTTTCCCTTACTATCATTCAAGATATTTGCTTCGTTTTAATGGTTGCGTGGTGCATATATATCTTCAGCTGAGCAACCTTTTTGATGTAAACTATGGCTTTAACTTTCTTTGATAATGTTGCGTAAGCTACGCTGTTTTGTATGAGACATTTTTACTTTGTTTGTGCTAGATGCTTCCCATTGGCGAAGCCAAATGTTCAGCAAAATTTTTTATTTCGTCCATTGATGAGAAGACAATTATTGTCACATTAAAGCAGTACCAATTAAGCGCCTCCCCCAAGTTATTAGACAGTCCTTGAACCCAGTTCTTAGCCATCAAAGACTGCCAAACTACCCTTGAAAAGGGGCAATCAAAAAAGAGGTTTTGGTATGATTCATCCTCAGAATTACAGAGACTACACACACCATCAATCTACATACCCCAGCTCTTCAATATGTCCTTAGTACTCAGTCTTTGAAGAACAGCTAGCCATAAAATGAATGACCATCTAGGTACACAACTCCCACTCCAACTTATCTTGTACCAAGGTTGAATTGGATACCTCTCCCTTATGGTATTCTAGGCAGCCTTAACTGTGAAAGAACCACTAGGATGGGTTTTGAAAAGCTATTCCTGAATCACATCCAACTCTTCTTTGGCAGCAAAACCCTTTTACTAATATTGGAATAACATTCCAAGTTTAGTTTTCTAAGGACACTTTTCAATCTCATCAATTTTGTTGATAACACAAACATAGGTCTACCAATAACAGGCTCAGCCCAAGACTGAATAAGAGTATCCTTGAAGCTTGGGTTTTATAGCCAAAAATTAAAAAACTTGAATGATCTTCTTTTCTAAATACAAGGCAAAACAGTCATAATCAGAATGGTATTTGATCCATACCGTCCAGCTCTTTTGTGGGCATATCATTTGTTTCATACTGTCCAGCTCTTTATAATTTGGTTCTGAATCCTTGATTTAGCCATGCTGGTCTTTGGGTAACCAGAACGGTATTTGATTTTAGTTCTGTTTCTAGTTCAGTTGTTTTGGTTTTTTGGAAGCTATGAGCAGCATTGGTTCTGTGTGCTGTCTGGATTGCTGTTTTCTGTTTTTGTAGTATTTTGTAACTTGTATACTGCTGGTTCTGAAATTGCTATGATTGCTATTGAGCTGCTTTGAATACTCTGCTGCTTTGGATGTGTCTGCTACTGCTTTCAATGCTCTGCTGTTTTCTTTAGTTGGCAGCTTTGTGGTGCTAGTCCCTCTCGGTAGCTGAGTTCTTTTGAGTGAAGTTACATGTTTGCTACCATGACCCAATCGTTCCATTTTCCTTTTAGCCCTTGGCTTAGATCAATGTAGGAAAGTAGCCTCACAAGTAGGGAAGGAAACCAACTAGTGAGTAGTAGAGAGCACCCTATCAATGCTACTCTTATTATCACCTGAGCCTCCTCGCTTGTTAGACCATATAAACCAAAAACCTTTCGCAGGTAGGTCATCATGGAGAATATCAGATAAACATTGGCTTAGCAACAACTTGTTTATTGCATCGACTCTTTTTAGTTAAATTATTCTAATTGGGGCAGGCTCTAATTGTCAGTAAGTAACTTCCGCTTCATTAGCCCGCAATTTTGGATTTATATATTTATATTTCTGCAAAAGTAAATTTCTTGTGGAACATAAAGTAAATATACCTTGTAACACGTAGAGTGAACATTATGTAACGGATGTCATGTAGATTGGAGTCAAATTCTCTGTATGGTGATTTGTCTTTCGTTATGAATGTCTCTTTTTGATAAGTGGCTGCACAAGTCTGTTAATTGTTCCATTAAGGGTGTTATAGATCGTAAAGGTAGCGACTGTAGTCCCTCATGGAAAGGTATTTGGTCCCAACTAAGATATAGGAGTTGTCCAACAAAGTTAAACAATTACAAGTTGTGCCAATTTTGGTGGGTAACAGAAATTTATTAGTCTAAAGATTGTTGCAATGTCATGTACAGTTGAAGGAATTCAATTCTTTCAGCACGTCTCCGGTCATAGTACGTATATTAGCTTCCTAGTCCATTTTTGGCGTCTCATCAGATTCATTTCAATAGCTTCCTTTTTAACGATCTTTTTCATTCTGTTTACACCCATGTCATCAAATTTACCTTCTTTGATGGTGTTCTGAAGTTCCTCTGCTATTACTGTCTTGTTGCTGCTCTTGAGTACCAAAAATATAGTTATCAGCTTCATCTTCCATTCCCTCGTTGCTATAGCATGCTTCATATTGTTGGCTTCTGGTTATTCTCCTGGCTGCACTTGGATTTAAGACCATTGAATTTGTCCAGGCTTGTGGAATAGAAAGCCTCCTGGGCAGCTGGTAATAAAGCTTGAATTAATGTTCATGTGTTTGAAGTGTGTCCGAAGCGTGTCCATGTGTCTGACATTGTTACATATATAATTACCTTCTTTTTTTTTTTGCAATTTTATACAGGTAAGTAAGGAGATGGAGTTGCTTTTTGGAAGCTAACCAAGATAGAGTTGAAGACTTTTTGGTAGTTATTTTTGGAAGCTAACCAAGATGGAGTTGAAGACTCTTTGGTAGTTAAATGGAACAATTGTTGAGTTCTTTTTGGATATGGATGTTTTGTAGTTTCGATAATGTTAAGTTTGAAGTGATTATTGTTGGAGGATGAATGTTTTGAAAGGTTTTGAAGTTGGATGATGATGTTGACTTAATGGATATTTGATTTGAATGATATTTTGCTTCTTCGCACTTTAAGTTTTGCTAAGTTGAATTATAAGATACAAAAAAAATCTGAAGTTTAATTTGTAAGTAGGTGAAAACAATATATGGAATAAATTGTATTGCTGTTGAAGTCCTATTTTTGGTGACAAAAGAGATTGTCACTGTTGTGTGTCTATTACTATGATAGGTTATTGGTGACACATATTTGGTTGTCATGGTAGGTATTTTTAGTGACAACTTTTGTCGCAGAAAAGAGATTTCTGTGACAACATGGTGCTGTCATCGTTACTTTTCGTGACATAATCACATTTGTCGCAGAAAATCTCTCTTTCGTGACACCATATTGCTGTCACTGTTACTTTCGGTGACAATTGTGTCACGGAAAGTTTGTCTTCGGTGACATCAAATTCTTGTCACTGTTGACAACATTTCGTGACAATTTTACAATTTTGTCACCCTTGACTTTCAGTGTCATGGATACAATGACACCTCTTCTTGTGTCACCAAAGATAATAGGTGACAAAATTTGGACTTTTGGTGACATTTTTACATGTCACCAAATGTGTTTTTTGTTGTAGTGAATTATTCATAGATGATAGAACATTAGGGTTTTAGGGACGAGAGGGCAAAACTTTATTGAAGGTTATGACACATGAAACAGTCCAGTTCCGGGACTCCCTAATCCTAAGTAAATCTAGGAAAGCCAACGTTAATTGTTGGAATTGATTGGCGCCATCTTTATCAATATCCTGAGATCCAAGGATCCAGTACAAATAGGACTCTACCTCTCAAATGCTTATATAATAACTCGTCATACAATGGGAGCAGGTACACAACTCTTGCACCCTAATTTGCTTGAACTCTACCCAATTCTCTCCATCAACATTCTATTTTAGGCATCGGACTAAGGGTGTTGTTTGACACCACACCGGCGTCAAGTTCTCTTTTGTAGGTTACCGAGACTGATTGCTCTGTAAAACTTACTCATCATTATTGATTTAATTAAAGATGCAAACAACAAAAAAAAAACAGGAGCACGAATTTCTTGCATTTTCTTTCTTCTCTACAAATTCAAGATCTTAACTCAAATTGAAGGTATATAACTTATTTAAGGCAAAAAAAAAAAAACTTATTACACTAGGCTAACGTTAACAACAATCCACCCTGTAATGCCTTTTGAATACTTTGTTCAGGCTTGGACGCCCAAAATTCAGCATCATAGATTACATTCAATTCAAATTTAGTATGACACCACTTGTCTTTCAATTTCCATAGCTTTAAACGCTAGCTTGGCATTTCTTTAATATGATGATAGTGCGACTAATTCTTTGTGATGGTATATTAAGACAAACGGAGATGGTTCGGCTTTTTTGCCTTTTTGGTCCCCAAAGTATTAGCGAGTTGCCAATTTGGTCCCCAATGTATGAATTTAGCCAATTTGGTCCCCAACGTTTAAAATGTGTGCCAAAATGGTCCTCCTCCCCAACGGTGTTTGCCTCTTCCGTCAAAAGGGGGCATGAATGGTATTTCACCCCTGTACGCGTTTCCTTCTTATGGAGAGTTTTTTCCTGCCAAATGTCATCCCCCACCTCTTATATAGATTGTAACGCTCAAAAGAATACAGAGAGAGATTTTGTTTACCCATGATTTTTTTGTCCTTGTTTAAAAAAAATTCGCATTTGTTAGTTTTTTTAGGATTATTGCTTCTTCATGATAAGAGGTATTTGAAAAGTAAAAAAAATTACAATCAAACCCAATCTTTTTTTTTAATAAAGACAAAAAAAAGCCGATAAGCCAATTTTTTCTTCTTTATTAGAAAAAATAAATTTCGATCGTAATTTTTTACTTTTTAGATTATTCTCATCATGAAGAAGCAATATTTTCAAAAAATAGACGAAAAACTAACAAATGCAATTTTTTTGTCCAAAAAAATAAGCCGTTTGGTTTATAATGCCAAACTAGGCATAAATTACGTGTAAAGGGGGTGAAATACCATTCAGCCCCCCCCCCCCCCCCCCCCCCCCCCCCGCCTCCTTTTGACGGAAGAGGCAAACGCCGTTGGGGAGGAGGACCATTTTAGCACACATTTTAAACGTTGGGGACTAAATTGGCTAAATTCATACATTGGGGACCAAATTGACAACTCGCTAATACTTTGGAGACCAAAAAAGCAAAAAAGCCGAGATGGTTCAGACACAGTATTCGAATACAGATCCGGCCGGACAGACACACCTGCATTTGGATGTTTGTATTGCTCTATGACAAACTACTAACTTGTAAACAATCAAGGTATGTACATATTTACACGTTTCTCTTTGGCAATCTACATTATTGATCCCTTATTTCCAATCATATAAGGACCATAGGGAGAGTACTTTTTGGACTTTCCTCCATGATCTCAACATATTTACAAAAAAAATCTTAACCACCTATTCTTCAGTAAATTTAAAGCTTATATTTTTGCTAGTATGTAGTCTCTATACATGTTTAAACAGTGGGATTGGGGATGATGGAACAACCAGAGAAGGATCTTTCCCTATCTTGATAAGCTTTTGCTGCCCAAAGTAACACCAAAACCACCATAATAATGGAAAGACACAGCACAGATAGCCATAGCCTCCGAGTCGCGGCTCTAAGTGGTTTGCATTGATGCAAAACAACATTCGAGAACGTTTCCTCCACAAAGGAGCACTGAATCAAGTTCTGTAAATCTGGGAATATGTTTATCAAGTCCTGAAGTGCACTGCTGTATGCCCCAACCATGAGATATGAGGCCTCTGGGATGAATCTCCCATTGCTTTCACAGTTTGTTTTGTTGTTGTCTTCGTAACAAGTGAATCTCGAAAGGACCTGCATATGGACATGTAGCCAAAAAGAGTTAACGTTCTTGTGCTCAGAAACAAAGCAAACCGTTTTGTAGTGCTTCCTTTTTTCGTTTAGTCGTAGTTTTTAAAAATTATTTCTGTATCGTTCCAACCGTATCAGATGTTCTTATAAATTAGTTCTGTATAGTACTTTTCAGGAAGTAATATGGTTTATGGTTTTGGGAACAATTTTTTTGAGAATTTTTCGGAAGGAACCCATTTTTGAAGAGAATAATTAGAACTATTTTGAAATTCTGGAAAAACTATTTTCCTTCAAAATCATGAATACTTCATATTGAAAAATAACTTCGAATTTTCGATTCTTGTTTTTTGTCTTTTTTATTCTGTTTGAAACATCCTTTTGTTATTTTTGAAAGGTTGATTGTTTTAAATTTTTTTTTTTCCTGAGTGTAGTCACTTACACCAGGCAGGGCACCGATCGGAATGGAATCCTTTGAGCAATTTTCAGGTGCATAGCTGAAATTGGGCGCACCTGAGAAAGGGTCACAAATCTTCTTAACTCCAAAAGAACTATCATCTTGTACTTCTTCTAACCGAATTAAATCACTAAACTGGGTTATTTTTGAATTCAACTGCAAAAAGGGAGAAACTTCATTATAGTGCTATGAAAAACAAGTGAATGTACATTATAGCAATTGGTCGCGGTACCTCTTTTATGGAGTTATGAACCGTATAACCAATATCCACCAGTGCTTTGTCTGAATTTGTGGAATTTGAACAGGGAAGTACTGAGCTGAGACTATTGTTCTGAGGGTTTTGTTCGTAATTCGCAAGGGCTGAACAAGTGTCTCTTGCAAAACTGCACATCGAAACTAAAAGATCGTGTCAAAACTGTACTTGATTGTGTTCTATTTCACATAACATCGTTTTGTTGTTTCTTCAAATTGGGTTGTTTTCCTAAAATTGTGAAGGAAAAAAAAAACTGATTTTTTAGACGCACACGCAGAGACAGAGAGAGGAGTTCTTTACTCACGTGTGAAAGAAGAAATCGAAGCCAGTCAGAACCCAACATAGCGTAGTAAGGATCCAGCAGAGAAGAATTATACTGAAACAAGAGCGAAAATAGGCTAACATGAGACAGAGAAAGACGAAGAGAAAGAATCTACTGCATGGAAAATCTTCAGGTAGCAATGAAACATACGAAAATTTGAACTCACATTACAAATCCAGGTTGCCAATGGAAGAAGAGCAGAACTGATCAGCCAAAGCAGCAACTCATTAGTCTAACAAAGTTTTATTCTTTCACAAGTTAATTTGGCAGAATAAGTTGGAATGCTTGAGATGATTCAAGAAAAAGAAAAAGTTAGAATGCTTAAACATGAGCAAGCTATGCAAGATAATAAAGGGAGGATCACAACATTGCTATTATGAGGTTTTTGAAGCTGTATTTCTGTTTAGGACACTTCACACTTGGGTACTGTCCTTTTCTTTTTTTTGATAATCCTGGCCAGGCTACGCGCACCTCGACTAATCTTGGGAGATTGTCCACTGCGGGGGCCCCACTTGAAGTGCGAGCAAATTCTCAATATGGACTGACCCAAAAGGAGTTGATAGTACCTGAGAGATTTTGAACCTGAGTCCTTAGGAGGGGGCAAACCTTTTAAGTCTTAGGCCTTGATCTCTAGGGCAACCCCTTGGGGTTTACTTGGGTACTATTATGAGAACATAACTAGTTTAAGTTAACCGATATAACCTATATGTTGATGTTCAACGAACCATACGTTCGCTATGGTTCCTACATACGAATAGAAATATTGGACATTGGTGTTTTGCCTGTTCTCAAGATATCGAATCCAATGCAAAATGTCAAATGGAAAGTTAGCTCATAGGGCTTTTATGGTACTCTGTGGAAGATGCGTGAATTGGCCTGCTTTTTCCCTTTCAGTATGCGCGATTTGCAGGGCTGCAAGCTGCTTTGACACCCAACTGGGGCAAAACGTAGAGGGAGAATGGGAAATAGCAGTCTCATCATATTTCCGCATATAATAGTTGCGTATAATAAGGTCCGAGAGAGATAAGTAGACAATCTTGGTACTAACTTTCTATACTTTCTCTTGTGCCCTGCAGTTTTTTGGACTTCACCATACAAGATAGTATTTGGATCGATCCCTCCGAAATGCAAGAATTTTTCCTAGACCTCTTAACAAAATTTGTGAGTCCGCCAAGGCTTAACCTGGCAATTTGTAGAAGAAACCAATTTTCACGAGTTGAATTCAAGTCAACATTACATGTCAAATAAATACATGTTTTGGTATGAATCCTAGTCTCATAAAACAATCTCACCTACTGCAGCAGCCAAGAATCCCAAGTTAACGGAAACAATTGCAAGATTCGCAACGTACCTACAAAAATAGGAAGAGAACAGAGTGAGAACTGATATAGAAAGTAGTAATAATAATCCAAGATCAAAACTATTGATTTTGGGAATCAAATGCTTACGAAATTTGAATTGCTTTGCTGATAGAATGCTCATATTTTCTGCCGAAATTTCGAATCAGCCGCGATTCCCTTCCAAGCTGATAGCTTGTCGAATTCAAGAGGCTACAGGTTTTGGGATCGTACGGAAGTAAAAGCTTTTGCATCTCATTCATGGCATCTGTTACTTTTAGGATGGTTTTACGAGCTTCGCCACCAGCTCCAAGAACAGTTTCTTCTAGCTTTTTGGTTCTTTGTAAGGAGCTCTGGTTTGCTGCTATGACCAAACCGGTTGTGACTCTTCAATTTCAAAACAAAATGTAAAAATTTCACATCAATCCAACAACATCCAAGCCTATGTTCATACAAGTTTTTTATTTATTTTTATTTTTTATATTTACCAAAACCACAAAGTTGTCCAACTGATAATTGTTTCTTGAATTTGTGAAAAGAATTTGATTTCAAAACAGAAATTTCATTCAAAGGTGACACAGCCGCTATCGGCCAACAGAGTTGATAGGGGAGGTCAATTTCATTTCAGAAACTTCAAGAGAGTTTCTTTTAATTAATAGTAATTTAAGAAAAAGAAAGTTGGTGTAATTTATGCCTTCTATATTATGATCCAACTTGGATGACATGAGGTAATCCTTGGAAAAGTCTTAACACACGTACAAACAGGGATTGTAGGATATACTAGACGTAGAGAGTTTAAATTTTCAAAGTGTTCTTCGTAAAAAAAAAAAAAAGGAACAATAGAAAATTACATCTCTCAATATGCCGTTGTGACCTTTTATATGACGAAGAACCATAAAAAGTTACATCGTTGTTAAGTTTAGGAACTCGGACAAGTTATTATTTGTGTACACTATCCAATAGGAAAAGTTAGGCAAATAAACTGAGGTAGGAGCTATTTTTCTCTCTAATTTGTTTTGATTGAATAGAAAAAAGGTAAGAAATGAATATTTGTTCAATTTTTTGGTTACTTAGATAGAACTGCTAATTCATGACAATTTTATTTTCTCTCTTTCACTTTTCTCCATTCAACCAGCCCATTATACAAACATGAAAGAGATTCTTAATTAGTTTGAAAAGACAGAGAATAACTTGGGCACTTACATGGCCAAGAAAGAAAACAGAAGAACCAGAAAGAAGACTATGATGTACAAAGAATTTGAATTTTGTGCCACTGTGGGGGAAGAACTACTGCCATTGAAACTCTTAGCAAAGACCAAGTAACTTCCAAACATCAGCCCACAGAGCATCCACACTCCGCCAATTGCGTATCCATGGACCCCTGTAAATGCTGCTGACTGCAAATTAACACAAGAAAAAAGGTTGGAAAAAAAAAAATTTCAATTCCGAGAGGGAGAGCATTGCCAAAAATAATCAATTAATTCTTCTTCTGCCATCTATGATGCTGGCCGAAAAACGAGCGCAAACAAAAAAAAATGATCTAGAATTTGCATGCAGAATACTAAACCAGAATAATGTAGCGATGAGCCAGTGATATTTTCAAACAACAAACTATAGAGTAATGAGTGCTAAAACGTCCTGATGATCTAGAATTTTCATGCAAAATACCTAATGAGAATAATGTGACAATGATATTTCCAAATAAAATTCCATTAATGCATAGGGAGACCGTTGCCAGAATAATCAATTCTTGTTCGGTGTTCTTTGATGCGGGCACCAAAACGAGCACAAACAAATGATCTAGAATTTGCATGGAGAATAGATGTGGCGGCGATGTTTTCAAGGAACAAACTTTAGTAATGAATGCTAGTAAAAAATACTCCCGATGTAGAATTTTCATGCGACATAATGAGAATAACGAATTCCATTAATTAAGTGAATTTTCAGGTAGAACATTTAATCATAATCCGGCAATGATATTTTTAAGTAACAAATTCTATCAATGAGTTTATTGATTCAACATTGAGAAAACAGAAATCTACGACGTCATTATTTAAGCATTTGTTCCATTTTCTTTTGGTTTCGTTACGCTATTGCAACTGGGTATCTAAAGGCTTTAAACAAAGTAAGACAGAAATTGAACTTACAGCCCAGTAATGCTTGTTCCTAATATCGTAACCGCCTTTGTAAAATTTGAAGTGGCGCAGAGGATCGGGCCTATGAAATCTCTGTTCTTGAACAGGGGACCCAAAGGCGACAGGTTTATGAGAGAAAATAGACGTAGAAACCAAGAGGAGGATGTAAGAAAGAACAAACCCATCATTGGTTTTTCGCATAGCAACACTCTTCAGTTTTTTGAAAAAATGAAAAGGGTCTGTGATGCCGACAACTCAATTATAGATAGATGTGTGTGTGTGTGTATATATATATATATATATGTAGAGAGAGAGAGAGAGAGAGAGAGTTGGGAGGTGGCAAGCAAATAAAAAGCTCCTAGCATGGCTTGACTTGAAGGGTAAGGGAAGAATAGCTTGTGGCTATGGTTTTCGAGAGAATAGTAGTAGGTTCTGAGCTTCAGGAATGAGAAATGTAAGGGCTTTTAGCGAATCAGGAGGAGGAATTTATGGTCTACCAAGTTAAAGGAATTGGCCACTTTTTACGGTTCATGTCTTTCTATGTAAGCCACTCTTTTCATTTGCATACTCATTATTTTTTGATCTTTTTGCCTTTCTTGTCTGTGACTTGTTACTCTAAGGCATGGATCCGAATTATAGTCTATTATGCATGAATTCATAAGCATGATGGCTAAGGCAAAACTATTCGAAGGCATGCATGACAGCCGCATAGACTAATGCGCGCGTGTATATATATATATATATATACAGAAATTTTCAAGTAAGGACCTTAAAATAAGGACCTTATATGCGGACCTCCCATTTCTCGCCTTTCCCTATCTGATATCGATGATCCGAGCCGCTCAATGTGATCAGAACGTGATTTTAACGGTACGCACTGGAAATTGGCAAAAAAAAAATGACCGAAAATGGCTTGATTTGAGCAGTTTTTATTTGAACCGTTAGATAAAAAACAAACAAAAACTACTCGGATGAAGCCCTTCCCGGTCTTTTTTTTTGCTGATTTACCGCGAGTACCCTAAAAATCACGTTCTGAACACATTAAGCGGCTCGGATCATCAAAATTTGATCGGGAAATAGAGATCCGCATTTTATTAAAATAAGGTAGTCCTTATACACCTATTACTGTGGTGGTTATTGAAATTACTGCAATATATTAACCAAGCTGTAGCTACTTAAAATAGAAACAAGCTGTGTCTTTAACTCTCTGTCCACGTGGCATTATGTGATATGTTGTATAGCTTTATATAAAAGTTACTAAAACTGTATGCACGTGCCCAAGAAGTTGGATAAATTCCATCTTCCTAATTTCCTGCGAGGCTTTTCCACTTGAAGCATCCAATATGTCTAGCCATGACTGATTGGGAGCAAAAGTAGCACGATAATCCTTTATCTTTCCAGTAATTATCACGTAAGAACAATAGTGTACAAGGAAATCTTGGTCGCACATATGAAAACAGTCACAGTTTAATACCTAGCCAATAACTTCACCCTCCCGTTATTGGGCTTTACTCGAGCAGAGACTGCTTTGACTAGCCTTGGTAAACTACCAGCACAGGGAAGAAGGGAAGGAAGATAGAAAGTCATACAGGAAGCACTTGAGTTCGAGCATGCCCATACAGTGGTTCAAGTTCCGCGGCTAGAGAAGCTTACAGAGAAAGACGTAACCAGCCACCGTAATGAAGTATACATAGCGGTGAAAGAAGCCCTGTTGATTGAGCACGAAGACGAAGAAGAATGACTAATGGCGTGCTTCCCAACATTGAATATGATTTATGCCACAGCTACAATAGAAACATAAGTTCGACATAGCAACAAGATCAAGCGAATAATTAAAATCTAAGTGGCATCCATGTCAAATAAATAGTGGGGTTTAAAAAACAAGAACTGCCTCTAAATTGCATCACCTACAAACTTGATACAAGTACTACAGTTTGGCAAAGATTTAGCGAAGATGTAATTTGGCTGGGATTTTGCCTTGCAGCGAGAAACATTCAGCAATCCATTTGTAGATGGACAAGAAAACATGAGCAGCAGAATATGTAAGATGGCAGACAAGAAACAAGGTTTTCAGCCATCACTTACAACCCTTTAGCCAAATTACAAAAGACAATTAGTTTTCTCGTTTTTAACTGATAGCCATGCCTAACGGCAACTCTTGACACAGAGATCCTGCTTTTGGCATTCCGTTCTCCGAAACTCTATCAGACTTCGGACCCTCACCTTGCTGTACATGTGATGATGAGAATCACCTAACATTCCAAAACCAATATGATTAAATATTTAATCATGCATAAATATATGTAAAAGAAATATGTGTTGAGAAACTAAGAGGATTTTCTTGAAAATTACATATGCCCATATCTCACGGGGATAAAACACAAAGCAATGGTGGTCTAGAGACCAACGGAAAAATTAAACAAAATGGAATTAAAAAGGGACCTAAATCATGTTCCAATACTACTAAGACGATAACCCTTACTGTGATGGGATTTAGTGAAACCTCAGCCTTTACTGTAAACAGCGTCTACCCCAACATCAGTCGTCGAAATCAATTTCATCGTCCTTCATGTACTTCTCTTGTACTGCTGCTGTTGTGAAACTGCTTGGTTAAGCAAAACTATCTAACAACGTTGTCTAAAAGTCAATTCAACACAACACTCAGATAATAACATATTTAGACTTCTTAATTCCACTAATGATCAATTGGAGTAAACAACCGTGAATCTGTTATGCTACCGCATACCAACTAACAGGGTTTGACTTTGTAAGTCCTAATAACTGGGGAAAAGCACTAGGACTTGAATTTGGAAGATAAGAAAATGGAGACGTAGTGTTAGAATCTCATGAGCAGATTACACAAAACTTAATAAAGTACAAGACACCAGGAGAAATATGTTACTCAGTATCGACACGATCAAGAGATATTTAGCATCTCATGTAAATACATAATGACAATATTATCATTTCTGTACTCATTGCTGCTACTTAACAACCAAGTAGAACCTTTTTGTCCAAAAGAATGTGTGATACTGCCATTTGCAAAACTACGGCAATCTTTGCTAACTTTTGACATAAAATCCTTGAACTAAAAGGTGTGGCAGCAGAATCAATGACTGTCAACAGTGTCAAATCGTTGAAAAATCATTGAGTCACGTGTTTTTCTTCAACTTCTAAAGCAGGCTCCCATCTGCAGGGGCACTTTATAATATATTCATTAAATTAATTCAACTAGATATGCAGGCACTCTGGCAGCCATTTGAGATCTTTTGCCCAAACATAATCCCATTAGAATCCATTCAGTGCTGACTGCGACATTCCTGCATTCACACCACCTGAATGGATCCCAAAATCTCTGAACACTGATGCCTACTGGTTAACGAGATGAGCAGGCATAGTAGGCACATCGCACAGAAACTAAAATGCAGAAAAGGATATCTGAAATAATCCCAGTCAACCGGAGCAGCAGCGATTTTGCTGAACTCAACCACACTCCCTTCTATGCCGGCAAATATATACCCATTGCTCTTGTCAATGAGCTTCACGAGATTCCCGACGCTTTCTTTATCCTGAAAAAGAGTAAAGGATGAATACCATGTGATAACAACAAAACGACATAAAGCTATAAGGAAATAAAATGAAAACCTCATGCCTGAATATCCAAGGTTGTAAAGTTGACCAGACCATAATTTTCTATTACTTCACACAGCTCCTTCGTCATTTTTCTGGAAACATAGAAGTAGAAATAACCTCATTCAAACATGATTTCTTTCCCTCAATCACGAGAAAAAATACTGGAAGAACTATTTTAACGAACTATCCACCTATATTTAGCAGACCGGGGGTCCTGATCAAGATCATGTTGTAAGTACGATAAATCTTCCACGTCCGTGTAGAAATCGAGATTAAAAGCTGCAAAATACAAGGCTCATCTGATTAGTGAAATATGGTAGGTTCACAGACATTTTACTTGAGATGAAATTCGAAAATGTGAGTTGCATACTTGCATATTTAACTTGAAAAAAAACGTAATGAATTGTGTGTATTTTACATTTTATGTATTAGATGGAGGTTTTGTACCTAGTTTTCCATAGTTCTCAATGAGATCAATTTTAGACAAAACGTTGATGTGGGGAAGCTCCAGATGCAACATTGTCGATAGAGACAGAATCAATGCACTCACATACTTTCCTGGATCACTGCAAAGGTGTGCATCAACTAAATGCACAGCCGTCAGCTGCATAAAAGGAAACCAATTACCTAAAATTGGTACCAAGGAACTACATAATAGTAATTGCGCAGGTTTACAAAGGTAAGGAAATAAACCTTGATGTACAAGCATCACATACCCTAAGGTTCAACTTCTTTATAAGTTTCTCGATGACATTCTTGGCATTTGCATGGAGGAAAAATAATTCTACCTGGCCAGGGAAGTCAAAGAGGAGATAATGATCTGCACGGAAGATTTAGTTTTCAAAAAATTACTGCCACGTTGATAACCAGAAAATAAGAAATCTCAATGATCTAAAATTTACAGTTCGTCCGAATTGAGACAACAGAAATCCTCTTATGGTACCCAACCAAAAAAAAAAAAAAAGCCAACCAAGAATATGGCAACCAATTGGAAAGCATGCAACAAGAAGCGGCAACAGATGAAAAAGGACTCTAGTCACCCTACAGTTATGCATCTGATAATATGGATGCAATGTCAAGAACCGGAAACGTCAATTATAACTTTCAAGAAGGAAGAAGTCACGGGTCATGGTCAATAGAGCTTTGGATGATACTAACCTTTGAGAAGAGGCTTCAATTTGGACTCCAACCAGTCAATGTTTTTCTCTAAGTAATCCATACAATACACAAGACCTAGTCGAAAAAGGCAGAAAAAGATTATCTGTAAGGACATCTACAAGGAAATCCTTCATTTGAGTTTCCTCCACTGTTGAATGTCATTAATTTCTTGGAGAAGAAAACCGACATTTAGGATCATTACACAGTATGATAAGGCTTAACTAGCCTGCTTAATTTGACCTATAATAAGAATTCCATACTTAAATCAGGACCCTTGTTTAGTTTTAGTCGACTGCAACATCAGTTTTCTTGGCAGAAAAGGTTAAGTAGTTGGACTGACCTCCATTAGGACCAAGCGAATGCTCATTCATAACATCACTGAGTTTAATAAGATCCTCAATATTAATAGCGCATTCGTACCTATAATTTATAGGTCAAGGATTAACAATCCAAAATAGAATCGCACGCGAGTAGAAAAAATCATGCTTTCCGGCAGCCAATCCAGGACTCAACAGAAAGTGGAGCAGATGAGGAAGCAAAAGGAAAAAATATATCTACACATGGAGAGGATACGGCAATGAATCATTTGCAGGATCCAAGTTGATTACAGCTACCTTCCTGCAAAGCAATTATTGCAATTCTTCCATTAACACACAATTTCACCGAGATAATACCCGAAACAAGCTAGGGCTGTATATGTGCGTGCATTAACTTACTCCACCAACATCAAACAGTATGAGAATTCACAAGTCAAACAAAAAGGCAAGACAGACAATGAACTCAAAACGGGCACAACTGAAACCCTAGGCTATGCCCTACAATTGCGCATTTGATTACATTGGCATCAAACAGAACTTCAATTAATTGTCTATTTGTGTGCGGGCATACATATGTAAGGGTTGGGCCAGTGGTCAAAGCACTTAGGGTTTTGTCAAATGTTTGAAGCCTCTCAGGTACTATGAACTCCTTTGGGTGAGTCCATAGTCTATACATGCTTTCCGGCTTTAATAGGCGTCCCTACTAGTCGACAGTGGAATTGGTTTCCCAGGATTAGCCGAGGAGCATGGACAACTGAGTTATAAAAAAAAACAAAGAGTGCATACACCTTTGTATGTGTATAAACATATGCGTGAGAGAGAGAGAGAGTAGAGTTGGGGCACAGACCTTCCAATAAGTTGGAGGAACTGAGACATGCCGTTGCAATAAGTGGTCTTCCCGGAGCCTGGTGGTCCAATTACCACTTGACCGAACACCATCTTCCTTCACCTCACTCGACACTCCCCTCTCCAAAACCTCCTCAAATTCGAAAACCCACACGCTAAACCACAACGAAACGTCGAAACCAACCCAAATATCGCTTCTAATCGACCCAATCTCCAAATAGATACAGAAGAAACGGGGAAAAGAAGAAGAAACTCAGGTCTCTCTCTCTCTCGATCTCGATCTCGAAAAGACCCTACTGGAGGGCATTCGGAAGATTTAAGTAGGGCCTTTGAGCGTGCACTGCTCGGTGTTCGGCTCGTTTTGGGTTCATAGGAGCTCGGTTCGTTAATTTTTTGTTGAGTTCAAGTTTGCGAAAAAGTCTGAACATTAACATGTTCAGTTTGGCTCGAGCTCGTGAAAATAATAAACAAGCCTAAACATTAGCATAATCAGCTCGTCTCGAGCTTCAGAAAAATTATTAATAATAAAAAATTTGAACATTAGCATGCTCTGCTCAGCTTGACTTCGTAAGGCTCGCTTTATTTTAAGGAAAGGAGATAATAAGAGTACACAATCAAAATTGGGCAAATTATAGTTACCTCCCTCCAACTAATCTTTGCGTACACTTACCTCCCTCTAACTTCTTTTTTTGGCACTTAACCCCCTCAAACTAATTGAAATTCAAACGGTCATAACTTCAAACAATTATAACTTCTTCGTTCAAAATCGAAAATATGCAAATTATATATCGATTTCGAGGTCTTGAAGTCAGCTTTCTAATGACACCAAAATCACATCACGATTCAAAGCACACAAAAAGTTATGATCAAAACGGTCTTTCTGTCTACCACCCCTTACTCTTTTGATCATAACTTTCTGTGTGCTTTGAATCGTGATGTGATTTTGGTGTCATTAGAAAGCTGATTTCAAGACCTCGAAATCGATATATAATTTGCATATTTTCGATTTTGGACGAAGAAGTTATGACCGTTTGAATTCAGTTAGTTTAAGGGGATTAAGTGCCAAAAAAAAAAGTTAAAGGGAAGTAAGTGTACGCGAGGGTTAGTTGGAGGGGGGTAACTATAATTTTCCCATCAAAATTTCCTCTACTATGCAAGTACTATAAAAATATAAATATATTTGTTGTTGCTTCGTTAAAATTCGTGAACTCATGCAAGCTTGAGTCAAGTTTTAACCAGCTCGGCTCGTGCTCGGCATTAAGAGCAACAATATCAGCATCGGTAAAATAACTAAGCAAAGCATAGAAAATCATGCTGCAGCGGATTAGGTAAACACGAAGCTATTTTATTTCTGCCAAAAATCTTCGCTACAAGTACCGAACTTCTATTCACAAGTTATCTGGTAAAATACTACTTCTTTCGTCCCATAATGTTTGACATTTTTAAAAATGCGTGCTATTTTTAAATTGCATATATTTTTCAATCCATAATATTTTAGACAATTTTTTGAACTTTGTATAATAGAACAAATTAAACTCCATCAAATAAGATTCATATTGCTTATAAAAAAATATTATGGATTAAAAAATATTGTTAATTTTTTCATAAAGCTGAAAAAGTAAAAGTGCCAAACATTATGGGACATAGGAAGTATTGTTTTTCTCTCTCTCTCTCTCTCTCGGGCTCCTGCTTGGCACGTGCACTTCTTCTTCTTCTTCACCTTCTCTCTTCCATCTACTGGTCGAGGAGAAATGGGTTGAACAGCTCTACGATCTCAAAATATCCATGATCTCCACGTCTTTGGTGGGTTTGAGGTTTGATTTATGGGTTCAATTTGTGGGTTTTTTAGTGGTTTCGGAGAGAGAAAAAGAGAGACTTGTGGGTTTTTTGGTTTCGCGATCTGAATCCAGAGGACACCTCTAAAATTTCCCCCTGCTCCCTCCAGCATCAAGATTCATGAACCAGATGATCTAGTAGATAAAGAATTTGGCTTGGACTTAAAACTTGCACTCTGATTTTATTGCTCGAAAAATAATAAAAGAAAAAGAAGAAGATGAAAATATATATTTTATTGGGTGTTAGGTAAAATAAATAGTGTTGATATAGTTGTGAAAGAAAAAATTGATAGGTAAAATAGAATTGTGAACTATTCATAAAGTATTTTATCTAACGACCGGTGTACTTGCTCTAAGTTTCCACTATGTCCAAGCTTGAACTCGTCAAAAATTTAATAAACCAGCTTGAATACGGAACAACTCGGCTCGTTTTACAGCCCA
This sequence comes from Rhododendron vialii, assembly GCF_030253575.1. Classification (NCBI taxonomy): domain Eukaryota; kingdom Viridiplantae; phylum Streptophyta; class Magnoliopsida; order Ericales; family Ericaceae; genus Rhododendron; species Rhododendron vialii. Next base: position 9,454,976 of record NC_080564.1, on the reverse strand, counting down.
AACAATAATCTAACCTCTTGTCAAAAAAAAAATTAATAATAACAACAATAATCTAACTTCCACGACGTCGTTTTCCTTAATCCAAATAACCCGTAATTACTAAATTACCCTCGTCTCTCTCTCTCTCATTGTTTTTTTTTTTTTTGATCCGCTCTCTCTCATTGTTTAGAACCCTAAAAAAAAAAAGCGAACACCCACAAACGCAGGTACATTCAGTAAAATTCTTGCAAAACCTCATCAGAGAGCAAGACAACGGACTCGATCTCCTGAAAATGGCCTCCAAAATCCCACTCAAAAGCCTACCGAGACTCTTCTCTCTCATCCGAAACCCTATCTCGCGCAACCTCTCTACAGCCGAGACCCAAACCCAGAAGCTGGAGCGAATAGCGGACGAGCTCCTCAGCCTCAACAAGCTCGAAAGATTCGATTACTCGGTCCTGTTCCGCCACAAGATGGGCCTCAACAACTACGGCCCGGCCGTATCGGGCCCGTCGCCCGCGGCTTCGTCGCCTTCGGTCGGGGCTGGATCGGCGGACGTGAAGGCGGCGGAGAAGACGGCGTTCGACGTGAAGCTGGAGAAGTTCGACGCGGGGGCGAAGATCAAGATCATAAAGGAGGTGAGGAGCTTTACGGAATTGGGATTGAAGGAGGCCAAGGATTTGGTCGAGAAGGCACCGGTCGTGGTGAAGAAAGGGGTTGCCAAGGAAGAGGCGGATTCGATCGTGGAGAAACTCAAGGGGTTGGGTGCCACTGTGGTGTTGGAATGATTTCTAATGTACTCATATATTTTTAGAGAAAGAAATTTTGATTTCTTGCTTCTTTGTGATCTTATCGTAGAAACAACTTTCATCTTTATGATATGAGAGTGAGAACGAAATGCAGGTGTTCAATAATTGTCTGTTTTTCGAATTGGGCCTTTGTTTGTTGTTTGTGTACTACTCCACCAGGCAAGCCTAGCAAGTTGGTATTAGCAGAAATCTCACTCACCGGCCTAAACGAGCAAGGGGATCACGCAACGAATGGACGAGCTCCAGGGAGGGAGGAGAGGGTTCTCAAATATGGAAAATTTGCGTTTCAAAATGATAAATTCCAACAAGATTTAAAGCTATATCTGAGATTCTCAAGAAACTCCTTTTGTTTTTGTGCTATGTACTTGTCTATTAGAACAAGGAACCACCGGTTACATCATTAGACAGAATTACATTCTAAGCAACTAAAATGACAAAAATTCGGCTAAAGTTAGAAGCAGCGTCGTGTGCTGATGTTTGCCGATCTTGAGATATAAGCACAACGCAAATTCAGTTCTACAATCATAGCCCCTAATGTCTTGAAAGAGCTTTCCCAAGGGGGCACTAATTCAGTAATACTCAAGCCACTTGGGGCTCACCCAAAGTGGTTAGAGATCAGCCCTCGTTATGGAACTCTTGTGTCCGAACCTTGCTACATGCAAGGTGCCCGAACTTTCTTATTGTGAAGGTTATGGACTCACGTCCCATTGGGATTTTACGGGTGATCTCTGCTCTCGTCTCCCGTACCGTTGAGTATGGATCCTTACCATTTTAAAAAAAAATTTACTGAAACCCTAAATGTAATTGTTAGCTCTAAAAAGCTGAGCTCTTTTGTGCGGTTAATTAAAGAATTCATACATATCAAATATTTATATACCTAGGCAAGCTAGGATTTTCAGCAATAACTATTTTGTTATCATTCTGCTCAGAGCATGACCTGACACCCATAACCCATTGCTCTTGCCATCAAGCAAGCTCCTCTCACAGCAAGGGCGTAATGCATGAACGATTGCCCTACACCGCGGCTACACGGCTACACTCCAATCCTCCTTCCATCAACTAGTTTACTGTTTACCAGAATCATCCCTAAACGGTAATAACAATCCCCACAACACCAGATTCCGAGTTAGCTTCCCATGATATATCACAGTTGATCTTGACAAAATGGGAAGGAGGGATCCATTCGGGGGGAGGGGTGTCTGGGCTACATGGCGGACAAATGTTGCCGGTATAAGATGAAGGGATAGCCTCTAGAGTCAACATGGTCAGAAAACCTTGAAATAGTTTATCATTTCTGGACTGGCATAAGCACCAACACAGCAAAATTGTCTGGCAGAAACTCCTTAGAATATCTCCCTTTAGTTGAATGACTTAAGCTTCTGCAAACCAACGTAAAACAGAATCTTGTCCAACCCCAAAGCTTCTGAGATACAACCCGCCCAAGCCTGATCGAACTTTCAAAGTTAAACAACCGATGGTCCACTAATTCAACCCTTATAAATGTAATCATTTCTCAACTTTCCAATTGTCTAAAATGGCAAAATCTTTCAAACATTTTCCGGAGTCATGCTCGTCGCTCCTATCAAATCTTTCTGAATTACAGACTTGTTAAGTTCAGCACAAAAGGGGTATGGTCTACATCTAGATGAAAGGATATGATATTCAGATGTTCAAGTCGCATAACACTACTTTTTGGGTACATGAATGGAAACTACATTACCTCGTCGCTAATATGTATTGGCTGGAAGAAGTAACTGGTTTATTTTCATGAATTTCAGACGAGCAATTTGTCACCATGATTGGATTTTGGAATCCAAAGGGCCTCCAACAAAACTTCAATGCAGGGAGAGGGAGTAGACAAGTGAACAACAAATTAGATGGACTCCTTGGTTTACAATGTTTGACCAACATTTTCCATGTTTTGAGTACCAACATTATATAAAGGAGTCAAAAAGAAAACTTTAGAGCATCTACGAGATCTCCAAACATCAATCTTTAAATCACAATAACAAACTCTTTTCTAGTCTACTGACGTACACTACGAAGGAAGCAAAATATCAAAAACTAGGGGAAAAAATAACGAAATTTAAAGTGTCCTCGCTGCTGTACCATGAAAATTCTCCTTTAAAATGTAAAGCAAAGCAGTGTAGCAAAGCACTGCATACGTTGTGGGTGCCCGATTGAAAGCATAAAATGAACCAACATTCCTGTAGCCTCGCCTCGGCAAACACGTGACCGGGTATTTTGGTTTTTATTTTGGTGACAAGAAAACTGAGATTGAAGGGCATGAACGCAACTGACAGATGCCCTAGGATACAATTAACATAACAAAACAAAAGCCAGACAATAGTAGCTGCAACTTCACGACTTGTAAGCAAGCACGTGAATCAGCTGTGTCTAAAGATCTGATACAAATAGTCTAACCTAGTTAGCTACCTTTTCATGCGTATATTGCCTTCTACTAAAGCAAACAATCCAATCACCGTTAAGATGTACGAATAATAGATGTCATTAGCATGTTAAGATGCTTAAGCCCTAAAGTTGAGAACTTGGTTCCCAGTCTATTAGCCGATAACATAACCAACTCCATTGCTTCGCCCTCAAGTGAATACTCGATCGATGCTAATTCCACTCATGTCAGGTTGTAGCTTCTTCGTATAGTACTTTGATCCACGAGACCGATTTATCTTCTTCCTCTTCTCCTCTGGTATGCATTCGATAGAACATTCTGAGAAACCACGCCTCACAAACCTGTCAAACACAGAGCCAATGATTGCAGAACATCAGTAGGCTAGATACACAAAAGAGGACCACTCATTTCCTTTTCTGCTGCTTTCAAGTACGAATCAATTCATACATGTTTAGCACCAGAAGAAACAAATGGCACCCTAAATATGAATTATAAACATAAAAATAAATCATGTGATGTGGAGATGAGCTTTGCACTTGACAATAAGGGTGAAATTTTAACCGGAAAAAAAAAAATCCAATCCCCCTGACTAAACTGCCCGAAATAGTCAGTCCAATTCAGTTCAGTTATATCAAATTTCACTTTGGTTTTGATGCATGTCAACATTGAACCAAGACTAACCGACTAATATCCTCATCAGAAAACTTAATGTGCACCGTCCTTACGAACCCTTGTGTTCGATACTCACCATCCATGTGTGCCAGGTGCACAGAAAGAAAACCTGCAAACCCAACTTTTTTCTCTCTCTTCCCAACTTACCTGTCTTCTCTCTTTTCCCAATCGGAGATTGAATGGCTTCTCTATTTGTTTTTCACTGGCATACGCACTAGCTCAATGATCCTAATGCATCTCAGTGTCCCCTCTACTTCTCTCGATTTCAGGCTCCTCCCTTCTGTCTGTCTCTATGCCCATTTCTCGCGATGTTTGACTCACTAATTGGTGGATCATGCGAGTTTATGCAATGTTCTTGAAATACTCCATGCAAAAAATACTGACAGAAAACCAAATGTTCCAGACCTGCTGCGATTTCTTAAGGTAAATTTGAAACTCTTGCTCCCTAAGTAATGATGCAAAAGCCCTGATCTTGTTAATCCTGATCTATGAGAAATCCCTTATTTTACGTTCCCAACAACACTAACTGAGCTGTAGTATATTGAACCATCAAGGTTTGAAGCACTTCATATTAGGTGTTGGTTTCCAATTTGAACTAGCCGAGAACTTCGGCTCAGAGCAAAAAAAAAAAAAAGCCCTAAATTCGAACTGCAAGAACCAATTATACCCGTACTTGACAGTAAAGGAACAAATACTAAAAGGTCCAAAGTGAAAGTACTAACTCATCCCTTAGCGGCTAGGTAAGAAAGCAGGAAACATATTCCAGATTTTCTAAGCTATGGCGGTTGACGATACATACTGCACTAGCACAATAAGTTAGGATAGGTTATATTTCCCCTAGATTGGGTAAGTACCAAGATGTTATTAAGCAGGAAATGAACAAATACATTATATCCCCTGTACCACAGTAGAACTCTTGTGCAACAACACTGCACTGGGAACTTTCAAATCCATCTTGTCAAGTGCTTTGTTATAATTTGATGATACGCTACTGTTTTCACCTTTGAAGCACCCAACATGCCTAAATGGTCACAGCATACGTATCAGACACGGTTATGCCTGGGACACAGTAGGACATGTACGGGGTACGCGATGTGTCGTGTTCATTTAATAAGCCACGGTACGGGTTCGAAACGTCCCAGTGCTATCAACTTTTATAGGGCCAGTCCATGACTCCAAATAGGCTGTCAGGGATTTAATTGGGCCCCCGCTAGGAGTACCCCAGAGATTAATCGAGGTGCATGTAAGTTAGCCCGGGCCTTATTTGCACGAAGTAGGGGCAGAATCAGGGGGCATAGAAGCTCCTTGTTTCGCCCGGGGGGGGGGGGGGGGGCGCGTTGTGGGTAGGAATAACTGATACAAATACATGTGAAGTACAGGAAAATGCTATAATTCATAATTGGTGTCAACTTCAAGTATTGTTTTAGCAAGTAAATATTATATTTATAATAAATACGAGAAAATTGAGTTGTTATTTTCCTCGATGTTATCATTATTTCATATTGTCTCTAACTTGGAATCTTTTACTATTGTTCTTTTGGGATTTATGTTCTAAGAGATTCTATCCTAGTTGGGAGCTCCTTTCTCGATGGGAGCAAGGTTCCTATGTGCTAAAGGTTTAGGGTAGGGGTGTGCAAAAAACCCGCAGACCTTCGGACCCAACCTGACCCGAAGGGTCTCGGGCGGGGTCGAACATGTGTTTCAGACAGGTGCGGGTTTACTTTCTGTTAAAAATCAGATTTCGGTTCCGGGTTCGGGTTGGTGCATTCCTTACCCATGGGATCGGACCCGGCCTGAAGGTTAAACCCGACCTAACCCGAAGTAAAGAATTGGGCTCCAGAACGGTTCTTAGCACCTGTGCGGTTCGGTTTGCGGGCCTAAATATTCTTACCCAACGTGGTCGGGTCGGGTTTAGGGTCAAAAATGACCCGCCCGACCGTGCACACCCCTAGTTTAGGGTTTAACTTGGGAGCGCGAAAGCGAAGTTATGAGATGGATACACCACCCCACTAGGAGGTTCCTGCATTGAGGCCCGGACACTCCAAGTTATCAAAAAAAATAAAAAAATTCAAAGTTCATTTTAGGAGTTAAACTGTGATAAATAAATAAAAACTAAAAGGGAAGGATTGCAAACCGAAAAATTCCAACCTACTAAAACTTTTAGTCAAAGTAAAAGGAAAGAACTGAAAATTGCAATGTTAGTTTCAAATGTTACTGAATCAACAATGGTAAAATAAAATTTACTTATATATTGTTCCGTGTCTTAGGCCATTTTTTCCGAAATATTTTTTTCCTGTTTCTATATCCTTATCCATGCTACAGTACATAAGCAATAAGCCAAGCTGCTATACTCGTGAAGTTCCTTTTGCAGAATGTACTTCAAAGAGGTTTTTTAAACTCTCTTAAGGTTCAAATTAATACTCTACTTGCAGCCAAGCACAAACTAAAAGGTAAAAGAATGCAATTAAATTGTATCAACAATTTGGTCATAACACTGAGCTTAAGGTTGTAGCGTCAACAATGGCACGAGATTAATTTGCTAGCCATGAATCCATAGCAGAAGAAAGTAGGAACTCTTCAACAACATCAAAGAAGACACAATATTACTCGAAAAACTCTAATGGTTACATTAATTATGATCATTCTCATTAAGCCGTCATAACCAAACACAGCTAGTATGCATTAATCAAAACATGCTGGGAGGCAAAACGCATACCAATCTGCAGTCCGGGTTGTAAGCAGGAAAAGCATTTCACATCCAAGCGAAGATGCCTTCTTTTCAATGAAATCTGCAGAAAATTCCACTTGTAATGATTATTCAGAAAAGGTGGAAAGGAAAAGAAATTCCGAGTCAGAGACAAACATTGAGACACCCCATTGCCAACTCAGGGAATAAAAACACTGCACAAAAGTAATTGCTACATATTCACTACCATACCCAGTAATTTGTCTCCTTGTCCTTGCCCACGGCATTCAGGAGAAACAGCAATGGCAGCAACTTCTCCACATTTTTCTTTAAAGAATGGAAAAAGAGCAGCACAAGCAATGATTTGACCCTCCCTCTCCACGACCATGAACGAATCCAGTGCTTGAAGTAGCTAAAATCGTGAAAAGACACTAAGTTCTGAGTGCCCAACATCAAAAGAGAAAGAAAAATCATCAGCACAAACCTCTTCTTCGGTCCTCCTGACTAATGCGCCAGACTCTTCTAATGGCTGTATAAGTTGTTTTATCCGGGAAATGTCTGTCATCCTAGCCATCCTTGTTCCTTCATACAGATCACTGGAGTGTGAACGAACAATTAGAGAAAAGTCAGTGAAATGGTAGATGTGGCCATATAGCAAGTAGGTTTTACTCCTTTCTTCTCAACAAAATGATTTTTAAGCAAAATAACAGCATCTAGGCCTAGAACTTTTAGTGTTTCACTCACTTAACGAATAAGAATCAAAATATGATATGACAATCAAATCCCCTGCTACCGCAACTATCTACAAATCCATATCATCCTATCTTGACATCCAACAAACAAACACCTATGCCTCAACTGATTGGTCAGCTTTTAAAGCTTGGACATGTTAAGCTGAGTAAATAATGAAAAATCATTGATATAGAATGTCAACAAGTTCCTGTTGATTAGGAAACAAAACATGCTATAATGTCGCAAATACTCTGCACAGTTCTACCAGTAGCCAATACCATATATCCAGCAGGTACTCAGGTACTGCTCTGAAAAAGCTCAGACCCAGTGCCCAATCTTTCGTTACAGCATAGTCTTACTTAATGATTTCCAGCGTAGAAATCCATTTATCCCCTAAGATTCAAATTTCTTTTGTCAAATTTGTGAAAGTGGCAACCCAAAACTTAACTATAAACCATGAACTTCTCATTGTCCAAGATTATAAAGTCACAACTACGGTCCTCTAGTGTACCCTTAACAAGTATTTTGGACAAGCAAAAGAATCAAGGAATAACAGATATTCTGCATGAGCAAAAGAATCAGCAATAAACTAACAGATATTGTGTAAGCGTGGGTTTTTTTCTGTGTCATCTATCAATTTTTTTTATTATTGTTTTTCGTTTAGAGGCAAGAGAGATAAACTGAACAGGTGATTTAGTGATAATATGAAACAGATGAGTAGGTTTCCTTTGGTGGTATGTAATTCCAACCTGCCTACCTCATGATCTAAATTAAAATAACCGAAGATAAACAGCAGTTCCCTTGATAGGGAAACAACAAACTAAAAGAGAGAATATACTGGAACACGTGCATCAACTAACAACAATAGAGAAAAGGAAATTGGGAAAATTAGCTCCGCAGGTTCCAATGGAGCCCTTGCGAAGGAATATTTGCAGCTCCAATGGTTTCAAATCCACATAGGAAATGAGCACACATTACAGATCATGTACCTTGAAAAAAGATTACGTCAAAATTACTTTCCATAAAAATTGCATACCTGGCCACCATTGTTCCCACTCCATCTCTTTGAAACAGTTCCAATAGTAAAACTCCACCGATAGTGCCATCTACCAAGTGAACTCGCTGAACACCTCCCTGAAAGAAAATAAGTGGAAAAGACTGTAATAACAACCAAACCACTGACTACCTTCCTAACATTTTGTGACAGCAATACATAACTCGCACCGTAGGCATCCAATTGTGATCTCACTTGAAGCAATTTAGAAGCTATGTTACATGGATCCTTCATTTTGGCTCAAGTACCCGTGTCAATGTGTCCAACACCCGTATCCTTTTGGACACTCGGATCCTCTACTTATTAAGATACTTACAGAAAATGAATATCATATTAGCTAGAAAAGCGATAATTCGAGTATTTCACATAGACAGAAAATAGGGAAATAGCAAAAACATAATTTTCTTAACCCTTTCTTGTTTAATACATTTGTAAACATAGTTTACGGTACATAATCTGAGAAAATTATGCAATATATAACACAAACAAGAGTTCAGGACATGTCCCCATACTCGTACCCAAGTTGGGGACACATATCTACGTATCCTAAGATTTAAGTTTAGGAAGGTCCGACGCTTGGACTTGCAGCCGCACCCCGATACTCGCACCCTAGTCCATGTAACATAGTTTAGAAGGACCTAACAACTTAACAAGAACTTTCTGGACAAAGCTCAACCAATGCGAAGCACCTAAGAGCATTCATTTCTGCAGTATCGAATGCATAAGGATTACAATCCACATTCACGACTTGGAAAATGTAAATCAACTAATCAAGCAAAAGAAGAAACCAGAAACGTTAACATGTCAGACTCATAAAATTATGCTGGCACACACAAGGCATTTGAACAGCAACATTTATTCACAGGACAAAAGCTCCAATATTGAAGTCCAGCCCAGCAAAAGTAAATGATGCCTTTTTGAAGATCATGCTTTGATTACTCAATTTGACAATATGATAAAATTTTCACACTTGATCCTGAATCATGCTAGAATCTGCAGTATATGGTACCTCACGAAGCTTGTCTTCAGTGACATGAGAGAAATTTTACAACTCAAATTAAAAATTGAATTATCACCCATCATTGCTGAATATAAATTTGGCCTTACCATTGCATGCCAAAAAATGGTCTGAACGTCCATAATCCAATACAATCCATTTAATGTTGCTTTCCTAAAATATCATTATACAGGTGTCCAACCTAAAGCAGCTAAAGTGGGGGGGTGGGGGGGAGAGAACTTACTAAAACCCTCTCATCCAATAATCAAGGATTCACGCTTCGCTAAGAAAAAGAGCCTTATTTATGTAGTTTGAATAGAATAGAAACTTAGATAATAGTCACAGTGGCTTCATATTACACAAAATGGGTAGTCACTTTCAAAAGCTGTTACTCCCTCCGTCCCTTTTTTAAAGTTTAGTATTCCATTTTGGGTTGTCCTTAATAAGTGTCCATTTTGTAAAGTTAGTGGGTAAAATTGGTACATTTTCCATTTTGCCCCTAAAAGTAGATTCCATTTTGAAAGTTAATGAGTAAAAGTGTAATGATGATATCTCCATAGAGGGTAAGTAGGGAAAGTAGAGGTAAAAGTTGAAGTGAAAGATGTTATGATGATGTACTCTTAATAAGTAGGAGTTACAAAGCTCGACACTTAAAAAAGGATGGAGGGAGTACTAAAATACACAGAACTGTAAGTAAAATCGGCAAACTTAGGTGGTTGATAAACATTGTCCATCCATCAAGGTGCAAACTTACTCTGCAAACAAAAGCTGCTGCAGCTAATTCAGAAAGGTAACCATTTAGTCGACTAAGCCTCTCTTGACCTCCAATAGCAAAACCCTGCTCGCCAGACAGTCCATTGCCATTGTCAAAGCCAACACCATTGTGAAATGTTGCTGCATGCATATCACTAAAACCCTTCCCCTTCTGTAGAGATGTTACACTTCCATTGGACTCGCCATGGGCAAGGCAAGTAAGATCTTCTCCACGAACAGCTTGAACATAGTTAGCAGCTATTTCACTTTGCTTAGCTCGCTCACGGATCAACATGTCCGCATCTTGAAGAGTTAAAAAACGAATAAGGCGTCCAGACTCATCCAGGATTGGGCCATCTATAATGCAAATAAGCTTCTCTGCACCAAGAGCTAAGGCACAAGCTGTAGCAACTTCGTATGCGCTGAAATTTACAACAGAAAAATTCATTAGATTGGCCTCAAGTGCTCACATGACCCCAACAAAAATTATCATCAACCATCTGACTGGTTCTTTTAGCTGGTATGCGGGACGAGCCGTCCTACCAAAGTTACTCATCAAAGACAATGTGTAGCGTTTGAGTTTCTAATGGTAGCAAAAACAATTGCAATACCAAATAACCCAACAAAAAACATCTAATTTGTTAGATATCGGGTTACTAATGGGCCGTACTTCTGATCCTTATATATGTTATTGGTCTTATATGAAAGGAAACTGACATTCGCACTCCACTTTTAACGTGAAGGTACCAGTAACTTCATGAACAAAGTGGAGCGCCATTAATAAAAAGTGAAGCGTAAATATCAAAATCCTATATGAAATCCTACTTATGTTTAGAATACTCTATGTTTGCACCTCAACAAAATTTCTCGTCATCCTAATTGTTAATAATTATTCTAGCAGAATTAGGAGAGTTGAACAGTCTAAAAATAAGAAGTACAGAAGTGTCCACCGACCCCACGTATCTGTGTCTGACACGCATCTGACATGAACATGACACTCCATTGTCAGGCATGGCTTAGCCATGCCTAAATATGTGTCCCATGTTTCATCTTTTGTCAGACTCATCGTGGACACTCCAAGATGCGTTAAGGACACAAAGGAGGTTACTTGGCCCAAAGTCAAAATTTTCATGGATAACTAGTTCATGATCACAGTTAATTTGCATCTTCATAAACTTAGTACAATTTCTATTTTTCGTCTTAATTAGTCGGAAATAATGTTAACTTTGATATGAACTCAAAAGATACATCTATTACATAAATATATCTTATACTTGACATGTCGCATTGTGACTGTATCCTAATTGTTTAATAAGTGACGAATCCGCATATCCAAGTCTTGTCGTGTCCTCGTACGTGCTTCTTAGATTTATAGTCTAGAGAGTTGGAGACTTTGAGAACTAGTGTGAAGCTTTTCAAATTTTATCTAATGTGTTATGCAGCTCTATCTTAGGGGTAACTCCCAAGGAATCCTAGATTGGATTCCGCAGCCCCTTAAAAGTTGTTCTTTCACCCCAACCTTTAGGATTCTAGAAGGGAGTCACGAAGTCTTTCTCTCTTTCTTCTTATAGTCTCCTGCAAACACTACAAGGGTACAAGTCACTCCCTTTTAAAAGCTGATCTTTTAGGCCCAAACAACACCTATTCAAACCATCAAACTTAAACTTCCAACTCAACTAACTAGTGAGTACCCTAAATAGTCACTATCAAGACAAACATAAACTTCCAAATCCAAGCCGACCCTTTCAAAATCTATTTGAACTCCCGTTGCCTATTCTACAAAACGTAAGGACTATGGTCTACCTAAGAGTACCTTATCCTTAGAAGCAATTCTTTATCAAAACCACCATGACGCTAATAGCAATAGGCAGCCCAACATCAGCTTCCAAAAGTTGTCCTCCATCAATATAGAAAGAGAATAGGAGACCATGCAAGATACCTTTTAAGAAAGCTCAACAGCTCAATAGCAACGGTGGATAGATATAACTTAAAAGGATCAATGAGACCTTTCACACCAAATAAGAAAAATCTCTCAAATCAAGTGAAAGAACTACTAAAGTCCCTCTAACTCGAGAGCTAGACATTACCTCAATCAAGTATATATTGCCAAAACCTCACATGCTAGATACGGGTATGGTTTTAAGTAACTAAGTAATTTAAGCCAAGCAACAAAGGGTACCTATCAAAAGCTAATTAGCATACTTGCAATTCAAAACTTCTCCAGAGCTGGAATAGCCAAGATTGCTTAAGATAACTATATAATCCTTATCAAGCCTCTCACGAACACGAGCAACATCAATTTTCTTTACTTCACCTGTTGCTCCATAATCAATTCCTTCGACAACTCCCCTTCTCTGCCAAGAGAAACAAATTGAGGTCAAAGTTCCATATACTAATCAAGTATAACAAACCAACCAAATGCTAGGTGCAAAATAGTCCAAAATTAATCTTGCAGACACTGACAGTGACAACTTTCCTACCTTAGCTGCAAGAAAATTACCACTAGCGACAGTGACACCATCATGCCAACGACTATTGTCACCGTGCCGACGTATATTGCATAGAGAAGGTCCAGGAGAAAGCTTTGCCTCTATCATAATGCGTATTCTACCCGCTGCATCCATTGATGCCTGGAGAGAATCAGAGTCAGTAATTCTGTATCGGCCTACATACTTAGGCTCTCTTCCTGAAAGAACAACACAACACCAGATTACATGCTATTCCACAACACAATATACACTAAAATTTGTTATGTAATGTCAGTAATTCTGTATCGGCCTACATACTTAGGCTCTCTTCCTGAAAGAACAACACAACACCAGATTACATGCTATTCCACAACACAATATACACTAAAATTTGTTATGTAATTAATAGCATTACAATTATACTCTACATAGTGTATGCTCTGTTACCTCACATAGAATCTACGCCCGGTGGAATACCTCAAAACATACTCTTTCTATTTCTTATATATTATTATATGTATACAGTATACATATACATATATTTATGGGAGATTTAGTGATAAGTCCACTATAGACATTTCATAAGCTCATAAGTCCATCTAATATTTTTGTAAAGTCACAAGTCCACACAACCTAAACCCTAGGGTATCCTATGAAAGTGCCTAAACCACTAAACCCTATAATAGGAAAGTGTACCCTAAAACCCTATAAAAGTGCCTAAACCCTAGGATGCCCTATCCTATAATAAAAAAGTGCACCCTAAAATCTTATGAAAGTGCCTAAATCCTAGGGTACCCTAAAATGGACTTGAGACTTTACAAAATTAATAGGTGGACTTGTGGACTTATGAAGTTCACATAATGGACCTAAGTCTAATTTTCTATATATATATGTATCTACCTATTTATACAGGCGCCGGTTCAAGAGACACAATATTTGACACAAAACTAATCGGAGCCCCACGCGAAAAATCGGAGCCGTTCAATTTGTATGAAACATGTATTTAAGGGGTCCAAAAAAATCAACTCATTCGGATATCGATAAGGGCTTGATTGGCTCATTCAATTTTATCCTGTCAAAATCAACTAAATGAACTGATCAAGCCCTTACAATTATCCAAATGAGTTGATTTTTTACAGGAGCTCTTAAAAACATGTTTTAAATGAATTGAACGGCTCAGATCGGTCCCACACAAAACTTGTGTTAAATGTTGTGTCAAATGTATATGAATATATGTATATGTACACGGCCCTTCCAATAAGGGCGCCCTTATACTTGTCAAATGCGGATATCGCCTGTCAGTCGTTAGATTGTGTTTTCAATGGTCTGGATCTGCTAATGGTCATAAACCAATTTATGACCATCAGTAGATCCGAACCATTGAAAACACGATCCAACGGCTGAGATCACAAGTCCGCATTTTACTCCTATAAAGGCGCCCTTATTAGAAGGCCCCTATGTATATGTATGTATGTATACGTATATATGCATGTATGTATTATATACGTTGCTCACATACAATAAATTGGTTCACTCCAAACACTTGAGAATTACATAAGCCAAAACTCACACTAGAACACATACATCTCAAACTTCACACAAATTGTATTACTCTCCATTTGGGTTCTCTCCACTTTAAGAGTTTCTTCCTAACCCCCTAAGACTAAGAGTCATTGTCCATTCACAGGGATTCTTAACATACTCTAAGTGCACTCCCGGAAAAACTTCCAAAAACAAACTCATAAATAACGCCTTTTCCCTCAGAAAAGCCTCCACCTTCTCAAATGGATAACTACAATTGCCATGATCAAATGACTACCATTTTCCATTCAAAAGCTCCTCGTAAATTTCGATTTTTCTATTCCACAAGGTTCTAAATTCCCCGAATAAATCTAGCATGTAATGGAATCTTTTCCATTCTCTCGGATCATTCGAGCTTCCTTCAAAACTCGCTAGGTTCTCCAACATCTAGAACTTTGTAGGATGTTATAAAACCTTCTCCCATGTTCTCTTTTATTCTACAATATCCAACAATGATCTTGAGAATTTTTTGCTATTTTAGAATCCTTTACCACTCTCTCAAAACTTCCGAACTCTTGGAAGATTTTCATAGTATCTTAAGAGGATTCTAGAGCCACGGAGAGTGATGTGTTGAGATCCAACATTGGTAAGTACTCTAGGTTTTTTTCCCAATCGGCTTTGAGGGCAAGAAAGGCCCTTGGTGCATGGTTAATGATTATAGTGTGGCCTAATGACTACGTTATTTGTCCTTAACTGAGAAACACAAACACTTCAAAGCAAGATATGTGTCCAATGTATTGGATTCCGACTCTTCTTAGTTCTCCGACACTCTTGGACACATATCCGATACTCTTTTCTAGTGCCCCTAAATAACAACTAAAAATCTTATTCAAACAGGTGTCCCACACTGATTTTATGACATGTTGGGCACTTCTTAAGTGTCTATGACAATAACTTTGGCATTAAATTTACACCCCTCAATCAATGGTAAAAGTCTCACATGTAACGGGTATACGGTTAGTGGCCAAGTGCAACCTCAAAACTACCAAGTTGCCTAGCATTACCTTTTACCCAATAGCAACAATCGACACTATTAGTTCATGCAAATTTTACATCTTCAACATTCTCTCCGCAATACTTCTCGCTTTAAAATCCTTGAGAAAAGTGTAGAGAAATGTGTTATTCTAACAGTGATGGCATTCTTCAAATGGAAAAAAACAAACCAAACCAAACCAAGTCTCATGTCCCAATCACTTGGGGTCGGCTACATGAATTCGTTTCTTCCATTGAGCTCTGTCAAGGGCCACTTGTTCACACAAACCCATTATACTCGTATCTTTGCGCACTACAGCATCTAATGTCAATTTAGGTCTACCCCTCCCCGTAACATTGCTACCTAGAGCTATCATATCCGCTCTCTTAACTACTGCATCTTCTGCTCTACGATAGACATGCCCAAACCACCTTAACCTATTTTCCCTCAACTTCTCCTCTATAGATGCTACACCTACCATCTCATGAACTGTTTCATTTCTAATATTGTCTCGTCTAGTCTTACCACACATCCACCTCAACATTCTCATTTCCGCTACACTCTTCTTGCTCAAATGTTGTTTCTTAATAGGCTAACATTCTGTCCCATAAAGTATCACGGGTCTTATGGCAGTTCCATAGAATTTTTCCTTCAATTTTGTGGGTACCCTCGTCACATAGTACACCAGTAGTGCTT